>NC_090930.1:658032390-659342390 GCF_040938575.1 Ambystoma mexicanum
GAAAAGAGCCAACTTACCCAGAAGTGTGAACAGAAGATCTGCCCACCTCTCGACATCCCTGATAAAGCCGGCTACCACAAGATCCCGGTTAAGCTGGAAACTCTATGTCCTATTTCCCGTGATCTTGACACGTAGGTATTGAAATGGCTCTTTGATAGGGATCAATAACCCCCTGCACCCAAAGGAGCATGGTCCTCCCTTTCCCCCGTGATTACATGGTATACAGACGTTTCTCAACTCACCTGTGGGCCATGGCAGGAGCCAAATTCCCATAGCAACTCCCCCACCCTGGATACTGAAGTCTTAAGTCTACTCACATATAGGAGGATATCATCCACAAATAGGGCTACCGTATCCACGTGGCTGCCTGGCTATTTAAGACCCATGAACATCCTATCCCCTCTCATCCCTCACCAATGGTTCCATCAGAAAAGTGAATAAGAGCGGGGAGAGATTGTATGCCTGCCTTGTCCTGCGTTCCAGAGGAAACAGACCTGAGAGACACCCATTCACCATCACTCTCACTACTGGGGCTTCAAAGAGATGCTTTACCCACCCAATAAACTGTGGGCCAAAGCCTTCTTTTCCAAGACCTCCCACAGATATGTCCATTCAATTGAGTCAACGGCTTTGTAGGAATCAAGCAACAGTATTGCATTATTACTTCCAGGTGACCCATCGGCTGATGTGATCATACCTAACAGCCGACGCAGGTTGAGGCGCATCAATCTCCCTGGCATAAACCCATTCTGGGCCTTGTGGACCAAATGGGGTAGGACCATAAGCAATATATTGGCCAAAGCCAATGCCAAAATATTGACTTCCCCGTTGAGGAGGGAGATGGATATGTATGACTCACAGGACTTTTTGGCCTTCCCCTTCTTGAGAATCACTGTGATGACTGATTTCCTGAGGTCCGGGGGGAGCCATCCCTCCTCCCTCCTTCCTGCTCTCCTGAAACAAGGCCAGCATGTGGCTGTTTGTCTTTTTCCCCAGACGTTTCCAGGGTTCTGAAGGGAGGCCATTATGAGTTTTTCCCATTTGCAACTGTCCTTTACTCCTGGTGATCTCTGATAGAGTGAGGTCTGCCTCCAAGGCATGCTTTTCTTCTTCCGACGGCCTTTTCAGGTGAAGGACTTCCACATATGTCCTCACCTCAGTCTCAACCCTTCCCGGTGCCGGAGAGTGTAGTTTTGCATCGAAGTCCACGAAAATATATGCCATATCTTGGTCCTCCAACCTGACGGTCCACGTTGTATCCCACATGCCTGACATCCATTGATCCCCCATCTCCTGCCTAGCCACCCAGGCCAACAGTCTCCCATTCTTATCCCCCTGCTCATACACCCTCCCCCTTGCAGCCAAATCAAGTGTTTTTCTTCATAAAGTAATGATATCCTGAGCTTATCTTGGGCCCCCCATAGGTCCCTATGCCTCTGTTCCGAGGTGCCCTATATGCACCTTTCTTCTAGATCCCTCAACTTAGGCTCTGCCTTGATCATGTCACAGAACTTTTCCCTTGCTCTCTTTTTCACCTCTGTCACTGCCACTCCCCGCAAAATGGTGTTACAAGTGAGCATATGGCCCTTAGGAACGTGCATATGGAATGGAAGGGATTACACCAGATTAATCCTGAGTCCAAATAACAAACCAACTCAGGAAGATGGCAAAATACTGTTTTATTTACAATTATCTAAAACAGGGAGGTTACAACGCACATCAACGGAAGCACACTCAGTCTCTCAATGAAATCCACAAAAATAAAATTCTTATAGTGACAATGCATCAGAATGATGTTATTCTATGTGTCAATAGTGAAAAACCTATCAAGGGTCAGGATTGGTTATGGGAAACATCGAGATATACAATTGTATAGGAGATAGGATAGGATTGTTACTGGCTGTCCAATATCAGGTGGACAGCTTATGCCTACCTCTAAAAACACTCGTTCTTTTACAGTTTTAAATTTCCAGAAGGGGACCTAACTTTGTTCACCTGAATATACAAAGGTCAGATAGGTTTCTAGTCATACTCTCTGGTGTCAGCCTTTGCACATTCTGCATGGGTGTTTGTTCCCAGGAGCTATGAGGGTCATTGGATAATACTGCTAGAATGTCCCTATTTGGGACCACGTTAGCGTCACAGGTTTTTGTTTCATGAATATACAAGTTGTAAACTATGTGGACTTGTGAGCTTCATGGTATACTATGTTATCGTCTATGGATATTACATACTTTTGGCTATGAATTGTTCTTAATTTGTAATAGAGTTGTTTGGAACTTGATTTACAACGTGATTTGCTCTTGAAGAAAAGGTATGACCCCTGAAATGCGTTGAGCACGATTGGAATTGTTTGGCCTCTACATGAATCATCCATTTGAAGCCTTCTTCATTAATTGAATTAAACTACATTGGCTAATTTACACTTATTGCATTTTGAATTTCTATGATCAGTCTGTATTTAAATTTCAGCTGAGTTTTCAGCCATCTAGTGTGCGGGGGCGGTAGAATTAATAAATTGGACTCTTTTCTTTCATTTCGTAACATGACCTTGTGTCAAGGACATTATTCTTCCCCCTCACCTAAACCTTTATGAATTGGTAGAACTTGTTCAATAATTGAAGGTGTGCACTAACAAGTCACTTTACCTCTAACAACATGTAATTCCAGAAACATTAGATACATAGTTTCTCATTGGCCCTACAAACTATAAAGTCCTTTGTTATAATACAATTGGTTGGCACGCTTGTGCCATGTCTGGAACATTAGGTTCATTTAGCAGCACGTTAGCCCAGACCCAGGTGCAGGGAGATAGGACATGATACTACCTCACGACCCAATTAGCCCTCCATTGCTCATCGCCCATGCCTTCTGCCATTGTACTTGGCCTTGTAGAGTGTTCTCATCTTTGGGAATGCACAGGAGTGAGGGCACTCACTATCGTGTCTGGGACTCCAAGTTCGAACTCTATTTCCATCCTCGGCTCACGTGACAGGATACCATGATCTTTTGTAGGTTTTAAATGCTCTAAATGAATTAAAACCTGCCATTCTTGGTGTTCTTTCTTGCACCTTAACAAGAGAGGATTCATCCTCTGCACGCTCGCTCTTTTTCAGAATAGAAAGCTGACCTTGGTTTCTTCAGGCTTGACTTTGGGCCAGACAGCCGCGCCACGGAGCTCCACAAGCCTATAATTTTGCTGCAACATTTTGCCATCTCCCTTCATTGTTTTCTGGATTACTTGTTTCATGATACCAATGTCCATTTCTGTACAATGGTGGCTTCACCTGTATTCTATTTACTATTTACAGCTGGCCTCTATGATGACTTAATCTACCTTGCGTTTCAGCATCTATACATGTGTTGAACAGCTGTTTTCTGCAACATCTTATTTACAACGTAGTCTTCTTCTTGTCTACGTCAATAGGTCATTTGACCTCATCGGTTGTCATCTAGGATTTATACATTGTGTCATACTACCCTAACCTTGTTAGGAGAGATGTTAACATTCACACCTTTTTACATGATCCCAAGAATGGTCCAGTGATAAGGAGACTCTTAACAGCGATAATTGAACAGATTGTGCAATTACAGATGCGAAATTGAATATTTGAATTAAAAATGATTCGTGAAGAAGATAATGTGATTATAGAACGAGCATGTGCCCAGCAAGTATTAGGATGGCACACTAAATGTTTTTCCAGACTCATATGTCTGATTTATATATGTCTATGCATTCTTTTTATCTTTCTGTATCTTACATTTATGAAAATCTATTTTCCTGCTGATCGAATTGAAAAAAGATCATCTATGATTCTTCCAAGTGCAAGTACAAATGATGACAATTTCTTTAATCTCTATGTGCATCTGTAAGTGACTTCAATCCAGCAATCCAACTAAGTCAATGTTTAGGATGGGATGCCTAATGGATGCCCTTATTTATATATTTTTATGTCAAAGTTCTTTAAATCTGGATGATGAACCCTTATATAACGCCCCTCTCTTTGAATTCCCCTGACCTCACAGAGCCAAGAAGTAGGTTTGTTTTGCAAATTAAAAGGTTTATTTGAAGAATTAAACAATATATATTTCACATTTTTATGAACAAAAGAATATCTGAATAGCACACTTATGAATATGGACGTAATCAACAAGGGGTAATATTACAAAACTGACAATCTCTTTAATCACTTAGGAGTTTGAATATGAAGGATACTGTAGCAGAGAATACCTTATATGATTCAAGGAAATGCAATAATGGGAAACAATGCAACCCAGAAATAACTTGATATGATTTCAACAAAAGACAATATGGTCACTTTTTCCGCTGTGACTACTCACTCCCCCCTATGCAATATGAAGAGATGGAAATAAGGGCACACAGGTTTCAGGAAGACAATCAAGAATGCAGTTCAATCCCAGTTACCCCAGCAAGCTCAGAGAAAGAGGTATGATTTTAAAACAGGCAAAAATACTTTTGAATGTGATTGCAGTGAAAGTGAAAATATGTTAAATTGATTTTAATTCACTAAAAGAGATTCAGGATGAGTGATAGTTACTTGAGATTGGTTCAGGTCAACACTAGCAATGATTCATGAATGATTATCAAATTGAAAACGAATTTCAACAATTGAGAACAAGGAGCAGCTATTTTGACAGAAAATGAAATTGAGCCAAATTGCAATTCGCTGTAATTTTTCCGCGTCCGTAAATCGCGATTATGGAAAAACGATAATGTTACATTTCGCTTCTAGGACATGCGGTTCAATAGTTACGGATGTTTTTGTGAAGGTAGATTTTGCAGAAATAAAATCAAGATTTCAGAAATGACACATGCGCTTTACATATTTCAAATCAACAGGATGGACACAAGATTCTATAATGCAGTTCTGGACAGGTTAAAATGGTTGGAAGAGGATTACTTTAAACTAAGAGATTGGTTATGGACAGTTCTAGACTAGATACTCACTCCTAGCTTTGGAGTGGAATGGGCCTCGTCAAAGATCTGGTCAGGGGGTTTGTCTTCACTCTCACCACCGGACAGGTTTCAGGCCCTCTGGGTTCTGCGTTCAGCACTGCATGGCGGTCTGTGGCCTCTTGAACTTTTCTGGGTCTGGACCTTGGTTCTAGCACAGGGTTCTTGGCTAGAATAGAACAGCTCAGCCCGGCTGTTAAATGTGAGAATCAGGTTGCTAGATTCTACAGGCCTGCTGAGAAGAGTTCAGCTTTTGGTTTAGGCCTCTCTGCTTCAAGGTTCTAGAGTTTGGGTTCTAGAGTTCTGGTCTCTGGATCTAGATCTGGAGTCTGGAGTCTCTGTCTGGATATTGTCTGGAACTGGTCTGGCAGAGTGCTTTGCAGGAATCGGTGAGTAGTAGAATAAAAAGTGTTCCTTATCTGTCCTAAACAGTCTCTTTTTATGTGTTTCCAAAGTGGATGGGTAGGCTGATTTTCTATGCCCAACCCCCTAAGTATTTGATAGGTTATAGGATTCTCTGTCCCCTAACTGGAGAAAGAATCAGCGTGTCACCCGGTGTCATGTTTATGGCTTAACTGAAATCCCTCCCCTTTGCTTTTACAGAGAAAATGTTACCCAAAAAACATATTTCCCAGATACACAAGTTGTTCATAATACATATGCACATCACAAATTACTTAAGGTACATTCTTGTCCAACTCTGATCTTCCTAAGAGCTCTAGTTCAAAAATGACAATTTATTTGCGCTTTTGGTGGGTTTCCCAATATTGGTTCTGCACCAAATTTTACACAAACATACATATCCTCTCTGGGCACATTCCTGTAAATTCTTATGTTCATAGCAAAAACACTGCAGCTGCAATATTAATAATTCTGGGGTTTGGTCTCAGAACATCACACAGCGTCCAGTTTAGTCTTAAATTGTGGGTGAATTATTCATTTTAAGAATCCCAAAGTTTCATATTTTTGTCAGCTTGGTAAAATTTGTTATACGCAATTTTATAAAATATATATTTGCTGGGCTACCTGAATCCACAGCGGTTTGTCTCCGCCCCTAAATCTGGCTGCCTCAGAGGTCACATGTCCTGTCTCTCCGAGAGCAGTTGTTGACCAGTCACACCCAAATCAGCATATTCTATTCATCCCCAAAGAATCCATTGTCTTGACTGAGAGCAGCAGGCCAGGGTGCCTTGGCTAGTTCATGTTCACACCAGTCTGTCAATCTCTTATCCCAGGGAAGGGGAGGCTTCCTTTGTCCAGTGAAAAGGTGTGAAGGGTTCTCATGGGAAGCAAGCCTTTTGGAGTTTTAACTGCATCAGTTACTTTCTGATAATTTGTAACATACTTCCTTGTAAAAAAATATATTTATAAACTCACATTAAGCAACATATCTTTAAATCAAGTCTTTTTCAACAAAGAAATCACTGCGTGGCACTCTATATGGCATTTTGATGGAATTCTCTTCTTTGGCATAGTTAACTTCTGAAACACAGCTCTCCTGTCAGAATTGTAAATCGCCAGCACCTGACAGAGGCGAGTAACGGTACTACACCCATTTTGACAGCTGTCTTTCCATCAAATATCTTTAAAAATGGATTTTGTTCTAATAAAACATGATTCTTTCTGACATTGGATTTATGTGGATTCTTGCAGTATAATGATGTGGAACACCCAACAAGGAGGTTGGATCTTTTTAGGTGGTTTGTGAGCCATGATTTTAGCAAATTTGGCACCAAATATAAACGGATTTTTGAGACAGCTCTGTATTCCTTGGCAGAGATTTTGCTCTGTGAGCAGCCAAAGGATGGGTTTTGGCAGTGGTCTCTGGTGCTCACTAAGATAGACAAAAGTGGATGGCAGCCTATTTTTCAGGATTTCACTGCGCATTTTCTGGTGATTTCTGGCAAGCAGCATGCTTTCCAGTGGCCATTCTGATGTTTCTGCTGCCAGCAATGCCTAGTGATGTTGCAGGGCTTGGATGAGTGGGTTGAGACATCCCACACATGTTAAGTGACATAAGAGGGAAGCAGAAGAAGATAATCAGGGGATAAATACCTATCTTGATAATGTAGCTCACCTGGGGGGAGAGAACATCTGATGAGAATTGCTATGTCTGCTCTCTCAACCCCTGTGCCATGCATACTGTCAAAACCTTCATTTCAAAAGAGATGCCGGCGCAAGATGCAAAGTGCCTCCGTCATCTAGCAGCATTGTACTACCAGAGGGCAGTTCCAAGGGAGCTCGGCAACGTTGCAATGAAGATCAAGACAGTAATTTTCATACCAGGATGATTATATCACGACAACACAAATGGAGATAGAGCATGGCTGGAAAGACAGAATGCTTTTGTATCCTGCTGCAGGATAGGATGAGGTGATCATTGAAGAAATGAGAGAATGAACTGTTCTGACATGACATAGAAGACTGGAATGCCTGGATGCTGGGTACGGTCAGAGCTGCTGATCTATGGACGATCAATAGAAGGCACAGTACCACTATGATGGTCTCACAGAGGCATGGCTTGACATGAGAGTTGTGTCTTGTGTCCCCAGCTGCGCTATCCAGACTGTGGTCTGAAGAGGGAAAGTGAAGGGAAGGCTTAGTGGATAGGAAAGTGGTGCCAGGATAAATGAACATCAGGTGTTGGTAAAGTTACGGGAAAGTCAGGCTCGGACTGACCAATAGGGTAATGCCCGAACCAAAAAAAATGCAAAATGCTAGTGTGGGCCCATTTTATTGGCCCATGTGGACCAGTTTGATAGGTTACTTCACCAGTGGCTTGTAGTTTTGACCAGTGTTACTGAGTAAATATTCTTTAAAGTGCACAATTTGCATCAAATTTTATCAACACCCCCACCTTGGATACTACTGAAATAGTGTGTCACAAAAGGAATGAATTCCCATGTGAAACTATGTGCCACTTTTTCATTGGTGCATGAAACAATTGTTTGCCCCAGTCCGACCCTTGGAAAGTAGTAAAGGGAGAGAAATAGGTTTTGTGATAGTTTGGATGCATGTGGACCCAGTGCAGCCTAACTCCAGATAAAAAAAGCTGATCAAACAGACTCGCAATTCTATGATGGCTGCAGTAAGAGGCAGTATTGCCAATACAGGAGTAAGAGAAAGCAAACTCAGATTCTTCTATGAGATCTCTCAATGATGTTCCAGTACATTATCTCACTGCCCTCCTTCACCCTCACCCTCCAGCCCTAACTCACTGTTGTGCCTTCTTGATTCCTTTCCTTGTCACCTGTGGATTGCTTTTCCACTCTTCCCTCTCTCCTGTTGAGAACTGGGCACAATTCAGTGAGCACTGTGCGCATTACAAGAAACCAACATAAGATACTATGCCAACGTATTCCCTTTTTCCTTTTCCTGCCACCCCTTTCTTTCCCTGCTCCCTCTCTCATTCCTAACGGCCCTAGGCACTGTACGCTGCCTTCGTTCATCATGCGTTAAACATGCACCCACCAAAACATGATGTGACCTCTCCATCTCTCTCCTTCCCCTACTCCCTCCCTCACTCCTCTAGGGCCTCAGCACTTTAAGCTGCCTTTTATCAGGATGTGTTAAACATGCGCCCACCATAACATGACATGACATGACCTCTCCATCTCCCCGCTTTCCCTACTCCCTCCCTCACTCCTACAGGCCCTCAGCACTTTAAGCTGCTTTAGATCAGCATGTGTTAAACATGCGCCCACCATAACATGACATGACCTCTCCATCTCCCCCCTTTCCCTACTCCCTCCCTCACTCCTACAGGCCCTCAGCACTTTAAGCTGCCTTAGAACAGTGTGTGCTAAACAAGCGCCCACCAAAACATGACATGACCTCTCCATCTCTCTCGCCTGTTTCCTTCTTGCCATTCACCCACTCCTTTTCCACTGCTCTTCCCTCTCAGCACTTTAAAGTGGCCTAGAAACGTACCATAGCACATTTTGCCAACAAGGACATGCTAGTTCTACCCTCTGTATATACGGTTTCATTATGAGTATGGCGGTAACAGTAACATACAGGTGGTTTATAACATAACACTTACTCATGAGCTGGAATCACGTGGGAGCGTTTCTGCATGGGAAACATAGAAAGTATTGCAGGGATTAAGATGGCTTACTTAACCCGTATAGTACCTACCGACCCATCTTGGCACACTGAAGAGGGCATGCCACCGCAGTGATCTAGTACAATAGCTTTACCAATTGCAGAAGAAATCCCAAGCTGATCACAAGAGGAATCCCAGAGGCTGGACAGCTGCCGTCTTGCCCATAGGCCTTCAACCATTGCATATTCTAAGAATCCCCCGCAGCCTACATGTTTTGCTGTGATGAAGTGGATGCCCCACTGATGTGAAATTCTGCATGCATCACCAACAGGGGCTGCTTAGCAGGCAAGGAAATTACAAAACAGATCCCAACACCAGTGCTTTAAGTGGGTTGGGGCTAGCCCGGACCAAGCCTCGGCAGTCTCTGGGATGGGCTCCTAAGACTGGGCTCACCCCGACTAGCCCCAGCCATGCCGACCTCTCAGGCGGCTGTTTAGCCAAGTACTGCACGGTTACACGGCTGCCTGCAGGTGTCAGCATTCCGCATTAGAAAAAAGATAATGCATCACCGTTGCTTTTTTCTAATCCGAAATATTGAGACCTGAGTCAACCGTGTAACCAGTAGCGCTTCAGCTAAACCTGCTGCGTGATGTGTCTTTCTTCGGAAACAGGAGGACGGCTGGGTTGGCCAGCATCTCCTTTTCTTTCTGAGTAAAGGGCTAGAATGCAGCAGGAGGCCCATTAACGTGCTTGGTTAAAGGGCTTCCACTGCGTGTTACTTCTTTATTCAGAAACAAAAGGAGAGGCTGGCCAAACCAGCCGTCCTCCTGTTTCAGAAGAAAGAGACATCACGCAGCAGGCAGCCCATTGCATGCAAGGAGCTGTGTGGTTAAAGGGTTGCCAGGGAGGGGAAGCGACCCCCGCAGGCAATTCATCAACCACGGCGCCTTTAATGCAACGGTTGGGGGAGCTCTTGTTGGGGGCTGCAGGCACTCGTACTTAAGCCACGCTTTCTAACGAAAGCCCCCATCTCAATTTACCACCCCACTCAAAGCACTGCCCACCACAGTACGTTCTATGTCCCCCATGCTATAAATACGGCCATGGTTCTTCGTTGGCACCATGCTCAGAGGCAGAAGGGGTGAATCTCTGCGCTCTGCTTCACTGCGACCTTCAGCGCCGCGAGCTTGAATGCTGGGATCTCAAATGGAAGCCCTGTTTCTATGTCCTTGCCCCTTCCATTATCTGCGCCTAGACCTCCCCTCTCTCTCCCCACACACACCTTCTTGCTTAGAAAAATCCCCGCAGACCCCGCAAATAGACCTGCGCTGCTATTAATTCAATACATGTTTCTGAGTGTTTGTTTTTTTCATGTGCATTTCTGCCACAAAGAGAATAAGATGTTGAGGCAGCAGCCGGAGGACCCTAAGGGTTTGCTTTGACAAGCAGGACTGATCCACAGGACGTGGGCGAGACATCAGTCAGGCCCGCCGTGAGAGAGCACGCGCAGCCTCGCCGGGCCACCGTGAATCGAAACGCTTACTGCGCCACAGGTCCCGGATGTCATGGACACCCTGCTGTGCTGCCAGCATGGACATAACCACAGGACCAGGCATTCTGCGCCTCGGCCTCATGTTAAACTTTCACAGCAGGACTTTTTTTTTTAGAAGCTTACCTTTCACTCATACTTTTGTGGAATTGAGGGAATTTACGCACCCACACACTCCGTGCTTACTCTGTGCTCCACATGCTGCAGAGTGGTGGAAAGAGAGAAGGAAATGGAGGAAATGGAGAGATGGAAGGCAGGCAGGGCGTAGGGAGTGAGCAAGGAAGAACGAAGAAAGGACCGCAGGACCGTTCCTGCGGAGAGAAAGATGGCTAGAAGCAGAGGGGTGGAAGGACAGGTAGATGGATGGATAGAATGAAGGGAAAAATGCAGAGATGGATGTTGGAAGGAAGGAGAACTGGAGCGGGAATAGGAAGAACGGAAGGAAAGACAATAGGAAGGAAGGAAAAGGGGAGATGGCTACAACGAAAGGTAATGGCCCAAAATGTAGCCCTCACAATTACGACGGCCGAAAATGCTGACTTTTTTTTATTTTAACCCCATATACACCATATATATATATATATATACATATATATATATATGCGGGGGAGGGGGGAGTTCGTGATACAATGGTAATATTGGTGGGCTGAGGGCGGTCTCCAAAGATTATGCATGTGGTGTAAAGGGGGTTTAAAAAAGAAAAAGAAAAAGAAAAAAGTCTGCATTTTAGGGTGCTGTAATTATGGGGGTCGCAATAATCACATAGATCCCAAAGAAACAGAATGAAGTGAAAGGGGAGAGTGATGGATAGAACAAAGAAAGGACAGAAGGAAAATTGATGGAAGGAAGGAGAGAAGAGAAAGGGAGATAGGAAGGCATGAAACAGTGACATTGAAGAAAAATGACATGAAGAAATAAACAAAAAATGAAAGAAAAAACATAGGAAGAAATGTCCTAGGAGAGTTGCTGGGCTGGCTGTGTGGTTCACAGCCTGTGCCACCTGTGACTGGTGAGGTGGCTGCTGGAATGTGGGGTGTTCTTGAACAGCAGATGAACACCTGGAATGGGTGTCCCATGCACAGACATGATGTTGTGCAGTTTGCACAGCCACCAGGGAAGTTGTGTACCTATGTCTTGTGCATTTATATTCTGTTATGTCAATGGGATTTCTACACTGCGCAGCTGTCATTTGCATAGTCTCCCGGCACCATGGTATATCTTAGAGAGTAGGGTGGGTTAGGTGAGCAGGGGTAGAGGGAAGATGCAAGCAAGCTTTGCTATTCTTTTGATGTGCACAGACTGGAAGTACCCTGACCCCTGTGTGTGTCTTTTTCTAGGCCGTCTTTGGTGAGAGTGCAGAGAGACTTGTGTCCAGAGGGGAGCCTTGTGTGCTCATGGGGCCGGGTGCTAGAATGCTGCCAGGGTTGCGGTATGTAAATTAGATGTGGCGGTGTAGAGTTCTGTTATTTGATATATGTTGAGATGGGTTTTGAATTGCCCTGTCTGAGTGGTGTAGTTGGTGTACCTATTTTGTGGTGCAATGTAAGGTTTGAGCAGTAAGTAGATACTTCAATGGGCAAGTTGTTGAGGGGTGCAGACAAGCTCGAGGCCAGACATATAATGTGATGTAATTTGTCATTTGTATAGTGCCTCTATCACATTCATATGACCTCAAAGCGCTGTAGGCGAACGCCCTCGGGAGACTAGTCAAAAGCTTGGGAAAATTGATCAGAGGAGTTTAGAATGTGAGTGTACATTTTGGCTAAAGCAAAGTTGGGTAGGGGTGGCAGGATGCCTACTAGCTACCCATATCAAGCTGACAAGTGGATGGGTGCTTTGAAGTTCACAAGAGAGCATGCAAGAGTAGTCAAACTCATTATGTGTTCAGCTAGACTGCATTTTTGTAATGGGGGATAGCTGCATTCTAATGGCCGAGGTGTTGTGCGATGTGTCATTGGGAGTGGTGTATGGTAGCCGATGTATGCCGGTGGGTGGCCTTGCATTTGGCTATCTTCCATAAGCATGGAGTGTGATACGTACCCGTGTTCACATGGCTGGCTTCTTGGATTGTTCTACTGGACAGCTAAAATTAACACTAAAACCAGTGGCTAACTGAAATGTCTTACTAACTTAAAGGCAGTGGCTGGCTTAAATGTCCAGCCGCAGTTTAAACCAGTGGCTAACTGAAATATTTCACTAAATTGAACGCAAAGGCTAGCTCGGATATCCAGCTGAATTCAAAACATAGGCTAGGATCTAGTGTACTGCTAACATGTGTAGTAGTGGTGGACCCAAATATCCAGAACAAAAACTATATTGTAATGCACAACTAAAACTAGAAACAGCAGCTAACTCAAATGCCTCACTAAATTTCAAAACAGTGGCTAATATGTCTTGCTAAATTAAAAGCAGTGTCTAATATAATATTTAACAAATTATCATATGGTTTAGTAGGGCAGAGTCAAAGCAAAGCATGAAAAAGGCCTAACAAGGCAGAATAGCCTTGGAAAGGGCTCTGGCCTCGGCTGCGTGAGGGTCCATTTTGCAGTAAGAAAGGGCCTAGCATTGGACACTCGCACTGGTGAGGGGGGTTTAGCATGAGTACTTTTGTTTCTATGCTTTGATAATCTGTATTTATTTTAAGTTGCTCTGGAAGTACTCATGCTGCCTTGGCCACTTCAGAGCACCACTTCATTAAGTTGTTTGGCTACGTATTGCCCACACACATCCCCCTTACCGAGCCTTTCTTAGATCTGATTTGGAATACTTAAGCTACTTCTTTTTGTCAGGCCATATCATCTTAGACATCTTCTCGCTTCTGGTTCCCCAGCCCTGCAAGCTCTTGTCCAATCATCTATACAGGGTGTGCCGACCTGCATATTTGCCTTGCTCATCAAGTTGTCTTGGGCCCTCTCTCTCTTGCTCTGCCAGTAGCTATATTTCTCTTTGGTCATGGGGGCAAAGGACTGGCTTCTCACTCTTCTCAGGGTGCCACCCAGGCGCTCTAGTAGGCTTGCGAATGCATCAGAGCTTGGCACCCCAGTTCTTTTACAGGCACTGCAGGCCACCTACCATACGGATAGAAAGGGGTCTTGGCAGAGTTTGCTGACGCCATTTCCTTTCGTTTGGCTGGTTATTCCCGAGTGCTGCCTGCAGACGGCGCCATTCTTTCGTTGCACTGCCCTCTCCCCACCCAGCCCCAGTGGTATTCACTCTTAAATAATTGTCACAGTACTTTAGATTTTTTTCATCTTCGGCATTTAAGGAAAAATGCAGGGAGTTTGGTTTCAACTCACAACCTCCTTGGATTTGAATTTTTGAAGAGTTTTCTATAGCTTGAAGGGTGTGGGGGGTACACTGCCCTATTGGGAACAGGCCCTTTGTACCCTTGCTTGTTTGAGCCCCTTTTCATTCTGCACTGCATGAGAAGGCGGTGGTGGGTTGTCACCTCCTTGCACGCCCTCCTTAGTGCTACCATGTTCCTACCTGAAGGCCTGAGCTCCATCCTAAGGCCAAAGTCCCTTGTAGAGGGTCTATTAGTCAGTCCTCGGATCTGCAGGCGAGGATGCTGTGGCAATGCAAAGTTCTCTATGGAGAAAGCCCTGTCTGGAACAAATTTACCTTTCCCATTAGTCTTTCCGCTTTTAATGATCTACCATCTTGTCTTTCTATATGGCTGAACTGTGCAGGGAAGGGCGGTTTAATGTGATAGCGACTGCGCCGCTCAGCTTGCAAGCTGGAGGTTAGGGTACCGTACTATCTGTGCACCCTGTTCAGATAGCGTGTTCAATGCACTGTAGTTAGTGTACGTTTGTGTGAACACCAACGTGCTAGCTGAGGGTTAAGGTGCACTAAATCTAGTGCCATGCGCTATCAAGATACAGTACATTGTCAAGAGTACACGGGCAGAGGAGCCTGGTATCATGAGGCATGTCCTGCCAGCTACTGCCATGTGGGCATCCCCATGTTTCCTGCAAAAAGAGCATTACCACCCTTCGAATCCATGTGGACAAATCAGGAAGCCGGGAACTCAGGCCTAATCTGACAGTAAACTATAGTGTTCCTTGCTGCACTCCATTGCAATCCTGTTGATGGTCTTGCTTGGGGCCTTCAAAGCAGACTAGCTGGCCGTTACCTCCCCGGCATCCCACTGCGGCAGCCATTAATGCCTCAGGAAGACGTAAAGTAAATACACAACTTTCAACAAGTCAAGCCAATATTTTACGAAAATGCTTGTTTAACTGGTTAATAAACATGCAAACATACACAAACGAAATACCCATAAAGATGAAAAACTTAAATATACATATTGCTAAATTCATCATTTGTGCCCTTGGAATCAATTTGGGCCAATCAGCTTGCTTGGAAACGTTTCCCCCGGGGTTATTTTGGGTGCTGCACAGGGTAGCGAGCTGACATACATATAACGCGGCCCTTCCTGGTATTTATATATGGGGCATGGAAGGTTCGGGAGCAAGCGACGGTTGGCGGCGTATCGTTTGTCACATCGCTGCTGCTCCTGTGCTTTCCTTGCTTTCTGGGCTTGGTGTCTTTGGCCTTGTGGATGGTTAGGGGCTAGGTTGGTAGGTGGTTTGCGGCGGTGGGGTCGGGTTTTATATA
Source organism: Ambystoma mexicanum (assembly GCF_040938575.1). Classification (NCBI taxonomy): domain Eukaryota; kingdom Metazoa; phylum Chordata; class Amphibia; order Caudata; family Ambystomatidae; genus Ambystoma; species Ambystoma mexicanum. Next base: position 658,047,580 of record NC_090930.1, read on the forward strand.
TATATATATATATATATATATATATATATATATATATAGATGTGTAAAAAATATGATAATCATAGTATTAAAAAAGTGGATATTGTGGGTGAATACTAATATTGGGGGGCTTTTAGATAACCCCCCCTTTTACCTCAGATGGGCATCTGGCCGCCAGGAGCTGTGCCTCTTTCTGCTACAGCTTTCTTCTGTGGGAGATGCTGCAGGCCGTGACTGGTGTATGTCGCACTGGCTCAGGCCTGCCGGGGTATGGGCCGCCTTTACTTTCCTGCCACCTGTGGGTTGGTGGCCTGTTAGGGAAGGGCGGTGTGCCTCGGGTAGCCTTAAGAGGCTTTGTGGCTCCCTCCCTCTGTGTGCTGTAAGGAACTCATGGTGGCATCAGTAAAGACACACAAGTGATCACAGTTCAAGGGTGTTTATTAAAATGCATAAATGGGTGAGAAAAACGCCTAGTATTAACCTAAATCGAAGATGGGAGCAAGCTACGACCATCAAATAATAATAAGGCAGTCCTCGTGGCATCTTGTCAAATAAAAAGGGCCTATACTAAAAAGAATCTATTACCAATCCTTACCACTAAGTTACAAAATAATGTGGGATAATGTTCATCAGAAAAGAAAGAAGTGTTCACAAAATGGTATAACTGGGTTCTCCCTTCCCCACGATATTAGCATGGGACAAGGTGGGACTCTCAAGCACAGCACACTCCTGGGCTTCTCCAGCATGAGTTTACAGTTCATTTACCTTTCACTGTGGATCCCCCTCAACAGGGCTTTGATCCTTTTTGTAACCTTGGCTTCCCTCAGTCGGGTTCACGTTTGCCAGTTTCACACAGTTCACTTATTCATAATACCTTGCAAAATTCACTTCCCTTAGCTTTTTCTAGTCCCAAGTCAGGCTTTCTCTTAAGCCCCCAGTCATTGCTTTCCACATTTATTGTTTGTACAGTGTTTCCCTCAGCCAGGAGCACACGCTTGTTTCACAATGTCAAAACGTTGGTAATGGGTGAAGGACTTTCGATTGTACAATAGATTTTGGCTCAACCCTTGAATGACCACCTAACTATTTATGTCAGCCTTTCCTACGGCCTCTTATTACTATAACGTTCACAAGAAAAGGGGACCAGCCAGAGTCTTTCGAATGGATGCCCACATGGTGCCGGATCACTCTGCATCTTGTCTTTCCCTCGGCTTTAAAAGTTCACTATCACACAATTTCTTTGCTCATAACAAGTTGTCGTTTGCAACCTTCGCTCAACACCGTCGGGTTTACTATCTGTTTTCCCTCCAACTCATCAGCTGTGCTGACCTCCTTGTCGTTTCCTGTCTCTGGAGTCAAGGTCGGTACCATGGTTGCAAGCACGCCTCCCTGCCTCCGTTATCAGTGCGGGAGGGTCCTGTGCACCCTTGGCCTCTGTTACCCACAAGTAGCTTTGTGGGTTTGGGTCTAAAACGGCAAGGGCACTACCCCCCTTGTTGTCGTTTCCGGTCTTGTTGCCTTTCTTCTCCTTTTCAAATGCTGTCCTGTAATAGCTGCTTCCTTGTGCATTTGTCCTTGCTCAAAGCTCGCCCTCGTGCTCCACGTTTTATCCCTGTGTGGAAGGGAAAGGGCCGTCAGGTGTGTGTAGTTATTGTCAATTGCCTGACTCTGCCTGACCCTTGTGTTGGGACAAGTCAGGTAAACAGCTATGGTTTTAGCTGTTGTCTTCCACAGTGTAAAAAAGTGTTTGTGTCGGAAAAGAGGGGGTAGAACTTCTAAGTATCCTATGGGGTAGGATGGGGATAAGGTATTATAAGGAAGGGGGTACCGCCTCTCACCCGTCGGTGTCACACTCCCACTCCCCAAAGATGCCCCATCCAGGTGATCCTCCCCCACTGGTCCACCCCCAGGAACTGGATCCAATAACGATGGCCGTGTCCTGGCCACCTGGATAACAGATCCCCAGGGACTAGCGGGTGAGACACTTTCAGGTTTCTCAAAGCACACGTAGTTAGGTTTGGGTGCCTGAGGGCAGTGTTGCACAGAACCTCTTGGCATGCTGCTTTTGCTGGAGCCCACTGTGGAGAGCTGCTTGCGCAGGGAGAGGGTGAGGAAATAAATAAATGAAATAATTAAATGAATAAATGAGGTTTACAAAAGCCAATATTTAGTGAGCGCAGAGTTCCCCAGTCAGGTGGTACAGATCTTTGTTAGCCCCGTGTGGGCCTGTTTTGGGTTTAGGAGCTGTTTTGGCTTTGTGGGGGTGTTTGGCCCCTGGCTGCCAGAGCTAATACAAATTAAAAAAAATAATAATAAAATGAATGCACAAGGAAACATATGTTATAAGTTGTATTAGTTTATCAAAAAACACATATAAGAAATAAAGTCCTGAGCCTGGGTATTACACCCTCCTAGGAGTAGATTGGGCAGCAATTTTGGGGGTACTGCAGGCAGGGGCCTGTGCCATTATGGGATTATTTTCCATTTCCTGTGGCAGGATGGCTGTACAGGGTACAGTTTCTGGGGAACCGGGGGATGCTCAGTCCTTGCAGGAGGCGCTGAGCATTATCAGCAGGGCATCAAAAGCCCAGCTAGAAGGGGCAGTACAAGAAGTTATGGGGGGGCAAGGGGCCTGGTGGTGTGAGGACATAGCACAGAGCAGCTTCGGACAGGCCCCTCGCAGCAGTGGCGGCATGCAGCCCATTGGCGGGAAGGGTGGGTATGGGATAAAGAAGCTAGGAGCAGCAGGGGGATATGCCAGATGGGGGATATGCCGAGGAAGGCATTGAGGTGTAGAGGAGGTGAGGGTGGTGGGTCACAAGGTGGGCCAGGAGAAGAGGGTATGGGTGGGCAACAAACGGAGAAGGGGTCGCGGCAGAGGCGGGTGTGGGTCATGTCAGTGCGGAGTGTAGGCTGGGGACGGATAGTGTGGGTGTGGCAGTGCAAGGAGGGCGAGGTGGGAAATGCCTGCAGAAGAGAGCAGGGGTGAGGAGGAGGAGGAGGACACTCTCCCCGGTAGATAGCAGAGACAGGGGAAGGTACAGGCAGATCTCCCCGCAAAGCAGTTAGTACGTGGAGGGAATGGCATGGCCCCCGTGGTTGTAGAAGATGAGGAAGGAGAGGGTTTTACAGCGGTGCCCCCGACTAGAAAAAGGCAGACAGTCGAGGGTGCGTTACAGCCCCTAGCACGGTGGAGCACAGGGTGGAAGAGGAAACGCCTCGCCTGAGAAGAGAAGAGGAGCAAGAAGGGGTTGGTGCGACCCCGCTGAGAAAACGACACAAAAACATTGGGGTGGATGCCCCATGCAGGCCGTAGAAGGATCTGCGCGAGCTGGCACCCACAACATGAATGGTATATGACTGGGGAACGTGAATTTGGGGAGGAGGATTGGTTGTTCAAGAAGGGAGGGCCAAGGAGATTGAGTTGGGAGAGAAAAGGGTCGGCGTAGTTTAAGGTTTGAAGGTGAAGGCGGGCCTGGGGGTAGCAGGAGTAGGGGAAGACTGCAGGGAAGATGGGCTGGAGACTCTGCTGATGTTTTTTGTCCCTGCAGTATGAGCCCACTGAGAAAAGAAATTAGGAGTAGTGGTGTGGAGTCCAGTCTGACCTTCCAGGAGATGACAGGGCAGTAAGAGGTGAGCAGGGAAGGGCATGGTCTGCGGCAGGGTCAGGTTGGGAGCTAGGTGGGGGACACAGAAAGGGGGTGGCGGGGCAACTGAAGCAGGGGGAGAGAAAGGATGTGGCAACAGGGGCATTGGTGAGTGCGAATGGGAGAGATGTCGCCTCAGTGGAGGTGCAGATGGAAAAGGTCCCAGTGTCGGTGGCAAAGGGGGTGATGGAGGTGCCTACTGTAAGTACAAGTGAGGGTGCAGAGGAAACTACCCTATGTGGGCATTACAAAGCTCTTGCACTACAAAGGAGAAAATCTGGGGCAGGGAATTTGTAGACGTGTTCAAACTCTTGCATAGGGAGGTGAGAGCCAAAGAGGGGTCGAAGGAGGAGGAACTGGATCTAGCGTCAAGACCAAGGGTATCCACTACGGTTGAGAATTGGGCGTCAGCATTTATAATATATGCTAGCGTTTAATGTGAGAAGTTCGCTGAGAGGTGCGTGGCCTTGCTAAAATATGTGGAAGAGATTAGGAAAGCATGTGCATGTTTTGGGGGATTTGCCTGGGTGAGGTATGACGTGGAGTTCCAGGCAAGGATGGGTGAGGATAAGCAGGCTGTATGGGGGAGATTGATATGACTTATGGTTGCAACACTTCATACAGCGAGCGGCTTACACATGCCTTACCAGCCCTTTCCTGGTCATCCCGCCTACGATGGAGTGGCAGGAGAAGGCAGGGGCTAGGCGTCCGCATCATGCTGGACCTTTAATAAAGAGGGCCGGGGTGCAAAATTCAGACATGAGTGCAGCAGATGCGCAGGACAACATCCCGTTACACAGTGTTTTGCAACTGGCGACAGAGGGCGGGGGCGGGGTGAGGGGTTGTGGGGAAAGGCCTATACTCCAGTTAAGGTGGAAGTGTTGGAGGAATGGCTCTGTTTTTACCCGGACAGGGAAGGGGCATGGATTTTGGGTGAAGATTTCCGAGAGGGTTTTTAAGTTGGGATACCACAGACCAAGGATGCAACGGTGGGCAGAAAACTTCGGAGGGACAGTTCGGAGGTGGTAAGGGTGAAGCTGCAGAAGGAGTTGGCTGGGGGAAAAGTGGTTGGGCCATTTACGGATTTGGCCAGGTGACCTGGTGGTGTCTCCATTAGGAGTTGTGCCTAAGAAAGCAGCCGGGGAGATCAGGTTGATTCACCATTTCTCATGGCCAGAGGGCATGTCCATGAATGATTTCATGGTTCCGGAGGATTGTGGGGTGTCCTATGCAAGTGTGGATCAGGCAGTGGGTTTGGTGAGGAAGGCAGGGTGTGGTGCTTTTATGGCCAAGTGTGATGTCAAATTGGCTTCTCGTTTGCTGCTGGTGCATCCAGAGGACTTTTGGTTGTTGGGGATGCAGTTTAATGGTCAGATTAATGTGGACAATGCACTGCCGATGGGATGGACATTGTCATGTGCATTGTTTGAGCACTTTAGCCCTTTTCTTTAGTGGGTTTTTACTTACAGTTCTGGTTTTGAGGGAGTGTTGCATTATCTAGATGATTTTTTGTTTATCAGTGGTGACGGACAGAGAGCAGGAGTGCCAGCGGATGCTGGAGGTTTTTCAGTCATTGATGTTTGAGTTAGGAGTGCCATTGACAGAGGATAAGACTGAGCGGACAGTGGTGGTTCTGACTTTTCTAAGAATTGAGCTGGATTCGGTGGCCATGACCTCATGCTTGCCAGACGACAAGGTGAGCAAGCTAGTGCTGTTGCTGGAGAGGTTGATAGCGGCCCATAAGATGATGCTGGTGGACATGCAGAGACTAGAAGGACATCTCAACTTTGCTTGTCGGGTGGTGGATCTGAGTCTCACTTTTTGCAGAAATATGGCACGTTGTATGGCGGGGGAGCAGTACCCACATCAGAGTGAGGATTTCAGGAGCGGCCAGGGAGGATTGTAGGGTATGGCTGAGATTTTTTGAGGAATTTAATGGAGTTTCGATGTGGCTGCAAGGGGACACAGTGGCTTGGGAGGTGCAAGTATTCTCTGATGCAGCAGGTGCAGGAGGTTTTGCCGTGTATTGGTAAGGCAGGTGGTGCACTGAGTGGTGGCCTGAGCAATGGAAGAAAGGGGGAGGAGCATACCCTTTTCAGAGTTTTTTCCATTGCTAGTGGCGCTGGTTTTGTGGGGCAGAATAACAAAGTGAATTTCAACGTGGACAATGAAGCGGTGGTCAACATTGTGAACAAGCAGTCAGCCAGGGACCAGAGGGTAGCCAGGCTAATGAGGGAATTTGTGCTGGGGTGTCTGAAGTGGAACGTGTTGTTTAGAGCAACTCACGTTCCTGGGAAGGATAACTGAATTGCTGATGCATTATCTTGTTTTCAGTGGCAGAGATTCCGTGGGGTTGTCCGGAAGCAGAGGTGAAAGGGCACCGGATCTCAGAGGAGCTGTGGCGGCTAGGAGATTGAGTAGGAGATTGAGAGCCCTGCATTTAGTAGAGGGTTCATTAGCCCCAGCATCGTGGGCTGCATACAGGAGAGCATGGTTGTAGTTTGTAAAAGGGTAGGGAGGATGCAGAAGAGAAAAGGAGAGAGGATGTGATCAAATATATATTGAGCTCTGTGGACAAGGGTTGGTCCAGGGCAACAATATCAGGGAAGTTGGAGGGCATTGCTTTTTATGATAAGTGGTGCTGGGGTTTTCAGCCCAGTGGGGGGGACATGGCAAGTAGGTTGTTGGAAGGATGGCCAAGGGAAAAAGGAAAGGGCAGGACAAGGACAGCAGGAGGCCAGTCTCAGCAGCCCTGTTAGAGAAGTTGTCCAACTATCAAATGACAGCATGGATATAAAAATGTGTAAATCAAAAACGGATCAGTGGGGCATGGGTTGTTGGGTGCATTCAGTTAGAGGTAGTAAGGAGTTGTGTCCAGTGAAGGTGGGAGCTTGGTGGCGGGAGAGATGTAGAGGAAGAGAAGGTTTGGTTTTTCAGCATGAAGATGGGTCAGGGGTGACAGCTTCTCAGGTTTTGGGAGTGATGAGGAGAGCCCTGGCAGCGTTGGGTGAGAAAGCAAAGGAGTTTGGGACTCATTCTTTTAGGATGAAGGCAATGTCCAAAGGAAGCAGACTGGGTTGTCGGAAGAGAATGTAGACAAAGGGGGCTCTTAGGTAACAAAGGTCCTAGCCATGGAGTGAGGGGAGAGACGGAAGGGTTGTCTGAAGAGGTGGCTCACTGTCTTTTTCTTTTCCAGATGTGGCATGGAGGAGTGGTGAGTTGCCTCAGGTCTGGATATGCGGACATTCCATAGTGAAATGAGCAGGGAAAGATGCGGCAAAGAGGGTTTTGGTACACAGTTGGGGTGCAGTTACTAAGTGGCATTGTTGAGTCTGGGTGGGGGGCCCAAGTGGGACCAACTTTTGCCTATGCTGGGGGAATGAGAGAGCTTCATGGTGTGCTGGCTGCACTGGTTTTACATGCAGGGGAGAACAATTTAGTCAGGGATACAGGTGTGCATTGTTAAAAAGATGAAGCGGTACCTTAGTTGGCTGAGTGAGATATGGCTTGGGGTGGTGTTGGTTTGGACAAAGTTGATGCCAAGGAGGATATGGAGGGGAGCTGTGAAGGAGGGGGTGGTGGAATGGACAATAAAAAACATTAACAGAGAAATGGTGAAGTTTTGCATGTCTTCTGGGGTGCAGATGCTTGAGCACCGGGAGATCAAATATGAAGCTTTTGATTTGTTTCAGGAGGTTGGAGTGCACTTGTCACAAATGGGACACTAGTTCTGTTTGTCTGAGGTTAGGTTGACGGTGGAGTCTAACGAGTCTGGGATTTTGTGCAGTATGCCCAAAATTAGCATATTTGCAACTCACATGGACCAACCGGGTAGCAGGGAACAAGTGCTCAATCCATCAGTAACCATGTGTGTTTCATGCTTCGCTGTGTTTCACCGCTGCTGCCATCTTGTCTCCCTTCACTGGCATCCTCTCGCGCTCGTCACTATACGTTAACTTTAGAGGACCGTTTTTCTTGTTGAGTGGGGACCCCTGACGTGGTTGGCGGCATATGACTGCTTCAATGCTGTGTCCCTCCTTTTCCCCTTTTCCCTATGTTGCAGGGCAGTCCGACTCCACGGTCTCCTGCAAGCTCTGCACTGTGTCTTCCTTTCCCACGTCATCTTTCTCTCAGCTGTTGTTTTTAAACTGGCCACTTCTCACACACAGCAAGCGTTCAAATGGTGTTAATGACTGCTATGGTGGGCAGACCCAGCCGGTAACAGCCTTTATCCTGTTTTGATGGCCTTTGCAGCACTCAGGCCTATCAATTTCAATTTGGATTAGCAGGCCGTAACATACAGGATCAGCCCAGTGCATTGCCCATTTAGCCTCAGTGGATTTCTTCACTTCTCCATACATGTAGCAATTGTTGATCATTCATGAATTCATTTTTTTGGAACAGATGAACACTATGGTAGCCCCCATTTGAAAACCATTGCTAAATAAGGTGGGGCATGGGCTAAGGACCTGTAGTTGGTTGTGATCTCTAAGAGAGCATTTTCAGCAGAAGGCTACACTGCAACACCTGAGGGTTTTAGGTGCTTGGACACCATCACCAATCATCAATAAATACATGGTCTGGGATCCTCACTGCGGTTGCACAGCCTAATTTGAGGAGCTCTATAAATATCGAGGTTGAGTTGGAACTCTATGTTAAGAACCTTTGCTCCATGAATCGTACTAGATCCATCAATTCTGCTTTTTCGATGTGAAAACATTGAACAATCTGTCTCAACTTCAGATCCACCACTTCATTGTTGTCTATCTCTACTCCCGCTGCTCTGGATAGTGACTTCTCCATAACCACCCAGAGATCTTCCAAGATGGATATTCTTGATTTCGTTCCCAGCCGTACATGGTAGACCTGCTCAATGCGCCTTGAATGATGAAACATTCTTTGTGCCTCTCCGGGGTTGCCTTGCTACGGCGGACAGGATATGCTTCAGGAGGCACACTTTCTCAATATTACATCCAGAAAAGACTGAGCTGTGTGCTCCGAACACTTGGGAAAAACTAGAGGCGGATCAGTTTTCTCTGTAGTAACGGGGAGTCCTCAGGCAGTGAACTCTGTGTGGCGGAGTCGTACAATATGTAATATTTAAACAACATTGGAATAGAAACCAATCCCTTGCTGTATTTCTTTGTTCAAGGGGTCTGTGGTACACTCTGAAAAGGAATGCATGGTCGAGGTTGTCAATTGTCAAATTCCTCGTTGACCCTAATGCACCCATTCACATTTCTAACTGTACAGAGCACCTCCACAATATGGCTCCCGGTGAAATATCTCAGTCCCTTTTCTATGGCCATCCCAATATCACCACCAATATATGGATTCTCCATTTACCCAAATGCAGGCATGAGTATCATCCTTTTTACTCTGCCACTATAAGATGGCTGACAATAATACAGGTCAGTCCTCTTTTCATGGCCGTGTCAGGCCTTCCTGGGTGTGTTGAATTCTATTTTAATTTGCTCCCAGCTAGTACTGTCACATGGGTTGCTTCTCTTCTCCTCTTTTAGAAGCCTCTGACTGTGTTGCTTGCCTTCTCATTGCTGGGACATACACATCAGCAACAGGCCGTTCCAAGGCAACACTGATGGAAGGAGTGCAGTGGCTCGTCCTTCACTACATAGCTGGGCAGGAATGGAGCAGGCTCCCAATGATACTGTTCTGGCTCACATCGGTGGTCTCTGAAGAAACGAGGTTCCTCGTAAACTCTGACTGGGCACTGCTACCTTACTGGGATGTGCCCTTCCCCAGAAATCTCAGTTGTTCAATGAAGTGAAAGAGTACAGTGGCTGCGTAGCCATCTTGCAGGCTGCTGGCTGCACCCGACTGTCTAGAGTTTTTAAGTTTCACTTTAAAAACACACGCTGCAGCTTGTTCAACCCATTACCTCGTTGGACACTTACCTCATCCTTACTCCAGTGAAAAGGCCTTAAAGGTGGACTATGAGATATTTAATGCCAAGACTCTCGTATTTCCTGTGGCCTATAATTGTCTCTACTCACCATATTTCCCCTGACTGTATGTACCTGTTCATTAAATTCCCATTTACTAACTTTTCTTTTGATACTGGTTAGATGTCAGTGCTTGATATCTTGGTTGTGACACATTAATTCAAATTCTGTTTGTCAGCATGGTAGTAATGGTGAAAGCATGTTGGGTTTAAAATGCCACTTATTTTTAAAATATCAGCTAATTATGAGTGTGGGTTACATGGAAGTTGTATGGCATGGGAGACATAGGCCCTCATTACAACACTGGCGCTAAACCATGGCGCTATTAGCACCATGGTTGGTGCCGGTGTTGTAACAGGCCCGCCATGGTTCAATGGGGAATTACAACCCCATTCCAAGGTTGGCGGGGCGGTAATTCCCCATTGAACCATGGCCCTTCCTCATTCCCATTTTCGCCCCATAGGGCTCAATGGGACTGGGGAAGGCGCTAAGTATGGTACCGTAAATTGCGGTACCGTACTTAGCACCAAGGTCCCTTTGCGGGTCCCTACTTTAACGGCTGGTCTAGACCAGCCATTAAGGTCGGGTCCCGCAAAGGAACCTCGTAATCAGGCGTTAAGGGTTTAATGGCGCCGACACCTTTTACGGCGCCGTTAAACCCTTAACGCCAGGGTCGTAATGACCCCCATAGAAAGTAATGCTTGGGGTAAATATCCCATGTTCAACCCTTGCAGTACTTTCTCTTTTCCCCATGAAGCATATAGCCCATGTGATTCCAACTCATGTTTAGGTGGCATTTTAAAAAAAAGCAGTATTTAAAATACCATTATCACGGCACTCCTTATGAGGCTTCATGTGTGATCATTCCTACACAGTTCTTTAGATCTCATCGAAATTATTCAAACTATTTCTTAAATGTATAAACTTTTGTAAAGTGTTAGAACATTTAAAAACAACATCTGATCTACAGGGCTCTGCAGCTATTGGTTTCTTGATTTTGTGTTTTTGTTTCAGAAAATGTTTGCTTCACTTTTTGGAATGTGGACTGAGCATGACTATGTTGTGATGATGTTGTCCTGGCAACAGGTCTGAATCCTTGTGACTCATGCTGAAACACCAACCAAACCTTGGAAACCATCCATTGCGGGATCACGAGATGAGCGCAGCGTATGATCTCTGTGCTCCAGGGACGTCATTTGGGGGTTGCCAGGGGTCGCAGCTGCGACCCATGAGATCTCCCTTGCTACCCCTGTGGTCCCCCTTGCTACCCCTAAAAAAATGTTGTTTAATAATAAATAAAAAACATTCTTCTTTTTTATTTTTAATCGAAGCTCCTGGGCTCTGGCCAGCTTCTGTTTCTGGAGTGGCTGGCTTTCTTGTTCAGGCTTCTGAAAAAAATGGGGTTCCACAATTGTAACAATTTGAACAGTGACCCTAAATAAGAAAGAATAGGGAAAACAAATAATTTGACTTTTTGGGAATTCTATACAGTAATTGTTATACTCATTAAATGCAGACAAAAACCTCCAAAAACCATTTAGATAGAATAAGCATCCATTTCGGCCTATGTATTTTGCTTTTGACAAGTTGCAGTTATACCATATTATTTTTCTGCTGTTGTATCTGTTTAGATCATCACAGGATATTCCATCTCGGAGTCCTCAGTATCTTGACAAATTCCTTGCGCCTAATAGCGTTTGTACAGTGTAGAAATGTTTGACCATAGCACAAAAAGTGGCCCATGATTTCATTGTGCCACAATTAATGCTTTGTTGTAATGTGTCTATCTTTCCTATCTCCATGGCATGCTGTTCAGGATGTTTGTTTGAGGTCATGAGTGCCTAGAGTACGGGATACCGTGTGAGTGCGCTGCTTTCCCTGCGCTGCTCTAAATTCTTTAATACACAGTTATGAACCCTCCCAATGATATTTATTTTGCCTTCCTCTGAATCCTGAAAAGTAGATCCATGCAGGCTTGACATGTGGCCAAATTTGCACCAGACCTGGTGATGAACTGGTCAGCTGTTACCAGTTTAATGGTATCTATTACAGAGTGTAATTTGCTTTCTGAATTTGAAAACATTTAGACATGTAATTGCTCATTTTACTACGCCCCGTAAAATAGCTATAGCCGGTAAGATAGCTCAGTGGACTGAGCGCTCGCTGCTGCGATGTGTGTGTGATCTGCAGGTTGCAGGTTTGAATCCCGGCAAGGCCAACTCAGACTTGCATTCTTCTGTGGTCGATAAATGAGTACCAAACACAGGTTGGGTGATATTGTATGTACATTTGTTCTATATAAAGCACGTAAGTGCTATATACTATTGCATCATTATCATTTGGCCTTGGACGTCTGCTTGCATTCACAGTAATTTGGTAATATGGGCTTATACACACTGATATTAAAGATCCATATGGTGATCCGTTCTTGTATGAAATAATTATTTCATTACAGTGACATCCTAACAATATTTTTCTTAGTGTACTTAGGAACAATGCTATGTGATGCCACTTCCTGTTCTGTCAGGGGGGGAAAGGTCGTGTACCATCGCTTCCCGTGATGTCACTTCAGGGTGGGGTCAAATGAAATCACTTCCTGTGATGTCATCAAAGGTCAACTGTCACATGATGTCACTTCCGCCACCCCAGCATTTCGGTGACATGACGTCCCTGCTGTGCTCAAAACTGTCTGAACCCAGTGCCTTGAAGGAAGGTTACCCATGTAAACTAGTGACCTGAAGAAAGGGTGTCTGCTGAACCTGACAGCTAGAAGGAAGGCGGACACCCTGCGGCTGGATCCACAACGCACCTACCACAAACCGGTGGCCGGACCCACTCAATCTCTTTTACATATGGGCAGACACGCACTTGCGCACACCCTCATTTGCACACATAGTGTAAAATATTGAAGGGGTAGCAGATATGCGGATGAAACAGCTACCCTTTCATGTCTCTTGGGCACTGCTCTCTTCGGCTGTCCTGGGCTTTGCGTCTACTGCTATCCACAAAAGGAGAGGCATGCACCTGGCGGTGTCGAGGAAGGCGGTACCAGCTAGGTCATCTTGCACCTGGCAGAGATCTTCGCCGTGCATGCTGTCGGCCAAAATTACATTCTTAAGTAGTGATGATTGATAATACCCGTTTTATAGCATTTCATACTGGATTCTTACCGCTTCTAAGCACCACAAAAATAGATATTATAACCTAATTTAATGGTACTCTATTGACCTCGCAATCAGTGCTGGTCATTGGGCCGGCTCTCGCCGGATCCGAGATCCGGCACCAGATGTGGAGCTAGATCTCGGGATCCGGCCAGTCAGCCACCACAAACCCAAACACATGCTCTTGTGAGGAATTCAGCTCGACACACATGGCGGAAATGGAGAATGAGTCATTCAAGATACCAACAATGGAACTCAAGATGGCGGCTCATCAGCGCTATTATCACACGACGATTACCGTTCTAGTTGTTTCCAACATGGCGACCGTGTCTGCCCATTCTATATCTTCCTCTCTATGGTTGGGCCAGACGCGTCGCTTCTGTTCGCTTCACCTCGCTTCGCGCTGGTGCTTTTTCTAACTTTCTGCAAATACTACCGCTGAGGTTTTCTAAGCCTCTCTTCCTCTCTTTTGCACTCTGCGCACTTTGTCTGAGTTCCGTCTCAACGTATTCTACTTTTCCTTACCTTACTTTTTTACCCGTTTCTCCTCTTGCCTTCGTTCCCCGTGCACTCGTGTGCGGTTCGTTTCTACTCTACTTCCTTTCTCGCTTCCTTCCTTACTTTTCTCCTTGCCTACTACATAGAGCTCGACCGGACTTCCTTCCACGTTGCTGCTCGAGTTCCTTTTCGCCGAGCGGATTCCTGAACCGTTCCGTCCACAAGCCTGCTGCACTCGACTTCCTCTACATTGCTGCTCGACCCTTCTTCCCGAGCGGATTCCTGGAATCGTTCCTCCTTCAGCCTGCAGAACTTACCATTCTTCCACAGCTACTCAGAAGCCACCATCCTCTACGAGACACAATTGGGTTTTCTTCCCCACGAGGGTTTCCCAAGGGTACTGCCCCCGGAGTGCACTGAGTCCAGTTCTCTGGCCTCTGAACATTTTGGGGGAATTACCTCTATACCTCAGAGATATTCTACTCCTCTGCTGTTTCCGGACATTCGTGAGTACCTAATTGTAACAGAAAGCGACGCCTAAAAGATGGAACAGCAGATGCAACAAGTAATGGCAGCCATGCAGAGTCTCAGTACTGAAGTACAGATGTTAAGAAACGAAAATGCAACATTGAGACAAATGGTTGCAAACAGGGCAGAGATCCCTCCAGGATCGTTACCCATGGGAAAATACGATGGCAACCCTAAAAAACTAAAAGAATTCTTGGATTCTTGTTTGGTGCAAATAACTTTGAAAGCCTCGTTTTTCCCAAACGATAGAGCTAAAGTAAGTTTTCTGATATCTAATCTCGCCGGCAGCGCCCTGGCCTGGGCCACACCATTAGTCACCACCAACAATCAGCTAATGGATTCTTACGCCGGATTTACCAATAGTCTGCAAGCCATGTTTGGGAGAAAAGAATTAGTGGTCTCAGCACAAGAAAATCTCTTGGATCTGAAGCAAGGGAATACCGATATCCTAACTTTCATCACACAGTTTAAACAATTAGCCAATGAGACGGCATGGGCTGATGATGCTCTCCTGACCATATTTCGTCGGAACCTCTGTGAAGGACTCAAAGATGAAGTCTCTAGAGTTCCTAGACCTCATAACTTTGCAGAAATGGTTACATTAGTACTCCAGATGGATTACCGGATACAAGAAAGAAATCTAGAAAGAAAGAAAGGGAAATCACGTCCACTGTTAGGACCTTACAAGTCGGATATTATAAGGACCAGTAAAAACCAAGAATCAGGGGAACCTATGCAATTGGGAATAGCTCGAGGACCATTAACACCGGAAGAAAGACAAAGAAGAAGAACATTAGGTTTATGCATGTATTGTGGTTCCAATAAACATGTTCTAAAAGATTGTCACCTGACTACTCCTAGACGTCAGGGAAACGACAACTCCCACCCATGAAGGGAACCATGAGTGGGTCTTTGGTACAAAGTTCCCAGGAAACAACCTCAACTCACCATAAGATGGTGGTAATCAATGTGTCTCTACAATTTCTAGACAATCATATCCAACAAATACCTGCCTTAGTAGATTGTGGAGCAGCGGGATTGTTTATGGATTCCGAATGGGCATTCAGAAACAACATACCCCGGGTGACTAAAACCCTGAGTCTGCCAGTGGAAGGAGTAGATGGAAATCCTCTATCATCAGGACCCATTAAAGAAAACACAACTTTTCTCACCATGAAGATTTCTACTCATGAAGAAGAATTATCATTCGATTTAATAAAAGCCGCTCACTATCCAATCATACTGGGTCTCCCATGGCTTGTTAAACATAACCCATTCATTAATTGGACTGCAGGAACATTATTTTTGGGTTCTGAACACTGCTTGCATTCTTGCCTACCCAAAGGGGTGGTGGGGTTGTATACTACAACTACATCCCCAGACAAAAACCCGGTATTATCTACCATATCCCACCTGAATCTACTACCGGAATGTTACCACAAGTACAGCTCTGTTTTCTCAAATGATGAATACAAGGAATTACCACCCCACAGAAAAGACGATTGTTCTATCGAATTACTACCAGATGCGCAAGTACCCTTTGGTCGCATGTACACTCTTTCTATTTCCGAGAAGGCTGCCTTAAAGGAATACCTACAAACTAACTTGTGTCATGGTCTCATCACAGAGTCTAGAAGTTCTGCAGGTGCTTCACTCTTCTTTATACCCAAAAAAGATTGTAAAGAGCTCCGCCCTTGCATCGATTATAGAGGCCTAAACAAAGTTACATACAAAGATCGATACCCACTACCCCTTATCCAGGACATTCTGGAAGCAGTCCGAGGTGCAACTATCTTTACAAAACTCGACCTTAGAGGGGCATATCATCTGATCAGAATTAAAAAAGGAGATGAGTGGAAAATAGCCTTCCGCACGCCTTTCGGACATTATGAGTATCGGGTGATGCCTTTTGGGCTAGCAAATGCCCCGTCAGTCTTTCAACATTTTGTTGATCACATATTTGCGGATTTACTCCTTCATACCCTAATCGTATACTTGGACGATATCCTCATTTTTTCTAACAATCTGCAAGAACATATTATCCATGTTTCCAAAGTTTTAGAACGGCTTCGTCAAAATAGATTGTTTGCCAAAATTGAAAAATGCTCGTTTCATCTACCCAGTATCCCCTATTTGGGTTTCATTTTATCTGCAGAAGGAGCTGCGATGGATCCAAGGAAGGTAGAAGCCATCTACAAATGGAAACCTCCTCAGAACGTAAAGGAGGTACAACGGTTCTTAGGGTTCACCAACTTCTACCGAAAATTTATTCCAAATTTTTCTAGAATCATCAAACCCTTCACTCTTCTTCTTCGAAAAGGAAGATCTTTTGAGTGGAATCCAAACACTCAGAAAGCCTTTGAAGGTCTCAAGATAGCCTTCTCTACAGCACCGATATTACGGTTACCAGATCAGACAAAACCTTTTATATTGGAAACCGATGCCTCGGATTCAGCCATAGGAGGAGTACTCAAACAAGTTTCAAAAGAAGGGCTCGAACATCCAATTGCCTACATGTCGAAATCCCTTACAGAATCAGAACGCAATTATACCGTACTTGAAAAAGAACTCTTAGCTATAAAAAGGAGCTGCCAGGAATGGAGACACCTCCTTTTAGGGGCTCAGCACCCTGTTCAAATTCGCACAGATCACAGGAACTTGAAAGTGTTACAGAACATGGAGTGCCAAAACAGTCGACAAGCTCGGTGGGCATATTTTTTTTCATCCTATGACTTCATCCTTACTTACATACCTGGAACCAATAATCAAATCGCTGATGCTCTATCCAGAAGTTCACACAATACTTTGTCATTCCTCCCGGAAAAGATGTGGTCACACGCCACTTTTCTATTCTATGTTTCCTCTTACTTACAAACTATACGAAAACAATACCAAGAACTGAATCAGACAGAAATCAGTGATCATGACCTGAGAATGGAAGACGGACTTTACTTTCGAGCTAACCAACTATACATACCTGAAGGTACATCAAGAAAGAGAGTATTACATATGTGTCATGACCATAAAGTCGCAGGACATAGAGGAATCAGAACCACCTGGGAACTCATCAATAGACACTTTTGGTGGCCGGGAGTTACACAAGACATCAAGGATTATGTGTCCTCTTGCTCCATCTGCCAGCAGTCTAAGGTTCCTAGACATCTGCCTACAGGGCGGTTAGTACAACCTAAACTTCCCACTCGACCATGGGAATGCATATCTACAGATTTTATTGTAGATTTACCACCTTCTTCAAACAATACAACCATCATGGTATCTATAGATACTTTGACCAAACTAGCACATTTCATTCCCATGAGCCGATTACCATCAGCAGCTCAGATGGCATCTTGTTTTTTACAAACTATCTTCCGTCTCCATGGACTTCCAAAATCCATCATATCTGACAGAGGTTCACAATATGTTTCCTCCTTCTGGAAGATACTATGCAAAACCTTAGGTATACAAAGAAACCTCACCTCTGGGTATCACCCGCAATCCAATGGGCAAACAGAGAGACTAAATCAATCCTTAGAACAGTATCTGCGTTGCTTTGTTTCAGCTTCTCAAGACAACTGGAGTCTTCTTCTACCATATGCTGAATTCGCATATAATAATTCCTTTCACACTGCCATCAAAATGACATCTTTTTTATGCACATATGGGTTCCATCCATCCAGCTTCCCTACCGTAACTCCTCGGTCCACCAAAATCCCAGCGGTGGATGAGATAGTCTCCAACATCCAGAAAGGGCATGCTACAGCCCTTGCTACCCTTTCTGAAACCAGAGACAGGGTAAAACAACAAGCTGACAAGAAACGCTCACAGGAACCCACGTACAAACCTAAAGATCTGGTATGGCTCTCCTCTAAATACCTTCCTAAACATTTGGTACCATCGAAACTCTCACCCAAGTATTTTGGACCATTTCCCGTTATTGAGGCCATCGGGAAGGTAGCATATAGAATCCGTCTACCAGTATCCTGGCACCGGATCCATAATGTTTTCCATGTCTCTCAACTCAAGACACAGATACTGGATAGGTTCAATAGGGGCTTCAATCATACTCCCCCTCCAGTGGACACTCAAGATGGTCCTGAGTACGAAGTAGCAGCAATATGCGACTCCAGATACTATCATGGGAAGTTGCAATATCTAATCGATTGGAAAGGCTACAATCCATCAGACAGAACTTGGGAAAACGCTTCATCAGTTCATGCCTCCAGACTGGTAAACAAATTCCATCGATCTCACCCTTGGAAACCTGGTCCAATCACCCCACGGGGAGGGCATACTGTCAGGAATTCAGCTCGACACACATGGCGGAAATGGAGAATGAGTCATTCAAGATACCAACAATGGAACTCAAGATGGCGGCTCATCAGCGCTATTATCACACGACGATTACCGTTCTAGTTGTTTCCAACATGGCGACCGTGTCTGCCCATTCTATATCTTCCTCTCTATGGTTGGGCCAGACGCGCCGCTTCTGTTCGCTTCACCTCGCTTCGTGCTGGTGCTTTTTCTAACTTTCTGCAAATACTACCGCTGAGGTTTTCTAAGCCTCTCTTCCTCTCTTTTGCTCTCTGCGCACTTTGTCTGAGTTCCGTCTCAACGTATTCTACTTTTCCTTACCTTACTTTTTCCCCGTTTCTCCTCTTGCCTTCGTTCCCCGTGCACTCGTGTGCGGTTCGTTTCTACTCTACTTCCTTTCTCGCTTCCTTCCTTACTTTTCTCCTTGCCTACTACATAGAGCTCGACCGGACTTCCTTCCACGTTGCTGCTCGAGTTCCTTTTCGCCGAGCGGATTCCTGAACCGTTCCGTCCACAAGCCTGCTGCACTCGACTTCCTCTACATTGCTGCTCGACCCTTCTTCCCGAGCGGATTCCTGGAATCGTTCCTCCTTCAGCCTGCAGAACTTACCATTCTTCCACAGCTACTCGGAAGCCACCATCCTCTACGAGACACAATTGGGTTTTCTTCCCCACGAGGGTTTCCCAAGGGTACTGCCCCCGGAGTGCACTGAGTCCAGTTCTCTGGCCTCTGAACACTTTGGGGGAATTACCTCTATACCTCAGAGATATTCTACTCCTCTGCTGTTTCCGGACATTCGTGAGTACCTAATTGTAACAGCTCTGCGCCTGGGTTACTTGAAAACACCCGCGAGGGCAGAGCGCTCATGGCGGCAATGAGCTGCTGAGCTGCTCCGCACAGGACTTTGATTCAGGTCACAGCTGCAGGAGAAGCAAACTGTAACTTCCTCTGGTGACCCCGTTCAAGTTACAGTCCTCGGCCATGACCCGATAGTTGTATCCGACGAACCCTGCATACATAAATAAATATACAGGTATCCACAGACATTGCATGAATAAATAAATAGCCCTATTAACATTGAACAATTACACACTATGCAGCCACCCAACTGCTTTCAGAGGGGAGCTGCAGGAGCTGGGCGGTTCAAGTAAAATAAAACGTTGCTTCTGGCAAACAGAAATCACCGAATTTCAATAGTACCCAATGGGGAGTTTTATTTTTTATAAAATGGGATGCAAATTGAGTATTTATTTTAAATATTATTTACTCAGCAACACTGGTCATAGCTATTATCTGCACAGTGAAGTAACTCATCACCAGTGCCATGGAAGTGGTTTAAAGTGGAATTGATTTATTAAGAAATTGCGGTGTTTTAAACTATTATTTTGGACATTTCCTTTGATAGGAGGTCAACTGCCAGCTCCGCCCCCAACCCCGTCTCCTCTGGCACCACCCCCCCAAACTCCACCCCCATCCGGACCTTGAGGGATCCCCCACCACCTTTCTTCCATTTCCACCACTGCTCGCAATGATGAACAGCTGAGTCAGCCAAAGCACATGCCTGCCCCATGACCGAGGGGAGTGCTTCACCAGGGAATTATCCACCCTGCCATGTAAGGCATCTGATCATGTCCGCTCTCATTTTAGACTTCTTTCTTTCTGGCGTCCTTTAGTCATCCATAAACCCCTTCAATACCACTGTCGTACACGCCATTAACTATTCAGTGAACCGCAGCTCCAGTGCTTCAATATGACAACATCAGGCGGCCTAGAAACAGCTGCCTCTGGTTCCCTCTGCCAGATGGCTTTCTATGCAGCCTTGCACATACAGGTTACTGCCTAGGCTGCACTCGACAGGGAAAACATGATGTGATGGAAATGCTTGAACGAATCTGTCAAAACCAGTGGAAATTATTCTCAATTCTTTGATGCTGTCTGTGTCATTACAAAGCAATCAGTCCGAATCAGCGAAACGAGCAATCTGGCCTGAGCTGCTGGGCAGGGTGCCCATCTGCACGAGGCGTCGAGCACCCCCAGATGTGGCTCAGCTGCATTGCGTCCGTTCAACGAGATGTAGCCTCAGTCTCTTTGCACAGGGCGCTAGAGCGCCACATCTGGAAAGATTCACCCCACTTTGGAGACTTCAGGTGTAGCTCAGATCGTTCTCATACCACTTCCCCAGGGATCCCGGGCAGCCCCCTCAGCACCCAAATAGGGTGCACGCTGCCTTGTCTGAGTGGTGTTATTCTCTGTGGGGTTCCTACCAGACACCCAGCCAATGCCCTGGGCCCCATTCACTCCAACATTCGACAGGCCTCTACCTCAGATTCTCACCAGTGGAACACTTTCATACCTCACTCACTGGGGTGCTCCAGAAGAGCTGCTGCAATCACAAAGCTCACTTATTAACATTGTGCCTCTTCTTGTTCAGCACCTCAAAAAAAGAATTGGGTGCTGACTGATACTGTGCCTCTGGCTGCCCTGTAAGAAATTCCAGGTTGTACCTTGGCTCCCCTAAATGGGATTCAAATAGTCTGGATAAGATTGGCTTTCTGGTACCCGGCGACTTCTAAAAAACGAAGGCTCTCTGCGTTTGCTGGTTGCCTGATGTCTGTGGCTGCCTCTTTCCAAAGCCTATGATTTGGATGACATGGCGTCCAAGCCTCTATCCTCCATGGAGCTATACAGAGGCTACATTCAGGACACCCTCCACACGTGTCCCTTCTCTGGGGCATCTATGGTGGATCTTCTCAGGGTGAGTGGATGTCCAAACGTGTCCCATGGTCAGAGTGTCTCTGTCACTGCTGCTTGTCACTTCCCAAACGGGCTTCCAGGAGGTGATGGGGCAAAGGGGTTCAGGCAAGACACAGGTCACTTAATAAACACTGTAAAGATAATCATTATGATGAGGAAGATATTTTGAATGGATCTTTTAATGCTCCTCAATCTTTTGATATTTAGGGTTTTATAAAATACCCAAGTCAGGGCTCCTTTCCCCCTCTTTTGTTCCTTTTAGATGTGGCCTAGTTTTTATTTTTGCATATATATATATATATATATATACATATATATATATATATATACATACATATATATATATAGTCCTTTTAACTACTATTTGGTATTTTGCCCTGATTGTTTTCTGCGTAATGTTGTATTGTTCTGCTATTCTAGTGCCATGAAAGTCTTTTTTTGCTTGCTTATGACTATGGTTAATAACACCGTCTACTACTACCACCTTGTAGTCCATCATTCTTAAGTAGCAACCTATTATTGATAACAATGAATGTGAGGTCAGCAACAATGGGGATGATCTGGGTTTCCACATCAAAGAAAATCTGCTGACATGGTTTCAGGATCCCCGTACATCCGCAAGACGTGGCATGTACTCCCTCAAAACCAGAAAATGGAAAAGATCTACCGCCATTTAAAAAAAGTAATTGAAAGCATTGTTGATCCCCCAAGTCTTGGCTCTCTCACCTGAGTGGGGCTACATTGGGACATGCTTATGGCTGTGTAAGTCATTCTGTCACACCAACCTCTGCTACTTCATCACACACACTTGTGTGAGCCCCGACCGTGTTCCTTACCAACTATGACGAGCAGCCCGTGATGTAAGGACTTTGATCACTCGCACCCTAAGTTTAACGCAAAGAGAACAGTTACCGCCTCTCCGGCCCCTACGGATTTGTAGGTCACGGAGTAGGATTAGAATATGTGTCTGCACTTGGCCAAATAAGGCTTAGGGGGGCATAACAGGCTCCGGTAGAGAGCAACCCATGAGGTCAGGCATGTGGATGGGTGCTGAGAGGAGTCAGGAGATGGCCTGAGTGCTAGAGACTAGCTGTGTATTCAGCGTGCCCGAATTTGTCATTGGTCTTCACTGCATACTGATGTCAGAGGAGTTGATGCATATTCTGGTGTAAGTAGGTGGAGAATTATGTGACCAGCACAACCAAATATGCCATAGTCCTTGCTGTATTCTGGTGTGTGCCGTTAGCCATGCCTGCGGCCAGTGTCCACTGAAGTGGTGCGTTATACATATTTAGCAGATTTGGTGGTGATTTGCTGTATGTGCGCCCAATTGGCTTCTTCTGTCGATTCTTGCAGCTGAGATAAAACTGTTAGCAACAGTGACAGTTAATGCTTCAACTAATTGCAACTAGAGGAGCATGGGTTATACTTACAGGCTCTTCTAGGTGGATAGCATGGCAAATCTACTCAGAAATTGCACGCTTACTGAACCTTCTCAATTGTTACCTTTACCAAGGGGAGGCCTGTTAGGAAAGATTTCATAATTGTATGTAATTTTCCCTCCATGTGTCAACCCCCACACTTTTTTGCTACTGTTTAGACACCATTGACTGACTTTGCCAGAGAGCATAGCCTTCAGCTGCACTCCTCTGGGCTTTTGCTCACTTTTTATGGGGAAACTGACATGCCCTTAAAACAGTCAGTCCTGGGAGACTTTGTTTCCCTTAGTCCTTTCCTCATGTTGCAGCTTTTGGAGGTCCTTCTTGAATAGTAGGAACTTGTTCTGCATCACCTCATCAACCTTCCTGAGCTTCTAGAGACCCTTGAAGAGACCTCATCCCGCCCATTGGCACAAGTGCGTGCATGTACTATTGAGCACAAGGCTCCTCGCTTGGGCTGCCTCTTAGTTAGGTGTATTAATGATGTTGAACTGGGCCTAAAGATTACCTGCACTGCTTGTTTCCTTCCCCTCCAGGTTGTAGACATATTTCGTGCAGTCACCCCTTTAGACCCTAATGGTCATGTATATATATTGTATTGAGTGTGATGTATTGGTTTACTAAGTATTACTGTGATTCTTTTGCTATGGTCTATGTTACAAAGGCCTTGTAATAAATGTGTCTATATTTTTGATATAACACCTGTCTGGAGTAATTTGTAAGTGTCCTTGCTCTGTGTGCTCATTGAGGTCCTTCAGTTACCCTCACCCCTCCTGAGACTTAGTCTTGACCGCCTGCCATAGCTACCCTGATTGGTCTGGCGTGTCCAGAAGTTACCCTGTTCCAAGAAACTAGGCTGGCTTTCTGAACCTCTGCCCCTCCAGGTCAGAGTTCAGAAATCCTTCTTAACAGGGCCCATACTATATTTCATCCATGTGCAATACCTGCCCATCCCTCAAGTCCTTTCAGTGCGATTCCGGGCTAGTTCTTGATAACCTTCCCAGAGTAATGCAAGACAAAACCCCACCTGGCCTTCTGGCGCGAGACATGGCCATGGCACAGTTCCTTCCATGACCATTCCCTACAGTGCATCCCAATCTGTCTGAGTGTTATGGTGGTGATTCTATCACAACCACTTTGAGTGCGATTTTCCTGTTTTCCCCGTACATGCCAGGTGTAGTGACTAATCAATTCTTGATATTTCATAGTGTGAAAAACGATATGAAGAGCTGTGTTTCAGCTGGTGGTGCTCGTGGGAAACCATGGTCATGATTGGTGTTTGCTCGGGTCCGCCGCAATGACAACCGGGGCCGCCAAGTGCTGCGAGGTCAGGTCTGCTGCGAAAATGGCCAGTGCCGCCTGGTGCTGACTGTTCCAATGCCCTAAATGGGATTTGGAAGGTTAGGGATGGGTTTCAGGATAATGCGACAAATAGCCTTGTTTTGAGGACTTTTTTGAAGGAAAGTTATTTCTCGGTGTGGCGGATGTGCTGAGGTGTGTTCAGATGGTGGGAGCTAGGATAGAGAAGGCTAAGCCACTAACTGTGGTGGAATGGTAAAGGGGAATAGCGAGAAGGAGAACTGAGCCCAATGAGAGGTTTCTGGAGGGTTGGCAGTGGATGATTTTTATTCTGTAGGAACTCTAGTTCTGTATTATGGAGGGCTCTGTGTGTGATGCACATGGATTTTAAGGTCGCTCTTAGGCTAATAAGGAGCCAGTGTGGTGCTATGAGGGTGGGAATGGTATGTTCTCTGGGTGAGAGGGAAAGGAGCAGTCTGGATGCTGAGTTTTGGATTCGTTGGAGTTTCATGAGCTGACATCCTGGGACACCGAGAAACAGGGGGTTGGCGCAGTCTAGGCGGGAAATGATGATGGCTACTATTGCAGAGACTCTTTGAGGATAGGAGAGATAGGGAACAATTAGTTTTAGGATGCATAAGTCGAAGGGGCAGGTTCTGGATACAGAGTTGATGTGTTTGCAGAGAGATAGGTCTGCGTCCATGGTGCATCCAAGGTGTTTAAAGGAGGTGGAGGCGACAGGTTGGACTCATGCATATTAGGATTTCTGATTTGCCTGGGTTGAGGATTAGGTGGAGATGGTTGGTCGTCATCCATAGGTCGATATCTGAGATGCAAGTGGTGAGTTTGGAAAATGGGGAGTCTGGAGTCTTGGAAATATTGAAAAGGATCTGGGCGTTGTTTGCGTAATTGTAGCAGGTAAGGCTGTGAGAGTGGATGAGAGCTGGCAGTGGTCTTAGGTAGATGTTGAAGAGGAGGGGTGAAAGGGAGGTTCCTTGTGGCACCCCTTTTGTGATGGGACGAGGGGCGGAGGAGAATGATTTCCACCTGCTCCATTGCACCCTACGCTTTGAAGTGGTTTGCTCAGCATTTGGCACTTTATAAAATGTAAATACATAAATAATTAAGCAGATGCTATGTGACTATCATTCCTGAGTTGAAAAGGCACAGATTTCTCTGTTAGTCCTGGCAGAGAAGAACTCTGAAGACGCATGTGTCTAATCTGGTCATCTGCGTGGCTAAAAGCAGTTCTGATTTCACATATATTGACCCTGGATCTGAGCCTTCCTACAAATTGACCCTGGGTCTGAGCCTTCCTACAAGTCCAAAGGATCTTGTTGAGACAGGCACTACTGCTGCGCTGCACCCATTCCTGACCAGAGCCTGGCCTGGGGAAGTGCTGCGTCACAGTGATCTGAGCCTGAGGTCTAAGATTAGAACAGCACCTGTGCAAAGATGCCCCTACCAAGTTGACACATACTTCCCCTCATCAAGGGCAATGGGGGTCTCTCTGGAGTTGATGGACCCAGCACCTGAACCTATCAGCTCTGTTTCACGCACACCCCTCCTCTGATAGCACTCTAATTTAGTTTTACGGCGGGGTAATTGCTATACAAAAGCACCAATAAAATAAATAGATCAGATTGCATTTGAACATGATCTTTACCATGGTTTGCAAAGGCTCTGACCACCTAGCTGGATAAAATGCATAACGCAAACGTTAAATGTTAAATGATAAATGTTAAAGGTATTTGTACCGTGCACCGTCACCAACGGAACTGGTCCCCAGGCGCTCTGGCGGATCTGTAAACAATAAAGTGGGATGGGTTAGTAAGGTGAAGAGGGAGTAGGATAGTGAGAGGAGTGGTGTTCTTTTGGCAGCTTCAACTCGGTGTACACCCGGTGCTGAGCTTAGGTGCGGGTATTGGATCACTGTCAGTCCGCGTGTGCTGTTGCTCCAGCTCATGTGTTGTTGCAGTGTTGTGAAGTGCGTGCGGCTTGTTGTGCGAGAGATGGTTGTGTGAGTTTTTTGTGTGAGATAAGTTTGCAGAGTTTGAGCTTATGTTGGTTAGTGGGTTACCTGACCTTTAGCATGCTAACATTCACAGTTTTGTCTAAGTGAGGCCCTTGTTGGCCTTCACAATCCCATCTAGATGCGGCGCAGGCCAAAGTTTAGAATTCTATCTAGGTGTGGGCATGCCAACATTCACAGTATTATCTATATGCGGCGCAGGCTAGTGTTTAGAAATCTGTCTAGGTGTGGGCATGCCAACACTCACAACTCTATCCGGACGCCACGCAGGCCGGTGTTCCCAACTCCAAGTGTGGCACATGCCTACATTCAGGTCTCATCCAGGCGCGGGCATGCTGTCACTCAATCAATCCCATCTAGATGCGATGCAGGTCAACGTCCACAATTCTAAGTGTGGCCTATGCTAGTCTTCAGGTTTCGCATAGGTGCGGGCATGCTAACATTCAAAGTCCTAGCTAGATGCGACCCAGGCCAACATTCACAAATCTATCTAAGTGTGGGCATGTTGACATTCAGGTTTCACCTAGGTATGGGCATGCTAACATTCAAGGTCCTATCCAGATGCGACGCAGGCCAGCATTCGCAATTCCATCTAAGTGTGGACATGCTAATATTCACAATTCTATCTAGATGCGTCTGCCGGTCTGGATATGGTCCGTCCGGTACGTACGAGTGGGTGAGTCACTTGAGGGCTTTCGTCTGGGTATAAGTATGTGATCAGTCTCTGGAGCCTTCCTTTTGTGGCTATTTTCCATGATATCTTATGCTATGTCGAGTGGTTGGTTCTTTGGTTTGAGTGTTTGTCCAATTTGAGAGTGGCCGAAGTTGGAGGTATTTTCATTGTTGTCTTAATGTCTGGGCATTCTAGTGCATCTCCGTTGTGGTTATGCTGTGAAGAGCCATGATTTGAGGAGTTTCCTGAATGCTAGGTGGTTTGTTGTGTTCCGTATATTCTTAGGTAGGTCATTCCAGGTTTTGGGTGCCTGGTGAGAGAAAGAGGATCCTCTGAGTTTTTTTTCTGTTGTAGGGTTTTGGTTCCAGGCGTATGTCGGTGCTTGATCTTAGTGTTCTTGTCAGTTGATGTAGGCGTAGTTTGTTGCTTAGGAATTCCATGCCTTGTTTGTGTATTGCTCTGTGCGTGATGCACATGGTCTTGAACTTTATTCGT
This sequence comes from Ambystoma mexicanum, assembly GCF_040938575.1. Classification (NCBI taxonomy): domain Eukaryota; kingdom Metazoa; phylum Chordata; class Amphibia; order Caudata; family Ambystomatidae; genus Ambystoma; species Ambystoma mexicanum. The sequence continues at coordinate 658,074,363 of NC_090930.1, forward strand.
TGTTTTAGTGGTAGCCAGTGTAGTATTTTTAGCATGGGTGTGATGTGTTCTTTTCTGGGTAGATATGGGTATCTCCTATGGTAAGCTCGATAGAGCACACACAATGCGATGATGCACAAGCTTGAACTAATATTTCCAAACCACTTGCAATGCCCTAAGCAGCATTTGCAAATATACTTTACCTTGCCTGCGCTATTACACATGCCAATCAGTCCCAGCCAACGAAGTAGGCAGCCTGGGGTGCGCCACTCAGACATCTGCTGTCTGCACAGTACAGTATATGCCATAGCCTTCCATGTTAAATCTGGTTACTAGTTGAAAGAGGACTCCTACCCAATTTAGAAGAGTCTTGCAATGTAGCATTCCTAGTTTTGTAGAAGGAAAGGTGGGCCCGGTATTTCCCGGTGAAGCTAATAAGATCCCTGGAAATCCCAGAATTCGAGTATGGAAGGTGTAGATCTGGAGTTGCGGGACCCAACCCGTTTAATCTGCATGGATAGGGTTCCCTTCACGGGCTTGGTAAATCCCTGAGTATTTCTCTATTTCTACAATGAACTTGCCCATTTTAGCTGCAGCTGGCAGAAGAATCAGCCTAGATTACACTTCTGCACTATACTTGCTTTGCACTCACTCGATCCTATGTGATTAAGCATTTTTTACACTATCTGCGTTCCATCACTGGATGTTCTCCTGTTCCTTCCACCAATAATTGCAATGCATCTGGAATTCTCATTTCTCCTTCTACATCTCCCTATGACTGCTGACGACCTGATTTTATTATTTCCCTTCCACCCTCTTACCTTGCTGTTATCTTTGACTCTTCACTTACCTTCCCTGCTCACATTGCTTCACTCTCAAAAACCAGCATTTATCAACTCTACATCTGGAAAATGAGCTCACTTCGGTCCTTTGAGTCAATTCAGAAATGTATCTTTATTCCTGCTTTTTCCTCTCTAGATTACTTCTTGATTCATTGGAACCTGTTTTTAACTCTACTAATTCTCTCATGTTCATGATTCTTTCATAGGGTTCAGAAATGAGGGGTGCTGGGAGCTTTTTAGCTCCTGCTTGTGGCCTCGCATTGTTGACTTGACATCAACAGCTACCATGAGCTACCTTTGACTCTGCAGGCCAACTGATGCCGAACAAACACACCCGCGTGAATTTAAGTTTGTGCATTTGGAACAATCCATAAATAAACATTTTTTTATTTTTTTATTTGTATTTAATCATTAAGATTTTTTACAAAACAGTTGTGCAAAAAACAATTTCGTCAGCATGAGTTCTCTGTCCAAGAAAAATCTTGAAAGTTCTTTTGTTGGTCAGGTGACTAACGAGGGGGATTTTTGTAAAAGTAGAACAGAGTTTACATTATTTAAGAGGTTAAAGGTTGCCAGTTGCCATCGTGTTCTATCCCCCCCTATTAGTTTCGCCCAACAATTGTCTTGATCACTGAGTGCGAACTCGCTTAAAATGTCTGGCAAATATAATTCTCTTAAGCCTCCAGTGCTAGCAGACTCAAGGATCAGATGATGAATTGATTCCGTTGCTGATTGATCAGTACAAAAGCGGCAGTTTTTTTTCAGAGATAGACCTCTAATAGATAGAATTTCATTCGTTAGTAAGAGGTTGAATCCCGCTCTCATAAGCATATCTCGCGCTGATCTTGAAGGAAATTTTTTTATATAAGGCTGAATTTCATTTAATCTCCTTGTATTTGGTGGAAGGTGCTGAGTTAATTTGTTTTGGGCAGCTGTTTCTTTGGTTATAATCCAATCTAGTTCTTTCAGTTTCTTCTGAATTTTTGTTGGATTCACAAACAGAGTTTCTTATAAATAAACATTTAGAGACAGATCTATACAACATTTAAAGCATAAAGGGTCATATATAATGGACAAAGTGATAGGCTTACATATTCTGTGGAACTTAGATTTGCGGAACACTATGTACTGGTTCCTGCTTCCCCAGTGTTAGCTCATGGTAACTGGTTAATGCTGGAGACCCAGCAGCTGCTTTTAGCTCCTGCTTGTCCAATGTTAATTTCGACCCCTGTTTTCATGCACACATGCCTCCTTATGTTGACTATTGTTTGCCTTCTGTCACCAGTTTCCTTTCTCTGCCTTGTTTTCAAATGGTCTTTTTCCCCTGTGAGAAACCTGAAGGTGTCTCACCCGCTAGTCCCCGGGGATCTGTCAACCAGGTGGCCATGACACAGCCACCGCTATTGGATCCAGTTGCTGGAGGTGGACCAGTGCGGGAGGATCACCTGGATGAAGGGCCTTCAGGGAGTGGAAATGGGACACCGAAGGGTGGGACGCGGTATCCCCTTCCTTATAACACCTTTTCCCCGTTATACCAGGTAGGATACCTTGAAGCTCAAACCCCACCCTTTTCCGACACAAACACTTTCTCATGGACAGTTCATTGTAAGTGATAACGGACTAACACCAGAGCTGTATACCTGATATGTCCCAACACAAGGGTCAGGCAGAGTCAGGCAATTACTGATAATTACACACACCTGACTTCCATCCTACTTCCCCACATGGATAAAAGGCAGAGCACGAAAGCACACTCTGAGCAAGACAAAACGCACGAGGAAGCAGCAGTTCCGAGTTGGCAGTTTAAACTGAGGAGAAAGGCGGTGAGACCAGAGAGGACGATGAGGAGGGAATTATCCTTGCCCTTCTCAGAGAAGGATTGCGACTTTCAATAGGCCTCGAGGAAGAGAAACATAAGACCGGGAATTGCAGCTGGGGAATGGTGCAGTGTGTGTCAAAAGTACATGGGCCTTTCTGCATTGATAGTCAAGGTGGGTAGAAGCATTTGCCGCTGTGGTGCTGCCCTTGACTCCGATAGCAAGGCAACGCCAGTGAGTTCAGCACAGCCAGTGAGTTGGGGAAACTGATAGCAGACCAGACTGTGTTACGCTCAAGGTTGCAAGTGTCAACAGTGCATGAAGAAAGAAAACTTGTATGAGATTGAACTTTATGAAACCGAAATAGGTACCAGATACAGACTGGTCCGGCGCCACATGGGTGCTCACTCGAAAGTCTCTGTTTGGAACTGAGCGTGTGAGAATTATTGAACTGTGAAATCGAAGTGGTCTTGTCGTGGGTAAAGTGGAATCCTGTTCACATTCGAAAGTCTTTGATTGCCTGTGAACTGAAATTGGCCTGAGTCCGCAAAGGGGGGCTCATTGTGTGTTTAGTTTTAGTTTAGTTTATTCATTTGTATTGCGCACCAGACCCGAGGGTATGAGGGCGCATGAGCAGCAAGGTTATTCAAAGCTTGGTTACAGGTTGCTTATACAGTGCATTACATAATTGCAGTGTGACAATGAAGGACATGTGTGCAGTTTGGCAGGCATGAAGGAGATAATGCAGTACATATATTTAGAGAATTACATATATTTTACAAATTTACATATAGGCATACAGAGCGGAAAGCAACCGTGTGGTGTAAGAGGTGTTAATGGTTCGTGTTCTTTATCCAATGGATGTAGTTGCGTCTGAAAAGTGAGTAAGATTGGGGTGTTCTGAGAGATGGTGGTAGGGAGTTCCAGTGTTGAGGTGCTTTCACCTGGAAGCTGTTGCCGCCCATTTTGGTGCGTTTAAACCTGGGGACAGTGAGCAGGTTAGTGTTGGGGGTTCTGGCGGGTCTGTTGGGGGTGTGTTTGCATATTCTGTCTGCCAGGTAGCGTGGGGCAGCGTTGTTCCAGCATTTGTGGGTGAGCGATGCTACTTTAAGTAGGATTTTGTCTGTTGTGCTGAGCCAGTTATGGGATTTCCTGATGTTGGAGATGTGTTCCCTCCTGGGAATGTTGAGCGCTACCCTAAGAGCGTTGTTTTGTAGCGTCTGAATTTTGTTGGTGATTTGCTTGCTGGCTCCTATGTAGAGGGCATTACAATAGTCAAGTTTGGATAATACCAAGGCTCTGGCTAGTGTAATGCAGCTCTGAGTGGAAAGGAAGGGTTTGGCTGCTCTTATAAGCTTACATGTGTAGGCCGTGGAGGATGCAATCGAGCTAACCAGTTTGTGAAAGGTTAGGGAAGAGTCAAGGTATATTCCTAGAGTTTTCACTTCTTTGGAAACCTTGATTAGGTTCCCGTCTATGATGAAGTTGGCGTAGTTGTGGTCGAGTTTGGTTAGGTTGGAGGTTGAACCTAGGATGATGAGTTCAGTTTTGTCATCATTCAGGCATAGACTGTGCGAAGCCATCCATGCCTGGATGATGAGATACACCTTGTTCACCAAGGCCAAATCCTGGTTGTAATCTCCCGTCAGCGGGATGAGGATCTGTGTATCATCAGCATAATTGGTGTAGGTGATACCCAGACCATCTAGATCGTCAAACAGGGGCTTCGTGAACACGTTGTATAGAATGGGGAAGACGCAAGAGCCCTGTGGGACTCCGCATGTGATGGGGATGGGGTCGGCGGCAGCAGATGAGGAGAAGACGCGCATGGATCTGTTGTTGAGGAATGACTCAATCCAGCTGATCGCTTCTTGGGAGAAGTGGGCGGCTGAGTCTAAGTGCTTGCAGAGGATTTTATGGTCAACTAGGTCAAACGCCGCAGAGAGGTCTAGCAGGAGTAGTAATGCGGTTTTCCCGTTGTCTCTAAGGGCATCTATTTGGGCTTTCAGATCTATCAGGGCGGTTTCAGTCCCATGTTGGGGTCTGAAGCCTGATTGTCTTATGCCTAGGAGGTGGTTTGTTTCAAGATATTTTTGGATTTGTTGGTATGCTGTCTTGTCTAGTATTTTGAGCAGGAATGGGACGGTGGTAATCAGTCTGTAGTTGGTCGGGATGGATGGGTCGAGGGAAGGTTTTTTGAGAAGAGGGAGGACCCAGGACTCTTTGAGGTTGCTGGGGACTGTCCCTGAGGAGAATGAGGCATTGATGAGTCTGGTGATAAATGGCGAGAGGTCTCTTGCCGCATCTTTAATGATTTGTGGGGGGCAGAGGTCGCCTTTGCAATTGGAGGGTTTAAGACCAAGAATGATTTTTTCTACTTCGAGAGTAGAGACTTTGGAGAAGCTGAAGCGAGCGGTGTTGGGTGTCTGGTGTGGGGGTGAAGGGCTAGAGTGGGCGTTGAAGGGATTGGTTAGTTTGGTGAGGGAGTCTTTCTTGTTTTTAATTTTAGTTTGAAGGCCGGTGACTTTGTTGTTTAGTGCGTTTTGGACACTGGTGCACCATTGTTTATTCTTAATGCAGGGATCTGGGATTAGTACCGGTGTTTCCAATTCTTTCAGAATAGTAAATAATTCTTTGGTGCTGGAATTGGAATGTGAGATTCTCTGGTTATAGGATTCCTGTTCGGCCGCTATGATTTCTTTTTTATAGTTGGTCGTTATTTTGTTGAGCAGTAGTTTGTTATGGACTGTCGGAGACTGTCTCCAGACTTGTTCCAGTTTACGCTTTTCCGATTTAAGGGTTTTAAGATGGCTGGAGAACCATTGGTTGAGGTGCTTTTTTGGTTTGCATTTTCTGAGTTTCAGTGGTGCAATGGCGTCTAAGGCTGTTCGCATGGTGTTGTTATGGGGATCTGAGGCCAGAAGAGGGGGATCTGGGGTGAACCACAAATCGGCCGAGAAGATATTGATGTGGCCAGTGTGAACCCGATTTAGGGATGACTGTGAATTGAAATTGGTCTGAGCCCGGCTGAGGGGGACTAATTGTATAAAAGGATTTGAGCCCAGCTGAAGGGGATCCAGGGTGAAGAGTGACCCGCCCGACTTGAATATTTGTAAAGGAACTTTTGTTGTTGTTTATGATATATCAGGCCCTGTGAATCAAGAGACTTTGAATGTTAGAGACTTGGGCACAGAAGGCCCTGATATTAGTAAAAGAAACTGTGACCTTGTGCTAAAGAAGCCCAAGAGTGTGCTGTGCTCGAGTGACCAGCCTTGTCCCATACTAAAAACATCGGGAAGGGAGGCCAACAGCCTGAACATCCTGACTCATCATTTTGTGAACACTTCTTTCTTTTTCGTGAACATTATCCCACACTATTTGTAGCATAGCGGTAAGGATTGCAAATAGTTATTTTGTTTAGTATAGGCCCTTTTTATTTGACTAGACTCCAGTAGGGCTGTATTATTATTATTTGATGGTTGTAGCTTCCACTCCCTTGATAAAGTTCAATAAACACCCTTGAACTGTGATCACTTGTGTCTGTCTGACTTTGATACCATGCCTTCCTTACACACCCCAATCACTCTAATCCCTGATCACAATGTATGTCCCTGCCCATAACCTTTATTTTACCTCCCAAGTCAAGCTGGCAAACATTCCTCTGCCCTATGCCATGGGCTATTCCCATTTGTTTTCTCCTATTAGTTCTAAACTTTAGAAATCTCTACTGCTGGTTATTTATTCTCCTCCTACATTTCCTCCTTCCTGTACTCTCATTATGACCGTCTTCCTTCTACCTAGGTATGATGTATGTGTGTTAATTTAGCTTGTGTTTGTATTCCTTTACTCTTGTGCACTGCTTTATTCAATTATATACAGAAGTTTGGCGAACATCACTGTATCAGTCCAGTTACATGAACATGTGTGCCACTTAGTAGTTTATTTTCTCTTTCCGCAAGTTCAGCTGTAAGCGGCACCCCTCGCCCTGAGATTTTCTGCCACATGTGGTGTCTGCAAGATATCACTATGCGCTCTGCCCTATTCACTACTCCACACGTCCTCCTGCCCATTTGTCTCAGCACACCCGTGACACTGTCAATCTCCCCTAACCCACTGTATCAACCTCTCCTTTATTTTCACTCGTCATAGGATTCTGGAATGTCTGTCCCACGTGCATCAAATCCTATTCTATTCTTGATCGTTTTCTTCATGTCTATCATCACTTTCTCTGCCTCAGTGAGACTTCAATATCCCCTGATAACACCACACCCTGTCTGTTTCTTTCTCTTCTTAGTAGTAGCGGTTGGTGATTTTTTAAAGTGGAGGTGCATAAATATTTCTCCCAGATATGCCATAAGGACCGAGCGTAGCAAGGGTGCCAAAACCATTTAAGTAGGTTCTTTTAAAATAATTGGTTAAAATGGTGCATATTAGAGCACACTTTCTAGAAAAATTGGGTAAAAAGCCAAACAGTTTGCAATTGCTTTAGTCGGGTAACTCATTTAAAAAATCCAATAAATGGAAGTCACTGACAGTGTACGTGAGCATTTCTCCAACACATTTTCATGATGCCTTTGCCCAAAATATATGCCAGTATAAAACATTTTCTCACTGGCCGTCTGCACCATTATACCCTAATATTCCCATATAAGAACATACTCTTGGTTGACTTGTGCATAATGCCAGTAATGATACTATAAGTAAACATGTCCATGTTTGTTCTGCCAATATATGGCAGTATCCGCACATAAGAACATATTGCAGTTGGCTTTACCATTAAAAATGCATCCCACAGTATGAATACATGTCCAAACTGGCTGCACCGAAATGCCAGTCTAGCTATATAATAACACTTATCATGCTTGCGTTATCAAAAATACCCAATACAACATGTCATGCCACAGTAAGAACAATACCACTGATCATGCTTGCTTTATCAACTATGCCCAATCCAAATTGTCATGCCACAGTAAGAAATGGCTAGATTGGTTGCACAAAAATGCCAGTGTTGCTTCATAATAACACTTATCATGCTTGCTTTACCAAAGATACCCAACCCAATATGTCACCCCACAGTATGACATGGCTAGACTGATTGCATTGAAATGCCAGTCTTGCTACATAATGCCACTGATTATGCTTGCTTTATCCAAGATGCCCAATACAAAATGTCATGCTACAGTAAGAGATGGTGAGACTGGTTGCATGAAAATGTCAGTCTTGCTTCATAATAACAATTATCATGCTTGCTTTAACAAAGATGCCCAATACATTATGTCATACCACAATAAGAAATGGATAGAATGGCTGCATTGAAATGCCAATCTAGCTACAAAATAACACTTATCATGCTTGCTTTATCAAAGATACCCAATACAAAATGTCATGCCACAGTAGGAAATGGCTAGTCTGGTTGTATAGAAATGCCAGTGTAGTTTCGTAATAAAACACATACCATGCTTGCCTTATCAACACTGCCCAATACAAAATGGCATACCATGATAAAAAATGGCTAGAATGGCTGCATTAAAATGTCACATTTTACATAATAACATAATAATACTTATCATGCTTGCTTTATCATCCATGCCGAGTAACAAAATGCCCTGCCTACCCCCTAGTGCATCAGTGCCTCGCTCTCAGACATAATTACATTAATTATGAATGTGATATGTGCGAATTTGAGGTGCTAGGGTTCCAGGGAGCCGAGGTGTGTCAGGCACTGAGGTACCAGGGTACAGCCATGCCTCCTTTAATGGCCCAGTAAAAACTGCCATACCCACCCAATGGGGCCCAAAATGCCTCACAAGCACACAATCAATGGTGTGCGTGTGTGGTGCTGGGGGGACCCGGCATGTCATTTTTGACTGGCCTTCTATCACAGATGGCGATTAATAAATGGCATGCCTTCCCCCTGGGCCCTCCAGCGCCACACATGCACAGATAACCAATTATTTGTGCATGCAAGGCACTGGAGAGCTTAGGGGTCAGGCATTACATGCGGACACAAACAATTCCAGGTAGCTTTATTTTACTTGGGATCCCTTTTAGAAGCCATATGATTTGGCTGTGCTTGCCCTCCAACCAACACTAGATATCCCTTGTGAAGAGCTAATCCTAGTTGGAGCTGGTGGGCTGCCAATCTAGGGCGAGGGGACAGACAGAGAAAACTAGCCCTAAATATTTCTTGACCAGAATCTCAGACATGTGCAGCGAACAACAGGTGGTTAAATGGGCTCACAATGTGATAACGCGGGCGAGACATCAACGACCTGCTATTCAGGAGAGAGCAATCCTGAATATTTCATCTCAAAACAGATCAAATGGGGCTAAATAAATTTACCAGCTGGCAAACTTTGGCCACCATGATAATGAAGTGCATTTTATACACCTTTGTGATATATATAGACTGTCCCTACAAGTAAGAAATCGCAGGGTACCATTCATCATCTAATGACTGACACTTGATTAATTTTATTGGCCCTGACACATTTGTGTATCCTTATATTCATAATCTGCTCCACTCTGTGAAGCCTTGCCAATATGCAACGGAATACCACAGGTGTAGTCACAAAAACCATGATTCTTTGAAAACCAGTGCATCTGTCATTGATGCCCAGTAGACAAAAATGACATGCCTGCCTCTGTATCCCCAGCTCCTCACACAAGCACACAATCAACTTGATTATACGTGCATGCAAGGCACTGAGGGACCCAGGCAGCAGGCATGGTACATTTTACTAGACATTGATTATAGATGTCCAGTATAAAAATACCATCCCTGTATCCTGGGCCCCACAGCGCCCAACACATGAACCCAATCAAAGTGATTATGTGGGCATGCAAGGTGCTGCGGGCCCAGGGGAAAAGCATGGTTCCCCAGGGCTCTATCCTCTCACCCTGGTACTCTCCTAAACACCCATGAAGATCTGCTCTGTAACCTTGATTACAGCATTCCTTCTGTCCTCATCCTCCTTGATATTTCCTCTGCTTTCGACACGGTCAACCACAACATCCTGATCAATTGACTACGTGGGAACCTGGGCATCATGGACCAGACCCTGGAGTGGCTGACCTCCTTTGTCTTGGACCACCCCTCCCAGGTTCAGCTTGGTCCCTTTCTCTCTGCCACCTCTCTCTCTACCTTTGGCATTCCCCAGGGCACTATCCTTGCACCCTGGGTTTTCAACCTCTACTTGGCCCCTTTGGCCCACCTGATCTCTAACTTCTCCTCTAACTTTCAGTGTCATGTGGATGACACTCAGCTTTCCTTCAGGCTCCCCTCAGCCTCCTCTCCTCTCTCGCTCATTCCTGAATGCCTATCCGAGATTCAGGGTTGGTGTGCCTCCAACGATCTCTGCCTTAATGGCATTAAAGGATCTCATTGGGCCCTCTTCCTTCACCTTCCTGTGAGGAAAAAAACCTTGGTGTCATCTTTGACGCCACTCTCTCTTCCTCTCCACACATCTGGGATGTCGCCAAGAAGTCCCACTACCAGCTGCACCTCCTCAAAGGGATTCTTCCCTTTTTCACTTGGCCCCAGAAGTTCACTGTCTACAGAGCCCTGGTTCTCTCTAGGCTGGACTACTGCAACAGCCTCTTTCTCAATCTGCCTTTTTCTACTCTCTGCCCTCTGCAACTAATCCAGAACAGGACTGCGGGACTTATCCTTGACCTCAAGCCCAGGGACTGTTTCTCTCCAGCTCAGAAATCTCTCTACTGGCTCCTGGTGGCTGCAAGGGTCAAGTTCAAGACCCTTTGCATTGTCCACAAGGCTGTCTTGTGCCGGGGTCTGCACTACATACAACGCTCGCTTCCAAAATACCTTCCTTTTCAAGCCCTTCGCTCCACTACCTTCAACTCTCTAAGGGTTAGCCACTCTCCAGACAGAGAGTGGGGGGTACATCTCTCTCCTCTGCAGGTGCCACCCTCTGGAATGGCTTCCCTGACCCTCTCAGACTTGAGCCGGACCACCTGAAGTTACGGAAGCAGCTCAAACCTTTCCTCTTCTCCTCTGCTTTCTCTCTCTCCCTCCCTCCCCTGTTGACCCACCTGACCTACATGTCTGGTGTACCAACTGGTAGCTTGGCTACCCTCTGAGTCTCACTGGGTACCATGCTCTTTCTTGATCAGTCACCCTTGCACTGCCTCTGGACCTACCATGCACTTAGGGGCTGTAACTGTAACCCTACATTCCCTTGTTCTCCTTGCACTACCCAGAGTCACGCTGCCCTGGCTGCACTTACTCAGAGCATTGCTGCCCTGTTTTCCTCTCCCCTCGTCCTTGCACTTCCCTCCTCCCTTTCCCCTTGCACTTCTCGTCCTCCAACTTGCACGATCTGAATGACACAATACCTAGTAGGATAGTTTGTCTTGTCCTCCCTCTGTCTTCCCTCCCTTGTTTTGTCGCACCTAGAAATACTTGTGTACAGGGGCGTTATAAATGACTTATCATATGCTATTTTTTGCTGGACATCTATCAACATGATCATGTGTGCATGCAAGGCCTGAGGTGCCCAGGGGGCAGGCATAGTATTTTTTGCTAGACATCTATCATAGATGCACATTAGAAAAATACCATCCCTGTCCCCTCGGCCCCACAGCGCCTAACACACACACACAATCAAAGTGATTATGTGTGTATGCCAGGCACTGGGATTCCAGGGGAAAAGCATGGTGTATTTTACTGGACATCTGATAGAGGCCCAGTAGAAAAATGCCATTGCTGTCCCCTGGCCCCACAGCGCCTCACACGGATAGCTCACTTTGGCCGATGGGGAGGGGGATTTTGCAACAAAGGCCTTTTGTTGTACAACACCCCATTGCCCCCACTTGCCAGAATCAGTTCCATGGACCAATATATATGTGTTCACACGCACACACGCACACACATGCACACACACACACAGCTTTCTGATTCCTGCACATGTGCGTAGGGGCCTGAGCATGGGTGGCGAAACACCCCGCTCCAGCCCTCTCTGTAAGTGCGAGGAGGCCCCCTTGCACATACAGAAATGCATTTCCCCAGCCAGCATTTCCCAGGAGCTATACAAGGCTTGGGAAGAAAAACACCCCAGCCTTGCATGGCTTATTGAGCATGTGTGGCTGGGGAACTGAACTGTCAGAAGGGACCATGTTTCTCTTTGACAGTTCAACCAGAGCCAGTTTAGGAGTGGAAAAACCAGCTGAGGGAGTGCTGAGTGTTTCTCTGGGCTGGCTCCTCGGCTCCTCAATAATGGACGAGTGGGCTGGTGGATTGATGCCCCTAGCCCTTTATGAACGAGCCGCCACTGCCTGTAACCAGTTTTGCTCACTCCCCTCGCCATCACTGTTAGGGGTAACAACACTGGTATTCTCTTTCACTCGTCTTGTTCCTGTGCCTCTCCGATACAGTCTCTTCCTGCTTTCACCTCCTTTGAATATCATTTCTCTCAGTTCTCCCGCCCTCTCCCTATCTCTTTTCTTGTTCTCTATCACCCACATGTGCCGCTTTCTTTGTTCCTTGCTGACCATGACTATCTACTGTCTTTTCTTCTTCCCCTTCCATCCCCTCTATTTCTTCTTGGGGACTTTAACCTTCATATCCATACTACTCATGCCTCTTTTCCACTTCTTTGCGTCCTCAACTCGTTTCATCTCTCACAATGGCCTACTCCACACTCCCATTCCTCTGGTTCTTTCATTGACTTAATTTTCTCCTCCTTTCCCTGTGATACTCCTGTCTTGGCCTGTCCCATCTATTCCTCTGACCATTTCCTTCTGTCCTTTTTCCCCTCCCTTCCTACTCCTCCCTCCACCGTTCCTTCCCCTCCTGGCCCTCTCCTGTGTCATGATCTGCAATCTTTCAATTCTTCCTCCTTTCTTTCTTACCTCTCCTTATCTTTTGCCTATCAACATTTTCTCTGCTCACTCTTTTGATACTGCTTCTTCCCATCTTAACTCTGTCTTGCGCTTGACCTTTGATTCCTCTTTTCCTTACCATCCCTTCACTCCTTCTAGAAAATGTCCCAACCTTGGTTCTCTCCCCCGCTTCATTCCCTTCGTTCTTCCCTCTGCAAGGCAGAGCACCAGGGAAAGAAGCCCAACTGTCCTGATGACCTGCACTCATGATCTTCTCTTTACTCATCCTCTGACTCTCTTTTGCTCTCAGCTAAAAAGCAATACTTTTCTTCATGAAACAACTCACTGGCCCAGCTCTTAACGCACTCCTCAGTATTGTAAACACCTCCCACAGTGAAGGTGCATTCCCAGATGTGTTGAAAAAAGCTATCATATGACTCTTCCCAAAAATCCCTTGCTTGACCCATAGGACCTAGCCAACTACAGGCCTATCACGACCATCCGTTCATCGGGAAGCTTATTGAGAAAGTAGTTGTGACCCAACTCCTTGCCAAAATCGACCAGCTTGACCTCTTCTGCAATTCCAGTCTGGCTCCAGCCTCAAATACAGCACTGAGACTGCAACCATCCAAGTGTTGGATGATGCGCTCAGAATCACTGACATTGGGTTCTCGTGTCTCATAGTCCTCTTCCTCTCAGGTGCCTTTGAAACAGTTTATCACCAAAAACTCCTCTCCCTCCTCATCGACAAGATGGGCTTCTCTGGAACTTTCTGAAAATGCTTTGCATCCTACATATCCGATAGGCATCAGCTCATACAGAAGGGCTCATTCAGATCCAACCGACTTCCAGTAACCTGTGCGGTCACCCAAGGTTCCATTCTCTGCCCAGTCATCTTCAGCGTATACATTGAACGCTTGGGAACTCTCCTAAATGACCCCAAGATAGCCATCCATCAGTGCACTGATGACAGTCAGCAGTACCTCAAGGTCAGTAACCCCAGGGCATTGCTCGGCTCTGCAAATGCCTGACTACTATCCATACATGGATGTCAAATCCTTACCGTAAACTGAAACCGACTAAGATCAAATCTTTCCTCATTGGTCCACCCACCAAACAACAACTCATGCAACAATGGCTGGATAATATGTGCCTGGAAGGATTCACCCTTCATCTGTCAAACTCAGTCAAATCCCTGTGCTTCATTGTTGACAGTAGCCTTTCCTTCTAAAACCACATAGCCAAAAAGGTGCAAAACACATGACTACAGAATCACACACTCCGTAAAATCAAACCCTTCATTCCTCTGAACGAATTCAATCCAGTGTTAAACAGAATCTGGTATTAGTAGCAGCAGATAAGGATTGGTGTTACTACTAGCAGACTTTTGTGTTTTTTTTCTTTTATTCAGTTTAGGTGGTAAAATGTTACTATAGGTTCACAACATCATTAATGACTTGGCTAGAAACAGTGAACACTCATCGACTGTACAATAAACTGGAAAAGGAGACTTACCCACGGCCATCGGCACAGCACATTGTGCCTTTACAAAACCTATGTCCAGCTGCACAGACCTGTGGGGTTTGAAGATTTTCATTGTTATTGCATTTCATTCTACAAAAAGGTAATGCACACTTTCACTTGCTTGGGCAGCAACGCTCTAACTGCTGCAGAAAATAAACACAATTTTTTTTTTGTTGTGAGGGGAGGATAGCACAGGGGCAACGTGCTGGTTTTGAAAGCAAGACCACGCCGAGCAACAAAGGTCCGGATCTGCACGTAGAAACCAAGCTCAGGTGTTAAACGCTTTATTAAAAAAAATATTTAAAAAATCCCTAAATTAGCACTTATATTTTTTCAATTAGCTTTTAAAAGGCAGCATTTTCTCTCCCGTAGTACACATATTTCTACTAATGTGCCATCTGCCAATAACTATGTTGTTTGTGGGTACCAAAGGCTATCGTTGCAAAACCTGACATGTGATTTCAGTAGCTGACAAATCGTCTGAGTGCTTGACCTTATGACACCAGTGCCTGACAAATGCTAAAGACAAGTAGGCAGAGAATTAATGGTAAGAGCTAATCTAGAGCTGAGCCAGGGGTGTCAGTCTATCATCCTGCCTCCCCGTCTCCATAACACAAGACCGATATTTGACATTCTGCCTGTCCACCCCGTCTAACACACAACACATACATGACATCCTGCTTCACAACAAACCCACAGCACCAAACACATACATCTTCTCCTGTGCACCCCAACAAAATCCATACCTGGCACCCTGAGACCCAATCCCCCACACCGTGAATCAGAATTTGGGCAGATACTGCATTGTGAGATAATGGTGTTTGCCCAAGGCCACACACTCTAAGAGATGAAGTTAAGATGGCCACCCATTTTGAACTTCAAACACTTGACCACCCATCTTTGCAGCACTAACTGACACTAAAGCATATTAATATATGACTTTTAAGGGATAAAATAACACTCTGGTTTGCCAATCTGACTTGTAATAGGTTACATGTTTTGAGGTAGGCCGCTTGGGGATCAGCGAGATCGACTGCAGCTGGTTCAAATCCTACCTTGCTAATCGTCACCAGTTTGTACAAATGTATTCCTCCAGATCATCAACTCTACCCATCTCCTGCAGAGTCCCTCAAGGATCAATCCTCTCCACTGTGATCTTCAATCTTTACATGGAACTGCTTGGAACCCTCCTTGCTCCATACAATATCCACTTCCACCAAAACTCAGATGTCACGCAGCTCTACCTCAAGATATCCTCCATCGAAGACATCCACAGGCCCAAAGACTTCCTCTCATTAATTCAGTCATGGATGTCCAGTGCTTACCTGAAGCTCAACCCCTCCAAGACTGAATTGCTACTGCTGTCCAACAACACCAAACACCTGGACATCCAAACCTGGCTATTTGCTATGCACCTCAAGGGCTTCGCACCTTAGCTCTCCACCTGCGCTAAGTCCCTTAGGACTCAACATCTGGTTCAATATCGACAGACACCTCTCCTTCAAACAGCATACAGCAACGAAGACACACTAACTTTCCAATGTTCTCTCCTGTGGACAATCAAGCACTACGTACCAGAAAACAACATCAGATCTGCTGTCCAAGCCTTCATTCTCTCCCACCTGGATGGTGGCAATGCTCTTTTGGAAGGCCTTCTGGCAACTACCCTGCCTCTCCTGTGATGTGTCCTGCATGCTGAAGCAGGACTCATCAAAGGACTCCACAAATTCGACCACATCATCCTGACCCTCTTCGTACTGCCTCCTGCTGCAAGCCTGTATCATCTTCAAATCCTGCTGCCTCATCTACAAGGCTGTCTTCCTGAATTCTCTAAGCTACCTCACTGAAAGACTCAGTATCTGCCGAGGCCTATGATCCACCAGAAGTAAGAACATGTGCAGACTTGAACTCTGCCAGTGCAGGGAGGAAAAAGACAGAAGACAGGCCTTCTCTGTCTAAGCCCGAAGACTCTGGAACTTCCTCCCTATCAACAGCCGATTTGCCAGCTCACTTCTACAGTTCAGAAAGGAGCTCAAGACCCGCCCATTCAAGGAATGTCTCCTCACACCTAGGTCTGCACACCCTTCACTCCACACCCTATCAGAGACTGAGCGATCTGATCCCCACTGGTTCATTCCGTGGTTACATGTAGATCCATTGCTGACAATTGCCCTCCCTCCCCTGTTTTTAGATACTCGGCCCCTTAGTTTCTTTGCTCCCTAAGCTTGGTCATACCCCTACGATTGTAATGTGCTCTGTTTCTTCCTGAAGATAGGTTTGCGCTCAATAAATACCCTAATAATAACAAAAATAATAATAAACCTTCTACTGAAGATCTTTTCACTAGAGTGAAGGAAAAAGCTATGGCTTTTGTGACCCGATTGTTCTGAATAAATACAAGATTTGGTAGGTTTTCGTTGTAATCGGTAATCCGCTAATATGGGAAGAAAGTACTTTCTTGTTTGCTGTATGGTGCAGAGATCATCGATTTTAGCAATCCATCCCTTAGGGATCGTATTGAAGGTATGATTTGGAGAAAGGTAATGGGTCTACCGAGACGTGTTCCCATTGTGGTTGATTTGAACTGGGCTTGACGGCAATTCAAGCTTTGGTGCATTGAAAGTACATAACCCTATATGCTAAAATGATGGCCCATCCTGTCACTTCATGTTTTGTTAACCTAAATGAAGCAGCTGAAGATCATTCTTCTGTGGTATTGAACTCTTGTTTGAAGAAGTGTCACACTTTATTGACCAATTTAAATACACCTTTGGAGGTCATGTATAATAGCGTTAAAAAATAAACTTTGGCTTGTAGATTGGATTAACACCAAATCAGAGTTAAATATTTTAACAAGCATGAAGAGAGAGTGGGGCAACTTCCACGTTAATTGCTCAAATTTCCTCACCCTTTTTGGCGGAAGCAATTCATGAAAGTGCACCTAAATGGCTTTCCTACCATGGACATTTTAGGTCCTCATTTGAACATAAAGCAAAACAGCAGAACGTGTAGATTGTGTGGTCTTGACCTACAAGAAACCTTAGAAAATCTGGTGATTTATTGTCCAGCTTTTAGGGGGTGAGATAGGAACACTTTGATAAATTTGTCAATAAGCCTGATGCCATTATGAGGTCTGTTTTCTGTTTTCTGGGACATGATTCTTAATGGTACACAGCTTTCAATTATTTTAGCAGTTGGTCTGGTTTTACAATTTGTATTTCCTAATAATAATTTTAGAAATCCAATAATATGTATTTGAGGCTGTGAACTAACCTGTAATTGAATACATGTGTACATTTGTTTTATTGTAGAATGGTTTTTATCTTACTTTGTATGGATATGTGCATGGTTTGTTTTAAACATGTGCATAATAAATAAATATAAAAAAGTAAAGTACATTAATCACATTATGAACCAGCCTAACATATATACGTTGTCATGTTAAGAGCATGATTGTAGCTCTGTTGTCCCCATCATGAAAGGAACCCTACAAATCCCAAAATGCAACCAAATGTCTGCCTAACAAAAAACTTAGTTTGAAACTATACTTTCAAGACTTATAGGCATAGCAACCAAAGGCAAAACTCAATATCACCTGCTTGTGTTCATTGTTTGAAACAGACATCTTGGGTGCATGGGGTGATTCAGGGATGGGGTTGATGCCAGATTAGAGCTGAGGGTTGGGGTTTACAGGTACAATGATTTGTTTCTGTGCTATCGGCTGACATAGAGCTTCCCGTTTAAGTGCTCTGCTGCTGTTAACAATGAGAGTGTAAAGGTATTTGTGAGGCCCTATCACGCCCTGCTCAGCGTGACACCTTGCTGCCGGCATCCTTCTCCTGTGGTCTAGGAGCGCAAAAGCAGTTCAGGCAGATGCTGTCTGCAGCCGGGCAGAGAAGATTCATTTTTTCCTCAAATATTCATTTTCCAGGGGCAAAGCTTGTACTTTCAGTGCCAGTGACTTGTCACTCAAGTTGAGCTCATGCCAGCACTTGTTTTGAGCCGGCCCAGCTTTGCTGGTTACCAGGGGAGGACTGGCAACTTTTGGTTTGGGTATAAGTACCATTTTTTGGCCCATGGTTCAGTAGGCCAAGCCCACAATTCAGCACCCCAACTTCCAGAACAACTAAACCTAATACCACCCTGCCCCCCCACATACGCATTGACATTACTTTCTTTTATGCAAAATATAATTCAGTTGTGTTTGTGTTTTCCTGGAGACCTTGGCCCCAGGGAACCTCCCTCACATACTAAACCTAGTAACTTGATTTCACCAGGATAGTATAATTTGGTGAAATGGACAACCTTGGATTTGAGCCCATGTTTCCTTGTATCCCAGATTGTAATTGGACAGCAGGCGACATCTACTCCCATCTCATTCCATCCTATCTTTAGTTTTAGACCAATGTAAAGAGGTGGCGAAGCTAGACAATTAATTAGTAGAGTCGAGTCAGGGGGTCTAGGTTCACTCTAACAGCCAGAAATCCACTAACATGGCAAAAGATACACACCTGGCTTACTGCCCCCCCACTACACAACAGAAAAGTGGTACCTGGCACCCTGTTTACCCATCTCACGCAACATAAGAACCTCACTTGGCATACTGCCTCCCCGCCAGTAGACATTATATAAATGGTAAAAAGTTATTTATGGAGAAACCATATATATTATAAACCCATATGAGTGAGACTTTCCTTACATACTGTTAAGGAAAACAAGGCACAGTGATGAAAATGTATTTGCTCAGGGTAACACAATGTGTCAATTGTGGGAGTTGGGGATTGAAACCCCAGCTTTCAGGTTTGACAATTTTAATCGTAGACAACAGTGGAGACTTCATCCTCTCAGATTTCATCTTCATGATTAGTACCAACAAAACGCCCTCTGCAAAGTTTTTTTTCCAAGGGCAAAATTAGTACACTGTTCAGTAAATCTGGTTTTCAAAGCACCATGGTGCACGACAAAGCAACCTGACAAAGTAAAAGAGGAGCCTTATTTGAAACTTATGTTTATAAAGCAAGTATGCATCACTTTGTAAGAAAAAACAAAGGGGTTGAGCCTGTCCCACAATCGCGTGCAATGGCATGCATGTTAGGCATAGGTCTCAACAACAGTCATTGAATCTGTTGACCTACCTTTCCAGATTTGTACCTCTGTCTCATTCACCCTATTTTTCTTACCCATCACTCTCCGTTGTCCTTCCATTGTACCACATCTTCAATGCCCCTTCACCCTCTTCCATACAATTACATTTCAGACGTCTTTTCGCCTTTTGCACCGTCCCTTAACTCAATCCTCTTTATTCACTAGCACCCCCTTTATTAGTCCACATTGCTCAGTCACCAATTCCTTGCTGCGCACCGCATTCGATTCCCCTGGCTCAGATGTAGAGAATACACCACCTTGATTTGCTAAGTAGCCTCTCCCAGACATGACGAGAAACTGTTGTCAGGGTCCGGCTGGTAAATGTGGCTTTGGGGTCTGCACTTGGACAAAGCAGAGCAAAAGACAGAGAGGGAACTTTTATTGTGCTCCAAAGATGCACTTTCTTGAAAGTCAGCTGCATGTTTAATTTCATGGAACCAGAGGGAAAAGCAAGGGGAGTCCATCTGGGACCTGGCGATGGAGAAGAAGAGCGACCTATCAAACTTATTTGTGTTTTTAAGGAAGGTGGAGTGCATTTGTGTGTGTTTATGTTCGGTCTGTGTGACCGGGGTGATGTGGTTGAGTGTTTTTGTGACTAAGTAAAGTATATGTGGAAGAATGCATCTGTGTTCATGTGACTATGTATATGTATATATGAATATGTTGTTGGTTTGTATGTGTGACTTTTGTTAGTCAGATAAGAGTGTTCTAGACTAGACAAAAAAATAAAAACTTAGGGGGTCATTCACAGTTTGGTGGTAATGATAAAAATCAGCGGTATTCGGCAAATACAGTCAATTTTACTGTAGGCCCAATCAGGGCTTGATCAAATACCTCCAGCACTATTCCATGGGAAACCCCCAATGCAGTATCTTAGGCAGATTTTCTGCTACTCTGCTTATGTTTACCTCCACCTAAGAGGTGGGATTTCTAAAATACCTCCAGAGGTATTTCATTATACCATCTTCACCATTGGTAAACTCTGAATTGGACAGATTGTCACAAACATCACTGGTGGAGGTGGTAACTTTCCAGTAGTATTCCATGAAAAAAATCCACCCAACTCCGAATGACCCCCTAGATTGTAGACTACTCATTATTAATACTTCAATGTTACATCTTTCTGTGCGTCTTTTTCAACTGTGCTCAAAAGTGAGAACCACAAACAATCCAGCAGCCATTTCTATAAATATAGTAACATCCATGGGTGCTATTAAAATCTTTTTGTAATGAACTTGCCAGGAGGGATCAAGACATTCTCCAAAGGAGAGTAGAAGCATTCTTAGAAAATTAAACTGTCGACAAACTCTAACATATGGACGCTTGTTCCTTGGCAAGTAGGAGTGATTTTAAGCTACTGAGGATTATAACGGATGAATGGTGTATAGCCTGCCGTGGTGCCAACAATACTATCCAGAGTAATAGAATCTTGTCATTTAAATGGTTACATTGTGGTTGGGCGATACGAACATGCCCCTCCGCCTAGGCTCTTCTCCCTCTCATTTACCCACTGTGGAGGGCCATGTGTAGGCACCATCCAGTCACATCTTCAACACTGCTGAAAATCAGGACACGTATTTCACCCCATCTACACAGAAGCTCAGTAGGCCTGTGTGCATTCGATTCCTTCAAGGTAGGCTAGATTCTGAAGGATTTCAGCTCTAGCCCAGGAAGCAACCGCTCGGCCAGCCTGAGGGGCAATTGCCACCTTGCCCACCTTTCAGGCAGCCCGTGCTGGCTACCCAGGCTGGCTCGCCTACCTCTACAAATGCCTATACAGCTCCTAGACCTTAACTATTGGCTTTGCCAATGCTGGTTGAAATGATCTGTCTTTGTTACTCATCACACATGTTTACTTCATAAAGCAGAAGGTTGGAAAGTGAAGTGTTGATCAGATCTTTATCTTTCACAGCGAGCTTGGGCTGTATTGTGTACATTTACTGGAGTATGTGTCCCTCCTGTTTTGATCGCGCTATCATGGCGTCCCCTGACGCGTGAGCGCGGCGCACGTGAATGCCGCAAGTC
This sequence comes from Ambystoma mexicanum, assembly GCF_040938575.1. NCBI lineage: Eukaryota > Metazoa > Chordata > Amphibia > Caudata > Ambystomatidae > Ambystoma > Ambystoma mexicanum. The sequence continues at coordinate 658,095,535 of NC_090930.1, forward strand.
CTTCACCTTCCTCGGATCGTGGCGCCTCGCCAAGGCCACCGCGCAGGTGCGGCGCGAGCTCGAGCGTTCCTTTCAGGCCCTGCATCCAATCCTCGCTGGCGGAACAGAAGCACGCTTTGTCCATGGCGCGAGGAAGCCTTGGCGAGGCATTGTCGAGAGCTGCTCCCAGGCCAGGAGCCTCGCTTTCATACATTTGTAGTGCTCTCACAGATAGCACAGAGACTGCTGCTTCCATTAGCACCACGCTGCTTTTGAACAAAAATGTGCTGACGAGCAAGGGGCCTCTCAGCTTAATGTATTCTTCCATTCTTCTCAATTATTTGCCTTTGTTTTTCGGTATACTCATTTTTTTGGATTCATGTTTTAGATACAAATATAGCAAATGATTGTGCCCAAAGTAGTACAGCTGAATCTTGTCTGAAGGGGCAAATGGGGGGTTGAGGGGTGTCACTAATGGGGTTATTCGAATGGGTGAACTGTCAAAATTAGATGAACGCAAAAGTGTGTGGCTCTGAATGCAATTCATTGTATTGCTTGGGAAGTTTTACTGACTTCTCCTATTACCTATTGTGAAAAGTACTGAGAAGCCTTTGAACTGCCTCTAATGCTAATTACCCTGTCATTATGAATGCACTGACCCTATATCTCAGACTACGGAAACCCAGATGGGTGCACACATGCACTACCAAATGGCTCTTATAGGTATGAGCCCACAGCCCTGGCATACCTATAATATAACATATACATTGGCATAAGAGGCAATATTCCTTCTAGTTTTTTACCTCAGGAATGTATTGCATTCTTGATTTTGCAAATCATGATATTAACATAGTTAATGTTATTAATTTTGAGGGGGAAAACAAGAAAATAACCTTGCAAAGGATGTCACACAAAAAGTGTAGCATATGTTTACCCCGAGGGCACTGCATTTCACTCGTACTATTTCATACGAGGGCATTAACTAGATTTACCAGGGGCTATTGAAATTTTTCAATCTGGTTACGTAAAATGATATCTTATTAGCACATGGAGGTGGTTATTGACCTCTCAGCATATTAGAATGTTTGCAGCACAGTCAATAACTTCTGTTATTGACTGCATTCTGAACATTCTGACTTCAAAAGGAGACACAGAAACAATAATACAATTTACAGTGAACATTTCTTTCATCAAGACACTTCCTCTCTCAGAGGGCTTTTTTGTTGTCACAACATCCAATTTACCTCACCAAACAGAAAGGTAAAACATAAGAAAATGCTTTCACTTTCTTATAGAGAAACCGTTTAGCTTCATGTGACACCCAATGCATGCTCATATTAAAACCATTCCATTTTAACCTATTTACAATTGAAATGCTTAACGTCTGAAGACAACCTTGTCCTTTAAATGCTACAACATATGCCACATTTAATGTACTAACTCAGTTTGCCTATTTACTTTACTCACTATTAAAGTAACGTTGTTTTCTTCCGCTACTAAAACTCCAAAACATGTATTGCCACTATCACCATCTGCTAATAGTTTCATATACCTCCGGAGGGTTTATTATTGGTTGGTATAATGACCCTTCCCCAACATATGGCTATCGGCTTCGCCTCTGGCCATAACTTGGTGACGGTCATTATTCCACGATAATGACCCCTCCCTTGGTTTATAAGGCTATATTATTGCCCAAACAATTCGGACTGCTCAATATTATCAGGGGATGCCTTAAATACTCTGATTGTGCCTAATAATGGGATGCTAAAAATGCAAATCTACAAAGGGTGCTTCGCTGTGGTGCACTCAAAAGGGTCACAGTTCAGCTAAATGTTGCAGGCTTTTGGTCAAAACGGAGCCAACCCATTTTCCAAAGTAACTGGTTTCCAACTGCCAAGTTATTTACGAAATTCCTGAGTTGATCCAATAATGTCTTTTTATTTTCGACATTGTCATCCTGGTTTTACCTGATCTAAGCACATTCTCATGTTAGCTTCTTCATAACCTTCAGAAAATTGTCATGTCAGTTTTGTCCCAGTTAAACACCTTGCCACACTAATTTTCACATTGCCCCAAAAAATCACCATTCTAGTTTTGCCAAGCCTCCAGAACATTGCCATGTCAGTTTCAACAATGCCATGCCATTTGTGCCATGCTAGATTTTCACATTTCCCCAAGAAAGTTGCTATGCCATTTTAATAATCTCCCCATGAAGTGTCTATGCCAGATTCACAATGCCCAGAGGAATTCTGTCTCTTTCAACAGTGCCATACCAGTTTTGCTCCAGTTAAGCACGTTAGTATCCTACATTCTAGATTGCCCAAGAGAATGTGCATGCCAAATGAATGACCTCCTAAATTGCCCCAAAAATTGGTCAATGGCACATTCCCATGTCCCACAATGTTGCCCATCTCCCTTTTATGTTGACCCAGAATTTCCCCTTGTACTTTCATTTTGCTTGTTATATTGCCCCATTTTCATAATTCAATCTAGAATTACACCATGCAACATTTACATTGCACCCAGAATTGCCCAATTCCACATTCACCCCAGCACATTACTTTATGCTACTTTCACAAATTCTTTGTTCCTCTTTTACATTTCCGTAGAGTACAAAGCTGCACAATGGGGAGAGGAGATAGCTCGGAGGCAACGTAGCAACACAGCATTCGAATCCCGATCCGGTGCTAAGATACCAATCTCTGGTATTAGGCGCGTTATAAAAGAATAATTATAATTACAACAATGACACGTTATGTTAATTTCCTTTTTAAAGCTCAAGGAACATCCATAAATGGGTTTCTTGGTGCTCAAAAGAAGGGTTGCGCGGATGATCTTAGTGAAAGGGAGTTTAAGAAAAAGTTTTCGTCAAAGAGCAAGTTTTTAAGAGATCAACAAAAAGACAAGGAATTTTGATTGGAGCAGAGTGAGAGTTTAAGATTTCCATAAGACTGTTGCCAAGATAGAGGAAGAATGTCCCTGACACAAGATCTGAAGAAATGAGGTACCTTAAGTAAAAGCCTACCAGAGGACACAAAGAACATGAAGAGATGTATGGAAGAAGTTGAGAGGTGAGGAATGAAAGAACAAGTCCATACAAAAATTATGTAAAAACCAAAGTATACTGAAAGAGATGTGTGTTTGATGGGCAGCCATTGGAGGAGGAGAGGATAGAAGTGCTATGTGTCACAGGGTGGCCCGCCACAAAGAACCACGCTGACTCCAATAGCAAGTCCAAGGCGTCTTTATTAAAATTCTTTACTGATAGGATAGCAGTATCTCTTTTGGCACAGATATTTCGGCCTAGCAAGGCTTGAGAGATTAGGTGCTAGGGCCGGCCCTCTCTCTATGGTCTACTGCAGCCTTTTCCCTGCATCACTAACCCAGACATCCCTATTGCGGATGTTAGTAACACTGGGATTGGTAACCCCTATCTGTCTTTCACTTCCTGGGATTTTCATGTTTTCCCTAAAACGGTGGCTACCTGACTCCCTAGGGATCTTTTAACTTTCCCTCTCCTATCCCACTTAGTATTTGCAGGGAGTCTGATGAGACAATAGGCTTCCTCATTAACCCAGACGCCATTATGCACATGAGCTGCGCACCCGACCTTGTACAACATTTATTGGCATCACCTCTGCTCCTTCTGTCCCAAATCACAGACGTTCCAGACATGGCTACCCTCTTATCTCCTCCCAACTCAAGGTGCTCAGGGTTGACGTGACCAGGGAACTGCTCTTGAGTCTGAATTTCGAGGATTTGTTTGCCTAAGTTGTGTGTCTAGGTGTAATTGATATGGGGTGTCTGCCCTGGGGTGAGGGCAGTAGTGTTCTAAATCTTCTTAGGTCCATTGGCATCACAGAGCCTCATGCTTAATTGTTATGTATTTGTCCTTCAAAGGGCACATCCCTTCCTGCTCTTCTACCAAATCACATTCCGTTTCCACCACGTTCAGGCCCTACAGCTGCATACAATTAGTGCTTTTCTGTGCACCATTGGGGCCTCTGACCTTGGCTTCTCTCCTGGGGAACGGGAAAGAGGATTGATTTTTGGAACTGAACTACCATACCCACAGCTCCACACCAAGCAGGACCTGTGTTCTTTTCTGTTCATGCTGCACTAGGCCATAACATCAAAAAAGCGACACTTCTGCCAAGTTAATACAGCGACTTTGCTTCTAGCAATCTACCTTGCTGACTCCATCTTCTGGTAATTTCAATCCTTCCTGCACATCACACTATCCTACATCACCACAGTACATCAACTAAACACTGGGCTTGTTTGTTTGTTTGATATTTATTATGCGCGCCAGACCCGCAGGTATCAGGGCGCAAGCAAAAGAAGTCATACAGCTTAGTACACATGTTACAATGGTTACAAATAATGGCAGAACATTTAGTCTAGTAATTATTAGTGTATGATACATAGGCAGTGGTAGGAAGAATATAAACAATAAGTATGCAGAGGAAATATACAATTATTTACAGGTGTAGTTAGATCCTACAGGTTCATTTGTCAGTATTCTCTAGTAGACAGGTAATCATATTTTGTCTAAATTTAGCAAAGCTTTGGTCCATTCTGAGTGTGGTGGGTAATGAGTTCCAAAGTTGGGCCGCTTTAACTGGGAAACTGGTACCTCCAATCGTGGATAGCTTAAAGCAGGGAACTTGAAGGCAGTTAGAGTTAACTAGTCTCCTGGGTCTAGTAGATATCTTTCTAGAGAACCTTTCTATTAGATACCGTGGTGCATTGGTGTTAAGGCTTTTGTGAATGAGAGAGGCAGTTTTAAGTTTGATTTTCTCCAGCGTAGATAGCACTTGTGTTTCCTTCTAGTTTCAGAGATATGTTCTTTCCTAGGATACTGAGTGCAGCTCCAAGGGCATTGTTTTGGAGTATCAGTATTTTGTTGGTAATATATTTATTTGCTCCGATGTATAGTGCATTACAGTAGTCTAGTTTAGATAAGATGAGGGCTCTAGCTAGGGTCATGCAGCTGTTGGATGAGAGGAAGTGTTTGCCCGCTCTGATTAGTTTGCATGTGTATGCTGTCGAGGAGGCTAGGAAGTTTACCTGTTTTGTGAATGTTAAGGTGGAGTCTAAGTAAAAACCTAATGTTTTTACTTCTTTGGCAACCTTGTTAAGGTTTCCATCAATGATGAATGATGAGTAATTCTTGGCAAGTCTAGTAAGGAGAGATGCGGATCCCAGGATGAGAAGCTCTGTTTTGTCATTGTTCAGACAGAGGCCGTGAGTGGCCATCCATGTCTGAACGATGCTGTACATTCTATTCACCAATACTGAATCCTTGCAGTAGTCCCCGGTAAGTGGTAGGAGGATCTGGGTATCATCTGCGTAGTTAGTGTAGGTGATACGCAGATCGTCCAACTCATCAAACAGAGGCTTGGTGAATATATTATACAGGGTTGGAGAGACACATGAGCACTGGGGCACCCCGCAAGTGATGGGGATGGGGTCCGCGGCTGCAGAGAGTGAGAAGACCCTCATGGTTCGGTCGCTAAGGAAGGATTGTATCCACGTTATGGCCTCGCTGGAGAAGTGGGCGGCCAAGTCCAGGTGGCTACATAGGGCGTTGTGGTCCACGAGGTCGAAAGCCACTGACAAGTCCAGGAAGAGGAGTAGTGCAAGCTTTCCACTGTCTCTTAGTTTGTCTATTTGGGCTTTAAGATCGATAAGAGCAGTTTCTGTGCCATGTAATGGCCGGAAACCAGTTTGGCGGGAGCCTAAGAGTTGGTTGAGTTCTAGGAAGTTCTGGATTTGGATGTATGCTACCTTGTCTAAGATATTCAATAGAAAAGGCACCATGGTGATGGGCCTGTAGTTAGTCTGTATGGCAGGGAATAGTGTTTGTTTTTTTAAGGAGTGGGAGTACCCAAGATTCCTAAGATTGCTAGGTATCCTGCCGGATGTGAAGGAAGCATTAATAAGTTTGGTAATGAAAGGTGCTAGATCCCTCGCAGCATCCTTGATAAGTTGAGCTGGGCATAGGTCACCTTGGTTTGAGACCCAGTATAACTTTCTCAACCTCTATAATAGAGACTTTGGAGAAGTGAAGTTGGGTGGCCTGCTTAATGTTAGGTGGAGTTGCTTTGATGGGTGGTGGTGCAGTTGCAGTTAGTTTTTTTTTTAGTGCAATTTTCTTTTGAAGGTTAGCCACTTTGTTAACTAGCGCATGTTGAATTTCAGTGCACCATTTTTTATCTTTGACGCAGTTGTCTTGGACTGTGATGGGATTTTCTAATTCTTTAAGTATCGTGAAGAGTTCCTTCATACTAGAGTTTGCTTGCGTGATTCTAGAGTTGTAGGTATCTTGTTTGGCCAGCAATATATCCTTCTTGTATTGGGATTAGATTTCTGTTAATTTTAGTTTGTTTTCTAAAGTGGGGTGAGTTTTCCACACGGTTTCGCATTTTCTTTTGTCTAATCTTACATTTTTCAGATGGGGAGTAAACCCATTGTTGAGGTGGCTTTCAGGTTTACTAACGAGCTCTGACAAGGTGTTGGCTGCAGCAGAGGCATGTTGGCCGTTGGCATCATTAAAGCCTATGTTGAGGTCTCCTAACAGAAGCGTTTGGGATGTATCCTTTAGATTTTCCGATAAAATTGTGGAGAGGTATTCAATGAAGGTATTAATGGGACCCAGGGGTCTGTATAAAAGGTGGATGTTGATTGTTTGCGAGTTGGCAGTAGGTATTTTGATTGACATAAGTTCACAGGAGTTGAAGTTAGGCGATGGTGAGATTCTCAGGGAGAGATTGGTTTTGGCGATAATAGCTAGGCCATCACCTCGAGCTTCCCCTCTGTCAGCTCTAAGGATGGTGTAGTTATTTGGTACAGCTAGATATGATGCGGGGCCTGCTGTCTCGTGAAGCCAGGTTTCTAAAACAGCAATAAAATCGCAGTCTTCTGTTAGGATGACTTCTGCTATGTCTATGGCATGAGCGTACAACAATCTTGCGTTTATCTGGGCTCCTTTAAGGTTAGTGATAGTTTTTTCTGGTGTTATGTGGATAGTGCTGTCTAGGGCGACTGGTCTATTGTGGGTCCTCGTTTTTTGAGTATGAGACTTGTTAATGCTTCTATTGGTAGTGTGACTAGGCTTTGGTAAGTGTTTGTAGGGTGCTTTACTCTGTAAGTTAGAGATGGCCTCATGTTTGATAAGTGGGTCAAATAAACTATGTAGCCGTGCTCGGAGTCTAACATTTCTAAGCACAGTATTACAAGAGGTTGTTGGGAAAGGTGCGTTGGGTTTATGCATGGGTAGTGTATGGGACACACAGTATGGTTGTCCAATATATCTGCTATCCTAGTTGGTGTCAACATTGTGTATAGTGCCATTAGCATGAGAGTGGCACCCAAATATGCTAGGTTAAGTTGTAGGTGCATAATGTCTTAACAATGTGTTCAAAATTAAGCTATGGTGACTTGACAATAGCGGTGATGCCTTTGCATAAAGTAAGGTTAGGTATTGTGGGTGAACGTCGGCATTCGGTGGTGGACTAGATATAGAGTTTAGTCATTGGTTAGTGTGGATTAGCATAGGCGTTAACGTATACATCAAGTGGCTGTGCTGTTATGCTAAGGTTAGAATATCTGAGAGCTAGTCTGCTATACAACATTGTTGACTTGTCCCAGCGATGTGGGCGTTTACATTTCAGAGGCAGTTTTAAGGTATAGGCTAGTAGACAGTCATAACAATAGAGTTTTTTACAATTGTGTGAATGAGCACTACTATATCAAGCAAGTACAATTAGATAGCTTAAATAATACAGGGCATTTTTGTTAGCTATTGTAGCCACAGAGCGTCTGATCATTTGTTAATTACTAGCAGTATGTGTCTAATAATAATCTAATAACATAGTAGCAATGGCAGCATTCGTGAGAACGTATATGTGCACAGATAGACTTATGGTGTTCATGCGTGTAGCCTGGCATGAAATATATCTTGCACTCATCGTGAATGTCAATTGAGCAGGTGAATGTGCCAGTGCTGGACATTAGTCCGTGTGACGAAATGTAGTTGGCTTACCGGCGTTAGGCATCGTTGATAATGATTTGCAGGATCAGGTGCACAAGAGAGCAGTCAATATGGGGCTAAGTGGAAATGGGAGATAGGTTGAGTGGAATGTATGGTTGGCCGCAATGCCGCAGCGACCCGGGGTGAACAGGGGTAGAACAGGCCCTTTTTCCTCTGGCCTTTTCCGAAAGCCGGGTTCCGCCTGCCGGCGGTATTAATTGGTTGAAAAACGAATCTAGTTGCTTAGCAACTAGCATCAGCATCGTTCCCGCGCCACGTTGCATCCGCCATTTTGGCATCAGGCTGAGGAACAGGACAAGATGGTGCCAAGCAAAAGGCACAGTGTGCAGCTACGCTGCATGCACTCGTGCGGGCAATGAAAATGGCAGTTAGAGTGCTGTAGACATCAGGCAGGCAGGATGCTGGTCGTAAAGCCTTACCATACATGAGGTTAAGGCAGGATGGTGTCTGTGGGCCTATGGGCCTATAATACTGGGCCTATAATACTGCCCTATCTATGACCTTTGCAACCACAACATTAATACATGTGTTGCTCTTTCTGTGTTGCTATATGTGAGTATCTAATATGTGCCAGACCTAAGACATTGTATACGCTGTCCGCGCCACAATCTTCGCTCTGCTCCCACGATGTTGCACTCTAATAGGTTTTCATCAAGCTGAACCTTTTTGCCTGGCTGGGGTGCTTTACGTGCATCCTAACACTGGATAGCAGCAACAGGCTACTTCGAACACAGGCTTGTACCAGACAATACAGCCTGTGCTTCGAGCATCCTGATTGTCCAGCGCCCCCTTCCAGTGTGCTAATCAAAACATTTGAATATGTAAACGTGGTTGCTTCAATGTGAAGTGAGATCCTGTTGCATTCTGTTCTAGGCCCTAGCACGAAGCCCTGCTGATAGAGTCCCGCATCAGATATTTCATAACACTTCTTTGTTTGAAGCAATGCAAAGATAATGGGCTGCTATTTTGTAACAAAAACTGCCTCCAAAATACAAATTAGAGGGGGTTCAATCTGGAACAAGCTAATCGTTGTTAGTGTTGCAGTCATCAGCGCTGGGATTGACACATTTCTATTTCAAAGCAAACACCCACATAGTCTGCAATTAACAATAAGCTGCATGCCTTGCATGCCAACAACACTATAAGAAGGTGACCTGCCAGTTACTTTTGTTGTGTGAAGATGGTAGAAGAGAGGAGAGTTTGCAGAGATCGTAAATTGTCCTTTACATGTTGTGAGATGATTATTCAGTGCTGATTTATTTGTCGTTCCCCCATTTTGCATTTTGGCACTTGTAGCCATGAATTTCTGACAGGAAAATAACCAACACAAACTGTACAAGAATGCAAAATGACATGAGATACAAAGACTGAACTAGCAGAGTGAGTACTCTGTGTCTGCATGTTGTTGAGAAATGAGTGTCAATTTGTATGCAGTGGTAGGTGAAAAAATGAGGCAGACATTTTTTATCATTACTGGGTGTATAGGAATTCAGGATACGATTACTCAATAGTTACTTTTTTGCATGCATATCAGTACTGTATGAGAGAAAAAAAACATTTACTAATGCCAATTAATTACACCCCCAGAGCCACATTCTATCGGTAGATCTCCAGTAATATATCCAGAGAACTGAGTGAATCCTGCACCCAGTGTTTTTAGTTCGGACTTGATAACATTTTGATAAAGATTGAAACAAGTAGTAGCAGTGAGTTGGGGAATAGTCAAAGTTGGTGTTTACAGCGAATTCAGGGTTCCATGCAGTGAGCCATGTTGGCTATGATAGGTTATTTATAACACGGGGATCGAACCTGCGTTGCTCCCTGTCCGTTGGCCCTCAGCTATCTTTCTGCATGACGCATTCCTTTACCTATTTGTTCCCATTTCCTAATCACCTAACCCTCTTTCCCTCATTTTTTCTAGCTCCATTCATCATTTACTGGTCCCTAGCGGACTATAAAATGGGCAGTCTGCTGGGTGGGAAGGCGGGTGGTGGAGAAAGTTAAGGAGTATAGGTTAGAAGATACTCAGTGTCAATCAAACACCATGTTTGTTATCGTCCTGTAAAGGATGTACAGTAAGTATAACTTTATTTACAGGCTTGGTCTTTCTTTTAACAAAAATGCGTTCTGGGAATTGTAGTCTTAGCTCACTTCAGCTGAACCAGTGGGATTAACACACCTGATGACAGGTGTTTGTTAAAGGAAAGTGCAGGACTGAATTGTGCCGATGTTACTGTCAGAATTCTGGTGACCCAATTCCTGCAGCACCTGCACTCCTTCTCTTGGGTCCTCCATAGGGTGACTCGATTTTAAAAACAAAAAATCTGGACGGCCAACAACATAAAAAAGGACTAACCCACTCACTCCTTACCCTCTCTTAACATGAACTTCACGCCCGCATTATATATTTTATGTAACACTGATTGAATTATGTATTTTAATGTTATATGTACACAATTTCAATTAAAATTCCAGCCCAACTATATTTTACACAATTCAGCAGCCTTTCCTGTGATTTGGGCCTTCTGCCTACTTAGCGGTGTTGGACACCACTGATAGGTGCAAAATACACTGATCTTCGGACAAACCTTGTCGTTCGCAGACTGCTACAGTGCTGCAGTGGTACAGTATAAAGGCCTGCAACATTACCTGTCTCCTCTCTCTGGTCTCCCTTGTCTTCCTTCTCTCTCCTGACAACATGCTCCCTCTCCCGCCCTCTCTTTCCTTTTCTCTCTCTCCAGCACCTCTTGTCATATTTCTGCTGAAAATAGATCTATAATAGTTGATATCTTTCCTTTAAAAGATGTAGGCCTGGTTTAGAAGGGGCAATACAGCAACATATTTTTTCTAAACAGTGGGAACACTGTTGTCTTCATTTTATTGGGAAGACAAATCCATCTTGCTATTTGGAGGATAGGCTTGTGCTAAATTCCACCATGTGTTAATACGTCTTGCAAACTCCTCTGTCGATTAATAGTTAGTGTTGTGTCATGTGACTGCACGCCATGACATTGCATGTCACAGTGTGAAAGCCAATAAATAAGGTCCAACTTGGCGCGCTCACGGGCAGACCAGAGCAGGGACCTGTACAACCCACATCAGTGTAGGTGTCTTCCTTATTGGACAGTTCAGCGCAGCTCAGGCCCCAGCCTGCAACATAGCAATGGTGACATCGAAGTCTGTGACGCTGCCCTGCTAGTAACGTAGGCTTGTGCCATCAGAACTCCCACTGCATGCAGCACTCCTTCCCCCGTTCAGTCGTCACACGTTCTGTTCGTGCCGGTAAGAGGTTTTGAGCCTTTCTTTCAGTTGACACTTTTCTCCTGAAAGCATGGAGGCACTTGCCTCCAATTTTTGACTCTCCGGGCTAGGCCCAGGACCATACCATGTACAAGTCACCCACCTTTGCCCCACCTCAGTACAGGACCACCCCACCCAAGGACCACTCCCTCCCATCCCCCAGATGGGCAAAGTGTGGCGTGGCTCTCGCCAGAGTATGCTCGTGCGCTAGCCCTGGAGGGCCACCACACCCAGATGCATCAGGGTTGCGGCTTCTTTTGGGAGTGCCAGTGCGCCAGCTATCTAGGGGCAGGTTACGCTTCCTCCAGAAACAGGGTTGCGGCTCCCTTCGGAGTGCCTGTGCGCCCATCATCATCCTACCCTACCATATAGAGGCCAACACCCCCAGGCAGCATGTCAGTGCAAGACGCTGGTGCACCTTCACCACAGCCACAAGGGGACACGTCCCACCAGCGGGATTCGCTAGCGCCACTCTGTCAGTTCATTTTGGATGGAGAACCAGCCAACCTACGCCCACAGTGGTATCTATGGCGTGAATATCTTGATATGTACTTCAATGCTACGGCGGAGAAGGATGAATTGACCAAGAAATGCATGCTGATATACTAAGCGGGACAAGCAGTCCACAAACTGTTCAAAGTTTTACGCCCACCCGACGGCTCATACAATGCGGCAGTGAAAGCCCTGTCAGACTACTTCGCTTCCATGGTGAACACTGATTATGAAAAATGTGTTATGCGCACCGCAATGCAGAAATGCGAAGAAAGCCTAGACAAGTATCACAGCTGCCTGAGATGGCAAGCAGCTACCTGCGCATGGGTGAATGAAGATGAGGAGGTGAGGAGTCAGATCATCATCGGGTGCCACTCTGTCAAAAGGCGGTGGCAAATCCTTTGCAAGCCAGGAATAACGCTCCCCAGGATTCCCGAGCTCGGGCGATCTCACGAGCTAGCTGACATCAGGGCCTCGAAAAGGGTGTCGGCACTGAAGTCAGTGAAGCTGGAGGAAGCTTGCACGATGGAGGAGTATGCACCAAAAAGTCAAGGTGGAAGGTACACCTGGCGACAAAGAAGGCAACGAAATGCATCCAACGCTGCCTCGTGCCCGCAATTTGGGTATGACCTTCCCATATCAGAAGGAGTGTCCAGCAAAGGGGTACATGTGTACCAGATGTGGGAACCAGAACCAGAGTCTGCAGGGAATCAGCCCCCACAAGCGTATCACGTGGCAAAGAACGTCCAAGAGGCACACCCCTGGATCAAACAACGCAAAATGCAAACACTGCATCGTTCAACACCAGGCAAGACCTGCAAGGAGATGGCAATGGTGATGAAGATGAGGACGTCTACTTCATCTCAGCCATGCTCACAGTAGAAGGCAAAGGAAACCACCAACCAAGGGGCTCAGTGACCATCCTAGACACCTCTGTCCCAGTACTTCTTGACACTGGTGCGTCTGTCAGTGTCATGGCCGCCGAGCAATACGAAAACTGCCGTGTCCACCGCCACTCCAAGCAAAAAAAAGTGCGCATATTTACTTTCGGGAGCAGAACTCCACTACCCCTGGAAGGTGCATTTGTGGCCCCCATCAAACATGGTGACATGTCCATACACACCCATTTCTATGTGTCCAAAGTAGGCAACCAGACCCTACTAGGCTGAGCTGTAGCCGAGGCCCTCAGACTCATCCAGTTTGCATACAGGGTGTTCCTAGAAGATGTGCAAGCACTGCTGAGAAGATTCCAGAATGTGTTCACAGGCATTGGTCGAATGGCAGGAGAGCCAATCCTCCTCCACATTGATGACACCATCCAGCCGTTGGCATTAAAACATCGACAAGTACCTTTCCATCTTCGTGACAAAGTAGGAAAGGAGATACAAACCTCGTCAATCTAGTCGTCATCGAGCAAGTGGAGGGGCCCACCCCATGGGTGTCCCGAATAGTCATCGCCCAAACACCCAAGCAGCCAGATAGTGTCTGCATATGTGTCAACATGAGACTGCCAAATAAAGCGATAAAACAGGAATGACACTTAACACCAATGCAAGATGACATCATAGCTGAACTGGAAGGCGCCAAACTCAACCTCCAATCAGGATATTGTCAGCTACTGGTTCATGAAGACAGCCGGTACATCACCACATTTACAACTCACTTTGGCCTGTACAGGTACAAGAGGCTCAACTTCGGCATCTCGTCATCAGCCAATGTTTTACAGAACACCATACGAAGAGCCCTGGCAGGATTGGCTGAAACTCTAAATATGAGTGACGATATCCTGATCCACGTAAATCGGAAGGTAAGCACCGGGAACGACTAAAATAAGTACTAACCAGGATGCAATCGCTGAAGTTGACCCTTCACCGTGAGAAGTGTGAGCTCCTCAAGATAAGAATAGAATTCTTTGGCTTCATGTTCCAAGAGGGAGGACTGCCGGTTGATCCAGCCTAAGCAAGAGACATACAGGAGGCGAAAGCGCCAGAATCCGTTTCGAAAGTAATGAGCTTCCTAAGAATGGTCCCTTACTGTGGCCGCTTCATTGAGAAACTAGCGACGCTCTCCGAGCCCCTGCACAACCTTATGAAACAATCCACAATGTGGAGATGGACAGCATTAGAACAAAAATCGTTTGATGACATCAAGGGGGCTCTGTCAGTAGAGTGCACTCTGGCCTTCTTAGACCCAAGAAAGGGCACTTAAATCATCATTGATGCCAGTCCGTTCAGCCTAGGGTCCATACTCACGCAAGCCAACCAGGATGGCACCCCATGCGTCATTGCTTACGCCAGCAGGGCCCTTTCCCTGACAGAGCAGAGATACTCTCAGATCGGTGAGGCGCTGGCCGTACTGTGGGGGTATCATCACTTCCATGTGCATATTTACGGAATGCTGGTTTACCTGGTCATGGACCACAAGCCTCTACTGCCCATTATGACAGGTGGCTTGGCCAACCCACCACAGCGCATTGAGAAATGGCTGCTGGCACCTCAAGAGTACTGCGTCAAACTAGTGTACAGGCCTGGGCAAAGCAATGCCGTGGACTACCTGTCCAGCCACCCACAAGCCAAAAGCAAGGTCGCACAAGAGGATGTCACAGAGGCAGAAGAATATGTGAGAATGGTTACAGAGGGAACAATCCCCAGGTCCATGGCAGTCAAGGATCACGTTGAAACATGATGGGTGTTTCCGACTCCTACAGGAAGCCATGGCGTCAGGCCAGTGGAAGTCAGTACTGGAAAACTTAGGAAACCGAACCCAAGAAGCCAGGTCAACACTGGAACAGCTATGGAAGGTGAGAAACCAACTGACAGTTACAGATGACGGCTTCCTCCTGAGAAGCGTTTACATGGTGATACCCACGGAACTAAATGAAATTGCACACCGTGGGCACCAAGGGCCTGTGAAAACAAAAAGCTGCCTCTGTCTCAAGGTTTGGGTCCACGCCCTAGAACAGAAGGTGGATCAATTAATTCAAGCATGCAAATGGTGCCAGGCAGCCGCCCGGAAAGTGAAGGAACCTATCATTCAATGCATGCCCAGGATCAAGCGACCATGGGAATGCGTCCACATGGACTTCAGATCCACGCAGCGAGACTCCCACTTCCTTGTAATGGTGGAACAATGGTCTTGCTATCCCAAAGTTGAATTCATATCCTCCTTAGCCCTGCATGATGTAGTGCTGGTGATGGAGAAAATGTTCGCCACCCACGGATTCCCCAGAGTGTGTGTTTGGACAATGGGCCAACGTTTCAGAGCTCAGGCCTAGAAGAATTCTTAACAGAAAGAGGGATCACGCACTGTAAAGTCACTCCAGTATGACCTTGCACCAATGGGGATGCATATCGCTTTATGCACACTTTAAATAAGACATTACGAATAGCGCACGGCCAGGGGCTGTGTGAGTGAAGAGCGCTATTCTAGTTCTTGCTCGAATACAGAACCACCCCACACTGCTCCACAGGAGTTGTTCTAGTGAAAGCCCTTTTCCGAAGATGTCCCTGCACATTCGCCCCGAGTTGGAGGGGAGGAATCCAGGGATTATAGACAATGAAAAGGTCCGCACTCGGAGAGAGACACTGACCAGCAAGGAAAATGCAAGGAAAATGTATGCCCAGGGCTGTGTAAACATGACCTGGCCCCAACGGGTAAGGCTTCTCTCATACATGAACCAATGCCACTAAAAGTAGTTAGATTGCAGAGCTCGCAAGTAACAGCACCAGATGACCAGGGGCGTGTGACCAGGAACTGAAGTTTCTTCTGCAGGAACTCTAGGCCAACTCAATTACAGACTAGGTGGTATGGATGTGAAAAAAGCGGTGCAGCTCATCACCCAGAAGTGAGCGATGCTGAATATGATGATCCGGGAGAGCCCTGCCACGAGGGAGCAGCAGAGCAGACACCCCGTGGTCACGATAAACATGTAGGAGGTCTCCCGAGTGCTGAGACTGAGCGGCGCTACCCAACCTGCGAGTTGAAGGGGCCACCTGCATATTTGAGGGACTATGACCTGGGCACCTGAACTATGGCAAATGGCAGAGCTAGACCAACCTACATGTTCCAGCACAGACTGTCCTATGGGTATGCCATTGGTCCCAATGCTGTGGTGGGTTCTGTTTTCGTATGCTAGTGTTCATAACTATGTTTGAGTTGTTGTCAGCAAAGGTTTTGTTGTTATAAAAATTGGGAGGAGTGTTGAGTCATGTGACCACATGCCATGACGTTGCACGTCACGGCATGCAAGCCAATACATAAGGCCCAGCTTGGCATGCTCACATGCAGAGCGGGTACCTGTACAACTCACATCAGTGTATCAGTTTGCGTGTCTTCCTTGTAACCAATATTTATAGACCATACAGGCTGACATCTAGTGGAAGCTGCAGAGTATTACAGTTGTTGTTTTCGAAACTCGAAACGGGACGTCGACAGGGCGTGCCAGTAATACTATCCCTAGTATGACATACACTGTACCCATGATCCCTCACGCGTTGAGGTCCCTCAGATTGTTTTTTCCACCATGCTAGACGGACGCGTATAGCGGAGTTCCTTTCGGCGATAAGCCATTGAATTTGTATAATTACGATAGTTTTTTCTTTCTATCCTTTCTTCGACTGCCATAACACCACGCTGAGGAAAGAGAAAGAATACTGCCGTCGGAGACCATTCGTGATGGCCCGTAAGGTGTTGGAAGGCCGCCCCGGGCCTCAGCCCAGACAGTAGGGAGAGAGGGGGGAGGCCATTGTTAGGAGGCCATTTTACAATGCATATTCTCCCCTTCCTACACTTTGTTTGCCCAGCTGCCATCCCCTTTACCCAGTATTATGGAAAACACTCCATTTAAGTTTTGCCTTAAGTGCAACCGGAAGTTCCCCTGGGTAGACAAACATTTAGTTTGTAATTTGTGTCTACCGAAAGACCACGTCGAAACATCTTGTTGAGCGTGTAGGCTCTTCAAGCCTAAGACGTTGAAGGACCGTTCCACTAAGCGCTGGGCCCACTACGCCAGGTAACTCAAGGCCATGGAGATAGAAGGAGCCTTCAGCAATGGCAGCAACGCCGCACTTTCAGATGACAAGGGCACCGGAGTGGCTTCAGCTGCTCAAGCGCAGGCCCCCAACCCCGTAGGATAGGCCGGCAGCCATGTTGTGGGGACTACACAAGGTGGCGGGAGTGCTTCAAGAGCACACACCACAAAACACACAAGCCCCAGTCGACTTTCGACAGATGAGTTGAATACTCGACAACGTTCGACACGCCGTGAACGGTCCACCGAGTCCCGGTCCTCTGGGCAATCTCGTTCGAGATCGCCTCACAACAGATCTAAGACGTCGAAAAACAGCAAGGGTGTTGCACGAAAAACACCTTCCAAAGGTCGTTCATCCACGGACGAAACTTCGGCCACCACACTCGAAGTTCGACGTTCTTCATCTAATAAAACATCAGTCCCCAAAAAGTCAGTTACACACTCCTCTGTGACCCAGGGTGGGGAAAAGCACCATAAGAAATCCTCTAAAACCCATCATAGGGACAAGAGTCCTTCTAGGGCCAAGTCTTCACAAAAGGGAATCTTGTCCAAGTCCAAATACTCTACGCCAAAGCTTATATCTCCTACCAATGAAGACATGGGTATTCCCGACACTGTAATCCCAAGTTCAAAGGAATGGTCTTTGCAGGACATAGACAGAGTTAAGCGAAGAATGTCCTTTATGGTGAATTTCTTTGAAAAAAATCCAGATTACCTTCAAAGCTTTCAGGACACCCCTCCCACCTCAGCCCCTTCTTCTGGCTCTCAATCCCCTGTCTCTCAACCCCCCTCTAAGAGGGCTTGTTCTGATGTCCCAACTCAGGGCAGAATTATAGATCTATATGACCCTGAAATAGATCCAGAAGACCAGGATGACCTTTCATTCATGGAAACATGTGATCCTCAAATTATTGATGAGGACACAGATGAACTCTATTATGGGGACGATGAGGACCCGGACCAGGAGGTGAATATGTGTTTCATAGGTTCCCCTATTAATCAAGACCCTCCAGTGGTAGATTCCCCAGTAGACAATCAACCCCTCCTCAACGAAGTCCTAACAAAAGCAGCAGAGCATTTCCGGATTGATACACAAGAGGTTCTGGAGGACAGAGAATTGCTGAACAATTTTTAGGAGACAAGAGAACAGTAGGACAGTTTATCCCACTGCTAAAGTCTGTGCAACACCGAATCCTACCTTCTTTAGAAGCTCCAAATCTCACACGGGCCGTTAACCCGCGTGTGGAGAAACTGCTCAGGCCTGCACCCTCATACTCCCTATACATAGAGCAGGCACACCCCTTGCTTCCTCCGAGGCTCCTCTAGATAAGGAGAGCAAGAAAATGTATGCAATGGGCAGAAAAGTAGCCGCTTCTACAGCCTACCAAACAAGAATCACGAATAATGCTACTCTTTTGGCAAGCTACAACTGCCATAAGTGGGAGGAGGTTTCCGCGCTACTCTCATCCGCACATGCGCCACTTAAATCTCAATTAGCCCAGATGGCAGCAGACGGTAGAGCTGTGTGTACCTGTCTCCTCAAGTCGAACTTTGACGCGGCTGACAATGCAGGGAGAGTTATCGCAGAGGGCACTATCAGAAAGAGACACGCATGGCTTCGCCAATCAGGCTTCAGGCCAGAAACACAGGCCACCTTAATCAATATGCCAGTGGAACCTGATGTGCTCTTTGGCAAGGCTGTAGAAGACGCACTAAAGACAGCAAAGGACGAGTATGACACTCTAAAGTCCTTAGGTGAGCTCACGAACAAGCCCACGGGGCAAAGAGGTAACAGCAATTTTCGCTGCTTTCGGGGCCAAAATTCTCAGAGGAGATCAGGATACAACCAAGGCCAAGGTTCCTATGGTAACAACCAAGGACAAGCCTGTCAGGGCTATCCCCGAGGACAATGTAGAGGTCGTGGTAATCGGGGCAGAGTCCCAGCTCGAGGTGGTACCCCACCTCAGAGCAAGTGACATTCCGCTCCAGGTACGCTCCCATGCATCTTCAGTAGGAGGACGCATTTCCAACTTCACCCACGCATGGAAGGGTATCACCTCAGACAGATGGGTGCTGTCCACGGTAGCAGGGGCTACTGCATAGATCTTCTCCAATGTCCTCGCGATCACCCCCCGAGACAAAAGGTCCACTCAGAGGAACATCAGCGGATCCTTCTAGAGGAAATAACAGCACTTCTATTAATGGACGCCATAGAAGTGGTCCCAGCCAACCAGGTAAACAGGGGTATTTATTCAACTTACTTCCTTGTGCCAAAAAAAGATCTAACAATGTGCCCTGTATTAGATTTGCGGCCTGTACACAAGTATGTCAAGCCACAAAGGTTCCGCATGACTACGCTACAAGACCTAATCCTGCTTCTAAAAAAGGGGGATTACATGGCAACACTGGATATGAAAGATGCCTATTTTCATATTTCAATGTTCCCAGCGCACAGAAGATTCTTGCGTTTCAAGATAGCGAACCAGTACTACCAATTCAAAGTGCTGCCCTTCGGTATAGCCTCGGCTCCAAGGGTATTCACCAAGGTACTGGCGGTAGTGGCAGCGCATCTGCGCAGGGAGGTAATCCCAGTGTACCCTTATTTGGATGACTGGCTCATAACAGGGGAATCACCTCTGATTTGCAGACAAAACATCCAAACAACTATCAACCTCCTCTTTCAATTGGGCTTCTCTATCAATCAACGAGAAAAAATCAAGCCTGGTGCCCAGCACCTCCAAACAGTTCCTAGGAGCTATCCTAAACACAGAGGAAGGATTGGTTTTTCCCTCAGAGGAGAGAATAACACATTTGTTACTGCAAATTCCACATTATCAGGCCGGCTGCTAGATAAGGGTGCGCAAAGCAATGCGTTTAATAGGCATGATGGCATCTTGCATATACCTGGTTCCCCACGTGCACCTGCGCATGCGTCCCATACAGGAGTGGTTGGCGAAACAATTGTCTCAGTCAAGCGATCAATGGGACGATCTAGTGGTCATTTCGCCAACACTGGTACAAAATCTTCGCCGGTGGACAAGAGTAAATCTGATGAAGGGGAAACCCTTCTACGACCCACAGATACAGGCAGTGGTCACTACGGATACCTCACTGGCAGGGGGGTCTCACTACCTTCACCACACAGCTCAGGGTCTGTGGTCTCACACTGCAGCTCAGAACCACATCAATGTACTGGAACTTCTGGCAGTATTGAAAGCTCTTCAAGCATTTTAACCCCATTTAACAAACCTGTTGGTGCAGATCCTAACAGACAGCACCACAGCGATGTTTTATATCAAGAAACAGGGGGGACACGTTCTCCAAATCTATCCAAACTTTTACAGAAAATCTGGAAATGTGCACTCAAATGGAAGATGTTCCTATAATGAGAGCATGTTTCAGGGGAACTCAACGCTCTAGCAGACTCATTGAGCTGAGATCCCCTGCCAGAGGAAAAAGAGTGGCGTCTACACAAAGAGGTCGTAGAACACCTCTTCTCTCGGTGGGGTTTTCCAACTATAGACCTATTCACCACAAGTGAAAATCGTCAATGCCCAGACTTCGCATCTAGGTTCCCCCAGCCAGGCTCTGAGGGGAACGCCCTATAGATGAACTGGTCAGGGAAGTTTGCCTACGCTTTTCCCCCGACTCCTCTCATGAGGAAGGTGGTGAACAAGTTACACAAGGAACCGATGACGCTCATCCTAGTTGCTCTTATCTGGGCAAGAAAACTGTGGTATCCACATCTGCGCAGACTTGCGATGTGCGATCCCATCAAACTCCTGTGCCAATAAAACCTACTCTCCCAGCAGGAGGGACTAACAGTGCACCCACAGCCACACTCTATGAACTTGGCAGAATGGCTCCTGAAGTCATAGAATTCGGGCATCTCTGCCACAGAGATGCATGGATATCTTGAAAGAATCAAGAAAACCAAACACTAGGCACAGTTGCTATGATAAATGGAAACGTTTCATAATTTGGTGCCAGAATAAGCAAATCAATCCCACTGATTTTACTCCATCTAACATTCTTACCTATATGCTCCACCTTCTTGATGCAGAGTTAGTCTTGAACTCCCTAAAAGTCCCCCTGGCGGCCTTGTCAGTTTACACCACTTCCCTTAATCAGATCTCATGGTGGAAGGTACCTGTCATCAAGTCATTTATGGGGGGGTAAAGAGACTCCACCCTCCAATCTCTAACCCACCGCCAGGTTGGGACCTAAACGTGGTACTCGCTAAGCTCATGGGACCCCTATTCGAGCCGATGCACAAGTCTAATCTCAAACACCTGACTTATAAAACTGCCTTCTTAGCCATCACTTCCATAAGAAGGGTCAGTGAAATCCAAGGTCTGTCAGTGTAGCATCCTTTCTTTACTATACATAAGGACAAACTGGTTTTACGGACTCACCCTAGGTTCTCACCTAAGTTAATTTCCAAATTCCATGTTAACCTGTCTATTGAGCTACCAGCTTTCTTTCAGGAACCCAAAAGCTCTGCTGAGGTAAAACTCCACACACTAGATGTGAGGAGGGAGGTCCTCTACTACGTAGACAAGACCAGACCACTAAGAAAAACAGATCAACTGTTTGTCTCCATAGCGCCAGATAAAGAAGGAGCTTGCATCTCTAAAAATGCCCTCTCAAGTCAGATGTATCCAACTGTGCTATTCCCTTTCAAATAAGACAATGCCTTTTACGCCCAGGGCCCACTCCACAAGAGGTACTGGAGCCACTCTGGCTTTCATTGCAAATGTCCCCTTAGACAGTATTTGGAAAGCATCTACATGGAGCTCTATGCATACTTTCACTCAGCAATACTGCATTGACACTCATTCCAAGACAGATACACATGTGGGACAAGCAGTTCTAAGACATTTATTCACTCATGAACCTTCTCAAATCCCACCTCCTTCTTCTAACACTGCTTGCTAATCTATGCACAGCATGTGATCTAAACAGATTCCACAAACCTCAGAAGGGATACATTTCTCACCGTAATCGTATTTCTGATGCTTGTATCTGCTTAGATTCACATGTGACACACCCTTCCTCCCTCGGAGAGAAGGCGCATGGATGCTTATGAGCTTGTCTCATAAGTATCTGCTTGGATACAACTGTACTCACGCTACACCTCATGCTACCTCATGTCAGAAAAGTAACAATCTGAGGGACCTCGACGCGTGAGGGATCATGGGTACAGTGGACGTCACACTAGGAATAGTATTACTGGCACGCACTGTCGACGTCCCTTTTCGAGTTTCGAAAACAACAACTGTAATACTCCGCACTTGATATTGACCTATGCACAGCATGTGAATCTAAGCAGATACAAGCATCAGAAATATGATTATGGTGAGTAATGTATCCCATATTACAAAGCCACAGTAGTGGCTGTGTATTGATGGTTAGGTTGCTAATCCCATAGGAGGAGCACTTTTTGGGTGGCTTATAACTTCGCTCTCCCTGGACAAATCCTCACCAAACTTTGCAATAAAAGTATATGGCCCACTCTGAATCATTTTTGCAAAGTTTGGTGAGGTTTGGTCCGGGGGCAAAGTTATAGCGGGGGTCCAAAATTTATTTTTTCCCCATAGACTGAATGGGGAAAAAACTTTGCGCACGCCTGAAGCCCAAACCGCTGGACGGATTTTCACCAAATTTGTGGCAGGAGCAGCAGCTTGGTCCCAAAAGCGTGGTGAAAATCCGTCCAGTAGTTTATTTTAAAAAGACCAAAAAGTAGGCCACAAAAAATTAGTGATATATATGTCCGCTCTGTGGACACACTTCCCTGTCCGCTTCGCGGGCAGGACACCGATTGGCTAATTGGCTCACGTCATATCCGCGGACTTGTGACGTGTTTGCTGATTGGATGATGAAGAGCGTGAAGTGGGTCAGATTGTTCTGATGCGCCCTCCATCTTGGATCCGCCGACAGCGCGGCGGTGAACAGAGGTGAAATGTCATTTTGGGGAGTGTTTTGGTGTGCAAGAGTGCTTGGAGAGGTTTGGGGAGTAAGAGATGGGTCAAATACTGCATTTGTTTAGGTGGCAGTTGCTACTGATGTATTTGCCATGCCTGCGCTGTCTGAGATGTCCGTAATTAGTGAAAATGAGGGGTGTCCTAAGGACAGTATTCCCGTCTGTGCTGTCCGCAGGCAAGTTGAAACTGTTCTAAGGACACGTGCAGTGTACGCAGATATAAAAATTGCCCATATGCCACAGTTAAAAATTTTGATTCTATGGGTGTGATATGCTGTGGTGGTTGTGGCCAGGGCCTAGAGTTAAAATGGCCAAAGGCCATGCACCCAAGACCGATGTTATAAGCACTGAAGTTATAAGCCACCATGGGTGTGATATGCTGTGGTGGTTGTGGCCAGGGCCTAGAGTTTTGGGTGCATGGCTGAAGACCATGCACCCCAGACCAAAGTTATATGCACCAAAGTTATGAGACACCGTGGGTGGCTTATAACTTTGCTCTCCCTGGATGAATCCTCACTAAACTTTGTAAAAAGTGTGATATGGATGGGCCCATATAGACAGTTAAAATGTTTGATTCTGTGGGTGTGATCTATGGGCGTGATATGCTGCAGTGGTTGTTGCCAGGGCCTAGAGTCTTGGGTGCATGGCCGCAGATTACAGATTACACCCATAGATCACACCCATAGAATCAAATATCTATCAAATATTTGCAAATCTACAGTTTGTGTACTGTTTAATTTGTATAGTTTGTATGAGAAGTTTTGGCTACGTCATGTCATTAAGATTGTAGAGTTTGGTAACAAGCACTGCAGTATAACATATCCATGGAAGTAAACTTTTTGTATTCTGGTGTATTTTTAGATGTTTGCTTCAATGGTTCTGTTATGCAGCAGTATTTATGCGTTGTATTAGAATATACTTACTGTTTGATTTTTTGAGATTGGATATATTTTTTTCATGAGTTGGGTAACTGGAGTACATATTCATTTTAAATTTCTGTGATAAAAGAAAAGAGCATGTTAGTGTATGTATTTTATAAAGACTTATTACATTGCATAATAGACATTTCAGCTTTTTTTGACCCTCATATTTAGTAGTTTACAAACCAGTGTACTGTGCAATTTGCTCAGTTTCTGTGTTTGTTTTTCAAATCATTGGGTCTGTGGGAAAAAAATCCATGTCAGATTAAAAGAACCCTTTTTTGTTATGCTACAGTCTATTTGTTTGTTTGTTTTCTATGTTCACTTGTTTCTGGCTAATGTTCTATCTGTTGGCTTGTTGCAGATTTTTGGAGCAGTTATATTAGATTTTGGTTTTAAAAAGATTAAATAAGCGTTTGTAAGATTTGCTGGTAATCTCTGCTTTGCAGTAATGGTACTATCATTACATTCAAACCATCCACATTTCTTTACTATATATGCAGTGTAGTGACCTGCATTGGTTGTGACTCCTGCGTGGTAGATTATACCTATTGTTGTGAAGGTTTTCTTACCAAGTGATACTTGACCATGTTTGAATCCAGTCAGCTTGCAGTTGTTTTTGGTACTATCTGCTTTGTAACGTAGAAGCATTAGTATTACGTATTTACTATGTGTTTGTATTAGTAAGGTGGAGCGATTATCTAAATTGCAAGTAGTACATAAGCTATCATGGTTTACATTTTGTACAAGTTGCTGAAATGGAACAGATTCACAATTAGGTATGGATACATACACAAAACGCTCATTAGGGATTTGTTCCTGTGCCACATTAATGCAGAGAGTGCATGTATGTTTCTACATGTATGAAATCTGGAAGATTTCATTTATATGTATGTTTTTGTTTTCCAGTACTTGTAGTAAGTACATTAGAAATTCTTGTGGATCTTCTTGTGAGTTTATAGTGAATTTCACCATTTCAGCACAGTAGTCCAATTCTTGTCTTGTTCTATGAACACTATACGTGTTGTCAGGATTGTTTGTTGCATTTCTATGAAGGACTCACGTTTGCAAACACAATTGGTCTGTACTGTGTGAGTAAATGTTGACAACAATTGGTGGCAATTGAAATAGAATATTCATTGCTACATTTGCATAGCAAATTACACAGTTATATTTAAAAATTTGAAGGGACCAGATAGTTCTGTGCCCAAGTCATGTTTTCGGGGTGTGTGTTGCTTCTTTGAAGAAGTCCCTGAGTTACTTTGAGTAATAGGTTCTTCTTTGGTTGTGGTAATTGATGAAGTATTAGCTTATTTTACTCTCTTTGGAGGATTTTCAGTGAGATCCTGTTGCATTTCTGTTTGAATTAGTTTTCTTTTACAATGTTTTCCTTTTTGTGGAACAGGATATGTTTTTAGATGGGGGTGTATAGTGAACGTAGTCTATTGTATTCTAAAATGCAAGGAACATCAGTGTTTACTTTACTTGCAGCAAAGTTGATTAGAAATAGACCATCAAGTGTACATAAGCGTGATAGTACTACGTAGCTCATGCCTTCTTTAAAGACTGTGTTCCGAATATCTATCAATGCTTTATCTAGGGTAAGACCTTGTGATTTGTGAATGGTGACTGTGTATGCTAGAGTTAGAGAAAATTGTTCTCTGCGTACATACATGTCTTTAAAGAGAAGGAATCGAGCTGTTGAGTGCCCTATCCTTTTTACTTCTGAAAGTTTGTCAAGAGAATATTGACAAACTGAATGTTGTTGTCACGTGGGTATGTTTGAAAGCCAACAACTGTACCCAGTGCTCCATTAACTAGTCCTTGCTCCACGTCAAGGTTAAGTTTAAGCATTACTCTACAGTTTAAGGATAATATTAATATTTTCTCCAAACCAGCTGTGTTGGAGAATTTTCTAAGGTATTTAATCTTGTTGTGGCTTGTTGACACATGGGTAGTGTCATACCATGTACGTCTAGTTTGTCTGTGGAGCAAATTTCAATTATTGGTTGCATTTCTTTTTTCAACATTGTTTCATTGAATTTGGAACAGCTTGCAAGAGTTGGCATTAAGGACATACAATTAACATTTTTGTGTGCTAATTGTTCCATGACATCAGTAGCACATGAATTATGGCCATAAAGTGCATGGATGTGCCGGGTTTTTAATATTGCTTGTGCTTCTTGAGAAAGTATACCAACTCAAATACTTTTTAAAATGTTGGCATAAGTGAGGTCTGCAGATTGGTGCATGTTTTCTGTTAATTATCTGTATTGGAAATGTTGCCAAAGGTTGACATTTCCTATGCTGCCAACAGTTTTACGGCAGAGTTTGTGTCCTAAGGTTTTAAAAATAGGTTCACCTTTCATTGGTGTCAATTGAAGAAGATCTCCGAAAACAATAATGTGTTTTCCTCTAAAGAGCTCTTCGTAGTTTGTTTTAAGTACTTCTTGCAATCTGAGGTGAATCAAAGCTAACATTAGGTTGGAGACCCTGCTCACTGCATCTATTAGTAGCATTTTCATTTGTTTTAACACTCTGCGTAGTTCCATTGCAGCTTCTGTAGAAAGTTTGTAATATTCTAATTTGTTTTGGTGTTCTACTGGAAGGAGTACTAATCGGTGTAAAGTGACACCGCCTATGTTGTAGGCAGCTAAACCTGTGGGGGCAGTTACAACAGCTGACAGTTTGTTGTTTGTCAATTGTTGAAGGAACTTGCTGATGATTTTGATTAAGAATGTTTTGCCTGAGCCAGCTTCACCACTGACGTATAGTAGTATAGGTTTGTAATTTTGGCAGGTACATTCTTTATTTTCATGTTGTACACCATGTGCAATTTCTTTTGTTACTTCTTGAAAAATGGTACGCGGCTCTTTGTTCAGTTTTGATTGTAGTACAGTTAAGTCTTCTGTATCTTCCTCATAGTGACACATGGTGTTCTCTACTTCTGTCATAGCTAATTCTGCCTCATTTGCTATTAGTGGCTGTTCCAGTGGTGCTTGACTTCCTGTTACAGAAGGTTGACTACTGTCGGGAGTGTCCTTATCTAGTTGGGCTTGGAGTTCTTCTTCGTGTTGCTGTTCATTGTGCAACATTGTTTTGTACTGCGGAAAGTTTATATCAGTGATAGTGCTTTCATTTGCTTTGAAAGCGTCTTCATATGAGTCATAGTTTTCTAGTATCTCTTCTTCTTTTCTCCATGGTTTAAAAAGTTGTAGCAGGGACATGTAATATAGTTCTTTTTGTTGAGGAGTTTTTAATGACAATTTGATATGATTAATTAAGCTTCGTTTGGTAAGTTTCACTAAGCTGCCTTCACAATCTGTCACTCTATATCTACCTTTTTTTCATCCGGTTTTATATTATTTTTGTATGTGAAGTTTTGGGCTGTGTGGTATAGACATATTGTTTCCAAAGTGGTACTCCTGTTCGGGTAGTATGTGTCTAGTAAATAGTTTTTCAAAATGTCTTGGCTGTTGGAATCATTTTTGGCTATTGTTTCTATGTCGTCGTATGATTTGAGAACTCTTTTTCTAGATTTAGCAGGACCAAGACTTAGCCATACTATATTTTCAGATTTTCCATACAAAGCAGTACCGGTTAAACGATATGTAGCTTCATAGGAGCCACATTCTCTATGAAAGAGCATTTTTATGCCTAAGCTGTACAATTTCTATGTGATTTACCTTTAACACTATGTTTAACTGACGACATGAAGTTGTTCACTTCACCTGTTTCTGTAACTGTTTCCACATATGTGTCTTTGAAATTGTACGATTTGTGCATGAAGACCACTATTTGTTATTTCCGATGGAATTTCACAAGTGACATATTTTTTGATAAACTGCAAAACAGTGGCATCACTGTCTTGACCAAATTTAGGAGCATCTTTAATCCATAAAAGCATGTGGATATGTGGTGCTCCTCTGGCTTGGTATTCTTTTCTCCAAAATAAGTGTTGCACTTCTCCGAGGGGAGGAACAGTTTAATTACAAATAAAGGGTAGCATAGCAATGAAACGATGGCGGAAATATCTTGAAACATTAACAGGATCTAGAGAGCAAAGTTCTCCAGGTGTTAGTATATCTATGTTTGTTTTATTTTTGTTTGATATGCATAGGAAATCATGTAAAACTTCCCATGCATATTCTGCACAACTTAATGTAACAAACCAAGTGGGTGGGCCAAGGTTTCTTATCATACAACGTACATCTCCGCGATGTCAGAACCAGTACTCTTACGTACCATGCATGTTTGCTAACAGATTTGTAATGCTTGATTGTAAAACCTCATCTTTTTCATGCACTTTTTGTATTAATTGCGTAGCTGATATATTTTGAAAGTGGGTTTTTTATTTCAATATGTGTGCAACTCCGTAACATAGAGTTGCTAGTTCACTTTGAAAGAGTAGGTGGAATATGTATTCCACATTTTGTCTAAATCTGGGATCTTCAGAATACATTCGTAACGAGCGGTATTCTGATGCTGTTATCTGAGTGGGTCTATCATCGTACCTTCCTCCTTTGCCAGTAGGAAAGAGTAGAGGAAAAGCATGTGCTTCTATACTTTTTTCCCATATGCTGATTGGTGATCCTTTGGTTTGTCGCATTTGGTACGTTTCTAGTGCATCATCTATGGTGTCATTAGAGTGTAATGGATGAATTGTATAATGGTCTAAAATATTGGATACTGTAACAGGATCTAGAAGTTCAAATTGACCAGTTTCTGGTGACTCTTGAATTATTTCTGTTGTTTTTTGCCACGAATTTGCCACAACTACTTTGCCACAAATTCCTTTCACCAATTCAGAGGGAGGTAATTTTGCTGTTTTTGGTTGAAGGCGTATTATTGCTTGAAATGGGTGCACTGTTTGAATTATAATGTGATCATATAAATGGAGTTGTTGCAGGGGTTTTGGTAGTGGGAATAATTCCAAGTTATTTGTGATAGCAAATGGAGGAGTTTGGTTGTTGTCAGGTTTTGTAGTGCAGTAACTGCAAAGTATTAAGGGGTCAGTTATTTCGTATTTGTTGTCTGCTATAAGGTAGAGAGCTAATTCAAACCATTTGGAATCTTCATTGTTTTCTATTTTGTATGTTACCTCTACAGTTTTTGTGTTACTTTTATAAAAAGTTCTGCGGCAACACACACAAACATGGTTTGGTAGTTCAGCGGATGTACTTTTAAATTTTAGTATTTCTTTTTTGTTTGTGTGTAGTAGAAGGTTGCTATGTGCAGAATTGTTGCTAGTCTGTTGTAAAGCTATTGCAATTTGTAAGTGGCTTTGGATATGGTTGATTTCTTTGAGTAGGTCTTTGGGTGTACCATGCAGAAGAGTGTTATTTAAATTGGCTAGTGCTAAAGCAGGACTTTTAGCATAGTACAGTTTATAGACTAGATTTCCTATAGTTGAATGATGTGTTGATATTATTTTGATATGATGGACCTTTTTGCAAATAGGTCCTGAAATGCAGGCTAATGAATGTCCTTGAAGTCCTGTGTATTTGCGCACTGGACAGGTATCCATATTTTGCAGCACTTTCATTTTGATTGTGTCTTTGCCTTTTACATACTGATTGAGGAACTGGCATAAAGATGTGAAAGATTTTTTGGGAATCTTACACATTGACGTGCATGGCCATTTGTATACTGGACGTTCTGGTTCAGTCGAATGGAGTGGTAATTCTGATTTTTCTGTGGATATTTTTGTAAGCAGTATTTCTTATTCAATTATGGTATTATTAATTTTTTCATAACCTTGTCCACTGCTATGTATGGCAATTGTGTTTGTTTGGTTTTGTTTGTATGCTTTTTCATTAAAATATGGTTCTGTGCTCGTGGTGTGACTCCATTCACCTCCACAGATATTTAAGAAGTTATTTTTGTTGACATTACGTTTATTGAGAAGATTTTTTTGTAATTTAGTAGTTAGTTTTGTTAGTGCTTTCATTCATTTTAACACTAAAATGAATAACTTTCTTTTGAGAAGGATTGCACTGTCTATCAAAGCTTCTAAGATTAATTTTCTACGGTAGGTTTGAAGGGTTGTGGATGATTTGTCTCCTGGACTCTGTGGTTGAACATTTTTGCTAAAATACTTTTTTTGGTATGGTTACTTGCTAGTATATCAAGATTTATAGAAGCAGTTTTAGCAGTAGTGGTAGCCGAATCCTTGTTAATCATTTTCTGTTTCGTTTTACATTTTGATAGATGAGGCAAAGTTTATGTACTGGAAACTTGTTTTGTTTCGCTAAATGACTGTACTAGCTGTTTTGTTTGAACTTTTTGTACTGTAGGGTATTTTGTGGAGATCTGGGGCCTGACGGTATTTTATTACCGCCGAAAAATAACTTAGCAATAATCACTCTTTGTATTCAGATTTGGCCATGTGCAACAATAATACAATGGACATGCATTATTTCAGCACCCAGACCTGCTTATTTGGTATACGTGGTTGGTGGTATTTTGGTGAGCATAATTCCCTTGTTTTATTTGTGGCCCCAATGTCCAGAATCCCTTATCTTTGCTTAGATTTTTCGTGTGATCACTAGAGAGACCTCAGACCTGCATTCTAGAGATACCACATTTTCCAGTGATAGTGTTGGTGCGCCACCATGGGCAAACTCACCGACTTATTTACGACAGAGAGCTATATGTGGTAGTCTTGTGGTAATTTCCACTACCTTATATACGGTAGGGAGCTATGTTCAGAGAGTCTCTCTTCCTGTTGGCTCATGTACCTCCAACAAGTTATACTACAGTCACTCACAATTATTCATACTGATTCTGACATACACACATCTGTCTTAAAATGACCATTGCACTGTTTAAAAATCTCCCCACATCATTGGCATTGTAATGGTAAATAGAAAATAAACCACCCGTCTGTTTTCAAATATTTTCTGTATTATAAAAGTTGCACTTAGACATGATCTCATTCTTTACAGAAATAAATAAAATGGTACAGTAAAAGCATTTTCTATGTCACACTGCAAAGAGCGTGGCGGAGAACAAAACTCAAATTGCAACATTGGTATTTGATTAAGACACGCACAGGAATCCTACACTGACTGCATAATTTCGTGCACACACCCGGCTCCCACGCTTAGGTAATTACCTTATCTGTTCAGAGGCTTCTCTTTGTGAATGTGGCTCTCTTGGATTAACTCCAGCAAAAAGGAACGCTTGCCTTCTCAAGCCGGGGTCATTGCCTGGAATTCTCAGCTTTTTCAGATCGGACTGCCTCAGCCAGTGGAAAGGTTTTTCTTTCAGCTCTCCCCAATGTCGACTGCAGCAGGACACAGGAATCTGCATTCAGTCAGTACCCCACAGCCAGGTCTTCTCCCCAGTAGTGCAGAAAGATGTCTGTCTGTCTTTTTCCCTGATACTGCCCACTAAAACTTTCCTCTCAGCCCTCTTTATGACGTGTCCCAATGAAATCCATCATCTCTCATCCTCCTACTCTTCAACAATAGCTTCGCTTATACATTTGCAATTGTTGCAAATCTGACTTCCTCCTTCCTGCAGTTACTGTGCACAACAACACGGAGAATCAGGCAGAGAAGAGAAGAGAAAAATCTGCACACTTATTTAAATGGTTTTCAGAGTATGCCTAATTCTGCAGTAGAGAACACATTTTATTAGTGGGTTATATTAAAATAAGGTTTTATTAGTCAGGTTAATGGTTAATAGGTTAGCTGTTAATTTTCAAATGTGTCTCTAGCAATATAGGCATTTCAGGTGAAAAATAGTGTGCATTTTTAAATGAACACGTGTGCTTTTAACTGTAAAAATAGATTTGCATCTTATATGTTAAAATCGTTTTTGACTGAATAGTCTGTCTTTCCTTGTTAATCTGCTAACCCATATAGCAATGCACCGCACCCTTGTGGTGGTGGTGCTGCAAAAAATTTGTGCTACTTGTGCAGTATTGCTGTACTGTGTACTGTAACACGCCAAATATCCTTACATATACCCTCCTTTTGTTTTTAGAACTTGGCTATAATCCAAGCCAATTCCTAAAAACAACTTGTTCTATTTTTTTTTTTACAATATAGCAATCCAACAAAATGAATATTCATGTGCATCAATGAAAATTTGCAATCAACATTTCATCTGAGTCCATCAGTTCATAAAATGTTCCACATTTGCCTTCTCAGTGGAAGTGGCATTACTTTAAGTTAAAATTTTCCAAGTCAATTAAAAACAATGAAATAAAACAACTAACTAAAACAAATAAGTAATATAACAAGTTAAAATAAATAATTAAAATAATAAATACGTGGAACTTCATATGCCGGAACTTTTGCTTTGTCTCTTTTGATATGTCCCGACCAGCGATGTTATTCGGTTCATTCGAGTACTCTTTCATCTTGGCAATCTTGAATCCACAGTAGTCATCTCTTTCGGCATTCCGGTTATTTTGTCTTCACCTCCACCTGGAGGCAGACATCTTTTGGTCTTCATCCAGGGGACTCCAGGACTCCATCGTCTCCCGTGGCCTCTGATCCCGGAACCTCTGACCAAATAATGTTAATTGTCTAAATCAAAATAGAAAATAAACAGATTAAGTACATAGCACAATACTAACTTCATCCTTTTGCCAAAAATAAAACATGCTTGGTAAAAATAC
Organism: Ambystoma mexicanum; assembly: GCF_040938575.1. Taxonomy (NCBI): domain Eukaryota; kingdom Metazoa; phylum Chordata; class Amphibia; order Caudata; family Ambystomatidae; genus Ambystoma; species Ambystoma mexicanum. The sequence continues at coordinate 658,127,926 of NC_090930.1, forward strand.
TTCGTTTTTTTTTTCTTTTTTCTGAAATTAAACACAAGTTAAAAGAAAACAAACACATATAAAACAGCATTCAATATTTAATACACTTTCTCTCTGCACACCAACCACGAGCTTCCGTTATATGTGCATTTATTTATTTATTTATTTATTTATTTATTTATTTATTTATATTATATATTTTTACATATATTACAGTGTTTATGTGCCATCATAACAATCAACTTTTTTTAACTTCTTTGTCACTGCCTCCTGATTACACCCATTTATTTTCTCAAGGGACTCTATCCGTTTCCACATGCTCAAGCTGCCTGATCTCATGTCTGGGATGGCATGGTTTGATTTGATTTACATGGACAAACTGCTCTATTGCTGTTTCACCTTCATTTTTCAAAATTTTATACACTACAGGAGAGACTTTATCTATAATTCGAAATGGCCCCTGCCAGGCTGCCAGAAATTTAGAATTTTTCTGTTTACTTTTTCCAAAATGAAACTTGTACACCTGATCCCCTACATTGTATTCCTTTACTGATGTCTTTTTGTCATAATATGACTTAGCACTGTCAGCAGCTCTTTCCAGATTTCTCTGCACAAAAGCAAATGCATGTTGCAAATGCCTCCTCAGTTCATCAATATATTCATGAACTGTGGATGCACTCACTAGAGTTTGCTCATGTGTTCTGTATAGTAGGTGTTGTGGTAACACCATTTTCCTACCTGTTAAGACCTCATGGGGGCTAACACCTGTTGCTTTGGCAGGAGTCGACCTGATTGCCATCAAAACCAATGGTAAACGCAAATCCCAGCTGGAACCTGCTTCTGCCACAAATTTCTTTAAAATATCCACAACAGACCTATTGCTTCTTTCAACTGTACCTGAAGACGCCGCCCGATATGCGATATGTAGTTTCCTTTTCACACCTAGTATTTGCCATACCTTACTCATTAGAGTACTTGTGAAATGACTTCCTCTGTCTGACTCAATTCTTTGTGGCAACCCAAACCTTGAGAACACATGGTTCACCAGCAATGTGGCTGCTGTTTGCGCACTACAATCTGGTGCGGGAATGCACTCAATCCACTTTGACATCAAACATACCACACTCAAAATATAGCGGTGTCCCCTGCTCGACCTTTTTAAAGGACCTACATAGTCTATTTGCAAATCTGACCATGGGAGAGTTAGGCCTCTTTTCATCAATGGTGCTCTATGCATTGGTGAAGCAGGTTTAAATTGGGCGCATACTAGACATCCTCTATTATATAATTCCACATTTTGGGACATATGAGGCCAGTAAGCATAATCTTTTAGTATTTCTAATGTTTTTTGTGAACCCCTATGGCCTGCAGTTATGGCATCATGTGCATGGTGTAGCATTAGTCCTCTGAATGAAAGGGGTACTACCCACTGTATTTGCCCTGTTATGGACTCTCTAATCATGAGCCCATCCTGTAATCTAATTCGTGTTTTGTTCTTTAATAACACCCTCAACTCTTCTTTTCCCATACAATCATTTTCTGTTAAAGGATTTTGTTCAGGATCTATCAAATGATTATAATAGATTCCCAAAATTTGATCATTCTTTTGTGCCTCAATCAAATCTTGGTCTGGCGTGTCATGACTCCACTGCACCACCGGTTGATCTACCTCCTTTGGTGCTTTAGAACGTGTGACTGCATTAATTTGTATTTCACCCATTAAATAATCAATAGGTAGCAATTCTCCCATCACAGCCCCAATCTTAGCCAGATGGTCTGCCTTATCATTTCCCTCCTTATCCTCTCCTGGTGTTTTTAAATGCCCACGAATTTTTCTCCAGTATATTGTTAAATTATTTTCTGACACCAATTTGTCTATGGCTTGTATCATTTTTCCACGTTTAAGTGGCTTTTTGTTGTATGTAACCATGCCTCTTGCTTTCCAACCAGGCAAATACTCCACAAAGCTATTCCGTGCATAGTCAGAATCAGTCACCAGGACAATTTCACTGAACTTTTTATCAACTGCAGTAGCAATTGCTTTATAGATGGCTGCCAATTCCGCCACCTGACTGCTCCTATCTCCAATCCTCATCCCTATACTAGGAACGCCTTCACATTTCAACCAGACATTTCCTATTCCTGCCACTAATTGTTTATTACTGTCATTTTCAATGTGAAAAACACAACCATCCACATATACAGTTGGCAAATCCTTGCATGTTTTTTCATCAAAAGCTTTGTGTGGTGATTGTTCAAATTCCTGTAAACTAGCTTCCACATCCATTTCATTTGTTATTTGTTCAGCTGCACAGTCATGTAAGTCAGCTAACCCTTGAGCAATTGGGCTCTTTTTATTTTGTCCATATCTTACTTCTACGGGAAAACCTTGTAATGCCAGTGTCCATGAAGTGATTCTGGATTGCGCTAGATTGCCTGATCTAATTCTTTTACTCTCTAAAAATTGCAAAGGTTGATGATTTGTTTCAATAATCACCTTTTCTCCCTGAACAATGGGGCGGAAATGTTGTAGCGCCCACACAGTGGTTAATAGGGCCTTTTCGCATTCATTAAATTTCATTTCAACTTGGGAAAATGCCTTACTTGCATATGCAATGGTTTTGTGATTCAAATCGTGTTTTTGTGATAACACTGCTGACATACAATGTTCAGAAAAGCCTATTTCTATAAAGAAATCCCTGTCCTTTATGGGGTATGCTAAACATGGTGCCTTTACAAGACATTCCTTCAATCTAGCCATTGCATCAGACTGCTCTCTTTCCCATCTCCAGGGAGTATTTAGTTTAAGCAGTTTAGTCAATGGTTGAGTGATTTCTGCATAATTCTCAATGAACTTTCTGTTATAGCCTGTCATCCCTAATAAACTTTTTACTCCTTTCACATTTTTAGGATCTTTTAATCTTTGTATGGCCTCTATTTTCTTCCTTTGTGGATTTAGCCCATGTTCAGTCACTTCATGCCCTAGAAAGTTCACTTTTTTCTTGCACCATTGTGCTTTTTGCAAAGATACTTTGGCGCCTGCTTTCTGCAATTGGCCAAGCACATGTCTTATTTCATCAAAATGGCTTTTAAGGTTTTCATTTTTTATCAAGACATCATCCACATAAACTATTGTTCCTCTTTCCGCTGCATCTGGCATGGCCTTTCTCAAAAATATGCCAAATTCACTCCCACTATTGATGTACCCGAACGGAGCTCTAAGCCAGGCATATTGAGTCCTGTCAAATGTAAAGGAAAATAGGTGTTGTATCTCCTCTGCCAATGGCACACACCAATATCCAGATGTGAGATCTAACGTGGTAAATACATTTGAACCATGTATCTGAGCTAGGCCCTGATCAATGAATGGTAGTGGCCATCTAGATACTGGTACTCTTTTATTTAACTCTCTTAAGTCTGCACACAGCCGCCATTGACCATTTGGCTTTAACACACCTAAAATAGGCGTATTGGATGTGCTATGAATGGGCCTAATTATTCCCCGTGATTCCAAATTTTTAATAATCTCTGCCAATGATTCTAAACATGCCAGCGGTAGTCTATACTGGCGTACAAACACTGGATTTCTGCTACAACCTTCTGGTAGTGTGGCCACATGTAAATCAGTTAAACCACAATCATAAGCATCTTTTGCAAATACATCCTTAAACTCCATAAATATTTCCCTCAGATTGCGTCGATCCTCATCGCTGTCACATGCATCCGCTAAGGAGATCTGCTCTTCTACCATTCTGGAAAATTCTGGAAACTCTTCTGGTAAAGGAATCTCAGCGCTTTCCTCTAACTGTGTGGCTGTGTCTTTTTGTAGAGCTGCCACTTTCAAATATTTTGGCATATCAGCTTCCACTTCAATGGGCTGATTTCCTGTTTCATTTTCATTTAAATTAAATATTATGCAATCCTCTTGATGGCAGCACACTGTCTCATCTGAATCATAAGGATACACAGAATGAATTTTAAATATTCCTTTGGGCTGAGAGTCCAGGTGTTCTGGCAACTCGCCCTTGGCATCTACATATTTTTCAGGAATATTCCCAATCACCATGTTATTTAAATCTGCCGTATAATGTGATTTTTGTATGGCCATTCCTAATGGGGAGTTTTCCTCTAAATGAATGTCCTGACAACCTTTATTATTTACCATGATTTTTACAGATCCTTCACCAATGTCTACCAATGGAATGTATTCATAATCCAGGCCTTGCTGTTTTATGGATTCATTCAGGCATACAAATGCATCAGAGCCTTTCATCTGCTGTCCATTTTTGCATTTCAGTGTTATTGCAAACTGTTTTGTAAATGCAGGAACAATAGTATTTTTCCTCATCTGTAATTCGACTGCATAAGGAACTAGTTGTGCACAATGATAAGCCCTTCTTTTGTCTTCAAATTCAGGCGCCGGCCCACCTAGCCGTGACCATATTTTTTGATTAAGGAAATCTAACACCATACACATTCTGTGCATGATGTCATTGCCCATGTAAAATTCATTTTGTGCTCCATTCACTATCCATACATTATGGTAAATTGTTTTCTGCCCAATGCTAATTTTAAGCATGCATCTGCCTGTGATTCGGTTTTCAAAGTCTGGACTGTCCAACCCAGAAACATATTGGTTTTTAATCCTAAATTTCGGGATTTCTTCCCTCTCCATAATTTTTTGCAACAATTTCTCATTAATGAAACTCCTTTCATGTTCAAGCGCTAAAGTGGCTTTTATTGTTTTAAGATAATCATTTATACCAACGTGAACCCATGGTTGCTCATCTTCCATGTGTATCTCTGCCAGAGTGGTAATGTGTTTTTCTGAATCTGTTTTAGGAACAATATTCTGTTTGCATGTATTCTCTTTTAAGTAAAAACGTAATGTGTGCTCATCTATAGCAGTCTGCCAATCTTTCCTTGGGTCCAAGTATATTTGTACAGGTAGTTTTTCATTGTCGCTCTGATCTTTGTCTTGACACATTAATATAACAGTGACACTAGGTATGCAGCTATTCTGGAGATATACCTCCACAGCATCATTTGTTTTGGCAACGGTGTGACATTCTTTTATATTACTGTTTTGTGATTTTAGTTTCTTAGGCCTCAATGGTTTTTTGGTTAAGGACCACAGCACTCCATTCACCCCATCTATGAGAGGAGACAATCTTTTCAGGCAATCTGTCCCCATCAGAAATGGAATTTCACAAATAGATGTGATCAATACCTCTTGTTTCATTCTGTGCTTTCCTATTTTTATGTCAACCTCAGTTACACCTATGATGGGCACCTCCTCCCCGTTAAAGTTATGCACTGGGCCTTGATTTGCCTTCACTGTGATCTGACTCTGTGGAGGCCTCCCTTCATTGATACTCTTTACCAGCTCCTTGGACATAATTGTGGCCTGTGCGCCAGTGTCAATCATAGCGAAGGTGTGGCATTTTTCTTCTACAGTGATGGGTGCATAATATCTGTCCTCAACTTCCTCTAATACACATAAGAAATGTGAATTCTTACTGATTTCAGGGCTCACCTTTCTCAGGTCTTTTTCACTTTTGGCTAAGCACATTGGTAAATGAAAAGACATTTTTCTCTCCTTTTTACCCATTTCTGTGCGAGATATTTTATTCATTTCTCCATATTCAGAGGTTTTTTGGAGTGTGGCCACTGTTCGCCCATCCATCTGGGTAACATCAGAGACCACATTACAACCTTCCAACTGAACATGTGTAACAACATCATTCAGCAATTTGTCATTTTTTAATTCTGTGCATTTGTGATCATTTAGTGTAATACCAGCCCTTTCAGCCTCTTCAAAAATATGTGGCTCAAAGAATTTTTCAGGTGATTGACTTATACCCTCCTTGTGAGTATTTCCTTTTTCTGTCTGTGTTTGGTCATTGTTTTGCTTGCCCAGGGAAGGAGCTATGGCATCCCCACTTACTCCCTGTTCACTGGTATTCCCCATGCATGAGTCATTTTTTCTTAAATCTGTCCCTTTGTTCTTTTGGAATTCCTAATGTTTCTTTTTCATTTGTGCAAATCTTTACTGTTTTATTTAGCTCTAAGTTAAACCGTACCTCTTTTTTAGAAGTATTTGCACTTTCTATCACAATTTCATTTACTGGTACTTTCATTTTTAATCCATTAGTCACCTCAGAGTTGTCATGCAAAATTATATCAGAGCAATCTGTCATTTTGGCACTGCGATTATCATGAGTACTTAGTCACTTTTCGGAAGCCCCCCGGTCATTGCTATGGCCATCAGCCCCCTCTTTGGAAGGTTGTTTTTGCGCTGTATAGAGCTTTCCTATTTGCTCAGCTAACATTTTCACTTGGGCCTCAAGGCATTGGAACCTTTCCACCTCTCTAGGATCCTCTTTCTGTGGCCTAGGTCGATATTGGTTGTTTTCCCCCTGATTGGATCTATTCTGATACCTCTCAGGTGATTGATACCGGTTGGGATGGTTTCTGAACTCTTGATTCATTTGTGGAGGGGAGCGGGTTGCACCCATCCTTTGATTATAGTCCCCTGGTGGGGAATCATTGTACTGGCGTGGACTGTAGTTCATGTTTTGCCTCATGTCCTGCCTCTCAGATTGTGGGTACTGGCCCCTATGTTGATTTCCATTATCAGTAAATCGATCCACATATCGGGGCCTATCCTGATTACCATATATCATGGTGTTGGGATCAAATCTGCTCTGTGTCCCCAATGACTGGTAGGGACCATCATTTCTTTGATCTTGATTTTGTCTCTGGTTATTGTTCATACCTGCCATATCAGACCGGTATCTTACCCGGGGTCTATCTCCTAAATATCTAGGGCTGATGTAGCTCTCTCTATTACTAGGATCATGTGATTGGAACATTGGTACAGGAAATGGCGATCTTTGTTGATTACCCCTTTGTTCAGGTGTCACATTATTTTTACCTTGGCTTTGAGCAGACTCAAGGGACATTTTGGCTGACCTGATTTCCATTACTGTGGCTGAGGGTTCTTTAGATTTAGGCCTAGTATCTTTCATTTTATCACTTTCTCTACCCTGACAATAGAGTACCTCATATAGCTTTGTGCTTTGATGTACAATCCATTCAAGGGACTTGTCACGGTCAAATTCACGGACCAATTGGGATATGATGTCTTTCTGTAGCCCATAGAAGTATGCGGTTTTAAACTCATTGGAATTTGAGTCAAAAGATACATCAAAGCGAGAGAATGCTCTTTTTAAGTCTTGTAAAAATTGGCGAGGGGATGTATTAGGTCCAGCAGTAATAGTGTACGCGACTTTCTTTGCCTCCTGCAATGACTGAAAAGGAGAAAAATGACGCCTAATTTCTTTTTCAAACTCCAGCCATGTCATATTTTGCTGTTCATTTAATCCCCTTATGATGCTGGCCGTCGGGGCATCTAAAGTTAAATGAAAATATTGTCTGTACTGTTCCTTAGGTATCTGGAGTGCTTTAAAAATGTCATGCACCGCTTCTAAGTGATCCTCAATGCAGCATTCACCTCCCTTTTTAAATGGTTTGATCAGGGCTTTAATGGATTTCATTATTTTTATGGGGCTACTTGTTGCAATGCATGGAATTGCACTATTTTGTGATTCAATCCTGTTTTCAGGTGTATGAGATTGGTGGCTGCAACCAATGGGAGTATCAAATCGCCCAAGGGCGCTGCAACCAAGTTCAGTCACCGGCCCTGTCACTGGGGCACTAGCTCTTTGGGCAGAGCTAGAATTCACCTCCACTCCATTGAATGTGGTACCCTGCCGCCTCTCCTGGGACCTGGGAATGCACATTTGCTGTTCTAAGTCCTTACACTTTTTAAGGAGTCTGTTGGCTTCATCATGCAAATAATTATTTTCATCACTCATTTTATTAATCGCCTCCTGCATATCGCACATTTGCATTTGGCATTCATTGAACTCTTTATTTCTCTTGTCTCTTTCTTGGATCATTTTAATCATTTCTTGTTCTGCACTCTGGAGATCACCTTCTTTTTCACAATGTTCTTTTTGTAAAATCTGCATTTCTGAAATAACCTCATCTTTATCCTGCCTAATGTGATCCACTAATGCTTTTAAGTGTGTCAATTCTTGCTCACTATCTTCAAATTGTTTCTTGCTTTTGGATAACTGAGTATCAAAGTCTCTGCATTTTAATTGCATGTCTTTTTGGCATACATCCAATTCTGCTCTCAACATTTCCTGATTTTTACTTGTCCCATCTAATTCAGTCTTTAACCTGTTAATTAGCTGAGTATCATTCTCTTGCATTCGCAAGGACTTGTTTAAAATAAACCATATTTTGCCGCATAGCCGTATTAAACAGTCTTTCTCTGCACTTTTATCGGCTGCATTCAATAATCTTGTAAGGCAGACCTGAATTATGCTGCCTTCTGCAAAAATATTGTCTAGTTTTTCTTTCTGCACCTCACCTTGAATGCGGTTACTCCATTCTAACGTGGTATTCGAAGACCAATTCCCATGTGCAAATAACTTTGCCTCTAAATATTGCACTAGATCTGAGAATGTGGTTTCCCTTTGTGACATTCTGAAATTCGTTTTTAGTGGCACACTGCTATTATAAAATGGGTTCCCTTTAATGTGCAAATGGCAGTGTGAGACACGCTTGCCACGCCCAGTAGGTACTCTGTGATCACTTTCCCGGCCTGCAACGCACCATAAATATGTAGGGTATTTTGTGGAGATTTGGGGCCTGACGGTATTTTATTACCGCCGAAAAATAACTTAGCAATAATCACTCTTTGTATTCAGATTTGGCCATGTGCAACAATAATACAATGGACATGCATTATTTCAGCACCCAGACCTGCTTATTTGGTATACGTGGTTGGTGGTATTTTGGTGAGCATAATTCCCTTGTTTTATTTGTGGCCCCAATGTCCAGAATCCCTTATCTTTGCTTAGATTTTTCGTGTGATCACTAGAGAGACCTCAGACCTGCATTCTAGAGATACCACATTTTCCAGTGATAGTGTTGGTGCGCCACCATGGGCAAACTCACCGACTTATTTACGACAGAGAGCTATATGTGGTAGTCTTGTGGTAATTTCCACTACCTTATATACGGTAGGGAGCTATGTTCAGAGAGTCTCTCTTCCTGTTGGCTCATGTACCTCCAACAAGTTATACTACAGTCACTCACAATTATTCATACTGATTCTGACATACACACATCTGTCTTAAAATGACCATTGCACTGTTTAAAAATCTCCCCACATCATTGGCATTGTAATGGTAAATAGAAAATAAACCACCCGTCTGTTTTCAAATATTTTCTGTATTATAAAAGTTGCACTTAGACATGATCTCATTCTTTACAGAAATAAATAAAATGGTACAGTAAAAGCATTTTCTATGTCACACTGCAAAGAGCGTGGCGGAGAACAAAACTCAAATTGCAACATTGGTATTTGATTAAGACACGCACAGGAATCCTACACTGACTGCATAATTTCGTGCACACACCCGGCTCCCACGCTTAGGTAATTACCTTATCTGTTCAGAGGCTTCTCTTTGTGAATGTGGCTCTCTTGGATTAACTCCAGCAAAAAGGAACGCTTGCCTTCTCAAGCCGGGGTCATTGCCTGGAATTCTCAGCTTTTTCAGATAGGACTGCCTCAGCCAGTGGAAAGGTTTTTCTTTCAGCTCTCCCCAATGTCGACTGCAGCAGGACACAGGAATCTGCATTCAGTCAGTACCCCACAGCCAGGTCTTCTCCCCAGTAGTGCAGAAAGATGTCTGTCTGTCTTTTTCCCTGATACTGCCCACTAAAACTTTCCTCTCAGCCCTCTTTATGACGTGTCCCAATGAAATCCATCATCTCTCATCCTCCTACTCTTCAACAATAGCTTCGCTTATACATTTGCAATTGTTGCAAATCTGACTTCCTCCTTCCTGCAGTTACTGTGCACAACAACACGGAGAATCAGGCAGAGAAGAGAAGAGAAAAATCTGCACACTTATTTAAATGGTTTTCAGAGTATGCCTAATTCTGCAGTAGAGAACACATTTTATTAGTGGGTTATATTAAAATAAGGTTTTATTAGTCAGGTTAATGGTTAATAGGTTAGCTGTTAATTTTCAAATGTGTCTCTAGCAATATAGGCATTTCAGGTGAAAAATAGTGTGCATTTTTAAATGAACACGTGTGCTTTTAACTGTAAAAATAGATTTGCATCTTATATGTTAAAATCGTTTTTGACTGAATAGTCTGTCTTTCCTTGTTAATCTGCTAACCCATATAGCAATGCACCGCACCCTTGTGGTGGTGGTGCTGCAAAAAATTTGTGCTACTTGTGCAGTATTGCTGTACTGTGTACTGTAACACGCCAAATATCCTTACAGTACAAACTGGTAGAGATGGATGCTTATTTTGGACACTTTGATTTTGATTTGCTCTACTTCTGCGTTGCTTTCTACGGACTTGCTTTTTGGTAGGCATTCTTTGGGGTCTGTTGAAAAAAAAAAGAAGGTATGGGTTGGGCCGTTCTGCAATATATGTGTGCTGTGTGCATGAGTGTCTGAGTATGATGGGAAAGATGTATGTGGTGGCGTGTGATTGTGCATTGGGCAGCTACAATAAGTTGGGAAGGCTATTCTTCTATTTGCGTGTTACCAAACTGCGGTTCAGATGAGAGTAGAATGTGAGCTAGTGGTGAGGAGAAGCATTAATAGTAAACCTAATGATATAAAATTAAAACAGTTCTTTGTTTTGTAATACTAACATTCTAGGGGTTGAGTTTGTTATTTGTGTTCCAAAAAAACGGGGATTTGTGTGCTATTCTGCCTGCTAATCCCTGTTTAATAAATGGGGATTTGTGGGCAGAATGGTTCAGAAATCTCCGTTTTTTTGGTGCGCAAATTACATGAATGAACCACACAGTGTGTTCAAGGAACAGTAAGAATATTAAGGTAGTATTGTACTTACTCTTTTTTTGTGGAATGAGCAGGTTTCTTCGGATATGTTGTTTGCAGTTCAGATGCTGCTGATTTTCAGGAGAGTGGTCTTCACTGAAATTGTAAAAGAAAGAAGTTAGTAATTTTGTGTGTTTATAGCACTGATGTTAATGTAGACGTTGATTTTTACGTTTTTGTAGTAGTATTCTTGTTTGATATCTGAACATAGTGTATGCATGCATTTCATTTGACTATGTGCAGCCTTTATATTTTATTTACAATATGTTAGTTCACCATGCTTTGCAAATGAGTAGAATTTTAAGTGTATGAAATTCACTTGGTTTTTTAAAGGTGTGTTGTAGATAGCAGACAGGTTTGGAAGTGACAGCTGATTATGGTAGATGGGCAAAATTCCAATAAGTTCATTTTATAGGTTATGCAGGTTTAGTGGTATTACTCTGTTTATATGCATTCATAAGAGTTGTACATGTACATACATGCCAACATTTTGTAGCAGCTGGGAGGGAGATTCTCTCCAAGCAATCGGGCGAGCTGAATTTCCCCATTAAAATGCATTGGGATTAGAATTATTTTGGGAGGGAGGCAGTACAAAACAGCAACATTTTTGCTAATGAAATCGGGAGTCTCCTGCCTAAATTGGGAGGGTTGGCATGTATGCATGTACTATGAATACAATATCGGGAACATTTATTTTTCCCATAGGATTGCATTGGGACTAGGATTCATTTAGGTGGGAGATAATAAAAAATAGTGCGATTTTTCAATGAAAAATCGGGAGTCTCGTGCCTAAATCGGGAGGGTTTGCATGTATGTATAGGTTATGCAGGAGACAGTAAAAAAATAGTGTGATTTTTCAATGAAAACTCAGGAGTCACGCGCTTTATTCGGGAGCGTTGGCATGTATGTATTGGCTATGCAGATTTAGTGGCATTACTTTGTTTATATGGAATCATAATAGTTGTGCATGTACTCTGATTAAAATATGCATACCTGTACTTTGTAATCATGCATGTGGATATGCATGGAGCTGTAAGTAGAAATCTCCAAGACTTGTACTGTAGTTTTTGTAGTAGGTGCTTTCCAATGATATGAGACTTGTATTCAGTGTGATCAATAGTACATTTGAAGTGCAGAACTCTGATGATGGAGTTAGATGTAGAGGTCTTGGATGTGATTGGTGGATGGTTGTGTGACTGCTTAGCTGTATCCAATGAGGGAATGGAACCGAGAGTGATGTGGAAAGGGTAGAAGGGCTGGCTAAAAGTTACGTGCCGCGCGGACACCACGGCTGTCCGCGGGTAGGGCACGCCACATACGGGGTTTTCCAGCAAATCCAGCATGGAAAGGGGACTGTAGGGATCAGCCAATCAGATGTTGACGTTGTTGATTTGTGCAGAAATAGAGTGTGTGTAGTGAAGATGGCAGAGGTGGAGAAAGTCAGGGTGTTGGTGCTCGGAGATATCTTTGTGCATGCTTTACAGCAGTATGCTCAATGTAGGCATGTGGCAAACAATTTCGATGTTAAAGGAGTGGAGGTGGTGTGGATCGCTGTGCCTGATTGCAATGTAGAGAGAATTCTACAAGTTTGTGAAGATATGTGCAGGATGAACAGTCCCCATCTGGTAGTTTTGCACTATGGTGCTTTCCATTTGGGCTACGTCAGTGCCCCTACTTTGTTGGCAGATTTGGAACAGTTGGTTCAAGCAGTAATGAACATCCTTCCAAATGCGAAAGTAATTTTTTTTCTGGATTACTACCTAGGGCAATATGGGACAATAGTTCTGTTTTTTGTCCTCAGCAAAACATTGGTAGGTGTGCAGTCAACCGAGGCATGTCTGCTTTCATGCTTAGAGTTGGTATGTTTTTCTGTAATAATGAGAATATTGTTTCGAGTAATGCTGCTTATTTTGAAGCAGATGGTGTTTCTTTATCTTTTTTGGGAAATGCCATGTTCTTTTGGAATGTAAGGGTTGCTTTGGAACAGGTTATGTGAAGATTTTAGTTGTAAAGTAAGAAGAAAACCCCCCTAAAAAAATACAAAATAACAGGTGTCTGTCAGGCATCTGCAAAAAAAACAAAAAAACGTCTCTTTTCAGAGCCCACCTTAAAGGGGGAAATTGGGAACACTATTTCAATGTACTTTCACCATGCTCAGATCTTCTACATGTTCGCGGACATGGCGGTAGTCTGTGGACAGCGCGTATTACATATGGGCATTCTGGGGTGGAGAGGCATGCAAATGAGAATGAGCGGAGCTAGGGATTGCTCAGTAAAGTTTAGTGGGTGTGTTGTGTAAGGAGAGATTTAGTGAGGACGTCTTTTTCCTGAGAGAAGAACAGATAGCTATGGCTGTGTGTTTTCGAAAACAGATTATCTGGATTTTGGGAGACCCATGGATACATTGGTTGGAGGTGCATGCAGAACATTGTGGTGTATCTGCAGATCTTGGATTCCCTCATGTGGAAGTCTAGATGGCATGGAGTGCGTGGAATGAAGTGGCTGGACTTGGTACCGCTCTGTGCTACTGAACAGACAGAGTGTCATCCTGATATAATTATAATTCATTGTGGAGGGAACAGTTTAGGACATGTGTCTGGAATTTCTTTGCAATTTGCAATGAAAGAAGGACTTGAGAAGGTCATGGACATGTTTCCAAATTCCCAAGTAATTTTTTCTCGTATTACGCAACGACTAATGTGGCTGCGTTCTTCTTCATTTGGTTCACAAATGGAGAAAGTGAGGCGCAATGTCAAGAAGGCTGTTTGTGCCTTTCTAAGAGATGTTGGCATGTCCTCTTTTCACAATGAAAATATTATGTTTCGTAGCACATTAATTTTTCGCATAGCTGGAGTCCATCTTACATATGCTGGCAATCAGATTTTTCTTAGAAATGTACAAAATGCATTGCGCTCTTTTTTGGAATTATAATTGTCGGGGGGAAATTCTGCCGGGGTCGGCCGGGCCGTCCGCAGACCTCCGGGCAGGGAGGCCCCAACTCCTCCCGTATATCCCAGATGAGATAGAGTATGAGACACACACAAGGAGCAAGGCGACTCTGCTGTTTATTTATACAAAACGGCAGGGATGGGTCAAGGAGCGTACGCGTCCGTCCTGACACACACACAATCGTGGGGCTCGCAGGCCCTTTTTACTGCATTATGACGCGCTACTTGCGTCACTTCAGAAAGTTAACAAAAAACCTATCGCCGCTCTTAATTGGTTGCTCGAGTGGTAGGGTTAGTATAGTACACATATAGAGAATGATATTAGTGGACAAGGTGTAGTCAGGTGGTATATCTGGGTTGTCCCTACAATTAGATACATAAGAATTGTTACATTAAGACTCCTGAGGATTGGCTAATATTACTGACGTCTGAGATAAGAGCCCCATGTTCTGATTGGTGCACTCGTGAGCTTCCCAGCCTGGGACCACCGTTGTTCCCAGCTCTCGGTGTACCTGTGTTTGCAACAATGTTTCAATATGGGTACGTGCAGACAATGTGAGGATTTATTCATAGGTGGAAGGCTGACCGCTCCCACTGTAGCAGGTGTCCATTGAGCCTTTCAAGTGTCTCGGCCTGTGTCTCGTAGTGAGGGACCCAGACGCCTTTTCTCTCCTGGGTTTTGGCATCTCGTCAGATTCGGCTTGGTCACGTGAGGCGGGACCGTGTTTGAGGCAGAATTCTGCACAATTAATATTGCTTTTCCACTGTGTGTCTGGTTTAATTTGTAGATATGACTTTAACGTTGGTACGCGGAGTGCGAGGTTGCAACATCGTGCCTTTGATGATTTGTTCTTGGATGTGGGTTTGCAACATTGCGACCTTGGCTGGTTGCTCCACCGGGTTCTTTCTGCAGGATCAGCAACCTGACTCTTGCTTTGTTAATGTCCATGGGAGCTCTTGTTTGAGGCCTACTCGGGCCTGGTGCTTAAGTAGTCTGTTTGGTGCATAGGTGCTTTAGATTATAGTAGCATACATTTCCATGACCAGTATCGTGTTTCCATTATACCTCTCATGGTGGTAACGGGTTTCAAGGGAAGCGTGAGCAAGCGTTATAGATGAGTTAATGATGCATCTTGCGTTTCTGCATTCTGAAAGCCTATGTAAAAATAATAAAGATGCACGTCCGTGAATATGCCTGTCGCCTACGTCAGAGCACTGAGTATGTTCTTCGTGTAGATTGGTGTGGAAATGTTAAGTGTGTATACTTGTACAGATGTGCTTCCCGTTGTCTAGGTCGTCATGGCATCTCTAACGACGTGTGGTTTTTAGTCTAGCTGATCCGAGCCGCAGGTGTCGGCATGGCCAGTGCGGGCTGCTGGGCAGGCAGGTGGACATATCCGTATGTTCCTGTACCAGGGTACCTGGTCGTCTGGTAAATGGACAAACTCTTCTCGCGGCGGGTGTCTGGGCCGTGACCCTCTAGGCCAAGCGCGAGAGGTGAAGGATGGGAGCCTGTTCTTCCATTCTCCCACTTCAGTCCCCCCTCTGGTCGACCTGTCGACCACAAACATATCCTTCTCGTTATCTCCTCTTACCCTCCATATCTTAGTTATCCCTCCGAGATGTCCATAATGGTTTACATGATCTTCAAATGACCAATACATGTATTCACATGTTCCTCCAGGAGTACAGTATACCCATCTTCCTATGTAGCTCCTGGGGTTCCTTGGGTTCTCAATCTTCACTGATGGTGGGTCTAGATGATTGGTGATGATTTGGGTGCGCAACTTCTCCCTTTCTTGTATTATCACACCTGTATGCTGGCCGTCATCTGCTGGCATTAAGGGGTGCATTCCCACCATTTCCAGCAACTCGTCAGTCGTGCGTGCTTTCCGGGCCTTCCAAAATCTTATTATGATCAGGGTAGCTCCAGCCAAAATAGCACATCCCACTATTATTTTCAGTCCATCTGACAGCCAAGATGGCATCCATGACCATAATAGTGAAAACCAGCTCTTATCCTTGTTTACACCGTTACTTTCGTCCATCATTTTGGAGTGCATCTGGGCCAATTGTGAAACTGCTTCTGTCAGTGTACCATTGTCAGCATCGTTGGCAGGTATGAACGTGCAGCAAGATTGTCCTATTTTTGCACAAACTCCTCCTTCCATTGCTGTGAGAAGGTCCAATACATATCTGTTCTGGAGTGCTACCATCCTTACAGCTCGCAGCTCTTCTTTAATTGCGTTGAACCCATTTACTGTTGAATTGATGGTCATCATTAGTTCCCACCTTGTTATTTGGAGCCATTTTGCGTTTGCGTATGCCTGCAGTCCCGGATGTATTATTGAGGAGAAGAACATTGCTGCTCTGCTGAATAGTCTGTGTTCTGGCGGTATTGATGTTAGTTCCGTTTCCGACCTTCCCCACAGGTAATTTCCTGTCAATGGCTCTCCTTGTCTTTTTCTACTGTTTAGGACAGTATCATTGCTGTTGGTCCTGTTTCCTTGCTCCTTCTGAAGTGGTGCAGATCTCTTTCTTCTCTTATCCCCTTCATCCATTTTAGGAAATTTCGCCACATCGACATGCTTCTTAGGTACCACTAGTGATGGTACATTGACGTGTACCATTGTGCACACACCATTCCACAGGGGAGGCAGTGTATGATATGCCTTTTCCCCACAGGCCCAATAATGGTCCATTATTACTGCTGTTCCCGCTCCCCCCTCAGGCAACTCCATCACGCTTGCACAATTGGTGTTATATCCTACGTCCACCTCTCCTTTATGCTGGTAGCATACTTTAGGCGCAGTCAATGGTAGTATAGTTATCGGGTCTTCATCTTCTTCTACCCACGTGAGCATTGGTACATACTTGATCCACGTCGTCCAACATCGATGATTGTGTGTCTCGATAGTTGAGATAGTTTCTTTTGTTACCATGTTGCTGCCAATCACTCCTATCTCCCAGCTGTTGCCCAGGAACACTTTTCCTGTTATCGTCAGTAGCGGCCTCTCCCAGCATCCTTGTTTACCCGGAACTTCAGTTGCGTACCAATCACATGGTAGATACTGCAGTGTTACCTTCTTTGTTTCTCCTTTTGCGGGGCCACTTGTTATGTACCTGAATGCTTCAGCATGTAAACTGGTCTTGTGATAACTCAGATAGGTCTTGAGGAAGTTGTTTTCATATGGGTATGAGTCTCGTGTTTTCCATGTCATGTGCACTACTGTTCCTTGAAATCTTCCTTTCGTTTGGAACAGGGCCAAATATATTATGCACTGTGCTGTTTTTTCATCTATTTCTGTGGCAACAAATGTTCGTGAAGCGCTCATGGCGTATGGTATTAATGAGCAAACGTAACAGCTATCCTCAGTTGTCTGCTTACCAATGCGGGTCATGTGTTGGTACCATATGTTGTTTGTGACGTGTGCTGAATCTTGTACATAATTATCAATACCTTTATTGTCTGAGTACGTGCTGCGTTTAACTCTATTTTGCTTGGGTGCAAAATTACGATTACCACCTGACGTAACACCTGTTGCAGCAGGGGACGGGGGTATATTAAGTTTGGGTGCAGCAATAAAATCAATAGCGTAGCTGTACTGCCAGACAGAGGCAGCCAAGAACCCGGTGATCATAAAAATCCCTATTATTTTTATTACATATGCTAATTTCACCGGCATTTTGCTCTTACCTTGCTGCGGTCCTGGCAGCTTATTCTTGCGACGTTACAGTTGCCCGCCTAAAAATTCTCAAAAGTGCTCGTTATTAAATGTTAGTTTTGTTTCCTTTAAGCTCTCCCTATCAAGTAGTCATTCAGTGCCCAGGCGAAGAGCTGCTCCCACGCTACTCTAAGTGATGGGTCTCTTAGGACCGGCAAGTATGGGCGGAGGTGGGGCATGTAATATTATATGGCCAGGAGGAAGGCTGTGTAGTATACACGTACCCTTCTCCTTTTTAAGTATGTTGGCCTCTTTATTTCGTATACAAATTGGTGTGACAATTCTTCTGGGTAGTTATCGTCTGGCAGCACCATCTACACCTGCACACTGAACTTGTTAATTAGCTTTTCTTAACAATACGGTATTACGCAGTTCCTGTATGTGCGAGAGAAAAAGAGAACATTCACGTGTTTACATGTGTATTGGTGCAAGCAATGTCCTTCAATTTTAGTTACAACTGTACTTAGCAGTCAATGGGGGGGGGTTTGCGCTCAGATGGCGGAAGTATTTTTACTCTTTGAGCGAGTGGTCATGGGGTGGGCAGTATGGGGGTCACCCCCTTCTTCGTCAGTTATTGTCTCCGAGGGAACAATTGGGTCGTTGTCTGTGGTGGAACTTTCTTCCGCTGTCGGCGATGTTGTTGCTGTTCTTCCAATGGACCTGTCGTTGGCGCTGGGGCGGGTCTGCAGTTTGTAGATCTTTACGTCATGTAGGTGGTTCCAGGCACGCTTATCCTTTAGTTTTACTGCTCTTGTTGATACGTCCTCTACCAGATGGGGGCCAGTGAACCTCTTCTCGTGCCACCTTCTATTGAAATTGCGAAGTAGTACGTGGTCACCTTTGGCAAGTTTGCACGAGTTCTCCTTTCCCAATTCCGTACTTTCGTCTTTTTCTTGATTGCTGGTAGACCCGCCCCGTGTGCGCTCGAGCTGTTGAGACACAAATACGACACTAGTAATCAAAGAAGACACATATTGATACATTTCATCTCCTAATACATTCGCTGAACTTTCGTTATCGGTGAATGCCCTTGACGTTGGTGTTAGGGGAAGGCGCATTTGACGTCCAGTAACCACTTCGTGAGGGGTGAGGTGGTGGTCGGACCCTGGCCTGTTTCTAAGTTCAAACAATGCTAACGGAAGGCAATACAACCAACTTTTCTTTGTTGTTTGTTGTATTTTAGCAATTGCCTCCTTCAATAGGCCATTCAGGCGTTCACATACACCATTAGCCTGTGGGTGGTATGCACATGCAAATTTGTGTTTAATGTTCAGCAGGGATGTAATATGCTGGAACATTTCATTTGCGAAATGGGGGCCGTTGTCTGATCTTAACACCTCGCACACTCCCCACCTGGGGAAGACCTCCCTTACTACGAATTTGGCTGCTCTAAACGCATCAGGGTGTGAACAGGGCCCTGCTTCAATCCACCTAGAAAATGGACATACTACTACAATCATATACCTATTGCCTTGACAGATGTTGATCATATCAACATAGTCAATGTGAAGGTGCCGAAAAGGTCCTTCTGGCCGGGGTATTGTACCTCTTATCACTTTTAGAGTATGACCGGCCGTAAACTGTTGACATGTGAGGCAATTGCTGATAAAATTTGACACATGGGAGGTTAACTCGGGACAAAACCAATCTTCTCTAATTCGTGCTGCAATTATTTCCTTGCCTGTATGGGCAGGGTGATGTAATTGGCTCAAGGCGGTATTTAACAGTGCCAACGGTATTACAACTTTCCCAGTGCCACCCTGGCGCCATAGTGCGTCGGTTGGTGACATTGTGCATCCTCTTTTCACCCATACTTCTTTTTCGGCCATTGGTGCAGCCGCTTGTAGCTTCATAATCTGTGTGGCTGGGAGATGGGTGTACCCTTCTCTTATTAACATCTCCCTCGCTATTCCCCTCCCTCTCCCTCTCTGTGAGTCTGTGGGGTTCCATATCTCACCAAAATATGCAGCATATTTCGCATGTGCGTCTGCTGCTGCATTTCCTTTTGAAACGTAGTCTTCTCCATTGGTGTGTGCGGTGCATTTTACTAGGGCTAGTTCTTGGGGGTCGTTTATTACTTCAATTAGTTCAGCCAACAAGAGGGCATGTTGTACTGGAGTGCCATCAGCTCTCCTAAACCCTCTCCTTCTCCATTTTGATAGCCCTGAGTGGACAGTGGATGTAACATATGCACTGTCGGAATATATAGTTACTCTTTTATTAAAACTTTCCTTTAATGCCAATATTAGTGCAACGAGTTCCGCCGCTTGAGCAGAGTAGTGCTGTGGTAATTGTACACACTTCATAGCCACACACACCGGCGCCTCCATCATTTTTACTACTGCTGCCCCAGTCCTTCGTATCCCATATCCTTGATCAATAGTTGATGACCCATCAATAAACAAAAGCTCACCTCCCTCTAGTGCGTTTTCTTCAACTTTCCTAGTACATGAGTATATTTCAGTTACTTGGGTGCAGTCGTGGGCGTAATCTCCCTCTTCAATTACTTCTGCTAGGAACCTTGCAGGGTTAACCGTGCTACATCTAACAATTGCCAGTTCAGCTTTAGACAAAATAATCTCATAACCTGATGCCCTCTGTGTCGTTAATGTGGACTTAGGTTTATTCAATATCGCAAATAGTGCATGTTCCACAAATAGTGTAGTTGGACACCCCATAGTTATTGCTGATGCTTTTTCTACTGCAAAAGCAGCTGCAGCAAGACCTTGCTCACAAGAGAAGTGGCCTAACATTATAGGGTCTAAGTGACCGCTGTAAAATGCTACTGGTTTATAGCCCATGCTAGTTTTTTGGGCCAATACTGCTTTCATCACTGCTCAGTCGCAATGTGAAAATATAAAGAAGCGCCGCTCATAGTCTGGGGATGCAAGTACTGGAGCAGTTGATATCGCGTCTTTTAATTCGTCAAATGCCTCCCTCATTTCCATAGTCCATCCCAACTTTTTCTCCCCTTTATTTGCTTCCTTCAAACCCTCAAGCAGGGGTCCTATGTATGAGCTGTAATCAAATACCCATGCTCTACAGTAGTTGCACAGCCCCAGAAATTGCTGCAGTTCTCTCACAGTCTGTGGCACGGGAGTGCTTGAGATGGCCTGTGCTCTTTGTGGTGCAATCCTTCTTCCATGTTGGGATATCAGTTGACCAATGTAAAGTACCTGTTCCTGACAGTATTGTATCTTTTCCATGTCTACCTTGTACCCCTTTTCTGCCAGTATCGTCAACATTTTTAAGGAGTCCTCTCTACATTTACTTTCGTTTGTACTGCAAATTATTATGTCATCCACATACTGTAACACTGTGCTTTCCACCTCAACGTTACCCAAATCCATCTGTATTACTCTATTGAAAATTGAGGGTGATTCACAATACCCCTGTGGTAATCTGGTATGTTTCCACTTTGTATTTCGGTAAGTGAAGCTTGTCAAATCTTGTGAGTCTGGGTGTAATGGTATTGAGAAAAAAGGTCAATCACTGTAAATCGTGATGCTTCTGCTGGAATGCCACACAATATTGTGGCCGGGTTTGCTGTTACTGGATACTCTGCTTCTACTATGTTGTTCAAGGGTCTGAGGTCCTGTATGAAGCGCCAAGACCCCCCTTTAGCCTTGCGCACCGGGTACACAGCTGTGTTACATGGTGATTCTGAGGGGACCAATATGCCATTGTTTATAAGGGCCGTTATGGTTTCATATATGCCCTCATCTGCCTCTTTTGACAATGGGTACTGTTTAACTCTTGGTAGTATGGCACCTTTTTTCAATTTTATCCTTACACCCCCTATGCTTTTTATGCATCCCACGTCATAAGGGCTAATAGTCCATAATGATTTGGGCACCTTTGACATATCCTCCTTAAAAAATGGGACTGGGGTGCCTGCGGGTGCCTCAAGTGCCATTGCAATTTTCTGTGCTACTTGTTTGTGAGCCACTCTTAGCCATATTTCTACACTCATCATGAACACCATTTCATTTTCTTCCTTTTCTTCTGAGAACAGCTCTTAATCTGACACCTGGGTCAGCCTACATCCTTCTGCTAGTGCTATCACCGCCCTCCATGCTCTCCCTTCTTTATCTTGGGCGTGCACAGCAACATAATCAGCTGTTGCAATAATGCTCTCAATGTCCACTACAAACACCTTCCCTTCTAGTTCATTAACTGGTGTTTCTGGTCGGAATAGATAGGCTGCTGGTCTCCTCCATATTTTCCCTTCTATCCCTGGCATCCATGCAAATGCCATGTCAGTGCCATATTGGAATATCTCGCCATCTACTGGCTCCGCCCTAATCGCTGTCTGTCCACAGTATGCTTGCAAAATCTGTCGTGCTGCGAGCATGTTAATCCCTGGAGTAGAGCAAATTATGCCATCCTCTGTAAAGGAGATCGTCATGTTCAACCTGTTCATTATGTCCCTCCCCAGTATATTTACTGGTGAGGCACTATAATACAAGAGTGGAACTGACAGATCATAATCTCCAATAGATAAGGGAACATTATCAGTAAATGGAACCAACCCTTTAGCCCCAGAAAATCCTTGGGTGTTCATGGCTTCGCCTGACATCTTAAATTTACCTTCCCTTATGCAAGACCGGGTTGCCCCGGTGTCAACAAGAAATGATAATTTTTTGTCACCTATCGTTACCTCTATGCGTGGTTCCTCCGCACTATTAGGTGTTACTGACAGGATGGGACACACCAAGGCCGTCTGTGGGCTGGCCTATTGGGGGTACAATGATTGGCCATTCCCTGTGTAAGGGTTGTGTCCCAACACCGTCACCCCACCCAATTGTGTTCGTTCATTTTGGGGTGGTGGTTGTATTAACGCTACTTGTTGTTGTGGCGGTGGCAGGTACTGTGTTATTTGTTGTTGTGGCAGTGAATAGGTTTGTGGCTGTTGTGTTGTTTGTTGTTGTGGGTCACTCCCTTTTTGTGACGTCTGCTGTTGTTGTATGCCCTGCTGTTCTTGTAATGTCCTAGGTTGTGCTTGTTCATTCCATGCTGGTGTTCCTGGCCTGACCCTACATGTACGTGACATGTGTCCTAATAGTCCGCAGCTCCAACACACGGGTGGTTCCCTGTTTTGCCATGGGAAGCTCCCTGTGTTGTCCTGGTATACGGGTTGCCCTGTGGGGTAGTTATTTCTTAGTCCCCCAGCCTGTTGTTGGGTATTATATCCATATCCTCTCCCCCTCATAAACCCTCCTCTCCCTCTGTTATAACTATAATACCCAGTTCCTTGCATTGGGTATCCTCCTCCCATGTTTGGTGCGTGTAATTGCAGAGGCGGCACTTGCTGTATTACACCTTGTGGAGGCGTTATTTGTGCGGGATCTTGTGCAGCCACTACTTGCGTTGGGCTTTGCTGTTATCTGAGTGGGTCTATCATCGTACCTTCCTCCTTTGCCAGTAGGAAAGAGTAGAGGAAAAGCATGTGCTTCTATACTTTTTTCCCATATGCTGATTGGTGATCCTTTGGTTTGTCGCATTTGGTACGTTTCTAGTGCATCATCTATGGTGTCATTAGAGTGTAATGGATGAATTGTATAATGGTCTAAAATATTGGATACTGTAACAGGATCTAGAAGTTCAAATTGACCAGTTTCTGGTGACTCTTGAATTATTTCTGTTGTTTTTTGCCACGAATTTGCCACAACTACTTTGCCACAAATTCCTTTCACCAATTCAGAGGGAGGTAATTTTGCTGTTTTTGGTTGAAGGCGTATTATTGCTTGAAATGGGTGCACTGTTTGAATTATAATGTTCTCATATAAATGGAGTTGTTGCAGGGGTTTTGGTAGTGGGAATAATTCCAAGTTATTTGTGATAGCAAATGGAGGAGTTTGGTTGTTGTCAGGTTTTGTAGTGCAGTAACTGCAAAGTATTAAGGGGTCAGTTATTTCGTATTTGTTGTCTGCTATAAGGTAGAGAGCTAATTCAAACCATTTGGAATCTTCATTGTTTTCTATTTTGTATGTTACCTCTACAGTTTTTGTGTTACTTTTATAAAAAGTTCTGCGGCAACACACACAAACATGGTTTGGTAGTTCAGCGGATGTACTTTTAAATTTTAGTATTTCTTTTTTGTTTGTGTGTAGTAGAAGGTTGCTATGTGCAGAATTGTTGCTAGTCTGTTGTAAAGCTATTGCAATTTGTAAGTGGCTTTGGATATGGTTGATTTCTTTGAGTAGGTCTTTGGGTGTACCATGCAGAAGAGTGTTATTTAAATTGGCTAGTGCTAAAGCAGGACTTTTAGCATAGTACAGTTTATAGACTAGATTTCCTATAGTTGAATGATGTGTTGATATTATTTTGATATGATGGACCTTTTTGCAAATAGGTCCTGAAATGCAGGCTAATGAATGTCCTTGAAGTCCTGTGTATTTGCGCACTGGACAGGTATCCATATTTTGCAGCACTTTCATTTTGATTGTGTCTTTGCCTTTTACATACTGATTGAGGAACTGGCATAAAGATGTGAAAGATTTTTTGGGAATCTTACACATTGACGTGCATGGCCATTTGTATACTGGACGTTCTGGTTCAGTCGAATGGAGTGGTAATTCTGAGTTTTCTGTGGATATTTTTGTAAGCAGTATTTCTTATTCAATTATGGTATTATTAATTTTTTCATAACCTTGTCCACTGCTATGTATGGCAATTGTGTTTGTTTGGTTTTGTTTGTATGCTTTTTCATTAAAATATGGTTCTGTGCTCGTGGTGTGACTCCATTCACCTCCACAGATATTTAAGAAGTTATTTTTGTTGACATTACGTTTATTGAGAAGATTTTTTTGTAATTTAGTAGTTAGTTTTGTTAGTGCTTTCATTCATTTTAACACTAAAATGAATAACTTTCTTTTGAGAAGGATTGCACTGTCTATCAAAGCTTCTAAGATTAATTTTCTACGGTAGGTTTGAAGGGTTGTGGATGATTTGTCTCCTGGACTCTGTGGTTGAACATTTTTGCTAAAATACTTTTTTTGGTATGGTTACTTGCTAGTATATCAAGATTTATAGAAGCAGTTTTAGCAGTAGTGGTAGCCGAATCCTTGTTAATCATTTTCTGTTTCGTTTTACATTTTGATAGATGAGGCAAAGTTTATGTACTGGAAACTTGTTTTGTTTCGCTAAATGACTGTACTAGCTGTTTTGTTTGAACTTTTTGTACAAACTGGTAGAGATGGATGCTTATTTTGGACACTTTGATTTTGATTTGCTCTACTTCTGCGTTGCTTTCTACGGACTTGCTTTTTGGTAGGCATTCTTTGGGGTCTGTTGAAAAAAAAAAAGAAGGTATGGGTTGGGCCGTTCTGCAATATATGTGTGCTGTGTGCATGAGTGTCTGAGTATGATGGGAAAGATGTATGTGGTGGCGTGTGATTGTGCATTGGGCAGCTACAATAAGTTGGGAAGGCTATTCTTCTATTTGCGTGTTACCAAACTGCGGTTCAGATGAGAGTAGAATGTGAGCTAGTGGTGAGGAGAAGCATTAATAGTAAACCTAATGATATAAAATTAAAACAGTTCTTTGTTTTGTAATACTAACATTCTAGGGGTTGAGTTTGTTATTTGTGTTCCAAAAAAACGGGGATTTGTGTGCTATTCTGCCTGCTAATCCCTGTTTAATAAATGGGGATTTGTGGGCAGAATGGTTCAGAAATCTCCGTTTTTCTGGTGCGCAAATTACATGAATGAACCACACAGTGTGTTCAAGGAACAGTAAGAATATTAAGGTAGTATTGTACTTACTCTTTTTTTGTGGAATGAGCAGGTTTCTTCGGATATGTTGTTTGCAGTTCAGATGCTGCTGATTTTCAGGAGAGTGGTCTTCACTGAAATTGTAAAAGAAAGAAGTTAGTAATTTTGTGTGTTTATAGCACTGATGTTAATGTAGACGTTGATTTTTACGTTTTTGTAGTAGTATTCTTGTTTGATATCTGAACATAGTGTATGCATGCATTTCATTTGACTATGTGCAGCCTTTATATTTTATTTACAATATGTTAGTTCACCATGCTTTGCAAATGAGTAGAATTTTAAGTGTATGAAATTCACTTGGTTTTTTAAAGGTGTGTTGTAGATAGCAGACAGGTTTGGAAGTGACAGCTGATTATGGTAGATGGGCAAAATTCCAATAAGTTCATTTTATAGGTTATGCAGGTTTAGTGGTATTACTCTGTTTATATGCATTCATAAGAGTTGTACATGTACATACATGCCAACATTTTGTAGCAGCTGGGAGGGAGATTCTCTCCAAGCAATTGGGCGAGCTGAATTTCCCCATTAAAATGCATTGGGATTAGAATTATTTTGGGAGGGAGGCAGTACAAAACAGCAACATTTTTGCTAATGAAATCGGGAGTCTCCTGCCTAAATTGGGAGGGTTGGCATGTATGCATGTACTATGAATACAATATCGGGAACATTTATTTTTCCCATAGGATTGCATTGGGACTAGGATTCATTTAGGTGGGAGATAATAAAAAATAGTGCGATTTTCAATGAAAAATCGGGAGTCTCGTGCCTAAATCGGGAGGGTTTGCATGTATGTATAGGTTATGCAGGAGACAGTAAAAAAATAGTGTGATTTTTCAATGAAAACTCAGGAGTCACGCGCTTTATTCGGGAGCGTTGGCATGTATGTATTGGCTATGCAGATTTAGTGGCATTACTTTGTTTATATGGAATCATAATAGTTGTGCATGTACTCTGATTAAAATATGCATACCTGTACTTTGTAATCATGCATGTGGATATGCATGGAGCTGTAAGTAGAAATCTCCAAGACTTGTACTGTAGTTTTTGTAGTAGGTGCTTTCCAATGATATGAGACTTGTATTCAGTGTGATCAATAGTACATTTGAAGTGCAGAACTCTGATGATGGAGTTAGATGTAGAGGTCTTGGATGTGATTGGTGGATGGTTGTGTGACTGCTTAGCTGTATCCAATGAGGGAATGGAACCGAGAGTGATGTGGAAAGGGTAGAAGGGCTGGCTAAAAGTTACGTGCCGCGCGGACACCACGGCTGTCCGCGGGTAGGGCACGCCACATACGGGGTTTTCCAGCAAATCCAGCATGGAAAGGGGACTGTAGGGATCAGCCAATCAGATGTTGACGTTGTTGATTTGTGCAGAAATAGAGTGTGTGTAGTGAAGATGGCAGAGGTGGAGAAAGTCAGGGTGTTGGTGCTCGGAGATATCTTTGTGCATGCTTTACAGCAGTATGCTCAATGTAGGCATGTGGCAAACAATTTCGATGTTAAAGGAGTGGAGGTGGTGTGGATCGCTGTGCCTGATTGCAATGTAGAGAGAATTCTACAAGTTTGTGAAGATATGTGCAGGATGAACAGTCCCCATCTGGTAGTTTTGCACTATGGTGCTTTCCATTTGGGCTACGTCAGTGCCCCTACTTTGTTGGCAGATTTGGAACAGTTGGTTCAAGCAGTAATGAACATCCTTCCAAATGCGAAAGTAATTTTTTTTCTGGATTACTACCTAGGGCAATATGGGACAATAGTTCTGTTTTTTGTCCTCAGCAAAACATTGGTAGGTGTGCAGTCAACCGAGGCATGTCTGCTTTCATGCTTAGAGTTGGTATGTTTTTCTGTAATAATGAGAATATTGTTTCGAGTAATGCTGCTTATTTTGAAGCAGATGGTGTTTCTTTATCTTTTTTGGGAAATGCCATGTTCTTTTGGAATGTAAGGGTTGCTTTGGAACAGGTTATGTGAAGATTTTAGTTGTAAAGTAAGAAGAAAACCCCCCTAAAAAAATACAAAATAACAGGTGTCTGTCAGGCATCTGCAAAAAAAACAAAAAAACGTCTCTTTTCAGAGCCCACCTTAAAGGGGGAAATTGGGAACACTATTTCAATGTACTTTCACCATGCTCAGATCTTCTACATGTTCGCGGACATGGCGGTAGTCTGTGGACAGCGCGTATTACATATGGGCATTCTGGGGTGGAGAGGCATGCAAATGAGAATGAGCGGAGCTAGGGATTGCTCAGTAAAGTTTAGTGGGTGTGTTGTGTAAGGAGAGATTTAGTGAGGACGTCTTTTTCCTGAGAGAAGAACAGATAGCTATGGCTGTGTGTTTTCGAAAACAGATTATCTGGATTTTGGGAGACCCATGGATACATTGGTTGGAGGTGCATGCAGAACATTGTGGTGTATCTGCAGATCTTGGATTCCCTCATGTGGAAGTCTAGATGGCATGGAGTGCGTGGAATGAAGTGGCTGGACTTGGTACCGCTCTGTGCTACTGAACAGACAGAGTGTCATCCTGATATAATTATAATTCATTGTGGAGGGAACAGTTTAGGACATGTGTCTGGAATTTCTTTGCAATTTGCAATGAAAGAAGGACTTGAGAAGGTCATGGACATGTTTCCAAATTCCCAAGTAATTTTTTCTCGTATTACGCAACGACTAATGTGGCTGCGTTCTTCTTCATTTGGTTCACAAATGGAGAAAGTGAGGCGCAATGTCAAGAAGGCTGTTTGTGCCTTTCTAAGAGATGTTGGCATGTCCTCTTTTCACAATGAAAATATTATGTTTCGTAGCACATTAATTTTTCGCATAGCTGGAGTCCATCTTACATATGCTGGCAATCAGATTTTTCTTAGAAATGTACAAAATGCATTGCGCTCTTTTTTGGAATTATAATCATCTATTTTGTATTAGATGGTGACGATTCCAAGTTTTTCAAACACACAAAACACCATCAAAAGGCTCTTTTCAGAGCCACCACTTACACCCAGGGTAAAGTGCATTGGTTTTGCTAGGACAGCACCCCAAAATTTTACCTGTCCTAAGAATGTCCACAGACTTTTAAAAAATGCGCAAGGACCTGCACTGTTTATTTGATAGTTCTATTTTTAAACTGGGAAAGGTGGCTCTGAAAAGAGGTTTTTTTGGGGGGGATTTTTGTTGTTTTATATCTCTTTGGCTTTTTTACACACAACACACTAGGAGAGGAGGGGAATGGAGGGTAAGGAAGGGACACCAAACACGGGGATAAGTAAGGGCAGGTGGAGAGAGGAAGATGTAGGGTGGGCCTTATTTAGGTAAGTAGCAGGTCTTCTCGTGGTCCGTGACCGTAATCTCGAAAGCACTTCGAAGACTCTCCCCCCTGCAGAGTACTGCATCACAGTACATACACAATATTGTGACCCTCGAAAGGTAAGGGTCAACATCATCGCGAATGGCCTGTGAAGCAGCTGGAGGGATGCGCTCTCCCACAGGAGTGGCTCTTGTGGTGAGAGGAGCGGAAATGGAGGATGCTGTGGAGGAACTCAACCTACTACGTTCATCACAAGGTACAACCATGCGAATGTCCACATCGTGGAACGAAGTTAGGTGTTGCTTCATGGATGTCGTATCAAAGCTGTATGCACCACGTCTCCCACGACTCAGCACTAATTTTCACTGGTTACAGGTGACCTTGTCCGTGCATGCTTTTGGTACGTTACCATAAACGGTAAACAACCGCCACACCCAAGACTCCCGGCGAGTGCTGGTAGTAGGGCGTTCCTCCAACTCATTCTCTTCATCCTCTTCATCCTCGTTCTCTACACCCTCACGCGTGTTCCCCTCTGCAGGCCCTTGGGGAGGTGGTGGTGGTGGAGGGTTTGGGGGTGGTGCTGAGGCTGATGTAGCAATAGCAGCCATGGATGCCATTAGGGTTGATGAGGTAATCTCAGCTAGAGCACTAAAGGCAGCAAAAGTCAATCTGCAATAGCCAGAAGTACAATGAAGATCATCTCTGGCATGTGGCTTTTTATAGGGGTGGAGGGGTGCGTCTTGAGAACATATCGAACACTCAAAAGCATTCAAAAAGTTCCACAAAATATGTGGAAAGCCAGGGCCATTGTCTGGAACATGTGAAATGGTGATTTTTTACTGTAAATAATTTGGATTGTCTGAATAAGTCCTTTTAAAATGTTACACATGCTCAGTGTGGGTGCGGTAATATGATGATGTCGGGAACACGTCCGCGAAGGGAACGGGTGTCCGCAAGACAGCAAATGCGCAGGAGCAGTCATGTACATGCGTGCGGGTGTTCGGGTCCTGAAACTAATTAAAAGTGTGACACAAGTGAGATGGACAGTTACGGAGAGGCACGATCTTTGCAGGATTTATGGGTATGGTGCGCATGTTCTGCAGACTGCACAGCCAGGTATCGTGTCCTTAGGACACCTCAATTTTGTTTGACTACGGACATCCCAGACACCGCGCCTGTTCTACGGACAGTCCCATCTTGGTTGTAAACGGTATGGACAGGTATAGTGTCCTTAGGACATCTCAATTTTGTTCATTTACGGACACCCCGGACAGCTGTTGTGTTCTAAGAACAGTTCCATCTTGGTTGCGAATGGTACAGAGAGGTGTAGTGTCCTTAGGACATTCACATTTTGTTAATTACGAACAGGCCGGACAGGCGTGCTGTCCGCCGACATTTTAACTGCTTTTTAAAAAAAAATAAGATACAAAAACAGGGGAATTAGGGGTTTGGAGAGGATGGATCGGAGGAGATGAAGGGATGGAAATCTCTTCAAAACGTTTATTTTGTTGTTCACGGTTTGGGGATAGTTGACTGGGACATGGAGAGGGGCACAGGAACAGGTGGGGCAATGGTACTTACTTTTTTCTTTGATGTGGTCCTCTACTAACTGTTTCAAACTATTGACATTTTCCTTCAGCCTGTCTACTTTATGTTCAATGCGTTTGAGAGTCTTTTCCATTGTGTCTTGTGGAGTCACATTTTCAATCTTTCTATGGTCTGTAAAAAATAAACATATATATGTTAAGTACACATTAGGTAATGAGTATCAATTTCCTTGTATAGACACGTGTCTACCATTATTATCACTGTCTTCAGACATTTTCTCATGTGGAAAATTGTCTTCCAGCCACTCCAAAGTACTGCACATTTCTGTGGGAAAAACAAAAATATATTAATTATACTGTACCTCACCCAAAAAGTAGAGTAATATATACAAAAAATGAAGTTTACTTACTACTTTCTGGTAAGTTGTATTCGTTGTGTTGTGTAGGTCTACTGTTGCTTCTAGCTCTGCAGTTTCTGTGAGGTAATTATGTTGGAGG
The DNA here is from genome assembly GCF_040938575.1 of Ambystoma mexicanum. Lineage (NCBI taxonomy): Eukaryota > Metazoa > Chordata > Amphibia > Caudata > Ambystomatidae > Ambystoma > Ambystoma mexicanum. The sequence continues at coordinate 658,158,650 of NC_090930.1, forward strand.
TATATCTTTTTTGTTATGGTATAATCCATTTTCTTACATATCGTATTTCAATGGCTGGCTGATGTGTTAAATACGTAGGTTCCACTGCTTATTTATGAATATATTTAATGTGTATATGTGCTGCTTTTTCAACTTGCGTACTGTTTATATGGTATGATAGAACAATTTCAGATACCCCCTGCATGTTTGGGTAGTGTTGATGTCGCTCGTGACCGTCCGCGGACATCAAAATCATTAGCGGGGTGTTCGGTATGTTCTAAGTTAATTGTATATAAAGTAAGGGAACCCTAGTACACATCTATCAAATTTACACTATGAAAATGTATATTCAGTAAAAAAAACTTTGTTAAAAGGACATTATGGTTAAGTTGCACTACTAATAACCAATGAAATTCAGTAAAAACAATTTGTTAAAGGGACGTTATGGTTCCAAGTAAAACCGAAAAACCCTTGAAATTCACCAGTTATGGTAAGCTAAGCAACCATACCTCGCGCCACCACCGTGCACTGCTAAGACTAACACCCAGGACATCAAAGCTCCCATTTGCCATCATTCGCTGAATGCGACCAGCTGCAGAGACGCCAACACCTGAACACATGAGAAGCCTGAAAGGAAGAAGCAAGAAAACAAACTAACGTACCTGAGCGAGCTCCGAGCCCTGTGAGTCCCCCCATGGCAAACAAAGGTACAGGGGTGAACTACAGAAGCGGGTGTCCACTGCAGCAATACGCAATAAAGAGAAAGGACTACGATTGTGAAAAGGGCGATAACGGAACATTGAACTAGTATAACTTGATATCTGAGGAACTATTCAAAAACCTGAAGAATGAGAATGTTTGTGAATTATTAAGAAAGTGGAGCGAGAGAGAAAGCCACAAGAGATGAAGAGTGGGGAGAACACTTAATGAGAAACTGTAAAAAGTGTTATGAGCATATTGAATCAAACAAGGAGAGAAAGAGTGGATTTAAAAGACACCAAGAGTGGGAAACTCTCAACCCTAATAAAAGAAGGGAACAACATAAAATAAAAGGGAGATGTGTAAGAGAATATCTCAGTGAACATTGATAAATGCCATATTATCAAGAAGACAAGATCTGATCACTGTTGGTGGTATGGTCAGGTGGATTTAGGTTTGGACTGAGGACATTTTGAGTTTGGACTTCATGACGACAGATGAACACCTTTAGTTTCATTTAGTTAGGTTGGGACTGCCCCTATAGCGATAGGGTGAGATAGTCATTTTTCCATATTTAAATAAAAGAACATCAGAATGTCCACTGTGTGTCTGATCACCACAGTCTTCAGTGGCCTGAAGTCAGAACCCAGGTTAGGCAGGAAAGACATTGCCCAGAATGGCAGATACCAGACATTGCAAGCAGTCTTTTCTTTCACACTGCTATCAAAAAAAGAAGGTTTCCTCGAAGAGGAAGACAGAGGCAATGAAACTGTCTTTGAGAATGCATAGACCTCAGATTTCTTCGGGGTTGTCGTTGAGGGAAGGTATACATACATAACAGCAGAAATGCTCAAATATGAAAAATCACAGGAGGCACACGAGTGAAAGAGAATTGTGAATTTGGAGAGGATTAATGTATCCCAGACAGTAACAGAACAGTCTTCATCCTCATGGGCCATACAATAGAGGCTGAAGGCTCGGTAAGGGGCATGAGTGTGCTGGGCGACCATCCCCCCAGGTGATAAGGCAACAGGTAGCCGAGCATGAAAAAAGCAAAAAAGGGGAGCTGACAGACATGATTGTGCCTGGTGACGAGGAGGAGCACGGTGAATGGCAATTTGGTTGGAGAGGGAAATATCAAAGCAAAGGGCTCTATTCACGGCCCAAGGCAGAGCTTAACCTTGCCTGTAAAATTCCAAGAATACGAAAATGTATCCACAGTGACTAGCAACAATGTAACACGTGTATTTCTCATTATTATATCTTTCATGTTCGTGCTCCAAGGAATGGAAATGGTGTGCTAGCAGGCGAGCGTTTGGCGCACTGAGTGAGCAGATGAACGGTGAGGACCAATCAGCGTTGAGCTTTTGGGAGCATGCTCATTGTGGACAGTGCTGCAATAGCTTAAAAGGCTCATGCTGCCAACATTCTGTGAGGAACATTGGCGGTTGTGTGGGCGGGGGGGACAGATGGCGGATGGATTCTCCGACTCTATATTGCTTCCTCTATTGTGAAATATGCTTGGTCAATTTGACTTCCAGAAGGCACTCATACGTATTTGTATTTATTTATTTATAGAGCGCACCGAGCCCTGAGGCATCTGGGCACTTATCTTGCATAGTATATTACATGTTACACTGTGTTACATAGTTTATGTACTGTGTTGTATGATTACCCATTGAGTTACAGATAAAGGGGTGGGTGCAAGTTGCATGTGGCCGACATGGAATCCAAATTGGATTCTGGAACTACAGACAGATCCTGCTATTATCCATACATTGACCATATAGGAAAAGCTATTGTTCACCTCTCATAAATCTGCTGTAGTGTCAATTGAATATACATACATATTACACAGCCCACGGTAGTGGCTGTGTAGTTATGGTTAAGTTGCTAATCCCATAGGAAGAGCACTTTATGGGGGTTTTATAACTTCGCTCCCCCTGGACGAATCCTCACCAAACTTTGCAGAAAAAGTATATGGCCCACTCTGAATTTCTTTGCAAATTCTTCTTTGGTTTGGTCCAGGGGGGCAAAGTTATAGGGAGTGTCCCAAAATTTCTTTTTTTCCCATAGACCTAATGGGAAAAAACTTTGCGCATGCCTACAGCTCAAACCGCTGGACGGATTTCCACCAAATGCGTGGCAGGAGCAGCGGCTTAGTTCCGAAAGCATACATCTGTTAATTTGGTGTAAATCCGTGCAGTATTTCTTTTTTAAATGGGCAAAACGTAAGGCAAACTAATTAGTGATATCCATGTCCGCTCCGCGGACACACTTCCCTGTTCACTCCGCGGACAGGACACCGATTGGCTAATCGGCTTGCGCCATGTCCACGGACACACAACGTGTTTTCTGATTGGCTGGGATGGCGTGAGGTGCGTCACATTGTTTCGATGCACCCACCATATTGGCCAAAACGTAAGGCAAACAAATTAGTGATATCCATGTCCGCTCCGTGGACACACTTCCCTGTTCACTCCGCGGACAGGACACCGATTGGCTAATCGGCTTGCGCCATGTCCGCGGACACACAATGTGTTTTCTGATTGGCTGGGATGGTGTGAGGTGCGTCACATTGTTTCGATGCACCCACCATATTGGATCTGCCGACAGCGTGGCAGCGAACAGAGGCAAAATGCAATTTTGTGGAGTGTGTTGGTGTGAAGAAGTGCATGGGGAGGGTTGGGGAGTAAGAGATGGGTCAAATACTGTATTTGTTTAGGTGGCAGGTGCCCTTGATGTGTTCGCCATGTCCGCGGTCATCGCAGTTGTCCGCTGACATAATAAATGCACTACTGCCTATTTTACTTCATCATGATGTGAATTTTGGGTTGTTAGTAGAGATTTGATTGTAATTAATATTCGCTATAAGCAGGTTACATACCACAGTCAAAATGTTTGACATTATAGGTGTGTTATGCTGCGGTGGTTGTGGCCAGGGCCTAGAGTCTTGGGTGCATGGGTATGCACCCAAGACTCTAGGCGCTGGCCACAACCACTGCAGCATAACACACCCATAGAATGAAACACCCATCAAATATCCAGAACCCATAAGTTTGTGTACTGTTTCATTTGTAGAGTTTGTATGTTAAGTTTTGGCTAGGCTATGCAGTTAAGATTGTGGTGTTTGTAACAAGGAGTGCAGTGTTTGTGAGTTTATTTATTGTATACTTACTGGTTGAGTTTTTTGTGGTTGTATGCAGTTTTTTCATGACATGGTTAACTGGACCAGACATACATTTTTGATATTTGTGATAAAAGAAAAGATCATATGTTAGAGCAGGTAGTTCATAATGAGTTATTGCATTGCATAATAGACATTTCTGTATTTTTATTACCCTCATATTTAGAACTTTACAAGTACTATTGTTCAAACTAGTGTACTGTGCAATTTGCTCAGTTTCTGTGTTTGTTTTCTAAATCATTGGGTCTGTGGGATAAAAAATCCATGCTGGATTTTAAAAAAAACTTCTATGTTGTGGTACAATATATTTCTTTCATTGTTTTACTGTTTATTTCTTCTTTCATGCTAATCTTCTATCTTTGGCTTGTTGCCGATTTTTGGGGCAATTAGATACCTGTAGGCATATTCTAACTGTATATTCCTTGTTTGAATTTAGTAGTATTTGTTTATCTGTTTGCTTGTTTTAAATGTTTTGGGGCAGTTAGATACCTATTGGCATATTCTGACTGTATATTCCTTGTTTAATTTTAGTGGTATTTATGTATGCGTTTGCTTGTTGCAGAATCTTGGGGCAGTTACATACATGTTGGCATACTCTAACTGTGCACAGTTTTGAAGTAGAAGTTTTGGTTATGTTCATACACAGATTACGTATTAAATTTTGGTTTTAAGAATATTAAGTAAGCGTTTACAAGATTTGCTGGCAATCTCTGCTTTAGAGTAATGGTACTACATTACATTCAAACCATCCACAATTCTTTTTAATATATGCAGTGTAGTGACCTGCATTGGTTGTGGCTCCTGCGTGGTAGATTATACCTATTGTTGTGAAGGTTTTCTTACCCAGTGATACTTGACCATGTGTGAATCCAGTCAGCTTACAGTTGTTTTTGTACCATCTGCATTGTAACGTAAAAGCATTACTATTACGTATTTACTATGTGTCTGTATTTGTAAGGTGGAGAAATTACCTGAATTGCAGATAGTACATAATCTGCCATGATTTGCATTTTGTACAAGTTGCTGAAATGGAATGGATTCACAGTTAGGTATGGATACATACACAAAGAGTTCATTAGGGACTTCTTCCGGTGCCACATCGGTGCAGAGAGTGCATGTATGTTTCCACATGTATGAAATCTGAAAGATTTCATTTATAGGTATGTTTTTCTTTTCCAGTACTTGTAGTAAGTACATTAGACATTCTTGTGGATCTTCTTGTGAGTCTATAGTGAATTTGACAATTCCAGCACAGTAGTCCAATTCTTGTCTTGTTCTATGAACACTGCAAGTGTTGTCAGGATTGTTGGTTGCATTTCTATGAAGGACTAACATTTGCAAACACAATTCGTCTGTACTGTGTAACTAAATGTTCTCAATAATTGGTGGCAATTGGAACTGAACATTTATTGCTACATTTGCGTAGCAATTTACAGCAGTTATATTTGAAAATTTGAATGGACCTGACAGTTCTGTGTCGAAGTCATTTGTTCGGAGTGTGTATTGTTTCTTTGAAGAAGTAGTTGAGTTACCTTGACCAGTGGATTCTTCTTTCGTTGTGGTGCTTGATGAAGTATTAGTTTCTTTTTTATTCTTTGGAGGAATTGTAGTGGTATTGTTTCAGTTTGAAGTAGGTTTCTTTTACAAGGTTTAGCTTTTTGTGGAACAGGATACGTTTATGGGGGTGTGGAGTGAACACAGCCTATTTTATTCTAGAATGCAAGGAATATCTGCATTTACTTTACTTGCATCAAAGTTGATTAGAAATAGCCCGTCAAGTGTACAGAAACATGATAGTGCTACATAGCGCATGCCTTCTTTAAAAACTGTGCGACCAATATCTATTAATGCTTTATCTAGGCTAAGTCCTTACTCCACATCAAGGTTATGTTTAAGCAGTACTCTACAGTTTAAAGATAATTTTAATATTTTCTCCAAACCATCTGTTTTGGAGATAGAGTTTTCTAGGGTATTTAGTCTTGTTGTGGCTTGTTGACACATGAGTAGTGTCATACCATGTACGTCCAGTTTACCTGCGGAGCAAATTACAGTTGTTGGTTGCATTTTTTTTAACATTGTTTCATTGAATTTTGAACAGCTTGCAAGAGTTGGCATTAAGGACATACAATTGACATTTTGTGTGCTAATTGTTCCATGACATCAGTAGCACATGAGTTATGGCCATAGAGTGCATGGATGTGCCTGGTTTGTAATATTGCTTGTGCTTCTTGAGATAGTACACCAACTCTAATACTTTTTAAAATGTTGGCGTATGTGAGGTCTGCAGACTGGCACATGTTTTCTGTTAATTCTCTGTATTGGAAATGTTGCCAAAGGTTGAAATTTCCTGTGCTGCCAAGAGTTTTACGGCACAGTTTGTGCGCTAAGGTTTTAAAAATAGGTTCATCTTTCACTGGTGTCAATTGAAGAAGATCTCCGAAAACATTGCAGAAGATCTCCAAAAACAATAATGTGTTTTCCTCCAAAGAGCTGTTCGTAGTCTGTTTTGAGGACCTCTCGTAAACGAGGTGAATCAAAACCAACATTAGGTTGGAGACCATGCTCACCTCATCTATTAGCAGCATTTTCAATTGTTTGACAACTCTGTGTAGTTCCATTGCAGCTTCTATGGAAAGTTTGTAATAGTCTAATTTATTTTGGTGTTCTACTGGAAGGAGTAGTAATCGGTGTAAAGTGACACCGCCTATGTTGTAGGCAGCTAAACCTGTGGGGGCAGTTACAACAGCTGACAGTTTGTTGTTTGTCAATTGTTGAAGGAACTTGCTGATGATTTTGATTAATAATATTTTGCCTGAACCAGCTTCACCACTTACGTATAGCAGTATAGGTTTGTAGTTTTGGCAGGTACAGTTTTTATTTTCATGTTCCACACCATGTCAATTTGTTTTGTTATTTCTTGGAAAATGCTACGCTGCTCATTGTTTAGTTGTGATTTTAGTACAGTGAAGTCTTCTGTAGCAAGTTCATACTGACACATGGTGTTTTCTACTTCTATCATGGCAAATTCTGCCTCATTTGCTATTAGTGGCTGTCCAAGTGGTTCTTGGCTTCCTGTTACAGAAGGTTGACTACTGTGGGGCGTGTCCACTTGTAATTGGGACTGGCGTTCTTCTTCGTGTTGCTGTTCATTGTGCAACATTGCTTGGTACTGTGTAAAGTTTACATCTGTTATAGTGCTTTCATTTGCTTTGAAAGCATCTTCATAGGAGTCATATATATCCAGTAACTCTTCTTCTTTTCTCCATGGTTTAAAAAGTTGTAGCAGGGACATGTCATTCCGTTTTTTATGTTGTGGAGTTTTAAATGACATTTTTTTTTATAATTGTCTTTATTATTTTCGATATATCAACAATCAAGTAACATAACTTCAACATCTCCCCTCAACTCCCCCCCCCTCCCTCCCTGGGGACACATATGCTTTAGTACAGGGATTACATTATGCATTAAAGATATCTGAGATCTTGATGTTGTGTGGACACCACTGTTCCATATAGTCTGATTTGAGGTACTCCAGGACTCCGCCCCATTCCTTTGCAAACCTGTCTCTCGTTCCCTGGGTTGTGTTTGTGACTTTTTCCATCGCCATCTGGGCCCAGACTCTTTGGAGCCATGCGAAAATCAGCGGGGTGTCTTTCTTTTTCCAACTATGGGCAATTGTTGTCCATGCCGCTATAAGGAGACCCATAAGACTTCTCCATTGTGATTTATTATATCTTCTTGCCATGTCATCTCTTATTCCACACAACCAGACACCCTCTCCTAATTGTCCCACATCTGGAAATATTTTGCCCATTTCTCCCTTAACTTCTTCCCAGAAAGGCTTTATTCCTTTGCATGTCCACCAGATGTGTTTCCAGGTTCCCACCTCTCTGCATTCCCTCCAGCATAAGCTTGACGTTTTTGGGAACATAGTGTGAAGTCTCTCGGGGGTGTAGTGCCACTGTGCAACAATTTTTATCCACATTTCTCTTGTTTGAGCAGATCTGGTCATTTTTGGAGTTAGAGTCCAGAGGTCCTCCCATTGTTTCCTTGTTGGTTCCCACCCCAGAGTGCTGTTCCATTTAATCATATATGACCACTTAATTTCTTCATCCTGTGTATTTATAAAGGAATCTAGAGTAGAAACCCATTTCTTTGCCCCTGAGTTCGTTGTAACATATTTCTCGAATGGGGTGAGAGTTCTCGTTGCTGCCTTCGTTATGTCCGGGGATCTCAACCAATGTTTGAGTTGTTCGTGTCTGTATTTCTCCAGAGTGGAGCGTGCTGCGAGTGGGAGGCAGGATTCATATGATCTAATTTCATTGTTGATGAACATTTCCCCAATTTTCGTTATTCCTTCCTCCTCCCAACAATCATATGCCCCCTGCTCCATCCCCCGTGGGAACCGCGGGTTTCTACAAATGTTTGCATGTCGCACACCTCCATCGTTGTTTTCATTATTTCGCTAATCCCTATGTTGGGGTGTCTGTGCTGTTTCTGTTTCCAGAGTAGTTCCACTAATGGGGTTCTTGCCACTTTAATGACAATTTGATATGATTAATTAAGCTGCGTTTGGTAAGTTTCACTAAGCTGCCTTCACAATTTACCACTCTGTATCTACCTTTCTTTTCATCTGGTTTAACATTATTTTTGTATGTGAAGTTTTGGACACATGGTTTCCAAAGTGGTACTCCTGTTTGGGTAGTATGTGTCTTATAAACTGTTTTTCAAAATGGCTTGGGTGTTGGGATCATTTTTGGCTATTGTTTCTATGTCCTCATATGATTTGAGAACTCTTTTTCTAGATTTAGCAGGACCAAGTCTTAGCCATACTATATTTTCAGATTTTCCATACAGGGTGGCACCCGTTAAACGGTCTGCAGCTTCATAGCAGCCACATTCTCTATGAGAGAGCATTTGTATGCCTAAGCTGTACAATTTCTGTGATAGTGTTTTGGCAGATGATATGCCATCACAGAGGTCCTGAAGCTCTGTTTTTTCTGCTTTGGTTAAGTAGGCTGTGACATTACCTCCTTTCTTTCTGACCGTACTCAGACCCTCGCTATGCCCCCTTTCCTCTCTGCTCCGTGCACCCTCTCTTGTGGGGTGCCCCAGGGATCCTCTCTATCACCAATTCTGTTCAATATATACATCTGGGCCCTGATCTGTCTCATCCGTTCCTATGGGCTCAACTGTTACTCATACGCGGATGATACACAAATCCTGATCCGCCTAGATCAGGAGCAATCTGAGGTTTCAGCCTGCCTCCATGACTGCTTAAGGGCAGTCGGGATATGGATGGACCAGAACTCACTAAAACTAAATGAGGATAAGACGGAGGTACTATTGGTAGGATGCCCTCCGAACCCCCTTTTGTGGACCCCTGCTTTCTGGCCCCTCTCCCTGGGCCCTCTACCTAGCCCAGTTAGTAAAGTAAAGAACTTAGGGGTCATCCTCTCTGCTTCTTTGTCTATGGATAACAAGGTAGCAGCCGTCTGTCAATCCGCTCACCACCAGATCCGGGTCCTCAAGAAGGTTATGCCGTTGATCCCTGAAGCCCTTCGCCCTCCCGTGGTAGCTGCATTGGTGATCTCACGGTTAGACTATTGCAACTCGTTGTACCTTGCACAGCCAAGCGGTCTTATCCACCGCCTCCAACGTATGCAGAATCTTGCAGCCAGGTTAGCCACCGGTTCCCCCTATGGGGCTCACATTACACCAGTGTTGCGCAAACTTCACTGGTTGCCGGTGAGGAAACGAATCCATTTCAAATCCCTGTGCATTGTCCATCGGGCTATTTATGCCCAGGGTGCCGAATTTCTTCAATCCAAATTTACCAGATATATCCCAGGTCGGGACCTTCGTTCCATGACCTCCAATCGTTTGATCATTCCCAGAGCTAAGCGGTAAAGGCTCGGCGGCAGAGCATTCTCTATCGCCACCCCCAAACTGTAGAATGGCCTTCCTCCGTCTCTGCAAGCCATTGCTGACTATCTTGGCTTTAGGCGAGCTCTCAAAACCTACCTGTTCTAACTCTAGCTGTTATCAGGTTTCCTCGCCCAAGCAGTCTCTTTTTCCAGCGCCATGATTCCCTAGGGCGACCGTGCGCTTTATAAGTTACAATAATAATAATAATATGATCGTGCAACTGCAATGGAATTGTCTGCAATGTACTGCACATCTATGTTTGCATTCCATAGGAGGGCAATGATTGCATTGTAATCATTGATGTATTTTGATTCTTCTGTTCTTTTTATGTAATATGTGTTCTTCAGTGATTTACCTTTGACACCATGTCTGACTGAAGACATGAAGTTGTTTACTTGACCTGTTGCTGAAACTGGTCTAGGGAAACCAAAGCAGCATTTGGTATAGTAATTCCCTTTTTTAAAATATTTGCGACGGCAATATTTCCCACATTTGTGTCTGTGAAATTGTAAAATTTGTGTGTTGTTTGTGAAGGGATTTCACATGTGACATATTTTTGGATGAACTGCAAAACAGTGGCATCACTGTCCTGACCAAATTTAGGAGCATCTTTAATCCATAATAGCATGTGGATGTGTGGTGCTCCTCTGGCTTGGCATTATTTTCTCCAAAAGAAGTGTTGAACTTCTCCCAAGGGAGGAACAGTCTTATTACAAATAAAGTGTAGCATAGCAATGAGGCAATGCTGGAAATATCTTGATTCATTTACAGGATTTAGAGAGCAGAGTTCTCCTGGTGTTTTTATATCTATATTTGTTTTATTTTTGTTTGTTATGCATAGGAAATTGTGTAAATCTTCCCATGCATATTCTCCATAGCTTAATGTAACAAACCAAGTGGGTGGGCCAAGGTTTCTTATCATACAGCGTACATCTCCGTGACGTCGGAACCAGTATTCTTTTGTACCACGCATGTTTGCTAAAAGATTTGTAATACTTGATGTTAAAACCTCATCTTTTTCTTGAACTTTTTGTAATATTTCGTAGCTCACATATTTTGAAAATGGGTACCTGATTTTAATGTGTGTACATCTCCGTAACATAGAGTTGCTAGTTCACTTTCAAAGAGAAGGTGGAATATGTATTACACGTTTTTTCTGAGTCTGGGGTTGTCAGAATACATTCGTAGAGAGCGATATTCTGATGCTGTTATCTGAGTGGGTCTATCATCATACCTTCCTCCTTTTCCAGTAGAAAAGAGTAGAAGAAAGGCCTGTGCTTCTATACTTTTTTCCCATATGCTGATTGGACATCCTTTGGCTTGTCGCATTTGGTTCGTTTCCAGTGCATCATCTATAGCGTCTTTAGAGTGTAAAGGATGAATTGTATAATGGTCTAAAATATTGGATTCTGTATCAGTATTTAGAAGTTCAAATTGACCAGTTTCTGGTGACTCTTGAATTATTTCAATGGTTTCTCTCAGGTTTTCTTCAATATTAACTTCTTTGTAGTATTCATTGTTGTTTTTTATATATTGCAGGGCTTGTCTAACTTTATGTAAGTCCAAGAGTTGTTGCCAAATTTTTTTGTCTTTTGTATTAACGCCATTTACTAAGACAATTAAAGATTGATCTATTGGCCATTGCACTCCTAGCGTGGGTACATTTTCTTTGAGATTTAATGGTAAATACACTACTTTGCCACAAATGCCTTTGACTAATTCAGAGGGAGGTAATTTTTCTGTTTTTGGTTGGAGGAATATTATTGCTTGAAATGGGTGCACTGTTTGAATTATGATGCTCTCATATAAATGTAGTTGTTGCAGGGGTTTTGGTAGTGGAATAATTCCAAGTTATTTGTGATAGCACGTGAAGGTGTTTGGTTGTTGTCAAGTTTTGCAGTGCAGTAATTGCAAAGTATTAAGGGGTCAGTAGTGTCATATTTGTTTTCTGCTATAAGGTAGAGAGCTAATTGGAACCATTTTGAATCGTCATTGCTTTCTATTATGTCCATTATGTCTATAGTTTTTGTGGTACTTTTATAAGAAGTGCTGCGCAACACACACACATGGTTTGGTACTTCAGCAGAGGTACTTTTAAACTTTAGTATTTCTTTTTTGTATGTCTGTACTAGAAGGTTGCTATTTGTACAGTAGTTCCTAGTTTGTTGTACATCTATTTCATTTTGTAAGTGGCTTTCAATTCCAAAATATTTTCTTTGGATATGCTCTAACACTTCGAGTAGTTGCTTGGCTGTACCATGTAGAAGATTGTTATTTAAATCGGCTAGTGCTAAAGCAGGACTTTTAGCATAGTAGAGTTATTGGACTAGATTTCTTATAGTTTTATGATGTGTTGATATCATTTTGATATGATGGAAGGTGCTTTTGCAAATAGGTCCTGAAATGCAGGCTAATGAATGTCCTTGTAGTCCTGTGTATTTGCACACTGGAGAGGCATCCATATTTTGTAGTAGTTTCATTTTGATTTTCTCTTTGCTTTTTACATACTGATTGAGGAACTGCCATAAAGATTTGAAAGATTTTTTGGCAATGTTACACATTGATGTGCACGGCCATTTGTAGACTGGACATTTTGGTTGAGTAGAATGTGGAGGTGATTATGAGATTTCTGGGGATATTTTCGTTAGCAGAATTTCTTGTTCCATAATGGTGTCATTAAGTTTTTCATACACTTGTCCACTGCTAAGTATGGCAATTGGGTTTGTTTGCTTTTGTTTATATGCTTCTTCATTAAAATATGGTTCTGTGGTCGAGGTGTGACTCCATTCACCTCCACCGATGTTTAAGAAGCTATTTTTGTTGATATTCCGTTTATTGAGAAGTCTTTTTTGTAGTTTAGAAAGTTAGTTTTGTTAGTGGTTTCATCCGGTTTGAAACTAAAATAAATAACTTCCTTTTGAGAAGGATTGCACTGTCTACGAGAGCTTCTAGGATTAATTTTCTATAGTAGGTTTTAAGGGTTGTGCATGATTTCTCTCCTGTTTTTAAAAGGTTCTGATGGACTCGGTGGCGGAACATTTTTTGTAAAACATTTTCTTTGGTATGCTTACTTGCCACTACATCAAGATTTGTAGGTGCAGCGTTAGCAGTAGTGGTAGAAGAAGTCTTGTTAATCACTTTCTGTTTGGTTTTACATTTTGATAGAGGAGGGAACGTTTCTGTACTGGAAGCTTGTTTTGTTTCGCTTAATGACTGTATTAACTGTTTTGTTTGAACTTTTTCTACATAATCTGCTAGAGACGGATGCTTATTTTGGATACTTTTATTTTGATTTGCTCTACTTCTGCGTTGCTTTCTACGCAGTTGCTTTTTGGTAGGCATTCTTTGGGGTCTGTTGGAGAACAAAAAGAAAGTGTGGGTTGGGCTGTTGTGCAGTGTATGCGTGCTTTGTGCATGAGTGCCTGAGTATGATGGTAAATATGATTGTGGAGGTGTGTGATTGTGCAATGCGCAGCTACATCAAGTTGGGAAGGCTATTCCTGTATTTGTGTGTTACTAGACTGGGCCTCAGCTGACAATATAAAGTATGCAAATGGTAAGGGGAAGCAATAATACTACATCTAATGGTAAAGGGTTAATATATTTATTTCTTCTACAATACTACAATACTAAAATGCTAGTGTGTTTGAGTAACAGTTAGAACATTATGTTAGTTTTGTACTTACTTTTTTGTATGGAAAGAGTAGGTTTCTTCTAAGTCCTTGTTCGTACTTCAGACGCTGCTGATTTTCAGGAGAGTGGTCTTCACTGAAATTGTAAAAGAAAGAAGTTAGTGAATTTGTGTGTTTATAGCACTTTTGTTAATGTACACATTGTTTTGCAGTTTGCCTTGCCTATGTGCATCCTGTATATTTTATTTAGAATCTGTTAGTTGAATATGTTTTTCAAATGAGTGTAGTAGTAAACGTATAGAGCACACTTGTTTTTTAATGTTATGTTAATGGATGTTAAGAGATAGAAGAAATAATCATATGAATTGTTTGCTATTTTTACAGGGTAAATGGCAGAGATTGTACATAAAAGCATTCAATGTATGGCTTTGTGAAGTTGTGGGAAATAAAGCAGAAAGAATTCATATAGAGGCAGTGGTGCTGTTTGATCTGGGAGCCTTTCTAATGATATTGTCTGTGTGTGTGCTTGAATGAAGATGTATGTACTCATCCTGGCTGCATGTCATTTTATAATACACTGCACAGTCTTTTTTTAAAATAATTATACTGTTATTTTACTTATAATATAAAACAATATTTTTTAGATAGGTGTGTGTGTAAACAAAAATTTGGAGAGCTGAACGGTTTGAAATTGACACTTCATCATAGTAGATGGTAGGAATGACAGTAAGTTCATTTTACAGTTTATACAGGGTAAGTGGCAGTTATTCTGTTCATATTTTTATTTATTTTATTTTACATTTTTAAAGCGTTTACGCAGCCCGCAAGCATTGAGGCGCTGATACAGGAATTGTTTGTTTTTTAGTTGCGTAATTATTTTGTCTTAGTTGCGTATTTATAATGCGCTTAAACATCCAGAGGTTTCTAAGCGCGGACCCGGGGATCGAATTTATGTTTCTTCGTGTCGTTTTGCTTTCAAGGCACGCACGTTGCCGCTGAGCTATGCTCTCGGGATGTATCGTATTACTAGTAGGAAATATTCATACCTCTAGTCTGTGTTCATGCATGTGGATGTGCATGAATCTGCAAGTAGAAATCTTGGGAGTTTTCTAGTAGTTGTTGCTGTAGGTCCTTTGCATTCACAGCCGAATTGTACTGAGAGTGATCAATAGTACATCTAAAGTTCTGATCTGTGATCACAGAGTTAGATGTAGAGTTCTTGGATGTGATTGGTGGATGATTGTGTGACTGCTTAACAGTAGCCAATGAGGAAGTGGTGCAGAGAGTGTAGTGGAAAGGGTAGAAGGTCTGCCCCAGTGTTACTTATGCGCTCCTGGGATAGCGCGGTTGTTCGCAGACAGGACATGCCACATCCGGGGTTTATGAGCATGAAGTGGGAGTGTATTTTGAGGATTAGCCAATTAGGTGTTGAGGTTCTGCTTCGTATTGAGAGGGACTGTGTGTAGTGAAGATGGCAGAGGTGCAGAAAGTCAGGGTGTTGGAGATTGGAGATATGTTTGTGAATGGTTTCGAGCAGTATGCTAATTCTAGGAATGTGGCTAACCATTTTGACACACAAGGAGTGGATGTGGTGTGGAGCACTGTGTCTGATTTGAATTTTCAGGCAATTCTAGTAGTTTGCCAGGGTATGGATAGGTTTCATAGTCCACATGTAGTTGTCCTACACTGTGGTTCTGTGCTTTTGGGCTATGTCAGTGCCCCTACTTTGTTGCCAGATCCGCAAAACTTGGTTCAGGCAATCATGAAAGTCCTTCCAAATGCCAATGTTATTTTTTCTGCTTTGTTACCTAGAGTTGTATGGGACAATAGTTGTGTTTTTTGTCCTCAGCAAAATATTGCTAGGTGTGCACTCAACCGAGGCATGTTTGCTTTCATGGTTAGAGCTGGTATGTTCTTTTGTAATAATGAGAACATTGATTCTGGTAATGTTGCTTATTTTAAAGAAGATGGCATTTCTTTATCTTTTATGGGAAATGCCATGCTGTTTTGGAACATAAGGGTTGCTTTGGAGAAGCTAATGTGAAGATTTTTGGAGGAAAATAAGAAAAAAAAATACAAAACAAAAGGTGTTTCTGAAGCATCTGCAAAAAAAAGGCTCTTTTCACAGCCAATCTCAAAGGGGAAATGGGGCACACTATTTAAATTTTCATTCCCCATGCTCAGATTTTTTGATTTGTCCGCGGACCGAGTGGTTATTTGCGGGCAGCGCGCATTACATATGGGGATTTTGGGGTTGTGAGGCATGCAAATGAGACTAAGCAGAGAAGGGATTGGTCAATAAGGTTTACTCGGTGTGTTGTGTAAGGAGAGACTTTGTCAGTAGGTGTTTTTCCTGAGAGAAGAGCAGATAGCTATGGCTGTGTGTTTCAGAAAGCAGATTGTTTGGATTTGGGGAGATTCGTGGATAAATTGGAGGTGCATGCAGATCGCTGTGGAGTGGCTGCACATCTTGGATTCTCTCATGTGGAAGTGCACTGGCATGGAGTGCGTGGAATGAGGTGGGTGGATTTGGCACCTCTTTGTGCTTCTTTGGTGACACAGCGCCATCCAGACATTATTATTATTCATTGTGGAGGGAACAGTTTAGGACATGTGTCTGAAATCTCTTAGCAATTTGCAATGAAAGAAGGACTTGCAAAATTCATGGACATGTATCCAAACTCCAGAGTAATTTTTTCCTGTATTGCGCAGATAAAAATGTGGCTTCGTTCTTTTTCATTTGGTCCACAAATGGAGAAAGCAAGGCGCAATGTTAACAAGGCTGTTTGTGCCTTTTTGAGAGATGTTGGTATGTCCTCTTTTCAGAATGAAAATATTGTGTTTTGTAGCACACACATTTTTCGCAGAGATGGTGTACATCTTACTTATGCTGGCAATCAGATTTTTCTGCGAAATATACAAAATGCATTGCGACCTTTTTTGGAATTACAGCAATCCATTTTGCAGTAGGTGTTGACCATTTGAAGTTTTTGAAACACAAAAAAACACTGCAAAAAGGCTCTTTTCAGAGCCACCACTTCCTCCCAGAGAAAAGTGAATGGTTGTGACAGGGCAGCACTGCACAGTTTTAAGATGTCCATGGACTTCTAAAAAATGCACAGGGCCCTGCACTATTTATTTGTCACTTCTGTTTTTAAACTGTGAATGGCAGCTCTGAAAAGAGCCTTTGTTTTTTTTTGTTTTTGTTGTTTTATATATTTTTTTTTTTTTTAAACACGACACACAAGGAAAGTAGGGGAAAGGTGGGTAAGGAAGGGACACCAACCACGGGGCTAAGAAAGGGAAAGTGGAGAGAGGAAGATGTAGGGTGGGCCTTATTCAAGTAGGTTGCAGACCTGCTGATGCTCCTTGACCGCAGACTCGAAAGCAGTTCGAAGGTTCTACCCCCTGCAGAGTACTGCGTCGCAGTACATGCACAATATTGTGACCCTCGAAAGGTAAGGGTCAACAGCACCATGAATGGCCTGTGAGGCAGCTGGAGGGATGCACTGTCCCACAGGAGTGTCTTTTGTGGTGACAGTAGTGGAAACGGAGGATGCTGCAGAGGAACTCAACCTACTACGTTTATCGCAAGGTACAACCTTACGAATAGCCCCACCATGGAATGACTTTAGGTGTCGCTTCATTGATGTAGTACCAAAGCTATACGAACCAGCCCTACCACGACTCAGCACCATGTGGTACTGAGTGCAGATCACCTTGTTCGCTTGAGCTTTTGACATTCCATCAACTGTGGTAAATAACCGCCACACCCAAGACTCACGATGAGTGCTAGTAGTAGGGACTTCCACTATCTCATCCTCTTCATCCGTCTCCTCTGCATCCTCATGCCTGTTCCCCTCTTCAGGCCCTAGGGGGGTGCTGATGCCGAGGCAGTAGCAGCTGAAACAATTTGGGATGCCATCTGGAAGGTTAATAACCAGGAACTAGGAACGAGGAACTAAGAACAGCAACCTGCACAATTGTCCTGTTGTAAATCTTGGAAATCCAAAAGCAGAATGAGGACCAGGTCTGCGGTGTGGCCTTTTATATGGGTGCTGGGGCATGCTTCGTGGACACCTGCGCCATCCCCGAACACTTTGAACACGAAGAACATGCTCAGAAAGTTCCAAAAACGTATGCAGATCGGCAGGGACATTGTCTGGGACATGTGCAATGGTGAACTTTTATTGTAAAATACCTTGGATTGCTCAAAAAAGCAGTTTTTAAATGTTCAGGGGCCTGGACAGTGTCCGCAAATAAGGACACACGCTCAGCATGGGTGCGGTCACATTATGACGTTGCGGACATGTTCTCAAATGGTACGGCTGTCCGCAGGACGCCAAATGCACAGTAACGGTAGTGTGCATGCACACAGGTGTTCTACGGATAGTGTTTGGGTCCTCGTACTAATTAAAAGTGCGACACACATGTGGAGGACAGTTGTGGAGAGGCGCGATGTTCGCAGGACCCAAGTGTGTGATGCGCATGTGCGTGGGTGTTTTACAAACAATGTTGAAGTCCCCAAATAAAATAAATGTGCGTCAAAACTTTGCAGACAGGCGGACGGGATATGTGTTCTACAGATATATTCATTCTGGTTGCGGAAATTACGAACAGCGGGGGTGTTATTAGGACACCCCCATTTTGGCTGATTGTGAGAGGCGGACATCTTGTGTGTTCTAAGGACACCTCCATTTTAATTACGGACAGTATGAACAGATATATTGTCCTTAGGACATCCTCCTTTTGGTTAATTATGCACAGGCGGACATCTTGTGTGTTCTAAGGACACCTCCATTTTAATTACAGACAATACAAACTGGTATAGTATTCTTAGCACACCCCTGTGTTGGTTAATTGAGGACAACTTGGACAGCCACGCTGTCCGCAGACACCCAGACTGGCTTTTTTTTTTTTTAAACGCAGGTACATATTAAGAACACACTTAAAATGTTATTATTGTTTAACAGTAGAACAATGAGGAAAGAGAGGGGGAAGCAGAAACTGAAACAAATACAGGGGAGTTATGGGTTTGGATATGATGTATGGGAGGGGAATAATGAATGGAAGGCTCATTGTACCGTTTTTCTTGGTGGGGAGGGTTTGGGGATAGTTGGCTGGGACATGGAGAGGGGGAACAGGTACATGTCGGACAGTAGCATTTAATGTTTTCTTTAATGTGGTAGTTGATTGAAGTGTTGCATTAACAAATCCATTTTTAGTTCCATTCGTTTCAGAGGATCTTCCAATATCTCTTTTGGTACATTATTTTTATTGGTTGTCTGGTCTGTTAAAAAAAAAGGTGTTAAGTACACATAAAGTCTTCACTCATTTCCACTTGTGGGAAATTGTATTCCAACCATTCCAAAGTACTGGACATTTCTGTGTTAAAAAAATATATACATTAGTTTTAGTGTACATAATACAGAAAATGTATAAGTATATGAAATAAATGTAGTGTACTTACTACCTTTTTTTTAGAAACTTTTGCTGTTACTGCTGTGTAAGTATGCTCTTGCTTCTTGCGTGGGGTAATTCGGTTGGAGGCATATTTATTTTGTTTTGGTATATTCCATTATATTGGAAATACTACTTCAGTGGATGGTTGGTGTCTTACATATACAGTTTCCACTTCTTATTTATTATTAAATGTAATGTATTTATGTGGTGCTTTTTGTATATGTTTGGTGTTTTTACTGTATGATACTATAATATAAGATACCCCCTGAGTTTTGGATAGTGCTGATGGTGACCGCGTCCGCCCGCGGACATGTGCACGGTCTGCGAAAATCAAAATCAGTAGCGGGACATGGGGTTTAGTATATTCTATGTTATATAAATGTAAGGTAAGGGAGTCTTAGTAAACATTTATTACATTTACATTATCTATATTTATATTCAGTGAAAAAACGTAGTTCAAGGGAAGTTATTGTTAAGTTGCGCAACTAAAAAGCTATGAAATTCAGTGAAAAAATCGTTGTTAAAGGGACATTATGGTTAAGTTGCGCTACTAAAAACCTATGAAATCCAGTTAAAAAAACGTTGTTAAAGGGACGTTATGGTTAAGTTGCGCTACTAAAAACCTATGAAATTCAGTAAAAACAACTTTGTTAAAGGGATGTTATGTTTCCAAGTAAAACTGAAAAACCCTTGAGATTCACCAGTTCTGGTAAGTTAAGCAAACATAACTCGCACCACCACCGTGCACTGCTAAGACTAACACCCAGGACATCAAAGATGACATCACAAATGTCATTGATGACATCACTGATGACATCACATGTACATTTACTTTTCATGAAAAGTCTGTACAAGGGATTCTTATAGTAATGTTGATAAAAAATGTGTGAAGGATTATTGGAATAAATATCACGAGATACGTAGTGCATTAAGTAATGCATTGATACGAATACCATTCTATTATCAGGTTCTTTCCAGTATACTAAGCTACTCATGTAGAAACATAGGCATTGTGAGCAACATGCATGATGGATGTGCAATATTATTAATTTTACCATGTTGAATAGTAAAATGATAAATGCTTTTTATTACAGTTTTGCCTACTGTGCAACATTTAATAACTAGCTAACATAACCCACTTACTACACAATTGCATTATTCGAAACAAAACACAAATAGGCAACAACACATACAAATATGAGCATGTACAGGGAAAATTAAGCAAACAGTATTACCAGCCAATCTTCATACCCTAACTGATTAACTTTATACACAGAAATGATTGCTCGGCTTCAAAGCAATACTTTGCTATGTACAACTATCATATAATGTGACTGGACCCTAAAGAAAGCAGTGTGCATACAATGTATACAAATATGAGCATATCCAGAAAAGTAAAGTAATAAAAAAAGCAGAACTATATGAAAGTGTTCATAACCTTACTGATCATCTTCATACATAGAAAGCATTGCTGTTTTCCAAATCTGTGTTTTCCCCTATGTATATGTTTCATATGCTGTGAGTGAACCCCAGGTGAATTACTCTAAGAACATATTTGAAGTATAAGTCTACAAGTACTTTTTGAATGTTTAGTTCCTGGCTGTTACTGGCCTAGATATGTCAGTAAAGGAAAAAAGAGGGAGCCTGGCATGTGATGTCATCAATGACATTTGTGATGTCATTTTTGATGTCCTGGGTGTTAGTCTTAGCAGTCCACGGTGGTTGCGCGAGTTATGGTAGCTTAGCTTACAATAACTGGGGAATTTCAAGGGTTTTTTGGTTTTAATTTGAACCATAACGTCCCTATAACAAAGATTTTTTTACTGAATTTCATAGGTTTTTAGTAGCGCAATTTAATCATAACGTCCCTTTAACAAAGTTTTTTTCACTGATATATATATATCTACAGGGCTGAAGTCGAGGGACCACATCGGTGGACGGTACTTTGTTTGAGCGGGCGGATGCCATCTCAACTCTGTGTTTTAAGGATTTTTTTTTAAGTACTAACACTACCAGGCTGCCTTCAGGAATTGAGCCCTAGCCAGGAATCGAAGCCTGGACTTGCGGCCTGAAATAAGACACTTAACCACAAGACCATGGCAATCACTCACTGTAGGGCTGCAAAATGTCTCAAATTGACATCTTACTATGCAGGACATGTGTTTTTACAGGTTCTCAGATTTAAAAGGTGCATACATTTTATACTGAAGTGAGAAAGGTGACATAAAAATCTGTTCTCTTGGCAAATGTTTGTCATTTGTGGTTTTTTAATCGTGATAGAAAAGCCTGAATGAAATGTGCATATTTCACTTTGACGAACATTGGGAAGTGACGTCCATGGGGCGTCAAACTCCCCCTCACCCACTTCTCTTTTTTAGGACTCGAGCCGTATATACAGTAAAAGCTGGATCATCCGGCACCAATACCCAATGGTACAATCAAATATACCGGGTAACCGAATGTTGGTTACCCGGGTAGCAAAGAGCAGTATACCAGAGCAAGAAGGCGGGATAAGAAAGCGTCTTAGCTTTCTGCTCTGTCTACCAATACTCTGTCAACAGGAACCTCGGTTATCTGGCCTATAAATCTTATTGCCAAGCAGTCCCTTGGTAGTAAACAGTACTCTTGCCAGCAATAGCAGGCGCCATTTAATCAAGGCGTTCTAACATGCCGGATAGTCCTATTATATCATGAATCGCATGGTTGAAATTCCCAATGATGTTTTCCTTGCCCTTCCTGTGGCCTCTATCCGGCTTTATATTTAACGTGCTGCGCCTGTTTACTGATTGGGTTTTCAGTCAGACAGCATCTAGTAATTCATTCTGCTCATATACCACACACCATTGTGTTTTTTACTCATCAACATTACCAAACGCCGGTGAGCGGATGCATGTTCCTAAATATTCAAAAACAAAAACCTTTCGCTCCGTTAATCCATTGTAAATGCATATTCCATCCTGGCAGTGTTGCGTCTCTCGGCTTCATCCTTTAAAGTCCTCCCCGTCCCTTGCCTCAGAGGAGGGGGGCCCATTTCTCAGCGTATCTCGCCTCTCTGCAAGGGGCACTTAGCATCTTTTGTTCCAGGGAGACATTTCTTATCCCTGTAAAAAGACTCATCCATCCATGCATATCTCTTCGGCTGTCAGCCCATTTTCCCTCTTCATAAATCCTCGTTTCCCCGGCTAGCACCCGCTTTAAAATGGCCCCCCTGCCTGCCTCACATGTGAACTACCAAACGTTATTTTGTCTTTTATCCCGGATTTTTGTCAGGTAATTGCTGTTAGGTGACTGTTATGGTTTTTGACTGATTTAAAAGTCTGTTTAAAAGCACTTAGACGAAAAGCATGACGGCAGAGAAGAGGTGGCTTAAGGAGGAGCTTGCGCTGCAGTAGCGAACAGCGAAAGCATTTTTAAATAGACCGTTTTTTTTGCCTTTTATTAAATGAAAACCAACTGGGTCTCGCGTGGTTGTTTCGCAGTGTGGCTCCTCTGAAGCTTAGCGACGTGGGAGCCAAGTACTCCACACAGCCAGAGGAGAAAAATACACAGGCTTTGCACCTGTTTGTCCCAAACTGCCCACAAGAAGACTTGTTTGTGAAAATTTTCCACTGGTGAGACGGTGCAAAGGGGCCTGGCATTGAGACAAAATTATTCAGCTACAGTGCAATTTGTGTACTTTGCTAGTTTACAGTCTTGTTCCCTGCTAGTTGTGGTGAGTATCACGAGAGACCAAGGAATGCTGCCTCGCGAGACGCCTGCGTGCATACGCAAGAGTAATGAAATGGCGCGCAAGATACTCAGGGCGTGGAGAGCGGAGAAGCGACAGCACTGCGTCTCCTAACTTGAGGTCCTAAGTGGCTTATGGACTATAACAATACTGCCACGCTGCAAAGAAAATTTAGAGACTTTGTGGACAGTGAAGAAACTGCCCATTGTAAATAGTTCTGTGCACTTGAAGAATAACCAAGTTGCCTGATCATACATTGTGCAGCCTCATGTAATATACAACATAATTGGCGACGAGGATTACAGAGTGAATTCTCCATGGTCAGGAAGGACAGAGCGACGCCACCCCCCAGCGTACCTTCAGTCTCTAGGTAGGCCTACCATTCCGAGCCCACAGTGGGAGGCATTATTTACCATGTATTTGGATGCGTTAGGATGTACGGACTACGTCCTGGCTAGGAAGTGGGCCATGATATGATATGATATGACATTTATAACGCACCTAAACACAAGTGTATCAAGGAGCGACAAGGCAAGGGAGGGGAACAGAAGGAGGACAGAGACAACAATCGTATTAGGCCAAAATCTAGGCCAAGACTATGCCGAATGCCATGGGGATGGAGAATCAGAATAGTTGCAGGGCTTAAGCCTGAATCGGTCAAAGATGGGGATTATAATGTGTTCAAAGAAGCCATCAGACGTGTCGGCTAACAGTTTTTTAACAAAGAAAATGCTGTATTGCACAGAATCCAATTTTACGACAGGAAACAAGAAGCATTTGAGTCGGTGGACAATTACGTGAAAGGGTTGAGAGATTTGGCTGCTTTGTGTGATTTCGGCAATTAACACAGAGAGTATGATTTGCAACATGCTCGTCGTTCACACCTACTCGAGAAAAGAGCAGGATACGTTTATTTTAGAGTAAGAGTTGGTGCTTGACAAGGCAATTCAGCTTGCCAGAGCAGTGGAAAAGACCTCCAGCAGGCGCAACTAAATGGCGGGAAGTTCACAGGCCTCAGTGATGCATGCCATCCAGTACAGGGGAAGTTCTCGGAAGAAGATAGGCCAATCATCATCATAGTCAACCGCTCTATCGCAAGGAAGGAGAAGCCGCACTGCATAATTAAAATAGATGGAAATGAAGCCAGAGTGATCGCCGACTCCGGGTGAGATCTCACAATTCTGCCGATATGCTCTTATAAAGACATGGTGGACCAAAGTAAAATTGAGGTCAAGTAAACAAAGCACAGACCCACAGTGTTTGGAGGTGCTCCAGTCCACCTGTTGTGGTACATCAATGGCACGGCTCAGTTCAAAGACAGGAGGACAGACACATGGGTGTATTTCTCAGAAGAAGGCCCAGCTGGGTTAGGGTGGGATGAGCAGACGAAATTGGACATCAGACTTTATCCTAGCACCAAATATCAAGTACTCTCAGAGTAGGAGGAGCGTCAATGTCAAGGAATGAGTTTCCAAGATAAGTCTCTGAGGAACCAGGAAAAATAAAAGAATATGTACACAAAATCAGACTACGTCAGAACTAAGTACCAGTCAAACATAAAGTGAGACTAGTGCGTGCTACAGCAAGACAGGCGTTACAGGTGCAGATAGACGAGCTGGTTAAAGAGGGCACCATAGAGATGGCAGAGACGTCAGAACAGCTGAGCCCGATAGTACTAATCAAGAAACAGCCCTCAAATGACTTGAGAGTGTGCATTCACTTACGCAGTTTGAAACTGGAGGTGATAACGGGTAGCTATCCCCTGCTCAGTATCAATGAGCTCAGACGCCTGATCGAGGCAAGATTAGTTCCAAGTGGGACATGTGGTATGCACATCATCAGAACGGACTTCAGAAAGAATCACAGCCATTGACAGCATTCCTCACTCCATTTGGCACTTTCCAGTTCACATGGATGCCATTTGGATTGTCCACAACTGTGTCAGCATTAAAAAGAATGATGGACTTGCTGCTGTACAACATCGGCAACATGTCATATTTCCAAGATGATATCCTCATATGCGCAGAAGATGCTGAAAGATATGACATTGTTTTGAGGAAGTACTCTACAAGTTGGAAGATGCTGGTGTGAGGCTGAGGTATAAAAAATGCATAATCAAGGAGAAAGAAGACCAGTGGGTACAGAATGTCTAGAGAAGGAATTGGCCCCAAGAAGTATCTACTGCAGGCCGTAGTGAAAGCCCCTGCACCAACAAATAAAGAAGAACTGAGATCTTTCCTAGGACTGGCTGAATATTATGCCAAATTTGCGCTGCAGTTTTTGGAAATGACAGCACCTCTCAGAGAACTTCTAAAGAAAGGAGCTGAATATGTGTGCGGCAAGAACAGAATCATGTTTTTGACGAGGTGAAAGAAAATAATTGGTTCACCATGTCTATGACGTTTAATCCTTTGTGGAAGACATACATTACCACAGGTGCCAGCACCTATGGGTTGGAGGCAACCTTGATGCAGAATAAAGGTGACACAGAATATGCCGTTGCATTTTCATCCAAGTCACTTTCAGATGCAGCGAAGAATTACTGTACAATTGAAAAAGAAATGTTGATATGCACCTGGGTGGTTGAATATTTCAGGACATATGTGTGGTGTACACAATTTTATCTCATCACTAACCACAAACCCCTGATTCACATATTAAGCACAGATGGAATGAAAATGTCAACCCCAGATTAGCATGCATAGAGGCCAATTGCAAGAATATATGTATGAAATTGGACATATAGCAGGATGGAAGAATACACAGGGTGACTGCATGTCGAGGCTGCCCGAGCAAAGAGAAACAACAATGACCTTCCTAAAAGATGAGTGTGTGGTGGCGTCAATAGGCGACTTAAGCAGTAAGGCGTACATGGAGATGAGCGAAAGTCATTGGCGGGATGAGTTGGCCAAAGATGCCACCAATAAGAAGGTATCTGAATGGGTCAGGAAAGGATTGCCCACTGAGAGATCCATGTAAGAGGGGCTGAGAGCATAATGGAAAATGACGAAATACACAAATCTGATGGTTTATTGTTCCGAGGAGATCAGGTAATTGCCCTGATGGGCATGAGGAATATAATCCTGTACAGAGCCCATGCGGGACACCCAAGGAACAATATGACACAGGGTCAAGTTAGAGACACATACTGGTGGCTGGGCATGGATCATGATATTTAGGTGCTGATGGAGAGATGTCCTGTGTGCTTGAAAATTGACAAGAGACTAAAAGTAAGACAATCACCACTAATTCCGACAGAGATGCCAGAAGGCTTGTGGCCCAAAATGGGACTAGATTTCATCAGACCATTGGAATCCATGTCGCCTGATCATCGGTATGGAATAGTCATGAGAGTCTATTTGTTTAAATGGGTAGAAGCAGAGTTTGTACTGGACATCACCAGAGCAACAGTTATAGAGGTACTCACGGCAGTGTTCCAACGAGAGTGGCTACACAAAGAAATAGTAACAGACACTGGTATCCAACTAGTATCACATGAAATTGAGATGTTTACGCAGGATAACAATATCAAGAAGATAAAAGCCTCTCTGTACCACCCCCAGGCCAATGGACAGGTTGAAAGAACTAACATATTCATCAAGGGTGCTCTGCAGTTGGCCAGGGCCTCTGCCAAGGACCCTCACAAGATGGTAAAAGAGGCTATTGTGGCTCACTGTTTGACTACAAATTGTACCACCAATGTGTCACCATTTCAAATACTACAAGGATGAAGAGCAGACTCCACTCTTGTACCTCCATGGTTAACCAAAGTGAGGGAGGATGATGTTGTGAATATGGAGGACGTAGGGTGGAGAATAAAAAGAAACAAAGCAGCCATGAACAGATTGAGTGATGGGCGCAGGGCGGCTCAGCAAATGGAAGTACAGGAAGGAGACTTAGTCACAAAAAGGAACCAATCATGTTTGCACTCAAGATGGGAAAAATATGGAACTTGGATAGATTTGCTATGTTTGAGAGAAGATCCGGTGAGTCCAGAGAATCCATTGAGAAGGAACTGACATCTCGAGATGAAAATCGCGTAGTTGTAATGGACAACAGTTGCTATGTCAATCTGTTAGAGCTTAACAATGAGACTGAAGCAAATGGAGCCAGCAAGGGAGCAGATAGTGAGATGCAGGGTGAATAGAACATATTGGGGCAAGATATAGCAATGAAGAAAGAATGAATCCAAGAGTATCCAACATTGTGAACTATGATGGTCAAACGAGATATGATGACTTCATGGTGTAGTGAGACCAAGCTGACCAACGAAAGAAAGGAAGTATGTGGTGACAGAGTCTTGCAATAGATGAGCATCCACCTTGCGAGACTACAGCGCGCATGTGCGAGAGGAACAAAATGGCACACTAGAGCCTCAGGGTGCAGAGAACAGAGAAGCGACAGCACTCCGTGATCCCCCGAGTTTGAGGGCCTAAGTGGCTTATGAACTATAATTATACTGCCATGCTGAAAAGCCATTTAAGTATTCTTTGATGATAGTGAATAAACTGCTCATTGAAAATAGTTCTGTGCACTTGAAGAATAAACAAATTACCAGATCGTGCAGCCTCGTGTAATATACAACAGTAGTCTTTCCTGCCAGAGGTCCTGATTCCTCCTGTGGAAGGGTTCTACTGGATCGAGTTGCTGGCATCGTTGTTTTCGGCACCTACTAAACTGAAAAACAGCTGGATTTGTTCTACGCACTGTGCTGGATTTTCACTCCATTTGGATCATGGCAATTTTAAAGTTAGAGTCGGTTGTGGGCAGTGCTGGAAATTGAAAAAAAGCAACCCTCGCACCCTTGGAGGAGCAGGGCAGAGGACACGATGGGGGCATGGCTGAGAGGGCGTGGCCCCAAGCCAGATCAGTCACTACAGTATCTGTTCATAGAACCTAATCTTGGAAATTTGCATAAAAACAAAGAGCATTATGGCA
Source organism: Ambystoma mexicanum (assembly GCF_040938575.1). NCBI lineage: Eukaryota > Metazoa > Chordata > Amphibia > Caudata > Ambystomatidae > Ambystoma > Ambystoma mexicanum. The sequence continues at coordinate 658,186,203 of NC_090930.1, forward strand.
ACATAAGAATGTCCACAATTTTAAATTTGAAACATGCCTTATAGTGATTCAGTAAGAAACACTTTTGAGCGAATAATGGAAGTTGGGCTCTGCACTTTTGATTGATCATACTACTCACCTGAGAAAATCATGTCTAAACATTGCAGGACATATATACCAATTTGGACAGCTGCAGCAAGTATGTAAGGGTTTGACTCTTTCTGTATTCAGCTTCCCGTGGCAAGTATATTGAAAGTGTCTGCTTGCTGAAACGTGGCTTGCTTGTGCATGTGATAACTTGGCTCCAGGACATATCTACATGGGAGTATCTATTTATTTATTTATTTTATTTATAAAGCACACATTAACCCAAGTGCATCGAGGCGCTGTTACAGTGAATCAGTTACTTGCCGGAGATACATACAATCATAATAGACATACAGTAGGTGGGTGGGGCAGTACAAAGCAGTGTAGTGTGTGAAGGGGTATTTAGGCAAATAGCCAGGTTTTCAGGGATTTCTGGAAATCCCAGTATGAGGGCAGTGGTGCTGGAACAGTTTTCTGAGTGGGGGTGCTGGCTGTTGGGACCTTATGAAAATCTGGCCAGTGTCAACTTACCAAAAGCACAGGGGTTGTGAACAACCCGTGCTCTGCTGAACGAGTGAGGCAACTTAATGAACTAGCGCCTTTGGTGGAATCATGCGTGAGAGTGGGCTCAAATTTCAGAAACATTGTGTCTAAAGGTTCATATTAAAAGAATTCTTTCCAAACATGGAAAAAATGTGACGGGTTGAGGGGTACTCTCATTTTTTTGAGAATGTGTGCTCTACTGAAAAACCTCTTCGTGCTCAAGGATCACAAGAAACAGATTCACAATGCTTTACTGGTAGAACTCAGATTCTAACTGTCTTGAGTTAGTAACCTATAATGGTATTCGTTTTACAACAGGTATGAATTTCCCAAAACATTGATATTTCCCACAATACCTGGGTTCTTTAGTCCTTTGAAGCTTAAAACCTTGTTATTGCCATTAGAAAATGTTTGCATAGTTTGCAGTCTGTGAAATAGCCTTATTCCTCCTCACCTCAACGATTGAGCTACAATAGAAGGAATTATCTTCATACATATTGTGCCACAACCAATACTATCCACCAGTAATATTGTTCAGTGTTCAATTTTAGAAAAATAAACTACCGTAGAGAATATTGAACTAGGTGAAATATTGTAATCATAAATCAAATATGGTTAATTCAGAAGAAATATTGCCCCACAGAAGCATAAACACAATAGACAAATGCCCTTCCGAATACTGTGCCATGGAACAGGACCTCAGGATATTGTGCAGTACAATAAAGCAATATTCATTGATTTATTTATTTCCATTGTGATACGGTTTAAAAAAAAGATATTTGTTGAAGTAAACCTAATTTGATTGTAGGAACTTGCACTTGAATCATAGAAGTGTATACTTGTTACCTGTATGCATTTAGCAAACCTCACACAGAACTCTGCTAATGAGGACTCGCATATGTATTAACTCAGTTGCCTGTTGTAATATTCCATGATTCACTAAGTGTTCTACATTTGATAATAGACAAAAAGGTCTGTTTCTGAAAATACCCAGGCTTACTCATACTTCTGATCGTGATCAAGAAATATTTCAGAGTTTGTTGGAATGGCTGAACAGGGCTTTACATGTGTGATGAAAAGGTAATGCTGACAAAGCACATGGATAAGAGCTCAACCTTTCCATATGAGCATAATATTTACATGGAGTGAAATCTGTAATTCTGCTTAATTAGTACTGGCCTGTTATACGGAATGTCTGTCAGAGGCACCGTCATGGCAAAGAATACAGTGCATTATCACTTTTTGCTCTGTATGTTTAGTGTAGCAACATGTGATTTCAAAAGGAACATTATGTTGGAATGTTTTCCCATGATAGAGGGCAAACCACATATCCCTCTTTCTGTTCTTTTACATGCACAATACCAGTGTGCACAATGTCTTTTTAGGAGCACCCGAAGGCCATTTAGACTTATTGCATTCTCAGGTGGGAGACCAAAAATTGAAAGTAAGCATTGATACCCTACTACAAACCCTACTTAGAAGCCCAAGTACTTAGTGATTTTAACTAGAGCTGCTATTCTGGACGTGCTGGTACCGTCCGTTATAACTTTAGCAACCCTGTTAATAGATGCTAGTAACCCTGTTAAGCACTAAGAAGGGTCAGTTCAGTCCTATTAGCCAAGTGCCTTGCATATAGTACAATACTGTCTTGTTGAATCTATAGCATTCCCACTGAGAGGTGCGAGCACTATATCACTGACAACACAGCAGCCATGCTGGCAAGCGGAACACAGTCCCATTACAGCTCTATCATCATTTCTAGATATGCTGTGAAATCCTATTAAAAGTATGAATGCCCTGATGAGAAGTTCTCTGCTTACATATAAATATATAGCAGCTCTTCTGAGAAGTATTGTTTGTCATACAAAAAGTATAAGTGCAGGTGTTGCTCTGTTAAGCCTTTTGCAATTTCAGCACCCTGAGAAGCATGGCAGATGGTACTGACAGCTATAAAACCAATAAAAACGATAGCACATGGCCAAATAAAAAATAGACGCACTGCGTAAAAAGAGCGACTACTTTACCACTAAAAATATACCAAGCATCTAAGAAGTGACAGTACCGTCACAGCTGGAGAGCTGCATTTGGTATGCAAAGTGGAAAGCTATCTCATCTTAGCTGGGATTTGAACCTCCGACCTGCAGAGGAGGAGACACACACAGTAACTGTTCACCTCCAGCCAGGACATGAATAAAGCATGGTATATCACACGTATTGAAATCTCAGACCTGCAAGTTGAACATCGATCTATACAGCAGGTGTTTCAACCGGCTGAGCGATATTTCTAAATGAGGCCACAACCTCCGTATGGCTTGTATGGCTAAGGTAATGCCACTGACAAGGAAGGCATACTTGAATTATGAGTGGCTTGGCCATAGCATCTAAATATAATATCCTATATTGAAATAAAGTTTATAAACTGGTCTGCGCCTTTAAGTTGTGGAACACACATTTTATTAAAGGTGCCTTATTAAGAGCAGTATGGCTGAAAGTCCCCTACCACAGTGCAACAACCACACAGTGACTGCTACTGCACATTATACCTGCAGAAGAGGCTAAGAGGGGAGTTCAGACATTATGCCCATTCATCCCTTATTCACTTTGTTATCACTTATAGCAAAGGGCTGGCACTGTGTCATCAAAGGTAGATACAGTCTGGGAAGTACAGGAACGGCCCTATTAAAAGTAAAGAAGAACTGCTGTGAAATAAAGGTACGCCTACATTAAATGTATAGACCTGGCATTTTGGCAAAAATAATGTTGAGTCCCATCAAATTCCCGCTTAATACGTTTCAGCTGCTTCTTCATATCCCGCCCATTCACAGATAGAATGCAGACAGTCTTGCTCGATGTACAGATCAACTCACGTATTGTTGCCAAGTTGGGGGATAGCTACCTAGTGTCACTCCTTCTTTCAGTGACTTTGTGTAAGACAGACTTAACACCTTGCTCTCCTGTCTCTTGGAAGTCATAGGTGACCTTTCGACGGCTTGCCCTTTTTCTGTTTTGCTTCCATTATCCAAAATAGATTGTCAGCAGTCTTGGAGGATTCCAGTCTTCTTGGTCCAGGATCATGTGTTGGGTTCCATAGGGTCAACTGATACTGCCCCCCACTAGCCTCTTTCATGCCAAGAAAGATGTACTAGTCTGTCATAGTTCAATGAAAGATTTGGAAAATGTTCCTTTGGGTTCCACAGTCCCTCACAATACAACATGCTGCCAACTGAGCTCAGATCAGCTATTTATTTTATAGGCAGTCTTCAACATCCCATTTTCAGAATTGTCTAGCTTTTGTTCACTGGCACTTGTCTCGTAAGTTGGAAAATGCCTCATTCTAAATGTGGTCTTTTGAGAATGTGATTTCTTTTGAGAAGTGTGTTGTAATCTAGTAGAATGCGATAATGGTTCCCAGTCACAGTCCAGCAGTGAACCATTTTGTACGAAATTCCAGAGTGCTTTATTATACATATGAACAGGTTCCAGCAATATCAGTTATGTGTAATAGAGACCATCAAGTGGCCAACCTAATCTTCTTAAGCTCAGGCCCCTGACATTCTCAGAAAATTCCCTATGCCATGCAACAACATTCACTTGAGCTGTCAATAATATACAGGCACCAACATTATACCTGCACTCGTGGATGCTGTAACGAATCTTGGAAAAGCAGCACTAATTATCTGGAGGGAAGCTTCTCCTACATGGCCAGGGTAAGGCAGAAGCTACCTCACGCTGGGGTGGCTATCAGCGGGAGGGAAAACATTAGGGAGACAAGAGAGTATTAGATGTGAATAACCCTTCAGTGGTAAATCCTAGTAACACCCAAAGATTTATATCACAATCCTGTATGGCATAGGGCCATGTGAATGTTGACTTTGCAGGCTTTTCTGACCAACAACCTTATGCACCTGTCCCCCCTTTTCAAGTACTGAGACAAGGAAGAGGGATGGAGTAATGAGGATGACTAAACACAGAAAACCAATGCCATGTTCTAGTTGTTGGAAACTACTAAGGGAGACCAGAACATTTAAAATGCACACAGCTGAGCGAGTAATGAGAGAGAGACAGAGCCTGCTACTGCAGCCGACTTGTTCTGATGCTGTTTGGCACCCTGGAGGTGAGCAAAGTGCAAAACGCAGTTTGGGAGCTGATAGACATGGCATGCAGTGAGGAGAAGTTTGCTGCATACCTGTCAAGGACAGCCGGGGCCTGTCACATACAGAGAAGGAACCCACTGGGAACAAAGCGGGCCGTGGAAATCATTACCGGTCAGGGAGCCAAACGCAGAAAGGACAGAGAAGCACGACCAATGCCGTGATGCCGAGAAGCACTGGTAAACCCAGAGAAAGCACATGGGTTACTGGGGCACTTCTAGGTGAATATCGCGTGCCGACCCCAATGCGAGAGAGCCCAATTAGAGAAGGCAAGAGAATTAATACGAAGATGAACATTGAATAAAGCTTAAGATAAAGCGACATAACTAATGCAGAGACGAACATTGAGCAAAACTTAAAAGAAGGCAACCTAATTCATACAGAAACGAACATTGCAAAACGCCTAAGTGAAGGAAATGGAATTGAGACTAACATTGCAAACAACCTGAGAAAAGGCAATACTATTGATAAGCATGCAAACAGTGCACAGAGCCTTGGCGAAGGCAACAGAAAAGATACAAACAGTGGGACGAGCCTAAATGATGACAACAGAACTAATACAGAACCGAACCTTGTGGAAAACTCAAGTAAAGACAGTTCTGTTGATACTAAGCTGACAAAGGTATCATTGATCCGATACCAGAGAAGTGTTATTTCTTGTATACAAGAGGGAGTGAAAAGAAAGCGAGGAAGCCCTGGGAGGATAGTGAACCAGGCAAAGAGGTGAGATTGGAACTCACAAGTAAATAAGTAAAAAGTGACACCCTGGCAGGAGAGTAAACCAGGGGTATAAGAAGTCAGGAGAAATAGAGGGGTTGAGAACCCCACTCAGAAAGTATGGAGTAATAAGCAAAAGGGAAGACCTATACCTCTTTTGCAAGGGTAAACTATAGTAACCTGGCAGGAGAGTATACCAGGGAGAGAAGAGAAACTGAAGAAAATTCAGGGGTCTGAACCCCTTTTTGGAATGATGAACCAGTAAAGTGTAATTTGAAAGATCAAAGCAAGAAAGTATAATGCTCAATGTTAAAAGGGAACAGCCTTACCCTTTTGAGTAATAAAAGAACCCAGTGAAATCATAAAACAGTGAAACCCTGGCAGAAGAGTAAACCAGCGGTAGAATACAACTAAAGTTGTAACATGGGGATAAAAGGGGAAACCATAACCCCTTGAAGAGGAATACGATTACGAAAGTGAAAGACAATAACTCAAACAACTCTGACAGTGAAAGGAAACAGAGGAAGTGGAAAGAAATCCCTGTTTCTTCTAAGCAACAAAAAAACCATCAAAACAGCGAAGATTGAAAGGATTCAAAGGTCAAACCACCACCCACCCCTTTTCTGAACTGTAGGATAACAAAGTGGATAAAAAGGAGCATTCAGGAAGAAAGTCATCTCCTGGGGAAATATTGGAATATTATTAAGCTGGCTGGGGGAGCCAGTTTGATTACAAGAAACCAGAAGAAACATAGGGCATGGTAAAACCCCTTTCCTAGTGGAACAATATATGTTTTCTCTTGTGCACCTTCGAACTTTATGTTTGGAAGTTTACGTATAAGCTATAGTGTATAGCTCAGAGAAATCCCCATTTACACGTTGTATTTAGTTTAGCATGTAAGGGTCAGTTTAGGGTTTTCGACACGTTGAGGCAAGGAAATCCCTCGTAGATCTAGGGACAGGTAGGATTTTCCCAACCCCTCTTATTATTTTGAGAATATAAGAATTATTGAAAACTCAAAAACTGATGCTGTGTCCGACTCTCACACTTGATCCGTTACAATGCCCAGCAGGAGAAAAAACAGACATCCAACCAAAGATGCTCCATCTCCCTTCATTACACACTGGCAACACAATAACTCCTACCCTAACAGATATACAGATTCAGACACACACACAGGGATCCAAGGTAACGACAGAACCCACTCAGACTTATGCAATGGTAAAACACATCAAATGCTCGTAGTACCACTGGGGGGGGTCAATGGGTATAACAATCCTCGGAACCCAGGCATGCCGACTTAGAAAGCCTAACGCACCAGCAACACACCCAACAAAGAGTAGTGTTGCACGTGCCCTCCTGCTGAAACACAGGGCAATCTGACTTTGGTAGCCCTCATAAGACATCAACTACAGTCCCAACTAGTGCAACCACCCCACCGGGCATTAATAAACTGTACCCCAGGGACAATGGGAACAGCTATCTCTGTGCCATACCCGTAATATAACATGGCACCTCTTCCACCAGGAACCTAGAAGTCCTCTGTCTTCTCAGGTTTTCAGCTGTACCAGGTTTGCTCGGGGTACTCCCAGCATTCCAGGCAAACACATGCATCAGTACCAACATTTAAGTTGTCAGCTGTACCTGAGAACTCTGAGTACTCTCAGCACTCCAGGCAAACAGACATGCATCAGTATTTATGTATTTATTGGGTATTTATAATGCACCTACACACAATGTGTTTCAAGGCGCAAACACACAAACCGAAATCACCCTCCACACAACACTCAAGCATATGCAAACCGAGAAACATACAAAAATGTTGCCCCAAACACTGCAACATGTTAATTACTGCACCTTTGCCTAGTACTGAAATGCCGACCCCCACTACAGCGACTAGCGGGAGCAGGAGTTGCAGGGGTGTCCCTTGCTCCCTTTTGTCGGTGTACTTAGGGTCGGAGGTTGCGGAGGAAAATAAAGAAAAAAGTGAGTAGGTAACCCATTATGTCCAATCATCGAAAGGTGGTTATTCCTACTAAACAACACGCTTTCAAACCCTTCCTGATGGGGCAAAAGTCTATAGCCTCCCCTAGTGTTCTAAAACCGAAATGTCACATTTACCTATATACATGGATGCACTGGGGCTCATGAATCCTTTCCTGCACCTGTCCAACCCCATCCCCATGGTCAGAGGGGCTGGGGAGCCATACACCCCTCACCTGATCATGCATTCCTTTTGGGGTAAAGAGTTAGTTGGGACTCTTATCTGTAACAAAAATAACCCCAAAGGAAGGTTCCACAAAACTAATCAAAAAGACAGTTGAATATTCTGTCCAGTTCCCCCTGCTGAGGGAAAGACCATTTGGAGGTGCTCAAACATTTACAGTATCCTGATGTAGTCCAGGGCAGGGGTATTTCTGTTGAACAGGGCTTGGAGTTCATCTATGTCACCACTAGAAAGTAGGAACCATCTTGTGCAGAACTCCCAGATTCTTCACTGCAAGCAATGTGGTAGCAGCCAGTCATGTTGCGATGTAACCTCACTGAGACACGTCCTATAGGTAAGGCAACTCAATCCTTTACTGTTCCCAACCCCCAACTCTTCCTCAGATGCGGTGAGTGTTCCCAAACTGAGAACGTTCTAAACTTTGTAGTTCACAAAATCATTCTGGGAGACTATTGACATAAAAGAGCACAGGAGCGCTATAATACCTTGTCCAAGAGCAGTGCCACTCAGCTGCTTGTGAGATCAGCTATACATTATAAGGCACTCCACATGCTTTACAATAAAGCAACTCCTAGGCAAAGCGAAGTGATATTTAAAAGCAAAGTAATACTGCAAATCAAATAAACGCACCTGTGCTGAAAAGCGTCACTTCTGTCCCAATGAAAGCACTGTAGCGCTGCTGAGACGGTGTGCTCTGTTAGCTGAAGTGTGGCACTAAGCCTTACCCTGCAGGCTAAGCATATAGGTGTAGTAGCAAGCACATTTTCCTGTGAAGTTGTATAGCCAGAATTGGAACCTGAAAGATCTCTGCAGCAGGTGCTTTAACCAAATGTGCTTTATTACAAAAGAGGCTGGTGCTGCTCAGAGAATTATAGGGATTGGGCAAGGTCAGTCATTTAAAAAGCCATACCTGATTTATAGCTGGCTCTGTCTCAGCTCTAAGAACATCTGTAAAGATTACCCTCTGTGGAAAGTCACTTGAAAGGCAAAGGAGAGTGAGAACGGCCAAGATAGGTGCCTAATTGAGAGCACTACAGCCTGAATTCCTGTAGAGCAATGACAGCTTGCCACTCTGTAGGTCAATGTGCATCAGACTTTCTAGATGTGTCGGAGGGTAGTTTAGACACTATGCACATTAAATGCTTAGAGACACTCCTGAGACTGCCAACAAGTTGCAGCATACTTTACAATTAAGAGGAATGGCAGTCCAGCTGAGAAATGCTGATACTGTCATATCAAAGGAAGTTCGGGTCTTCTGAAAATTGAAGGACCATCTGATGTATCTGACGTATAACTGCATGCTTAGAAGAGACACTGTTTTTCATGCTTGCTAAACATTTGAGTATTTTGCCAATGGAATGATAAGCACCATGCTCGAAATTACTGTTACTGTCACATACATTGTATGTTGTCCTGCTATGAAAAGTTGGTGTTCTTTCACACTGTTCAACAGTGTGCATTGAGCATTCAGTCTGTACATCCAGTCAATCCATGCAAATCTGTTGAGAGATGTTACAAGTTTACTATGTAAGACATGCACGTGTGTGAAACTAAAGACAGTACAATGTTTCAACAAAACACATACACAAATGTTCTTTTTCCAGTACTTGTTACATTTGTAAAAATGAAGACACCGTTGCCATTTCCTCTTCATAACATCATACCCTAGGCCAAGCAACAGTGCCACTAGAATCGAGTTCCCAAATGCCCTCCCTTCTCTTTACAACACAATAGATCTGAAAGATAAAAAATTAAAATCATTTGCAAGACAATACTGTTCCCTGCACTCTGCTTAATGCCACTATGAAGATCACTTTCTTTAAGTGAGCCCGTTTCAAGAAAAGATGCAAATCAAAGGCAGCAATTTAGCCTGCTCACCTTCTGACCTTCCACCATAAATCCAGAGGGTGCTGCAGCACCCACAGGACCCCTAGTTCCAGTGCCACTGTATATGATGGTTCCATTCTTAGTGAGGGAGGGAGCGAGTTCCAGTGTCTAACTGCGAGGAATGGGAAGCTGGATCCTCCAGCTTTTTTGTGTTTACTTTGGGCTGTTGTAGGCGGTTTGCGTACATAGATCTGGTAGGTTTAGATGACTGTGCTTTAGTGATTTTCTGTGAGAGGTAGGGGTGCTGTGTGTACAGGCATTTGTTTGAGACTGATATGGTCTTAAAGATGATCCGTTCGCGGATGGGCAGCCTGTCCGCTGCTTTTTTGGCAGCGAGATGTATGCCCTTTTGGGAATGTTGCGAGCGGCTCCGAGTGCGTTGTTTTGAATGATTTGCAGCTTTTGAATGTTTTGAGTTGAGGTACCTGTGAATAGTATATTGCAGTAGTCCAGTCTTGTGTCAATGATGGCCCGTGCTATGGTGAGGCAACTTTGTAGGGATACGAAAGGTCTGGAAGCATTAATCAGCTTGGATGTGTAGGCTGCAGAGGAGGCGATAACATTCACTTGACATGTCATAGAGAGGGTTGTGTCTAGGTGGACCCCTAGTGTCTTGATGGATATTGAGATGGGGATCAAGGTACCATCAATTTTGAAGGCTCTATATTAGTGGTTGAGCTTGTTGAGCACTGTGGGAAGTCCAATCAGTAAGATTTCCATTTTGTTTTCTGTTTAGGCACAGGTGGTTGGCTGCCATCCATGACTGGATGGTACTGTAGGCGTGGTCGAGGGTGTTTGAATCATCTGTGTAATTTCCCAAAATGGGGCAGGAGGATATGTGTATCGTCGGTATAGTTGGTGTATGCTATGCTGATGGAATCAAGGATGTCAAAGAGGCGTCTCGTAAAAATGTTGTATAGTGTGGGAGACATGCAGGATCCTTGAGGGACCCCACTGAGGATAGGTGCTGGTGGGACCTCGACATTGTCAGCAAACACTTCCCTTCCCTCTAGGAAGGAGGTGATCCATGCTGTGGCATCTGTGGAGAAGCTGGATGAGGCAGAGGATTTTCGGATCTACCAGGTCAAACGCTGCTGACAGATCGATGAGGAGTAGGAGGGCAGGTTTTCCCAAGTCTCTGAGATCATCCATCTGATTTTTCAGGTCTAGAAGCGCGGATTCCATGCCATGACCTGGGCGGAAGCCAGATTGGTTCATTCCTAGAATGTGATTAGTTTCCATATAGTTTTGGATCAGTAGATAGGCTGCTTTGTCTATGATTTTGAGAGGGAATGGGATAGTGGTGATTGGCCTGTAGTTGTTAGGGGCTGTGGGGTCTAGTGAAGGCTTTTGTAGGAGAGGGAGAACCCATGCTTCTTTGAGACTGGAGGGTACTACTTTACCTGTGGTAAAGGAGGCGTGATGATGGTGGTGATGAGGGGAGCTAGGGCTTCAGCACATTTCTTGATGACGGTAGCTGGACAAACATCACCGGTATGCAGTGATAAAATTGTGGTAAAAATGTCGCCTGTACAAAAAAACGTGGGAAAAATGCTTTGATTTGACCCAGTAAAGCTGTACCCCATGATGCCATTTAAGGGGAGCGGAGGTTGCGGGGGTATCCCCTGCTCCCTTTTAAATGGTATAATGTGTTCAGGGGTTGTGGGGGCTCCCCTCCTCATTTACATGGATTGCGGCAGCAACATCACAGCCTTTTTGCAGTGATATTTTGTGTCTACTGCCATTTTTGCCACGATTTTAACACATGGAACCACATCACCATTGCACCTTCATGGTTTGAGGCTCTTTAGGATGGCTAGAACTTGTGGCTTTGTAAATGGCTGGATGCAAAAGTGTGGTAAGGTTGGGGTAGGGGCAGTGTGAACTGCTTGCGTTGGGGCAGCGAGAAGTTGTGAATGGATTTTCTTCTCGTATAGTGTCTAGCTTATTTATCATGGCATTGTGGATCGCTAAGCACCAGTTTTGGTCTTTGATTATGGGGCAGGGGTAGAGGGTGTTTCCAACTCTCTAAGGATGGTGAGGATTTAGCAATGGCTTTTCTGGAGTTGAATGTGGTGTTTTTTTCAGAGATGAGGACTTGTTTGTAGGCTTTGGCGGCTAAGACGAATTCCAGTTTGGTGGTGTTTGAGGTTTTTTTTCCAGAATGATTCTGCTGTTCTTTTTTTGTCACGGAGGACTTGTAGGTCAGGGGTGTACCATGAGTTGGGTTGTCCCACAGGTTTGTCCTTAAATTGGGTTAGAGGGCCAACGGATCTACTGCAGAAGTTAAGATGGTCGTGTAGAGTTCTGCTAGGAGATTTGGGTCCTTTATGAGAGTTGGTTCCAGTATTGGTATGGATAGCAGTGGCAGGATATGGTCTTTGTGAGCTTATGTAAGCTGCGGGTTAGGGAGGAGGGTAGGATTTGGGTAGTGGTTTTGGTCTTTTTGTGTTGAGAGATGGTGAAGGTAATGATGTGATGGTCTGTCCAGGGGCATGGGGCGCAGGACATATATACCAGTTTGGACAGCTGCAACAAGTATGTGAGGCTTTGGCGCTTTCTGTATTCAGCTTCCTGTGGCGAGTCTACTGAAAGTGTCTGCTTACCGAAATGTGGCTTGCTCGTGCATGTGATAACTTGGTTGCAGGACAGATCTATCTGGGATTATCCTGTTCGAAAGCTGAGTTATCACATGCACAAGACATCTGTGCTCTGAGCATCCTGCTTTTAGAAGACTCAGCAGAGCTGCAGAGTCTTCTGAAAGCTGCTTGCTTGTTGAAGTGCGGGTTGCATGTCCGTGTGATAACACGGCTTCAGGGCAGTGTAGTGGGCAAGCCCCTGAGTCTGGGGACAGGGCAGCGCTCCGACAAGAGCGTCACTCCATCTTGTTCCGGACCATTTCCTGCACTGGTTGCGGGTTTAGTGACACGCTACAGTGATATGGTGAAGGCAATATGTTGGCGGTGACGCCGGTAATGTTATAGAATAGATCTAACGTGGGCAGTGTTTTTTTGGGAAAACATAGGGCTAACGTTGGGTGTGGGAGAACATTTGTCATTGTGGTTAGAATTGTGGAATTTGTTAGGATTGTTCAATCATTTGGATTGTGACATCATATTCTTATACTACATGTGTGGCCTCGGGTAAATCCACCTAGAGGGTGGCATACTCCAGCATTATTGTTACCATGCTTCTTGCCTTTGAGCACTGGTATTGACTGCATTCTGAACAATCTGACTTCAAAAGCAAGCAGGGTAACAAGACATTTTTCAGGCAACATTTCTTTCGTCAAGGCTCTTCCTCTCTTGGATGACTTCTGTATTTGTTGCACCAAAGCGAACACTAAAAAGTGGCAAAATGCTTTCACGTTCTTATAGCGAAAGCCTTTATCTTTTGAGGACACCCGATGCATGCTCAAATTAAACCCGTTTCACTTTAATCATGTTTGCAAATACAATGCTTAACTTCTGAAGACAACTGTGTTAAATAATACAAAATAAAACCACATTTAATTTACTAACGCTTGCCTATTTGCTCACTATTCACCACCAAAACTCGAAAACATGTATTGCTGTTACCACTATGTGCCTTCCTTAAAATATACCCACAGAACATTGGCTGTGATTTTCACTCGCACTATCCAGACTAGACTATGCCAGCAGCCTATATCTCAGTCTCCCAGACCACCTGATGAGAGTCCTAAATACAGTGGCGAGATTACTCCTCAGAATGAAGAGATTCAAACATATCACACCAGTATTATGCACTCTCCAGTGGCTGCCCATCAAGACTAGTATTCATTTCATAACTCTGCAACCATGGATGTGGTGAATACAAACACCAAGGTGACAAATGCACTCCCACATGAAGAGGCCTGGTAGATGTTTAAATTACAAACACTCACCAGAGGCCGCAATGAACAGACACCACTCAGCATTTAGACAGTTTGTGATGAACTGCATGTGATTTGGACTGTTCTCTATGTGTTGCTGTTTTAGGGGACGTTGTATTCCTCAGTGTACACTTTTGCAACAAGTTATACCCCTGATAACATGACTGCCATCCCAGCATCCAATGTTACGTCCATTAGGCAGATCCTCCAGTTTATATCGATTTAGCGATCCCGCAAAATGCTGGCAAAACAGTGTTTTTTTTAAAGTGCAAAACGGCTGGTTTTGCAAAAACACCCACTAAAATTGCAGATTTTGCACACATTTAAAAAAAAAACTCAAGGGCTCAATTTCTCTAAACTTTTTTTGACTCAAGAAATGAAATGCGCAAACACATCCTCACATGCGCAAAAAAAAAGAGCAGCCCAATCCAAATAAGGACATCTGAGTGGGCGCATCTTATATGTGCCCATTAAGATGGCCTTTTCACCCCTTTGCGCAAATCAGGGAGCATTTCTGCATATTTAAAAGCGCATCCCAAATTGACAAGATGTGCTTTTAAATGTGCAGAAATTGTAGGCAACCCTACGCACCTGCTTTGAATAGGTACATGGGGGTAACAGGGTCTTTACTAACTACTGCAATACTTTTAAGTGTGACAGATGCTGTCTCACTTAAATTTCTGTTCCTCAAACGGGATAGAAATGTGGGTTTTTTTGGGTTGCATTTTACATTGGCAGGCCCTAAATGCCAGTCATGGTGAAAGACGCGGGAAGCCTGTAGAACATTATTGGGAGCGCGCTTCCAACACAAACATATTCCAGGCGGCTGCCCAGCGCATCCTTTGCGCAACAGTTAAACCTCATAGAAATGCGCAGGTGACCTTTCAGAATAAGGTGACCTGCTCATTTCCAAAAACTGGTTATCTGAAAATAGCATACCCTCTGCTCTATTTTTAGAGGACCCATTTTTTGAGGATCTGGGCCAAAATCTACAGTTTTCGAAAATTAAAGAATGGTCACAATATGAGAGCCAAAGGAGAGAAAGGGGGGAGTGATGGGTGAGCTGTGGAGTGGTAGGCAAGAAAGCAGTGGGAGAGCAGAGGGTCAGAGGGGGAAGTGGTGGACAAGAGAGCAGAGACGAAGCACTGGGGTAGTGGACTAGAAATCAGAGAGGGAGCAGAGGTACAGAACGTAGAGGGAGCTTGAGCCCAGGGTAATCAGGGGGCCAAAAACAGAGAGAGGTTGGCTGGAAAGAGGCAGTGAGCTGCAGATTGGGAGAAAGGATGAGGGAAGAGTGCAATAGAATGGGAGAAAGGATGCAATATGCAGAAATAGCACAAAAGAATGACGCACTGTATACAGTGGGAAGAATTGAGAGCGTAAGGTGTGAGTTGGGAGTATGGTTTGTAGTTTGGCAGGGACTGGAGAGTGCAAATTGTGACTTGGCAGTGTGACAGAGCATGTGAGTGTGTATGATTGAGTGAGAGGTTTGGGAATACAAGTTGTGATGGGGAATTGGTGAGACGTGTGACGTGTTTTGGTGAGAGAGGTGTGTGGGTGTTTGGGGAATTGGAGAACATAGAAGGGGAATATTTTCAGCATTGCAACTTATAATGATCAATACCGTTAATAATATTAAATGCACATTAAACCAAAAAACGTAGCCTAAACAAAAATTGTTCTCCCAATCCAGAGACATCATGGTCTCTTCCTATTTAATTGATACAAAAGGTATAAATAATACACCCTGTGTCTCTTGTAACCTTGCATAATGCCTCTTTCCTGCAATGTGACAATCTTGCACCCTCCAGTCAATAAAAAATCTGCTGCAAAAATGCTGCAATAAATAAAGGTTTGTGCTGCAAAATTTGCCATTGCATGCCACAATTTCCTGGAGGGTCACATTAGGTCTTATCACCTCACATGTTCATGTCGAGATCCTCTTGTAGTTAGAAGTACGGGTTACTATTAACCAAAACATGTTTTCCCTTCTATGGCCACCAGACTGCATCCCATTTATTAAGGCATCCATTCTTACATCTTCAGGTCAGGGTCCCTATGTCTTCACAATCGCACTAGACCTCTGTGCACTACATGCGAGCGGTACTTACACTTCGATAAATATTCATCCTCTACATGTCTTCACTATTACATGTATGGTGGGCAGGGTCTTACATTTACACCTGCCTTATGCACTGCTTACGTAGTTAGAGTCATACTCTAACCTTTTCTCAGAGCAAGGTCCTCTCCAAGATGGCCGATTTTGTTGTGAGCCACCACCGGCCTCCTTCCATGCTGCCTGTGCACCATACCAGTTAGAACCAATGAGTGGGTGCCACATCCTTAACTTAGGAATCCCAGTTTCTTCAGTTCGCTTGAAGCACATTACCATGGCTGAGTATCGAGGATCCCACCAAGTAACCTGTGGGTTTCTTCTGCCCTTGCAACTTCTCTGCCTTCAGTGAGTGATGCAGTTCAAGTATTGATTGAGTTTTAGATTGAGGGTGATTTCCCCTTTCAGATATTTCCCTCAAATTATTATGTCTTGCAGGAGTTATGGGACATAGACCCCACGCTGCAGGCAGCACAGGAGTTGCATCCTACCACATATATAGACAGAGGGTCACCAATTTCATGTTGCATGCCCCAGGTACATTGTATTATATACTGGTCGCTTGTATACCTACCATGCGTTATACACTTTGTTTGCCCTCTATCAGAGGTCAATCTTTAATGCTCCGCCATTATCATCTATGTTTTTTCACCCTTCCCCATTCAAGTTTGCTATATTTAGGACCGCCATGATAACTCTACCTTAAACATGGCAGCGCCCACAATCAAGTGATAGACGCAGTATCTGAGCATGCAGGTACAACAAACCACCGATACACATGGTTCATTGTATTTCTTTACCCTTGTTGACACATGGTACCCTATATACATCTTTGGTACTCATATTTGTTTGTTACAGATTTCTTGGACTCGGGCACTTAAATCCCTCCATTGCCCCTGTCACCAGTGCATTTTTTCCACTAACTGTTCCATCTTCACCCCATCCAAGCTGGGAGGTCCAGGACTTAAGGTCAATAGAGCAATTGCTGACAATAGCAGCAGCATCCAGTGGTCTTTTATGCCAGATAGTTTTGCATAGTTAATTAGGTGCTTGGTGTTTCCCTACAGGCTTCCACCTCAACAAGCTGAAACGTCCGGAGGAGTAGGACAGTAGGTTTTCCTTCCACCCCCATAGTACCTGTTGTGAGCCGCTAGCTAGAGTTCAGCATCGTCGACCAGGTATAGGCACCATATCTGATTAGGTCTACACAGCCTTACATTAGAGGGCCACACAGTTATTCAGGGCCCTCATTTCATCAACTCGAAAAAAACAGATGTTGCCTTTTTACACTAAGATTTGTTGTACATCATTATCTTTTGCACACAATATTGTTAAGTGCACAAATGATACTGCGCATAGGTCCCATGTTTGATTAGGACTACATGTTAATACTTTAGAGGGCACTATAGCCACTCAGGGCTCTTGATCCAACAGTTAGAACTTGAATGTGCTTTCTCTTGCAATGATATCTGTTGATTGCTACTGTTGACATTACTCGATGTTGTTATTTGCACAACAGATTCAAATTTTACTTTGCTCTGTACATGATTTGATGTCAGAATTAAGAAACGGATTGTACAAGACATGTCAGGCACCTGCCAAGGGACTAACAGCCTGATGTTCTATTGCTTTTTTTGCACAGCGTGACACATTTTGCGTAGTGTTGCACATTTTTTTTGCCTTTTTGCACTGAGTTGTTTTCAGGTATCTGCATTCGTTTTGTATTTATTATCTATACGTTTTTGTCAAGTTAAATCTATTTATTTATCTTTGCGATGTACCACATCGTGCCCTGCAATTAATTTGACACGGATATGTCATTAAGAAAATTCCATTAAAATGTTTTAAATGTTAATTTGAAAATAATTAATGAAAATTGAGGTATTAAAGGTTTTTCGGGCGATCAATGCACCCTCCAATTGAATTTGGCTTCTTCCATTGTTTTTGAAAGACTGCTTGAATCAAGTAGGTATTTAGTGCTGATTTAGAAGGCACACACATATAGTGCATGTGAATTACTTTGTTAGGCCAACTTTGTGTTTCACTAGTTTTTGGCCCCATGACCTAACCTGACCGTTAAGCCCCATGGACAGAGCCCCTTTTCCTGCAGAAGCAAATTCCAGCACTACACTCCCTCCAGAACACTAAGGTCAATCAGTGCTGGACTTGTCCTAATTCCCCATTTCAATAAGAAACAGCAAAGAGGATCTTCTTTCTCCTTTCTGGCCACAATGCTCTGGAACAGCTTACCTAAACACCTCCATGTGGAAGCGAACTACCAGACATTCGGGAAACATTTCAAAACATGGCTCTTCAACCAACCATATTGAAAGAAATGAAAGATAACAGCACACAATCAGGAATCTATGTAACAGATAATCCCTCAACCCATGACACACCCAGTAATTAAACATGGAGGCCAGCACCTCACCCTACTTGTTTCATGCTAGCAACCCCTCAATGTGTTGGAACCCTGCTGCATAGCACGGAACTGCACTGGTGTCACACTGAAATGTAACACCAGGAGCCAGCAGTTGATGCTACAGCAAACCATTCAACGCCCCACAAACTCACATCCCTCAACTAAATTCTTTTTTTTCTAAATTCCTACAGGCTTACACTCCACTCACTCCCTACAGAAGACCCACGAGGTCTAATCTAGGTAATATGCTCCTACCCTTCCCCTTTTCAATTATCAATTTTCAATTTCACAAGACAATTCACAAATCGAAACCTGTCCTTATGTCAAGCCTGAACCCTTTTTGAACCACCACAAAGAAAGCATAGCTTACATATTGGCGCACAGGTAACATTTACTTCCGACCGGTATTCACCAACAGGTTTTCTGCAACGGCCTTACCGCTATCCGACTAACTCTGCCCCTCTGCCTTTCTTACAGTGTCATGCGCAGCTAGTCCAACATTATTGTCAGATGGGAACTATATAAGACCATTTACCTTACCTTATAGCCTTATAGACCTAGATACAGAAATTACGGCTTGGGATAATGACTGTTTCCCAAATTATGGCCCTCTGCTTCGCCTCTGTCCATAACTTGGTGACGGGTCATTACCCCACGATAATAACCCCTCTCTCGGTTTATAAGGCTAAATTCAGAGACATGACAGGTGAAGGTAGATAGAAAGGTCGCAGATACACCTAAGGGAGGGAAGGTTTGAAGACTCTTTCATACAATTGACTTTTTGAAATGTGACTGATGGGAAGAGTCCGTGTTGGGATCATTTTGGTGCTGATTTGAAAACATAATACTCCTGTGAGCTCAGAGGATTTGTTAGCTGGGAGGTGGTGAATGAAAGATGGTGGGCAGGTTATCCTCTGTTGGGCAAGGTCCTATGAAGACAAGCAATGGCAAAGTGAACCGTTTTCACTTTTATGCAGGCATGGGATAGACATTTTCCAGGCACTGCCATAATGGAGTTACTTGGCCATAAGGTGGCAACAGCTGGCACATGGTGTTAGTAGATGGGCATATTATGGCAGTGCGTGGCAACTGCCCCACTAATATCTACATACACAAAAAAAACATTAGGTTTACCAATGATTGGTTTAGCAGGAATTCAGTGCAAT
Source organism: Ambystoma mexicanum (assembly GCF_040938575.1). Taxonomy (NCBI): domain Eukaryota; kingdom Metazoa; phylum Chordata; class Amphibia; order Caudata; family Ambystomatidae; genus Ambystoma; species Ambystoma mexicanum. The sequence goes on from NC_090930.1 coordinate 658,205,387, forward strand.
GTACCAATACAAGGGCACATATATTGTTTATGAATCGAGGGGCTGAAGGCACCTTTTCTTAAAACCTTTTTATTGCACGAGGAGCTGGTTTACAGATGCAGTTAAGCCATTTAAAATCAGTAGTTTTCTTTCTTAGGAATAACAATGGCACTGAGCTAGCTTAAAGAGATCCTAGGTGGAGGGGGTGATTTGGTTGGGGAGAGGCAGGCGGTGAGTGGGAATGGCCGTAGGGATGAGGATGGCTATGCCCAGTCAATGGTTGTATAAACAGTCAAGTATTCCCAAAGGTTGGGTCCCTCTTCACATCCAATCTCTCGTCCCTGTGTCCATTTCCCATTGAAACAGATGGGCTTCTGCTGCGGTAGTGGAAGGAGTGGAGTTATTCGGCGGGGGCAGAGGGGAGGGGCGTAGAACAGAGCATTAAACAAGACAACACTAGCACTAAAACATAAGACCGGACTTATGGTACGCAAACTAGCTGAAATTAAATGGAGGCGCGAAGGGGTACACATTTTAACATCATTGTGAGCTAGGTGGGCCAGGTAGAGCCATACCTGCATATAACAGCAGGTGATTGTGAAAATCTCTGCAGCGAAAACAATAGCCATCTGAAGTACCTTACTAGAGCTGAAACGTGTAACCAGCCAGCTACACTCAGCTCTCTGCAGCAGGTACATTAACATGCAGAGCTATCTTATTAGGATTACATTTTTAACTCTTGAACCACTGAGCTATCTCGTCAGCTCAGCCTATGGGATTTGTACAACACTTATAAACACTTGTGTATAGGCGCGTTATAAATGCCATATCATATCATATCATATCATATCATATCATATCATATCATAACGTGCACAGCCCTCTGTGTTGTGCTAGGGATGAAGGGCTGCTGTTTGCCAGAACTCAATGCAGCTATTTATAGAAGCACTAGAGTAGTCGGATGAAATATATAATGTGTGAAGAGCATGTGCCCTGGACTTCCTTGGGACATTCCCACCAGATGCTATCACCCTTCAGACCCCACTCATTTTACCACTATAGGACTACATGTGTACATCATGAATGGGATTTTGTAGACATTTTCACAATTCACATATGTTATAATAGTGATGTCAAACAAAAAAACAAATCTGGGGATAGTAGCTCATATTGTGGCGCAGCTAATGGAGCGAAGCCTGGGTTGACTTCCGAGTCCACCTGGAATGAACTCCTGCGTTTTTAATGAATGGTCACTGTGAAGTCTGGTGGCCATCGCCCTGTAGAACCAATCCAGCTTCAATAATTCTTTGGTTGAGGTCAAACACGTGGAGAGCACTGCAGTGAAAGCGCCCCTGACGGCAGAGCTCAATGACTACAGATACACCTAGAGGCACAGGCAGCCTCCATGTGCTGTGTGCTCACCTAGTGGTCCTATAGACCTGTCAAACTGAACACATTTACAGACCGATTCATGCGTAAAAAGGGCACTTTTACAAATGAATCTGTCTATTTTTATTTTATGACGAAGGACTAAAATATTGAATCATCACATGTAGTTCTTGCCTACATAGCTCAGACATTTGCTGGGTACAAGTGGTCCGACTTGATTTGATAATTTATTGCGCAAACCCCAAGGGACTGGACATTGACTGCATCTGGGCACAATTGTCAAAAGCAGGAAGGCAAGAGCTGAAAAGTTAGGTGATGTTTACAGTGAGGATTTATACAATTTGATAGGTCTATAAAACCATTAGGTGAGCATGCAGTACCTGGAGGGTGCCGCTAGGTGTGCCTTTGTTCCTTGTAATGAATGGTGTCACCTCCACTCCATCTCTGTGGATCTCACTGCCATCCACTAGCCTCTGTGACATGAGGCACACGCCCGATATAGCTCATTACCTGGAGTGTCTCTGGGGGCTGCAACTCTTCACATTCGTGCATGATCAGCTACTGTGCGCTGCAGCTTGATGGAAGCGCTGCAAGCAACCCAGAAAGCAATCTCATGGTCCAGTAATCGCAGAAGAATGCTTTGCTGGCTGTATCAGACAGTGGGCTTCATTACGAGTCCAGCGGTAACCCTGCCGGTGCTACTGGCGGGTTGCTGCCGCACTCGTAATAATTTACCGGCGCCTGACTTCCCGTTGCCATCGGCTCATTACGAGTCCGGCGGGCTGGGAAATAGGAGCCGGGAAATTGTAAATCCCCATTCCGATAGAGTGGGAGTAGGGACACGGAAGCGCCGGCACCGTTGCTAATGGTTCCGGCGCTTCCGCGAAGTGTTTGCCTAATGTGGACGCTGTGCCCGGCAGGATCAGACCTGTCGGGCACAGCGTCCACGGCAGGCAAACATGTAGTTTGCTAGTCCGGAAACAAGGGTGCTGGTGGGCATATCGGCACCCTTGTTTACGGACCGGCAAACCTAGAATGAGGCCCACTAAACTTAGGTCTAGAATGAACAAAAGTGTTTTTGCAGTTGACTAATGCATGTTTGTAGATTTCTATTTCTGTACAGGGATGTCACCAAGTGGACACTCAAGGCTGTTTCTTGGGGTGAGCGAAATGGGCGGCTGCCCAGGTGCAGGTACTTTGAGGGCACAGGATGAGCTGTTCCCAGCCAGTGCTTAGAGACAAATTCATAAACTATATTCCTGCTTGTTCGTTTTTTTGCCTCATATTTCAAGAACAAAAAAGAGACTGGATGATACAGAGTGTGCTAAATATGTTTTAAGGATGTCTTTGTTGTCAGCAGAGCATTTTAAAAAGGCAGCAATTAATAGCAGATGACTGCAGACACAGCTGTGAGTGGGTAATTGGCAGTTACTATTTTTTGTGGCATATCCCTTAAGAATTGAAAATATTGGCCCTCATTATAAGTTTGGTGGGTTGGAAAAAGGTGCCAGCAGCAACGCACTGGCACCCTTTCCGGACCGCCAAACTATGAGTCTGCTGGTATGGGACGGAACTCCCAGCAGGCCTGACCTGCTGGGAGTACATGCCCCTACTGGAAACCTTTGCACTGAAGCAGCGTTACTAACGTGCTGGTGCTTCAGGTTTCCCATTCCCATGGACTCCTATACCATTCCGCTGCTGCCTCATGTCAGGCGGCGGTAACGGTGTTACGGGGTTATCGGTATCCCACCGCCTACCGGCAGGTTTCACAAACAACCTCGTAATGAGGACCTTTGTGTGATAAGACATGGGAGGGGTGCAAAACAAGCTCAATGCTAAATAAAACAATGATTACAAGCAGGTGACCTTATACCTTCTCTTTCACTAAGTGAGTTTAAGTCTCCATGGTACTATCTGTACAAACTAGAGCCAGTGGTCGAAGTACATGGCAGCGGTCGGGAGCAGTGCTTCTCTACATTTAAAACAAAGTTTTCCTGTTCCTATACCTTTGTTTTCAAAAGACACCGTTCCGGAATGGTTTTGTTTTAGAATAAAAGTGTAGGAAGAAGTTGAAACTTGCACTTCAATGCACTGCATTGAATTTTCCCTTTAGCAGCAGATGTGCTTGTTTGGTGATTTGTCAAGGGTTTATTTATTTATTTATTTATGTATTTATTTATTTATTGTTTGCTTATACAATAAGAAAATACTATTTCAAAGCTCCTACAGGGCAGGGAGGGAGCAAGGGCGAGAAAACACATTTAAAACACAATATTTAAGGGCCGAGGGGTAAAAAGCTAGAAGGGACAACCCTACTATGCCATGTGAGTATTCAGAACGTGCAAGTGCAGCAAGGAAGAAGGAAGAGGGGGTAAGTGCTGGGGAGTCCGAACTCATGGGTGAGCCACAGATGAAGTGCTAGGAAGTAGTGGGAAGTGGGGGTAGCCCAGCAGGGAACATAGTTCCACTACTTCCTTTCGTACACTACGACCACTGACTAGAGCTGGGATGATATGTCGTCAAGAGACTAAATTGCAACTTGACTCAAATCGTAGCATCACCATTGTCTCAAAATGTGTGATCGTGGGCAAATGATTTAATTCCACTGTGCCTCACTTACCAAAATTGGTCGTCCCTAGAAATGATTCAGTTTGCAGTGTGTGCTATTTAAAAAGAATCCCCACTCATGGATTATAAGACTATAATTATTGACAAAGTCAATTATGCGCTGTGGATAGTGAAAATGCTTCTTAGTAGCAAAGTATTAACCATAGAAAGAGCTATTTGTTGTTTCCAAATGTGCGGGTCACCCTGAGGATCTTGGTTACCTGAGCTGCTGCTGATTGTTGGGAGGAGTGTAATCGTACTAAATCTCATAACAACTTATTAATGGTCTTCAATGGCTGAAGAGATGGTATTGGCTCTAATTATACATTTAATAGAGAGCAGAATGATTGCAAAAACAGATTGCAGAGCCCAAGCAAACAAATCTAGGACTTGTGCTTGTGACAACGAATGCATCGACGAAATAATGAAAGTGAATTATTTTGTGTAATATTATCTCCATTACTGTGTCTGCTTGGATCGCTTAACTACTTTACTTACTTGATAACAATAATACTAATAATGATTCGTGTTTTAAATAGCGCAAGTTTGAAAAGACATGCGCGCGATGTGTCGAGTCTTCTACTCCGACTGTAGTAAAATTAGCGTTTGTTTTTATCGCAGCGATTTTGCAATGCTCTAGAGTGCTTGCAGAGGTCCAAGTATGCAGGAACATTCCAGTGTTTCCCTGCGGCCAATTTGTTGCCTAGAAACTGCGGATATTCCTCCGAGCAGCGCTGGCCAATGGGCCAGCTCTCGCCGCATCCGAGATCCGGCATCAGATGTGTAGCCGGATCTCGGTATCCGGCCAGCCTCAGCCCAAAAAAGCTCGACTTTGCTGGGTTTGGTGCTCTAATCTGTCCTGTGCACAGCCACAGAGCAGATTACTTTACCGTGGGTTATATATGTGTAAGCTGTACAAGCGCTCCAGTCACTGGTAAGCAGCGCAACGAAAAGCGCTTTCTATAATTTAAGCAAATATAACCGACAATGATGTGTAGTGCTCTGTGGCTGTGCACAGGGCAGATTAGAGCACCGCGCCCCCATTTTAGCTGGGTTTGGTGCTCTAATCTGTCCTGTGCACAGCCACAGAGCACATTATATTACCGTCGGTTATATTTGCGCCGTCGGTTATATTTGCGTAAGCTATACAAGAGCTCCAGTCACTGGTAAGCAGCGCAATGAAAAGCGCGGTGTACAACTCAAGCAAATTTAACGGACGGTAAGGTAATGTGCTCTGCTCTAATCTGTCCTGTCACTGTACACAGTCACAGAGCACATAACATTACTGTCGGTTATATTGCTTAAGTTTTACTTTCGAAAAGCTGTTGTCTAAAAGCACCACATTGTACAGAGCATTGAACCATGTACTGTGCTTAACGTTTCTCGTGAACTAGCTAAGTGCCCTGTTTCCTGAAACAGGTCACTTAGCTAGGTGCTTATCAGGAAATGCTAGAGTTGACCGTGGGTTAGCAGTGAACTCTAGCATTTCCCTAGGGTGCTGCTGAGAGACATGGGGTGGGAAGTAGACATGTGTGTGTTTAGTCTAGGGTCGGAGTATACATAGTGTGGAGTTTGGAAAAGAAGACGCATGAAAGCAATTGCGCCATTTTAAAACTATTATTTTGAACATTTCCTTTGATTTAAAGGTCAGCTGCCAGGTACACCCCCCTCTGAACTGTGCCTCATCGGAACTCTGCCCCTCCTCCAAACTCTGCCCCCACCCTGGTCCTTCTGGGATCCCCAACCCATTTTTTTCCATTTCCACCATTGCCTCCGAGAGGTCTTTTTCCATGTTTTGGCCCAATTGTGAGCCACAGCAGGTTGAAAGATTCACTCCTCTGAAACGTTCTGGCAGTTCTGGAATTCAGCGTGACCCCTTCCCCTCTCAACCCCATTCTTTTACAAGCCACAAAAATGAAAAAGTTTGAATGTTTATTATTGAAAAAGTGAAATGACTAGTTTTTAGAGAGAACATGTTTATTACAGAGACATGTCTTGTCATTAGTGCTTTGGGAATGTGATAGCAAAGGTCTTCCTGGCAGCCAGATAAGGTGCATGAAGACAGGGCATGGTGCATGCTGCAAGGAAGCAGACCTGTACGTTCAGCGATTACCTGTGTTACGACCCCTCCCAAGTCACATGCTAAGTACAAACCATTCATTTGTTTTGCACTTTCAGATGTGTGATGTCAAGCCATGTGGTCTTGTGTAGTGCAATTTCTGACATTTTCTGCCCTCTCTTCTCCTGAACTGAAAGCACCGCATTGAGGGGAAATCAATACCAAAACTCTCAGACGGCTCAGCCATGAACAGAGGCCTGATTCTAAGAAAGACACGCCAGTAAAAATTTAATATGCAAAATTGTGAAATTCAGGCCTAGTGGGCATCTTCATGGACCAGTGGAGAACCCGAAATCCACAGGTGCTAACCCAGTGGCTACAAGCGAATGCTGCCAACACACTTGCACAGCCTGCTTCAGAAAGTGCCAGGAAATACACTTCTGGGCACTGAGAGAAGGTGATTTAAAAGGAAAGGAGACTGCAGCATTTCTGGAAGGTGCTGCTGTTTCCTTTTAACTGAACATTGTTAATAATGGTTGTCATCTACGTCAATATCAATAACACACATATGTTCAGTTTCTTTTACTGTTCATGAACATGACTTGACCTTGTTAACAGTGATTAATTAAAAGCTGTAAATGTGCTTAATTGCTTCACGGTTTGCGCTGGTGTGTGGATGTAAACTTACTGAAGGCAATACACATATGGCTGCTGCCGCTTACTATGTTTTCAGTGGCTCTTCATTTAGGTTTCTGGAAAGATAAAGTAGCTTTTTCAGGCGTGCCGAGATGTTTCCAATTGTATTTGTAGTCCAAGTTTTTGCCCCAGGTCATACCAGCCCGTTGAGTGCTCAGGGTCTTGGAGTGTTGCAATAGGAGCCAGTGGCTGTCGTTACATGACATCATGTTGAAAACGAGATTCTATTTTGTGTGTTGGGTGCTAATAGGTGGCTCATGGGTCACTTGTGGATAGCTCATAGATACTCATGGGTCACTTGTGGATTGCTCATAGATACTCATGGGTCACTTGTGGATTGCTCATGGCTTACTCGTGGTTTGTCATAGATACTCGTGGATTGCTCGTGGTTTGCTCATGGGTTGCTCAAGGGTTGGTTGTGGAAAGTTCAAGGTTTGCTCCTGGCTTGCTCCTCGATAGCTAATGGGTTGCTCGTGCCTTGCTCATTATTTACTCATGGCTTGCAAATATGCCACTCATGGGTTGCTCATAGGTAAGGCTCAGTGTTTTATGGTTTTCATTTTTTAGAACTTTCCATCTGTATGTATCCATGTTTATTTTGTGGCCGTTTTATCTGTATTGATCCACATTTATTTATTGCAATGTAAAGTTATAAATTGCAACACGTATTTTTAACATTTATTGAAATTAAAAATGCACATTGGCGATGAAGATGGTAATGGAGAGTCTAACTCATATGGGGTTCTTCCACTTTAAAACTTTGGGCCTCATTACGAGTATGGCGGTACGGGATAGAAGTGGCAGGAATTCATTACCTATTGCCTCAAATGGATGTTTTCAGCAACGATGGATACATTATTTGAGTTGCCCAGTGGTGCGAGTCAAGTCACACTAAGATGGCGACCCCCGTAACTAATGAACAGCCACCTGTTGAGCTATGTGCCATGTGACCTGGTTGCTTAGTGCAACAGGTTCAAACAACGGCAGCAAAGACGCGCAGATCTCACTCCAGAACCTACAAGAGGCACGGCAAACGGTAGACTACTGTAATCTATTACAGTAATTTAACTAGCTGGTAAGAGCTAGGTGCCAAGGCAGCTATATGCTAAAAAGTGTGAGGAGAATACTAGAAAGTAGTCTATTTGTATACAGTTAACGTCAAGGAATTACAAGCTTTCCTAAGGGACGGCTGATTGTTTGCTGCAATGGTACAGAATACCAACTCCGTTGCAACATCACGTTAAGAAAGAAGTGCTGTATAAAGCTGGTAGTAGAGAATAAGACCGGTTCAGTAAGTACAATTTTAGTTTGGAAACCAACCACCAGGACATAGCCTTTGCATATGAGTGAGAGGTGGGCAACAAAGGTTAAGTTAGAGTGTTGCATTTGTTTTTAGATTACAAGAAGCAAGACAATAATGGAGGCTTAGCTACTCGATAAGAAGAAGGGAAAGCTAGAATTTGAGATACAAGTAAGTGTAAACATCGAACCTTAATGAGTCACCAACAGATGTATAATTGGCATTGAGACTGATATGGAACTATGTTTATAGGTGTAGTTAGTGCCCGTGATCAATATTGACAGACGACATAAAGAAAATAAAAGTAAGCATGGGGGACAAGTTGAATAGTCCAATGCTGCTAAACCATGTTTTACATGATTGGTCCACAGAGAGTCACGGGAGACGACAAGCAAGTAGCTGGACGCTTGACTATTGTGCAAGGCTGACTGAGAAGGCCAAGCCAAGGCAAACATTGAACTAAATTAGCTTGACTTGTCAGTTGGTAGAAATATGCAAGCTTAACAAATACCCTTAGCAGGTATAGATAAAAGAGGACACACCACTCAGAATGTTGTAAAGAGGTACAGACATAAGATTGTACGTCTCCTAGCAGCATTGAGGTCAAAATCTCTTGCCACAGAATAGAGGCAAGATATCGGTAATGTTTCACCCTAGTACAGAACCAAGTACAGAAGGGTTTTAGTAAGGTTTAGAGCCCCTAAAGAAGTTCTAGAGATTTATCTAAATCACTAAGGAACGAAACATGTTGGGTATATGATAGGCAGATAGATCTAAAAATAGGATTTATTGAATAATTGCACAGTGGATAAGTGTGGTTCACAGTTGTTAGTATCCAACACGCTGTCACTTTAGCACATTGCACTTTAACATTGGTTTTATTTTATTTGTTTTATTATACTCGCATATATGTATATATATATTACATGGCCACGCTAGTGGCCATGTAGTTATGGTTAAGTTGGTGTTTCCATAGGAAGAGCACTTTTTGGGCGGCTTATAACTTCGCTCCCCCTGGACGAATCCTCACCAAACTTTGCAAAAGAAGTATATGGCCCACTATGAATTTTGGTGAGGATTCGTCCGGGGGGGAAAAGTTATAGGGGGGTCCGCAAACCTTTTTTTTCCCATAGACTGAATGGGAAAAAACTTTGCGCACGGCTACAGCCCGAACCGCTGGACGGATTTACACCAAATTTACAGCAGGAGCGGCGGCCTGGTCCCGAAAGCGTGCTTTTGCAAATTTGGTGTAAATCCGTCCAGCAGTTTTTTTAAAAATGACCAAAATGTAAGGCGAAAAAAATTAGTGATATCTGTGTTCTCTGCGCGGACGGACTTCCCTGTTCGCTCCGCGGACAGCACCCCGATTGGCCCATGGCCTTCCGTCATGTCCGCGGGCATGTGACGTATTCGCTGATTGGACGGCGAGGGGCGTGGAGCACGTCAGATTTTCTGTGGCGCCCGCCATCTTGTAGTCGCCGTCGACCGCGTACAGCGCGGTGAAACGTGGATTAAAAATTGTATTTAGTTCCCTGTGTTGGTGTGTAAGAGTGTTTGGGGAGAGTGGGGGAGTATGAGATAGGTTCAATGTTTTTTTTTTTTATGTGCTAGACGTTTTTGTTGCGTTCGATTTGTCCGCGGAGAACACGGCTGTTCTGACATTTTGTAAATAAACTAAATGGTGGGGTGTTTAGAGGACAGAGTATGTGTCATTTTTGTTTGCAAGGAGGGTAAAAATGAGCTATGAACACTCGCGGTGTACTTAATTGTTCGTAAATACACAAACTGGGGGTGTCTTAGGACGCTGTCTGTATTGTAATCTGTCTAGTTGAATGTGTTCTAAGAACACTCGCAGTGTCCCGAAATGGTTACAATTACACAAAATGGGGGTGTTCTGAGAACGTTGTTTGTATTGTTCGTTGTCAGGGTGAAAGTGTTTTAAGACCACTCCTTTTGTCCGCTAATAGTACAATTTGCTATGGGCGTCAACCGACTTTTTGTCCACTAAAGAAATGATAAATCCGGCTGGTGTGCGCCGACATAATGTGATAATCCTATGACTGGCGCTATTGACCTGGCTACAGCCCGAACCTCTGGACGGATTTACACCAAATTTGCGGCAGGAGCAGCAGCCTGGTCCCGAAAGCGTGCTTTTGCAAATTTGGTGTAAATCCGTCCAGTAGTTTTTTAAAAAATGACCAAAATGTAAGGCGAAAAAAATTAGTGATATCTGTGTTCGCTGCGCGGACGGACTTCCCTGGTCACTCCGCTGACAGCACCCCGATTGGCCCATGGCCTTGCGTCATGTCCGCGGACATGTGACGTATTCGCTGATTGGACGGCGAGGGGCGTGGAGCGCGTCAGATTTTCTGTGGCGCCCGCCATCTTGTATTCGCCGTCGACCGCGTACAGCGCAGTGAAACTGTCGGGGGGAAATTCTGCCGGGGTCGGCCGGGCCGTCCGCAGACATCCGGGCAGGGAGGCCCCAACTCCTCCCGTATATCCCAAAAGAGATAGAGTATGAGACACGCACAAGAAGCAAGGTGACTCTGCTGTTTATTAAACACAAACGGCAGGGATGGGTCAAGGATCATACGCGTCTGACCTGACACACACACAATCGTGGGGCTCGTAGGCCCTTTTTACTCTAGTATGACGCGCTACTTGCGTCACTTCGAAAGTTAACAAAAAACCTATCGCCACTCTTAATTGGTTGCTCGAGTGGTAGAGTTAGTATAGCATACGTATAGAGAATAATATGAGTGGACAAGGGTTAGTCAGGTGATATATCTGGGATGTCCCTACAATTAGATACATGAGAATTGTTACATGAAGACTCCTAATGATTGGTTAATATTAATGGCGTCAGTGATAAGAGCCCCATGTTCTGATTGGTGCGCCCGTGAGCTTCCCAGCCTGGGACCATCGCTGTTCCCAGCTCTCGGTGTACCTGCAATTTGCAACAATGTTTCACTATGGGTACATGCAGACAATGTGAAGACTTATTCATGAGCTGGACGGCCGACTACTCCCACTGTCGCAGATGTCCATTGATCCTTTCAAGTGTATCTGCCAGTGTCTTGTAACGAGGGATCCAGGCGCCTCCTTCCTCCTGGGCTTGGCATCTCGACAGGTTCGGCTTGGTCACGTGAGGTGGGACCGTGTTTGAGGCATAATTCTGCACAATTAATATTGTTTTTCCACTGCGTGCCTGGTTTAATTTGCAGGTGCGACTTTAATGTTGGTGCACGGCGTGCGAGGTTGCAACATCGTGCCCTTGATGGTCTGCTTTTGGAATGTGGGTTTGCAACATTACGACCTTGGCTGTCTGCTTTCGCCAAGCTCATTCTGCAGGATCAGCAACCTGACTCTTGCTCTGTTAACCTCCACGGGAGCTCGTGCTTGCGGCCTTACTTAGGCCTGGTGTATAGGTGGAACCGTTTGGTGCACAGGCGCTTTAGGTTATAGTCTCATATTGTCTTATGACCAGTATCGTGTCTTCGTTATAATTCTCATTATGGCACCTAGGTTTAGACGAAGCGTAAGCAAGCTCTTTAGATGAGTTCATGGTGCGTCTTGCGTTTCTGCATTTTGAGAGCCTATGTGGAAAATAATAAAGATGCACGTCCGTGAGTATGTCTGTCGCCTACGTCATAGCACTGAGTATATGCTTCGTGTAAATTGGTGCGGGAGTGTCCAGTGTGTATATTGGCACAGGTGTGCTATCCGTTAGCTAGGTCGTCATGGCATCTCTAACGACTTATAGTTTTAGTCTAGTTGATCCATGCCGCAGGCATCGGCATGGGCAGGGCGGGCTGCTGGGCAGGCAGATGGACACATCCTTATGTTCCTGTACCAGGGTATCTGGTCATCTGGTAGATGGGCAAACTCTTCTCGTGGCGGGTGCTTGGGCCATGAACCTTTAGGCCAGGCGCGAGAGGGGGAAGATGGGAGCCTGTTTTTAAATTTTCCCACTTCAGTCCCCCCTCTGGTCGACTTGTCGACCACAAACATATCCTTTTCGTTATCTCCTCTTACTCTCCATATTTTAGTTATTCCTCCTAAATGTCCATAATGGTTAACATGATCTTCAAATGACCAATACATATATTCACAGGTTCCTCCAGGAGTACAGTATACCCATTTCCCTATGTAACTCCTGGGGTTTCTTGGGTTCTCGACCTTCACCGATGGTGGGTCCAGGTGGTTGGTAATGATCTGAAGGCGCAATTTCTCTCTCTCTTGTGTGATTATGCCTGTGTGTTGGCCGTCATCTGCTGGCATCAGTGGGTGCATACCAACCATTTCAAGCAACTCGTCAGTGGTACGTGCCTTCCGGGCTTTCCAAAATCTTATTATGATCAGTGTTGCTCCAGCAAAAATAATACAACCAACTATAATTTTCAGTCCATCTGACAGCCAAGATGGCATCCATGACCATAATAGCGAAAACCAGCTCTCATCCTTTTTCACACCTTTACTTTCATCCACCATTTTGGAGTGCAACTGGGCCAATTGTGAAACTGCTTCTGTCAGTGTACCGTTGTCAGCATCGTTGGCAGGAATGAATGTGCAGCATGATTGTCCTATCTTTGCGCAAACTCCTCCTTCCATGGCAGTGAGGAGGTCCAATACATATCTGTTCTGCAGTGCTACCATCCTTATTGCTCGCAGCTCCTCTTTTATCGCGTTGAATCCATTTACTGTAGAATTGATGGTCATCATAAGTTCCCATCTAGTTATCTGGAGCCATTTTGCGTTTGCGTAAGCCTGTAGTCCCGGATGGATTATTGAGGAGAAGAACATTGCTGCTCTGCTGAATAGTCTGTGTTCTGGCGGGATTGAAGTGAGTGCCGTTTCCGATCTTCCCCATAGGTAATTTCCTGTCAGAGGTTCTCCTTGTCTTTTCCGTCTATTTAGGACAGTATCATTGCCGCTGGTCCTGTTCCCTGGCTCCTCCTGAGGTGGTGCAGATCTCTTATTTCTCTTGTCCCCTTCACCCATCTTGGGAAAGTTCGCCACATTCACATGCTTCTGGGGTACCACTAGTGATGGTACATTGACGTGAACCATCGTGCATACACCATTCCACAGAGGGGGCAGTGTGTGATATGCCTTTTCTCCACAGGCCCAGTAATGGTCCATTATCACTGCTGTTCCTGCTCCCCCCTCAGGTAACTCCATCACGCTTCCACAATTGGTGTTGTATCCTACGTCCACCTCTCCTTTATGTTGGTAGCATACTTTAGGCGCAGTCAGCGGCAGTATTGTTATCGGGTCTTCATCCGTTTCTATCCATGTGAGCATAGGCACGTATTTGATCCAAGTCGTCCAACATCTGTGGTTGTGTGCATCGATAGTTGAAATAGTTTCTTTTGTTACCATGTTGCTGCCAACCACTCCTATCTCCCATTTGTTGTCCAAGTACACTTTCCCCGTTATCGTCACCAGTGGCCTCTCCCAGCATCCTAGTTTACCAGGAACTTCAGTGGCGTACCAATCACATGATAAATACTGCAGTGTTACTTTCTTTGTTTCTCCTTTTGCAGGACCACTTGTTATGTATCTGAATGCTTCAGCATGTAAACTGCTCTTGTGGTAACTCAAATAAGTCTTGAGGAAGTTGTTTTCGTATGGGTATGAGTCTCGTGTTTTCCACGTCATATGCACCACTGTCCCTTGAAATCTTCCTTTCGTTTGGAACAGTGCCAAGTATATTATGCATCGTGCTGTTTTTTCGTCTATTTCTGTGGCAACAAATGTTCGAGAAGCACTCATGGCGTATGGTATTAATGAGCAAACGTAGCAGCTGTCTTCTGTTGTCTGCTTACCAATGCGGGTCATGTGTTGATACCATATGTTGTTTGAGACGTGTGCTGAATCTTGTATGTAATTGTCAATACCTTTATTATCTGAGTATGTGCTGCGTTGAACTCTATTTTGCTTGTGCGCAATTTTACTAATATCACCTGACGTAACACCTGTTGCTTCTGGGGATGGGGGTGTGTTAGGTTTGGGTACGGCAATAATATTGATAGCACAGCTGTACCGCCATACAGAGGCAGCTACGAACCCGGTGATTACCAAAATCCCTATTACATTTATTACATATGCTAATTTCACCGGCATTTTGCTCTTACCTTGCTGCAGTCCGGCAGTGTATTCTTGCGACGTTAGAGTTGCCCGCCTGAAAATTCTCAATATGCTGGTTATTAAATGTTAGTTGTTGTTTTTTAAGCTCTCCCTATCAAATAATCATTCAGTGCCCAGGCGAAGAGCTGTTCCCACGCTACTCTAAGCGATCTATCTCTTAGGGCAGGTAAGTATGGGTGGAGGTGGGGGCATCGAATATTCTATGGCCAAAAGGAACGCTGTGTAGTAGACACGTACCCTTTTCCTTTTCAGGTACGTTGGCCTTTTTATTTCATATACAAATTGGTGTGACAATTCTTCTGGGTAATTATCGTCTGAGGGTACCATCTACTCCTGGGCAGTGAATTTGTTAGTTATCTACTTTCTTAGCAATACAATAATATGCGGTTCCTGCATGTGCGAGAGAAAAGAAAAGAGAGCATTCACGTGTTTACATGTGTATTTGTGCAAGACAATGTCCTTCAGTTCAGTTACTACTGTAATGGGGACAGGGGTCAGTGGATGGTGGGCAGGGGGTTTTTTGGGTTCAACTGGTGGGCGTGGCTTTTACTCTTTGAGCGTGTGATCATGGGGTGGGCTGTATGGGGATCACCCCTTTCTTCTTCAGTTATTGTCTTTGGGGAGTCTGGGGAGTGACAAGGTATGGGAATACTTGGGCCGCTGGCTGTGGTAGACCTTTCTTCTTCCGTTGTCGATGTTGTCGCTGTTCTCTCAATGGACCTGTCGGTGGCGCTGGGGCGGGTCTGTTGTTTGTAGATCTTTACGTCGTGTAGGTGGTTCCAGGCACGCTTGTCCTGTAGCTTTACTGCTCTTGTTGATACCTCCTCTACCAGATGGGGACCAGTAAAGCGTGGGCTATTCCATTTCCTATTGAAGTTGCGAAGTAGTACGTGGTCACCTTTAGCAATCTTACACAGTCCTTCCTTTTCCAGTTCTTTATCGGCGTCTTCTTGTTGGCTTCTATTAGACCCGCCCCGTGTGCGCTCGAGCTGTTGAGACACAAACACTACACTAGTAATCAAAGAAGACACATATTGGTACATTTCATCACCCAGAACACTAGCTGTGCTTTCGTGGTCGGTAAATGCTCTTGACGTTGGCGTTAAGGAAGGCGCATTTGACGTCCGGTAACCACCTCATGGGGAGTGAGGTGGTGGTCGGACCCTGGCCTATTCCTTAGCTCAAATAAGGCTAATGGAAGACAATATAACCAACTCCTCTTTGTTGTTTGTTGTATCTTTGCAAATGCTTCCTTTAATAGGCCATTCAGGCGTTCACATACACCGTTGGCCTGTGGGTGGTATGCACATGCAAATTTATGTTGAATGTTCAGCAGTGATGTAATGTGCTGAAACATCTCGTTTGTGAAATGTGGGCCATTGTCTGATCTTAACACCTCGCACACTCCCCACCTTGGGAAGACCTCCCTCACTAGGAATTTGGCTGCTCTAAATGCATCTGGGTGTGAACAGGGCCCTGCCTCAATCCACCTAGAAAATGGGCATACTACTACAATCATATACCTGTTTCCTTGACATATATTTATCATATCAACATAATCAATATGGAGATGCCGGAAAGGTCCCTCTGGCCGGGGTATAGTACCTCTTATCACCTTTAGAGTGTGGCCGGCCGTAAACTGTTGACATGTGAGACAATTACTGATAAAATTTGACACATGCGAATTTAACTCGGGGCAGAACCAGTCTTCCCTAATTCGTGCTGCAATTACTTCTTTGCCTGTGTGGGCTGGATGATGTAGTTGGTTCAGGGCGGTGTTCAAAAGTGCCAATGGTATTACAACCTTTCCAGTGCCACCCTGGCGCCATAGTGCGTCAGTTGGTGACATTGTACACCCTCTTTTTACCCATATTTCTTTTTCGGCCATTGGTGCAGCCGCTTGTAACTCCATAATCTGTGTGGCTGGGAGATGGGTGTACCCTTCTCTTATCAACATCTCCTTAGCCATTCCCCTCCCTCTCCCTCTCTGTGACTCTGGGGGATTCCTTATCTCCCCAAAGTATGCAGCATACTTCGCATGTGCGTCCGCTGCTGTGTTTCCCTTCGAGACGTGGTCCTCACCATTGGTGTGTGCGGTGCATTTCACTAAAGCTAATTCTTGGGGGTCATTAATTACTTCAATTAGTTCAGCCAATAAGAGGGCATGTTGCACTGGAGTGCCATCAGCTCTCCTAAACCCTCTTCTTCTGCATTTCGACAGCCCTGAGTGGACAGTGGATGTAACATATGCGCTGTCGGAATATATGGTCACCCGTTTGTCAAAGCTTTCCTTCAACGCCAAGATCAGTGCGACCAGTTCAGCTGCTTGAGCGGAGTAATGCTGTGGTAATTGTACACATTTCATTACCACACACACCGGTACCTCCATCATTTTTACCACTGCAGCCCCAGTTCTCCTCACACCATCCCTCTGATCGATAGTTGATGACCCATCAATAAACAACAGCTCACCCCCCTCTAGTGCGTTTTCCTCAACTTTTCTAGTACATGAGCACATTTCAGTTATTTGTGTACAGTCATGGGCATAATCTCCCTCCTCAATTACTTCTGCTAGGAACCTTGCAGGGTTGACCGTGCTGCATCTAACAATTGATAGTTCGGCTCTGGATAGAATGATCTCATAACCTGATGCTCTTTGCGTGGTTAGGGTGGATTTAGGTTTATTTAATATTGCAAAAAGTGCATGTTCCACAAATAGTGTAGTCGGGCACCCCATGGTGATTGCTGATGCTTTTTCTACCGCAAAAGCAGCTGCGGCGAGACCTTGTTCACAGGGGAAGTGGCCTAACATTACAGGATCCAAGTGGCCACTGTAAAATGCTACTGGTTTGTAGCCCATGCTTGTTTTTTGAGCCAACACTGCCTTCATTACTGCTGAGTCGCAATGTGAAAATATAAAAAATTGCCGCTCATAGTCTGGGGATGCCAGTACTGG
This sequence comes from Ambystoma mexicanum, assembly GCF_040938575.1. NCBI lineage: Eukaryota > Metazoa > Chordata > Amphibia > Caudata > Ambystomatidae > Ambystoma > Ambystoma mexicanum. The sequence continues at coordinate 658,222,526 of NC_090930.1, forward strand.
AGCAGTTGATATTGCATCTTTTAATTCATCAAAAGCTTCTTTCATTTCCATCGTCCACCCCAGTTTTTTCTCCCCTTTATTAGCTTCCCGTAACGCCTCAAGCAGAGGTCCTATGTACGAACTGTAATCAAATACCCAAGCTCTACAATAGTTGCAGAGCCCCAGGAACTGCTGCAGTTCCCTTACAGTTTGTGGCATTGGAGTGGTCGATAAAGCTTGTGCTCTTTGTGGTGCGATCTTTCTTCCATGTTGGGATATAAGCTGACCAATGTAAAGTACCTGTTCTTGACAGTACTGTATTTTCTCCATGTCTACCTTGTAACCTTTGTCAGCCAATATTGTCAACATCTTTAATGAGTCCTCTCTGCATGTTTTTTCATTTTTACTGCAAATTATTATATCATCCACATACTGCAACACCGTGCTTTCTACTTCAATGTTACCCAAATCCATCTGTATTACTCTATTGAAAATTGAAGGTGATTCACAATACCCTTGTGGCAATCTGGTGTGCTTCCACTTAGTGTTTCTGTAAGTGAAGCTCGTCAGATCTTGTGAGTCTGGGTGTAATGGTATTGAGAAAAAAGCATTTTTAAGGTCGATCACTGTAAATCGTGATGCTTCTGCTGGAATGCCACACAAGATTGTGGCCGGGTTTGCAGCTACGGGATATTCCGCTTCTACTATGTTGTTCAAGGGCCTGAGATCCTGTATAAAGCGCCAAGATCCCCCTTTAGCCTTGCGCACTGGGTACACAGCCGTATTACATGGTGATTCTGAGGGGACCAATATACCATTATTTATAAGGGCCGTTATGGTTTCATATATGCCTTCATCTGCCTCTTTTGATAGTGGGTACTGTTTTACTCTGGGGAGTATTGCACCTTTTTTCAATTTTATTTTTACTCCCCCTATACTTTTTATGCAGCCCACGTCATAGGGGCCAGTAGTCCACAATGATTTGGGTACTTTTGACATATCATCCTTAAAGAAAGGGACCGGTGTGCATGCGGGTGCCTCAAGTGCCATTGCAATTTTCTGTGCTACTTGTTTGTAGGCCACTCTTAGCCATATTTCCACACTCATCATAAACACCATTTCACCTTCCTCCTTTTCATCTGAAAACAGCTCCTCATCTGACACCTGGGTGAGCCTACATCCTTCTTCTAATGCTATCACTGCCCTCCATGCTCTTCCTTCTCTGTCTTGGGCATGTACAGCAATATAATCAGCTGTTGCAATAATGCTCTCAATATCCATTGAAACCACCTTCCCTTCTGGTTCATTAACAGGTGTTTCTGGTCTGAACAGATAGGCTGCTGGCCTTCTCCATATTTTCCCTTCTATCCCTGGCATCCATGCAATTGCCATGTCCGTTCCATACTGGAAGAGTTCGCCATCTACTGGCTCCGCCCTAATAGCTGTCTGTCCACAGTATGCCTGCATAATCTGTCGTGCTGTGAGCATGTTAATCCCCGGAGTAGAGCAAATTATGCCGTCCTCAGTAAAGGAGATCGTCATATTCAACCTGTTCATTATATCTCTCCCCAGTATATTTACTGGTGAGGCACTATAGTATAAAAGTGGAACTGACAGATCGTAATCTCCAATAGATAAGGGAATGTTATCAGTAAAGGGAACCAAACCTCTAGCCCCAGAGAATCCTTGGGTGTTCATGGTCTCGCCTGACATCTTAAATTTACCTTCCCTTATGCAAGACCGGGTCGCACCGGTGTCAACAAGGAATGATAATTTTTTGTCACCTATCGTTACCTCTATGCGTGGTTCCTCCGCACTATTAGGTGTTACTGACAGGATGGGACACACCAAGGTCGTCTGTGGGCTGTCCTATTGGGGGTACAACGACTGGCCATTTCCGGTATAAGGGTTGTGTCCCAAAACCGTCACCCTACCCAGTTGTGTTTGTGGTATTTGTGGTTGTTGTGTCATCGCTACCTGTTGTTGTGGCAGTGTTTGGGGCTGTTGTTGTGTTAATTGTTGTTGTTGTTCATTTCCTTGTTGCAACATTTGCTGTTGTGGTATGCCCTGCTGTACCTGTGCGGGCCTTGGTTGTCCCTGATCCCTCCATGATGGTGTTCCTGGTCTAACTCTACACGTGCGTGACATGTGCCCCAATAGTCCACAGCTCCAACACACTGGTGGTTCCCTATTCTGCCATGGAAATCTCCCTGTGTTGTCCTGGTATACTGGTTGCTCTATGGGGTAGGAATTTCTAAATCCTCCCACCTGCGGTTGGGTGCCATATCCGTACCCACTCCCTCTCATAATTCCTCCTCTCCCCCTGTTATAATTATAATACCCAGCTCCTTGCATTGGGTATCCTCCTCCCATGTTGGGCGTGTATGGTTGGAGTGGCGGCACCTGTTGTGTTGTAGTCTGTGAAGGTGGTATTTGGGAGGAATCTTGTGCAGCCACTACTTGTGTGGGGCTTTGGGTCATTGTTGTAGGTGTAGTTATTAGTGCCCCTTCCATTGTGTATTTAGTAAGCTTTTTCTGTACTAATTTAGCCTCTTCCGTTTTCCTGTCCTCTTCCTTTTGTTTCATTTTTCCTTGCCATGTCCTACAATGATGCACTATAGTCAGTTGTATTTCGGGCCATGGTTTTGCTTCCATTCCCACTACTTTCTTTAGTTGTTTCTGAACTCCTTCTGGGAGCCCTTGTACCAGTATATGGTAAAATATTGCTGGTGTTTTATCCCATTGTTCTCTAGTTTCCATGCGCCACTTCTCTTGGATTTCCTGGATATAATCAACAGGATCTTCGTTCTCATGCATCTTGCGGGATGTAATTGCTCCTATATCTGATGTGTCTGGGTACTGTACCCTCAGTGCCTGCCAGAGTGCATGTCTGCAGTTTGCAAATGGTGCCCCATCGTGCGATGTATTTGTTATTGTTACCCCATGAAATCCCGCTCTCTTCCAGATGTCATCCGCTCTATCCCCTAATATTGATATTAAAAGGCCCTTTACATCTCCTACTGCCAGCTTCTGTCCTGCGGTGTGTTTTTCCATTTCATATATCCATTTACCCGCACCTCCACTTAATGATGGGAGCCTACATTTTATATTTTCTTTATCGGTATGCTTCCAAGGAACATACTGTGGTCTAACCCCACCTCTCTCCAAAAGTGGCATTAAATTATGTTTTGTTTCACCCTTTGTGTTCCATAATATTGAGTCCTCACACCCTTCCTCCTCTTCTCTTTCTTCCACATTTTCACTTTCGTTTGTATTTCCCCTGCTCATACCTCTTTCTTCTCCATCTTTTCCCCTTCTTCCATCTTTCTCTGTATTTAATGTGGGCATGTGTATACCTCTTTCCTGCCTACGACTAGGGAGGTCTCTAAGCCGCCATGTATAGGGTGTCAGTTCGTCTGTGAAGGGAGCTAGTTTTATTTTGCGTAACGAACGTGAGGTGGTTGAACATGTAGGGTGCGATAGGGGAGGGCGTGATGGGGATGATGGGGATGGGGATGTTGCGTCCTCATGTGCCTGTCTTTCCTCTATTCCTTTCTTTCCCTCCTCACTTCTCTCCATCTCATCCTTTCTCCTACTGATCCATGGTGAGTCTAGGTTGGTCCGGGTGATGTATAGTTTATCTAAGCTTTCCCTTTCACTGTTTCTTCCTTCATTTTCCGCTCCCTCTTCCTCACTACAAAAGCTAGTCATAAACGGCACCCCCCACTCGGTCTTTTTCCCCTTGATCGTTACTGTATGTAAATCTATTAGGTCCAGTTCGCCTTTTTCTCCTTTATCAACCGCTCCCCTTTGTGCTGATGTTGTTGCTACTTCTGTGTCATCATATACATCCCTCCATGCTCCACTCTCCTTTCCCCTATCTCCTCTTTCTCCTTCATACCTTTCCTCCATCTCCTTACTATTTTCCTCCCTTTTCCTTTTCAATTCCTCCATCACTTCACTTCTCATCTGTTCTAATATTCTTTCATCCTCTTTCTTCCTTTCCCATTTCGCCCTTTCTTTTTCTACTATATTCTCCATCACCCTCCCTTCTTCGTATTTCTTAGTTGATTCTGATAGTAACCTCCTCCTCCATATTGCCATTTCTTTTTCTTTTTCTTCTTCTTCCCTTTTCTTTTCCCGCAGTACTACCCTTGATACCCTTTCTGCTGCTGCTTTTACCCTGTCAGCTTCTCTCCTTTGCTCCTCAGTTCGTTCCCTTATTTTTTCCAATTCGTTCTTACCTTCTCTCCTTTTCCTCACTCTCTCTCTCTCCTCCCTCTCAAGCTGCTTGATCAATTCATTCTGTTCATCCCTTAATTTTGCTAATCGTTCCTCCAAAACCTCTTCTTTTTGTCTTAACAGCTCTTCCCCCCTCAATTCACTCTCTCTGGCATTATCCTCGTCTGTTTTCTTTACTACCTCCTTCTCTTCTCCTGTTAATGAACCTCGTAATTTTAATAATATCTGTGCAGCTACCCATTCATCATTTCCTATTTCCACAGTCTGGTCATCTCCAATCCTCCCCTCCCCTGCTGGCATTTTACTGTGAGCCACATATGGTGGAGGGCTGTATGCCGGGTTCGAGTATCCCTCAGCCGCCCTTAAATGTCCTCTTTCTATTTCTCCTAATTCTCTTAAAGGGTACAACCCCCCTCCCTCTGTTTTTTCTCCCGTTGCTATGGGTATATCATTGCTCGGTTCCTTTTTTATTTCATCTGCTATATTATTCTTTTCTTCTCCCTTACCTCTGTTTCCCGTGTTCTTTGGGTCCTCATTCCCCTGTGTCCCAACCTCTCCTTCCTCCTTAATCTCTGTTTCTTCTGGTATTTCCCCCATGGTGAATATTCCATTTGTTCCTGGTCGGGACCCCTGGAACATCCTCCATAAGTTAAACACCTCCACGTGGTTTGCCAACTTCTTCCCTTTATACGTATTGTGCAGATGATTTAATAGTGAATGTTGAGCATATGGATCGAAGCTACCGTTAGGCGGCCACGGTGTTAACATTTTGTTATCCGTCCCCTGGGTCCATTCTATGCTATACTTAATCAGTTTCTCCCTATGGGGTGGCAGTGTTGTGCATATGTATTGTAGTGGCGTGGTGAGGGTGTTCCCCCACCCTCCCGATCCTGTTCCGTATGACATAGTAGCGCTCCACTTGCTACCCTCCCCTAATCTGGCATCAGTTTATCCCACTAGTAGTTTACAATATACAGCCTTATATCGTTACCTGGCCCCGTAAGTTTGGGGGCTTGCGATAGTCCGCTTAAGGAAAATTATAAAAATATAGTATGTTACATCTGTAGATTTTCCTCTACCTTTCTTCCTTTATACAACACCCTTACGGCCCCCTGCGGCCAAGGCGTACGTAGCCCCCTGCGGCTGCGTACCCTTTATTGCGTTCTTATACAATCGTCCTGTTTTCACGTGCTCCTCCCCCTTCTACACCTGCCGTGGCCGGCGTTCTCCGTGCGCAGCCACGTTCCCCGTTTCGCCTTTCCTCGATCAACTCGTTTACCGTTTATCTCCGTTTCCACTCCCTTACCATAGTTCTCTTCCCCACCACTCTCAAAACGAGGATGCCTCGTGCTTGTGATATCCTATGAAAACCCTACTGGTGACGTCACCGATCTCGTAGAGCTACTGGTAAGTTCTTCGTATATTCTTTAAATCCAAAATACACCTGCAATCTACCCCCGTTAACCCCACAGCTGTCTTCCTGTCACTCCTGGAACAAGGTAATCAAATCAACAATATAATCGGACTGCGCACGCTGCGTCGCCTTGCGTGTGATACGCCCCTCGACAGGAGGGCTTAACCAGCCAATTATCTTCCGTATTGGGCAACTACCTAGCTACCGCCTACAGGGAAACGTCATCTACCTATCGAGTGTCTTGCTCGAACAATAGGGATCCTCATCTACTCATTGACCAATAAATGCCAAATCGTAGGAAACCACACACACACACACCCTTACACGTAGTCGCGACCTAGGCCAATCAGGTTCTACGAGCAGCCGCACGTGATGTTTTTCGTGCTCCGCCCCCTTCTCTCGCGTTACGTAGCCAACTGCTCTCGCGCTTGTTCAACTACCATTCATTCTATTTCTAACACTAAATTCTCAAACCTTCGCCGTTCACCTGTGCAACACCTCCCGCCTCCCGTATTTAATTCCTCCCCCCTCCCTCACAATTTCACATTGTTTGTTGTGCGTGGCATGCTCACCAAGTTCTCTTGATGTGGGGCCGCTCGACTGCGTGCACCCCTCCAAGCGGCTTGCCACCTCCCCTCATCTGGACCACGTCTGGACACTCGCCAACCGCGGGCGGGATACTTCTCAACCGGCTCCCGAGGGCCAATATCCGGATTGCGCTGTCCAGTCTTCTCGCAGTTCCGCGATGGTCCTGTAGTCCTAAGAAGGGGGCGACGGCAGAGGGGGCCGCGCCGCCGGGCCTCCTCGCAACCTGAGTCTTCGGAAAAAATAAAAATGCCGATCTTAAACAGATCTCAGCAGTGCCTCCAACTTGTCGGGGGGAAATTCTGCCGGGGTCGGCCGGGCCGTCCGCAGACCTCCGGGCAGGGAGGCCCCAACTCCTCCCGTATATCCCAAAAGAGATAGAGTATGAGACACGCACAAGAAGCAAGGTGACTCTGCTGTTTATTAAACACAAACGGCAGGGATGGGTCAAGGATCATACGCGTCTGACCTGACACACACACAATCGTGGGGCTCGCAGGCCCTTTTTACTCTAGTATGACGCGCTACTTGCGTCACTTCGAAAGTTAACAAAAAACCTATCGCCACTCTTAATTGGTTGCTCGAGTGGTAGAGTTAGTATAGCATACGTATAGAGAATAATATGAGTGGACAAGGGTTAGTCAGGTGATATATCTGGGATGTCCCTACAATTAGATACATGAGAATTGTTACATGAAGACTCCTAATGATTGGTTAATATTAATGGCGTCAGTGATAAGAGCCCCATGTTCTGATTGGTGCGCCCGTGAGCTTCCCAGCCTGGGACCATCGCTGTTCCCAGCTCTCGGTGTACCTGCAATTTGCAACAATGTTTCACTATGGGTACATGCAGACAATGTGAAGACTTATTCATGAGCTGGACGGCCGACTACTCCCACTGTCGCAGATGTCCATTGATCCTTTCAAGTGTATCTGCCAGTGTCTTGTAACGAGGGATCCAGACGCCTCCTTCCTCCTGTGCTTGGCATCTCGACAGGTTCGGCTTGGTCACGTGAGGTGGGACCGTGTATGAGGCAGAATTCTGCACAATTAGTATTGTTTTTCCACTGTGTGCCTGGTTTAATTTGCAGGTGCGACTTTAATGTTGGTGCACGGCGTGCGAGGTTGCAACATCGTGCCCTTGATGGTCTGCTTTTGGAATGTGGGTTTGCAAAATTACGACCTTGGCTGTCTGCTTTCGCCAAGCTCATTCTGCAGGATCAGCAACCTGACTCTTGCTCTGTTAACCTCCACGGGAGCTCGTGCTTGCGGCCTTACTTAGGCCTGGTGTATAGGTGGAACCGTTTGGTGCACAGGCGCTTTAGGTTATAGTCTCATATTGTCTTATGACCAGTATCGTGTCTTCGTTATAATTCTCATTATGGCACCTAGGTTTAGACGAAGCGTAAGCAAGCTCTTTAGATGAGTTCATGGTGCGTCTTGCGTTTCTGCATTTTGAGAGCCTATGTGGAAAATAATAAAGATGCACGTCCGTGAGCATGTCTGTCGCCTACGTCATAGCACTGAGTATATGCTTCGTGTAAATTGGTGCGGGAGTGTCCAGTGTGTATATTGGCACAGGTGTGCTATCCGTTAGCTAGGTCGTCATGGCATCTCTAACGACGTATAGTTTTAGTCTAGTTGATCCATGCCGCAGGCATCGGCATGGGCAGGGCGGGCTGCTGGGCAGGCAGATGGACACATCCTTATGTTCCTGTACCAGGGTATCTGGTCATCTGGTAGATGGGCAAACTCTTCTCGTGGCGGGTGCTTGGGCCGTGAACCTTTAGGCCAGGCGCGAGAGGGGGAAGATGGGAGCCTGTTTTTCCATTTTCCCACTTCAAAACGTGGATAAAAAATTGTATTTAGTGCCCTGTGTTGGTGTGTAAGAGTGTTTGGGGAGGGTGGGGGGGTATGAGAAAAGTTCAATGTTTTGTTTTTTTATGTGCTAGACGTTTTTGTTGCGTTCGATTTGTCCGCGGAGAACACGGCTGTTCTGACATTTTGTAAATAAACTAAATGGTGGGGTGTTTAGAGGACGGAGGATGTGTCATTTTTGTTCGCAAGGAGGGTAAAAATGAGCTATGAACACTCGCGGTGTACTTAATTGTTCGTAAATACACAAACTGGGGGTGTCCTCAGGACGCTGTCTGTATTGTAATCTGTCTAGTTGAATGTGTTTTAAGAACACTCGCGGTGTCCCGAAATGGTTGCAATTACACAAAATGGGGGTGTTCTGAGAACGTTGTTTGTATTGTTCGTTGTCAGGGTGAAAGTGTTTTAAGACCACTCCTTTTGTCCGCTAATAGTACAATTTGCTATGGGCGTCAACCGACTTTTTGTCCACTAAAGAAATGATAAATCCGGCTGGTGTGCGCCGACATAATGTGATAATCCTATGACTGGCGCTATTGACCTGGCTGACTTGCTTTTGCGACACTAAATCATATCTCCCGCCGCTAAGCCTATTATCAAAGCATTCATATTCCCGGCCTCTCTCCGTGACGTTACAGGGTGCGTCATCAAACGCGCCCAGTCCTCTCCAGTCCTAAGTGACTTTACACAGAACCCGGAAGACAACACATATTATGTCACAACACAGCGCGCCACAATTCGGAATATGAAACAGTGATTTAAAAGCAAACAGCAAGATTGTAAATTTTGTAAAGTACATTTATTTGACATCAAATATTTAGAGAATATTCAGCAGTTTGCATTTGTCTTTGTTGTCGATCCGCAAAAGTTCATGTTGAGGCACGCAATGTTCCTTTGCGGTACAGAGGGTGTTAGATCAGCTTACAACTCAGTGCGCCACAATTCGGAATATGAAACTGTGGTTTAAAAGTAAACAGCAGGATTGTACCTTTGGTAAAGTACATTTATTTCACATGAAATGTTTAGTGAATATTCAGCGATTTGCTATTGTCTCTGCTGTCGATCAGCAAAAGTTTATTTGGAGCCACGCGTTGTTCCTTTGCGGTAGATAGGCTGTTGGTTTATGATAAAAGCAGTAAATGGTCGCTCTGATAATCGGAAGGTTGCTCCAAAAACGAGCCATTAGACAACCCTATTGGTTGGTATGTTGTTTGTAGCCGCTAGTACTGCGTAAGGGCATATTGGTCCTTGGCAATTGTCCCATAAAATGGAGAGGGTCATGAAGTTGCATATTTGGACCTGCACCTGGCAGTTGAAGACCCCATCCGCTGGAGTCTGTAAATCGTGACATAGGCAAAATGGGGCCACATACCTGTTTTAAAAAACATAAATTAGTCTCACCAGCCGATCTTCATTATAAATCATCATTTTATTTATTAGGGCGTGAAACTATTTGCTATCGAAGATAGTGCAACGGAGTATGTTAATAATAAAATAATAATATTTTCCCATTCATATAGCGCTAAGAACCGTGAGGTATCTAAGCGGTGCTTATTATTAACCACGGTGTGTGGTGCTCATTTATTGACCACAGAAGGATGAAAGGCTGAGTTTGGCCTTGCCGGGATTCGAACTTGCGTTAGCAAGCTGTGCACGGATGTCAAAGCGAGCGTTGCCACTTGACAGGCTACAGTGAAGTGGCACAGCGAGTAGAGTGCTTGACCGCCTATAGACTGGTTACATTATTTCTATTAACCCACCCTGTGTCGTCTGCCTTTTTCAGAGCCCTCTAAACAACAGGGGATCAATTCGGCGGTGATAGTGTGCGGTAGAAAACATTATGCCACTTTCAACAAACAAGTTCAACTTGAGCGGTCTTTAATTCTACGCTATTGTAATTATATTTAGTATAAAATAATCTAAAGGGTTACTTACAGTACAAATGCAATTTCCATTGTCTACGAGTGGGGCAGTCCCAAAATACGACTCCGCGTGTGCCAGCGATCTTTCGCATAGTGATATAATATATAAAAGTGGTTTTGTTTCATAAATTTCATCCTTATCTTCTCTTACGTTTTAGTAACACTCCTTCAAGAGAAGTCTTTCATCACAATCCCTGTCTGTCAAGGACAAAAACGCAATACAACCTTGTAGTCCGCTTCGTGAGCCTCTCCGGGGCCCGGGAAAAAAATGGAAGCAGCTGACCTTCACTGTGAATGAGCATAAATTCTTACTTTGCAACATTCTGTGTAAAGCAATCTGTAGATGTTGGTTTTTGCACGCCATGTTTGTATATTGTTTGCGTGATATTAAAAAAAGTTTGTTTAAAGGACGTTATGGTTTTAAGTACAGCCGAAAGACCCCTGAAAATCGCAAGTTATGGTAAGCTATGAAAAATAACTCGCGCCACCACCGTTCACTGCTAAGACTAACACCCAGGACATCAAAGATGACATCACAAATGTCATTGATGAAATCACTGATGACATCACATGTGTATGTACTTTTCATTGAATTTGTGTACTAGGGATTTTTATTATAATGTTGCGAAAAAAGTGTCAAGGATATTGCAATAAATATCATACCGTTATTAGTGCTTTGAACGATGCATTGATATAAATAGCATTGTATTATGGGATTCTATCTAGTATACTGAGCTACTAATGGAGAAACATAGCATTGTGTGCAGAGTACAAGATGAAAGTATAATATTTGTAATTTTAATATGTTGAATAATGAAATGATAATTGTCCTGAAATGTTCGAAAATTCACAAAATGGGGGTGTTCTGAGGATGTTATTCGTATTGTGTGATTGCTTAGCTGTATGCAATGAGGGAATGGCACAGAGAGTAAAGTGGACGCCTTCCGCGGACACCGCGGCTGTTTGTGGACAGGGTGTGCTACATCTGGGTTTTTCCAGGAAATCCAACATGGAAAGAAGACTGTACGGATCAGCCAATCAGATGTCAAGGTTGTAGATTTGTGTTGAAAGCGACTGTGTGTGGTGAAGATGGCAGAAATGGAGAAAGTCAGGGTGTTGGTGCTCGGAGATATGTTTGTGCATGGTTTACAGCAGTATGCTGAATGCAGGCATGTTGCAAAGAACTTTGATGTGAAAGGAGTGTAGGTGGTGTGGAGCACTGTGCCTGATTGCAATGTACAGGGAATTGTACAAGTTTGTGAAGATATGGCCACGATGAACAGTCCACATGTGGTAGTTTTGCACTATGGTGCTTTACATTTGGGCAACGTCAGTGCCCCTACTTTGTTGGCTGATTTGGAACGCTTGGTTCAAGCCGTAATGAAGATCCTTCCAAATGCGAAAGTAATTTTAGTGCAATATGTGACCATAGTTCAGTTTTTTGTCTTTAGCAAAACATTGCTAGGTCTGTCATCAACCGAGGCATGTGTGCCTTCATGCTTAGAGCTGGTATGTTTTTCTGTAACAATGAGAATATTGATGCAAGTAATGCTGTTAATTTTAAAGAAGATGGCATTTCTTTATCTTTTACGGGAAATGCCTTTCTATTTTGGAATATAAGGGTTGCTTTGGAGAAGGTTATGTAAAGATTTTAGGAGTAAAGTAAGAAAAAAAACAAGAAAAAAAATACAAAATACCAGGTGTCTGTCAAGCATCTGTAAAAAAAAAAACGTCTCTTTTCAGAGCCAACTTCAAAGGGGAAATGGGGCACACTATTTAAATTTACATTCACCACGCTCAGATTTTCGATGTGTCCGCAGACATGGCGGTAGTCCGCGGACATGAAAATCACTACGAGGGGGTTAGTATGTTCTTTGTTACATGTATATGAAGTCAGGGATATTATGGTTAAGTTGTGCTACTAAAAACCTATGAAATTCAGTAAAAAAACATTGTTAACGGGATGTTATGGTTAAGTTGTGCACTATAAACCTATGAAATTCAGTGAAAAAACTTTGAATGCCACGATTTTCAGACCCCGGCTGACAGATTCTTCAACTGCCAGGTGCAGCTACTTCTAAACAACTTCATGAACCCCACCATTTTATGGGACAAATACCAATATACTCTTTTGCGGTACTAGCGGGTAGAAGCAACATACCAACCAATATGGTGGCCTAATGCCTCGTTGTTGGAACAGCCTTCCGATTATCAGTGCGACCATAGTGCTTCTTTTATCATAAACCAACACCCTGTGTACCGCAAAGGAACAGCGCGTGACTCAAGATGAACTTTTGCGGATCGACAGCAAAGACAAATGCAAATCGCTGAATATTCTCTAAACATTTGATGTCAAATAAAAGTACTTTACGAAATGTACAAACTTGCTGTTTGCTTTTAAATCACAGTTTCATATTCCGAATTGTGGCGCGCTGTGTTGTGAGATGATCTATGTTGTTTTCCGTATTCTGTATAAAGTGGCGTAGGACTGGAGACGAGTGGACGCGTTTGGCTACGCACCCTGTAACGTCACAGAGAGAGACGGGAATAGGAATGCTTTGATAATGTCAGGCTTAGGGGCGGGAGATATGATTTAGTGTCACAAAAGCAGGTCATCCAGGTCGATGGGGCAAGTGATAGGATTATCACATAATGTAGGCGCACAGCAGCCTGATTTATCATTTGTTTAGTGGACAAAAAGTCGGGTAAGGGCCATAGGAAATTGTAATGTCAACAGACATAAGGAGGGTTCTCAGAACACTTTCAACCTGACAACGAACAATACAAACAGCGTTCTCAGACCACCCCCATTTTGTTTAATTGCAAACATTACCTCCACGTCCACGCTTCCTTGTCCCAGTACTTACTTCATGAGGCCCCTGCCTCCGACACAGGACCTTCTTCTATTTCTATAAATTCCTATAACTCCTCCCCCACATCACTCAGTTTCATATTACCAAGCCGGAACATGGGACCTTCCCTGCAGGGAGGGTGAGGAGGGTCGTCAGTACTGTGACGAGGAAGAGTAGGACTAGGAGCAATGAAGATTACCGGTAAGTAATCAGAGCATTTCAGGACACCGCTAGTGTTCTTAGAACACATTCAACTTGCCAGAGTACAATACGGACAGCGTCCTCAGGACACCCCCATTTTGTTTATGTACAAACATTTAAGGACACCGCGAGTGTTCTTAGCTCAATTTTAGCTTGCTTGCGAACAAAACGGACACATACTCCGTCCTCAAGACACCCCACCATTTAGTTTATATCGAACATTTCAGAACAGCCGTGTTGTCCGCAGACAAATCGAACACAACAAAAGTGTCTAGCACATAAAAAAAACAGAACATTGAACCTATCTCAGACTCCCCCACCCTCCCCAAACACTCTTACACAGCAACACACTCCACTAAATACAATTTTTAATCCAAGTTTCACCGCGCTGTCCACGGTCGTGCGCGAATGCAAGATGGCGGGCGCCACAGAAAATCTGACGCGCTTCACGCACCACGCCGTCCAATCAGCGACCACGCCGCATGTCCGTGGACATCACGCAAGCCGCTCGGCCAATCAAGGCACTGTCTGCGGAGCGAACCGGGAAGTCTGTCCGCGAAGCGAACGGAGATATCACAAATTTCTTTGCCTTACATTTTGGTCATTTAAAAAAAAACTACTGGACGGATTTACACCAAATTTGCAAAAGCATGCTTTTGGGACCAAGCCCCCGCCGCAAATTTGGTGTAAATCCGTCCAGCGGTTTGGGCTGTAGGCATGCGCAAAGGTTTTTCCCATTATGTCTATGGGAAAAAACAAACGTTTTGGGACACCCCCTATAACTTTGCCCCCCCCTGGACCAAACCTCTCCAAACTTTGCAATAAAATTCAGAGTGGGCCATATACTTTTTTTGCAAAGTTTGGTGAGGATTCGTCCAGAGGGAGCGAAGTTATAAGCCACCCAAAAAATGCTCTTCCAATGGAAACACCAACTTAACCATAACTACCGCGTCCATATAATATATACACTTACTGAAGTTTAAAATGTGTGGTTTACTTGCTGAGAAAAGCGATATATCGCCAGCCAATTGGATCTGCCTAACAAATGTATTGCTTGCAATTCAATGTTTTTTAAGGTAACCCACTGTGGGTTTAAACACTTTCAAACATGGCGGATTTTGTGGGAAAAAATGGCTACCATTGTTCTGGACTATCTATCCATGTATTCCATAGAGAATATACAGGTTTAAATGGACTTCTTTTGTTTCTGCACCCTCATCGTGATCAAGCGGCTAGCTGTGCCGTGAAACGCTTCGTTGTCCGCATTTTTCTCATGTCCATGGCATTTCATTAAAGAACATTTTGGACGTTTGGATGACTGCTGGTCTCTTTGCTACTCTGGGTCCAGTGTGGAATCACCACCTGGGTTCGTTTTCTGGAGTGCACTCCGACAGCCTTATACTGTAGACCAAGGCTATTCTACACACATATATATATATATATATATATATATATATATATATATATATATATATATATATATATATATATATATATATATATATATATATATATTTGTCTGTGTGTTATCTAACTAAACCTTCAAGCCAAACCAAAGGGGGAATGTATAAATGTTTTTATAAATTGATTATATTTTTTCTAATGAAACAGAATTCTAAAATTAATATCATTGGTTTACTCTTCCTATACTAGCAGTGCTGGTAGATTCAAGTTGTGAGAAGTCTTATGTACCAGGGATAACCTGCCTGCTGCTCTAACAAAGCCCCTGAAATCTCCCAAAGTTGTGGAAAGGAATGAATTACTGCCACTTTTCCTGCTCTGCCATACTACTAGTTTGACCCTGGAGTGGAGGATTTACCTCCAGCAGTATGCTGGAGGTAAATCCCCCCACTTTCTGTCAAAAAGTCCTCAAAATCTGCCAGAGGAAATTCCACTGAAATCCCCAATGGAGTCCTATGGACCTCAAATTAATGGGGACTAACACCACCACTACCACTTGTAATCCGGCGGTAAATCTGGTGGACCGAGTGTGTCGGTATTGGTAATTCTGTTGGAGGGCATTCCAGCAGATTTACTGCTGTAATATCGTCCAACTCGTAATGAGACACCCTTTGACTGTTCTTGTTCCTGTTTCTGTTCCTTCCTGGCCCTGTTCCTGTTTCTGTTCCTGTTTTAAGCCATATCTTTGCAACCATTTAAACAGATCCAAAAAATAATAGATTCCTTTTTATTGCCTCCTCTGTTAGTTTGGACACACCCTTGATGTGCCTGTAAGGCATAATTGACAGTTAAAGCCAAGCAAGGGACCCGAATTTCCCTTTTTAACTGTATTTTATAAATAAATACAGGAGGAAACAGAGTGATTTCTGTCTGTATTTATATGCAAAATCAGTAAATATGGAAAACAGGCAGCCTTACTGATAGGCTGCGTATGGCTTGTCGATGGCTTGCTCCTATGTTGCTCATAGGTTGCTAATCTCATTTAGCAACCTTTAAGCAAGGGCAATTGAAAATGGTTGTTAAGAAAAGATAGTTGTGGGGACCCGGATCCAAAACGTTGTGGAAAAATCGGATCTCCAAAGTATTGCCCAGCTGGGCTTTAGACCACTGCATAGTACTGAAATCATTCCTACCTCAGTTCTGGGCCATCTAAAAGGGAAAACAGATGAAGATGAAACTGGGGCACTGACACTACATGACTTGTTGATGCTCTACAGCACTGTCGACCACCAAACTCTACTTGTGAGGCTCTACAGTCCGGTTTTAGGGCTGCCAGAGGCAAGGAAGCTGCTCTCCTGAACACCTGTGAAGATTTATTATCCAACCTAAACTCCAACACTCCCACTGTTCTAATTCCTCTCAATCTCTCTTCTGCATTTGACACAGCCAAACACTCCATCCTCATAAACTGTCTCCATGATACACTAGGCATCATGGACTCGGCACTGGTGTGGCTAACCTCCTTCCTTTCATACAGACCTTCCCAAGTGCAAATGGGCCCTTTCATCTCCTCGACCGCACAAGCTACCGGCGGTGTCCCTCAGGGCTCTATCCTATCTCCTTGGCTCTTGGCTGATCTTCATTTTCTCCATTAATTTCCAGTGTTACGCAGATGACACACAGCTCTCTTTCAAGATGCCTTCCTCTACCTCCTCCTCCTCCTCCTCCCTCATACCTGACTGCTATTCAGGCATGGTACTCTGCCAATGATCTCTGCCTTAATGCCAGTAAGACAGAGATCCTTCTCACTGGGATATTGGCTCCCTGATTCCCCCCCCACCACTCTCTGGCCAGACTCCCTGGGTCCTCTCCCCTCACCCACTTGTGAGGAATAAAACCTTGGGATCATCTTTGTCTCCTCTCTCTCTTTCTCTCCACACATCACAGACCTTTCCAAGAAGTCACATTTTTTCAGTTGCACATCCTCAGTGGCATTCTACCTTATCTCACCTTTCCCCAGAAGCTCAATATCTCCAGAGCTCTGCTTCTCTCTAGGCTTGACTACTGCAACAGCCACTTCCTCAACCTATCTCTTTCCTCACTTTTCCCCCTTCAACTAATCCAGAATAGGACTGCATGGCTTATCCTTGGCCTCAAGCCCATGGACCTCATCTCTACAGCCCTAAAAGCACTCTGCTGGCTGGCTCCCAGTGAGCACAGGGATCAAATTCAAGACCCTTTGTTTCATCCACAAGGGTGTCTGGGGCTTGGGACCTCTTTACATCCAGCTTTCCCTCTCTAAATACCTACCGGCCAGAGTCCTTTGGTCATCTGACTCCAACTCTCTGCAGGTTAAACGCTTCTCCAAGCAGAGAGTGGGAGGTAGATCCCTATCCTGGGCTTGCTCCTCCATCTGGAACAGCATGCCTACCCCCCTCAGACTTGAGCCAGATCTTCTTAAGGTCCGGAAACTTCTCAAGACTTTCCCTTTCTTCTTTTACTTCCCTCTCCCCCTCCCTTGCTAACTCTCCATCTGCTGCTGAGCCCTTCAGAGTCATACAGGGACCAGACTACCCCCTAGCAGTCCCCCCAGCCTCCCTTGCCAGCACTTGCCCTTGGGCTCACTCCCTCAGACTAGCCCAACTTGGTCCTCCCTGTCCACCCCACTCACACCCCCTTCCCCTAGCATTTGCTGCATTGACCCACCCAGCACTTGCCCTCCCCCCTTTGGTGTTACCCCACTCCTGCAACTCTCCCTCTACACCCTCCTTCTGCACTTACCACCTTGTCATGCACTTACACGGTAGGATTGTCACAAGGCCAATATAACCGTCCTTGTTGCTCTACTTTTTTTGACTCCCATGTCCCCCACACCCCAACTTGTCTTGCGGTGCTTGGAAACCCCTGCGTAAAGGTGCTAAACAAATGCCCAATAAAATAAAATAAATAAATACAACATTGGAATCTAAGGTACTGTCCTTGAATGGGTTTAGTCATTTCTCGGAGAACGTTTTCATCAAATACACCTAGGCTCTTTTTTTCCCAGCTTCTTTCTTTGAAACGTGGGTCCTTCAGGGCACCGGTTCTCTTTTATCTGCACTTGCACCCATCAGGATTAACTTCTTTTAACTACGCTGATGGTAAGTATATCCTAGTTGATTTTAAAGAAGGAGGTGACTACTTATCCTCTAAGATTAGAGACTTACTGCTTTCAGTCAAGGACTGGGTGGTATTGAACTATTTTTAAATAGCCCAACATGAAACCGAAATCTTAACAGCAAATGAAAACCTACTACCTGGACACTATTGTTTTTGGCAATTTTATTTTGACAAAGCCCTGACCTAAAGTAGAGCGTGCAGTAGGGCCTCGAGCATTTCAAGTGCCAGATGGAATTACCAATAAACGATCTCAGACCCAAATAACTTGACCGACTCAAAGAATATGGCAAAACACTACTTTATTATCAGCTCAAATAAAGTAGGGAAACCTGATGAACAAACAAATTGCAGCTCACTCACTCTCGTCTACATTTCGATTACACAAAGGCTTTATACATCGATGTACGTCAGCTATGACATCATCCTACGTGGCAAATGGTAAAAACCTATTGAAAGGATGGTTTGGTTAAGAAAACATATATACCTATACTTTATTTAGGCGTTATTGGCTGACCCATATCTGGTAGCCACGCCTTGAACTACCTCTAACTACGTATAATATAGATTAATAGCAGAATAACAGCAGCAGACTGGCTTCTGCAACAATGTATGGTACACTGCTACATAGGCCCTCATGATGGGTTGGCATTCTCTACCAACCTAGGACATTCGGCTTGTTAGCAGCACGTAAGAAAAAGAAAACCCAGGTGTGGGGAACAACATCAGACCACTACCCACTTGGTCAATTAGCCTACCATCTCTCATCAGTTAGGCCCTAAACCAAGGCTTCTTCTCTGTAGTAGACCTTGCTGACTGTTCTCTTCCTTGGGTATTTTAAGCGAGTGTAGGTACATTGCTATCTTCAATTGGAGCTTAAGGAATAGGCCTTGTTTTCGTGTCTTGCACCATGTCTCAGGAGACCACAATTTTGTCCGCTTTGACCTTTTACTTAATGCTATTTAATTCAATTATGCTTGGTGCTGTTACGCCTCTTGGCCCCTGGAGACTTGGTTGCTCCGTCTTGCATATGCTTTCCGCATCTTTAATTGTTCAATACTTGGCACTTGCAAATGTTTTCTCCTTTACTTAATCTAAGAGAAATATGTTGTGTGCATGTAGCTTATCCTCTTTGACTCCCCTTGTGCCTTGCAGTTACCCCTTGATGTGGCATCCTTGATCCCAAGCCAAACAGATATTCTTAGTGCTTCGCAAAAAGCTGTTTTCCAGCACCTGTCAGCTCTGCACTCTCTCTTCAAGGCTTCTTGCTTATTATGTATACAGTCAACGTCCATCTTTTCATCATGGCCGCTTTACTCACATTCTATTTTCTCCTGCAGCAAGCTTACATAGGTCTCATATACCTTGTGTTTCTGTGTATATACATTCACTGATTCTCTTGCTACTTATCTTCTTAGTGCATATGAATACTTTGTATTTGCATGCATATTTCTCTTGTTACTTGAGTTCCAGCTTCATTCTTTAAGTATTTGCATATCGTTTCAGTGCGTCCTTGTGTCTTCTTTTCATAATGTCACTTTGCTCTGGTCTGATTTCACTTATAGACCTTCTATGTCCAATGGTGTATGCAGACATCCTTCCACCATGCCAGTGTGAGGGTACATTTGATACCGTTGTCTGAGTGCATACCGTCTCTCGTATCTTCGATGTGGTATTAGAACAATACCTGTTGTCACCTACAATGCTCTCTTGCTGTTATTTCAGTATAACGGATGTGAGGGGGCGGGCACTAGTGATGACGTATACATCTGCCTCTCTACATTAGGTCACTTGGGTATCATCCGTGATAATAAGCTACCCCTGAATAATAAAGTGGCAGCGGTTACAAAAACTTGCCTCTTCATGACCAGGAAAATAAACTTCTCTCTTACCCAACGTTCCCACATCAGGTATTAATAATACACTCTCGTTTGGAATTTAACAATAGCATGTTCCTGGCTCTCCCACAACCTAACATTTCAAGGTTACACAGAGTGCTAAATACTGCAGCCAAGGGCCTTACTGACTGACATATAAGAATCATGATCATATTACCCCAGCTTTGCGCTTCCTACACTGGCTTCCCATGCAGAACTATGTGTCTGGTTTGAAAACGTTTCAACAGCCTAACTTTAATCCCCTCTACACTAAACTCTGCTCACATACATGATCACAGTCTTTCAGATTGAACCAGGATGGAATGCTAGTTATTCCCAGATGTAGGAGAGAGGGAGGTCGCGCCTTCTCGGTTCAGCTGATTCATATTTAGAATACTCTACCTCCCTCTTTTCAAAGGCAGCCCAATTTACTGTCCTTTCCGATACAGCTGAAAACCTTTCTTTTCAATCTGAGGTAAGCTAACTCATTTATTCGCTTTGCTGGCTCGGTCCCCCATGGCGCAGAGATACCTTTAGGTGCTTGTTGCGCTTTATAAAGCGCCACATAACATAACATTCGAATTCGGTATAGCATGTGGCAGCATTCCATAAGTCATATAACCACTCAGCTGGGGACGCCAGGTGGCACCCCGCCAGCCAGGGTTCCGGAAAAGTGGGCATTACCTCACGGTCTCAGCTCGCAATTCCAGACCCAGGATCTGCTGGATGCCGCCCTCATCTGCCTCACACTACACTCCTCCTTCCTTCACTCCCTCAAAATCTCCATGTACCCTCTCACCCCGAATCCCTAACCCAACGCCTCAACCATCCACAAGTCCCCCTGGATCTATCTGCTTCATGCCACCATCTTCTCTGCCCCCGCCCCCTTTCACCGATGGGCACTGGTGAAATGGTGAAGGGAATGGCAGTAGCTTCTGTCTCCATTTTCTCATAGTGCATCATTTTATTTTTTGTGCAATATGTGAAATGGCTGTTGCACCGTTTTCACAACTTAAAACATATATATTGACACCGCGGACCACATGCCTGGTCAGCTGGGCACTTTGCAACCTGGTAACTGCAGCAGAGGCTTTCTTTAAAGCGCTTGCTTTGACCCAAACTTTAATTTCAGCCCCAGGCTGTTACTGGATGGTAAAGCCCCACTCCTGCACCTTGAGCGATAGTACACTAATATATGTCAGACTGTAAAATCACATGTCACTGCATGTTATGATATGTTGTAGTATTCTATGATATGTCATAATGCACTATTGTAATTGGTGCCTTGCTAGTATGTGCCCAAGGGTGTAATGTTGCTTCATAATGTGGTATGGTATGCTGTGGTATGCTGTGCTCAGTGTGGTATGGTAATTGGTAGTTCTAAGGTACTGCAATTGTGGTTATAATCTTATTTATCATAGTGTGTTTTGATGTATTGCATTATGTGGGATATGTTATGTCATGTAGTCCTTCGTGAACTCTTGCATAAGTGACCTGAACGTTCACTGGATAGCCCTTGTTAAGTTCGTGTGATCGGCTAACAATCGTGTGTCGCAAGCAGGGTCGGACTGGGCCATACAATTGTCTCGGGCATCAATGAAAAAGTGGCCCACAGTTGCAAATGGCAATACATTCCTTTTGTGACAGACTGTTTGAGTAGTGCCCATGGGGGAGGTTTTTGATAAAATGTGATGCAAATTGTGCATGTTAAATAATATGTATTCAGTCACAGTGGTCAGAACTACCAGCCGCATGATAAGATGGGTCATTTATAACATGTTTAATACCCACAGGTTTCTAAGAGCGGACCCGGTGATCAAACCTGCTTTGCTCCTTGTCGTCCTGCTTCCAAGGCGAGCATGTTGCCCCTGAGCTATTCTCCCGAGACATGGTGAAGTAACTTATCAAACTGGCCCACATGGACCAAAAAAGTGGGCCATTTTGACCCATAAAACTGGCCCACACTAGAATTTCGTGTTTTTGGTTCAGGCATTGCCCTGTTGCCCTATAGGCCAGTCTGAGCCCGAGGGGCCTAAAATCCAGTAGGGTCTCACAGGAGCTTGGCTGTAGCTCGTGATAGAAATCCAAAACCACCACTTCTGGTGAAAGGGGTCTGTTGCTAAAAGTTGATTAAATACTATTTCTATTGCATGGATTCTAGCGTGGATGAGACCCAAACAAGAAGTCATATTTTTTCTATTTCTAGCAAGAGGCCCACTGATGCTTGAAATCTTTTTTTTATATCTATTGCGGGAAGACCGAAAGATAAAAATAGTAGGCTTCCTATTTCTGACCAAACGAGAAATATCTGTTTTGTATTTTCAGTAATGCAGGTGGGGTTGGAGGGGTGTCTTCGGACTCCAAATACTCCTAACATCTATCACAAGGCCCATCTGTGCTAAAAAATAATAATAATCTGTTTCTAGCGCAGGTGAGCTTTATGCTCCAGATGATTGTTGCTAAATCTAGCCCAGACTTTGTATATTTGTTTGTATTTCCAGCACATCTGTACCTTATAATGGAAAGCATGCCGCTGCCCTCTGAGTGGTGTTACCCTCATTCCCACTACAGGGTGCTTCTTTTTTTAAAACTTTTGGTCAATTCCTTGCAATTGTTCAGCTCTTTGTCAAACTTTATAACATCCAAAATTCTGGTGATCTAGAGTTTGTACGAATCAGTTTGAGCAGGATTAATAGGGTTTGATTCCTTTTTTCTGGTGGAATGAGAAATACTGATCATTGTGGTTTATAGACAGAGGTTTTTTCATTTTTTTATAATGCGCCTATACACAACGTGTTTTATTTTGCACATAATTTAAAACATCTACACATTTGCCTGTTAAAGTAGAAACAGATCTAAGCCCTCCTAAGCCCCCTAAATTCTGCAGGCCTTTTTTCAGGATACATGACATCACAGATATTTGGATATCATTTTACCATGGTTATCATATATGGCAGTTCTGTTCCTGAGAATTTCCTGAACACCAGTTCACATAGCCTTCTCCCTCCGAGACGCGTTCTGTGTCGCTCTACTGAATACGGACTATGTCACAAGTCAATGCTTCCATCTTTCCTATGTTTTTACTATTATTACACAGTCACTGGAAATGGCAAGTGATTGGGAACTGTTTGTCCCCATAGATTTTGTATAATCAAAAGAATCTTTAGAGTATCAACTTGCCTTGCAGAAGGCGCTCAAACCGTGTTTTCTCCACCCAACCCCCTCCCCACCCCCCATCCCGACAAACCCATTTGGCCCCTCTGGTTATTTGAACCCACTGTCAGATAGGTAAAGGCAGCAATGAGTCCTTCAAAGAATGTACTGAGCAATGCTGAGAATAGACTCCAGCAGACGCAGGACAGGATCTGCGCCATGTCAATGAATCAAGAAACCAGCCAGGACACACGGTACAGAGCGCACTCCATAAGATAGCCGCAGGCACGGCCACCATACAAATGCCAAATTATATTACATTAGAAAATCCAGTCAGAATTCCCAGTGGAAGTGCGTATTTACAGCATGCTGTTGTATCTGGTACAAGGCCTATTTAGAACAGCAAGCCCAATGGCCTGACAATTCCTGGCTCCTCCTTTGATTTCATGGACAGAGAGTAACCTCTAAGTTCATTATACAGCTATTTCCATGTTATTTTTCCTGGTTATCTCTGGAGGCTTTCAATGCTATATTAAGCGGGTCCGGCAAACTCATTAAAAGAGACAGGCCCTGATTGTGAGTTTGCCGTGCAATAGAAAATGACAGTAAATTTGTAATTAATTGTCACTGCTTTTCCGTATCACCGAATTGTAACTTCGGCCCGATTACGAATGGTGGAATCGCTAAACAAGTTTGACAATATTTTCTCAGGAAATCCCAGCAAACTCGTTAAAAAAGGTCCATAGGATGAAATGCTTCTGTTACACTAAACAGTTGACAATTCTGGGCTTCAAACTGTTCTTATAGCGGCATGCTCGACAAAGAGTTCAAGAAGGACGAACAGCCATGGTAAAATGAAAAAAGTGGTCCAGACGTAAAGAAAATGGTATTATACAACGAATATAGTTTTGCCGCCTATACATGTCACCAAAACACAGATACGCCAATCATATTTAATCACTCTTAATAGAAAACTATAACTCACACTAAAGGTAGACCTTTTGCTCACACTCCCAACAAGTTTTGTTAAAAAGTATAGGTATTGTGCCTCCATTTTAAACAAATATACTTATCAGACCTATTGACAAAATTGGGGCACAAATGAAATTCTAAAGGTAGAAAAGTGATATAAAAATACATTAAGTAAAGTACAGGGATAATCCAAGTGACCAATTTTTCTTACTCAAGATCAGAGTTCAACTAAAAGCCTCCTCAGACTGGAGGTTTGCATCCTCTGTGGAATGAAAACATAATGCAAATGATTACTGTATTGTATTTTCGATATCATCTTCATTTCACACATTCACTGATGTTACACACTTGAGGCCTTGCGTTAATTTGCGCTTTCTGTGAAGATTCAGATGAATGTTTTTCTTTCTCAAGGGTTGGCTAATGGATGTTCCAAATTCATCAGCAGCACCAGCCTGATTTCTATTTTTCAGTCCCAGCTTTTGTTTCTGCGCTGTACTCATGTCAGGGAGAGAGGCAATGTATACACTGACAGATGTTGATCTTTCAAAACCCCATCAACTTTCAGCAATGCTCATTTAGAAGTTGATGAATGGAGCAATAAACTAAAGGAGAGAAAATAAAACAGTTATGAGACACATTCCTTCCTGCACAAAATGTAAAGTTTCTACTCCCGAGTCCAATGCTTTTCCTGCTGAGAAGCACCACAATGCCATTGAGGTCCGGGCCAATATGTCACGTTACATTAATCTCCACTTTGTGGAGTGGCTTGGGATATAATCTGACTAATCTGTGTTAATCAGGTTCTTGGGACATTCAATGGGATACCACTTTGGTTAGTATTTTGTTGTCCAAGGTAAGCCTTGACAATGGGTGATACGGCCTGCATCATTGGCTATTTCATTTATTAAAGTAAGAGAATGATTGTTGCTTCTGCATGATGGCATGCAGGAGTGGGCAGTAACATCATTGTATCCCTCATTAGCCATCTCCCAGATCATGACCTGGGATCTAAGTGAGCACTCAAATTATGACAACAAAAGCCATTTATTTCACTTCAGCTTTGAATACCCAGGCCCAATGGCCTATCCAGCTTGAATGTGGAGTGAAAGACAGCCCCAGAGCGACAGAGATGGAGAGGCCATGCTAGGTCCCTGTTGTGAGAGTGAAGCTGGCTAATATGGAGTTCCATTGAAATACAAAAGCCAGTATAAAACAGTGATTTTCGAGCTAAGGCCAGGCGAAATGGAGAGAAATGGGCCTAGCCAACTCCACTAAGATGGACAGGTACGCAAGTGAAGGGTGATCTACCTGAGAGCTTAAAACTGCTGTATAGGTCCAATGAAAGGGTAATAACCCGTGGTGCTGCAGATGCTGACTTTGTGTAAACTGGGAAAAGGCACCTTTTGACAGATTCAAAACTGCAGCGGTACACATGTGAAAATATACTTTGAAATGATAGGCATGTGAAAAATACCAGGAGGAATGATAACTGACATTTAAGAAATAAAGTCATGTGACAGATTGCGTTTACTGGGAATAAAAAGACTTCATTTTCATCATATAAAATGACAGCCTGTAAAAAAAGGCCTATTTTGTTTTTGTATAAGTGAACACTGGTTTCCTACGTTAACTGTGGCCTATCTGTATGCATAAGATTAATAATTAATCTACCTCTGTTCTAATATAGTAGAAATGGAAGATTGTATTTTAAACCACACACCCAGATGTAATGCTAAAATGTTACATGTAAGTACATCTTGTAGATTTACAGCTGTATTTTCTGAAGTATGGATGCAGCTGGTGTTTTCACCACTGTACTGAAAGGTCTGTGAATTAAAATATTTTAACTCAAGACCTTTGGCTGGCCCTCCCAGGAGCAGCAGGCCTGGTTTTCATTTATATATACAAAGAATATACAGAGAATTCGATAAGATTTGTGGGATTTGCAGATAACAGAGCCTGCAGAAGGGACCTTTAAAGCCAGGTCTCCCCATTTATTGGCCAACAGATATGACCTTTTCAGGGCTAACCTGACCTCAAGAAATGGCTTCAGAGCCACTAATGGATGATCAAACATTGTGTATGAAACAGATTGCTGATAAGCTGATTTTCGGGTCAAGTGACAATAGAGAAATGCAACCTAAGAATTGGTGGGGGCTGATGTGAAAATGAGGGACACGTGGGATGCCTTGCCATTGACTTACATTGAGTACATTTTCTTGAATAAAAAGTGCATTGTACGTCTCAGCGAGGTAATCCCGGTCTCATATAGAAGGGGATAAGAAGCCCATCGGGACCATGTAAAAACAAATGTTGTGTGATGGAGACAACTGGAATTATGAGAAAAATTATGATTCTGGCCTTCCCATAATGACAATGGAATAGAATGTTGGTGGGATGATAGGTTATGGAAGTAAGGATTGACTCAGGAAGGGGCATATTTGTGACTAATTCGTTTTAGGCATAAATCGATAAAAGACAGTAGCTCCTCCCAGGAAGAGCTTGCCGCGATATGATTAGTACTTGCCATCAAATATAGAACTCAAAAATATATATGTGGCAGCAATTATTTGAAAAATTAGGGTAGCTGCCATGTTGTTAGATTTTCAGAATGCAAAAGTGTAAAACTACCTGTCATTTTGAAATTCTGTATTTTTCCTCTTCCCTCAACTTCCATAACCCATACCGCCCAACTTCTGGTCCCATCAGCAGCCAGTGGGCGTCTTGGTGATAGGTGAAGGTAGAAAGCTGGCCAATCTATAGCATGGGAATTTTGATAATAATGGAGTGTCATCAGCACTATATCTTGGCAAATTCCAATCTAAGAAGGAACTTTCAAGAAAACCACTTGGCAGAGATACCAGGAGTGCTGCCTAATCCATCGGCGCACCACCTTGCCAAGGTAACAAAGCTAAACCAAGGCCTACCTAGAACGAGGGTGAAAAAGAGACCTTTTCTTGGAAATCTGAGAGCCATATTTTAGAGGGGCCTGTGGCAGGAGAGATCTGGCTGGTGAATAGAGGCTTGAGGTTTGATCTGCCTTCCTGAAAGAGGGTCCTAGGTTCTGGCGGGCCTCCTGAGCTAAGTAGAGAAATTTCCTTGCATTCCCTTTGAAAATAAATTGTGCAAAACTAATGTTCTCTTTCAATCCAAACCAGAATCCCAAAACCTTGCATTTTCATTGTAGGAGTGGGGCAAAACAAAATTCCCCATTTATTCCTTTGCATCCCAAATCAGAATTCCAAAACATTGCATTTTACCTAAATAAAAACCTCAAAACAATGTTTCATTGTGTTTCCACTCCTTGTACCTTGCCTTCAGATTAGAGGGGTCAAATCTAATTGATGCCTGGATGGTGGGTGTTTCTCGGAGAAAGGAGTATTGTGTCAAACTAATCAATCACTGTGTTTTTTGTATTTTTCCTAAGGATTAAATTTGCAAGATATCTGATGTAAACTGTGATTGCCAATTTCAAAATTTTACCTGTGTTTTATAGCAACTGAAAGTCCTTTAAATCTATGTTAGTTAATGGGTGCAATTTGAATTGGTGATATTGTGTAGTGCCACAGTGTTGGTGGTTGATGTTTTTGTGGGTGCTATTCTTCTTTGTCAAACCTTAAATAAATATATATTCTTACTATACACCATCCTGGTTCCTAGGTCATTGGTGGTACAGAGGGTATTTGTTGGGGTGGTGCGAGACGGATTGGAGGCCTGACTAAAGTTGAATCTCTATAAGCGCTTTGGGTGTGCGTCACCGTGTTTTGGGGGGGAGGAACTCCCTGAGTTGAGAGTGATCGCCTAATGTATCGTGACATAAACTACCAGCTCTGTCTACCCTGCTTAACCCCAACTGATATGAACCGCATTTTAACATGAAACTCATCTGGCCAAGTGTGCACCAGCAAATGACGATAGGACATTAGTTTCGATTATCTCTTGACACCAAATATAATTTACGCATGAGAATGTGCCAAAGGAGGAAAAATATCAAAGTTCTTTGATCGAGGGGTGATGTAACGCCAGGAATCGGCCAGCTCAGATAGTTTCTTAGCTTCTTCAGTCTTGTCTTCCTTCAAGGTTGGTCTGCCCAATTCCCTGCAGCTATGGAGGGATCAGGGACGCCATTTCATTAAAATGCCAGGGGTAGCGGAAGTGACAACACACGACCTTTGACCTCTGATGACATCACAGGAAGTGATGCCACTTGACCCCGCCTCCAAATGATATCAAAGGTGGTAATGGCACACAACCTTTAACCCCTTTACAAAACAGGAAGTGGCAACATTTTTTAATACATCAGAAACATGAGGCCACAGACGAAGATGCGATCGCCTGTATTATTATAATTTCTGCTGCTATCGCAGACACCTGTCCCCCAGTTACCAGATCCTAAAATATCAGTATTTGGTGCCTGCTCTACCCTCCCTCCCCCAATTTCCCAGTGTCCCTCTCCTCCACCTGCACATTATGCTATCTTCCAATAGGGATTCCCCTCTAAATTCATTGATCACACCAGTTAGTTACTCATGTAATATGAAATCTCAAAGTAACATCTCGCTTATGCTTGATCTGCCTTAGGGGTGTAATGAAATATAAATTTGGGGTTGGGGGGCTAACTCTTCTAATGTTGGGAGAGGCGCTAACCTCATAACCTCAGAGATAGTAGGGGAGAGGCAAACATATTTGTCTGGGGGCATCTAACTTCTTTACGCATTCTAAGGAGACTATTCTAGTGCAGCTTCAATGTTACAAGCAGTTAACTCTATCCTTTACGTCTGAAAACACCCACTTAAGGACGTCTGTGAGAATGAGCAGTCTACTGTCTCCCCTCTACCCTGCCAATCCCTCCCCTGGCATCCAATCTGTTTTCTAGGGTGTAGGGTTAGGAAAAATAGTTCAATAGATACAAGTCACCAAAAGTGCACAGGTGCATTTCCCAATGCATTGTCATGCCAGTCCCCGCAATATTTGCCAGTATAAAAAACATTTTCATGCTGGCTGTGCCCATACATTTCCATGCCTGCTCCACCAACATATGCTAGTATTCCCATTGGTTAGTATTGGCCCTGTATTTATTAAGGATAATGGAAAGGTTATTATGATATTCAAGAGAAAATGATCCTTGCGAAAAAAAAGTCAATTGAATTAGCTACAAGCTCGCGTTCAGACACACTTCTTTAACTTAGCAAACCCGGTTTAAGAAAAAGATATACAGGTGCGGCAGGGCTTTGTTTTTCTCTAGCTGTTTTATGTGTTTAAGCTTTAGAATCCCTGGAGTGGAAGCTAGGGTGATTTCAGACATCTTCACGATATAGTACTCGTTTTATTAACCTTGACAAGAGTACAGTCACGGTGTGACCTACGTGTAGCACTCAGACCTCTAAAACATTCTCACTGACCTGCTGAGTTCTATCTTATTTAAATATAAATTGCTATCACAGCTTCCCCAAGAATAACGTAATGAAACATCTAGCCGTCCTGTCTCCTGTATGTTGTTCCCTTGTGTAAATGTGTGCGCCCTGATGCCTGCAAGCTTCGGCGCAATATAAATGTATAAAATATAAATAAATAAATAAATAAATAATAAATAAATCTTGTTCAGGAATATAAAGCACGGCTCAGAAAACCTTCCCTTCCCACTGTGGTTTTCTTCTGAGGGGACGTCAGATCCAGCCTCGGCACCCACCTCGTGGGCGAAGCTCTGCACCCCAGACGCCTCCGCCTCCAGACCCCTCTGTAGCCAGGCCTCTCTAGTGCGGTTCCCCTAAATCTTCATACTGGGAAACAGTCCCAGAGGGTAGCTTAGAGAGGCACAACACAACTGCAACCTTCCTCTAAGTTCAATGTCACAACAGTAGGGATTGCTGGACAGTGACCCACAACAACAGAAACGATGAATGAAAAAGCACCCGCCACCTGCTCCCCATGAACACAGCACAGAGCCAGTGTGCCATGTAGGAACAACAATATAATGGCACCCCCCCAGATCTGGTGTGGCTGGTCCCCCGCTCTGCATCGGCTGCAGGACCCCCCATGAGCTTCCATAAAAAAAAACCTGCAATGTTTTACTTTTTGCATTTTAATGCAGGAGTCGCGACAGAGGCTGCAGGGGGAGCGGTGTGGCCTCAGGAGCGCAACCGCAGGGGGAGCGGCCGTGGCCCCTGGCGATCCCAGAATGACGTCCCTGGGAGGGATGATTGCCATATCATGTTGAAGTCCCCTGCCTAGATCATGGAATGTCGCAGACCCACCTGCAGCTTCATCCGCTGGGCCTCAGAGATGATGGTGGGCCTGCAAAGGTTCTCTACAATTATTTTCTTGGCAATCAATTGACCCTGTACCTTAACACAGCTTACTTCTTGCTCATACATAGTTTCCGACAGCTTGAAGGCTACTGATGTGTATGAACCGAAGTTCTTCTCATGCATTTACTGGGTAGAATGAATGGAATCTGGACTCCTCCCATGTCTTCTCTATGATCCCTGGCCCCATTATGTTCATTCATGTCTTCTGTGACGTTAGGGCCTTGATCACAACTGTACTTGCTACTGGTGTGTGCTTTGATAGGGTAATTCAATAATTCTTGCATTAAATGGCCTCAGGGTTACACCATGGAGTGTGACCCATCCCGTAATCATGTCCGCTTCCCCTCCATCCAAAGTATTTTGGTTGCCCCTTTGGCTACAGAGTTTGCACATGACTTCTGCAACCACTAAAACTTGTCATTTCTGGAAAAACTCCAGAATTAAAATTCAAATTCAATGCAAGTTCATCTCAGAGAAAATGTCCACGTTGCCCACTGTGGAGGAACTGGCCTCTACGCCACAGTCTCCCAATACTCCAAGTAATATGGGGCGGGCGAGGCAGCTCAAATTTCACACCATTTATCTATGCATTTAAAGGAATGTCAGGGAACAAGCAATCGCTTTTCAGAGGTCTTAGCCCTAAGTGCCAAGAGAAGAGAGATGCTTAAAAGGGAACAGGGTCTCCTTTCAGATCTGCTATTGGATAACAAACTTCTCAATAGCGATACCAGAACCACCATCTCTTCTCTGTTCCGGCCACGAGTATATTCTAGTGGTCAGGAAATCACCAATATGATAGAAGGCTCCAGTTGTGGAACTGATTCCCCCAACGGGTTGGACTATAAAAATCAGCTTCTGCAGGGCCTAGGGGCATGTCATAATATTGAAGATTTCCACTTTTGGATGTCGTTAGTCGGGAAGAAAGCAGCTGATTCACGGTTGTTTATTCGATAGAATTCTGTAAATGGCGAGGCCAAGGTGATTGGTAAATCTATTGGCCATCCTGGATTTCATCAAGGAGCTCAAACAGAGCTCACTGCTTCTATTCATCCAGAAATGCCCTCACATATGAAAGTAGGAACCTCCGATACCAGTCAAGGGTCAGAAGATCCATTAAAGGTTGTCTCCTCAACCATGAATTCTATGGGACGTTCAGTTTCCATAGGCCATAGGGATCCAAGATAAAAAAAATCTACAATGAATAAAATCATTGATCCCACTTTAAGGGGCTTTGCATTGGACTCTAGAAATTCCCTAATAACTAATGTTGAGAAACCTTCCTATTTCGAATCAAGAGAAGCCCTAATGAACAAAATTCTAGCGTGACTTAAAATAAAGGTGGCTCCCAATTGCTTTAGACCATCAGATTTTAGAGTGATCAGGAGAATCCACATTGAAAATTGGTGTAATGAGGATAATACAGATTGTATTTTGGTGGGATGTGGTCTGAGTAGCTTACCTAAGATTTTAAACCGAATTAATAAATTCAATCATCTATCAAAGTCCTCAAAGCGGAACATTGTGTTGAACTGAACCATTAATCATTTGAGAGGACTGTTTCTTTTTTTTTTCCTTGTATCTTCATCCGGCTCCATCACAATCTTTCATAAGGCCTGCGCTTTTGTTTAGTTTTTATGTTGTCTTACTTGTTGTATGTATTGTTGCACCATCATGCCTGCGGCTAAATTGTGCGCAGTATAAATAAATACATGTAAATGTAAAAATGCAATAGACTTCAATGAATCAAAGAAATGCTGCGGCAAATACTAGAGCAGGAGCTGACAATAAAACATAAGATTTGAATAATAAACCATATCATGGAGATGGGGCATAAACAGAGAAAAACATGAAGGAATAAAAAAAGTTGATGAACAATAAAGAAAAGGGAACTGAAATGAAGGGAGAGGCCAGTGGGGGGTTTAAGAGCAAATTGGGCATTTGCCCCGCTTTGCAGTATAGAATGATAAGAAGGGAGCAAACTCTGAATTCGGTACATTGGCCTCATTACGAGTTTGGTATCTGGGCGTTAAAACAGCCCAGATACCACCAACCAGTATTACCATTGCTGCAACCTGGCCCGGCAGTAATTACCACTGGATTTCAAGTGGTGGTAGGCAGTCTTAATCCCCATTTTATGCAGTCCCATAGGATTCCATTGGGTATTTTTGGTGGTATTACCTCAGGCGTAATTACCGGGTGGTAATTCCACCAATTTTTAGAGATAAAGGGGAAGAGGTACCTCCAGCATGAAGCTGGAAATGCGTGAATGTGGAAAAAACGGAGGGAATGATCGCCAGACTCGTTATAAGGCCTGTGTCTTTGAGTGAAATGGACAAAAGGGCTTTTCTCTGAGGTGGCCGCAGTGAGTCCGGTTCAGGATGAGGTGCTAGAGAGCCAGGATGACTTGCCCTGCAGCATCCAGACAAATCAGATTGAAGGGCCAAACTAGTCGCTGGCCTCTTTGCAAGCTCCCTTTCTCATTGTACTGATTACTGCTCCATATTGGCCCGACCCTGCCGACTTTTGAACTCACTGGCACTGTTTCAACAGCACTTTTTCAAGGCAGACCGCGAGCAATTCTGTAATAGGACAAACCATTCACTCAGAAAATCCCAGCTTATCCACGAGCCGCCCTTCACTTCCCTAATCAATTATATGTGACCATTGTGTGCTGAGGGGAGAATGGAACGCTGCAATTCCCCAAAAAAGGTGCCTATTGTCTGCCCAGTGCTCCATGCTTAAGTCTTTACAATACCCAGTCTTTCCGCCCTAGTAGACTGTGATTAATACGAGTCTTTCATGGAGGGTGGCCGATGGAGGTTTTCCATTCATCCGCACGCGCAGTTGGATTTCATTTCCTGGGCAGCTTTTACTTGCAGGACTCAGATGAAAGAGAGAGTTACTTCGCAAATTGGTTGAAATATGTCAGTTCAACATCCATCAATGCACAGGCATGCTATTAAAAACGGTGAGATTCGTGCAGGCGCATTCAAGTAATATAGAAAATATCAAAAGTGGGATCTGACAGAATCGCTGGTATTTTTTAAAAATGGAAACATGTGCAAGGTGTGATATAGTGGTATGGCATTCATACCAAGGTGAGATACATTGGTCTTGGCATAACTTTAGATTCCTACTTTTAAGAAAAAAGGTGCACACGTCATAGTGGCTAGTGGAAGAGTTGAGTTTTCAGTGCCTTGCGGAACATGCGCTGACAAGGTATACATTAACCTCAGGTTAGCTTGAGTTTTCGAGTAGAGATAATATATAAGAATAACTTTAAGTTTACCATTTTAAAGGTTAAATACAAACTCTGGGCCTCTTTGCGAAGTTGCCGGCAACCTCGTATTACCGTTACCGGCATATCACAGGCAGCAGCGGTACAGTAAATTCCCATTCATCAGGATGGGAACCTTTTAGCAGCGGCATCGTTAGTAACGGTGCCGGTGCTTCAGTGAAAAACATGCTAGTAGGGGCCTGAACTACCGGCAGGTCAGGCCTGCCGTTTGTTCAGGGCCTCTACCGGTAGACTCAAAGTGAGCTGGCCCGGAAAAGGTGCCGGTAACCTGTTAGCGGCACCTTTATTTCCCAACCGGCTCACTTGCAATGAGGCCCACAGACAGGGGCCAGTTGTTTTCTCTTTCTATTTACTTGTTAAAAAAAAAAAAAAAACAGAAAGAGGCCAGGCTTTAGAAGTACTGTTGTGGACGAGGCTCCTATCAGCTTTTTCTCTGGTGGCGTTCAAATCTTCCGTGTCTGCAGCGAAACCCATGCTGCTGTCAGCCAATTAGGAACGAGATAGCACACTTTCTTGGTGAATCCGGCTGTCAGCTTCAGCACTTAATTGGACTACCACATGGAGAGGAATCTGAGAGGAAGGAGACAAGAGGGAAAAGGTAGAGCAAAGTAACGAGAGAGAAAGAGAGAGCGAGAGAGAAAGAAAAAAAGGACAAACGGAGACAGAGGGCATTGCAAAGCTGGCCGGAGGGAATCTCGAAACCCTTGAAGATAGAACCCGGAGACAGAAGGAAAAGAAGACTGGTTGGGCATCAAGGAGGTTCAGAAGTGAGGGAAACTGAAAGGGAGAGAAATGGAACAGTGAGGAGCAAGGTGAAGAGGAAGAGAAAACCTGAAGAGTGGAGGAAGATGATGAGAAAGGGAAAACGTAGAAAGTAGAGGAGGGTGGAGTAAAAGAGAAAACTCGGAAGGTAGAGTAAAGGAGGAAACCCAGATTGGGGAGTGAAAGAGAAAACATATACCAATGTGGATTACAACAAATTCTGTTGAGTGTAGGAAGGTAGAGAGGATGAGAAAACCTGGAAATTGAGGAAGGTTGGAGAGGAAAAGCTCCAAAGAGGAGGAGAAGAGAGTCTGCAAGGCAGCTTGCTTCAGGCGGACGTGAGTGTGGCACCTCAGCCTCATAGTAGAAATGCAGGGTCTGTGAAAAGAGAAGGAGGTGAGAGAAAAGACTGATCCCCAGGCCAGCAGAAGTTAGAAGGGTGGTCTGGAGAGGAATTTGTGCTCTAACGACCTTTGAGCACAAATTCCTCTAAAGGTCCTTTGGTGCTGATCCGAGTGAAAAGGATAGAGTAATGCTTGTTAAAGGAAAAGACAGATTTTTTACGGCTGTCTGGAAGTGGTTTCACAGCTGTTGAGTTCCCTCAAGCTTTCTTTATAAAGGAACACATCTGATACGAGTACACATTAAAAAAATAATATTCAGTTGTACGTAGCGGGCGTTCGCAGGAAGCAAAACGTAGTTGCAGGTTGTACCGCCATATACATCACTTACAACCAAAATCCGATGCACCTCAATCAGTAGAATCCATCCCCTCCCCATCATCAACCGGTCGTTGGGCAGCACGGTAGGCCACCAGGGGACCCCGAATATCCCTTGGTCTAGTTTGCTCCCTACAAAATACACCATATTCCCTATCAATATCACTTAACCAAATCAAGTCCTCCAACCAGGCAGTGACAACAGGAGGAGCAGCAGCGCGAGTCCAGCGTATCAAACTGCACCTGCGTGCCACACTCATGCCAATAGCCAACAGTTTCCGATAGGGTTTTGGTACCTCACGGGGGACCTCCTGAGCTAGCATATGTGAAAGGATCTCAACCACCCCCTTCCAGAAGTCCCGCACTCCAGGGCAGGACCACAGCATATGAAGAAAGCCCGCTGCTTCCCCATGGCATCGCAGGCATCTATCTTCCTTGATGGGATAAAAAAGGCTGGGACGGGGCGAAATAACTCTATGAATGGTCTTAAGCTGAATCAGTTTGAGTCTAGCTTTCGTTGGCCCACTATGGGTGCGCTCGCAAAGCCTCGCCCGCTGCTTCTCTGTAAATGAGGAACAAGCATCCTCCTCCCATCATACCCTGCACCTCAGATCTAATGCAGGGAGTCACGCAAAACCATTCTACACAAAGAGATACCACACTCCGTGGTGTAGCCGAATTTAGGAAATAATGCAGTACAGGCAAAAGGGGGGTTCAGCCACAAAAGGAGGAGGCCAATGCTTAAAGGCAGCCCGCATCCAAAAATATTGAAACCATAGGTGGAACCCAGTACCCATCTTTGCCATGAATTGTTCATGAGATACAAACCCCCCTGCAGATACAAACTGAACATATGCCTAATACCCAGGCCCCCTCACTCAAGGGCCACAGCCTTGTCACAGGTTGACCATAGGCATTCAATATTCCAGAGCTGAAGTGTTGGTGCGTAAGGAATGCACACCCCAAGCCGCCTAAGGATTCCATTGGATGCCTGAATGGTGCAGGCCACCGGGTCAAACTTGCATTTATCAGCAACCCTCCTGGACCGCAACGTACCTTGCAGGGAAAAGAGACACCCCAAACACTGCTCGATTCACACATGTGTGTGATGAGCAGAACCCGGCATCCAGTAGGACGCGAAATGCACCTGTTGTGAGAGAAAATATAACTCCATGTCAGGTGCTCCAGTCCCCCACAGTCCCATGGGATAGAAAGCATATCCCAAGTAATCCAAGAGGACCTCGGCTGCCACTCCAGCGTGACCTTCAGGGCTTTGAGCTCTCAGAAGGAAGTTGTTCCTGGCCAGATGGGAATATTCTGAGAAAAATACAATAATTTGGGTACCACCGCTATCTTGGCTAAAGCAATGCGACACTCCATGGTAAGGGGAAGAGTACTCCACCTATCAACCTTAACCCGAAAAGTTTGCAAATAGGACTGATGGTTATTGTGAAGAAGTGAGGTAGAGCACCTACTAACCTGCATTTCCAGATACTTCACAGAGGTCTATTCCCAACTGTATCCCCCCAATGTCGTCCGGGTTGATCGTAGCTTCAGTCAGAGAAAACAAGATTGATTTAAACCAATTCACACTATGGGCCTCATGACGACCCTGGCGGTCCGGAAATAACGGTGGCGGTAAACCCGCCGCCACCGTTGTTTCCGGACCGCCTGATCCCGACCCCTGCAGGCGGGGGGTGATGTTCCCGCCAGGTCTGACCTTGCGGGTTTAACACCGCCCGCCTGCAGGCGGACGAGGAAACACCGGCAGCATTACAAGATGCTGCCGGTGTTTCCATGATCCCGATTCCCATTGAGTCCCATAGGACTCAATGGGAATGGGGATTTACACCATTCCGCCTCCGTGATTCCCGGAAAACCGGGGTTGTGATGCCCCGGTAATTCCGGGAATCACGGAGGCGGAATGGTAATAAGAGTCCGGCGTTAACCAGGCGGTTTTACCGCCTCGGTTAACGCCGGACTCGTAATGAGGCCCTATGTCCTGAAAAACGACCAAACTCTACTACCTCCCCTGTTAGGGGGCCCAGGTTAGCAGTTGGGTCCTTGAAGTACAAGATTGCATCATCTGCATACAGGGACACCAATTCCCGCGCCCCACCTAGCGCCAATCCCCTTTCCATATGAAACTTCTGCAGGCGAGCTGCCAATGCCTCAATCACTACTGCGAAGAGAAGGGGCTATAGTGGACACCCCTGTCTGGTCCCTCGGCCCAAGATAAAAGCTGCTGATCTCTTGCCAATAAGGCCTGTCCGAGCATTCGCCCCTGCATATAAAGGTCGCACGGTGGCCAAATAGTAGTCGGAAGGACCACCTGCTGCAACACTCTAAACAAATAGCCCCATTAAATGTAGTCAAAGGCGTTTTCTGCCTCTTATAGGGCCGCCACTGCCTGCACGTCAGGGTCTATCTGAAACAAAATGGCAAAGAACTGGCATAGATTCAACAAAGTTGACCTTCTGGCAACAAACCCAGACTGATCGGGATGGATCAAAGCTTTAATAAACGGGAGCAGTCTATCCACCAATATTTTAGAAAAAATATTTGTATCCAAGTTAAGTAGCGATATTGGACAGTGCGAGGGGCATTCCTGGGGATCTTTACCAAGCTTCAGTATCAGAGTAATCATTGCCTCACGCAACGTAGGGGGAAGCAAGCCCGAACACATCGCCTCCTCCCAGACATTTAACAGATGTCCTGCAACCTCAGCCCCAAACTCCTTGTAAAACTCAGCTGCTATGCCATCGATTCCTGGTGCATTAGCGGTGGGCAGTGCCCTAACGGCAGCCAAGGTGTAATCCTTCTTGAATGACACCGCCACAGCTTCCTGGCTCAGAGTCGGCAAGGAAGCCTCCGAAAGCAAACTCCCCAACTCTTCCGTGCTCAATTTCCCACGCACCACATAGAGCCGCTCATAATATGCCCGAAACGTATCCACAATGCGATCCGAATCAGCCACCACCTGCCCATTACCGGAACATACAGCTGCTATATCCGCAATATCCCCTTCCTGCTGAGTCACCGCTGCCAGGGGTCTCCCAGGTCTACCCTTCTCACCATACTTCTGGGTCATAGCAGGGCGTGCCAAATATTTTACTTCACAATCCGCCTCGATACGAAAGCGGTCCAATTCCCCTCTCAACAATGCCCTGGTGTCCTCACCCTGGCCTTCTCCAGTCAGAGCTCCAGATCCTTTATCTCCATTTCCAATTGCGAGAGCTTTTGACGGATCATCTTCAAGACACCAAACACCAGTGACAAGCACCTGCCCTTCAGTATCACTTTAAATGTCTTCCTTATGGTGGCCATTGTGGGGACAGGCCCCAAATTGGACCGGAAATGCTACAAAATGATATCCGCCATTTCACTCTTAAATGCTATGTCAGTTAATGCTGCAGCCTGGAACCATCAAAAAGGCCTAGATACCCCCTCATGGCAAAAGTCTAAGGACCAAATAATAGGCAAGTGGGCCGATAGTATCCTGGGAAGAAGAGAGTGAGCTTATGGTCATTGCATTGGAAACATGCATCTGTTACTAGATGGGATTACACCAGAATAATTCTGAGTCCAAATGACTGGACAAGCTCATGAAGATGGCAAGTTGCTGTTATATTAGCAATTATCTAAAACAGGGAGTTTACAACGAACATCAACGGACGCACGTGCATTCTCAGTGATTTCCACAAAAAATACAATGATATACTTCTTTATGCACCAGAATGACATCATGCTACTTGGCAATAGTGAAAAACCCATCAAGTGTTGGAATTGGTTAAGGGACACATCTAGATATACAATGATTTAGGAGCTAGGTTTGCTATTGGCTGTCAGATATCAGGTGGGCAATTTATGCCTACCTCTTCATATGTGTCATTTAAGAAAAATCAGTTACACAATGTTTCATTGGTTTCTCAAGCTATAAGGTCCTTCGTTAAACGGACTAATACAATTGGTTTGGAATGCTTGTGCAATGTCTGGAAAATTCGGTTCAATTAGCGGCCCATAAGCAAAGACCCAGGTGCAAGTAGATAGGACATGAAGCTGCCCTACGACCCAATTAGCCCAGCATCTCTCATCACCCATGCCTTCTGCCATGAAATTCTCTTTGTACTTGGCATTGCAGAGTATTCTTGTCCTAATAATGCAACAGGAGTGAGGGTGCTTTCTATTGTGTCTGCAACTCCAAGTTCAAGCCCTATTTTCAGCCTCGCCTCACGTAATAAGCAACCGCGATTCTGTTCATTCGGCAAGCTTTTAAATGTTTTAATGAATGAAGACTTGGCATCCTCTGTGTTCTTTCTTGCCCCTTAACGTGAGAGGATTCATCCTCCGCACACATGGTCCTCTTCAGCATAGATAGCTGACCTCGACTTCTCAGTTCTTGATTTCAGGCCAGACAGCCTCCCAACGCAGCTCCAAAAACCTGCTATTCTACTGTGACACAGCCTTTCATTCTCTCTTCATGATTTTTTGGCTTAATTATTTCATGACATCAATGTCCAGTTTCTATAAAATAGCGACCCCGCCTGCATTCTGTTCACTACTTGTAGCTAGCCTATATGATGACTTGATCTATCTTGTGTTTCAGAGAATGTGCATTCATTATACTTCTGATTTCTAATGTGTAATCTTCTTCTTTTACACTTTTAAGGTTCACTTGATTCTTTACTTCATCATTTCTCCTCTAAGATTCATACATTTGGCCTCATTACGACCCAGGCGTTGGACCATGGTGCTAATAGCACCATGGTCCATGCCGGTAACTTACCGACTCCGCCATGGCGGAATGGGGAATTACCACCCCATTCCGAAGTTGGTGGGGCGGTAATTCCCCATGCCGCCATGGCCCTTCCCCATTCCCATTTTTGCCCCATAGGGCTCAATGGGAAAGGGGAAGGCGCTAAGTACGGTACCGCTAATTGCGGTACCGTACTTAGCACCAAGGTCCCTTTGCGGCACCCTACTTTAACGGCTGTTCTGTACCAGCCGTTAAGGTCGGGTCCCGCAAAGGGACCTCGTAATCAGGCGCTAAGTGTTTAACGGCGCCGTGGCCTTTTACGGCGCTGTTAAACACTTAGCGCCAGGGTCATAATGACCCAGATTGTCTTCATTCAGTATTTCAGGACTTTGGCACACTTTCCTATGACGTCATCAGTCCATTTTCTTAGCTCTTTCTCATATTCCTTCAGGGAGTTCCTCCTACAGGCTGTCATCAACTCGAGGGTACATTCGATATGGTTGTCTTAATGGATACCGTCTTCCAAATACTCGCTGCAGTATTGGTACAATAGCTGGTGTTAGACAGGACACAGTCTCATGTCTCCGATACTGGGGAGGTAGGGGGTAGGATCTCCTGTGGATGTGTTTGTCTGCTCCTCTACAAGGGCATTCCACTGTCATGCACACAAATAACAGGCATGCCAAGACATATGGGCCTCATTACGAGTATGGCGGTAAGTGGTCAAATTGGAGGTAACCGAGTTACCTCCAATTTTACCACTATGCCAAATTATGAGTTTTTGGTCTGGATCGGTTAATAAATAAGTCTTGTTGCCATGAACCACCCGGGTACAGCATAGCGTATTGTAGGCCACGTGCCCGGAAAGTGCAACAAAAAGGAGCGATGAGCCCCCTGGAACGATGGAGTAAAATCAGGATAGAACGAGACACAAGCTTCCTCATATTGTAGATTCCCAAGGTCACGAGCTCTGTGAAGAATCACATCACAATCCCTATCGTTCAGTAGGCGGGCTTTGACCTGTCGAGGATTCTGACCTGGTCTGGGCACCTGTTGTGACACCTGATGCACCCACTACACCAGGAACTGGAATGTCAGTGGAGGAGTCCCCAGTACCTCTTGTATACTTTTCTCCATAAAGGCCTCCCTATTTTGCTGTGGCACCGACTCAGGAATTCCCACAAGATGTGTATTGTTCCTGCGAGACCTTGTCTGCAGATCTTCATTTTTGTCTCCTTGACCTCCCTTTTTAAGCGTGAAAATTGACTGTGTCACCTCAATGCCAGTGTCCTCCAGCACTCCCACCCTAGGCTCCGCTTCAGAGATCCGGCTACTTTCTTTGTCTCTGGGCTCCTTCATACGGTTGACCTTGTAAGCCATGCCGTCAAGCTTGGAGTTAATAGAAGCAAACCCACTCTGCATCTCACCTTAAAGTAGCCAGCCACAGCAAGCATAGTGAGCCACTCCCGGGGTCATCCCTCAACAGCTGCCTCTGTCTCCAGGACAAGTCCGCTGTTTAGTTGCGGCCTGGCGCAGGCAGTGGCAGCCACTCTGAGCCACCACCAGGTGCTGGTGTTGCTGCACACCTCAGCGTATTCCTGCGCTACTTCTTCAGTAGTTTGCTCAGAGTGTGTCCAGGCCGCATAGCATTTCTCTCGTTGACACCATATGAGACTACCAAGCCGGTCCAAAATCACCTAGCAGGCGCCCAGGTCTTCACAGATCAAATGCCCCATAAAATATCTGCAGCGCGTTCTGTGTACAATGCGAGCAGCCTCCCCATCGCAGCTTCTCACCAAGGAGCTCAGTGAGAAGCAGCCATCTTGGTCATGAGTTTACGAGCACCCCCTTCTACCTGAAATTGATTAACTCTTGAATAAAGTTATCGTTGTCAAGCTAAGAATGATTAATGAAGACAGTGAACAGATCAGTATTTTCTTCAGTATTTTCTTCAGTTTGTCTAGGCAGATGTGAATCCCTTTCAATGGCCAAAGCTTGATGCAAAGTGCTTTAAACCACATAGTTTAAAGTTCCAGCATCGATTACAGGTGCCATAAGATAGGTGGGATGCAGACACATTTCCTTCTCACATGAGAATGTGAGAGTCATCATTCTGACTACGCTGCAGATTTGTGATCGGATGTTTTGCTCAATCTAAGAACAGTGTGTTCCCTTTACAGAGTCTGGAGGGAATAGTAGCTATGATGATAGGAGCAGCAACCAAAGTAGTCTTTCATGCAGGGTCCCCAGAGACTTGGGTAGCTGGGGACACAAAAGATGCATGAGAGACACTGCTTTCCTCCTCAAGGGCATGCATGATAAAACAGAAAGTTGGAACCCGAGTCTCAACTGGGCTAGATGTACCCACTGGGAGTCTGCACTTCATCCACATGGAACATTCCTAATTGGAGTGACCAGCATCTTAGCTAAGATGCCTTATAATGGGGCCAGAGTTTACTCTAAGGAACATGGCACATGGCAGCTTTTTCCCCATTGTCTGACAAGTCTTGCCTAATAAATGGGCTCCAGAGTGCAGCGTGAATTGGCCAGCCAAGAGGATAAGCAGGATGGAATTACACATATGTCTCTTCCGGGAAGGAATCTTTCTTGGCCTACCAGCTCATGTGGTGTTTCACTGGAAAAGATGGCATGCTGTGCAGTGAACTGAGGAAATGGACCCAAAGTATCGCCATTGGGAATGACCGATCTAGACCAGGAAGATGAGACACACACACACACACACACACACACACACACACACACACACACACACACACACACACACACACACACACACACACACACACACACACACACACACACACACACACACACACACACACACACACACACACACACACACACACACACACACACACACACACACACACACACACACACACACACACACACACACACACACACACACACACACACACACACACACACACACACACACACACACACACACACACACACACACACACACACACACACACACACACACACACACACACACACACACACACACACACACACACACACACACACACTCTCACTTTCTCTCTCTCCCTCCCTCCCTCCCTCCCTTTCTCTCTTTCTCTCTCATGCACACACTTTGTAGAGCAAAGAAGTAGAAGAGCTGCCACTAAGGTTTTGGAAGGACGTTTGCTGGTGCTGCCTGAAAAATGGATTGGAGTCCTCCAATGCAGGTGAGCACCTCCTCTGCTCCGACAGGCTCTCCTGGACTCTCTGGGGCTCTGGGCATTTCAGAAAAAGTATTCAGACAGCATACAGGAGACAAAGTCTGGTTCATCAGGTTTTATTCATGCCAAACTGACACAAACAGCATCATTGTCAAGTACACGAACTCTGGCCCCGTGCTGAAAACGGAGCTTCTTTTGATATCATTCTGCAAAAGAGAGTCAAACCCCCACCCTTTTCTAATACATGCCCAGGCAAAATGCTCCATTGACTTTACTCTCGCACCTGGCAATTAGTCATTTCTGCTTAAACCTTCAAATTGAGATACATTTGGCACCAGTTACTGGATTTTCCCGGCTTAGCAAGCCTTATTTGGTCCTGCAGCTGCTTTACTTGACTATAAACTCAGACATGGCCTCGTTGTCTGTCTGGTATCAGATTGCTTATCTGGTTTCTGCAGGGCACTGTGGTCTTGAAACTTTCCTGCTCCGGGGCTGACTCATGCCACCACTGTCTACAGGGAGCTTCTTCATTTAATGCATTCTATTTACTCATTAAAGGCATTGTTCGAATTAAAGGTATTTGTCAGTTACACAAATGGTAGAGTCCTTTTTCTGTCTTGGTTTATTTAAACACTTAGGGTCTCATTAGGACTCCGGCGCTAAACCATGGTGCCATTAGCACCATGGTCCATGCCGGAGTCCGCCATGGCGGAATGGGGAATTACCACCCCATTCTGAGGTTGGTGGGGCGGTAATTCCCCATGCCGCCATGGCCCTTCCCCATTTGCTCAATGGGAATGGGGAAGGCGCTAATTACGGTACCGCAAATTGCACCAAGGTCCCTTTGCGGGTCTCTACTTTAACGGCTGGTAAAACCAGCCGTTAAGGTCGGGTCCCGCAAAGGGACCTCATAATTAGGCACTAGGTGTTTAGCGGAGCCGCAGCCTTTTACGGCGTCGTTAAACACTTAGCGCCTGGGTCATAATGAGGCCCTTAGTCATTTTCCTACTCAATTTTTATAATATGCATTCTGTACCCTGCCTACTTGCTAAACCATGATTAAAAGCATTTTGGACTTTATAAACATAACACCATTAAAGTACTAATGTCTTTCAACCCTATCAGTTCTATTTTCACACATTTCCAATACTAAATCACCTCACACAAATTTCTATGCCTAGTTTTAAGTGGAGGCTTCCCCCTACTGCATTCAATTGTTGGTACCTCTGTTACACTCCTACATCTTGAAAGTTCTTGGTTGCTAAAACAATTACTTTCAACCATATCCATATCCACCCTCCTTGATAGTTATCTAAAAAAATATTCTGCAACAATCCTACAATTTGTCAAATACTAACAAATTATTATTTTTAAAACAACACATGTGTGTGTCTCTAAACTTCTTCTATCTTCTTTCATCTGAGCCCCACCTCCATCTCTCAATTTTATTTTTGAACTAACTATATGCCTCAGATTTCACAGCCATTGTGAGACTCGAGAGTTTGGTCAAGTTTTGAGATAACCCATTAGCCCATTGTCTTTTCATATGTCATATCTTGTCTGCAACTCCCACCCCAACGAAATACAATCTCTCCTTGATCTTCTTCTTTTGCCCGTGCATATATGCACAATGTTTTCAAACTGTATTTTTCCCTCTTGTTCCACACATTTTCTTCTTCCGTATCTTCCATTCGACTCATCTTAGTTTGGCATCGGTGGACCATCTGTGTCCTGTCACCTTTATTCTTTCTTTTGAGCTGTTTCACAGTCAGTATCCCAGGTCCTTTGATGCTTAGACCAGGGGTCCATTGTCTTTTTTCCTTTTTCACTAAAAGTTCAATTTTTTCTTCTCGAGTG
Organism: Ambystoma mexicanum; assembly: GCF_040938575.1. Classification (NCBI taxonomy): domain Eukaryota; kingdom Metazoa; phylum Chordata; class Amphibia; order Caudata; family Ambystomatidae; genus Ambystoma; species Ambystoma mexicanum. The sequence continues at coordinate 658,267,061 of NC_090930.1, forward strand.
TCTCTCTTTCAATAAATACATTGTTCAAATAAGTCCAAAAGAGGGGACGTTTCAGCATGGGGACACAAGGTTGGGGGAGTCTTTTGCAGACACATTTCAGACATTCATCTTTGGCCGGGTCCCACTGGGTTTCTCTACGACCTCTCTCTTTCCTCACATTGTTTGACGTTCATTTCCTGAGGCATACAGGTCCCTCGATGTATACCTGTAATATAAAATGGAATGAGTTTCTTTTGTAAAACAAACATGTCTTTTTTATTTAACACTTTTCCTACCAACCCATCTCCTTAAAAAACCCATTGGATGCATATTCTAGCTCTCATACCCTACCTCCTAGAAAAAACTACATGTCAGTGCCTCTTATTGAACACCCCTGCCTCCTAGAGAAACTAGTTTTTCATTTTCCATTTAAACATTTGTTTTTATGGGTCATTCCTGCCTCCTAAACACAGCCAGCTAGAACCTACTTTTGTTTTCAATATCATGCAATACACAATTTGTCCTTCATGGGACACATTTTTCTCTTGAGGGTGACACATGCAATCCTAAGGAAATAAAAATCACAATTAAAGAAAGACGTCTTCTTCTTTTCTGGTCTTCTAGGCACATCTGTAGTAGATGTCAGAAACATTCTTGGGGATCCCCGTTGTCTGTAGAAAGTCAAAATGGGAACAAAAGTCATTCAGGTACTGGCAAGGGGTCAGGTTTTCTTTCTCACTTCAACCCCTTCCTCCTTTTCTGCTATCAAAAATACTTTCTGGATCATTCTCCCCTACTCGTTGGTGCACATAAACAACTATTTTCCATCCACCCCGCAGGATACTTAGTTTAGGCTTGGTTCTTTGCTCAGCTTAGCTGCACATGCTTCCTGGTTAGCTGCAAGTGCTTCCTCAGCTCAGCAGTAAATACTTGCTCCTTAGCAGCCATTCTTCCTTTTTTCTTCTTGTCTTTGTGGGCCATGGCTTTTGCTTGTGCTTTGCGTTCATCCTATGGAGACTAACAGAGGCGTTTCGCTGCACACCGTCCCTGCCTAACTTAATCTAGTCAATCCCTGTTTTTCGAGACTATGGCACCAATTCGTACTATGTGCCTCCATTTTGTACCGTACACAACAATGTTTGCCTCTTATAATAATTGTATACCCCTATCACATCAACCTTCTTTGGCATTATGAACACAAAAATAATTACCCACCTTCAATTTCACTTCCGTTTTCTGTGGTTGTCTGGAATGGCCATGCTGTCATCTATTTCCTACTCTTTCCACACCTAATTACACTTATCTTGGGAAAAACAGCTAAACACTTGAAGACATTGGGCCTCATTACACAGACGGCGGTGGACCAAGGTGCTATTAGCCGGCACCGCCTTGGTGGAAAGGGGAATTACCGCCCTATTCCAAGGTTGGTGGGGCGGTAATTTCCCCTTCCCCCATTGCCCTTCCCCATTCCCATTTTTGCCCCATAGGGCATAATGGGAATGGGGAAGGTGCTAATTACGGCACCACAAATTGCGGTGCTGTAATTAGCTCCCTGGTCCCTTTGCGGGTTGGTTTTTAACGCCTGCAAAAAGCAGGCGTTAAATTCTCCAACCCGCAAAGGGACCTCGTAGTAAGCCGGTAAGGGTTTACCGGTACCGGTAAAATACCAGTACCGCTAAACCCTTACCGCCGTCCGTGTAATGAAGCCCATTGTGTCTCTTACTATCTCTTTTCCTGTTACTCACCTGGATCCTCTTACTTTTAGAGCTGATCAATTGTGTGTCCACACCCTTTTAGCGTGAACTGGTACTTACCTTTTTTCTTTTTCTCCCTAATTAAGGCCATGCAGACATTTCTCGTACTTCCACGCAAGATCCACAACTTTTATCTGTAATATAAATCAAAATCGTTACAGACACTCAAAAAAATTGTTTTTTACTTACCTCAATATATTTTCTTGAAATGGATTTGTGTACAATTTTACTTGTTTGGTTGACCCAATGTTTTGTCAGCCGTACTCCTTCTCTCTGCCTTCATGGTCACTAATACTTTTTATTGCCCTACGCTCTTTTTTTACTGTTGGCCAGGAAACCTCATTAATGCTATTTGTTTTCAAATTTTTTTTTATTTTTGACTCGTTTTATGCTTCTGGGTTTATTCTCTATCCCTTTATTCATTTGTCCAATCGTTCCCTTCCTCAAATTTTCTTTTATTCATTTTTTATTTAAGATCATCAATCACTTTCATCTTTTTCCAATTTATTTTTTGATCCTGTGTAACAAAAGCCCAAAGTCTACCTAATGTTTTTAATCCTTTTTCTAATCTTATTTTATTTATGTTGAACACTTATTTCATTGTTGTCATGTATACTAAAACATACTTCCTTTCTTTTTCTGTGTGATGCTGTAAGGAAAGTACCACTTAATACTCCATTAAGTCCTGTATGGCTATACCGTCATCTGTATCGTTGTTTAACCTAAATCTTTTAACCTGTACCATTACTGTCATTCATGATTCTTATTTCATTTTGTTTGCTCCTTAATTATTCACCATGTTTCCCTAGGTTATGGCTGCCTCTAATTACATGGAGGTCATCTGTCTCTTCCTCTTGATGAGAAATGTTCATGGCCTGCGCCTGAAAATATTTTCATCATTTAACCAGCCAGGTCACACAGCTGGCTATATTACCATGCTTTGCCACAATACTAAAATCCTTTACTTTTTACCCAAACAATCTCATTGGCCTTCTGCCGTATTTCATGCCTTCAAAATTATGCTAGTGTATAAATGCTGCATGTCCCAAATAAACAAATATGCTTTCCTTCCGTGATAACCTAAACAATATCATTATGCTTTCAGGCTTTGTCATTCAATCCTTTCCTCAACCATCTGAATACTATAATAATAGAATCTCAACTGTTAGTCCTGAATCAAAATGGTTTTTCACAATTTTTCAATGAATTTTCTCCATGCCAGCCGCCAAGGCCTCAAAAATTATAAAATACTAACCCTGGTGTAACACCATACAGACTGTCCCATCACACAAGGTGGAGCTCCTGAAAAAGGAATTTTAAGAGTGCCCCAAAACCCTCATTCAAATACATTATGCTATTCTCAAAACTCCCCGAAAAACAGGTCACAGAGGACCCAATAACCTCTTTCAACTTCAGAGGGCTCTCTAAGTCAAAAATCATAGAGATCATGAATAACATTAGACCATTCAGTTGCAAAGGCGATGCCTGCCCCTGCCCGCACATTAGTTTAAAAAAACATGTAGAATCACTTACTCCATATCTCATGACATTCACCAATGCTTCCTTCAATCTCAACACTGTGGGCCTCATCACGACTTTGGCGGTAACCCTTAAATCCGGCAGTCGTGCTGTTACCGCCTGATTTAAGGGTCCGCCAAATCAGGACTTTGGCGGATTTCGCCCCGGCTCTTGGCTGGGGGGAAATCTGCCGAAAAACCACGCTATTACCGCCACCGGGAAATCCGCTGGCGATAAGAGCACGAATTTTCCCCATTGAGCCCAATGGGGAATGGGGCATTCCCGGATAGGCTCAATGGGGAATGAGGAATTACATTACCGCCAAACTCGTGATCCAGCGCTATTAGCGCCGGGGAGTTCGACGGTAGGGCTAATACCGCTGGCGGTAATACCACCGGTGTTACCGCCAAAGTCGTGATCAGGCCCTGTATCTGCAGCTGTAAAACAACCCTTAGGAGTGTTCCTTTACTCACCCTTGTCCATGTCATGCCAGGTTAAATGCTACAATCTGTTCTGTTGCACTTATCATTGAGTGCCATTGCCTCAGCCTCACTATCATGTTCATTAGCCCTTTCCTTTCCCCGCAAAACTGCTCATTCATTGCCTGTGTCATTATCAGAATCTCCACAGGCTGTAAATAGTGCAGGGTGATGCTGTGTGCAGCTCTCAGCATTCTCAAAATAGTACACATTATTCACGCCAGGTGAGTTACTCACTGGCTACCCGTGAAGGAATGGTTAATTTCAAAATCCTAACCATCACACACAAATGCATGTGTCACACAGCACCAGCATATCTAACTGATGCTGTCAATAGAGTCAGTTCAGCCTGACCCAAAAAGAAGTCACCATGTCACTCAACTGCAAGTCCCACTAATCCAAAGAACTAATGCCGGAGGTCTAGGCTCCCCCCACATTGCTCCCAAACCATGGAATGCTTTCCCTAGCAAACTTAGAGCAGAACCGTCCCTCCTCATTTTTCAACAAAACCCTCAAAACTATCCTGTTTAACTAACCCTATTAGTTCCCCCAGCAGTGTCTGTACGTATTCCCCTGCTGCTTAATTAACCGCTATGCCATGTGTTTTTTCAATTTCTACTGTGTCCAATGTAAGATAAACATGCAATTTATCCATTGTAACTACATTGTATATTTGTTTGTCCTATAACTACAGGCGAAGCTGCGGCATGCAACCACTATTTATGCTAGTTTCTTTGTAATCTGCAAGTCTCTTCTTTGTAACAGCACCACGATGCCTAAGGGGGTGCTGTGTGCTCTATAAATTCTAGTAAATAAATAAATAAAAAGGTTTTTCATGCATTTAAGCCTTTCCTCTCTACTAGGAATTGCTTATTCCTTGCCAAAACTACAGAAGGCACCAAGACTGGATCACTACAATGTTCCTTCTCTGGGCATTCATGGATAACCCCTCAATAAATTATGCATCGCACAGAATAACACCTCTAGGCAATACTGAATATTCCCATAAGGAAGCCTTTCATAGGCCAGGGAAGAAGCACACTGGCTATCAGTAAATAAATGCATTTTTTTTAAACTCACAGCCATCACACAAGGATGCCTTTTTATCCACGTCCCTTCATACTTATCAGAGTGAATCACTCTTATTAGTCCATCTGACCCTCCTGGTCAGTCCAATATATATGCCTGCCTTTAAAAATCCACAATCCGGGGGACCCAGCTCTAGCCATCTGGCTCCTAAAAAGCTGGAATGCCCTACCACCAGCACAAGGAAATGAAATAATCTTACATTGCTTTCCTCAAAATGCTGAAAACATTCATGTTCAACCAAGCCTCTTTGTGATCTGACCAAGATGAATAGCTAAACTGGCTACAACAATGCCATCCACATGCTAATTCTTCTCTTGTTCAATGTATTTCTTTACCTGTACTATTGAACCTCTTTGACTCGCGCCACAATGCCCCTGGGCTGATGTGCGCCTTTATATTTAAATAACTACCCCTGAAAAGTGCCTATTGAAATTACACCACAGCTAACACATTCTCCTCAAAGACTGCTAAACCAATGCCACATCTGTAATCTTAAAAGTCATCTTTGCTCCATGGGTACAAGGTCCCAATGTCTATCATTAGACCAAAAAATCGTTTTTTCTTGCCATATTTCTCCTTGCATTTTAAAACCCTAGTGCCACTTAACTCTTCTAAACACATCTGGTCATCCTCTGAGGCTGTTCTACTGTGAAGCACATTCATTTTTCTGTTTTGCAAAAATATTCCTTATTTTTAGGTTAACACCTTTTATTACCAGGTGTCTGTGTATCCTGTGTTTACGTATTGCTGAGCCTACATGTAAGCTCACTTACTCGTCCTCTGCAACAAATTCATTTTGCATGTAATGCATTTATATTTTCACAATAAATGCAGCATTTTCCAGCCTCACTCTTATCGCTAAAAGTAGCTTTCATCCAACAATTACACCAGCTGCACACATATCTGATATACCTATGCATCATACAATGCTATCTCTCTCGACTGACTTGACCTATGGTTCTCGAGGGTGTTCAACCTATCAGTGCTTTAAAGTAATACCACTGATATGCAAGGCGCCATATGACTGCCAAATAACAGGACATGACCTAACACATTTTTTCTCATTTGAACCTAAACCTTTCCTTGCTCTTATTAATGTGTCTTTTTACCACACATTTTAAAATAATGTATCTAGTTTACCGCCCTGCTAAAAATGACCACAACGAGACATAATGAAACATAAATGCAGAATGCAATGACCCAACCACATCCGAGCCCTGCGCCCACCAGAAGTGGGCCACGCAAACACGGGCCACATCAACTCTCTTCTCACTTCAACAGTTGCGCTCACCTGGTGCCCACAAGAAATGTCCTTCATCAAAATAATGCCCCCAAACTTTTCAAATGTTTTGGCAAGTGTTTCAAAAATGTGCGACACTGCTCGACAAACAAAACGCTTCATATCTACAATCTGCATTCGGCACATGCTTTTGATAAACAAAGCCTTCCTGTAAATGTGGCTCGCAATGCACATTCTGCACTCGTTCAACATGGGCCAATTTCCTGAACTCGGCAATGTAATCTTAAAGGCGTACACTGTGCATTCCTGCCCAATGCCCTTTTCGTCTGAGCTCTCATGCCTTGCTTTTGAGCAAAATGAAAACACAATTGTTATTCGTGTGCCAGTTTGCCCACTTCATTCTGCACATAGCAACACTGTTTAAATCTCACATATTTCTCAACTGTGCGCTTTTAAGCAATTTTCTCTAACTTTATATTCATGTGAAACCAAATGCCAACTGAGTTTTTTAACACTGCATTTCTCTTTAACAGAATGGCAGTCTAAACATAATATCCTAGTGATCCCAAAACATATTTTTTTTTCTTCCAATCTACAAGATACCATGTCTACACTTAAAAATCATTTGCTAAAGATACGCTTAGTTTCAAACACACAAACAGACTGGAATTCCACAATACCGCACTTCTTATCTGAACCTCTTTAAAACATTTCTTTACATTTCCACAATTCCTTGTCCATTAATCACTGTACATCCTACACAATTCGCTGTTCGCACAAAGGTTCTAAAGGTACCGACCTCTCATTCTGTCTTTCAACTCTGCACAGTTTCAGTGCTCACATACAACAGCACTCTTTAATTCACTGTAACTTAGTCATTTAAATGCAAAAATCTATCGTTCTTGGCGTGATTCATTAATTATCTTGTCTGGTACTAGGAAATCACAAATCTCACTCCATAGCTGCTGGTTGAAATATTTGTGTAATGGTTATAAAGTGGAGCAGTTCTTTTCCATTTATCTCAGAACTGCTTGGCTCTTTTGAAGGGAAATCACCACAAATTTGTGTTCCTTAAGTCATAGCATCTGATCACTTACATTGTTGTTATGTTTTGGCATTTTCAAAAACTTGGCTGAAAGCCAAGTTTTTAAATTAGCTTGAAAATATAATTTTATATTTTTTCTAATATTTTACAGTGCAGACAGACAATATGACACATATAATGAAATCAGACAAATATGGATGCAGGCTTCTTCTTCTTCTAACCGCTATATTAAGCATAGGAATTTGGGTGTATCCTCTCTTCTCGGGTGTCCCCCCCAGTATCTCTATCTTCTCAGGTATCCTCCTGGTATCCTCCTCTCCTCCTCTTCTCGGGTGTCCTCCCTGGTATCCCTATATATATATATCCTCAGGTATCCTCCTGGTATCTCTCTCTATTGCTCGGGTACCTCGAGTCAACATTTTATTCCCTTATATATATAAATTATACTCTTACCCTAACATTATTTTTATTCATATTCCACCTCCCTCTGTTACCTTTTGCTGGGGTTCCCCATGAATGTTTTACAATTATGTTTTTTAAAATGCTGTTAATTTCTTGGCTTTTTCCCAAATCTGGACTGACATTATTTTTCCCTGAAAAGTTCCCACAAATAGTCTCTTTTTGCCATACTGTTCTGCCTCCCTGCCATGTCCCTTCTTTTCTATTGGCTAGGGCAGTCTGCCCCATCCCTATCTTATTTTCTATTCCCTTTACTCTACTCTTATTTTGGGCAGAATAGTATAGCTCACCTTAGTCTCTTAGTCTTTACTGTCCAGGCACTTTTGGGCTTGAGGAGATGTAGAATGTTCATCATTCTATCCCTCCTGGAATGGCTCGCCATGTGTTCTCGAAGTCCTAGGACCCCAATCTTGCTCTTCAGCACCTCTTCTGCTCTGACAGGCTCTCCTGGACTCTCTGGGGCTCTCGGCATTTCAGAAAAAGTACTCAGACAGCATACAGGAGACAGAGTCAGGTTCATCAGGTTTTATTCACGCCAGACTGACACAAACAGCATCGTTGTCAAGTACACAAACTCTGGCCCCGTGCTGAAAATGGAGCTTCTTTTTATATCATTCTGCGAAAGAGAGTCGAACCCCCACCCTTTTCTAATACATGCCCAGGCAAAGCTCTCCATTGACTCTCACACCTAGCAATTAGTCATTTCTGCTTAAACCTTCAAATTGAGATACATTTTGCACTGGTTACTGGATTTTCAAGGCTTAGCAAGGCTTTTTTGGTCAGGCAGCTGTGTTCCTTGATTAGAAACTCAGACATGGCCTCGTTGTCTGTCAGGTATCAGACTGCTTATCTGGTTTCTGCAAGGCATTGTGGCCTTAAAACTTTGCTGCTACGGGGCTGACTCATGCCACCACTGTCTGCAGAGAGCTTCTTCATTTAATGCATTCTATTTACTCAGTAAAGGCATTGTTCGAATTAAAGGTATTAGTCAGTTACACAAATGGTAGATTCCTTTTTCTGTCTTGGTATATTTAAACACTTAAGGGCCTCATTACATGGTAGGCGGTAACCATGGCGCTATTAGTGCCATGGTTGCCGCCGGCATTTTACTGTGTCCTCCTTGGTGGATGGCGGAATTACGCCCTACTCCAAGGTGAGAGGGGGCGGTAATTCCCCATTTACCAAGGCCCTTCCCCATTCCCATTTTTGCACCCATAGGGCATAATGGGAATGGGGAAGGCGCTAATTACGGTACCGCAAATTGCGGTACCATAATTAGAACCAAGGTCCCATTGTGGCACCCTACTTTAACGGCTGGTAGAACCAGCCGTTAAAAACGGGTCCCGCAAAGGGAACTCGTAGTAAGGCGGTAAGGGTTAACGGTCACCGGTAGCATTACCGGTGACCATTAACCCTTACTGCCTTCCGTGTAATGAGGCCCTTAGTCATTTTCCTATTCAATTTTTATAATATGCATTCTGTACGCTGCCTTGCAAAACCATGATAAAAAGCATGTTTGACTTTATAAACATAACACCATTAAAGTACTAATGTCTTTCAACCCTATGAGTTCTATTTTCACACATTTACAATGCTAAATCACCGCACACAAATTTCTATGCCTAGCTTTAAGTTGGGGGGGGGCTGCCCCCTACTGCATTCAGTTGTTGGTACCTCCGTTACAGTGCTCCTGTCGTTTTACTTCCAAGGCGAGCATTTTGCCCCTGAGCTATACTCCCGAGACTACAGATAAGCATTGATGTTCTTGCTTTTGGCTCTGCCTAGCAAGTAATCTCTAAGAAGGCAGCTTTGTTATTTCAGAACAAGAGGTGGTTCTTTAACAAGTCCTTCTTTAAATGTTCATGTGCTACAGCTTCTTGCAGGATGGGGCACATGCTCTGTCCATGTGACTCTTCAATTTTGATCAAATGTGCCCATTGTGCTCTGTGTCTCCTTATAAGGAGGTCAATGCTCAGTTTGGGCATTCCCCATCAAACTAATATAGAAGAATGCACTTATTTAGTGGATCACAACAAATATTAGCCAGTGCAGAGTGTACCAAGCAGCCATTGCCACTCAGAGGCTGGATGTGCTTGAATGCCATGCAAATGGTATCTGCGCATGCACACCTGAGCAAGTTTCAATTTCCCAAAATGGAATGCTAATTGATCATTTCATTCTAATGATCATAACGTGGAGTTGAACTCCAGCTTTACATTGTTTGTGTTCCTGGACTGTACAGCCCATGTGCATATATCTTTTTGTATGTGTGCTTGATGTTTTATAAAGAACAATCCCATCTAGGGAGCCATCGGGCGCTGTACGAATAGAGGGTGCAGTGTTAGGACACAGTAATAATGCTAAGACCAAAGCGTATTATAGAGAGAGAAGATGCAGAGTGTTACATGCAGGTAATCCAGGTTGGGCAGCCAAAGTTCAAAACCCTCTCCATTGTCCACAAGGCCTTCTGGGGCCTTGGGCCAAAATACCTTCAACTCTCTCTTCCTAAATATCTTCCTTGTCGAGCTCTTCGCTCATCCGCCTCCAATTCCCTCAGGGTCAGCCGCTTCTCCAAACAACGAGTTGGGGGCAGATCTCTCTCCGCTGCAGGTGCCTCCCTCTGGAACAGCCTTCCTGCCTCCCTGAAACTTGAGGAGAACCATCTCCGGTTCCGGAAGCACCTCAAAACCTTCCTCTTTGCCTCCGCTTTCTCTCCCCCTCTCCCCTGCTAAACTTACTGAAACTGCACTGATTCTGCAACTGGGCCACTCACCGTTCTCGGTCCTTGGCCCAGCCACTCTCCCCTGCACTGCCTCCCTGGCAACCCCTGCACTGCGGGACTGTGTCTGTATCCCTACAGCCCCCCTTCCCAGCACTTGTCTGCACTTACCTCGCACTTGCCACTAGCTGGCCCTTGTTATTCATCCTGTATGCTATTAACCCTGTACTGCACTTTCCCCTCTCCCTTTCCCCCTTGCACTTTTCCCTTCCCCTCGACCCTTGCACTTGCGCGATCTGAATGATACCTGGCCTAGTAGGATCGTTTTCTGTCTCCCCTTGCCCCCCCGCCTCGTCGCGCCTTGAAACACTTGTGTATAGGCGCGTTACAAATGCCATATCATATCATATCATATCAAAGGCTGAACCCAGTCTGGGTTAGGGAGGATTGGCAGACTATCACTATGTAGGATGTTCTTTGATAACATGTGTAGCCATGTGACATGACTCAAGTGCTTGCATGACCTATGAGGCAATGATTGTGCGCTCATCAGAATCTTTAAGGTCATCATGTGCATCATATTATTGCATGTGGTTTGGTTAGTTCCAATCTCACAGCTCTGAGGTGCATTGAGGCACTTTTATTCTAGGCTCTGCTGATTGGGAAGTACCAGGGGGCCACCTCCCATGTTGCTCCCTTACCTGTCGACGGCCGGGAGAGGAACATCACTGGGGCCCTCAAAGCATTACCTGGGGAGGGAGGCTCTTTCATGTGGGATGGGTTCAAGCCGGGATTAAGTGCTACAATCTTGGGAATCTCCCTTCTTCCTCTGTCCTACCATTGTCTGGAGGTGTTATACATGTGCCCCCCAGCAGGCCCTTAGGGTATATGGCGGCACAGTATAAAATGAATGTATGCTTTGATTCGGTGCACTGTGCTACCACACGCCCTGCCCCTCTGCATCCATCATGGAGTGTGTGTGTGTGTGTGTGTGGTTTAGCACTGCTGATGTCTGCAGCCCGGACAGAGAGGTTTACGGATTACCCGTAGAACAGGAGTCAGTAGATACGGATAGCACAGACTTTGGGGGCAGTAGATTCCAGTGTTTGGTTGCATTTATGGTGCAAGCCCTCCCCATGCCACAGGCGTGCTTAAAGCCTTGCATATAGAAGAGAAGACACGCAGTGGATCTTAAGTTTCGAGAGGGACTGCAGGGACGTCATTTCACCAAAATGCCAGGGGTAGCGGAAGTGACATCACACGACCCTTGACCCTTGGTGACATCACAGGAAGTGATGTCATTTGATCCCACCCCGAGGTGATATCGCGGGATGCGATGGAACGCGACCTTTCACCCGTTGACAAAACAGGAAGTGCTATCGCATAGCATTGTACACTACAAAAAATATGGTTACGATATCACTATAATGTGATGTACATTTCATACAAGAATGGATCGCCATATGTATCGTTAAGATCAGTGTGTATAGGCCCATATTACCAAATTACTGTGAATGCAAGCACCATGATCAAATGATGATGTGTTGTTATATAGCACTTACGCTTAAGAACAGACTAAATCAGTGACTCACCCCCTGAAGTGTGCCTGAAATAAACCTTTAATGAGTATCAATTATTGTATAGAATTCCAGAAAGACTTTATTTGGTATTCCTAATCTTTCTTATTTAGGGTCAGTGCTGAAAGTGTTAGACTTGTGTCAATCCTTTTCTTCTTTTTCTTCTTTTTTTAAGGGGCTTTAACAAGAAAGCCAGCCACTCCAAAACTGAAGAGCCACATGGTGCTGGCCACAGCCCATGAGCTTGCATTACAAAAAAAAAAAAAAGTTTCTTTTTTTTTTCTAGAGGTCGCAAGGGTGACCACAGAGGTCGCAAGGGTGACCACAGAGGTCGCAAGGGAGACCTCAGAGGTCGCAGTTGCGACCTCTGGTGACCCCCAAATGACGTCCCTGAGGGACTGTACTTTAATCTTCGATTCATGATGCAGCGCGGGCATCTGCAGTGGAACGAATCAGTCCTAGCCTCAACTGACAACAGGGGGGCAATGAAACCTACATTTTGTATTTGGTGGGGGGGGGTAATTGGTGATGGGAGGGCCCACTTCAGAAAATAGGCGGGGCAAACTTGGAGGCTCCGCTCCCACTTTTCTACCCCCTAGGATCTGGTTCCTTAAGCATTGTAATGAGACTATTCCAGTGCAGCTTCAATGTTACAAGCAGTTAAATCTCTCCTTTAAGTCTGAAAACATCCACTTAAGGACTGCTGTGACTGTGAGAATGAGCTGTCTCCTGTCCCCCTACCCTTCCAATCACTCTCCTGGCATGTAAGTAGTAACCCCATATCACGATTTCAATTGCCTAAAAATGTTTGCATATGAATGCAGGTGCTAATGCTTTATATAACTACGGTTTCCACAAAGCACTTCAAGGGATCAGACCTCAAGTTCTCCACATTCATATCATATCCCCAAACCCATTGAAGAAGATCATCACTCAAGCCTCGGTTGCTTCTGACCTGCACCTGCCTGTCAGCACTGTCACTCCTGATGCACCTCACAATGCCTTTCAATTCCATGCAAAGATTACATTAGATTGCAAAACCACACCTTCTTCAAATAAAAACAGTTTGCAAGTGAGGAGGCAAGTTCACGCTGAGTCAGCGTTGCATGCTGTGCCAAGAAAGTTGTATATTTGTGTTAAAAGTGTTGTATTGAGAACAGTGGTGGAAGTGGAAAAAAGGAACTAGTGGTTGCATGCTGTGCCAAGAAAGTTGTTTATTCGTGTTAAAAGTGCTGTATTGAGAACAGTGGTGGAAGTGGAAAAAAGGAACTAGTGGTTTGCCATCTACAATGTCTCTTGCTGCTTTGTGGCTAGACTAGACAATGGCCTCATCATAACATTGGCAGTAGCCGTGCCTCTAATACAGGCACGGCTGCCGCCGGTGACATTTTTTTTCTGACGCCTGTGAATGGGCAATTACTGGGTCATTAGGCCCTGCTGGACCCGGTAGTTGCCCATTTGCAGGCACCGGGAAAAAATGCTCTCCATTCCCATGGGCTGAATGGGAATGGGGAGGTCGAATGTACATGCACCGTTTATTACAGTGCCTGTTCATCCGACTTTGCTGTTCTCGCGGGTGCCGCTCTTCACGCCAGGTCCGACCTGGCGGGCAGATAGGCACCCGCGAGCACAACTCGTAGTTTGCCGGTCCGGGAACTACGGTACTGGCAAGTTTACTGGTACCGTAGCTCCCGGATTGGCAAACGTATAATGAGGCCCATTGCCTGGAATAACAAACAAGCACTGGCAATGCTGACAGTTTGGGCTTTTGTGCAAGTATGGAATAGGCAGTTATATAATGGTATTACCTTGCAAAAAGATGGCGACAGATGAAAAATTGAGTGATTACCTAGGCATATTATGGCCTTAACTGGCAAACGCCTTTTAATACCTCAACCCAAAACGGTTGGCTTTGTGATTGCTTGTTTTAAAAAGGAGTTCAGTGCATGGAACAGATGAACAGATCTAAATCAAGTGGCTGAAGCTTTTTTTTTGTTTACACCAGAAGCAATTTACAACAGTAATTAAGTCATTTACTCTCAGCAGACTACTTAGAAATAATCTTAGAAGGCTAATGGTTGATGTTAATGCTTGATGAAGCTAGCTCAACGAGATCCCATGAGGATGTGTTTTGGGAGGGGCAGGTAGTGAGTGGGATTGGTCGTAGGACCTAGCATGTCCATGAGCAGTCAGTGGGCTGGTAAATAACAAAACACCCTCAAGTGTATGTCCCTCCTCACAAGTCCTCCTAATTGTACTCCAGTTCAATAGTTTTGGCTTGCAGCCAAAATTAAAAAAAGAAGGAGATAAAACTAAGGTAAACGTGAACCTCTCTGGTCAGTTGCCCCTCTGGTCCTTGGCTGCTCTGGTGAACTCTCCTCTGGTCCTTGGCATCCTTGTGAATTGGACCTTTGGCTCATCCCTCCATATCTCTTTGGCTCTCTGATGAGTCGGTGGCAGAAACAAGAAGCAAAACATATCAATTTTCTGTCAATCGCACAAACAAGCACCTTAGCTAACTGAAATGCACATAATCACTGCTCCACACAGCTGACAAAATATCTAAAACGTTCACCGTACAGAGCCATATCTTTTAGGATCTGCATACATCAATGTTGTTACAAAGCAATCTTGGCCTGACCCTCTGCTACTGCATTAGCCCCCTATACTATTTCTTTCAGATCCTGAAGCTCCTAGAAAGTGTGGAAATGACAGATGGTGTGCAATGAAAGACTCAATATCATAGCCTAACAGCACATAGCAGAGTGTGGGGCGACTTCATTGGCTGTGAGCAACAGGGGAGAAAATGGGCCTCATTACAAGTACTCCGGTCCGGAATTAACACTGCCGGTAAAACCATACCGGCACCGTTTCCATGTCCGCGCAATCATGACCCGCGGCCCCGGTAATAGCACCACCCTAAACCACCACCGCGGAAATAGGCTTCCCCTTAAGTCCGTCTGCACGGAAACCCCTCCGTTACCGTCAACACGAAACACCGTGAGCATCACAACTAGCGCGTACACGGAAATACCGGGAAAAAAATGGCGGAAATACCGTGATCACGGTGGCGGAACCGCCGCCACCGCGAACATGGCGTTATACACTGCCTGCTGAACTGAATCAGGGCACAGGTGCACCAAATCAGCCCAGCTGGACCTAGCAGGCCACTGGGAGCCTACAAAAGGGCCACACCCAGCCCAACACAACACAGAACCATGCAGGCAGCAGGTCTAGTAGCACTGGGACTGGGCCTACTCAACCAACAGGCAGCACTGCACATGGTGGCAGTAATGGCGCAGAGGAGGAGGCGTAGGCGGAGGAGGCGCAGGCGGCAACCAGCCAACCCTGCAGCTATGGCAAACCCCATTGCCCAGCCAGCCCGACCCCGCCGCCAGCCACCAATACCACGCATCAGGGCCTCACCCTGGAACCTCACCCCAGGACAGATCCACACCCTATACCGGCTGGACCGTGCAACAATCCTGCACATCACCGCCATGATTGAGGACAACATCAGCAGCCTAATTGACACCCCCACCGCCATCCCCCCTCTTGAAGGTTGTCTCAGTTCTGCATTTCCTTGGCACTGGCACCTATCAACACACGGTTGGTGAGCTGCACGGCATATCACAACCGTGTTTCTCAAAAATCCTGGTACAGGTACTGGATGCCCTGTTGCGCCATGTGTCGGAACACATAGCCCTACCCCGCACCCTCCCCGAGGTCATTGCCACCAAGTTGGCCTTCCATGCCATAGCAGGCATGCCAAATTGCATAGGCGCAGTTGACTGCACCCACGTCGAGCTGACAGTACCACATGCAATTGAGGCGGTGTTCCGCAATAGGAAACAGTATCACTCTTTGAATGTGCAGATGGTTTGTGATGCCATGCAACTGATTACACACTGCTGCGCACGTTACCCAGGCTCATCACATGACTCAATGGTACTGCGGAATTCCACGTTGCCACGGTACATGGAACGCTATGCCGGACAAAGCACATGGCTATTGGGTGAGTACAGCTGACGATGCTACAACCCTGTCGGAGTGGTGTGTGTGTGTCCAGGCCAATGAGCATTGTGAGTGTGCCGCTGTGACCGCACATGCATCGCCCCCCTTCCATCTACCAAATACACAGCGGATGCCAAACATCATGAAGGAAGACATGACAGGGCACCACAATGTGCCCGTGCACACGCTGCCACAGCCAATCCCGTCACTGTCCCATGAACCCTGTGCCACTGCAGACACCCACCCTCAATTGAAACACTGCCCCAAAAAGCACGAGAGGCGTGTAAATGAGACAACGTGTATTTACTACTTCCGTACAGTGGAGTCACTCTGCCATGTGTGGACAGCACTGCACCGTGACATGCACACAATCAAATGTCACCCGCAGGGCACAGTAAACATGCAAGTTAATGTGTAGGCCCATATGCAGTCAGCGACATACCTCGTGATGGCCAAAACATACCTCCAGACACTGCATGGTACATATGCATGAATGAATGATGATACAAGAATGCACAGCAGCAGATGAGGACATGATGCCACAAACACTGACATGTTCCCCCATCTACATCCCATGTAGGTGATGCGGGATATGCACTCACGCCATGGATGATGACACCTGTACGGAGACCAAGGAACAGGCATGAAGAGGCATACAATAGGGCACATATCCGCACACGTGGAATGATTGAGAGGACATTTGGACTGCTGAAGGCCCGTTTCCGCTGTCTGAGCAGATCTGGCGGATCACTGCTGTACAGCCCAGTGAAGACGGGCAAAATCACGCTCGTATGTGCCATGCTGCACAATATATGCCTGCGCAGGAACATCCCAATGCCACCAGACGCAGATGAGGAAGATGGGGATGGGGATGGAGATGGGGATGGGGATGGGGATGGGGATGGAGATGGGGATGGGGATGGAGATGGGGATGGGATGGCACCGCCTCCCCCTGGGGGTCCACATGATGGCCAGAGAGCACGGGATGCCCTGATTCGCATTTACTTTTGAGTCACAGCACATTCACAGAAATGCACAAACATGGTGACGACAATGAATTAATAGTTGCACTGCAAAATAAATGATCAATGTCCACACATGTATGTCTTGATTTGAAATGGTGATGTATTGATGTAATAACAACAGGGAAGAAGGTGCATTGGTTAGGGAAGCTGTACACCCGGGGCCACCCACCACCCAAACGTGCCCACCCCCACCCAGAGCCCATTGTCCAAACCCCCAAAACTACCTACCCCACCACCCAAACGTGCCCACCCCTCTCACACCCTTGTAGTCCACATGTGTCCTGCACTGCCCCACACACATGCCATCACTTCCGTGTGCGCTTCTGTGCAACCTTGCCCGAGGGACCCGTTAGCCTACTCGAGCGCCTCCTCGGACTGGCAGTAGTGGAGCTGGATGGGGTGGTTTTGTTTGATTGGCCAGAATCTGGGATTGAGGGCATCCGTGCCAGATTTGCCTGTTGGCCAACCAACATGGCCTCTACAAGCCTGGAGGTGTGGTCGTTGCCCTCCCGCACATGGCGTGCAAGGGTTACTATGGTGCTCGCAAAGCGTCCAATGGACCTCGACAGGCGACGCACTGAGGCGCTGTAGCTCTCCCTCTGCAGCCTGGATTCCTCTAGCTGCCTCTCCACCAGCTGGGTGAGGGTAGCCTGCTGGTCCTCCATCCGCTGCATGCGGGCATTCAGTTCGGCCATGGATGGGGTGGGCGACCTCATGGGACTCCCCAGTGAAGTGGGGCTGAACCCCAGCTCATGGAAGGAGCCCAGGTCTTCCAAAGTGGGCATCTCCCCCTGTGGCCCCGTTTCCGAGTGCTCTTGCGGGGCACTGTTATCACTGCAGGCCGCCCCCTCTGCAGTGCTGCTGCCTTCGGTGTTGTGTTGGGTGGCCATGATAGGTTCCCGTGGCGCCTGTCTAGACTCAGCCAGTGTGGAGACGGTGGGGATGTCGGTGGTGGTGGTGTGTCGCACATCTGTAGTGGCTGGTAATGTGGCCAGAGGTGCAGAACTGCCGGCAGCATCCTCCTGTGTGGTGGCGGTGGCTAGTGTACTTGCCGATGCAGATTGGCTGGCCTGTTGTGCAGTGTCACTGTCACTTGAAACGGCTGTGGGGACACAAAGGACATGCAATTAGTGTTGTTGTGGTGGCAGATGGGTGCATCACATGCGTCATTAAGATTGTACATTGAATAGTGTTAGTCACATGCATCTGATTGCTGGTGTCTGCATTCAGTGATATTGGTTGCCATACGGATCATGATGGGTCCTTTGCCCCATACATGCACTGCCTGGGGGGCGTTGTTAATGGGTCCTTTGGCCCACACATGCACTGCCTGGGGGGGGGGGTTGTTAATGGGTCCTTTGGCCCACACATGCACTGCCTGGGGGGGGGGTTGTTAATGGGTCCTTTGGCCCACACATGCACTGCCTGGCGGGGGGGTTGTTAATGGGTCCTTTGGCCCAGTACTCACAACTGCATATTTACATGTGGCATTCATGTTTGGGCACTTACCGGCATCTGCAGGTGGGCTCACTCCTGCCTCAGCCTGCCCGATCCCATGGATTCCCTCTAGGTGGAGGACGCTGCTGCAACGCTCCTCCCATGCTTGCAGCCTCAGTGGGGAAGGGAGTCCTCCGCCTGTCCCACTGCTGCGTTGGCGGTGTGTGGAAATGAGGTTGCGTACCCTCAGCCTCAGGTCGTCCCAACGCTTGTGGCAGTCCTTCACGCTCCTCACTGCCACGCCCACGGCGGTGCACTTGCGTGCAGCTTCGGCCCACACCTCCTTCCTCCGCTGCTGTGTGGCACGCCGTTGGTCGGCGCTGAACAGCATCTCAGCATTGTCCACAATGTGCTCCACCAAGACGGTTAGCTCCGCCTCGCTGAAGCGCTGTTTGCGCTGCCTCTGAGCAGGAATCCTGGCAGACATGCTGGTGGTCCCTTTTGGCTTCTCAGAGTTAGGATTGTGCTTGTGCTGGCTCTGGATGGCAATGGATTGTGCTTTTATATGATGGCCGCCTCTCTGTTTCCTGTTTTGGCGATCATGGTATTTCCGGTTCCGTGTCCGTGGCGGCGGAGGCGGAAACGGGTTTTGCGCCACTTGTGGCTTCGTTATTTCCATTTCCGTGGGGTTTTCCGTGACGGCGGTAACAACGTTTCCGAGTCCGTGTGGTGCGCGCGACCGACAGCGTGTAATCGGACGGTTTTTCCGCAACCATGCGGACACGGAAACGTTTTTACCGCCGTCACGGATTTTGCACGGTCCCGGACTGGCAGGTTGTAATGAGGCCCAATGTAATGTTGGTTCAAACACAGTTAGTCCGCTATTCTAGAATCTCTGGTGCACTGACTGGTTTATTTTTATTTATTTATTTATTTATTTATTTATTTATTTATTTATTTATTTATTTATTTATGTATGTATACCACGCCTGGAACCCGCAGGCATCAGGGCGCCAACACCAACACAAGGCAACAAAAAAAGAAAACAAGACATACATGATCATACAAGACTTAAACACATGCCTGACTCCAAAAGGAGGAAAGGAACTTTACTGAAAGAGCAAAGTTTTCAGTGAAGCACAGAAAGTATTCAGATTTTTTCCCAGCCAAAGGGAGATCAGGAGAGAGCTCCATACCTGTGCTGCCTGTGTGGGAAATGCCCTCCCGAGACCGCCTGCCCTTTTAAACCTTGGGACGCTAATGGTTCCCTGATTAGCAGAACGGAGAGCTCATCTGGGAGTGTACGGAAATATGTGGGTCTTTACGTATTCTGGGGCCTCTACATAAAGAAATGTATGCACTAGAGTGACTATTTTAAAGTGGATACCGGCCTGAATAGGGAGCCAGTGTAGCGAGGCCCTCCTCTCTGTTATGTGATCCCACCTTGAAATGCCCTTGATGAGGCAAAGGACGTCATTTTGGAGCATTTGCAGCTGGCGCAGGAATTTTGTATGTGGCCCCAGAGATCGATGAGTTGCAATAATCTAGTCGAGATAGTATGATTGCTCGGCCAAAAGAGGTTTGTCTCTGAGATGAAAGGCTTAATGCTCTTAAGAAGTCTCAGGTAGTAGTTACAGTTTTTGGACAGGTAACTAGCTAGTGTCTCAGCCCAGTGAGAGGCTTTAAGAAAGACCCCCAACGTTTTGACTTTTTCTGCCACCACAATGGGGCAGTCCTTAATGTAAAAGTTGCAAAATTCGTTCCCCAGTTTTGCTCTAGCGCCCGGGCTGCCGAATAATAATAGTTTGGTTTTTGCTCGGTTGAGGCAGAGCAAATTCTCTGTCATCCATTGCACAATAATCCTGTAGATTGCATTGAGGTTCCTGGTGTCACGCTCATAATCCCCATCGATTTCCAGTATCAAATGGGTATCATCCGCGTAGTTGGTAAACAAGACTCCACAGAACTCTAACAGATGGCATAAAGGTCTAAAACAGAGGGTGAAAAGTGTAGGCAAAATACACGCTCCCTGTGGGACTCTACAGTGACCAGGGGCCGAAATTGAGGAGGCACCTTCCCATGATACCGAGGATTGTCTACCTGGCAAAGTGGAGCACAGTACCCTATGTTAACCAGACCAGTAAGTAGGTGCCCATGGTCCAACAAGTCCAAAGCTGCAGATAAATCCAGGAGGACCAGGAGACCATTCATTGCCTGGTCCACCATCTCTAGCATGTATGTCTGCAGGTCGAAGAGGGCTGTCTCCGTGCTATGGTCAGCTATGGTCAGCTATGGTCAGCTCTAAACCCGGATTGCTTAAAGTGAAATATCCCTGCGGATTCAAAATGGGCCTGTAGTTGATTAGTCACCACTTTATCCAGGATTTTCAGCAGGGAATTTGTATTAGTAATGGGCCTAAAGTTGTTTTACATCTTTGGGATCCAGCCCTGGATCTTCATGTCTGCGGCACCGCAGTGTAACACCTCAACACTCGCCTCCAAATGGAAGAGGGACACACTGTGCACTGCATCCATTTTGATGGCTGCCATATTAGTCAAAATGTTCTGCATTTGTCTGAAACAATGGATCACACGCTTGCTGCTGCCTATTTCAGACATATTCATTGCTCTTAGCAACCCGGTTAGAAACCTGGAGTTCTAATTTCAATGATATTCAATTAAACAGGTTTCCTCAGCCGGTAAGAGTGCTGGGGTTTGGCATTAAGTTCCTCACTTCACTCAGGCCTATAACCTGTGCCCTGGTCCATAACCGGCTAGTGAAGTCTATGGACCTGGATATTGCTTAAGTAGTGCTAATATCTGATGATTGTTGTTGTAAACTATCCCAGGGGCTGTGAATCCATGTTGACCTCAAAAATTGAATTTGTGGATTGTTTGTGCTTTATGGGATATACGACGGAAGATCTTGCAAGGGAAGCTGTGCATTTGCCTTATTTAACAGCTCCGGCTTGCCTCTTCTGTGTTAAGTCTTCTCAACATATTAGGTGAAGCTTGCTGAGATATCGTAGCCTCTAACCTCTTTCTACCCTGCCCTCGGCTAATATAGTAATTCCTTCTATGCACCTTTGAACTTCATTGTCCAACTACTTTCAAGACAAATTTGGAGCTATCCGCCAGAACATTTCAGACTCTCTGTAACAGCTATGCAGGAGGCGGTGGCCTCTGTGGAAGTACTGGGCCCAGTTCTTTGGGAGGTATTTCCCACCTTCTTTGCGGCAGTTGTTATCCTGGCCACTCGCGGTTTGCAGTCCATCTCCCTGGCTGATCCTATTCCTCTTGGAACTTTGAAAGAGATTATTCCCTCTATTGCTGCCTCAGTGTTGTCAGCAGTGAATTTTTCTCTTTTGCACATTCATATAACTACTTCTTTTAAATACGCGTTGGTGATTCTGCTTTTTGAACAACCTATTCTGGACCCTCTTCTTCTTTCTAATTTTTGTCCTATGTCACTCTTGTCTTTTCCTATGAAGCTGGTTGAATCTTTGCTTACCCTTCTTCTCTGCTCTTTTCTCGGGGGATCTCACTGTTTAGATCCTTTCCAGTTGGGTTTCAGACTCGCCGGGGCACTGAATCCATCCTGATCTCTGTTCTTGACAATCTGGCTCAGATTGTCGACCAGAGGTGGTTGGTGCCCTGATTTTCCTGGATCTCTCTGCACCCTTTGACACCGTCGACCACTCCATCTCGGTCCAGTGACTAGCCGCAGTGGGGATCTCTAGTCAGGTTCTGAAATGGTTTTCTTCTTTTCTTGCTGATCATTCCCAGTGTCTCTTCCTTTCCCCATTTATTTCTGCCCCTTGTCCTCTGACATGAGGAGTCCCCCAGGGATCTGCTCTTTCTCCCCTTCTCTTAAATATTTATATTTTGCCTTTAATCTCTCTGATACACTTGTTTGGGTTTCGTTGTTATTCCTATGCTGACGACACCCAGATTCTGATGCGCTTTGATTTGGTGCAGCCATCTACTACGCTGTGCTGCCAATGCTGCCTCTTTGCAATCTCGTTCTGGATGGCTCCAACTGGCTCTGGCTCAATGGTGACAAGACTGAGGTCTTGGTCGTCGGGGCCCCACCCGAGACTTCTCTCTGGTCGGCTGATTTCTGGCTCCCCGAGCTGGGCCCTCTGCCCCAGCCGGTCACTGTAGTAAAAAATCTTGGGGTTAAGTTCTCAGCTTCCCTTTCCCTGCTCCCTCAAATAAGCTCTGTTTGTCAAGGGGTTTAGTTTAAGCTCCATACTCTTTATAAGGTTCTCCAATTTCTTCCAGTGAGACTTAGCCCACTGGTGTTTTCATCTCTGGTTGCTGGCTCACTGGACTATTGCAATTCTTTGTACCTGGACCAGCGGCTTATCTGCTGTGGCACCTGCAGATCCTTCAGAATTCTGCAGCACGGCTCACCACAGGGGCCTCTCGGTCCATCTCGGCTTCAGGTGTTCTTAAATCGCTGTATTGGCTCTCAGTGGCCAACCGGATTAAGCTCAAGGCCCTGTGCATTGTGCACCATGGCTGTTATGGCATTGGCCCTGAGTTCCTGCAGGAGAAATGTGCGTTCGGTGCTGGGTCCCTTCTTGAAGTCAGCCAAAACAGCTTGTATTTGGGTTCAACGTGTTAGACGCGATCATGTGGGGGCCGCTCCTTTTCTGTTTTGGCTGCACGCTTTTTCGTCTTATTGAGGATCATCTCAGCTGCGGGCGGGCTGTGAAACCCTGGCTTTTTGCAGCCTAATCTTTGTACTGAGTCTGCGGCTTTCTCTTTCTGTCTTTGTATAGTTCTGCCTTAGCGCCATGATGCTGCTTGGGGTGAGAGTTTGTGCTTTATAAATGGTTGAACATAACATAACATTATGCCTCTAGGGGATTACAGATTCCGCTGGATGCCTTTTGGATTAATATCCATGGCAGACGTTTTTCAAAGGGTGATGGAGCAAATAATGTACAAGGGTGAAGATGTTATTGCATTCCAAAATGATGTCCTATGTCTGGTGTAGATTGGCATGCCACAACAACCTCATAGAGAGCACTAGTGGAGGTAAGGACTGCTGGTTACAGTGTCCAGAAAGAGAGGTGTAAAATAGGCAGGGGAGGACTGGCAACATTTGTTGTGGGGGGCAAGTTTACTTTTCTGGCCCATAGCGTAATGACACAAGCCCACAGTGCAGTAGCCCCACTGCCAGAACAAGTAATCTCAATATCAACCTCTCCCCCTCCTACATATTCTCAATTACATATAATAGACATTATTGACATTACCTTCCTTTTAAGCAACATGGTTTTCAGTTAGTTTGTGGTTTCTTAGAGACCCGGACCCTTGGAAATTCTACCACTTACTAAACAGTAAAATGATTTCACCAGGATAATATAATTGGTGAAATGGGAAAGCTGGGGTTTGAGCACAGTTTTCATTGTGTTGCAGCTTGTAATTTGACAGCAGGCTACATCTCCCATCCCAACCCATCTTTAGTTTTAGAACAATGTAAAGAGCTGCTAACATTTATTAATTCAAACCAGAGTCCAGTCTCTAAGCACGGGACCAGGATTTGAACCTGTTCTGGCCCTTGTGGTCTTGTTTCCAAGACAAACGCGTGTCCCCTGAGCTATCTTCCCAGTCTCTTGTGAAGCTAAAGAATTCATTGGTAGAGCAGACCATTGCTGAACTAGGTGTCTGTGTTTGCTCTCAGAGCTAAACATGAGCTAGCATGGCAACAAACCAATCCCTGGATTCATGCCTCCCCAGCCCACAACATAAAACCCATACCTGCACCTTGTGTACCCTTCCCTCCACAACATAAGACCCTCACTTTTCACCCTGCCTCCGCACCACTATGCTTAACATTAATTGTTAAAATGATACATGGACTAACATTATAGAGTTTAAACCCATTTGAGTGAGGCATTCTCTACAGATAGGTAAGACAAATAAGGCACAGTGATGTAAGGTGATTTGCTCAGGATCACATAATGTATGAATTGTGGAAGGTGGGAATGTAAGCATCATCTTCCTTGTTGTACAGCTTCCCATTCAGAAAGCGGGGGATACTTCATTTTCTATTACATTGTCAATATTAGCAACAGAGAATCTTTTCTTTCGTTATTCAAGGTCTAAACTAGTATACTGTTCAATGAATCTGGTTTCAAAGCACCAATGTATCTGCAAGGGGGGAGCCTATTAATTGTCTGTATCCTGAGGCAAAAACATCCAAGAAACAGACTCAGATTATAATTATAATGAAAACATATTATAATGATAATCTTAGTCTGTCTAATTGTGTGTACTTTCAAAGCACCACATGATAGAGCAACCTTAAAAAATATAAGAGAAGTAGTAATTGAAACATATGTTCATAAAGCAAGTAGGCATCACTTAGTCCCAAAAAAGTAAGGGGGTCACGTCAGTGCCAAAACTGGATGTTGTGGCATACAGATCAGACATAGATCTCAGGAACACCCAACCTGCTGACCTACATACCAGATGTGTGCCTTCGTCTCATTTACCCAATTTTTCTTACCCATCATCCTCTGGTGTCCTTCACTTGCACCACATTCTCAATGCCCCCTGGTTCTTACAAAGACCTCTGTTCCCCCATCGCTATGTCATTTAACTATGAACTTAGTACCCTTCCCTTCCCTTACCTTGCACACACATCCTTCCCTTGCCCACATTGCTCAGTCCCCAATTCCTTGCCACTCAAGCCATATAATTGCCCATCACACCAAGCCCATTGCTTGCCCCCCACCACCTGCATTGTCCATGCTTATAGTTAGACAGTGGACCACCTTGATTTGCCAGTCAGCCTCTGCAAGACATGACAAGAAGCCATGGTTGGGGTATTTCTGGTAATTGTGGCTATTGGGTTTGCACTCGGACAATGCAGAGCGAAAAATGGTCAGGAAACGTGGCTTTTTTGTGCTGCCAAGTTGCACTTTCTTGGAAAGTGGGCTGCATATTTCAAGTCACGGAAGCAGAGAGTACCACAAGGGGAATGCGCCTAGGACTTTCTGATGGAGTGAGGGAGCTAGACCAGCCTGTTTTTTCTCAAATAAGGTGGACTGAGTGTGTGTTTGTGCCTGTGAGCCGGTGTTTGAGTGTATGTGTGACATTGTATAGTACAGGTGGAAGGATCTGAGTTAATTTCACTTTGTATCTATATATGTGAATCTGGTGTGGATTTGCATGTGTCACTTTTGTTGGTCACATAAGAGAAGAGTGTTCTGGACAAAACAATGGAAAACTATCACAGACCGAGGGGGTCATTCAGTTGGGTGGTAACAGTAAAATCATCAGTATGTGGCAAATACCATTGATTTTACCTTCCACTCAATTTATGACTATTTGTGGTATTCCTTGAGAATACCAGCAGTGACATTTTAGGTGGACTTTTTTTGCAGAAAATCCCCCTATATCTACCTCCACCTTTAAAAAATAAAGATTTAACACATTTGGGGCCAGTTTGTATTTTCTACCTCCACCAAATGTTTTAAATCTTTATTTTTACTGTAGAAAATGGAATCACAGAGGTGCTTCCCTTCAATAGCGTGAAACACGTTTACAGAGGGCCATGTTGTGGTGGTAAAAAGGTGGGCATTTCTGATTGCCTCCTTTCACCACCTTACTAATATAATGCATAACAGGGCCATAATTAACCATTTTGTGCATATAGAAAATCAACAGTAGTGATATGAGTCACATTGGTGCCAAAAATGGCTGAAAAGAATGTTAAAAAAACCTTTTTACATTGCGCCCGTCAGAGGTGGCATTTCCGAAATAGCACTGGATGCATTGCAGAAATACTACTTTTGGGGATAGTAATCTTTGAGTAGGGCAGTTTTTCAGAAATTCCACTGGCGGAGTTGGGAACTTTATAGAGCTGTATTAAAAAAATCTGCCCAACTCTGAATGACGCCCTTAGTTTGTAGTCTTCTAATACTGAAAACCTGAATATTACATCTTTCTATGTGTGCTTTTCAACTGTGTCCAAAAGTAAGCACCACAAGCAGTCTAACAGCCATTTCTGTAGCCACTATATAATTAACAATCATCGGTGCTACTCAGGGTGCGATTAAGCTGTTTTATTATGAACACACGGGTGATCAAGAAATTCAGCAGGACATAGAGAAAGCATTTGCACAGAATCAAACTCTATTAAGATATGGACCCTTACTTCCTTGTCATTGTAATGGGCTGCTGTGGATTGTAACACACCAATGGTGTATGGGGAGCTGTGGTGCCAACAGTACCATCCACAGTCACAGATTCTGTTGCTTAAATGCATACATTGACAATGGGAGGTGTGTACATGCCTAGACTCCCCTCTATCACTGTGGAGGCCCGTGTGTGGGGGCCACCCAGGCACATGAACCGTATTGCTCAAATCAAATGAATGTCTCGCCATATTAACAAAGTCTGAGCGGGCTCTGCAGCTCTCGGTTCCTTTGTGGCGGATAGATTCGGAAGGATTTCATCTTTTTCAATTACTATTTTTACATTCTGGAGCTCTGGCCCATTGGGGGGGGGGGGGGTAGGCAATTGCCCCTTTGCCAGTCTGCTCCTGAACATAGGGGGGAAGAAGTGGGGCATTTGGGACACACATTGTGACCTGAAGGAATCAGGCCTCGTGTGACATTGTTGATGCAATCAAGCCGACTCCTCAGCCAAGGAATAAGCAACAGTTGCACTCATTGCTGGGGCTGGCAAAATATTAATACACAAGTGTAAATAACTGTGCCACCAATGCCACACCACCCAGGGTGTTGCTTAAAAAAGTCATGGGTTATCAGTGGTTGGAAGAATGCACATTTGTATAGGAGTTTTCTCTTTCTATAGAAGACTGGAAAAAGTTCTAGGTTGGGTAGAGCTGTTTGATGACGACCTGCCTGGTAAACTGCACACACAGGCTGGTTGAAGGATTTTGCATGTAAATAACATATACCTGGTAAAGCTTATTTTCATGTTTCCCTCTGTTTCCTTATGGGTATCCGAAAAGGCTTGTGCTTATGTTGGTGTTTTATGGGGGATAGATGGGGCAGATCTTCTCTAGCAAACTAATGTACAGCTCCAATTAACCTGTTCTGTTTGAAGGCTTTCTACATTAGTCTCTAATGAAATGTCGATATTCTCAATGTAAAGCTAGAAAAATCAATAGTTTTGCCAGGGGAAGGATCATTAAGTTCCCAGACAGTTGTGTTTCCTTACCCCCCCACCCCCCATGTTCATCTGGCATTTCTAAAGGATACATGTCATGTTGCACCCTTCAGGCATTTTCCTCCCAATGTTACACCATGTCTAGAGGTCATTGACATCCTACTGCAATTAGCTGGTCCAGAAGAAGCAGCTCTAGCAGTGCCAATGGGTACCATACCATGCATGTGACACACTTAACCACAGCATCACTGTGAACAGACTTGCCGACTCTCCTCTTCCTTCTCTCTCCCTCTACCCTGTTAACCTAGCTCTTTGCTCTTTTCCTCTCTCCATCCTCTTCCTTAAAGCATGCTGACTGGCTGCCTGGTGTACCTCAGAGTCTCACAGGTCCCAGGCACCACTGCCAGTCCTCCCTCGCACTTACCTCAGGGCCCTGCTCCCCACCCTTCCTCACTGCACTTAGAAATAACCCATGAGAGTGGCTCTCTCTGCACTTACTCCAGTCTCCACCAACCGGGTGCACTTGGACCTTCCCTTCCCTGTGACCATCCGTGCACTCGCACAATCCGAATCCACTGTTCCTTAAGATCTCTGTCTGTTCCCCCTTGTCTTCACCCCTTAATTGCACTTGGTAAAACTGCAGAATCGTTGTCATGCCTATTTGCTGTCTCAACTTTCAAATGTATTATATGCACTTACTCTGCCTGTGCAGACTATTGACGTCTCAGAATTTCAAGGGCTCTGAACGACTGCTGTTTTTCCCCTTGTTCCCACCCTCCTTGAGCGCTTTGAAACACTTGCCTCTGTATAGGCGCTTTATAAATAAACATTACCATTACCAACATGGGCAATGATGGGAAATGAATGTTGATCCATTCCTGTCTGGCATGTCGTGCTGAAACTTTGCCAGGGAGTGTTATCTTTCTCCAGAGGCCTGGGAAAGGCGCTAGGTGGGGTAGTGCTGCTTGATGACAAGGTATCAAGCAGTGTGTGATTCGAACATACAATCTCTTGTAGCCAGGGCGATAGAGCTCCGCGAGTGACGCCTCTCTGCTGAGAAATCAGGTTTGTCTTTCAGGAATTTCACATTGAAGAATTTTCATTTGCATTTTTCCTTCTATCTTTTAAGGCAGAATTTTCTCAGACTCTGTTTTGACCCACACTGCTCACTTTCAAAACCGTACACTACATTACAAGTTACCGCTTTTCCCCGCCTGTTTTTTGGAGGTATTTTCCTTATTGTTAAACTGCAAATTCGTGAATAAAATTCTGAAAAGAACTCCAGACCCACATCTTCAAGGTGTCTCTCCTCCTCAACACCTAGGCCGTCAAGTCGCCCCAAACCACCTGACTCGCTACACGCCATCGCCCCTCTCACCACCACCCTGTACAGCTGTACCCCTCCTCTGTGTCCTTCTGTATTCGACCACCGCTGTATATCTATTCTGTTGTTACCTCTGAAAAGTGCTCCGTTGTGCATCTGTTCTGTTGTATACCTCTGTAAAGCGCTCAGGTTGTGTATCTGTATTGTTGTATACTTCAGTAAAGCGCTCAGTTGTGTATCTGTATTGTTGTATACCTCAGTAAAGCGCTCACTTGTGCATTTGTATTGTTGTATACCACAGTAAAGCGCTCAGTTGTGTATCTGTATTGTTGTATACCTCAGTAAAGCGCTCAGTTGTGCATTTGTATTGTTGTATACCTCTGTACAGCACTTTGTTGCTTCACGAAGGTAGGTCTGTGCTCAATAAATACAATAATAATAATTATAATCAAGATATATTTATTGTGTTATACAACATATTGATCCCTCAAACTGTCACAAAGCTGAGTGGAGATCAATGAGAAATTAAGAACAAGGTTGCATTTTAAAAGGGTTTTATCTGGAAAATAAAAAGAGAAGGAGCAGGGTTGAGGGGTTCAACTCCAACCAATAACAGTGTGACTTCTCCTTGGGTTGAATCAAGTAACGAAAAAGGAACAGGTTTGCTTCTCCTCAGATTGTATCAAAAAAAGCCAATAGTCAGTTTCTCGAATCTACCGTCTCAAAATCTGGTTCCCGCGGCCCACCACTCAGTGGAGGCCGATACTCACAGCCTGAAGTGGCTTAAATGCACTCAACATTTCTTTCCAAAAGTCATGTGGTTGTTGTTCTCTTCTGCTTTACTGGCTCTGTATGTGCTTTGTCCAAGGTCCGCCCCCTTAGGCTTATCCTTTACAAGCTTCCTTGCAGAGAGGTTGCCATGTATGGCATTGCTCTTTGCAGGTGACACTGATGGTTGATAGCCACCCTAGATTGATAAATAATAATTATATGAAACTAAGATGCCAAAAAGAGTAGTTAGGGAGAGATCAAGATTCAATGCAGTCAAAAGCCCAGTTTTTCATTTGGGACAGAGAAATACATAACTGCAAGGAAGGGTGAGACATGGGTTATTTGCAGCCATTAAAGAGAGTGAGCTCTTCGGGGAACCTTTTTAAAAAAATCCCTTTGTTTTCATAAAGTGAGGACATTTTGGCTTTCAAAATGGAGAAACATAACAAGCAGCAAAATGTAACATTGCTACAAGTGTGGGAATCATTGAGGTGACCTCTCCTGGAGCAATCCAGTAATGAAGGCCATGTCTTCAAATGGACAAAAATAGACTCAATTTAAGAGCTTCCAATGGCAAGCAAGGTCAGGCTCAAACACTGTAACAGGACCATCTCAAGGACCATCTGAAGGACTTCAGTCTGCATTGATCGGAGCAGATGAACTAGAAAGGAATTTGATACAGATATCCTGGAAACCTGAATGCAGTTTACTATTTGGGTGTTTTGGAAAGCCCATGTTTCATATAGCAACCCCTGATCTACTTAGACAACATACCATAGTTGCCTTATTTCATTTTTATTTTATTGATTAAAGTGCAAACCTTGCTCGAGAGCAGCAGAGCGCTGTACATGGTGTGGGAGCCAGCGCTTGTGCTGGCCTCTTTTAACAGTGGTGCAGTGCTGCGCTTTGCCATGGTTGCATCCATTC
This sequence comes from Ambystoma mexicanum, assembly GCF_040938575.1. Taxonomy (NCBI): domain Eukaryota; kingdom Metazoa; phylum Chordata; class Amphibia; order Caudata; family Ambystomatidae; genus Ambystoma; species Ambystoma mexicanum. The sequence continues at coordinate 658,297,573 of NC_090930.1, forward strand.
TGGCTAGTCCTTGGTCAGGGCTTGTTCAAAAGGTCACATTTTAAGCCATTTGTGAAATTGGAGAATTGTGCAGCCATTCCGAGTCGATAACAGGACTGAGTTTCAGAGGGTGGTTGCCAGTGTTCAAAGTAGTGGAACTATGCCCCTGCTACCCACAAACCTCATCGCCACGCCTCCTCACATGCACAATACAAACCCCCAAACACATGCACCTGCAACGTTCAGTGCACTGTACTGAAGTGCAAGTTTCAACTTTTTTCTACACTTTTATTTTAAAACAAACCCATTCCGGGAGCGGTTTATTTTTAAAATAAAAGTATAGGAACAGTCAAACGTACTTAAAAAAAGTAGAGGAGCACCGTTCCCGACCACTTCGACCACTGGTGGTTGCATGACTAAAGAAGGATCGATTACGGTTCCTTTGTTTGTGGACAAGTTATGATTTGATTTGCTGTGCGAGGGTCATGCACAACCATATGTCGGGATTTGGGATGCCTCACACAGTTGTATTACTCATTACAGCTTTATAGATGAGGCATGCAGTCTTGAACAGTATCCTGGCCTGGAGCGGAAGCCAATGTAGTTCGCATAGCATGAGGCTGATTTGGTCAAAAGTCCACACACACGTAATAAGATGTATTGCAGCATGGTGGACTGCTTTTAGAGGACGGATTACCTCTGTCTCCTGTTTATTAACAAAGTGTAGGCCACACACTATGATATATAAATGACTTGTATCATTATAAAATACCCAGACTCAAAAGCTCTTATGATTATATCCAAGAAACATATTGGTTAATTTATTATTATATAATATAATACGGAGGTTTATCGATAGAAGCAATGTATCTAGATGATAACCAAAAGAGATACCCTGTATGTTCTTTCAACAGTCAAAACTACTGGCCCCATCTAATGAGACCTGTGCAAGAAAGTTGTCCCTATTCAAGTCTACCATAAAATAAGGTAGTAGACCCGACCCACCCATGACCCATGGCACTTTTTAACTAAGTTGACCAGCCCACTGACTCAGTGTTTTGTTTTGTGTTTTTAATATTTGCAGAACATGAAAAACAGAGAGTTAGAAGACTAATAAGCCTTATCGAAAAAGAATAATTATCTGTCCTGATGAAGGCCTTCTAAACAACATTGGGAAAACCTATTTAAGGATGGGGTTTATCATACAAAAATAGGCTGAAATGCGTTGACACATCATCCTGAAGACAAACTATTCGGAGAAATAATTCATGCTTTGCACTCAGTTTCTTTTGCACTAAGAAAATGTGTGAGACAAATTTCTCATCAAATGAATGAAAATGTGATGACTAGATGGTATACTAAGAAAACCCATCTATGTGCACATTAACCCTCGAAAATGATTTGTTGTATTGTGACCAAAATGTTTTTGTGTACTATGACTATTATGTTGTTTTTTATGTTTTTATACATGAAATGCTATAACAAGGAACCACTGTTGAAAAATAAATTAACCAATATGTTTCTTGGATATAATCATAAGAGCTTTTGAGTCTGGGTATTTTATAATGATACAAGTCATTTATATATCATAGTGTGTGGTCTACACTTTGTTAATAAACAGGAGACGGGGGCAATCGTGCTTCATATTTATCTCATAGTGCCCCCACCCTACTACAACACGGATCCCCTGAAAACTAAAAATATTAGGTGTGACCTACTATATAAAAGCTGCTCTTAGAGGAGCCAAGGTGCAGCTGGGAGCCTCAATAGGAGGGCATTTCCCCATCCATGTGCGATACACAAGGACCTGCACTATAGTTCAGAAGTCCTGCGGCGGTATGAAGGGTTTGATTTTTCAAAGGTTGGAGATTTGGAGCCAGGATATTTGGGCCTCCTTGGCTACATATTTCTGAAAGGACAGGCTGCTGTCAATGGTAAAGCCTAAGGATTTGACTGAATCTGGGAGTTGGGGATCTCTAGGCACACATAATTGAGCCATTGTTAGACAAGTTGGTGTTTAGCGAGTGGACTGATGAGGATTGGTCTTGGATGGGTTAAGTTTGAGGTGGGCTGTTGACATCCAGGACTGGATGATCGCTAAGTAATCTTGGGATGACTGATGTAATTTGGGGTTTTGTATTCTCACGTACAACTGAGTATCATCCATCTTTTGGTGGATGGCTATATCAGGAACTTTGAGCTGTGTTCACAGAGGCTGCATGTAAAGGTTAAAAAAGATTGATGAGAGGATGGACCCTTTTGCACTCTGCAGCAAACAGGGAGTCTGTTGGAAGGCAACGTCTTCATCTGGATGGCCTGGTGTCTGCCAAAGCAGTAGGAGGTTAACTAATTCAGGACATTTCCAGAGAATCCCGACCTGTCGCAAGGAAGAGGAGGAGGATGTGGTGGTCGACCGTGCCTATGGCAGAGAGGTCAATGCGTATGACAAGGCATGAGTTGCCCTTATCTATGATTTGGAGGGCTTCATCCACCGCCTGTACAGTGACTGTTTCAGTGCTACACTTGGGATGGAACTCTGATCGATCGTCATTTAGGAGGTGTAGTTGTTCAATTTTGGTGCGTAGTTGTGTAGCAGCTACTTTTTTTTCAAGATTTTGCCAATAAATGGGCAGTTTGTAATGGGCCCGTAGTTGACCAGGCTGTTTGCTTCTAGGGTCGTTTTTTTCAAAAGAGGTGGTATAAGACCAGGCTTGTGGGCGCCTGTGAATGACTCTTCTGTGAGGGAGACATTAATAATGCTGAGGCATGTATTGAGTGCCGGGCATATCAATTGTTTTAATGATGGAGGCCGGGATGATATCGCCAGAGTAGGAAGTAGGTTTGAGCGAGGTGATTGTTTTTAAGAGGTCTGGAGAGAGAGAATATGGTTCAGAGGGGAAGTGTGTGTTCTGGTGTGCAAAGGGCAGCTAATGCTGTGGGAGAATGATTTGATGATCTGTCGGAGATTGGTATTAGAGTATAATTCTATAACCTCTTTTTTACACTCAGTCTTGCCCCAACTGAAAACTACAATTGGACCAAGATTGGCATTTTTAAAATGGTTTATTTTGAAATTAGTAGTCAAAATCTGTACATTCATTGTCCCACTGATTGTGGTCCCATGCACCCAATTATTAATATCAATTAATATTGATTACAATTTGAAAATGAAAGACTAGTCACGTGTTTAACAATAAGAAAAATGTATTCACACAGCACATCATGTAACAGAATATTCAAGTGTCAGTATTTTAAAGGAACAGGTTTGCTGAACTGGTGTGCACATTACAATAATGACTATATTAAAATCAGAAACAAACTGTAATGCGGATTAAGAAGATACACATATTTCGATTCATTATACAGTGAAAGTCTTATAAAGTATTAGTTGTGAAAAAGAACAATTCTGTTAGTAGACCATAATGTTTGGCAACTCTTATCTGGCTTGATGGAGATGCAAGCTGGTTGTAGGAGACGTTCGCTCAGACAGCTGTTCCTAATCAATTTGGACTTTTTTCAGCTATCACTGTGCTATGAATTATTTTCATTTTTTATTTTATTGTTCACTTGTTAGGTGCTTATAGAGGAAGCAATACTGTTTCAAAGCACCCACAGGGCAACAGGAAGGGGGCGACAGACAATGTAATTACAACAATGTTAAATAATTAAGTACAACAAAATAAGAAGAGACAATGGAGAGGGGAAGACAAACATACTATGCCTTGTAAGTGTTCAGAATGTGCAAGTGCAGAGGGGCGGAGGTATGGGATAGGTGCTGTGGTGCTCATGGAGACCAGTAGGTGAAGTGCTATGAGCAGAGTAAGTGCAATCTCCAGTGGTGAAGGGTGAGCCGAGGCAAGTGCATAGGATAGATATCAGCTGGGATGATACAATGTGGGAGGTCAGGGCCCCGAGGATGCATAAGGGCCCTGTACACCAGTCAAACTACTGTGCGATTAGCAGGGGAGAGAGGGAGTGAAGGAAGAGGTAAAGAGGAAGGTCTTGAGACTTTTCCGGAACTTAGGGAGTTCCTGCTCAAGACAAAGAGGGAGGGGGAGGCTGTTCTAAAGAAGGGAGCCAGCTGAGGAAAGTGATCAATCACCTGTTCACTGTTTCGCAAACCGCTTCACATGCAAGGAGTTGGTGCTAGAGGAGCGCAGGTGTCTAGAGGGGGAGTATTTGGTCAGAAAGAGTTGCAGATATAGCGGTCCCCGGCCCCACACAGCCTTGTGGATGATGCAGAGGGATTTGAATTTAATCTGTGCTGCGATCGGGAGGGCAGGAGAGATGCGGTCCCTGGGTTTGAGGCCAAGGATAAGTCTTGCTGCCCTATTCTGGATTAGCTGGAGGGGTCGCAGAGTGGACAAAGGTAAATTAAGGAGAAGGCTATTGCAATAGTCAAGCCTAGAGAGAACCAGAGCCTGGGTAACATTGAGTCTCTGGGGAAAGGTGAGGAAAGTTAGAATTCCTTTCAGAAGGAAAAGCTGAAAGTAAGACTTCTTGGCAATGTCCTGAGTATGAGGGAGGAAGGAGAGTGAGGGGTCGAAGATGACCCTGAGGTTTCTGCCTTACGAAGAGGGATGAGGGGGGTGATATTCTAAATTATAATGTTTCCCAAATACTCTGTCTCGCAGTCCATACAGATATGTTTTGCTTAAAATTGAAAATGTTTTTTCTTGCAAAATTGCCACACTAGAAAAGTACCAACAGCTTTCTACATAGCTACATTTATGCAAACTGCAGTCTTCTGTAAATCCTAACGGTACACATAATTATGCTGAAAAATCCAGAATCTAGGACAATTCAAAGTCTAATTGCAAAGATATCCACAGAAAAACTGTCAGTGTCACTGCTCACGAAAGTTCTGGGTAAGGGACGCGTACTAACAGAATCTGCTAACACGTCGAGATGTATTCACAAAACCACACATACCATGTGTTACATCATCAGAACCAGAACCCTGCCTCTATTACTCCAACCATTCTTATCCATTAGGTTTCCTCATTGGCTGTTAGAATGCTCTCAATATAGCTTTTTCTGGGAATTTGAAAAGTCCTCTCTGTGCTAATTGCACAAGTATGTGAGTTAAATCTCTGTTGCCCCACATGTCTAACTTGATTCACTTAGTCAAATTTGACATTTTGGCAGAGCCAGCAATCCATATTTTATTTTGATACATGTTGAATTGCAAATTATACAGAACAAAGTGCTGAATTTGTTTTGTATGATTTGCAGTTCAAAATGTATCAAAGCAAAATATGGATTACTGGCTCTGCCAAAATATCAACTTTGACTAATTGAATACATTTCAATCAGCGTAATCAATAAAAAAGAACTCTGCCATTCCTTACCGTAAGTAGCGATACCCCAGCCTTTCAAGTACCTTATTTTGTGTGCTTCTGTTTTTATTTCTACACTGTGACACGACTCATTTGACTGTTTAGACTCCTGTTGTCCATGTTCAAGGACACATTACAGCCAAGCAGACACCAACCAGAGATGCGCCTTTCATCCCATAGAACATTCCTGGCTGAGAAACACTGTTGTAGAATGATGGGGTCCATATCTTTTTAGGGGAACTCCCCATAAAGCCTTCAAAACAAGTAAATACTAGTAAGCTCATAAAGCTGTAAGAAAACCATGAAACATGTTGAGCGAGAGAGAGAATGCTAGAGTGAGAATGTACTTTCACGGTTTTATAAACCTACCAGGTCTCCATAGAAAATGATTCAGGTGGCTGGGCTCTAAATTGGCCTTATCTAGAATAGGTGTCTTACACAAGGCATTACTTTGTTCCATTATTTCTGTAAAGTATCCATGAACGGCAGCCGTGTGATGTTGAATAGAGTATCAGTCAGGATGACATTCCAGCTCCGCCATGAAGATGTAATCACGCAGTAAGGCAAAGGGTGTCTAAGCCTGGGAGTGGTGCCCCCTACTGTGGCACACGCTGGGATCCCTTGTAGTTGTGTTCCTGTACCCTACCTACCATTGGTTTAATGCATATTAGCACCCTTGCAGTAGGAGCCAGCCAATCAGGTGGCTAGGAACGCGGGCTTGAACGGCCGGTGAAAGCCAGCATCCCATCCCACCTGAGAGGCCGCTCCCCTTGCCGCAATCTTCCACCCACCCTCCGTCCCCTTATTTTGTATGAATCCCCCACCCACTTACTTTATATTGACTGCGGCGGCACTCGCTGCCGCAGCCGCACCTTCCGCTCTTCTCCCCACGGCTGTTATGGAAAGGGAAGAGAAGCTCCGTATGGAGCCCGGCCTTCCCTTTCCATGGTGGCCATCTTTAGACAGTATTTTCAGTCATTGAACAGGATGTGTGTGGCTCGGACTGTTAACTTGGGCTAACTTGGGCTGCCGGGCTGGTACCCCCCATTCAAGCGCTTAGAACAGGAGCTTAACGCCACATGCTTTGAACATTGGAATACAAAACAATCTATAGTTTGGATCCATATGAAACCCACGCCTCTGTGCTACATCACCTAGCCATTTCTCTTTGTGGTTCTAGCATTCTCTGTAGCATTCTCTATTTTGGAGCCACCTTTCCAGTGTCCTCCTGAATGGTTAATCAGTGTCTGCCACAAGTAAGCACATCCCCTGACTTCAGCAACTTTGGCTTCCAGCTTAATTGCAGTTTCAATTTAACTGTGTTTGCTCAAATGCATGTGCTAGGGAACATGTCCTCCTTCCTGGCTTCCGTGTCCTTAAGGCAGGGGAAGGCTTCTGTGGTTTACCAGCTCTACTGCTCAACGCCCTGACACCTGCTTAACATGTTTTCTTGGTCTGTTCTCAGCATCTGGTTTTATTTGGTTAATTTCACACCTCTGTGATATCTGAACCACCAGTCCCGATGTCCCATTGCAATAGTGGACCTTTGTCTCCCCGTTTCTGCCACTAGACGTACCCTGATGAGATGTCGATACATTCTCAAGCTGATTCTATGGTGAAATCTTTGGGAAGCCTCCACTCTTGCTGGTTCATTCCTGAACCATGCCTTGCAACTAGGGCTCTGCCAACTATTATTATTATTATTATTGTTGTTGTCATTAAATATTATATTTTGTCCTTTGTAAAGCATGGCATTACATTTGAATTAGTAGATGTTTTAAATGATGATTTTATATTGCGATTTGATTTCTTTTGATATTGTTTATTAGCTGTCTGTAGAACTTCCCGATACCTTTAGGATAGGGATGTGCTTTATAGATTTTGAAAATAAAAAATACGAATATTACATATCATTTTCGAAACTCCATGTTCTTTATTTCACTGCGTGCTTTTACTTTAGAAGTAACCCTATGAGGACCCTGCGATTTAACACCACACAAATCCACCCTAATGGGAAATCTTTGGGTTTCCTTAATGTTTTGCCTGCCAACACTCATAGCCAATACAAAACACACTTTGTTATATTCCCTAAAGTAATTCCATGAATTTTCCTTCCTGTCAAAAGCGTGCATCACACTTCGCACCTAGACCTAACTTCACCCCAAAAGCATTTCATGTGCTTTCATATTCACCGCTCTGGCACCTACTGTATATTTCTAACTTTTATCAGGAAAACTAAAGCAAAGGTTTCTTCACCCCTCCCCTAACCCCAGTGTGCTGCTTTGAAAGAGACTTCTTTCACCTTTAAATGGATATTGTATCCTCTATAAAATTTCTGATTTCGTGTCTATTTATAGGCCATGCATATTAGTACCCAGTCCATATTCAAACCTTATAGAGGGCACCCATTTGTGGTGAGTGATGTGAGTAACAGTGTGACCGCCTGCTTCATATGACCATGTAAGACAAAAATACATTTTTGGGGGGTCCCCAGCTATGTCGCTGCTTTACAATGAAAGTGTCCATTCCAAATATTAAGGTTGTCTTCAAAATTTCCTGAAATAATGTTTGAACTATATTTTAAGCTGGCAAAAGTATAAACTGCTGATAACATTTTTTGGGGATTACTGATTAAAAAAAATTGACCTACTGGAGAATTGACCAAAGTTATTTTTGTTAGATTTTTAAAAAAAACAATGCGGGTGGAGACCCCCTCTATCCCCCCACTTCCCCCTACCTTAACCTACTACCTTACTACCATCTATATTTAATACAAAATTAACCAAAATAACTAACAAATTTGACTAGCAAATTAGTAAATTCTCCAGAAGGTCAATTTGGTATTTGATCAATTTGCGTAATACCATTTTTTGGGGGTTCTGACCAACAAGGCAATACAAAGTCAAAATGAGAAATCAAGCAAATTGGGGAGAACCATGAGGATGAACCCTGCAACCAATCCTCTTTAATTTATAATTCTGCAATTGGAATTAATTTTAGCAGAGGCCTTGTTGCTTCAATAACATGGAAAAGTAACTGCCCCGTCCCCGAAGATCAGGAGGGCAAAGCTGACCTTGGTCATCATCTGCTTACTTACAGGTAAACAACAAAATAAATACAGGTCCTCGGTAATGCCTACATAACGCCGTGAACATGATAGAGGCAACAACTAAAACATGCCCACACTTGGAAATAACTTCAACCACAATAGATGTCCAGTTGCTTAGATGTTAAATGTTAAAAGGAATCGCATCCTTTTCATCAACAGCCATATCCACGGTTAAATTATTTGCCTTTAAATTAAAATGGAAATGCATGTAAAGCTAAAACCTATTTCGCACCTTTGCATAGTTAAGAAGGACGGACAGACAGACATACGGGCGCTGCTTGACTACAGCAACTCCATGAAACTAGGACATCCAACTATTGCAATCAACACCTTCAAAATCCAGTGGGTAAAATGATTGACGGCACACAAAAATGGAAGCGGGATGGCTGTCAGATAAAGGATTGGTCTTTTTAAGAGGCTGTATATTCTAAATAAAGACCTGTTTCCAGTGGATCTAATATCACTTGCAACAAATTCCCGACTGTTAAAAAAAACTACAGCAGCATCGAGTTTTCAGCCACATTCAGGAGAGTTCGGTATTGAAGAAGGTGGCAGTGAAGCTGAATTTGGAAACCACTCCTTTTGCAAAGGACTCGATGCAGGACATTCACGGCTCTATTATTGAAAACTAAGTTGTTAGAGAAAGAAATCCATGTAGCCCAAGCAGTCTGTCAATCATTCTATGGTCAAACCATAGATCTTTCCTGACACATTATTTTGAAGGCAGGGAAAAGATCAGAAAGTAGCACAAGGACGTCTAGCAGCAAAAAAACATTGCAGCAACATACATGGACTATTAGGAAAATAGTGCAGGGTAATTCTGTGCATGAGCTAAATTCACATGTATGAACTTCACAATGCGGGCAACCAAGGAAACAGGTGAAAAAAACTGCGCACCACCTAATACTAAGGGGAAGTCACATGGTCCTCCACCATGAAAGGCTGAGAAGTTCCTAAACAAATTACACACCACTCCCTTGAGGGAGCTGAAGCGTACAATATTGCCTTGGGGTAAACTAATACCAATACTGTTCGCAGCTGCAGTTCAAGAGGAGGAGGAGCAAGCTTGACAGAAGATACGTGACCATCAGAGGAAGACAGCGAGGGGAGTGACATCATTATATCATAATTGGTTATTGATAGCGCATAATATCCAGAGGTTTCTAAGCACGGACCCAGGGATTGAACCTGTGTTGCTCCACTTGCAAGGTGAGCGCGTTGCCCCTGAGCTCTCCTCCTATCATGATTATAACTACCAATATATCCGGTACACATCGACTACTACAGTGTCACAATAGCAGATATAGAAGAAGCTATGGTTTGTGACTACTACACTCCTGAGCAAACCAGGCGGAAAGACTAGTGTAGTGAAGGAGCAGCAGACCAATGTGATTTAGGTATGCAGTGTTCTGAGCCCTGAACACAAACATCATGGGGTAAACAATATTTTTTTTTAGCCACTATCCATGACTTTTCGCATGTATTCTAGGACTTGAGTTTGTTTATATTATTGCACCAGTGCTGAAATATGTTGGGAAGGGTGTTTAGTGGGTGACAACATATAGATCCGTGATTTGTGGTAGAGTAGGGCAGCTTGAACACAGTTGAGATTGATCAGAAGGAGTAATACAGGAGGATCCCTGAAGAAGGACGACACGTCAGAAAAACATCGAATCAATGCAGAAAATAAAAGCCAGAGTCCTTATATAATGGCATTTGTTGTTACAATGAGTCTCATGATTTATATGAAGGTGGATACCTATCACCTATGAATTCACCAATATAAAATAACAGCGGATTGATGGTGCAGGCCGTGGAGGGTTCACAACGCTGCTGACAATTATTGTTTCCAGCGCTCTAAATTTCAGCTTTTGAGAGGGTTCCACAACCAAATGTCAATATCGCGACTCCCACCCCACCTCTCCTAAAGGTATTGACAGTCCTACATTTCTGTATGACTAGATCATTCCAGATCAGGACTCTGCCCGCACGGTTCCATGTCTTAAAATCGTGGCAGAAATGGCCGTGAATACAAAATATCGTGGCAAAAATGCAGTGGTTTTTTGCGCCACAATCATGTAAAGGATGCGGGGGACAGCCTCGCAACCCCACACCCATTATACCATTAAAGGAGAGCGGGGGACATCCCTGCAACAGCCCCTCCCCTAAAATGGTATAATGGGGTGCACCTTTACCGGGTCAAACCACAGCATTTTGTGCAACAATTTTATTTACTGGCAACATTTTTGCCGCAATTTATTACCTGGTACTGCCCGCACAGACTTCAACTAGCCGGCAGGCTGTATACCAAAACCATGGTTTCATATTCCCGAGAATCCATAGAATAAAAGGTGTAGTTCGAGAGCGCACATACCCCGGCAGGTGAGTATCTAGGCGCCATAAATCGATGTTTTTTTTCTGCGCAACTCAATGGTTCTCCTTTTGGACCTCAAAGGGTGACCGGGGTCCTGTAGCACATTCATGAGTTCACTGAGTCACGCACCCTGCATAATTCATTGCATTAATATCGACATCCCCAATGCATTTGGACTCGGTCTGAAAGCATGCGGTTGCCCAGGTGGGTTCCAAATTGCCCGTATCCCTCACTCGCAGGCTCTCTGGAAACGGACTGATAAGAGATGTACCCGCCAGAAGCCAGTTGAAAGCCTTCACTTCATTACACCAACTTGCAGAATTTAGTTTCGGGCAATGTGAATTTGAAGTATAAAACAAACAGGAGGGGGCGGGAAAAGGCAAAGGGTTCTGTGAAGGGGAATATGAAAGGGAAGAGCGCAAGGGCAGGGAGTGGAGCGCAGCTAGCGATACTGGAGCTAGGGGGAGTCTGCGAGGCTCCCCCTCCCCCATACTCTCCCCCTGAGTCTTGCTCTGCGGAATATAGCAGTTGATTTTCCCTAGAAAGCCAGCTGCAGTGAGATCAAAATGTTTATCAGCGTTTCAGAATGAGACACCTGACAGCTCCGCGTGCCCTTGAAGACGGCGGCGCGCGGCAGAGGCCATTGTTATCTCCTCTGTCTTTCCCTAGCACTGCCCCGGCTTGGCAGCCATCATTGCCACTTAAAAGATAAGATCTGAGAGCACTATCTTCCGAAGGGCCGGGCGACGCTTGATTTCGAGCTCAGAAGGCAGGGCAACCTTCACATTTAGGAGGTAGCGTGGGCATTTAACGCCTAGCTTGCACGTGCGCTTCACGTGTTACCTCCCACTCAGGCTGGCACTACCATCTTTAGTTGGGACTGCACATGGAATTTGTTAGGGGCTAGCCAGTGCTAAATTTTTAAAAAAAAGAAAAAAAAGTGCCAGGAACCAAATATTTCCTAGCACATCTCTGACACTGTGGGCCAGGCAGCTCCCCAGCACTGTTACAAGCACCCACTGCTGCTCCCCAAAACCAAGTTCCATATCAACATATGTGAGGTCAAAGCTGCAACTGGCACCAGCTCATTGGGGTTTTTGGATGCACTGACTGTTTATTTATTTATTTGCATTTTCTAAGCACTCACACAGCCCGGGGGTATGGAGGCGCTGTTACAGGAAAATGTCTTAGTTGTGTATTTATAATGCGCTTACCCAGAGGATTCTAAGCGTGGACCCGGGGATCGAACCTGTGTTGCTTCGTGTCTTCTTGTTTCCAAGGTGAGCACGTTGCCGCTGAGCTATCCACCCGGGACAAAGCCAGATATGTGATTTACAAATACTAATCAAAATAACATAACACATTAGTTGTGTTTTGAAATTAAACATGTTTAGGTGCTTCTTTAAAGACATTATCCTCGTTAACATTCTGCCATGATTCTATAGGGGGCAAGTGAAACTTATTGACTGCCTAGCCGCAGAAAATAGTGCTTTCCTCCTTTGGTAAATTGAAGGACAAACGCAGGCAGAATCATTGCTAAATTGATGAACTTACCTGGCCATCCCTGCAGCAAGATCAAAAGCTGCAGGGTTGGCCAGGTAAGTTCATGGCCTTGACAATGGCCTTTTCCCTGGCATTGCCCCAGCCTTGGTGCTGCTGGCTCTCCTGTTGTTGTCAACCCACCCTGCTGTGGCCCTGCCGCCGGTTATTACTGTAACAGCTGCACCACCGTCATGCAGGCTGAGTGGAACAGTGTGCGGGCATGGCCAGCAGGAGCACCCGGCATTGCTACCTTGCAACTCATTGCTCTTCATGAAAATGGATAACTAGCACTGCCACACCAGCGTGGGCTACCAGGTTTATGAATGACTCTGTGGTGACCCAGGATGCAGTGACACGTGACCAGTGCACACTGTTGTTGCTTGTTGTATGACTACTACTAACTGACAGTTAAAATAATAAAGTTGCCAAGACCCCACTTCATAATCAAACCGAGTCTCTGACAGTAAAGTGCTGGGGCTCGGAAATACGCCATGGCAAACACCCACTCACATTAAACACTGCAAAATGTCTGTCTTTTGACCCATTCCTTCGACAAGCAAATATTGGCACGTGCTTTTAATGAGGTTAATGTGCCCCTCAGTAGTGGAGCTTTCTGTAGTTTGTGCTATTTCTGGACCATGCTAAATTAGCCTGTATACAGCCCTGAGAGGGCCGCAACCACGTGCACATACGTGTCTGCTATCCTCTCCATGCTCTTTCGATTGTTTATGTGAAGGGTGTCATTCCAGCTTTGCAATCTGCTTTTCTCCATGTTTCCACCCCTTCAGAAAAACAGAAACACTGTTGTTAATGCGACTGGGAGGATAGCTCAGGGGCAATGTGCTCGCCTTTGAAGCAAGACGCCACGGATCAACACAGGTTCAATCCCCCGGTCCGCGCTTAGAAACCTCTGGGTATTAAGCATGTTATCAATAACCTATATGATATGATATCACCTGCTGTGAATGGCGGATGACAAAAATAAAAATCCCTGTCAATTCGCTTGGTTCAGCAGGTGATCCATAGGGATTCCAGAATCTCTGCCCACATGACAAATCAATGTGGGTGGGGTAGCACGTGGATTTGCAGAACGAAGTGTCCAGGGAAGCGGAAGGAGACTGAATGCTCCACACTGCAAAAGGGCAACAGTCGCCATTTAATAGCAAACTTGTCTCTTAGGATTTGTGAATGCCTCTGTCTGCATCACCATGACCACCTATGAGTTTTTAGTTTGAAAGATCTTGTTGAAAATTAGGAATTTTCGGTTGGTGTTGCCTACTGTGCTCTTGGAGTGGTGAGATTAAGACGTTGCGGTCATGTGCAGCATGTAAGTGACACTGTGATGAGCAACAGGTTGCCCTATTAGGGTTTTCTTCTGTAAGAGTTGCATTGCATTTCAATCTTGCCTGTACAGAGAAAGCAATGCCTCATGGAAGAATTCATTTCTCTACATTGCGTAAATAGTATCTCAATGCGGGTACCTTCAAGCACTCGCAGGAGAACTGTGGCGGGGTGTTCACTCTACGAGCAAGAATAGTTGATTTTTTTCAGACAGTCGTCTAAACGAGCATTGCGGTCCCATAACACACTGCTTCCAGTGTCACACCTCACATTTTCTAAGTCCTGATTTTTTTTGTATGCAATATCTACCATCTTGGATTTAGTGATTGACACATTGCCTTATCGCTACCCTCCCAGGATTGATTTTTATCATTTGTGGTGGAGAATAGATTATTTTAAGGAAAACTGAAGGCAAAGTGGGTCTGCAAGAACAAAAGGACTATGGGAATAAGAACATGAAGATTGACCGAGCGGAATGCTGCCACCGTCTTGAAGAAGCACCACGCTGTACTTACAGCAACTATTGAGAGAAACATTGAGAATGGTGGCATCAAGCAAGAGTTCAAGACATAGGAACAGTCCTAATTAATTTAATAAATACTTATAATATTTTCTCTCATATTTTCTCCTCTCGGATTTGTTGTCTCTCTCAACCACCCCCAAAAAACACCCCCTACCTGGTCCCCACCCCTCATCTCTGTGACTTTTATTTGTATTTTTTACTTTTTGATTCAATTTCTCCTTTATTAATACTACTTGTGAAATGGATTCTTTTCGGTTAATATGTACCAGATTTTGATTTGACCGTTTATGGTTCTCTTATTGTATTGTGTTCTTTTTTTGTTTCACCTTATATGTACATATGGGCTACATTTTTCCTATTTGACTAATCAATGTGGTGATGGGTGTTTTGGAACATCTTATATACATTAATGTTCAAATTACTTCAGCTAATGCCCTGATTTGAAACATGTGTCATCTTAAAGGGCCTGCACAAATATTGACCAGTAAAATAATTTTGGAGCAAAGCTCAATAAATCTACCAGTGTCGAGCAATTCTTTGTGGCGCAAGTGTTTGTGTGAATAACCTTATTGGATCTATACATACGGAGTTGAGGGACCCTCTGTCTCCGTTGATTTCTTCACGGAACATGCAACACCCTGTCGAATACGACAATATATTTTAGGGCACTGGGCTACTTAAATTGGTATCCCCGAAAAAGTTCCTCTTAAACCTCACATTTCCATAAAGAGGTTGTGAGTAACTAACGAAAATCTGAAAAAATCATTATTTTAATAGAACAAACTGAAAGCCCCCTTCAAAACAAGGCACAATCAATGACAAAACATGTTTTGACAACAAAGGACTTTAGCAAAAAACATCATGAAAAACATGTAGATTACCACATGATGAAAACAACACAACAACATATATGGTTTGCACAATTCTGTCAAAAACATTAAAAACTAGACACATGAGAACCTGACAATGAGTTGAAAAAACACAATCAGGAAACACAAAAATAAATATATGTACTCAACAATAAAGATAGCAGTACTGTTGGCGAGGCTTTCCTCTTAGATGGGAGATTCCAGGCAAGGATGGGTAAATATTTCCTTTATTGCGTGAGACTGTTGAATTCTTCTCTGCATAATTACAAGAGTCGGGCTGATCACCGGCTCCAACGAGTTGTGATCGGAATATTATTTTTGGCTTTCTGTGCCTTTTTTTTAACAGCAATGCTATTTTGTCCCTCATCCCCCACTGCCACCCTATAGCTGTCTGTCATTCCACCTGAGTCAGTGGGTTGTCACGTTATGTAAGCAAATCACCCCTGATGTTTTTTTTCTCAAAATGATGCCCTTTAAACACAGTGACTTTAGGTTGACCTTTTGGGGTGTCAGTATAGTGACTGCTGACCACTGGATCTCCCTTTTCACTCCTCATATTTGCTGTCGCACTAGGGTTTTCTTCTGCAGGGGGGCCATATATGTGAGTATTGGTCACTACACCCATTCAAGTAGTTGGTGGTCACTCCCTCCGTTGTGCTCCACTGTCCGGCGGGGCCAATCACTGCACTTTCTATTAGTATCACACAAAACAGGGACTGGTATGTGGTTATTGTTAGTCATATTTCTTTCGTACGGTCTATTATTGTGATCCCTATATCTCACCATGGCCAGAAGATTACCCTGGCCCTCCAAGATGTTCTCACCTTGGTTGTGATGGTGCAGTGCCTATCTAAAAGGGATAGGAAGGGAGATTTACTGACTCTACAAACGACAATGGAGACATTGCTCACAAAATAAAACTGCTTAGTCTGGGAACCAGTCCCGAGAGCCATTTGGTTGGCTGTTATTCTGGATTGTTCTTTTTCTAATGCTCTTTAATTTTGTATTCCTAATTTTAATGTACCAAATATGTGTTAATCTTCCTTAAAGTATGAAGAATCCCTACATTTAGGCAAACAATTGCTACATCAAATAAAGGAAATCAAATCAAATGAAAGAGAGGAATGTGTTATTTAGATGGAGAAGGTTGGGCTGAAGGAAAAGCCTACAGAGGCTGGCCAGAGGAGGAGAGTGCAAGGTATCCCTCAGGAGGAAACTGGTGAGAGAAGAAAAAGGAGCAAGTTTTAGGAGGGCAAGAGGAGGATAGAGTACAATGTTATCCAGAAGGAGAACAGTGATAGGAAGTAAAGACATGAGCTTCAGGGGGAGAAGAGGGTGAGTGGAAGGTGCTATGCAGAAAGAGGATGTAAAGGACCAAGCTTTATGATGGTCAGAGAAGAAAGGGTGTACTATTCTGAAGGAGAGTGGTGAGAGGAGAGAGGCCAGGTGGCACATAAGAACAACATTTAGGTTGGTGGGAGCATAAAAAGAAACAGAAGGAGGGACAAAAAGAACATACAAGGATGGACAGAAAAGTAGGAGGAGATGAAATGGAAAATATATTTCCCAAAACAGCTTCAAGAGTAGGAGCGTCAGCCAGGGGGTTCCATTTTTTGGAATCTTCGAAGCAAAACATATGTTTTTTCCCCTTTTCCATTATGAAGCAAGGGTCTGTTCCATAATGCAAATGCACTCTTTCAATTTGTGAAGAATCTACAAATATTCCAAAGGATGGCAGTGTTCCTAATACCTTTCACAGCAAAATGCATGGGCCAGGACCAGGGGATATCAGCACCTTAAACTGCATTAGGGAGACCTCCTTGATATCACAGCCTTTGTTCTCCTCCCTGGTCACTAACATGCTGTCCCCTGGAGGGCAACAAAGGCCTCTGTATGAATTCCTCTCGCTGCCTGTCTAAGGCCGGGGCAGGATTAGGATGCTGAACCTGCCCCGCGTCTGCTTCCAGGTCAGGGAAAGGAAGGGGTGAAGAGATGCTGCAGCAGCATGCACATGATCTGGGCACCTGGAGGGCATCCATGCAGGTGCACAAGATTTCAATGTTGCCACCCAGGTAAATATTTAAAAGAGGTGTATGTATGTGTGAGAGAGAGTGCTTATTTGAATGAAGGTGCACACATCTGTTAGTAAGAGTGTGTTCTATGCATGGGTGCAAATGGAACTGTGTGTCTTGGGGCAGATGGAGTAGTGCAATTGTTTGCTGTGTGGTTGGGGGAAGGTGCCAATGGTGCAGTGCCTGTTTGTCGGCAGAGGCAGCTGGTTAAGGGTGCTGATGGAGCAGTGCGTGTGTTCGAGGTTGGTCTCAGGGGGCCAACGGAGCAGTGCCTGACAATGGGCCTCATTCCGAGTATGGCGGTAAGGGATACCGGTCACCGTTAACGAGACCGGTGCCGGTAATCCCTTACCGCCACATTCCGAGTTCCCTTTGCGCCCTCGTACTTAACGCCTGCTTTTAGCAGGCGTTAGGAACGAGGGCGCAAAGGTGCTTTTAAGCCAATAACGGTGACCGTAAAGTACGGTCACCGTTATTTGCAATTTCCCCATTTCCATTGAGTCCTATGGGGGCTCATTTGGGAATGGGGAAGAGCCCTGGGGAATGGGAAATTACCGCCTTGGTCAACTCGGAATAGGGCGGTAATTTCCCATTCCACCAGGGCAGTGCCGGTACGGGTCCGGTGCCGACCAAGGCGCTAATAGCGCCATTGGTTAGCGCCAGACTCGGAATGAGGCCCAATGTGTCTTACTGTAACAGTATGACATTATTGGACATAGCCAAAGCAAGTGCGCTCTTAAAGTAACAATACTTGCATATTTTGGCCAGCATGACAATGCCATTTTACGGTGGCAATATTGGCATTATTAGGTGCAGCCCATTTGTGTATTTTTAAAGTGGCAATGCTGGCATATGTTGTCACAGCCAGCATGATAATGCATCTTACAATGGAAATATTGGCATTATTGTGCTCAGCCAATGTGTGTGCATTCTGAAAGCAGCATTACCACCTTACATTGGCACAGCCAGTATGGCAAATGTCTTCTTACAGTGGAAAGTAGTGCCATTATTAGGAATATCTAACATGATTTCCATGTCACAGTGGCAATGCTGACTTTTATTGGCCCACCATCCATGGAATGTCTTCTTTCAATGGCAATACTGGTTTTATTGGACACTGGCAATGTGAGTGGGTCTTATAGTGACAATACCGGCATTTATTATGGGCACATGTATCATAAACACGTGTTGGATAATGCTCCTCTGTAATGTTGGTGACTTGCCATTTATTGGATTGTTTTTCTTGTACCCCACAGAACCGCTTATAAATTGCATAGCCGTTTATCCAATTTAAAACAAAAAGCGTAGTGTTAAATGCACCATTAGAACCCATTATTTTACTTTTTTTCTCGGGGATGGGGCAGAAAAGCCACAAACCCTGCTTGGTTAGTTAGGACTCCCTTGCTACACTTGGCCACTTGCTTATTAAGGGGAACTACGCATGCCCCTTCAGTAAAGAATTACCCAGCATGCTCTAGGGCGGGCGAAGGAGCTACAGTCAAACGGAGGTTGCGGGAAAGATGTGGAGACAGGCGAGTGCAAACACAAGAGCAGGTGAAAGCAGACCCCCAGAGAGTGAGAAGGACACCAAAAGGGGGTGAGGAAAGGGTAACCCAGCGCCAGGCACCGATGCAAAAGAAGCTGCAGCCGGAGGGGCGATACATGCAGGGGCCTATCCAAGGGCCGATCCCTCCAGACACAACAGAAAGAGACACCTGCCCTTGCCTGACCCAACTCATGGCATTGCAAGACTGACCAGCTTAGGGGCCCAAGAATTCCTACAGCCAGGAGGGCAAGGGTGTCTGAACCCAGGGATATCCACATGCCAGGCCACCCCAACAGGCCTGCTTATGAGTGCCCCTCGTAATAAAAGCATGTTCAAAGTCCCGGGACTCTGAGACCCCAGCAGCTTATCTCTGGGGACACCGCATTGTTAAACGCAGAAGGATAACAGCATTTGCATCTCGCGCCGAGCTCTGCCCTGGACCTGGGTGAGAGGAATTTTAATTCTGGGCGATAAACCCTTTGCCCATTCACCCCTAGTTTTGTTCCTGCATCCAAACATCTGAACAGGGATAATCAGGACCTATATGTTTCTGCCTTTTTTACACCCAATGAAGAGATATAGGATGGCCAGTGCCACAGCCACCTTTGCCCAGGTGCATCCAGGTGTGTAGCGGTTTGGTAAGAGAGGAGTACATTGGAACTGTTCCCATCTTTCCTCCCTAAGTCACTCAGGCTTTGTCGTGTATAACGTGCCAGTTTCAGCCGCTCTGGGTGTTTGTTTCAGGCAATGAATCGTGAAGGTTGCCATCTGCCTGCAGCTTGCCTGGTTTCTCTTCAGAGTCTAATCAGTTTCATACACATGTGCTGCGTTCTTCAGTTCATCAGCTTCCGAGTGGCCTAGACACCCACCTGAAGAGGGCTGGCTTTTCTTCTTTTCTTTTCCTTGTTCGTTGTTGCAGTTTTGTATACTTGAATTAGTTCTACCATGGGATTAACTAAATTAGAATATCGTTATTATAACTGACTGTAGCACTATGCACAGAAATATCTGCATTCTAGCAAAAAAAAGAGATGACATATTGGATGCAAGGGGAGCAGGTGTCTTTTGACTTTATGAATGCACGACCATCTTTTGATAACTTTGTCAAACCATTTCCTAGAACATTGTCACATAAACATACAGAGCGAGCCACCCAGTGATCATGCCCCCGAAAGGACTGATTGAAAGAGGACCACTGCTCCGATCCATTCCACCAGTATTTGTTCGGTGGCACAATAAAGTGTTGCAGAGCGTTCCTCTACTCCTGCAGACCTCATTCAGTACCACATGTGGTCAAATTGCTACTTTACTGACCTTTGAACCTGAGTATCTGGGTTCTGATCCAAGTTTTGTCACCTAGAATCCTGTGTTTCTGAGCCAACACCTCAGCCTCCTTATGCCCCCCATGGTACATCGTCATGTAGTACTATCCTTTCGTAAACAATTAAAAACTATACTGTTTGAATAAACCATCCTCACTCGCTTGCTCTTAGGCTGTCCTGTGCTTTATGTTTTGTCTGGAGTGTCTTTGTCGTTCCCTGAGGCCTGTCGGGTTTTCAATGCATAATAAATAAATAAATAAATAAATAAATAAATAAATAAATTCATCTATTTATTAGATCTGTTAGGTTTGTACATAAGATGCCATCTTGGCAGGATATGAATTTGACAGTAGAGCCTGGAACGCCTGGTATTCGTCTCATAAGCTGTTGTGCATTCCTCTCAATGTCCATGCTGGAATGGTGATCCAGCATGTCCTCCAGATATGAGACACCCGACCATCCCATCAAACACGCGCTGTCCTTGTCATGCTCAGCATCCTTGTTGCATGTACAGTGGGATGGGTCCATGGCTGAACAATTCCAAATGCAGGGGGGGATTTCTCTACCAGGAAAGTGACACCCTTTAGGAGGACCTCCGCTATACATGGGGTTCTGGAAAAGGGCGTAGAATATGCAAGCACCAAGGGGTGGATCGTGTTGTTTTTTTTAAATCAGTTATTATAAAAAAATAAATGGTATTGTTATTTGTCAAAATAAGCCTTTAGCGAACCTTAAGCCAATGAACCACAAAGAAAACATATTTCATCAAGATCTCACGTAATACACTTTCAAACCTTACTAAAGACAAAAAGTATGTAGAAAATAAAAAATGCATTTACTCTTAAAGCAATTAATTTAATAGCACACACAACATTCATTCATAATAATCTTAAAACACTTATCAATACAATATTTTACACATAAAATACACATAGAGTTCTTTGAGTCTTCTTTGATCAACTTAAATGATAAGGCAGTCCAACCTTTTGAGATAGGAAACAGGGCGGGGGGAGGGGATGGACGGACATCTGGGGGGGCCTTATAAGGATGCTCAATGTTAGAACATGTGTCCCAAGGTCATGGCATTCATCCAAGTCCCCTAGAATTAATGATGGTTATCCACAGTCGCACTGAGAGTGGTGAAATGGTGAGTACGAGAGAAAGTTGTCTACCTTTTGTACTTCTGGGAGAAGAAATGGCTGAAATAACGTGTTGACACCCTTCCTCCCTGCCTGTTTTGCACATGCTGACTGATTCTCCTTATCATATACTCCAGTTCCGCGACACGATTGCTCTCTACCAGTCGCTCCACACCCTCTTTGCACACTGTGACAGGAGGAAACAGTGTTGACCAGCCCTGCACCCCCCAGGGCATCCTTTCTCTTGGTGAAGTCGGCACTGGGAGCAGCCGAATTGGCATGGAAGAAATATGGCTGCCCAGCCCATGCTTCGAAATAATCCCCGGGGCTCTGCACCTAACAAGCCTGGCACCATTAAGCACTGCCCATATGTGAGATAAAATGCAAGGCGTGCATCACCATGGATATTGGAGGTTGAAGTAGATGCTGGTTGGCAACGTGTTCCTCCTGTCGCCTCGGCGGTCCAGAAGGGAGATGCAGTGATCCCAGTGTAAGGGAGTGGTAACCGCCATGTGCACTGTGCCAGAGAGCGCAGCAACTACTCTTCAGGGTAGGGATATGAAGGGATGGGGGTTGAAGCATATTGTGAGTGGCACTGTGGGGGTGTGATTGCTGTGCCATAAGACACATATACATTGCACTACCAGAGTTTTCCCATTTGATGCATTTGGTCCCAGCAATCAGTGCTGCAAATGGAGAAAAGAAATCCCGGCACCCAGCACCAATAACGAGTGATGGGGCTGAGCACACGAGCCATGGGTGTGGAATGAACGCAGCTATGGCGTATATAGGGGCAGACAAATGTTATGTAACGCGTAATAGCAGAATCACGCTGCTTCCAAGTGCTGTCATTTTTAGGCCACATTACCGAGTTTAATCAACGACATGGTTCGACCACCGAAGGATGGCAGGCCCAATCGGTCTTTTCACAGGTGGAGGCTGATGAGAGAAACACCCAGTAAGCAACAGGCACCGGACAAGCTCTAATTATGCTCTCCCCAGGCAGTTGTGAGATTGTTGTTCTGGTATTTCTGCCTTATTTGTATGATATGATAGGTTATTTATAGCGCGCTTAATACCCAGAGGTTTCTAAGCGCAGACCCGGGATCGAACCTGTGTTACTCCGTGTTGTTTTGCTTCCCAGGCGAGCACGTTGCCTCTGAGCTATCCTCACAAGATAGTAGTATGTGTTTACTAATACAGCGCTTTATGCCAAAGCACTGAACAAAAGTGGGAAGGCACACTAAAAATGAAGAGCATGGGTGACACATACAATTCACATCACTAGGCAGGCAAAGACAGGAGGAACGTTTTTAAACAAGCTCGAAAGAGATGCAAGGTGGAGGAAGAACGAATGGAAAGAGGGAGAGAATTCCAGAGTTTAGGATTGAGTGAGTAACGTGAACGAACGAAAGCGAGACTAGATGCATAGAGGATTAGGGACAGCAAGGAGAAATTGGGATTCTGAGCGCAAGGCACGTGGTGGAGAATAAAATGAGAAAAGGTGGGGCAAGACCATATGCACGTTTGACAACAATAATATGCAGGTGAAAGAGAAGACAAGACTCAAAGCATAGCCGGGAAAAAGAATGAAGTGAAGCAGCAGTAGTGGAGCAGGTAGAGAGACGAAAGAGGGTGCAGCCTGAGAAATGGAAATCAGATCGAAGAGGAGCAAGCTGCTTAGCGGGAAGGCCAACGAGTAAAGCAGAACAAAAGAAAAGACAGGAGAAGATAAAAGCAGAAAGAAGTGTTTTGGTTGCATTGAAAGAGAGGAAGGGATGGATTTTTCGAATGTTGAACAAGTGAAAGCCACAGATACTAGAAAAGTTAGAGCTATGAGAGGAGAAGGAAAGCGACTGATCGAAGAGAACAAGGTTACGAGTTGAAGGGGAGAAGGGTAGTAGAGCCGGGGGAAAGGATAGAAGTGGAGGGGGACAGAATAGTAAGAAAAGAAAGTACCTTGTTTTTTTTAGGGCTAGAGCTGAAGAAAGGGAGAATGCATCGATGATTGGATTAGGAGGAGGCAGGCAGAGAGCGAGGAGCGAAGAATGTTAGAAAACGATACAAAAGGTCTGACAGTCGTTGGTGTAGAAATGAAAGAAAAATATTAATTATAAAGAAAAAAAGGAGATAGCCAAGGACACAACCTTGAGGCACAGCAAATTGAAATAAAAAGGAGGAAGGGTGGTTGCCTGCCCAGGCTACATATTTCTGCGCACCCTGAAATTATCATTCCCTTTCCTCAAAACCCCCTAAAAAAACACAGGAAACGTTCCACCACAACCCAATGGATTACAGCAGCAGCTGACACTCTGACCATCCACCATGTACACTATTCTGACCTTGGCGGGAGGCTGGGCACTGTGGCCATATATACGCACCAAGCATTTCGCCTATTCAGGGCTTCTGGGTAGCACTTCAGTTTTGATGGCAGCTTGCACAAGGGCTCAAGATGTGGTGCCCCGAAAGATGTCTGCTTTGCGGTGTAATGTGCATGAGCTCTTATTTTAGATGCTTACGGACACCAATTTCGTTATTTTACTTGGTAAATAGCAAAAGAATAGCACATGTACACAGCCTTTCAAAATGTTAGAAACATGTTAACCGTAACTTCGTGCTACAGTACCATACACGCAGTGCAGAAAATGGGCCCAAACAAGATGGGTTGGTCTTGTTGAAGCGCTGCCCTCAGACACAGGGAGCCTCATTACAAGTCAGGTGCAGCCGGAATGTAACACCGTTTCCGGTGCCTGATATCCTTGTGCCACTGGGACATTACAAGTGCCGGCGGGCTGGGATGTCAGGTGCTGGGCTCCACGGGAATGGAGACTCAGAATCACCGGCACCGTTAGTAACAGTGCTGATGCTTCCGTCACAACTGTGCCTATCAGGGCCGTTGTGCCCGGCAGGTCAGAGTTGTAGTCTGCCATTGTTGCTACCGGGACCCTTTTTCCAGACAGGCATACTTGTAATGAGGCCCAGGGACTTGCCTCGACACTCACGGATCTGCTCTGAAGACGCATTTTCGCACGGCAGATTTCAAAAGACTTTGTAGCGCTGCCGAGTCTTCTGAAAGCAGCCTTCGTGTTATAACTCAGCTTTAGAACAGGAAACTCCTAGCATCACATGCACAAGCAACCCACGTTTAAACAAGCAGACACTTTTAGAAGACTCAGCACAGGTTGCTGAATACAGTAACAGCCAAAGCCTTACAAACTTGTTGCAGATGTCCAAACTGGTATATATGTCCTGCAATGTACAGACATTTGTTTCTTAGGGTGAGTAGTATGACCAATCAAAACCGCAGAGCCCAAACTTTCATTATTCGCTCAAAAGTATTTCTTACTGAATCACTTTAAGGCATGTTTAAAATTTTAAATTGTGGCCATTCTTATGTTCCCATAATGCTCTTTGCTTTTGTGCAAATCCCCAGAATTGGGTTCTATGAAGAGATACAGCATTGCATGACTGGGCCTGGGGCCAGGCCCCCCAGCGCCACCCCTTCTTCCCCACGGCCATGCTCGTCCAAGATTGACAGGGTTCCCAGAGTCCATTTTTTACAATTCCATCACTGCATACACGTGCTGCAAAAGGGCTTTTGCGAAATGACAACAAACCACAGGAATAGCTTGCACTACTTAATGCAACCATAACTGAGATCAGTTAGCACAGCCAGCTGAGTGCTGTAGTGTTGCGTTTAATGTTTGCATAGACTTGAACACTCCTGTTAGAATGCGGCGGATAAGGTTTATGGCATGACTTTCGAATATCAATGTTTAGGTGGAATGTTTTTGCATGTATGGGAGATGTGTGTAGTGTGTCGTGATTGTCTAGAACACCCCAAACAAGACAGCGATGATTGGAATAACACGGGACTATGTGAGTGAACATGGCCTGACCGATGTGTTTCGTCCAGACAGTTGCAAGCTTTTGGGTATTAGCTTATGTGTTTTATGGTAATGGAGTCGTGGAAGCATTGAGAAATGATGAATGGAAGTTTAAAAAAGGAATCCCATTGATTGATTCCTTGCTCGGCTGGCTACTTACAATCTTCATCTTAGATATTTTTTAAACATTTGCGAATGAAATCAGTGACATAGAAAGAGACTCTTTTTGGTCGAGACTGATTAATTGATCTCAAATCAATCCAGTGTTTAGTTGCTATTCATGAGATTTCAAAGATATCGGTTTATAAGAGCAATTATTTATTGAATTGTTCAACTTGTAGCGTGGGGAATGTTATATTTCATATTATGGATTTTATGAATGTTTTAGGAATGATTTATAATGATTATTATCTGTGTATGGATTTTCTGTGTGTTATTAGATTGTATACATTGTGATAACATGTGATATCTTAAGGTAGCATATGTAATTGGCAAGCATTGTGTATGTTACATTGTGTTTAAGTTTGAATAAACTATAAAAACACAAAAAAGGAATATGACATGGTAAGGCATTCATAACGCGCCTACACACAAGTGCTTCTAGGTGCGACAAGACAAGGGAGGGAGAGCAGAGGGAAGAAAGAGACAACGATCTTACTAGTCCTGGTGACACTGAGATTGCGCAAGTGCAGGTGAGAGGGGGAGGGAAAAAGTGTGGGGGTTAGGGGGCAGTGCAGTACATGGGATCGACCGTAAAAATAATAGAACAAATAAAGCAATAAATAAAAAGTGCGGCCATCTGGTGGCAAGTGCAAGGGTAAGTGCAGACATCAGGTGTCCAGTACTGGTAGGGGACTGTAGCAACACAGAAAACAGTCCCCAAGTGTGCGGGTTGCCAGGGAGGCAGTGCAGGTGTGCAACTGACAGGGGAGGGGACCTGTGCCAGAGATCAGAGGGTATCCAGGTGACCAGTGCAGTTTCAGTTTCAGCCAGGAGTTCAGCAGGGGAGAGGACGAGAGAAAGCGTAAGCAAAGAGAAAGGTTTTGAGGTGCTTTCGGAACCGGAGATGGTTCTCCTGAAATTTCAGGGAGGCAGGGAGGCTGTTCCAGAGGGAGGCCCCAGGCGAGGAAAGAGATCTACCACCAACTGGTTGCTTGGAGAAGCGAGTGACCCTGAGGGAGTTGGAGGCGGATGAACGAAGAGCTCGAGAAGGAAGATATTTAGGAAGAGAGAGTTGAAGGTATTGAGGCCCCAGATCCCAGAAGGCCTTGTGGACAATGCAGAGGGTTTTGAACTTAATCCTCGCAGCCACTGGGAGCCAGTGCAGAGATTTCAGTCCTGGAGAGATACGATCCCTGGCCTTGAGGAGTTGCAGAGGGCAGAGAGTAGAAGCAGGCAGATTTGGAAAGAGGCTGTTGCAGTAATCCAGCCTAGAGAGAACCAGAGCTCTGGAGACAGTGAGCTTCTGGGCGAAGTAGAGGAAAGGAAGAATACCTTTGAGGAGGTGCAGCTGGTAGTGTGACGTCTTAGAGATACCAGAGGTTTGAGGAGAGAAGGAGAGTGTGGAGTCGAAGATGACCCAGAGGCTTTTAGCCTCACAGGTGGGAGCAGGAAGAGGGCCAAGAGAGGCCGGCCAGAGAGAGACAGGAAAGGAGGGGGCCAGTGTGCCAATGAAGAGAATCTCAGGCTTACTGGCATTAAGGCAGAGGTCATTGGTGGCACACCACTCCTGGACGGCAGTCAGACAGTGATGAGAGAAGCAGAATAGGTCTGTAAAAGGAAGAGCTTTATGGCAGGTGGCTTGCATCTCAATTCTGATGGCGGCATTGCCATCCGTGCAAGATGTCATGCTGCAAATAGTGCAAAAATAATAGTCTTAATATGGTTCGCAGATGTAATTTAAAAAATGTTTATCAACATCATCTTTTTTATTTTACTCTACAATCTTTAAATAAAAGAATAGTGCCAGTATTCCATCCTTTCAAAAATATTAGAACAATATCGTGTCTACCTTACACCGCAGGAAAAAGAGCCTTCACCTATGTATGCTTCCAAACTGTAAAGCATGGCACATGCAAGGAGCTTCCATCTGTCCCAAAACAGAGGCCATCAATATGTACTGCCTTTTTCACGATTGATTAAAATTAGGCGGGACATGTGAAAATGTCATTGCCCATTAAAAAATCCCACTTCACTATTTTTATAACAACATCCGAATCAGTTTCATAAAAATATGACTTGCCCAAACACACTCACATGCAGGAATGATTAGGAAAAGGACACTGCGGCGGCAAAGGCCACTTTCTAATGGATAGTAATACAATAAACATAGGAAAGTGTCAAGACGGAAAAGCCTTTTAAACTAACTTTTCAGAATAGCTCAGTGCAGGACCAACACATACACATTGTTGCCAAAAAGGGGTCAACCCCACATGAGGCAAAAATAACTTTCACTTCAAAGAGAACTCACTGCCTTTATCATAGCAGTGGAAGCTGGTGCTCAAACTCTCCTCTTAACCCCTGGCAGACACGTATCTGCCAAGCGCAGCACTGCACCTCAGGAGCACTGCAGGACAGAATAATCACCTACTGCCTGCAGGGACAGAGGACATGCAGGCCCTCATCCGGGTCACTGTCAAGAATGGCGGCCTGCACAGCATCTATCCCTGCAGTCAGAATGGGGAGCAAGGGGGCACGGCCTCTAGGAGGTAATGAGGGTGTCTGTTTAGACACGCTCCTCTTATCCTCATATTGGCCTTGCAGAGGCAGGACTGAGGGAGTATCAAGCAATATATTTTCCTTTGCTGAGGCAGGACTGAGGGAGGTGTCAATCAACTTCCTTTAATGCTTCCTACATCCAGTTGCTGCGTGGGTCAACGGCGAGAAGATGAGTGCAGTTGAGGGACCGTGTTCGAGACCAGGTGGCAAATAAGGTTAGTGTAAAACAAATGTTTCTGTACGTGCTGTCTGAATGTGAGCACATGTGTGGGCATGTTTGTGTTCCTGTGTGTGTATGTCTGCGTGGGTGCATACATGTGTGTGTATATTTGTATGTATGTACATCCAGGGGTCTGTTAGTAGATGGTGGTGGGAGGGCCATCACGAGCACCACCACAATGAGTTAGACAGTGGTAACACTAGCATATATACAATACCTTTATGATGCAATGCTGTGCTATGTTTGGCTCTGTCTACATCACAGCTTTCTAAAGAGAAATATTGGCATATATTAGGCACAGCCAGAACGAAAATGTTCTACAATAGTAATGCTGCCATATATTGGTTACAGCCAGCATCAAAGTGTGTTCTTACAGTGACAACATTGGCATATAATGGGCACAGACAGAATTACAATTGTATAATTCAGTTGGGAACGTTGGCATCAATTTTTCACAGCTAGAATTAAAATGTTTTATAGTGTCAAAAATCCCACATATTTGGCACAACTTCTGCGAATGAGCCGGTTCTCCAAGCAGAGATTTGGAGGGAGATCCGTTTCTTCAGCAGGTGCCTCCCTCTGGAACAGCCTCCTGCCACCCTCCGTCTTGAGCCTGAAATTCTCAAGCTCTGGAAACTCCACAAGACCTTCCTCTTCTCCTCTTCCTTCTATCTCACCCTACCCTGCTAACCTAGCTCTCTGCTATTCCTTCTCTCCCTCCTTCCACACAGCTTACTGACTGCCTGCCTGGTGTACCTCAGAGTCTCACAGGTCCCAGGCATCCCTGCCAGTCCTTCTGCACTTGCTGCAAGGCCCTGCACCCCACTGCACTTGTAATAAAACATTGAGAGCTTCTCTCCGCACTTCACCAGTCTCTACTGACTGGGCGCACTTGGTCCCCTGCCCCTCCCTTGCCCCCCGGCACTTGCGCGGTCTGTATAAAGCCTTGCCTGAAGATAGTTCTGCCTGTTCTCCCTTGTCTTCACCCCTTAATGAGCACTTGAAAAAACTGCAGAATGGCCAGCAGGCCTATTTGCTGTATCTAAACTGTTAAATGTATCATATTCACTTAATCTGCCTGTGCAGACCGTTATCGTCTCAGAAATTCAAGGGATCTGAGCGACTGTTGTTTTTCCCTGTGTTTCTTCCCTCCTTGAGTGCTTTGAAACACTTACCTGTGTATAGGCGCTATATAAATAAACATTACCATACCAACATTTCCTATATAATGGTTAGAGGAAAGCAGCATGAAGTGTGCTTTACAGTGGCAGTCCAGGCAAATATTTTAGATGCAGGTATCATGACATGTATTTGACAGTGGCATTGCTGGCATATATTATGGGCTTAGGCATCCTGAAAATGTGTTGGAAAATCCTCTTGTGTACTGTTGTTACAATTGGCATTTTTCATATGTTACCCTACAAAACTCATTGTAAATTAAGTATCTTTCTACACCATTTTAATAAAATGTGTGCTGTAATATGCATCACTTCAACCCATTATTTAAAAAATGTCCTTGGTGGTGTGGGTGGAGGGAAGGCCCCCCCCCCCGCCCCGAACCATCCTTAATGAAAATATTCCCCATCCGCCCCTGGACGGCCCCCCAACTCATCCCCACAAATTGAAAAATCACTCCTTGGTGTCACTGAGTAAACCATCCATCACAGGATGCAAACCACAACAGACATATCCCGGTCTCGAAACTGTCCTGTCACTTTAAACTAGGATGTAGCATCTGAAGGCAGGCATCCCTCAACTCTTCCACAATCAAGGATATGTCATCATTTCTTTACTTTGCATCAGCAGGAAATCTATGACAATGTATTGAAAAGAATGCAGTTTGAGGGATGTTTAAATCTACCTTCAATGGTATGCTGAGTAAAGAAACAGAAAAAAAAATCCTTCACTGGGTGACTGACATGGTGCCCCTGGCGTTTTAATGATGGATATCAACACCAAAACTGTAACAAATATAACAACATCTTCTGCACACCACGAAGAAAGATGCAGTCATAAAGGGCCCGATTCATGGAATTATGTGCAGAAATCACACACTGGCCTCGCACAGAAAAGGCCACTGCGCGATTAAGATAATCTGCACACAATGCGTATTCATGGATTGTTCACGCAACGTAACTGTATTCGCAAGTCCCGGCTGGAATCCCCCTGATAAGCCCACACGCAAAGCTGGAAATTGCCAGATCAGCTACCTTTGCGCGGTCCTCCAGGCGCGTTTACACGCAACCTTCAAACAGTGCGTGGGGTGACCCATAAGCAGGCCTGCGACTCGTGGAGCATGCGCGGGGTCCCCCGTAACTGTATCCAGCACTCCGAGAGCATGCATATGATAAATCATAACTCTGGTAAAGTGCATGCAAACCCACGTAAAACCTTCCTGCACCTCGTGACACAGCGAACGCGCACCACTATGTTACATTGGAACCCCGATTGAGTACACGCACCCCGAAAATGCAACATGCGATCCCAGCTGCCTGCTGGAAATCCTATACGCAAGTGTACTTACCCCAGCCTTCAGGTGGAGAATCCTATGAAGGACTTGCGTGGGCATTTCCCAGCCGAGATGTTGCGCGATCGATTCCATGAATACGATTCTTGCCACGCAATAATGGGCGTGCGAGGGACTGCCTGCAGGCCGTCCTTCGGAATGCCCACTTCTTCGCAAGTTAGTCCCCATTTCTGTAGCTCAGCCCAATTGCCAGCCCTCTGCGCAGGCCACGCCCACCCACAGCTCGGAGTCTTGCGCAAGGCCCTCGACGCTCGGACAGGCATGCCAGGACAGCGTGAAATCCACGCACGTCCAGGAAAAGTCCTGCGCATTCGATTCCATGAATCGACAAACAGAGTTGTGTGCGCCAATTGGGCGCAAGCGTCCTATTTTCTGCACGAAAAAATCCATGAATCGGCCCGAACGTGTTTTCTTCCCAGAATCTAGGCTCACGGAGCTGTCGTGTGACGAATGCATTCTTAGGAAAGGCTGCTGTTTAGCTTCAATTAATGCAAGCAACATTTTAGGGCAGAAATCCTCATCTAAAGATAGCATCCATTTAAATATGCCTTTGAGATCCCAAGGAAGACATCGCTCAAAGATGATCGACAATCATAGACACGCTTGACATTGATAATTTAGTGGCAACAACACTGTTAGGCTAGAGCAGAGTACTGTCGTCAGGTTAAAGAAAGTTCATGAAGTACCACCCAGGTCCCTACATACAGCATCGCACAAACCGCTTCAATAAGGGTGGCCCTCGCAAATGATTATAAAACACTATACTAAGGCTGCAAAAAAGTTCTTAATACGCACAATAAATCTCTCTTAACATTGACAAGTGACTGCATCCGTTCTTGTGCTTTATAGTGCGCCCAGCTGAGAGTGCTGAAAGCTATTCAATAAAGCACAATTTAGAAAACACTGTTAACAGTTTGGCACATGTACCCATTGATAAAGCAAGGTTTACACAAAAATACATCGTTTTAGCTTAAAAAAGCCCTCATCCTCCAAAGCATTATAAGTGGGACTGTCACTCTTTCTAAAGATAAAACATCAGAGAAAGCTTTTAACTCCGCACCGAAATCTTGGAATGTGCCGCAGAGCACGCATTTATTTTCTCAAAAGGGAGGGCTACAGAGAGCAGGGCGAGGCCTTTAGAGATGGGCTGAGTGCAGCGACCGACAATGAAACCCGATATCATATCTGGCCTCTAGGCAGGCAGGGAATGGGCCGGAACAAGACGGAGCGGCGCTCTTGCAAAACATGTCTTGCCAGAGCGCCGCTCCGTCCCGTAGGCACAGGGGTGGCACACGGCTGTCGCAGGTCCTGCAGTGAGCTATTCAGAAAAGTTAGTTTAAAAGGCTTTTGCGTCTTCTCACTTTCCTATATTTATTTTGTTACTATACATTAGAAAGTGGCCTTTGCCGCCGTAGTGGCCTTGTTTTCTGATCATTCCTGAATGTGAGTGTGTTTGGGCAAGAAATACTTTTATGAAACTGATTCGGATGTTGTTATAAAAGTAGTTAAATGGGGTGCCGGCCCACTAAATGTCCACTAAAAAGCAAAGAATCACTCTTTGACAGCAGGCTGCTAATGTAGAGGAAACCAGAGTAAAACATGCTAGCAGGTGATATAATGGCTGCTGGATACTGCAGGAAACCTGAGGAAGGGATAGCATGAAGGCGTCAGCAAAGGCAGCCTGTACCATTTCCCAAATGAAAAGAGATGTTGCTGTGTCATAAGATTGCCAACGTGGGGCAGCTTCCCAGGGGTGCCCCTCAGGAACTGGGATCATTTCAACTGAAAACTTTGAAAGGCCCTGGTGCTGTCCCCGAAAAGCTGAAAAGAATCTCTGGTCGCCGGAGTTAATGATTAGTTGGTGTTTTCTCAGCTCTGTTAGAAGGAGGGCCTCAGAGAGGCCTTGTGCTTCACAGGGCCTCTGGTTCTGCTGCACCAGTTGGAGGGTGGCAAATCCATTGCTGGAACCTTGCGGCCACTGCAGGGATATTTATTATTTTCCTATTTGATATCTTTTGTTTCACGGGGTTTGTGCCTGTGTGTAAATATCTGGGGGCGCAGAACCTGCACCATGAAGGGCCACTATACATATCTACACAATCCCTGCATCACCCTTCTGCCTTCAATTCCTTTAATCCTTCCCATCTCACTCCTCCTTCCAATATCCCGCTATCCTGCTACTCTCTACCCACTCTACCTCTATCTTTTCCTATTTGTTACTCCCTCTCGCCATCCCTTAAATGCTTCATTTGGCTTCCCTTTGCTCCTTCCATCACAGACTCCCTCAGTGCCTCTCTCTCTCGCATCCCTCCTTCTCTCTTCACACATTACTC
The DNA here is from genome assembly GCF_040938575.1 of Ambystoma mexicanum. Classification (NCBI taxonomy): domain Eukaryota; kingdom Metazoa; phylum Chordata; class Amphibia; order Caudata; family Ambystomatidae; genus Ambystoma; species Ambystoma mexicanum. The sequence goes on from NC_090930.1 coordinate 658,330,413, forward strand.
CCCGATCCCTCCATCATTCTTTCTTCCAATGCTTACCCCTTCCCAAACCCAGTTACCCACATTCTTTCTCTCCAGGAAGCCTCCCTTCCGGCTCTACTCTCCACATTTCTATCTCTAGCCCACCTGCTGCCTATTTCTGTCCATGTCTTTACCTACCTACCTTCCTCTCTTTCTTTCCTTTGTCACCCTTCTTCCCTCCACGTCTCCCTCTCTTTCATTCCTCTGTGCTAGAATCTTAAGCAGCTGGACCCTCTGGTTGCACACAGCATTCCACAGCAAATGCGTTGACGTGACGAGCTATCTTTTTGGAGTTTGAATCAAAGACCTCTGGTTTAAAACAGCCAGGAACATGTGACCCAGGAGAGGACGGGGGCTGACTCACTGCTTAAGAGAGATTGAGACAGACAGCAGTAACATCTTTGGAGTGGCAAAAGGTGGGAGGCAGATGGAAGTAGCAAAGAAAAAGGGAGGGTTTGCAGGGGAGATGGATGAAAATAGGATTCAGACAGAAAGAGGATGTTTGGGAAGAAACAATGAAAATAAAGTAAAATGCAAACGGCAAAGCAAACAAAGTTAAATTGAAGAGAAAAAGAAAATGCAAAAGGAGAACAATGAGCATGGCGTGCCTACTGTCCCCAGAATGAAGACTGAGGTGATGAAAAGGTGGCGACCCCACTTTGAAGTGAGTAGAACTTGCTAATTTTGAAAGATGTGTCCTAACACTTCACCAAGCCAGAGTCCAGCAGGAGCCAGAGGTCCGGCCTCGCCCAGTGAGTGTATTGACAGACACTGAGGCCTTTGCTTCGCTCAGAGGGACAGAGACTCCCTCGTTAATACACAGCTGTGTTTTAATGGGGAGGTCTCTGTCCCTTGGAGTGAAGTTGAGGGCTCGCTGATTTAATCTGCTCTGTGTGCTCTAACAGTGAAAGCTCACAGAGAGGTTTCAATCACTGAGCCCTTAGCTTCGCTCCGGGGGACAGAGACTCATGAGCACATGGAAATCATTATTGACCTCCTCTCAGCCAATCAGAATGTTCAAAGGGCAGACAGTAACTACTGGTATTGACTGCATTCTGAAGATTCTAACTTCCAAAACTTATGGGAAAACAAGAATGCAGGTTCCTGGCAAGATATGTTTAACCAAGACACTTCCAGTCTGAGGGAACTTTTTTTTTCACTGCAGCATCCAGTTTAGCAGACTAGCGAGAAAGCTAAAAAATGGGAACATGCTTTCGCTTTTTTAAAGAGAAACTATTTACTTTTACACGCCCCCTACTGCATGCTAATATTATTCCCGCTACAGTCTAACAAAGTTTTCAGTTGAAATGCACAATGTATGAAGACAAGCTTTTAATATAAATACTACTAAATAAAACTACACTAATGAACTAACTCACTTTGTCAATTTACTTTCTCATTATTGAAATTTTGCTTCAGCACCAAAGCTCCAAAATATGTATTGCAACTCCCATTATGTGCTAACAGCCTGATAGACCTCAGAGGGGCCATTATCACTTGGAATAATGACTCTTCCCCAACTTATGGCCCTCTGCGTTGCCTTGGGCCATAACCTGGTGGCCGGGTCACTATCTGGTGATAACAACCCCTCCCTCGGTCTATAAGGCTATATTAACGACGCAGAGGCAAGCCGGATCCGAGATCTGCAGAGACATATTTTTCCAGATCTCGGACCCGGCACAATCCGGCCCAATGTCCAGCACTGCCCCAATGGGGAATTGCTGGGGAATTGGCTGCTACCTGGAAGGAGAGTGTTGAAGGAGGGATGGCCCGATAGACCTGTGCAGACCCCTTGTAAACCCTCATGCCATTGTGCTCCTTCTGAATTGACACGTTATTGTTTATAGGAAAGCTCTCTGTATACTCTGAATTATGTGAGAATATCAGTCATGTAACCATACAGCTGCCTAGGTACAAATATGGGCACACATGTCCTCTCAAAGACCAGCATTGGTTCCAACCAATCAAAGAAGGAGAATTACACCGGAAGTCAGCAACAAAGCATGGGAAGTCCCACTGGCGCAATCTCCTCAAGCTCCAGGCGAAGAACAGTGACGTGTGGATGGACGCACAGACCTGACAGACAAAGCAGCCTCAGGGGCGCCACTTGAAAGCAGGACTGCTGAGGTTAGGATCGACCTCACACTGCTTGGGCAGGGCCCCTGCAACCGGTCATAAAGGACAGAACAAGAGGAAACAAAAAGGGAGGAAACCTTTAACTCTGGGACGGAACTACAACTGCACACTTGCAACACTACCTCCAAGAGCAGATTTGAAGGCGCAAAAGGACGTGTTAGACACAAGAATATATGCCAAGTGGGCAACCAGTCAAGAGGAAGGAGCAGATCCCATAACTATATCGGGAACACGTTACTACATGGGATAGGCCCTGGAAAACTATCACTGGGGTTTATGGTTGAAAGAGCACTTTATCCAAGAACCCTCTACCTGATTCCATTCCATGGGCAATCATTGCCAAGATATTGAAATATGAAGGCAGAGAAATGATGATCCACTTCTCATGAGGAGGCAAGATTAAAAGAGCAGAGAGGACATAAGCTATTTACCCAGACTATAGTGCGCAGGTGCAGTGGCAACAGAGATCCCATGAAGAAGTGAAAGTCCACTTATGATAAAATCAGGTCATATATATGCTGATATCCCCGGCAAAGTTTAGGGTACTCCATAAAAGCAAATCACATTTCTCTTAGACCCCAGAAGATGCCACTGAGTGGCTGTAACGTCAAGGGTGGCAACCTGCCATCCAGGAACAAACCCGTGCAGAAACCTGCTTAGTGATCTCAGAGTGACGACCTGATGAAGACACCCAAGCCCGCCTCATCTGACTCTGATTATCAGAATGATGAACCAGATGTGCAAACCCAACTCGATAGATACCCTGGAAGGACGAGCACTTCAAGAGTCCGGATGAACCGGAAGTCATGCATCTGTCCCTGGATAGGCATGGCTGTCTTACTGCCTGCACAGCTCAGGGCTTTTACAGAACAGGCAAGTGGAAAATCCTGTGAAGTGGACTAACTCTTCTAGGCGCTATGATTCCTCTCATTGTTCTGTTACTAGAGGCTGGAGATGTGATACACTACATACCAGATCTGGTCAATATAAACCAGCTACTCCATGGCTGACCATTGCTGCTGTCTGCACCTGCGTCCCTCCCAATACTCTGTGCACTTAACTGTTGGCCTTAAGGGCTTCACACTTGGGTTTAGGTGCACCTTTTGAGTGGTAGTGGTTGGGATGTAGCAGTACTAAGTGCATTGCTGGAATAGTTATATCTATTGCATTATTAGAGTTCATAGTTTATATAGTTATATCCTGGTATGATGCTGCCCTTATCGGGTGGGTGTAAGGGGGCTTTTCCTTCCAGCAGACTTCAATCACTGGAGTGCCCTTGTTCTCTCTTGAGAGCAGTGCTCAGATGACTTTTTTATTTATTTCATTTATTAAGCGCACAGCAACCCGTGCGTATCCAGGCAAGAACACTGCACATGTCTAAACCCACTCATTGCATATATGCTTACATGCCTTAAATGATGATTTGGAAAGTCTGTGGCTGGAATACATAGGATGGGAGGAATAGGGTTAAAAACTACCGCGGAAGAAAGTGTGCACCAGTGGCCCTTTGCACCAGTGGCCCGTTGCACCAGTGGCCCTTTGCACCAGTGGCCCTTTTCCAAGAAGCAAATTTCAGCCGTCATAGCCAGGAGAATTACTATGAGGGTGTGTGGGGGCGGAGGGGTGTCATACATGTGCGCCAACTTACTCTTCCCTTTCTAGAGGGGTAGTTGCCTGGATATCTGGAAATACCCAATTCCTTTCTGAAAATGTACGTAAAGACGAGGGTAGAGTGGTTATGCTGTTAGGCAAACTGGTCGGAACACTGATCTCCATAATCATTACTTACGCCCCAAATGTAGATGCCCCTAGATTTTTCAATACCATATTTCATAAAAGCATTGTGAGTAGGGAGGCTATTTGGATATGGGGAGCAGATCCTGATTACACAATCAGTCCCTCTTTAGACCGCTCTGCCCACAAACCTACGTAGCCCTCGCCAGCTGCCAAACTCGGCTGCAATATTTGGGAGACTTACATCTGTTAGACACTAGGGAGCATCAAAACACAGACACTACATATTCCAAGTATACTCACCCTGATACAGTGCATACACATTTGTTACTTGGGTGGAACTATTTCACTAACAAATAATATTTGGGCAGAACCCTGCCAGATCGTGCAACACTGTTCAAAAAGACTGAGACCACTGCACCCATCATGAAATGGAAGTTTAGACCCCCAAGCTCTACATACAAAGTTCAAATAGGCAAAGCCGTTTCCCTATCGTGAATGAAATGAATGAAGTGTAACTGACTATGGCATTTTATGGGAATCCTTCAAAGTCTGTTACGCGGGACCTGCGTCTAATCTACTCTAGGTGTCTGCAAAACAGCTGTCAGCAGTCTGGCGTACTTAGAGAAACATATATCTGTTGTTGAGTGTTCTGGACTTGCAACTGTCTATACGGAAATTGAGACTATACAACTCAGGCAGCAATACTTAGACGCGTGGGCCAAAGCTGAACAACATGGCTAGGCCACATGTACCCAAGCATGACAAGCAAAAGGAGGTCAAGTATGCAGGTCGCAAAAATATACCTGACCTGATTGATGACTTGAGGAATATACAATACACCCAACTTGAACTGAATGAAACGAATTGATGGACAGCACATTTCAGGTTATTGTCTGACAAAAACAACCCCTCGCGGTAGATTAATGTATTGACCCAGACACTTGAACACGCATTGGATTTAGATGCTCCAATGGCCGAGCAAGAAATATTAATTACCACAGCAGTTTACTCACACAAGACTCCTGGAGTGGATGTTTTTCCGTTAGTTACAAGATGTATGCTGAGTCCATGACTGAGGAATTAAGACATTTCTACAGAAGCTCGTTTGGGGAGGGTTTGCTTCCTCTGAGCTTGGGAGAGGCTGCACTCATGCCAATCCTCAATCCAGACACAGACCTGTAAAAAGTAGCTCCTACAGACCCTTGTCAATGCTCAACGCAGATATGACTATAGGAATCCCTATGCTAGCAAGAATGCAGCAAATAACCCTTACAAAGCTCATTAATTGGTATCAAAATGTCAGATACACCTCACATAGCCTGTGTCGCTTAAATCACATTATAGTCCACACCTGAAAGAATTATGCTACTGCCTCTCTTGATGCAATCAAAGGGTGTGTGTGTGTGTACACGCGCACATGATATCATATAATATGATAAATAATTTATAACGCGACTGTACACAAGTGTTTCTAGGCGCGACAAGACAAGGAAAGGAAGACAGAGGGAGGACAAAGCAAACATTCTTACTAGGCCTTGTGCCATTCAGATTGTGCAAGTGCGGTAATTCAAAAAGGGCAGGGGGGAAGGAGAAGGGGGAGGTGCCAGGGAGAGGGAAAGGGGAAGTGCAACCAGGGCAGCATTGCTCTAAGTAAGTTCAGCCAGGTGCAGCCCAGCTCTGGTTAAGTGCAAGGAGGCAGGGCACTGTAGGATTAGAGTTACAGCCCCTAAGTGCGCGGTAGGCCTGGAGGCAGTGCAGGGGGGACTGATTGTGGAGGAGCCTGGTACCCAGTGAGATTTTAAGGGTGGCCAGGCCACCAATCAGCACAGCAAACAGGTAGGTCAGCAGGGGGGAGAGAGAGAGAGCAGAGGAGAAAAAGAAGGTCTTGAGCTGCTTCCGAAACTTCAGGTGGTCCAAGTTTGAGAGGTTTGTGCTTGTGTGTGGCACCAGGACTAATATCTTAATTGGGACATGCTGCTGCATTTGCAGTGTTTATTTTACTGGGTTGATTTCTTTTTTATCCTAAGCTATGGCATGTTTTGCTAGTTGGCTGTACTATGCTACCTGCACTATGCTGTGCCCTGCTTTGAAATGCTATGCTCTCTTAAGTTTTGGTATGCTACACTGTGTCTTGTTATGCTTTGTGCAATATTTGTCTTTTAGGAGCTATGTGCTTTGTCCCCAAATCTAAATACATTCCTTCTGCTTTTTGGTGTGTGTCCCTTCCCCCCTACCCCCGCACACTTGTTTGGACTTCCACATCCTCTCTCACTGCATCCAAACCCGACCCTGCACCACCCTTTGTTTAACTTTTTTAATTTCTCTGTTCCCGATGGTGAATTCCTTCTTTTTTAAGGGAGTTTGGCTGCTTTTTAATTTTGTTGTTTATGCATTTATTCACACTCCTATCATACTTTTGTACATAGTTGCATGTATTTTACTACTAGCTGGTTAGGTCATGTTATATCAGGTATATCATATTTTGTGATGTCGTTTTGCATTAATGTCCAGTGTTTCAAGCACTTTGAAGCAGCCTTAAGTTGGCATTTGGAACTCCCAAAGCACCCAAATAAATAAATAAAACACAGGAGCAGCATTCAGTTCACAAGACCAGACGTAATGCTTGACATGATGTGATATGGCATTTATAACGCGCCTGTACACAAGTGTTTCTAGGCGCCACAAGAAAAGGGAGGGAAGAAATAGGGAGGGCAAGACAAACGATCTTACTAGGCCTTGTGTCATTCGAATCGTACAAGTGTGACAACAGAAGTGCAAGGGGAAGGGGAGCGGGAAGTGCAAGGGAGAGAAAAAGGGGGAAGTGCGATCAGTGTGACATACACATCTAAATATGATCTGGTTAGCAGAATCCACACCCCTGCTTGGACCTCAGAGCTGCATGCTTCCCTGTTCTCCTTTAACAGGCCAAGTTAACTAAGGAGAGACAAGACTGAATTATCCATCTTAACTCCCAGAAAAGCCATACCTGAGCCTAAGAAGAGGATTCCTCACACACCCCTAGAACCATCCTATAAAGTTGTGAGACTGAGCATGTGCCCTCTGATACTAATACAACTGTGATTTTGCATGGTATAAAAGCATATTAACATAACATAAGATAAAGGGGGTTCTACTTTTGCCCCATTATGAATTATATTTAGTTTTCTTTATGTGTTTCTTGAATATTGGGGGTGCTTTCTAGTGCTTTACAAACAGAATCTGTTTTGATCAGTGCTTTCCTTTTTTGTACCACAATTAATAGCAGACAACTGTGTTTTGCAGTATGTACAAACATGGTGGTTTTATTGTGGCATTAATTAATTTAAAAAAACAGCAATGCTTGAAAACAATGCCATAAATAGGTTACGTGCAAAGTACGCAATATATAAATCCTTATAAAAACATGTCAAGTCAAAAGAATATAATTATAGCTCTATTTGTAACATCCTGAAGGGGAAGACTACAAGTCCCAGAATACAAAGTAGTTTTAGGCATAATATTCTATGCTTTACATCACCATAGTTTTAGCACTTAATGGCATCCAATAAAAGAAATTCTGTCATAAGGATACTACCCATAGTAATTGTGTGGCACAGACTCCCAGCTGGTTGTCATGCATGATGACATTTGGAATGATACAAGCCTTTTTTTGCGTGTCAAAAAAGCAGACATCAAGGATATAAAGAACGTTTTTTACTTTGTAACTTAGTTAATTGTCTTGGAAGAAGGAAGACGTGGTAGGTACCTGGTGCTTCGTGTGGTATTTCAGATAAAAATGCCCTATCAAAATTCTAACAATCAAAATATTCACACATAAAAGGCTGTGTTGATAACAGAGAGACAGTAAAAAGAAGAACATATCCAGTGCTTATTAAAGTTCTGACAGCAGAGCAATGTTCCGGACACTGATTAACTTTATCATCATTACTAAATTTAGGAGAATTTCAGAATTCAGCCAATGTATTAAAAAGTAAGTGCATTTAGAGTGTAGCCAATGTATTCAATCTAGCATGCATCCAATATACTGAATCTAGGTGGATCTCAGAGCGTAGTCAATGTTCTCAATTGTGGTGAATATCAGAGTGCTCTTAGAGTGTAACCAATCTATTGCATCTAGGTGAATATTTAGGCACTGTGGAGTCCAGCCATTGTGTAGTGTTTAGGTGAATATCAGAGTGTAGGCTATGTGTGCCTAACTTCAACTGCAACTGCAAAACCAAGAAACCCATCCACGGCGCACAGGTATGTATCACACTCCATGCTTATGGAAGATAGCCGAAGGCACGGCCACCCACCTGCACGCATCTGCTATCATATACCTAAGACACGTCGCACAGTACCTCTGCCATGAGAATTCAGCTATCCCCCACAGCAAAAATGTGGTCTAGCTGCACACAAAATGAGTCTCCTGCTCTGGCATACTCTCCTGAATTCCTCTCAGCACCCATCCATATGCCAGCTCGACATGGGTAAGCTAGCTGAGACTACCCATCCTGTCCTACCTTGGTAACTGCTCAAATACACACACTCATTCTAATAACTCCTCTGCCGAATTTCCCATAACTGGACTCGGGTCCACCAAGGGCGTTCAACCTACAACCTGTTGAGACCATACCAATGGTGGAAGGTGCTATACAAATGACAATCACTATACAATACGATCCTTTCCACCCGAAAGCTCCTCCACCTGGACATTACATTTCCCACCTCTAATCCTCATTCTCTATGATTTCCCACTTGCCAGGGGGCGTTTGAGACTTTTGTTTAGAAGTAAATAGTAAAAGCTGTAATGTGAAGGCTGCGGCTCAGCAGAAAGCAAAAATACATGCCGGTGCTGCTTTCTAGTCGCCGTTATTTCAGAATTGTTCGGTAAACCAATAGAGAAAATTTGCTCTCTGGGGGTCATTAAATCAGTGTAAATTGTTTTATTTACTGAAAAATAGAAAGCATAACTATATTACTTAACTACGCGATTGCAATTCTTAGCACAATATCTATCAGATGAAGAGAACACAGAAAAACGACTTTTTGTACCCTCTATTTGTCCTATGCATTAGAAGAGGCCCATTGGATTCACAAGCCTATTGATGCAAGGTCAAATGGTTGGAAATGTATAAACTCATGTTTATTAAGTCAGGCATCCGGGCACCTACCGAGCGGGCATTCACCCCACACGTTCTCCAAGGCTATGCCAAATTCCCTGCTGAAAGTTCATGAGGTATTGCTGATGACTAACACCCTGAAGATGCTCTTTGCAGTTCTGGAATCTGAACAGCAACACAATGTTGCTGCGCCTCCCCCTGTTTGCACTTGAACAAAGCTGGACCTGAACCTTCCTCGACCCACCATTGTGTAGGGCAAGCAGTATCTACTGTGGCTGCTTTATACATCTACATTGCCACTTGCCAGTTCAGGCATCTACCCTTACTGCTAGTGGTTTTGAGGTTAGAGGTGAGGAGGATAAGGCACTAGAAATGTGAGGGTCATCTGCGCTAGATGCGTGCATTCGTGAGTGTGTGGCTAAACTGCGCAATTAAAAATCACCAATATATACTACAACATGGAGCGTTTTTATTTATCACGTTTCCTACAACATCACAAACGTCAAGCTTTTGAATCTTTTTCTACATCATAGAACCCTGTAATCAAAGGGAAACTATCAACCAACCTAGCTCCATTGTGACATAGGTACAATACCCACAATTGTTTTGAGGTTACCATAATGATACAACCGGAGCATCTCCGATAAGGTGGGCGTTCATACAAGGACCCAGCAAACATACCATAAGTCACACACAGGCATAAATTACAGATCGTCGAACAAATGGAAAGGGCAGATGGAGAAAGAGTAGAAGGAAAAGGGGGAAACTATTCAGAAGAATATAGTTTGATATCTTTTACCCCCCAAACATTGTAGGCTATAACATGAAGGCTTAGCCTAAAAGCTTACGCAGCTGACATTGTGACGAAGTGAGAGTGGGGGAATTATCCACACAAAATCAGTCTGCCCCGTCACGGTCAGTGCTCAGCACAGCCGCTGCGATGCGCAGCCACGCGCTCCCGCCATCTTGCCTCCTGGGCTCTGGAAGATGCTTGTCATATGCGCACGCAGCATTAAACAGATAACCACAGACACACGCAAAGACTGCAGGGAATAGCTGATTACAAGCGAAAATCCCGCTCCTGCACCATAAAAGGCAATCGCTCGATTTGTGTGTCAATGTTCTGATCTATAAGTAGGACTGTCATGTTCCTTGTCAATGCATTAGCCTTAATGTCTCGCTGTCAGTGGGTGTCATTACCCCATGACATCTAAATAAGTCTCTGCTTTGCACACATTCTCGCGTGGCTGTTGGGGGTGGAGTGCATCATTTTGTCATGGGTGACTGATAAAAGGGAACCTGAAAAAATGCTATTGGCTAGTGTTTTTAACAGCGCATTTACTATATGAAGTATTAAACCATGCATATCATACATTAGTATAATGCTAAGCAGCTCTGACATTTTGACATCTTGTATATGCACCCCCCAGAAACATGCTGCAATGCCCCACTGCAAGGTAGATAGAGTAGGGTTGGGTTGGTGGCCCCATGTCGGACTGCTCCCCATCTGTAGCTGTTCTGGAAACGTAGTGCGCTTATCCTGCTGGTGCATAGAGGCAGGTGCCCTCCGCGTGAGCAGGTTCTCACATACACTCCGTAGACCTTGGATGTCTTTCCATGTAGTGAGGGTAAAGCATACCTTCAGTAATATTGGCTTCATCTTTGACATTCGCAAAGCTGCCAACATTGTACACTATTGCAACTAATCAGTATGCACACTATTGTAAACTTCAAATATTGATAATTATTGGGAACTATTGAGAACCTCAAATAATAGCGCTGGTGCTCGTATGCCGGTAAGAGGAAAAGCAAGAAAAAGACAAGGAGGGGGGGTGGGACCATTACAAGTTTGGTGGTATCCTATAGGTATTACTGGCGGAATACCACCGAATGATTTACCACGACCGGCACTGGGTTTGTGTCATAATCTGTGCCGTGGCCTGATTATGGCTATGTGTGTTATGATGGTGTGGTGATGTCACTGACATTCTATGTGAAGTGTTGTTGGATGTTTTGAGTGCTGGGTTCTACTGCTTTCAGTTGAACCTAATGTGCTGGGCTGGATGGGTGTCCCAGTGCTTTCTCTTGCTAACTCGAGAAATAAACCTACATGTAAACTACTTACCTTCTGGTGTTCCAGTTATGTGAAGGATGTTTAGTTTACCTCAGTCTACTTGAATTACCAGCAGATTCCGAGAGCCAGCAAAGTAAGTAATTACCCATTCCGAAGGGGATTGCTGGAATTACCGGCACCGGAATTACCAGTGCCAGTCATTCCGGCATTTTTTTGCCACTGGGGGCAAGATTTTTCCTCCAGCTCTTGGCTGGAGGTAAATCAGTACCCCTACTGGCAAACTTGCGTTTTGCCGTTGCAGTAAAAGTGGTGGTACCACTGCCACTTACACCAGCACTTTTACTGCACCGGCAAAACTGTAATGAGGCCCAAGAACATTCATAAAGAAGGTTTTGATGAGATGACTTAAAGAAAACCAGCTGCTTGTGAGTCTAACTTCTTCAGACAGCAGGTTACAGAGTCCAGACTCCTGAACTTGGAAGGAATAGCCCAGTGCTCTTGTCCATTCAAATCGAGAGACAACCACCAGCCTTTTCTTCCCTGAGTGCAAGATGGCCATTCAAACTTACCATTTCAGGCAACCTCCACCTTAGGAACGCCCAATTTCACTCACCCTTCAAATTCATATCAGCCACGAAACTCCATTTCTTCCAACTCCTCTGAAAATCATTAAATAAACCGAAAGAGCTCTTCAATATAGTTACAAGCCTGCAAGCTCCTCGCTGCATCACTCCTCATCACACCTTCCTTAGGCTCGTGTGTTGGGATGCAGGATTTTTACCCCAGGTAGGGACAGCATCTCTACATATTCCATCCTATCTCTAATGCTCTCTGCCGAACGCGCTGCTCTCCCTTCAGCTTGCTGCTCGCCTCATGGCTTCAAAGAAACGAGCTCTTCACTTGGCCTGATCACCTCCCACCTTTGCAATCTCAGTTTCCCTCAAGCCAGAGGCCAGACCTTGTGAAACGAGCACAAATGAAACCCAGCCTCAAGAAACCAACCCTCAACCCCAACATCTCACAAAAATACCAACCTGTCACTGGGGAAAGGGATTGAATCTGCTTCAATTCACCACTTTCAAGCCTAAATGGGCATCAACCATCTACTCAACCCTGCGCAGTCTGGATTTCGAGCAAACCATGGAACCAAAATGGCCATGGTGATAGTGGTGGACGATCTTTGCCAAATCATTTATTCAAATAGTGGTACTCTATTGTCTCTCCTCAAGTGCTCAGCTGCTTCTGACTCTATTGACAAGCAAACCCTCCTTGAATACCTTTCATCTGTAGCCCATGTAGCGCTGCTTGCACTACTCTGTGTCAAATCTTTTCTTTTTAAAGGGGCTTCAATGGTATGCAAGGGCCCTTTCCCTGCTCCAACTATGTTATCTTCTTGGAAGGCTCTCTTATTGTCCAACCAACCACGCTGTCCAGCATCAATATGCCGATGACACCCGACTATCCATCGGAATCCCTGGTAACGCTCGACTGTATAGCTCCTATGATGTCACCCCTGAGCCGGATTCAAACTTGGATACATAAGAACATGTGCCGCATAAACATTGCCTCACTCGCCTCCACATTTTCGTTTTTCATCTCCCCAGTCTTGACTACTGTGATGCCACTGTTGCAGGCGGAAGTTCTTCTCTGATCAACAAGCTGCAAATGCTCCAGAACTCAGCAGCCAGTCTAATCACTAACGTCACCCGCCATCACATCCACCCTTTTTTACTATCTCTTCACTGGCTGCCAGTTAGAGCAAGATGCAAATATAAGATGTTTGTGTTAACACAGCTCTAAGGCAGAGCTCCAAATTACCTTTCCAACCTGATCCTGCCTCAGACCCCCTTCCCGCGCCAGTCTTCCAACAAGACCTTACTAGACCCACCTGTTGTGATACATCGAAAGTAAAATGAGAAACACACAATAAAGAAAGTGGGAGACTCCATGGTAACTGCTGTGAATGCAGACAATTAGATCACCAGGAACTCAAGTTTCTTCAGGAAAATTAATGACATTTCAGAGAGATGTAACACGTATCACTGTCACAGATGGCACAGAAAACGCTACAATAATCGGCTGTTGAGGGAGAGATGTAGCCGAGATAAAGAGCACAAGCCTCTCCAGCTGCACGCATCGGTGCTCTGAGAACTGCAGGGAGGAGTGCGGTGGTACTTCGGGCTGCCAGAGAGAACTAATGGCCCAGCGCAGCACCCAGGCCGCCCCCTAGACTACTGGGGAAAGAGAAACCAAGAGGACCCAGTGAGCAAGACGAGAGAGAGAGAGAGGAACGACCCTACACCCTACAAAGATCTTAATAAAAACCCTGAAACTCTCTTTGAGACTTGTAATGTTTTCTGTGCCACACTGATACGTGTTACATCTGTCTGAAATGTCATTCATTTTCCTGAAGAAAGTTGAGTTCCTGGTGACATGCATGTCTGCATCCACAGCAGTTATCATGGATCCTCCCACTTTCTTTACTGTGAAGATTTCAGGAAATAATGGAGGCTGCGATTTGTGTCACTGGTTGTCCCCTTAGTTCCATGTCACCATCTTTCAGGTGTGACTTCCTGGCTCCCCTTCTCAAAACAGTGTACTGTTCCAAGGCCACTTTAGCCTAAGTGTCCCTTTCTCGGAGTTGTTGGTCCTCTATGCAATCCTCTGTAGGTGAGTCAGTCAATTAAGTTTATTAATGAATAATAGTCCATCAAATAAATATATGCACTGCTGAAAAATATAGGATGGGGATGTGAGTATATCTGAAATATAAATCTGACTGAATATCAAAAAGAGTTAAGGAAGATCACCACCAGTGTGTACGCACCAATACAGCTAATCCTCCATTATGCTATTTGCAATAAGGTGTTTCTTTAATGCATTTTACAGAATGAAGATAAGTTAAATGAGCCCATCCTATTAACGTAAAGCCAATCTTTAGTAAATAATACATAACCGGGCGACTTTGCATACATTGTGACTCCCTGAATATCAGAGCCAAAGTTCTGTTCCTAATTTGACTATATACAGGGAAAAAGAACAAAAAGGGCATTAGATCTTCTAAAGACAAACAACAGAGGGGTCAACTCTTATCAATTTTTGATTATTAGACGATTTAACCATTCTAGCTCTCAAACATAACATATTAAATCTTGCTTTCTTGATCAAAACATGATTGTTTGATTGTGTTGGAGTTTACTCCAGAGCAAAGAAGCCTTGATATCCTCTGTTTGCAAGTTTCATTATTTCTGTTTGCAGGTTTCATATATACCCGACCTTCTCACTCACGTAAAACCATCTGATAGCTGTGTGTTGCCCCATACTCTGAACTACCGTAACACTAGCTCTATGGGTCATCTTCCAGAAGTGGGCCCCTGTTCTCAGTATGCACTGCGTATGTTGAGCGGATTTCGGTTAACTGAGTAAGCCCCTAAAAATAATTTTTTCTGGGTTTGCAACATTAGAGCAATAGCACAACCTCTTATTCCAGCACCATGTTTAGCCGTTGCCTTAACCTTCACCTTGTCAATCCTCAACCTTCAATGCATTCGTTTTGCCTTGTACATCTTTACAAATCACCTTATACCGCCTACAGCCTGCCCCATTGCTGTTATATGATTTTGATATGGGAATCGCCATTACATTTAGTAGAGAAGGATATACCAAGGTATTCTAATTTAGAGGGAATCAGGATTACCTGGTTGCCAGTTGTGAAAGTAGGTAGCTTAGTGTTTTTATTCTCAAGTTACATAACAAAATGCCAGGTTTGGAGGCATTAACTTTGAGAACAAACGTATTCATGAATACTGCATACGTGTTTATCAAACATTGAACAGACCCTGGGGTACTTGGGTTCTGTACCATCAGCATGAACAGGAGTTACTATACCCCTGGGTGCCAGCGTTTGATTCTCGCTACGGGGTCAGAACCAATATTTTGATTTAGCTTCTGTGACAAGAATTCCCACACAAAGAGAAGTAAGGGAGCTGCATCTACCCCATGCCCAAACAACACATTTTACAAGGCATATAGCAGGAGGAATTGGACAAAAAGCCATAACATTTACAGGCAGATCTGAACATACAACATCCCAGCAACAGTCACCTAACTGGCTGAGTGGTCTTTGCAGCATTCTGCTTTAGGATTCCTTACTTTTCCCACACCCGAAACAGCTAGGGCCTATCCCCCACCTGCC
Source organism: Ambystoma mexicanum (assembly GCF_040938575.1). Lineage (NCBI taxonomy): Eukaryota > Metazoa > Chordata > Amphibia > Caudata > Ambystomatidae > Ambystoma > Ambystoma mexicanum. The sequence continues at coordinate 658,345,675 of NC_090930.1, forward strand.
CCACAATCAAGGCTGGGGTGACAATGAGGCAGTCTTCCCACTATGAAGCGAGCAGCACTTGCTAATTTTGCAAGCTGTGTGCTAACACTTCACTAAGCCTGAGCCCAGCAGGAGAGAAGCCGGAAGCCCTGCCAGTCCCAAGTGATTTAGAAGAGCAGTTCATTACAGCCAGATATTATTTTCTTGGTTAATTAATCTACACAGGGCAAAATGACCCTTCGTGCTCCCGTTATTCAAGGAGAATGGGGGCAAGTGCCCCTCTGCCCCATGTACTAGATGCCTATGTCTTTAGCTTCTATTCTTAGCACCTCTGCCCTGATGCTGACTAAGTCTCTATAGGGACCATTAATATAATGAATATAGCAGCAGGACTCTGACATATTCTGGTATTCACTGGATAAGAAGAGGTGCAACTCCCATCATTCTTATACCTCACAGTAGCACTTGTTCCTTGGTGAACATTAATCAATACATTCAATCGATCCTCTGGACAGTTTGTTTCTTGTAAACCAGGCCAAAGTTTGAACCTGTTAACTTTCATTGAAGGGTGTACGTAAATCCATAAAAGCTAAATAAACCAGTTCTGTCTTCAAGAATTAGATATTAAATATACATTTAGCGACTGTTCATTACTCCCTAACCCTTCACGGAACCCCAATTGCATTTTTGCCAGATATTCTTTTCTTCAGCTCAATGTTCTGCCAAATATTTTGAATTGAGAATTTAATAAAGAAATGGGCCTGTATGCAGCCAGATTTTCCCTACAACCTTTCTTAAATATAGAAGATAGCATAGCCTGTTTCCAGGATTCTGGGAATCTTCCTTTCTCCAGCATAAGGTTAGAAATGTTAGTCTATTTTGAACATTGCTTTTATTTTAGCAAAGAGAGTGATTCTGTTGCACTGGAAGCACTGTATACCTCCTGAATTGAGACACTGGTTGCGCTATCTGATATAGGCAAACAACAATGAGGCTGTCTATATATCCCTCTTGTCTACTCTGAGCTGCCCAAGAGAAATTTGGATCCACTATCGTGCATCCCTACTTGGACGTAACAACCCACAAGATGAAATGACTGATAGTTCAACCAGGGGGAATTTGGATTAGTGGTTAGTTACAAGCCGTCTCATCATCTATATGGATCACATGTTTGTGATCTACTGTCAATCTGCTCTGTATCATTGTAACACTGATGAACCCTATTATGCTTGTGATGCTTGAAGACCAAGTGATTAAATAAAGGTTTAAAAAACGTTAGTCTATAAAGGGTCCAAAAGACTCTCTATGCTATGGAAGAAGTCAACAAGGATTCAATTAGGCCGGGACAATGTTTTAACGCTTGCTTTCGTAAGGCAATTTATATTTCATATATATTAAATTAAGTCGAAATACCATAATTATCAACTGTTCTTACTACATGCAGATCTGAACTGAATTCATTACCAGGGGGATCTGCCCCATTAATATAATGATATAACTTAGTGAATTGAGAAATCAAGCAGAGTCTTCAACATTCGTTTTAATCTTATTCGAGTTATACACAAATTTAGGATCATGGTTGACTAGCTCCAACCATTTTGTGGAATTACTGTGGCTAGATCCATCAACTAATTGATTCCAGGCTTAAATGTCAAGCTATGTTTTACATCTGGCCATGACCTTATCCTAGGTTGCACGAGCATGCAGAATTTCCAACCTTTCTTTTGCAGGCTCTTTCAACAAGGAAAGAAAAATATTTTTGCTGATCCACAATCATTGTCAAATGATCCTCTATCTTTATTAATTAACTAATTGGTGCATTGTTTAATAAATGACTCTGAGATCTGTTTCGTTAAAAGATTATATGTTTATAATGCTACGTCTCGATCTACATCCACTTTGCTGCTAATCAACCTGATATTGGATTTGATAATACTTTACTAAATAAAATATTTGTTGATGGCATCCCTTCTTCTTCTTCTGGATGATGATAATGATGAATATTTATATTTAGAAACCATTAAGACTTTGAATACAATTTCAGTCCCTGCTTATCTGTCATTTCTGGTTGAGCAATACAGTGAACAGAATCTTAATTTTCATTAAAAAGGTCAATCATAGGCCCATTCACAATCTTTTGGTTGAAATCCCCAACCCCATTTTTTATCCACGGTTTGTTCACATCAATGGCTTGGAGCAACTCAATCATTTTAAATTTAAAATCATTTAAGGTACAAACTCCCTTTACCCTGCTTTGGGATATTAGAAAAATGAATCAGATAAAACACCTCTACATCCCCAACCATTATTTAATTAATCAGTAAAAATTGAGAATCAGTCCCAATTATTTTAATAGGCACATTAAAAGAAGGTTTTATAAGCGTCACCAGTCCTCCAGTGTACCTACCCTGACTTTTCTTATTGGCCCTGATTTGATACAATGTGTTACCGTCAAGGTTGAGATCATGAAATGCCTGTTCTTCATTAAAAAGAATATCATACTTTTGCAATTGGGCTAAAATATCCGTCAGCATGCAGCATTCTCAAATGTACCCTTCACTCCAGCAATATTCCAAGACATTTTGGAGAAAAGGCTTCAGTTATATTTATAAATAATGTTTGACTCCTAGATTTTCATTTTCAACTACTTGTTTGGCTCTCTCACTTGCTCCCTCATGAACTACATCCCCTTCCAAGTTTCAATTATGAATAGTTACAGAACCATCCCGATCTAGACATGCTTGTTAATCTATTTCTTCAAGGGAGGAGAGTGCTTCATACCGGGTCTTACCTAATACAGACAGAGAACTGGCAGCACAAGGAGCACTTTTCCTTCTTTTAGAAAGAGCACACCTATGCCAACTGTAATTCATGGGGGCCTTCTATTTTCTATCATTCACTTCAGTCAGAGAGAGTACATTTAAATTAACAATCTACTTGTTCTTTAATATAGGATTTAACTTCCCAATGAAATAAACTCTCTGGGGCTGTTTTTGGATAAAAGAAAAATAGGGGTACTCTACTTATGTTTCTGTGATCAGATAATCTCCCCAAGTTGATCCAACCACAAAAGTCACCACTCTCACCTGCGCAAATATTATAAATTTATAGACCTGCAGCGAGGGACGTACCGGGCGTTATAGGCCCTGAAGACTGAGTTAATGGCCTGAGCAAAGCACATTAAAAACAGATTGTTTAAAAAAGCTCCATAACTGAATGCACTTTTTCAGATGACATGAGTGATTCCTGCTTTAACACCTTAGTTAAATCCACAACAAATCTATTTAACAATAATTAGTCCCCACTTTTTCTTTTCTAATTGTGTTGTCCTTAATTTTATTACCATTGAATACAGATGATATATTGTATAATAACTTCTTCCCTGTGATGTCGCTAGCCAGTTGGACATTCAAGGATTCCTTCACTGCGGATTCGAGTAACATATTTTCACTACACTAAGTCTCCTCTTGTCGACTTTGCAGATCGTCCACAATACAGCGGGAATGGGAACGGGTATTGTCATCTATGGATGTAACTACTCGATTCACATTGTGGTCCAATTTGACCTGATTACCTTCTCCATCCACCCCACCCACGCACACAGCCACTCTCTTTGTGCCTTTGAAAGTGTCTTTCTTTAATGATCTCTCTACCCTAAGGATTCCTTACTCTATTTGCCTGATACCTCACAAAATATCTATGCAAAGAAATGTGTTGATTGTTTGTCAGAGTGGTCTGATTAGTCTTTCTCAGCTTTTTCCCAGACATAATATTCGGTAATCTGCCAGCTTTTCTTTTCCCCATGATAACATTGAGGGGGAAAACTTTCTTGATGACTCAAATACTGATAAAATACTTGTGGGGCAAAGGTTTGAAACCACAGCCCAAGTCTGAGGTTTAGGAAAGGATGGGCAGTGCTAAGAGCTAAACTGAATCATGAGGCTTGAAAAGCTCAAAAAGTCAGTAGCTCGAAGGCACGTTATCCACAGTCACTAATCCAAGAAATAGAACCAAGAACAGTACAAATGTAGTGCTAGAAAAATCCTCCAAGGAGAAGTGGAAATAAAGCCACCATAGGCAATATCACCATTTGCCCATATCAATGGCTCCGAACTCACGTCCTTGCATCCTGATAGCCGACTATGCTTGGTCGCACTTTGCTTAGGCACGTCATTTAGGGGTCACCAATGGTCGCAACTGCGACCCCTGTGGTCTTCCTTGCTATCCCTAAAAAAAAGAAAGAAAAATAAGCGCCATGTGGCTCTTTGGTTCTGGAGTGGCTGGCTTTAGAGGTTACACAATCAGCAGTGACCCTAAATAAGAAAGAATAGGAATACCAAATAATTTGTCTTTCTAGAATTCTATACAATAATTGCTAGACTCATTAAAGGTTTATTTCAGGCACACTTCAGGGGGTGAGTCACTGATTTAGTCTGTGCTTAATGCACATCACATTATAGTGATATCGTAACCATATTTTTCGTAGTGCACTTAGGGACAATGCTATGTGATGGCACTTCCTGTTTTGTCAAGGGGTGAAAGGTTGTGTTCCATCGCTTCCCTTGATATTACTTCGGCCTGGGCTCAAATGACATCACTTCCTGTGATGTCATTAGGGGTCAAGGGTCGTGTGATCTCACTTCTGCTACCCCTGTCATTTTGGTGAAATGATGTCCCTGACTTTGCTGCATCTTCATCTACTCGAGATCTATTAATCAGCTGAGCCACACACCTGCTGAAAGGGCTTCTCCTTTTCCACTACAGGGTTCTTCCTGGAGCCGTCAGCCTACCAGCCCCCCACCCCCTCAGCTCGACTATGTTTGGTGTTTTTAGGTGTCATGTGATGAGGGAGACGAGTGTGTATATTTTTTCCAAACTTTAATTCTGATGGACATTTGCATGCTGCACTATGGAGTGCATCAGGGTAAATTTGTAGCAGTTGATATGTTTTTAAGGCTGCTTATTTTTAATGTATGAGGTTTGTATGAAACCTTTGAGTTCACTCGTGAAACGCTCAATCAGAGGCGTAGCTAGGGGGGGCTAAAGGGGCTATAGCCCCTGGTCTTTTGGTTGTAGCCCCGGATAGAATCTCAGGAGCTACAGCCAAAAGGCTAGCTAGCCCCCAGTCCCGACAGTTCCAACATCAGCATAGCCCCAGGTCTTTTCCAGACCTAGCAACACCCCTGCGCTCAATTGTTCCATAAAAGTATAAAACGTCCATGCTGGAATCCCATGTATTCAGCAAAAAGTCAAACATCTTGGCTTGCAAATGATGGGTCATTATCAGGCTTGAGTATTTTTGGTACTCCATATGCAGCAGATACTTCATCGAGAGCAGGAATTACTGCAGAAACAACAGTGGATAAAATCAACTGCAGCTCTGAACATCTGGAATATTTGTCCAGGTCCACCAGGATGTATGTGCCAGAATGAATCGGGACAAAGACATTGATTTCAACGTCTTCCTATATGGTTTGATGCAGTATTGTAATTTCAAGGGGCTCTGGATACGATTGCGGAGTGATGCTTTGACAGATTGTACAGTGAGTCCGGAGTGCAACAACACCTACATTTCAGGGGGTCTAACTGGTGATGGGTGGGGCCACTTCAGAGGCTGGGTGAGGAAAACTCCCTCTGTTCTACCCTGAGGGTTGTCTGGAAGCGAACTCATATATACCCATTTCCCCACCTGTCCCTCTTCTACCAACCACCACACCCCACCTCCCACCCTCTACTCGCCAGAATCAGCTCCTCTGTCCAGCATTACACATAACAACACACCTATATACACACACACTCAGCGCCGGCTCAATGGGCGCCCAGAGGGTGCGGCCGCACAAGGGCGCCATCTCGACGCAGCATAGAAAAGTGTGCATTGCCTCCAGCTCAGTTTCATGTAAACAGCGCTTATTAAAGAATCACAGAGCTATTTACATGACACTGAGCTGGAGGCAAGGCGCCCTTAAACACACTTTACAAGAACAGTAGAGGGCTCAGTCCTGTTGTTTGACTGATATTTGGAGGTTGGGGCTGCACAAATCACACACCTGCAGACCTGGGGCCGGCACTGCTCTCACACACACAATTACACATTCACTCACTCATTTATACATCCCATTGACCACACACTCGCTCATTTACATGCACACCCAGCCCCCCATACACCATGCACTCATTCACACATACATTACATACACACTCCTTGCACACATGTATACATACATAGGGCCTCATTACGACCCAGGCGGTTACCGCCTGGGTCGTACCTTTACCACCATGGCGTAAACTACGTTTACGCCATGGTGGTTGGCGGACTTACCGCCCCATTCCGAGGTTGGCGGGGCGGTAAGTCCCCAATCCCCATTTACCCTTCCCCATTCCCATTTTTGCCCCATAGGGCATAATGGGAGTGGGGAAGGCGTTAATTATGCCACCGTAAATTACGGTGGCGTAATTAACATCAAGGTCCCTTAGCGCCATGGATTTTAACACCTGGTGTTAAAACCTCCATGGCGCTAAGGGACCTCGGAATCAGGCGGTAAGGGTCGGCGCTGTTTACGCCGCCGTAAACCCCTTACCGCCTGAGTCGTAATGAGGCCCTATAGTGAGCTAACATGGAACACCCTTTAACACTGCTATTTTCAGAAAAAGTTTCCCTTGCCTGTGTGCATAACAAAAAACAAGTGCACACATCAGCCCCTCTCCTCAGATGTGAAAGAACACATAACATTGTTATATGTTCACTTGCATCTGTGAGGAGGGGGCTGATGTGTGCATTTCATTTTAGTAAGACATTGCGGTGTTGGAAGCCTTTCCTGAAACTAGATGCTTTAAAGTTTTGCTGCGTTTGTGCAAATACATGTGTCTACACGAACACAGTAACACTTTAAAGTTGCCGTTTTAGTAAAGGCTTCTCCCCTCTCTCTGAGTAGCGAAAAGCCCCGTGCCTCAGCTCAAATTTCGGGGCTGGGGGGCTGAGGTCCGGGCAGCTCAATGGCGTTGTGCGCTTGGTTGAGAGTATCATCAATGAGTGAGTCAATTTTGCGGAACCAGACCTTTGGTGGTAGCAATCCTTTGATGGAGATTGTACCTCTGTGCTCTTCCTGAGAACGAGGTCTATACCTTATCAGTGTAATGATGGCGGATTGAGAAGTGGATTGCTAAGTGGTCTTTTGGTCGTTGACTGCTTTTATTACGCTACAATGAACGAAATTGAACACTGAACGGTATCCAGCTCGGAGTCTCTCTCCACTCTCTATCCTACTGGGAGGAGCTTTTGCTTCCGGCAACCCCCTCCAAGAAGCATTTAACCAATAGAACAGCACGGAGCATGCACGGATTGAGAAGTGGATTGCTAAGTGGTCATTGGTCTTATGGTTAGAGGGGCGCAGAGAAGCAGGAACAGAACATTGGTTGGCTGGTTTTCTGAGGCTGCATTTCCTTCACCACGGTAAGCACGGTGTGGAGTGACCGAGCCTTCCATACCTAAACTATGGAGTGGGAGACTTCTTATTACTGAAAAGGAAGGAGCAGCTCTTAAAGCAAGGGAAGAAGGAAAAATGCTGGACCCGCCATAGACTATGGTATTGAAAAGTGTGGAGCCAAAGAAGCCATTAGAAGTCTAATGTCCACTGAACAAACCTACTCAAAAGCTGAGGAAGAAAGTTTAGTGGTCATGTGGGCGTGTGAGCATTTCCATTTGCAGGAAGCCTTTCACAGTGATTTTGGATTATCAAGCACTCACTACTATAAAGGGTAATCCGAAAGCGCACCTGCCTTCTAGAACAGACGTGGCAACTAATCCTTGAAGCCTATAGTTTTTAAATAAACGCCAATCTAGCCAACGTTCTACCTTACAGCCCTTTACAAATGCAGTTGGAACAAACTGAGGGAGGAGAGGGAACCTATCCACACTTATATCAGACCTACTCTCTACCCCTATTTTCACAAGTAGGGGAAGGTCATCTGTTAGTGCCCAAACACAGAATCGGGTACTTACTCAAGTATTCAATGACGGTGCAAATCCATGCCTCACAAACATGGTAGGCACTGGGTCCAAACATCGTTCAACACTGACGGTGGAGTTAGAAAAATTAAGCTCACACTCCCCTGCAGTTGCACCAAGGACCTTGGTAAAGGAGTGGGCGCATACGCACAAAGTGGGCATGGTGGTGGAGGAAAGTGGACTGTCTGGTCTACAGTCAGTTCCTGTGACAGTCTTGAATGAGTCTATGGTATTGGATGACTCTTTTGGAAGGTTGTGTGAAAACGTGGAGGAAATTACCAACAGAGGTTATAGATCTAATACTTTATGGGCAAGACCCTCGGGGGATCCAACAGGGCTGTACTCAAGTCCCCTACCAGAAAATCCGGGGAATTCATCTCTGGAGAACCCGAAATCCATTCTTAAACAACCTATGAGCAGGGATCTCTTTACACCTAGCAACATGAAGCAACTCATCGGTGATGCCACAAATGGACTCTTTGGGGCTAGCATCTATCTCGGCTCTGCATCTTGTATTAGAGTCCTTGCTTAGGTTATACGATAATATTAAAGATATCGTTCAGGACAATGCTAAGAAAATGTGAACTATTGACTCTAATGTCGCTTTATTACTGGTTGGGTCAAAGTGCTTACATTGTGATCCCTTATCAACAGCTGTGGATTTGGAAAATATTTTTCCTGAGCGTGCTGTCATTGCAGAGACCCCTTGGAAAGCGCCAGAAGGGCATGTGCAGTTGCAACCTGTCAATTCCTTGCTGGAACAAAGTAAGACACTGTATACTCCGACAGTCTTACTGGATTTTAAAACCAAGGAGGTGGACTCAGACACGGATATAGAGTTTCTGGCTGCTGCAGAAACTTCCTTCTCAAATACCAACAAGGGTTTTCATCAACATAATTCCAGAAGACAACGAAAAAAAAGGAAGGGGCAACAAAAGAAAAAACGTACAAATCTTACGGCCCCAAATTTGAATAGCAGAAAAAGGTTCAGAACTTCATAAGTACACTATGGGATAGTGATTCAATTAAGGATCTGGCACTGAAACAACAGCCGCAATGCTCTTCAAATTTGCTTGCAACACCAGATGCTTCTATGTCCTGAGCGGTGAGACCCAAGAAAAACGTAGCATCAAAACAAAGCAAGAAACATTTCTGGGGAACTCTGTCCCATCCACTTTAACTCCATTGGGTTGACTGATGGAACAGGTGGAAAAGGTGGTTTCAGCAGTTTCGGTTCAACAAGTCCGAAGGTGGCAAAAGCACCAATATTATTGTTACCTACAGAGCCTCCTATACTGGATCCTAGTCCCAGACAGACTTATGATCAAAGTAGGGAAGATACATTTGAAGGCACTGTTATGGGATGGGAAATTCCAACACTGCATGCTCTGCGGTCTGATGGCATTGTGCGGGTGGTTTTCCCGAAACCAGGGACCAACAGAGCTGTATGTCATTTTACATCAAACTTAATTGCACAAATCGTTTGGAAGGAACGAGAACTGCTGAGGCTGGTGCGTTATGAACTATTTGACCTCCATGCTCCAGCGGTGTTGGCAGACTTCCTGACTCCAAAAACTCCTACCCATAAGTTGGATGTCCAGTCCTCGAGCTCAAATATACTGACAGGATCTACTACGGCAACCTTAGAGGATTGGTCTTGGTTAGAAGCAGCTGTTCAAATGTTTTCTAAAGCTAGACTATCCAAAATGCCCTCTAGGATGGGGGATTTAAAATTGTGTCATGGAATGTGTGTGGTTTTACAAATTCAACTAAGGACATACAAAGATGTGTGGGAGATGCCAGTATACTCTTAATCCAGGAGTCTATGGCCACGAGCACTTTTGAGCTTGAAGGCTTTCATACCTATTGCAAGGTGACAATCAAGGGCAGTAGGGGCCGCCCCAAAGGGTGTTTGTCGATAGCAATCAACTCAAGGTTAAAGTGTTGCCATCACAAGCTTATGACTCCTTTGAATGACCTCTTAGTAGTAAGTGTGTCTTTTGTGGGTAGTGTTGAAGAGTTCCTTTTGTCAACATATATTGGAATCCCACAAAGCACCCCCTGACAGCTTTCTTTGAGGATTTGGATGGGCTACTGGCGGGGTTGTTGGAAGTGAGTAACATTGACACAGTCATTTTAGGGGGGTTTTAACACCTATTGTGCAGAGGGCTGCAGGTCGAAAGAACAGGATGTGTGGTCCTTCAATCCCACATTGGGGGAGGGAGCTCCACCTAGTGCATGGAATAACCATTTGAACAACTGCAATTTGAAGATTTGTTTGCCAGGTGAAGGTTTCATGGGTCAATTGTTTTTCACTTGGCTTATAGAGGAACAAAGAGATCATAGATTGATCATTTTTTCGTCTACTCCTCAGTGTTATCTCACTGTGACTCGCTTGCAGGTAGCGACCATTTTCCCTTGTTACTCATGCTGCAAGTGCATTTCAAACTTCTTTCAATTGAGTTAGCTGCAGCCTTCATTTTGCTTGCTAGGGGCGGTTCGACGGTGAGATGGAATGTAACAGCGTGTAGAAACCTTTTGAACATATTAGATTGTGAAGTAAAATCAGAGGTATGATGGACAGGAAGTTTCTCGGCAGAGGCCTTCAATCGTACATTGAATAAATGCCTTGGACTCTTGGTAAAGAAGGGGAAGTATAATAGCACAAAACTCATAGTCATTGGTACAATGGTAAAATGAATTTAGCAAAAAAACAAAAGGCAAGACTTGAGGAACTTGTGGCAATCCTCTCAGTCACCTTCTGAATACGCTATACTAAAGAGGAGCAAAATCCAAGCTCGTTACAAGAGACTGGTTATGTCTACCAAGCGAGAGGCCCATATCGCATCCAACCAGGCGATACTTCAAACATTGGTGGGGAATAATCGTGCCAACTTTTGGTCCACGTTTAAGGAAGCCACCAACAGTCTCTCGATTCAGATGGGTTTTCGAGATCCCCGAGCATACTTGGTTGGCTTATCTGAGGGAGGAATTTGCTCGACCTGAGGGGGAGGTTGACTGTGCATCTCTTTCAATGGGTATGAGGGACTGTGCATGGGAGGAAGAGGATATTCGGTGGGCCATAGGCAGAGCTAAAGCCTCTAAAGCCCCAGGTCTTGACGGAATTCCTCTGATGCTCCTAAAGCAGGACCCGGAGGTCTGGCTGGGTCACTTGTTGACTTTATTTGAGAGCATTTACCAAACTGGTAGGGTCCCTAGTACTTGGCAGAAATCAATTGTGATACCAATTAATAAACAGTGCAATAAAACAGACCCAAAAAATTTCAGGCCGATCGCCTTATTGGATGCATCAAGTAACATTTTTGCTCCCTTATTGCTGAGAGATCTCTCTCAACAGATACAATCATTAACCCTTCTTTCCAGACATCAGGTGGGCTTTCACCATGGAATGGGATCTTCTCTAAATGCCACAATAATTTCCCAGCTGTCGGCATTGGTAAAAAAGGGAATGGTGGGCCTGGTTAACATGGCATCCTTAGATAAGTCAAATGCCTTTTATACAGTAAGCCGGGAAACTCTTTGGAGGAAATCTCTTCAGTGGAATGTTCCATTGAGAATGGTCCAGATTTTGGTGCTGTTGCATAGTAATTCTTCCTTGAGGGTTAGATTGACCAGGGAGGAGGCCATCTCAGCACCTGTTCTTACCTTTGTGGGGTTTAGACATGGCTGTGCGGTTCCCCTCCCCTCATTCAACCTTCATATCTCTGACTTGGCTACTTTGTGGGGCTTTGTCCATGAGCTATCTAGGATACAACTTGACCAACGCGCAGTCCAGGAGGGCTTGGAAGGTCCTCTTTATGGGAGGATTTATGCCTCTCTTGACTAAAATGAAGAGAGTCTATTTGCAGTTATGTCACTATTCTTTGGTGCCTTTGATTAGGTTCTATCTCCAGAAGGCTGAACCAACAATCCTCGCGGGGCTAGAAATTGTTCCCTTTGACATGGAGCTATCCCTTAACATGCTGCAGGGTCAGCTTTGAAAAGGAAGCTTGGACCTGAATATTTCTGTACCTAATGTGGTGGTGAGGCATGAGTTGGGCCTTATTTCTCTGTCAGCAAGGGCTTTGTGGAAAAAGTTGGCAGAATACGCTAAATTCTTAAATCCATCAAGCAATTCCCTTTACCAATGTCTGGGTGACATGTCAACTTTACAGTCAGCATTCACATTAAACGCCTTTAAGGCCACTAGGTGCAGGATGATAGGTTCATCAGCAGAGGAATTGAAGGTCATTCCAGAGGCGGTAAAGAAAAATGAGTTTGTAGCTGATTGGGCCGAAACCCTGAATTTGTTAGCAAATGTTTCTCTTTATAAGGAATATGCACATTTAGGAGACGGAGAGCTGATCCCCTGACCTATGTTTCTTTGTTTCCTTATCTGAAAATCCATGGTGTCTATTTGCGCTTCCGTTTGAATCAATTTCCCACTCTTGAATGAAGGAGCAAATGGGATGAATCAGTAATGAAGACCGACTGTAGGTTCTGCATGGAAGAATTGGAGGAAACACTGAAACAGTTCGTTTTGTACTGTGCAGCTTTTGGGGAGGCAGTGGCTGCGGTATTTGGGCTCATTGATCATGTCTGAGAAGTTCTGGGTTAGGCTGATGTGGGGAAATGTGGTGAAACTGATTCTGGCTTTGCATGCTTTTTTATGTGTATTTTTTAGGGAGATTAGATGAATTTTAGTTATATGCAGATGTTATTTGTTTTAAATAAATTTCAGAATGGAAACATTATTAGTTAAATGAAATTCTATTTTATAATACAGTTCAATGTTTTGAAGTGAAATGCTTATTTTTGTAAACTAAAACACATTAATAAAAAAAAAAGTGTAATGATGAAATACACATCTTGTTGCTCTTTAAGATTATGCTGGAGTCAATTTATGACACTTCATCTTTCACGAGCAGGTGTGTATTCAGGTTATGTAAATTGCTTGACCTTTGGGCATCTTTCACATATTTCCATTTAACTAACTGAAGACATTAGATGATGATGATGGTAAAGGGTGGGTCTGTTTTCAACCTTTTCTTGATGTCTTCCAGTGATAGTCATTCAGGCTTGAACTGATGCAAGTGGTAGTTGATGTAGCTGCCTTTCTTTGCTGCATTGGTAAAGGGCGGTGAGGTAGAAAGTTGGCTAGATTGACGTTTTTTCATTGTTTGTGCATAATGTTAAAACTGTAGGCTTGAAGACTTAATTGCCACGTGTGTTCTAGAAGGCAGGCGCGCTTTCCTATGACCATTTACAGTAGTGAATGCTTGATGATCCAAAATCACAGTGAAAGGCTTCCTGCAAATGAAAATGCTCACACGCCCACATGGCCACAAAACCTTGTTCCTCAGCTTGTGAGTAGGTTATTAGGCTTCTAATGGCATAGACTGGGATGATCCAGGGAGAGTCTGAACCATGATCATGTGCGAGCATTTCTTCAAGCACTGCTGCACTGGCATTACAGCCACATTTGTGCAGAGGTTCAGATGAACGGAGGACATGCAAACAGAAGATGCAATGTGGTAGCGTGAAAAGAAATGTTCAAAATCAATGTTCACATGTGGTGTGAAATAGTCAAGAAGGTTCTTTTTCAGGTCATCAAATGTAGTAATTGGCAGTAAGTCTGTCAGTTCATGACATAATCTAAGACCTACCTGACTAAGCAATGTCAATACGCCCTTCTTGCGCTTATTTTCTTGTGGTCAAATGGCATTGATATATACATCAAATCACGTTCCCTTCTTATCCTCCATGGGTCCAGGTTACTGGTGTCGGTTATATCAATGGGCAAAAGTGCCCATTAATAGGCATGTGGGGTATGGGTCTGGCTGGTGTGGCAGGACTGGTGGAAAATATTTCATCTTCCAACATCTCACCAATGGGGGGCTAAGGAAAGAGACACCTTGGAACAGAAGAAAATAGTAGTGATGCACTGTGTGCCTGGAAAATGTGCAGGAGCCGCGGGGTAGACTAAAGAGAGGAAACTAAAATGCGGGTAGGCCGTGCATCTGACCTTTCATGAATAGTGGCAGGCTCCAAGCCACAGCATGTCCAAGTCGTGGTGAGTAGCAGTCATCATTTCCTAGAAGGAGGGTGTGGCACCAGTGCCGTGAGTGCACAGCATGATCTGCACAGAGAACGACTTCTGTGCTAGTAGGGACATGCGTCCCTGTTACAAAGAGCGGGCAGTGAGCTGCGTTGGCCATCTGCAGTAGCACAGCCGTTTAAGATCGGAAGCGCATGCCTCAGCGCTCCCCAAATGAAAGCAGGACTGGCATGTGCACTCAGTCAAGGTGGAGTCCAGTACTGTACCCAACATGTTTGCCTTCTTGTTGTTAGGGACAGTAATGTCAGCAATCTGGATAAGATCATATTACTGCACGCAGGAGTTATGAGCCTCCCTGCATGTACCAGAAGAAGGCTCAACTTGGTCGATTGAAACATAGGCATTTGATTTTCATCTACGATTGGGCTGCATTGAAAAGTACTTTAATTCTGTTAACATTATAGGCATTGCTTGTATCTGACCAATCATCTGCGTACCGTCCCCATAGTTCTGGATAATGGCCCCCTTCTGCAAAGGTAGATCATGTAGAACATGTACAGGCTGGAACTCTACTGGTGCGGGAAGGAAAGCACCAGAAGATAGGCCTTCCTAGCCTATGCCGCCAGACTTTGGAAGTCTGAGTCAAAGAGTTTGACTTGAAATTCTGTGTACAAAACCTATACTTGCCCTCACAACTAAATCTATACAATGTGTAGGGATGTCAGCATGCAAAAGAAAGTGTTCAACATAAAGTTCTGAGCTTCTTCCAGCTTCCTTTCAGCTCCTTTCCCCAAGTGTAAAACATTGCCACAAAAAGTCTCAAAGTTACCTTTCTTAGGTTGCAGGTGATACAGTTTTAAACAATCCTCGGGGTTCCCTTCTCCAAGTTCCAAGTAACACAGATCTTCCAAGTAATAAAGTTCATGATGCCTCAGGGCTGTTGTGCGCTCTACAAATGTGAATAAATAAATAAATAAGCACAAACGACTCTTGAGGTTCCTTCCACAAGTCAACAAAAGTAGTTCCTTAAGTCTCAGGGTTCCCTTCCCCAAGACTTTAATTTCATCATCACAGGTGTCCTTGTCTTCTTATGAGTCTCTGTCACACTGACTTGCAACTCTTTTCCAACATTTGTTTTCGGGTGAGCCTCTTGGCTACATAAGAGTTTGCCTTCAAGGTTTAATTTTATTCAATCTTCAATGTACCTTTGTTTAGCTTGGAGTATAAAGTTCCATTCAATTCAGAATTCACCATGCATTAGTTTAGCTTAATTGTAAGGTTCTGTTCACTTTGGAATTCAATATGCATTAATTTGGCTTAATTTCAAAGTTCTGTTCACTTTGGTATTGAACATGTACTAGTTTTTCTTAATTGTAAGGTTCCGTTCACTTCGGAATTCAACTTGCAGTAGTTTTGCTTAATTTCAAAGCTTTTATTTAGTTTGGTATTCAATAGACATGGGTGGGGCTTGAGATTCAATTTGTATTCAGCCTGTTATTCAATATTCATTCGTTTTACTTTAATTGAAATGCCCAGCACTCGGAGACGTTCGAAAATGTTCCTCCTGAGACACGCGACCACTCTGATACAAAGTATTCATCAACAATGGAAATGTTCAGGCATTCATGCACCAGGTTCCTCCTTTGACAGAAACTCACCAGTGGCTTTGGTAGCTTTCCCAGCAGCGCGGAGCAAACAGCCTCTGCTTATGCTCTCAGGGGTTCCACTCATGCCCCTCCAACAATCCTGTGCCGGCATCTTGATACAGGGGGACGTGCACCTTTCATGCAAGGGAAAAGGGCAGCCTCTCCACATGGCTCCCTTCTCAGCTCTTGGTCCGTTCCACGGAGTTCCAGCTCCCATGCAATGCTTCCTGGGGCCCTCTCTGCAGCGTCTCACCATGCTGCACACGGCAGACCGACCCACAGCAGTTTCCTCCAGCGGCTCCCCTCTCTTCAAACCAGGTTCCCTTGCTGCTCCTCCCCATGTTGCTTTCTACTCCTTGTTTTATACACCTACAACCCTTTAACAGGTTGCAGGTGTGCTTTTTCATTTAAGCTTGACTGAACCTGATCAAGGGGACATGCCTGACCTTCATAATACTTTGCAGGCATCTTCTTTGTTCCAGTACTAAAGTGGTGAAATGGCAGAGTGTTCCTTACTCTCAGCTGTCTCTTCCTCGTCTCAGTACTGTCAAGTGTCATATGAGGGGAAATGAGGGGAGCTGACCTACAGTAACCCATATAGGTTGGGGAAAAGTTAAGCTGTTTGTCGGTTAGAAACGGGGATACCATGTCTCACCTGGGTGCACCACACTTCTAATCTCCAAGGACTCTCCACCCAGGTGATCCTCTGTTGCTTAACCAACCCCAGGGTCAGGATGCAAGAGTGATGGCCTTTCCCTGGCCACATGAGAATAGAATCCAGGCGGTTTAGAAGTGAGGATACCCTCAGGTTTCTCACAGTCGTAGGGGCTTTGGAAATTCTGATGATGACTCTTTCTGACATTCTGCATGTCTGCCAACTCAGGCCTCCACCGCGCCATGCCAACCATGGTTTTGCCAGTCTAGGAACTTCCCACAACCCTCCTTTCTGCCTGAACTAACAACCAAGGCAAGGCAAGTGTGAGGCTTAAACAGTGAGGTAAGGGAACAACAGTGTGCTTGAAGATGTGAGTGTTGTGGGTGTCCTTACCTCCATCCACAAGCATGGCTTCTGGGACATTTTTGTTAAAACTGGAATTTGCGTTTTGGGAGGCGCCAAGAGTGGATGGCCTGTTCTCACTCAAGGCCCAAGAGTAGGCCTGTGGTCCTAACACTTGCCTTTTTCCTACATGCTATCAAGAATCACTGCCATCTCCATTGCCTTATGGGAGAAGGAGTCATCTGGGAGTGATTTGAGCATGTTAAGACACTTAAGAGCTCAATAAGGAAAGAAGTGCAACAAGGCTTGTCGATTTGTTTGTCTACTTTTCAAAAAAGCTTGAGTTGTGATACCTTTTATTGGACTATCTGAAAATATTATGATGCGATGGAATAATGCATGAGCTTTCAAAGCCACAATGACCTTCATCAGCAAAAGGAAGGGGAAAGAAACAGTTCAGAGAGTTTTACATCCAAGGCTGGCATGCAAGGAATTCTGTGCTTTGATCATCTAATCTAACAGTTGCAAATCTACATTATAGAACGTGAAGCTTGCAGACAGAGCAGTTAAATAGTGCTTACATTTACACATTTAAAGCTGTCTAATCTTTTGTGCATTTACAAACGTGAAAAATGCTTTCTAAAAAGAGGGCCAAGTGAACTTGTGAACATGTCTCGGAGTGCAATGCTTAGAAAAGCAGAGGAAGCATGTGTTCCAGTGAATTCATTTCACAGGGAAACTTACAATGATGAAATCCTCTGCACCAAACATGAGCATTTTCAAATCCTGACTGCTTGTTCTGAAGACCCGGTAAGACTGACTGTAGTAGTTCTAACAATTAATAATACTTTGCAAAAAGCAGTTTACACTGCTATGGACAGTGAATTGTCAGTTTAAAAGGCAGAGAAAGCATGTGTTATAGTGCATTCATTTCCCAGGTAAAATTGCATTTAAACCAAAAATTAATATTTTGAAATCATGTGTGCTTATTCTGAAGGCTTAATGCCAACTGACTGCAACGGTTCTAAAAATTGCTAATGTTGTTCAAAAAGCACTTGCATTGCTATGCATATCAATCTTTCCGTTTTTCTAGGTATGGGTAACTGAGGTGTGACTTCAATGCCTTAGCAAGGAAGCATAATTAATAGCATGTGCATGAAACTAAGTCGTACGTTACCAGTGTTCACGAGGTATGTTGCCCGATGTGCAAGGCTTCAAAGGTCACAATATTGTGATATGAAACCCACGTCTCTACTCAAACCTTTGTACTTTAGGTCGAGAATCTCCAAAAACGTGAGTTATATGTTCTTCTGTGTCTTGTATTTGAGAGATTTCCTTTCAATGCTAAAACCAATAGGTCCTTAAGTGTGTGCCCTTCCTGCGTAAAGTGGTGTCGTGGTGGTGTTTCTGTTTTATGGTTTACCACAGATGTTCTCAAGGACACTCCAACTCTCGAAGACATTGTATTGTTGTTGTAGTCAAGGGGCTCTCTGCAGGACACCCCAATCTATCTCATCTAGAGATGGGTCTTCCATAACCCAGGCGTCCTTCGACCCCAGGATGGTTGCTAGAGATTGGTATCCCCTACTACATAAAATTCCATCTAGCTCAGTATGATAGCCTAAAGGCAAAACACCTTATCTTATCACGACTCCCTCAGGGAACAATCTAGGCGGTCCCTGCTCTAAACTCTCCAATGTGATGTAGGTTATGGATTTGTGCCTCCCTGACACTAAGGCCCAACTTGGTCTTATTCTTACATGCCTCACTATTCCTCTCCCTATGTCTAGCTGTCACTCTCCCTAACCACCTGCTACTCTCTGCGCTCCTGCTCCACCCACTCTCTCTCCTATCTCTCCTTGACTAGTCCTCCTGTGCCCTTCCAATGGTCCTCTCTCTATTATCTCTCTCTATTATCTACCTCCACCCTCGGATATTACACCCTGCTCCTTCCCTCTCTCCCCACTATACCATCCTCTCTCCTCCCTACTACTCCCCCCCTTTCCAGACCACTACTTTTCCCCTCTCCACACTGCTACTACTCCTGTCTCCATACTACTGCTACTCCCCTCTTCACACTACTACTACTCTCACTCCACCCACACCTCATTCCTCAATCACCCTCCTTTCACTTCCCCATTAACCATTTTGTTCACTGCCTACTCTCCCTCCATCAGGATCACTCACACAGTACGACTCTCTCACACCAACCAATACCTCATCTTGCACACTCCTTAAACAATTATTCTCGCATTCTTCTGCTCCATCCATCCTCCACCTGATCTCTTGGTCCTCCTGCTCTTCCCTTGACCTCACTCGAACAACCCACACCTTCCTGCTTCTGTTGCCCCCTGTCGGGGAGTTTCTCCCGGGGTCGGCTGGGCCTTCCGCGGACCTCTGGGCTGGGAGGCCCCAACTCCTCCCGCGTATCCCAAAAATGAGTATGAGACACACACAAGAAGCAAAGTGGTTCTGCTGTTTATTGAACAACGGCAGGGATGGGTCTAGGATCGTACGTGTCCGTCCAGACTCTCGAAATTCGTGGGGCTCGCAGGCCCCTTTTTGCCTCAGTATGACACGCTACTTGCGTCACCTGGGAAAGTTAGCAAAAAACCTATCACCACTCTGGATTGGTTCCTCGAGTGGTAGGGTTAGTATAGCATACGTATAGAGAACGCTGTTAGTGGTTAAGGGTCAGTCAGGTGGTATACTTGGGTTGTCCCTTCTATTAGATACTTGAAAATTGTTACACGAAGACCCCTAATGATTGGCTAATGTTAGTGGCGTCAGTGATGAGTGCCCCATGTTCTGATTGGTCCACTCGCGAGCCCCCCAGCCTGGGACTATCGTTGTTCCCAGCTCGCGGTGTACCTGTCATTTGCAACAATATGTAACTATGTGTTCGTGCAGACAATGCGTGGATTTGCTCATATGCCTGAGAGCAGACCATTCCCATCGCTGTAGGTGCCCATTGGGTCATTTCATTGTTGCAGCCTGTGTCTCAGACGTGGGACCCAGGCGACTTCTCCCTCGTGGGTCTGGCACCCTGTCAGGTTTGGCTTGGTCACGTGAGGAGAGACCGTGGCTGAGGCAGAATTCTGCACATTTAAAGTTGTATTTGCCTCTGCGTGTCTGGCTTTGCTTACAGGTGTGACCTTGGCGTCGGCTGGTAGCATACGAGTTGCAACATCGCTCCCTTGGCTATCAGTTCTCGCTGGGCTCGTTCTGCAGGGTCAGTAATTGTACTCTTGCTCGCCCAGTGTTCATGGAGGCTCTTGCTTGCGGCCTACTAGGGCCTGGTGCATAGGTGGGGATGTTTAATGGACGGCACTTAAGTTGCGGTGTCACATTGCTTCATAGGCGGTATCATGTCTTCGTTGTATTTTCATCATGATGCAAGGGTCGGGAGAAGCATCAGCAAGCATGTAAACGAGTGCTTTGTGCACCTTGCGTTTCTGCATTTCGGAGAACCTTTGTGAAAAATAATAAAGATGCGCGTCAGTGGGTGTGTCCGTCACCTACGTCATAGCACTGAGTATGTTCTTCGTGTGGATTGGTGTGGGGGCGTCCAGTGTGCATGGTTGCACGGGTGTTCTGACAGTTGACTAGGTCGTCATGGCATCTCTAATGATGTAGGTCCTTATTGTTGAAGGGCTTAGTCGAGTTCATCCATGCCACAGGTGTCGGCTTGAGCAGGGCAGGCTGGCGGGCAGGCTGGTGGGCACATCTGTATGTTCCTGTACCAAGGTATTTGGTCGTCTGGTAGATAGGCAAATTCATCTCGTGGTGGGTGTCTGGGTCGCGATCCTCTAGGCCAGGGGCGTGAGGAGATTGGGGGAGTCTTTTCTCCCATTATCCCACTTCAGTCCCCCCTCTGGTCGACTTGTCGACCACAAACATATCCTTTTCTTTATCTCCTCTTACTCTCCATATTTTAGTTACTCCTCCCAGGTGTCCATAGTGGTTAACATGGTCCTCAAATGACCAATACATATATACACAACTTCCTCCCGGTTTTCAGTATACCCATCTCCCGATGTAGCTCCTCGGGTTTCTTGGGTTTTCGAGCTTTACGGATGGCGGGTCCAGGTGGTTGGTGATGATCTGTTTGCGCAGTTTCTCTCTTTCCTTTATTATGGTGTCTGTGTGCTGGTCATCATCAGTTGGCATCAAGGGGTGCATACCAACCATTTCGATCATTTCGTCTGTAATGCATGCCTTCCGGGCCTTCCAGAACCTTATGATAATCAATGCAGCCCCTGCCAGTATTATACATCCAACTATAATCTTTAGCCCGTCCGACATCCATGATGGCATCCATGACCATAACAATGAAAACCAGCCATCGTCCTTCTTCACTCCTTTACTTGCTTCCATCATTTTGGAGTGCATCTGGGCCAGTTGTGACACTGCTTCGGTGAGTGTACCATTGTCGGCATCGTTAGCAGGAATAAATGTGCAGCATGATTGTCCTATTTTTGCGCAAACTCCTCCCTCTATCGCTGTAAGGAGATCCAATACATATCTGTTCTGTAGTGCTACCATCCTCAGAGCCCGTAGTTCCTCTTTTATTGCGTTGAATCCGTTTACTGTTGAATTAATGGTCATCATCACTTCCCATCGGGTTATCTGGAGCCATTTAGCGTTTGCATAAGCTTGTAGTGCAGGGTGTATTATTGACGAGAAGAACATTGCGGCTCTGCTAAATAATCTGTGTTCTGGTGGGATAGAAGTGAGTGCTGTTTCCGACCTTCCCCACAGGTAGTTTCCTGTCTCTTTTTCCTGTTCAGGACATTATTGTTGTTGTTGTCGTTGTCCGAACCCCTCTGTGATTGGACCAATCTCTTCTTCCTCTTGTTCCCTTCATCCATTTTGGGGAAGTTGGCCATGTTCACATGTTTTTGGGGCACCACTAGTGATGGTACATTGATGTGTACCATTGTGCATATACCATTCCACAACGGGGGCAGGGTGTGATATGCCTTGTTTCAGCAGGCCCAGTAGTGATCCATTAACACTGCTGTTCCTGCACCCCCCTCTGGTAACTCTAACACGCTTTCACAGTTGGTGTTGTATCCCACCTCCACATCTCCTCTGTGTTGGTAGCATAACTTGGGCGCGGTCAGCGGTAGTATGCTCATTGGGTCTTCATCCTTCTCCATCCATGTCAGCATGGGTACGTACTTGCCCCATATCATCCAACATCTGTCATTGTGTTCCTTTATGGTGGTAATATTTTCTCTTGTTACCATGTTGCTACCGACCACTCCTATGTCCCATTCATTGTTCATGTATGCCTTCCCTGTTATTGTTACCAGTGGTCTTTCCCAACAGCCTTGTGTACCAGGAACTTCAGTGGCGTAGCAATCACATGGTAGGTATTGTAGTGTTACTTTCTTCGTTTCTCCCTTTTCAGGGCCACTTGTCATGTATCTGAACGCTTCAGCATGCAAACTGCTCTTGTGGTAACTCAAATATGACTTGAGGAAATTGTTTTCGTATGGATATGTGTCTCGCGTTTTCCACACCATGGAATAGTGCCAGATATATTATACATCGTGCCGTCTTCTCTTCTATTTCTGTGGCGACGAATGTTCAAGAAGCGCTCATGGCGTATGGGATCAATGAGAAAACATAACAGCTGTCTTCTGTTGTCTGCTTACCTATTTGGGTCATGTGCTGGTACCACATGTTGTTCGAGACGTGTGCTGAATCTGTTATGTAATTATCAATACCCTTATTATCTGAGTATGTGCTGCGTTTAACTCTACTTCCTTTATGCGGAGGGTTGCTAGTACCACCTGACGTAACACCTGTTTCAGCCGTGGGAGGGGGTACGTTAGGTTTGGGTGCAGCCATAATATTGATAGCATAACTTTTCTGCCATACAGAGGCAGCCAATAGACCAGTGATGACCAATACTCCTATCATTTTTATTACAAAAGCTAGTCTCACCGGCATTTGCTCTTACCTTGCTGCAGTCCGGCAGCTTATTCTTGCGACGTTAAAGTTGCCCGCCTGAAAATTCTCAATATGCTTGTTAATATGGTTAGTTGTGGTTATCAAGCCCTCCCTATCAAGTAGTCGTTAAGTGCCCAGGCAAAGAGCTGTTCCCACGCCAACCTAAGTGATCTATCTCTTAGAGCAGGTAAGTTCTGGTGAAGATGGGGCATTGATTGTTCTATGGCCAAAATAAATGCGGTGTAATAGACGCGTACCCTCCTTCTTTTTAGGTACTTTGGCCTTCTTATATGATATACAAATTGGTGTGATAGGGCTTCAGGGTAGTTATCGTCCGCGGGTAGCATCTACTCCTGGGCAATGTACGCTGTTAGTTACTTATTTTCTTAACAATACAATTACACACGGTACCTGCATGTGCGAGAGAAGAAAAAGAGAAAACATACAAGTGTTTACATGTGTATGTGCGCAAAACAATGTCCTTCAATTGGGGGTGACCTTAGTGGGCAGGGGGTTTGGGGCTCAATTGGCGGAAATCTGTTTACTTTTTGATCTCGTGACCATGGGATGGGCTGTGGGCAAGTGTCCAGTGTCTATTTCAGTACTTGTCTCTGGGGACTCTGGGGGGTGATATGGTGTAGTGACACTAATGTCGTCAGCTGTGGTCGACGTCTCCTTCTCTGTAGGTGATGCTGTCGTTGTCCTTCCAATGGCCCTGTCGGTAACGCTAGGGCGGGTATGGAGTTTGTAGATCTTCACGTTGTGTAGGTGATTCCAAGCACGCTTATCCTGCAACTTCACAGCTCTCGTAGATACCTCCTCTACCAAGTGAGGACCAGTAAAGCGTGGGCTGTTCCACTTTCTATTGAAGTTGCGGAGTAGCACATGGTCACCTTTAGCAATTTTGCTGAGTCCTTCCTTTTCCAATTCTTTGTCAGCGTCTTCTTTTTGATAACTCTTAGACCCGCCCCGCGTGCGCTCGAGCTGTTGAGATACAAACGCTACACTAGTAATCAAGGAAGACACATATTGGTACATTTCATCACCAAGAACAGTTGCAGTGTTTTCATAATCTGTGAATGTTCTTGATGTAGGCGTTAGAGGAAGGCGCATTTGACGTCCGGTCACCACCTCGTGAGGAGTGAGGTGGTGGTCTGACCCTGGCCTATTCCTTAGCTCAAATAGAGCTAGCGGAAGACAATACAACCAACTCTTCTTTGTTGTTTGCTGTATCCTTGCTATTTCCTCTTTCAATAGGCCGTTCAGGCGTTCACATATACCGTTGGCCTGCGGGTGATATGCACACGCAAATTTATGCTTAATGCCCAGTAAGGACATGATGTGCTGAAACATTTCATTAGCGAAGTGCGGGCCGTTATCTGACCGCAGTACTTCACACACTTCCCACCTGGGGAAAACCTCCCTCACCAGAAATTTAGCTGCTCTGAAAGCGTCTGCATGTGAGCAGGGTCCTGCCTCAATCCACCTGGAGAATGGGCATACCACTACAATCATATACCTATTTCCTTGACATACATTGATCATATCAACGTAATCAATATGAATGTGCAGGAAGGGTCCCTCTGGACGGGGTATAGTACCTTTTATCACTTGCAGCATGTGACTGGCCGTAAACTGTTGGCATGTAAGGCAATTGCTGATAAAATTTGTTACATGAGAATTTAACTCGGGGCAGAACCAGTCTTCCCTAATTCGTGCTGTAATAACCTCCTTCCCTGTATGAGCTGGGTGATGGAGCTGGCCCAGGGCGGTGTTCAATAGTGCCAATGGCATGACCATCTTTCCAGTGTTACCCTGACGCCATAGTGCGTCAGTTGGCGACATTGTACATCCTCTTTTTACCCATAGTTCCTTTTCTTCCATTGGTGCGTCCACCTGTAATTCCATTATCTGTGTGGCTGGGAGATGGGTGTACCCTTCTTTTATCAACATCTGTTTAGCTATCCCCCTCCCTCTCCCTCTCTCTGACTCTGGGGGGTTCCATAGTTCACCAAAATACGCCGCATGTTTGGCACGTGCGTCTGCTGTTTCATTCGCTTTTGAGATATGATCTTCTCCATTAGTATGTGTGGGACATTTGACCAAAGCTATTTCTTGGGGATTATTGATTACTTCAATTAATTCAGCTAACAAGAGAGCATGTTGCACTGGGGTGCCGTCAGCTCTCCTAAACGCCATTTTGTCAACCCAGAGTGGACAGTTGACGTGACATATGCGCTATCAGAATATATAGTAACTCTTTTGTCAAAGCTTTCCTTCAACGCCAAGATCAGTGCAACCAATTCTGCTGCTTGAGCCGAATAATGCTGTGGCAACTGTACACATTTCACCGGGACACACACCAATTCTTCTGTCATTTTTACAACTGCTGCCCCAGTTCTCCTTATCCCATCACTCTGGTCTATTTTTGATGACCCATCAATGAACAAGAGCTCTCCTCCATTGAGCGCATCCTCTTCAACTTTTCTAGTACATGAGTACATTTCGGTAGTCTGCGTACAGTCGTGAGCATAATCACCTTCCTCAATAACTTCCGCTATAAACCTTGCAGGGTTAACTGTACTGCATCTAACAATAGATAGTTCTGGTCTAGATAATATGATCTCATAACCTGACGCCCTCTGCGTGGTTAGTGTGGACTTAGGCTTGTTCAATATTGCAAATAGTGCATGCTCCACGAATAGTGTGGTTGGGCACCCCATTGTAATAGATGATGATTTCTCTACCGCGAAGGCAGCTGCGGTGAGACCTTGTTCACAAGGGAAATGACCTAACATAACAGGGTCCAAGTGACCGCTGTAGAACGCTATTGGCTTGTATCCCATGCTTTTTTTCTGAGCCAATACTGCTTTCATTACTGCTGAGTCGCAATGTGAAAAGATAAGGAACTGTCGTTCATAATCTGGGGTGGCAAGTACTGGAGCAGTTGATATCGCGTTTTTTAGCTCGTCAAATGCTTCCTTCATTTCCCTTGTCCACCCCAATTTTTTCTCCCCTTTGTTTGCTTCTCTCAATGCTTCAAGTAGGGGTCCTATGTATGAGCTGTAATCAAAAACCCATGCTCTACAGTAGTTGCACAACCCCAGGAACTGCTGCAGCTCCCTCACTGTTTGTGGCAATGGCGTGTTTGATATAGCCTGTGCTCTTTGTGGTGCAATCTTTCTTCCGTGTTGGGATATTAGTTGACCAATGTATAATACCTGTTCCTGACAGTACTGTAACTTTTCTTTGTCTACCTTGTAACCTTTTTCAGCCAATATTGTCAGCATTTTCAATGAGTCCTCCCTGCACCTTTTCTCGCTTGTGCTGCAAATTATTATGTCGTCAACATATTGCAGCACCGTACTTTCCAATTCAACATTTCCCAAGTCCATCTGTATTACTATGTTGAAAATTGAGGGTGACTCGCAGTACCCTTGTGGTAACCTGGTGTGTTTCCATTTTGTGTTTCTGTACGTGAAGCTTGTCAAGTCTTGTGAATCTGGATGCAGGGGTATTGAGAAAAAAGCATTTTTTAGGTCAATCACTGTAAACCGTGAGGCCTCTGCTGGAATTCCACATAATATTGCGGCCGGGTTTGCTGCTATGGGGTATTCTGCTTCCAAAATGTTGTTCAAGGGCCTGAGGTCCTGGATGAAACGCCAAGACCCTCCTTTAGCTTTGCGCACTGGGTACACGGCCTTGTTACATGGTGATTCTGATGGTACCAGTATGCCGTTATTTATTAGGGCCGTTATTGTTTTGTATATGCCCTTATCTGCCTCTTTTGATAGTGGGTATTGCTTCACTCTAGGGAGAATTGCACCCTTTTTCAGTTTTATTCTTACTCCCCCGATACTCTTTATGCAGCCCACGTCATAGGGACTAGTGGTCCACAGTGATGTTGGAACTTTTGCCATATCTTCCTCGTAAAAGGGAACTGGGGTAGATGCGGGTGCTTCAAGTGCCATGGCAATTTTCTGTGCCACTTGCTTGTATGTCACTCTCAGCCATATATCTACACTCATCATAAATACCATTTCACCCTCTTCCTTGTCTTCTGAAAAGAGCTCCTCATCCGATACCTGGGTGAGCCTGCATCCCTCAGCCAGCGCTATCACTGCCCTCCATGCTCTTCCTTCCCGGTCTTGGGCATGTACTGCGATATAATCAGCAGTCGCTATAATGCTCTCGATGCTCACTGAAATCACCTTTCCTTCTGGTTCATTGGCTGGTGTCTCAGATCCGAACAAATAGGCTGCTGGCCTCCTCCAGATCTTCCCTTCTATTCCTGGCATCCATGCAAATGCCATGTCTGTTCCGTACTGGAACAGTTCGCCATCTACTGGCTCAGCCCGAGTCACTGTCTGCCCACAGTATGCTTGCATAATTTGCCGTGCAGTGAGCATGTTTATTCCTGGGGTGGAATAAATTATGCCGTCCTCCGTGAAGGAGATTGTCATATTCAACCTGCTCATTATGTATCTCCCAAGTATGTTTACTGGCGACTCCCTTGAATACAGGAGCGGGACGGACATGTCATAATCCCCTATTGATAAGGAGATGTTATCAGTAAAGGGAACCAACCCCCCAAGCCCCAGAGAATCCTTGGGTGTTCATGGCCTCACCTGACATCTTAAATTTACCTTCCCTTATGCAAGACCGGGTTGCCCCAGTATCAACCAGGAATGATAATTTTTTGTCACCTATCGTTACCTCAATGCGTTGTTCCTCCGCACTATTAGGTGTTACCGACAGGATGGGACACACCAAGGACGTCTGCGGGCTGTCCTATTGTGGGTATAATGATTGACCACTTCCTGTGTAAGGGTTGTGTCCCAGGACAGTCACCCTTCCCAGTTGTGTTTGCTGTAGCTGTGTATTGGTGGAGGTTACCTTATGGTCCTGTATTTGAGTGGGCTGCTGTACTTGCTGCACTTGGTGTTGTTGTGATATCGCTACCTGTTGTTGCGGTAGTGAATATGTCTGTGGCTGTTGTTGTGTTACTAACTGTTGCTGCGTGCTGCCCTGTGGCAGTCCCTGCTGTTGTTGGTAACCCTGCTGTTCCCTTGTAGGCCCTTGTTGTCCCTGTTCCCCCCACGCTGGTGTGGAGGGTCTCATTCTACATGTGCGTGACATGTGTCCTAACAATCCACAAATCCAACATACAGGTGGTTCCCTGGTCTGCCATGGGAAACTTCCTGTATTATCCTGGTATACTGGTTGCCGAGTGGGGTAGAAGCTTCTGAATCCTCCCCCTTGCTGTTGTGCGTTATAGCCATATCCCCTCCCCCTCATCATTCCTCCCCTTCCCCTGTTGTAATTATAATATCCAGCTCCTGATGTCGAGTATCCTCCTCCCATATTAGCCGTGTATGGTGGGGGTGGTGACAGCTGTTGTGTTATAATTTGTGGTGATTGTATTTGGCAGGGATCTTTTGCGGCCACTACTTGTGTGGGGTTTGGTGCCATTGTTGTAGGTGTAGTTATTAGTGCACCTTCCATCGTGTACTTAATCAGTTTTTTCTGCACTAATTTAGCCTCTTCCGCTTTTCTATCTTCTTCCTTTTGTTTCATCTTTTCTTGCCATGTCCTACAATGGTGTACTATTGTCAGTTGTATTTCTGGCCAAGCCTTTGCTTCCATCCCCACTACTTTCTTCAATTGTTTCTGCACTGCCTCCGGGAGCCCTTGTATTAGTATATGATAAAATATTGCCGGTGTTTTGTCCCACTGCTCTCTAGTTTCCATACGCCACTTCTCTTGAATTTCCTGGATATAATCAACAGGATCTTCGTTCTCACGCATCTTGCGTGATGTAATTGCTCCTATGTCTGAGGTGTCTGGGTATTGTACCCTTAGTGCTTGCCATAATGCATGTCTGCAGTTTGCAAATGGCGCCCCATCGTGTGATGTGTTTGTTATTGTGACCCCGGGGAAGCCCGCTCTCTTCCAGATGTCATCAGCTGCATCCCCTAATATTGATATTAGTAGGCCTTTCACGTCTCCTACTGCCAGTTTCTGTCCTGCAGTGTTTTTTTCCATCTCATATATCCATTTCCCCGCTCCTCCACTTAGTGATGGGAGCCTACACTTTATATTTTCCTTGTCTGCATGCTTCCAAGGGACATATTGTGGTCTAACCCCTCCTCTCTCCAAAAGTGGCATTAGGTTGTGTCCTATCTGACCCCCTGGGTGTCGCGGTGTTGAGTCCGTATACCCCTCCTCTTCTTCCGTGTCGTCTACATCGTCTGTTATGTCCATATTTCCCCCGCTCATAGCTGTTTCCCCTTCATCTCTTCCCCTTCGTTTATTATTTCCTTTATTTGATGTGGGCGTGTGTGTTCGTTCTTCCTGCCTGAGTCCAGGGAGATCTCTAAGCCTGCCAGCGTAGGGTGTGTGTTCCTGAGGGGCGGGTGCGCGTGTAGGTGGACATGTTGGATGGGATGATGAGGGTGTAGCTGCACGTGTGTGCCTTCCCGCCATTCCTTGCTCTTCTTCCTCACTTCCCCCCAGTTCTTCCTTCCTTCTGCAGGCCCATGGTGATTCCCTGTTGGTTCGGGTGATGTACAATTTATCTAAACTTTCCCTTTTCCCGTTTCTTCCTTCTCTGTCTATTCTTTCTTCTTCCTCGCTGCAAAAATCATCCAAGAGCGACAACCCCCAATCTGTCTTTTTCCCTCGAATCGTCACTGTTTTTAAATCTATTAAATCCGTTCCTCCCACTTCTTCTTTACCAATTGCTCCCCTTTGCGCTGATGTTGTTGCTACTTCTGTGTCCCTGCGTACATATTTCCTTATTCCACTCTCCCCTCTCCTATCTCCTCTTTCCCCTTCTTTTTTCTCTACTATTTCTCCACCTATTTCCTCTCTTTTCTTTTTTAATTCCTCCATTACTTCACTACTCATCTTTTCTAATATCCTTTCTTCCTCTCTCCTCCTTTCCCATCTCTCTCTTTCCCGTTCCAATATGCTTTCTATCACCCTCCCTTCTTCGTATTTCTTTGTGGTTTCTGATAGTATTTTTCTCTTCCATATTTCCATTTCCTTTTCTTTCTCTTATTCCTCCCTTTTCTTGTCGCGCTGTGCTGCTCGAGATACCCTTTCTGCTGCCGCCTTCACCCTTTCAGCTTCCCTCTTTCTTTCTTCTGTTCGTTCCCTCATTTTTTCTAACTCATTCTTACTTTCTTTCCTTTCTCTCCTTCTCTCTCTTTCCTCCCTCACAAGCTGTTTGATCAGGGCGTTTTGCTCATTCCTTAAATCCTCCAATCGTTCCTCCAAAATCTCCTCCTCTTCTCGTAACAGCTCCCCTTCCTTCCTTTTCCCCTTTCCCCTTTTATCTCGCTCTTACTCTCATTGTCCTCGTTCATTTTTCTTACTACCTCCTTCTCTTCTCCTGTTAATGAACCTCGCAATTTTAATAACACCTGCGCAGCTACCCACTCGTCGTGTCCTATGGCTGCAATTTGTTCTTCACTAGTCTTCCCTTCCCTTGTGGGCATCTTCGTATAAGTTGACCCTACCGTACTTGTCGCCTCCCCCCCGTGTAGCCACCTGTAGCTGTATATGGTGGTGGGCTGTATGCTGGGTTCGAATACCCCTCAGCCGCCCTTAATTTTTGCCTCACTACTTCCCGTAGCTCCGTTATAGGATATAACCCCCCTTCCTCCTTTTTCACTACTTTCGCTAAGGGCATGTCGTCGGCCTGCTCCTTTTTTATTTCTGTTTCAATTACGTTGCTAGGCTTTTCTCCTCCCTCTTGTCCTTTCCCCCTGCACTGTGTGCTTTCACTCTCTTTTTCCCCATTCTCTTCTTCTTCCTTAACCTTCTTCTCCTCCTTTGTTTCCCCCACAGTGAACATTCCGGTCGGTCCTGGTCGGGACCCCTGGAACATCCTCCATAAGTTAAACACCTCCACATGGTGCGTCAACTTCTTCCCCTTGTATGTGTTATGTAGATGGGTCAGTAGTGAGTGCTGGACATATGGGTCGAAACTGCCGTTAGGCGGCCAGGGTGTCGTCATTTTGTTGTTCGTCCCCTGGGTCCATTCTATGCTGTATGTAATCAGTTTCTCCCTATGGGGTGACAGTGTTTTACATATATGCTGTAGCGGGGTAGTGAGGGTGTTCCCCCACCCTCCCGATCCTATCCCGTATGACATGGTAGCACTGTGTTGTTAGCCTCCCTCGATATGGTAGTGGTTACCTCGCTAATAATAAAAAAAAGAAAGCAATCAAATATAACGCTTGCAATTATGTATCCTTTTCTGTCTTTGTTTCTCTCACCTAACACCGTTACGGCCCCCTACGGCCAAGGCGCACGTAGCCCCCTGCGGCTGCGTACCCTGTGTGACGTGCTTATACAGCCGTCCCACTTTCTTCACCCCTCCTCCTTCTTCCTCACTCGTCGTGGCCGGCGTTCTCCGTGCGCGGTCACGTCCCCCTCTCCACCTGGCCCCGATTTAATGGTTGCCGTTGACCTTCGTGCTCTCCCCCTTACCACTATTTGCTTCCCCACCACTCTTTAACAATGCTGCATGCTCGAGGTATCCTTTGAAAGCCCTACAGGTGACGTCACCGACCTCTTCCAAAACTACCGGTAAGTTCTTTTCACATTTCAAAAGGCTCGAAATAAGTTTTCTTATTTATCCCCGTTAACCCCACAGCTGTCCTCTTGTCACGCCTGGAACAAGGTAACCAATAATATAATCAGACTGCGCACGCTGCGTCGCCTCGCGTGTGATACGCCCCTCAACATGAGGGCTTAACCAGCCAATTATCTTCCGTATTAGGCAACCAGTTAGCTACCGCCTACAGAAAAACGTCATCTATCTATCGAGTTTCTCTGCTCGATCAATAGGGATCCTCATCTACTCATTGATCAATAATCGCCAATTCGTAGGAAACCGCACACACACACACACACACACACACCCTTACAGGTGGCCGCGACCTAGGCCAATCAGTGTCTACGAGCGGCCGCACGTGATGTTTTCGTGCTCCGCCCACTCTTCTTCGTAGCGTAGCGGACTGCTCTCGCACTTGTCCAGCTACCATTCACTTCACCGTCAACACTAATTTATCAAATCTTCGCCGCGCACCTTGGTAACACCTCCCACCTCCCTTATTCCATTCCTCCCCCCTCCCTCACAATTTCACATTGCTTGTTGGGTGTGGCATACTCACCAAGTTCTCTTGATGCGGGGCTGCTCGACTGTGTGCACCCCTCCAAGCGGCTCGCCACCTCCCCTCGTCTGGACCACGTCTGGACACTCGCCAACCGCAGGCAGGATACTTCTCAACCGCCTCCCGAGGGCCAATATCCGGATTGCGCTGTCCGGTCTTCTCGCAGTTCCGCGATGGTCCTGTAGTCCTCAAAAAGGGGGCAACGTGAGTACTCGGAAAAATAAAATAAAAGGTAGATCGTAAACAGATCTCAGCAGTGCCTCCAACTTGTCGGGGAGTTTCTCCCGGGGTCGGCTGGGCCTTCCGCAGACCTCCGGGCTGGGAGGCCCCAACTCCTCCCGCGTATCCCAAAAATGAGTATGAGACACACACAAGAAGCAAGGTGGTTCTGCTGTTTATTGAACAACGGCAGGGATGGGTCTAGGATCGTACGCGCCCGTCCAGACTCTCGAAATTCGTGGGGCTCGCAGGCCCCGTTTTGCCTCAGTATGACGCGCTACTTGCGTCACCTGGGAAAGTTAGCAAAAAACCTATCGCCACTCTGGATTGGTTCCTCGAGTGGTAGGGTTAGTATAGCATACGTATAGAGAATGCTGTTAGTGGTTAAGGGTCAGTCAGGTGGTATACTTGGGTTGTCCCTTCTATTAGATACTTGAAAATTGTTACAAGAAGACCCCTAATGATTGGCTAATGTTAGTGGCGTCAGTGATGAGTGCCCCATGTTCTGATTGGTCCACTCGCAAGCCCCCCAGCCTGGAACCATCGTTGTTCCCAGCTCGCGGTGTACCTGTCATTTGCAACAATATGTAACTATGTGTTCGTGCAGACAATGCGTGGATTTGCTCATATGCCTGAGAGCAGACCATTCCCATCGCTGTAGGTGCCCATTGGGTCATTTCATTGTTGCAGCCTGTGTCTCAGACGTGGGTCCCAGGCGAGTTCTCCCTCGTGGGTCTGGCACCCTGTCAGGTTTGGCTTGGTCACGTGAGGAGAGACCGCGGCTGAGGCAGAATTCTGCGCATTTAAAGTTGTATTTGCCTCTGCGTGTCTGGCTTTGCTTACAGGTGTGACCTTGGCGTCGGCTGGTAGCATACGAGTTGCAACATCGCTCCCTTGGCTATCAGTTCTCGCTGGGCTCGTTCTGCAGGGTCAGCAATTGTACTCTTGCTCGTCCAGTGTTCATGGAGGCTCTTGCTTGCGGCCTACTAGGGCCTGGTGCATAGGTGGGGATGTTTAATGCACGGCACTTAAGTTGCGGTGTCACATTGCTTCATAGGCAGTATCATGTCTTCGTTGTATTTTCATCACGATGCAAGGGTCGGGAGAAGCGTCAGCAAGCATGTAAACAAGTGCTTTGTGCGTCTTGCGTTTCTGCATTTCGGAGAACCTATGTGAAAAATAATAAAGATGCGCGTCAGTGGGTGTGTCCGTCACCTACATCATAGCACTGAGTATGTTGTTCGTGTGGATTGGTGTGGGGGTGTCCAGTGTGCATGGTTGCACGGGTGTTCTGACAGTTGGCTAGGTCGTCATGGCATCTCTAATGATGTAGGTCCTTATTGTTGAAGGGCTTAGTCGAGTTCATCCATGCCGCAGGTGTCGGCTTGAGCAGGGCAGGCTGTCGGGCAGGCTGGTGGGCACATCCGTATGTTCCTGTACCAAGGTACTTGGTCGTCTGGTAGATAGGCAAATTCATCTCGTGGCGGGTGTCTGGGTCGCGATCCTCTAGGCCAGGGGCGCAAGGAGATTGGGGGGAGTCTTTTCTCCCATTCGCCCACTTCACCCCTTTAACCACCCCTTACCTCTCAATTGACTCTCTCCCACACCTGGTTGTCTGTGCCAACCGCTGTCTGTCCTTTCCCCAGTAGAGGGGTTACAATCACACATTCATTCAAAAGGGGTCTTAAACCCAGACCCTTTTTTCGTGCACAGGATTGCCAGTCTCTGGAAATAACGGCCCGCAACAGTCAGTGCTCCAGTTTGTGTGGTGGACAAGGATGGCGGTTTTGTAAGGGTGTCTCTCTGCTGCCCCCCCTGTAGGTGCAGATAATGTCCTTTAGTGTGTGAGTACCACTGTGCAATCAGCGTCCTGACTTGTGCTGGTGTTGCGCTGGTGCTGCTGGCTGTCTCAGATTGGGCAGATCTGGTTGAAGCTCTCCACTCTTTGACTCACTCTTATCTTCCAGCTGAGGCAGGCTGTGTAGTAGCTTGCTTTGTCCCGGGTGCTGTTGTGTGGTTCGCTCTGCCTTTTGCTCGCTTGGACTTGTCTCTCTCTGGTGGTTCGCTGGCTGTTTCATTAAGACTTCAGATGTTGGAGATCCTAAAAGACAGAGACACACTAGACAGCATGGTGCTGTGCTGGAGGGGTGATAGGTGGAAGCCCTTCTGTAGAGGTAACAAGAACTAGGACCCTCCAAATTCCTGTCACCCGCCTCTGTAGTAAGACTGGTTCTGGAATAAAGCCTGATAGGCCGGCCACCTGAGGCTGAGAGGGGTCCCTATCCCCACCTGACCGGTACAGAATGATTGCCCTGTCCCAGGTGCAAGATAGTAGGTCTATGAAGATTCAGTCTTTAATGCAGGTCCTGGAGAGTTTCGCCTACATGCTTTCTTTGCAGGCAATCCTTACATTGGACGGGGTACACAAAAGTTGGACGATTTGCAGTCGCAAGCCCCATGATCCTGCATTGTTCATTTTTTTGAGTTGTTTTAGAAGATTCAGTTTAGATTTGTCAGCAGGTTTTGCATCTCCTCTTATTGCTTTTGTATGCTCCAGGTCTCATTTTCCTTCATTAAATGGTAATGTGTTTTTGGTAAGAGGCTGTTCTAAATGTTTTGATTGCTTATAGGCAATAAAGGGAGGTGCGTGGCACTGGAAGTGTCTTTCGGTTCTTTGTGTCTGCTAAATATTGTTTACGCTGGTTGATAGGTGATAGCTAGAAATACCCATTCTGTGGTTCTGCCTTCCCTCTATTGGACCACTTTCTCTCTTTGAGTTTTCAATGCACGATCAAACTCCCTGTCATTTTGCCTGGATAAGTGTCCCTTTTGCAGAAAGGATATGTGGTGTGCAGCAAATTGCTTGTCCCTTGTTTTAGATCATAATCATAGGTTTTGTGTAGCTCAGGTCGAAACTTGTCCTCTTGTGCAGCTACACAGAGATAGTAGTATAGAGAAAGTGTATGCTTGTGTTGAAATACTCCATGGTGAACTTAACATGGTGGTGGTTTGAGAAACCTGAAGGTGTCTCACTTACTAGTCCCCGGGATCTGTCATCCAGGTGGCCAGGACATGGCCATAGCTATTGGATCCAGTTCCTGGGGGTGGACCAGTGGGGGAGGATCACCTGGATGGGGGGGTCTTCGGGGAGTGGAAGTGGGACACCAATGGGCGGGACACGATACCCCCTTCCTTGTAACACTTTTTCCCAATCCTACCCTGTAGATTATTTAGCAGCTCACACCACTCCCCCTTTTCCGATTCAAACACTTTTTTACACCGTAACAGACAACAGACTAACACCAGAGCCGTTTACCTGACATATCCCAACACACAGGTCAGGTAGAGTCAGGCAATTGACAATAACCATGCACAACTGACAGCCCTATACCTTCCTGACAGTGATACGAGAGAGCACACTACGAGCAAGGCGGAATGCAGGAGGAAACAGCTATACCGGACCAGCAGTTCAAACGGAGGAGAAAGGCAGCGATACTTGAAGGGACAAAGCAGGGGGTACTGCCCTTACCCTTTTCAACTCAGACTCACGAAGCCTCCGAAAGGGAAATCGGAGCAAGCTGATAGCAAACCAAACTGTTTTGAGCCCAAGGTTGCAAGTGGCAACATTATATGAACACAAGGAACTTGAGAAGATAGAACTTGTGTGTGTGTGTCTGAACTTTTGAGAATGCCCAGACAATGGCCAGCTGCTGCTTGGTCAGGCATCGCTGGAGTACTCATTCGAAAGGACTGCACGTACCAGAGTGGCCTAGGAAAGGGCGGCATGAGATGTCAAAGTGGTCCTACAAGGGTCACATCAAATCCCTTGTACAATCGAAAGTCTCTGACCCATTGCCGAAAGAAAGCTAGGAGAAGGGAACCCACGCTTTCTGATGAAAATGAGAAAATCATGAACTGTGTTAAAGATGGCTATGTGAACCCGACAGAGGTATGCCAAGGGGAAAGCTACTGAGAGTGAATCGTACATTGAGATAAAGCGAACTGAACTATATATTTGGCAAATGTGAACCCGGCTGAGGGATGCCTGCGAGTTAGGGTGAAGAGTAATACGCCCGTGAACACTTTGTTGACAAGGGTGAACCCGGCTGAGAGTTATCCACACTAATGGTTGTTTAAAAAGACATTAAGGCTCTTGAATGTTACGAGCTATATTTGAAAGGCCGTAGTGAACTCGACAGAGGGAGCCCACTTTGCAAGGAGGATCCGAGCCCGTTAGAGGGAGGTCCTAGGGGTGAAGAGCAATCGCCCACAGTGCAAGACCACCGAAGGAACCTTTGTTTGTTTGTTGTTTTGATCCAACAGGCGTTCTAAGGCAAGAGACTTTGTAGAAAGAGACTTGGCCCTTGAAGATTCTAGCATCAATGAATGGACTTGTGAGGCTCATACTGAAGAGGCCCAGAAGTGTGCTGTGCTCAGGAGTCCCACCTTGTCCCGTGCTAAAACCGTGGGCAATGGAGACCCAGCCATATCATCTTGACTTATCATTTTGTGAACACTTCTTTCTTTTCTGGTGAACATTATCCCACGCCCTTTTGTAACTTAGTGGTAAGGAATGGCAATATGTTTTTTAGTATAGGCCCTTTTTATTTGACAAGATGCTACTAAGACTGCCTTATTATTGTTTGATAGTTGTAGCTTGCTCCCATTTTAGCTTTAGGTTTAGATTAGGTGCTTTTCTCACCCATGCATACAGTTTAATAAACACCCTTGAATTGTGATCACTTATGTCTGTTTTACTGTTGCCACCATGAGTTCCTTACAGTGAACGCTAGTGATCGATACATGGAATTGCTTAAGATAATATTCGCCTTCTGTCGTATCATGAAATCTTATCAGTGTATCACAAATATGTTATGTTACAAGGCTTTTATACTCAGCCCAAACACATCTGTAGTTGTCTCAGGGTTCCTGGCCTGTCTGGAGGTTGGCATATTGTGCCCCCGTCCGGAGTATCCAGACCTTCGTCTGCAGTGGCAAAGGAATAGGGAGAAGATGTAGGGATGAAGTGATGTTGAAGGGGGAAGAGGAATGTTTTTTATAGCTTTGATGTGTTTGGATCTATTAAGATGGACCATGGATCAGTGCTGTAGAAAGGAAGTTAGGTTCTAAGTGTGTATGGCATCACATGGATTGCCTATGTTAAGCAGCTTAGAGGAGCAATAGGTAGCTATTAACACTTGGTGTTTGGCTGCATGATGGTTTGCTCCAGCTCCCTAGGTAAATCATGGCAGTTTTTTGACCCAGGCTTATCTTTTACATTTCTTCACAGGGCAACATCCAGAATAGTAATTAGGGCTGCTAAGGCAAGATGTGGTCCAGTCTAGAATAGACTGCCATTGGCTAACAAAAGGGTTGGACAGGCTGCTTTGGATCTGTAGATGCATACTAGGTTTTGTTGCAAACCTGCACTCAGAAAGAGAGGTGAATAGTGTGATAATCCGGTAATATATTGTTGGTGATTGAGTCGCTGAGAAGCTCAGGGTTTCTGGGCTGGGGGAGGCATGTGTTACATGATTGTACAACATAAGGCTATGGTCTGCTTTTCTGTTTTTTGTGACTGTTGTTTTAGGAACTCTTCCTCGAGGTCTGCTATAAATAGCTAGCTTTGCATATTAAGGCGCCATTTACGTTCCCATGGCTATTCCAATGTTTTTTAGGAATTGTGATCCATTAAGCCAAAGTTGATGTGTGTGAGAATCTTTATTTATTTATTGAGTATTTATAATGCGCCTATAGAGAATGTGTTTCGAGGCACAACAATACAAGAGGGTGTGGGAACAGGGAGAACAAAACAAAAACGATCCCACTAGGTCTTGTGACATTTTGGAACGTGCAAGAGCAGTAAGAGAAGTGCAGTGGAGAGAGGAGTGGGGAAGTGCCTGTCAGGGCGGAAGGGCCAGTGAGAAAAGGCGAGTGCCAGGGCAGGCCAGGTGGACAGAACCAGGCAAAAGCAAAGAGTGCAGGGGAAGGAAGGTCCACAAGCTAAGTGCGAGGTAAGTGACTGAAAGGGCTACAAGAGTGCAAGCCCAGCCAGGCTACAGCAGGGGGTGGGGCCTGGAAGGGCAAGTGCAGGTTGAGGGGGTCTGGGGAGAATAAGTGTACGGGTAGACTGGAATGGGGGGGCTGGTGCCCTGAAGACTCTGACGGAACCTGGCAGCAAGTCAAGAAACAGACAGGGACAGTAGCAGGGGAGGGGTGGAGGGAAGGAAGAAGAGAAAATGAAGGTCTCGAGAAGCTTCTGGAACTTAATGAGATCTGGCTCAAGTCTAAGAGGGGTGGGGACGTCATTCTAGAGATAGGTACCTGCAGAGGAGAGAGATCTACCCCCACTCTCAGCTCGGAAAAGCTTTTTATCTGCAGATAGTTAGAGTTAGGTGACCAAAGGGCTCAAGCAGGGAGAGAGAGTTGGATATAGAATAGTCCAAGGCCCCAGAAAGCCTTGTGGATGATGCAGAGGGTCTTGAATTTCATCCTCGCAGTAACCAGGAGCCAGTGGAGGGGTTTTTGGGTTGGAGAGATGCAGTCTGTGGGCTTGAGGCCAACGTTTAAGTCTTGCAGTCCTATTCTGGATTACTTGAAGGGGCAAAGGGAGGAGTTAGGCAGATTAAGAAAGAGGCTGTTGCAGTGGTCCAGCCTGGAGAGGACCAGAGCTCTGGAGACATTGAGTTTTTGGGGGAAGGTGAGGAAAGGGGGAATGCTTCTGAGGAGGTGTAGCTGAAAGTGAGCCTTCTTGGCAAGGTCTGTGATGTGAGGAGAGGAGAGAGAGGAGGCAAATGTGACAGTAAGGTTTTTTACCTCACAGGAGGGTGAGGGGAGGGGGCCCATGGAGGGCGGCCAGAGGGTGGGAGGGAAAGAGGGAGCAGGGGTCCCAATGAGAATGATCTCTCTCTTACTGGCATTAAGGCAGAGATCGTTAGCAGACCACCATGCCCGAATAGCAGACAGACCGTCAGGAATAAGAGAGGAAGAGGAGGAGGCGAAGGAGGGAAGCTTGAAGGAGAACTGCGTGTCATCCTCATAACACTGGAAGTTAGGAGAGAAGGTGGAGATCAAGTGGGCTAGAGGAGCCAGGTAGATGTTGAATAGCCATTGTGAGAGGTTAGAGCCCTGAGCGACTCCACAGGTGGAGTGTGAGCTGATGGAGAGCAAAGGACCCAGTTGAACCTGGGAAGGTCGGTACGAGAGGAAAGGGGTCAACCATTCCAGAGCCAGGTCCATGATGCCAAGGGTATCACAGAGCTGATTTATCAGGTTGGCATGATTGACCGTATCAAAGGCAGAGGAAAGGTCAAGAAGGATGAGAACGGAAGCAGAGCTGGAATTGAGATTAGAGAGCAGGTCTTTACAAGTGTTCAGGAGAGCGGTTTCTGTGCCTCTGGCAGCTCTGAAGCCAGGGTGGTTGTCATGGAGACAACCAACACTCATTGTGGTGGATAAGCTGGGTGATGGCCATCTCCTCCAAGAATTTGCCCAGTAAGGGTTTAATGGCGATAGGGCAGTAGTTTGCCGGACAAGAAGGGCTGCGGAAGGCATTTTGAGGAGAGGGTACACAA
Organism: Ambystoma mexicanum; assembly: GCF_040938575.1. Taxonomy (NCBI): domain Eukaryota; kingdom Metazoa; phylum Chordata; class Amphibia; order Caudata; family Ambystomatidae; genus Ambystoma; species Ambystoma mexicanum. The sequence goes on from NC_090930.1 coordinate 658,385,299, forward strand.
GGGAGTGCTTGAGGAGTGAGGGGAAGGATCCAGTGGCAAAGCAGGAATTTCAGAAATCGGCCAAGGTTGGAGCAAGGGAGACCATGTTGTCCTTGATAGTTCTGGAGGAGCAGGGGAGCACCTATTTGGATGAGACATTCAAAGCTGCCCAGAGAAGGCCAACGGAAAAGGCCACCTATCCTCTTTGCAGCTCTGCTGTAAGCCACTCTACTGCTACATGATCAGCTGATGACCGAAGATTTTAAACGTTCCTTTCTCTTTTGGAACGTCCGATCTGATCAGCAAAGAAACTGCATGGTCTGTGGCACTGAGGAAGCCTAAAATGGCCGCCCCAGTTGCCACGGCACCAGGAAACACCATGCCCCCGAAGTGTTTCACTGCCGCAGGCCTGCAATTCTATTTGCTGCCCTGCCAGCCCCTCCCTCTCTGCCTTAAAGGGAAAGGGAGTGGGCCAACAGGCAAAGCCACCCGGAGAAGGCCAACGGAAAAGGCTGCCTATCCTCTTTGCAGCGCTGGTGCGAGCCGCTCTACTGCTACATGATCAGCTGATGACCAAAGATTCAAACGTTGCTTTTTCTTTTGGAACGTCCGATCTGATCAGCAAAGAAACCGCATGGTCTGCAGCACTGAGGAATCCTAAAATGGCCTCCCCGGTTGCCACGGCAACAGGAAACAACATGGCCCCAAAGTGTTTCACTACAGCAGGCCCGTAGTTCTATTTGCTGCCCTGCCCTGCCAGCCCCTCCCTCCCTGCTTTAAAGGGAGAGGGAGTGGGCCAACAGGCGAAATCACCCGGAGAAGGCCATCGGAAAAGGGCGCCTATCCTCTTTGCAGCTCTTCGCTGCTCGCAGCCTGCCATCTGCGCTAGACCGCTGCTTATGCCAAAAGGTAAGAAGTCCTTCCCGAGAGCTCAGCCCTCGCCGCCAGACTAGATTGCCTATGCTCCTGCACATACACTACCCCACTTACCTCTCAGCCACCGCCTACCTCCACCCGGAATGCGTGCCTACAAGCTAGGTCCCAGGAGCCACCTCATGCCGACAGCTCCCCTTCGTCCATGCTGGCTCCTCACAGACACCGTCTGAAGCCTTGCTATCACAATACCACAGCCCGCTACTACCCGCATCCAGAAACTTTGACTATGTGTAACAAATACACGATGCAAACCCTTCATCATGCAAAACCTACTAACTCCACTACCTCTGCTAATGAGACTCTGAAGTCCTCTCTCACTGCCATCACCAACAAGAACAGACTGCCAAATGTATCTATCCCCACTGTGCATTGTACTGTAAGGAATACCACTGTACCTATGTCTCTGACCCCTGAAAATGGGACTTCAAATGGTACCACTGCAAATACTTAATTGCCGAATTTATCTACCCCACTTTGCATTGTACTGTAATGAATACCACTGTACCTGTGTCTCTGACCCCTGAACATGGGACCCCAAATGCTACCACTGCAAATACTGCACTACCTCCCCCACTTACCACCAACCCTGCCAGCATTGATACTAATAAGGCAGCCAAGGATTCTTATACAACTGCAGAGGCCAGACCCTTAGCCACAGATGCCCCCAACACCCCTGTCACCATTCCCATATCACTTAGCCACCCCCCAGGTGCCCCCGAACCCCATCTTAATTGCACCCTTGTTGATGCCTGCTCCATCAACGCACATGCATTAGACATAAATGACCTCATCATCACCCACAACTTGGACCTCCTCATGGTCACTGAAACGTGGTTGCAGGAAGCCTCAGGTCCAGCATTATCCCTTGTACTACTACCAGGGTACTCTTTCATCAGACAAGACCGCCCCTCCAAAGGTGGAGGCATAGCATTGATAGCCAAAGACTCTTTCTCCATTATGAAGATTGACAAAAACATGAACAACTACAGTGACTATCTCCAATTGAAACTCGACCTCTCACACCACTGTACCATCGCAATCCACCATGTCTACCGCCCACCAGGCCCCATAGGTGATGTCTATGACACCCTCACTCACCTTCTGGCAGACAATCTAAAGAAACCATACAAGGTTATCCTACGCAGTGACATGAACCTAGGCCTCAATGATACCAAAGACCCAGCGGCCAGGTCGCTCTACTCAGCCCTCGAGACACTAGGATTCAGCAACACTATCACGGGCCCCACCCACACTCTGGGAAGAACACTGGACTGGATCGTTCAACACAACTGTCCCCTCCTCATCATGGGCAACACCCCTACTCCCTGGTCTTACCACCATATTATCACATTTGGCATTCCCACCGCCAGAACCTCTACTCTCCCCTCCTACCCTCTACCCCCTGCTATCGCAAGAAGCTCCCGCCAACTTACTAAAGAAAGGCTTCCACCCTTCCCCCAGGATCCAGTTTTTAGACCTCCATTCTTCACTGACTCAGAGGCCCTCGCACTATCTTATGACATCAGTATTAAATCAGCAGTCAACTCCATTGCTCCACTCAAGCCCTGCAAAACCAAACCCACCAGCCATTCTAATGACTGGTTCACCCCAGACCTCCATGATCTCCGCACGAAAAAACGGGGCGCCCTAGCTCGCTGGCAAAACTCCCACTCTGACACAGACAGACAGGACTTCAACTCTTGCTCAAAAGAGTACAAAAAAGCCATCACTCGAGCCAAAGCAAAATCCTTCGAAACCAGAATCTCTGATGCCAGGTCCAACATTAAAGAAATCTTCTCCATCTTCAGAGATCTAGAGACCCCGACCCCCGCACCTCAGAACTTCACCAAAGATAAAGCGTGGTGTGATGAAATCCAAACAGCCATGTGCAACAAGCAGAACTTGCTCCAAACTAAAATCCTAACCACCCAACACACGCGTACCAATAGTCCCGTCGCTGCCCCCACACCCCCTCTTGACACCTTCCCCATATTCTCATTCAAGGCCATACAGGAACAAGATATGATCAACCTTATGAAAACCATAAAGCCTTCCAACTGTAAAGCTGACTCATGCCCTGCCACAATTATCAAGGACTGTGCCGATTCCCTCGCACCATTCCTGACAGCCTTCATCAATGCCTCTTTTGCCACAGGAAAGTCCCCTCCATCCTCAAGGAAGCCTGGGTACACCCCCTCTTGAAAAAAACCTCTCTCGACCCTACTTCACCTAATAAAACAGGCCCATCACCACCGTCCCTTTCTTACTCAAGCTATTGTACAAAGCAGCTTACCTGTAGTTTCAACACTTCATCAAAGAAAATAAGCTCCTAGGTCTACGCCAATCCAGCTTTCGCCCAAGACACAGGACTGAAACCGCCCTACTGCACCTCAAAAACCAGATGGACGATGCCAGAGACTTAGGTAAACCAGCTCTACTCCTGCTACTTGACCTCTCAGCGGCATTTGACCTTGTTGACCATAATGTCCTATGCCACCACCTCACTTACACAGCCAAATTCTCCCCAGACGCCACTGCCTGGATAACATCCTTCTTGCAAGGTAGGACCATGCAAGTGTTCTCGGACTTATCCTCTGCCTCACCCACCGTCATGCTATGTGGAGTGCCTCAAGGCTCCTGCCTCTCTCCCACCCTGTACAACATCTTTACACGCCCCCTCTTCCTCATCCTTGACGCCCTGGGTATTTTCTACACCAACTACGCAGGCGATACCCAGATCCTCCTCACCCTCACAGGCAACTATGACACAGACTCCACGATGCTCAACAACATTTATAACACCATCCAGACATGGATGGCAGCCAACGGACCATGCCTCAACTCAGACAAGACAGAGCTCCTCCTGGTAGGATCCATGGACACATTCAAAAATCTTGACACCCAATTTAGTCACTTCACCACTGACTCCATCAAAATCCCAGTATCTGACACAGTGAAAACTCACAGAGTCTATCTGGATTCCACCCTATCCATGACTAGACAAGTTAACGCAATCGCCTCTTCAGCAGCGTATCATGCCAAGCTCATCTACGCAGCTAGGCCATTCCTCTCCAAGAAGAATTGTACCAACATAGCCAGATCTATCACCAGTTCAAGGCTGGACTATTGCAATGTACTCTTCTTAGGGATATCCACAAAAAACCTCGAAAAATTGCAAGTCACCCAGAACAGTGCGCTTCGTGCAGCCCAAGGCATCTCCAAAAGAGAACACATCACGGCTGCCATAAAATCAGCCCACTGGCTCCCAGTAAAGGAAAGGGTTATATTCAAAGCATTAACACTTACCCATAAGTGCATCCGCCTCACCGCACCTGCCTAACTATCGCAAAATATCCACCCCTCTACCTCCACGAGGCCAACAAGAACACCATACTCAAAAATGCTAACCGTGAGTATGGTAAAAAGAGCTAGAGCAGGTGGTGCTTGCTTCCCCTAACTAGCATCCATACTCTGAAATGCCATAATCACCTACCCTGCGAGCTGAGGAATCACTCATGGTGTTCCGCAAGGCCATAAAAACCACACTCTTTGCTTGAAAAACACTGCAATCACCCATATGAGTGCTAACTGCATCTTCTGTTAACGTGCAAAATGTATTTATATTCTGTGCTCAAATGTATTAATGTACAAAATTGTGAATGCATATCCCACTTGTACCATCCCTGTAACTAAGTCCCCCTCAAGTAACAGCGCCACGATGCCCAAGGGCTGTTTGCACACTATACAAATGTAAAAAATAAATAAATAGAGCGGACTTGTCTAGAAACCTCTTCAGGAGTTACTAGGGGAAAAAGAGGAACGTAGGAGTGGCGAGGGGCGCCAACGGAGACCTGAGAGCAGGTAAGGGAGAAGGTTGAGGAGTAGAGGAGAGTGAGGACAATATGTCCTAAGTTTTAGAAATGAAGTGAGAGGCCAGAGAAGTGCTGAGTGCCAGGAAAGCCAGAGGAGCAGTGGAGACTGCAGTAGGGTTGGAGAGTTCCTTGCAGATTTTGAAAGGTTGAGCCATTTTGTTAGTGTTCACAGAGATGCAGGCTTGGAAATAGGCCCTCTTCTTCACACAGATGGAGAGTCTGTATTGTCTTTAGAGCAGGCGGCAGGCCAGTCTGTCAGAGGATGTGCTCGAGACCTGCCACCTGCTCTCAGCCGCTCTGCACTTGAGTTTCAGAGAAGCCAGGTCGGAGTCATACTAGGAATTGCTCTTAGAGGCAGGTTTCATGCGCATCCTCTTGACAGGAGCAAGGATGTCCAGAGTTTTGGAGATGAAGTATGAATCTCCTGAGGTTTGATTGGGTTGTCTAGTTTGTTGCTCACTATTTGGGGGAATCTATGACAAACAGCTATTCAATCTTCTTATGGGACATTGGAATAGAGTAAGATGACATCCAAAATTGCCAGGAGTATATTAGGGAGTACACAGCCTATTGCTTGAATATTCCATAGTAAATGTGTCCTATGCAAAGCTTTTTTTCATCCTTTAACAAACGTTTCAAAATAGATTCAATGGATCCAGGTGTCGCTTTGGTTTACGTATTAATCACAGCGATGATCAGGTGGCCTAGGTTACATGGTTTGTGAATATTCAACCGTAAACAAAATGTCACAGGAGTTGGTTTGCCAGGTGTGAGAATTTGGATATGTTCGCAAATATTGCTGGGTAAGGACTTAACAATTTATTCCAGGGTGGGCTCATCAATAGGTTTGTGGTAGTAATTTGTGTCAAGGAGTTGTCTGTAGCCTTCTCTTTTGTATTTCTCTACATATGTATTCATAATAGCACCACCATTATCTGCTTTGTTTTAAATCATCTCCTCATTTGTCTGGACCGTTTCCATAGTCCTTCTGGCTTAGTTTGTGAAGTTGTTTAGTTGTCCATTGCCTTTACAATATGCCAGAATGTACACCTTTTTTTCAGGCAATCAACGGAAGTTTCGGGTTGTTCCCATCAGGTAAAGGGGAGACCACTTTAAGCATTTTTCGTGACATCATATTCCACGACTGTCTGCTGTTTAACTGTCATGTTATTTATTGAGATGTTATCATCACATATTGTCTTAAAAATTCACTCCAAAGTTGCATCTCATCCAGCTCTTGGTTGGGGGAGAATGCCAGCCCCTTCGAGATGGTGGTTTGTAGTCTGGTCCCCATTGAGTGCTCAGTGTTGGTTATGTTTTGCAAGAATTTTGTATTTGTATTCTGTATTTATATGCATTGTAATAGTATGACAGAGGATGGGGGGCATTCACATCAAGAATATCACAATGTAGCAGAGTATCTAGGGCCCATCTGAAACCTTCCCCTCAGCAATAATGAAAACCAGCCATGGGGCAAGTTATACTTACTATCTTTTAATCTCCAATAGATAGGGATCATTCAGGAAACCAGAAATCTCTGGCAATCTCAGCTTCTGAGCCTGTGTCTCCCAGTTTTGTATCGTGGTGACATTGCAAACACCAACACCATCCCCAAAAACCTACAGGAACCCCCTATGGTTAGCTCGGGCTTACTACCTATGAAACCCATATACATCTGGATTCCCACTGGACTTCCCATGTAAGGTGGCTTCGACTGAGACTTCCCTATAAAACGATCTATTACTTTGTTGCAGGGTCGCACGAAGACCCTTGGCCCATGCAGCATTCTACACCACCCCATGATCTGAGCATCGGGATTGTCTGGAGCGGGTTCCCCCAGGCTAGGGACCCTGTTTTGTTCACAGCGCTGAGTGTAACTTTTCAAGGTAATGAGAAACACTATGTGTCCACATTGTTGTCACTTGTCTGATCACCTAGCATGCAAGAGTGCCTGCAGGTTGCAGTTTTTGGTGAACCACACATTGTTCAATCTTGTCTGCTTCACTGGGAACAGCTCCTCTTCTCATCATTAGTAAATAGCCATTGTTTGGCTCTGCTGGGTCAGGTGTGCGAGGACCACAAAACTGAGCCTTTCTGTCTGCAATTATGAGGATTCTATTCTGTATTTCGCAGGTGGCTCACTGCCTCGGGAATCAGGAATTTTCTACCCTCCCTTGGCTGTGAACACCGTCTCTGTGCTTCATGCTTCTTGCTGCAGGGACTGCACTTCTCTCGTCATGTATTTGAGACCTGTGGTTTCACTTGTATTTACTAGTTATTCTATGGTTTCCCTATGCATTCTAATATCTCCTTTGGGGTTAGCCACGATAAAGTCCTACAGGTTCCTTATACATCCCCATAGCTCCTTATGGTTAGTTGCGATGAAGGTGTTGCAAGCTCGGTCCACGTATGTTTGGCTTTCTTGCATTTCTGCATTTTGCTAAAGAAAGGAAAAGGTCTTGACAGTATGAAAATGTATCTGTCCTCTATCTATAGAAGGTGTAAGCATGTTCTTCGTGTATACATGTGTGTCTGCGCATCTTCGTGCAGGGATGCAAATTTGCTTCGTGATTTACGCTGTTATGTCATGTTGTCACTAGTGATGTCATCATGGCTGGACTCTGTCATCAGTCAATCTGATCCATCAATGAAGCACCTGTCTCTTCAAAGCCGTCAACTGGATAAGGTTTAAATGGTTGTCTGAGAGAATATCTCTTTGCATATGTGGGTTACATTGGCACGCCTGGTGATTGGCCGAACAGTGAGTTGCATCTTTCGTTTCTCATTCTTCGGGTTGACATTCGCATAGGGGACATGAGGGCCATTCCAGGGGACCCCTCTTCAGTATTATTTTTATGCTGGTCCCCCATGTAGTTCTCAGCTCAGATTTTGTTTTTTGACAAGTAAAATGGACTTGCATTTGTATTTCATAGTAGGCTTTTCGTTGAAATATTTTTGGACCACAATGTGACCACACTAAAAATCTTAAAACCCCAAGGCTCAAGACCCAGAAGTAAGCAGAGCCATGAGGCTGAGGTACTGGGTACTGGTGTTTTAGCTGGTCTGGAATACAGTGTTTTATGCTCTGGGCAACAAGCAGTCATAAGGTAATAAATCATTCCCCTTTTCCTCAACTGCCTCAGGCATTAGTGGTGAGAGGTCCACTGCGTAGGGCATGAGGAAATGAGGCTACAGGCGAGGAAGTTGAAGTGCCAGAGCCTCAATCCAGGGAATTCTCCCCAACCTCAAACCCTCCATTCTTGCTGTATCCTCTCTGCCCTAAATCAGGCAGTGACCAGATATCCTGGCGGCCCTCGCTACCTTGACGGACAGCCTGCAAATAGGGAAGCCTGGAAATGGGAATGGGAATTTGAATGCATTCTTCCCCCCACCCTTTCCTTATTCCTTGCCGCAAGAGCTGCCTCTTTCCTTATTGTCTGCATCTGTTCATCCTTTTTGGAACTGAATGTGATTCTCCCAGAAATTGTTGCTGCTTCTTGGAGAACCATTGAGCTTCATTGCTGAAGTTGCTATCGGCCTTCACAGAAATGTACATGCCCTGCTTTGAGTTTTTTGATGGCCCCATCTGAACTTGTGATGTCCCCTCTGAATCTGCTGGTTGTAACCCAGGGAACTGTCACACCATAACATTCTGTGCTGGTGGTGATGCTCGATTTAATTGAATGTGGCCTTATACCACGCTGTTCTGCCCTTTGTGTAATGTTCGGCACGTCCTCCATTGTTCTTGCCCAGGCTTGATTTTTCTGCCCACTTACTTCTGACCAATTATTGCTCCTTCTGGACTTCTTGTGCCCTTCCTGGAATGCCCCGTCCTGTCATTTTTTAATGTTTTTCGCCTATTCTGCAATGTTTTCTATATTCTGAATTGTGTTGCGTACCCTAAATGGTCTCTTTGACCCTGAATTGATTGGCCCTTTTTTTTAATTGTTTGATTTTGAAATGTCCTTCCCCCCGGATTGTTTACCCCAACAATAGCCTGCCCATTGTGTATGGCGTAATCATCTTAAAACACTATGATCCTTTTCTTATGCTGTACATGAAAGGGCATTGGCTGAAAGTGTTTACAAATCTCAGAAGCTCAATATTTGTTTGAGGAAATTGTCCCTTATGTCATTAATCTTGGCAGAAAAGTCATCACTAATCTCTTAACAGCAAGTGACTAATAACGACTTGGCCGTGATCCTAGATGTGCCTTTTCCGGCAACAGTTTTCATGGAATAAACTTTATTTTTAAATCACGGATTTCAGTTTTGGAAAACCTATGAACCTTTTCGGGGTAAGGCAGTGTAAACACCGTGAGGTTTTCCCACTTATACTTTCCACCCGATCTTCTTCCTACCAGGCATCAGTCATGGTTATTACCAAAAAGGGAAATCACGCATATTGCTATCACCAGGTGTCTTCTAGCAGCCCTACAAATACTACATTCTGTGCATGATTTCTGCACCATTTTGCATAAGATCTCCGAATTTTCTAACCTTCTTAGCAGCCCTGGGGATGCTGTTCCACAGCTGGCACTCCTATATTGGATGACAGCTAACTGCATGGTCGTTTCTTACGCATAGCAGCCCCAGGGATGTTCTTCCACAGTTGGGACTGATATATCGCATGACAGATAATTGTCTGAAAGCCCGCCTCTAACCTCATGGCAGCCCCACGGATGCTGTTCCCCAGTTGGGAGTCCTATAATGCATGACTGATAATTGTCTGAATGCACACCTCTAACCTCATGGCAGCCCTGGGGATGCTGTTCCACAGTTGGGACTGATATATCGCATGACTGATAATTGTCTGAAAGCCCGCCTCTAACCTCATGGCAGCCCCAAGGATGCTGTTCCCCAGTTGGAACTCCTATATTGCATGGCTGCTAATTTGCTGCAAGCCCGCCTCAAACTTGATGACAGCACCAGTGATGCTGTTCTACAGTTGTGACTCCTTTATTGCATGACTGATAATTTTCTGCAAGCACGCCTCTAACCTCATGGCAGTCCCGAAGATGCTGTTCCACAGTTGGGACTCCTATAGTGCATGATTAATAATTTTCTGCAAGCCCGCCTCTAACCTCATGAAGCCTCATAGATGCTGTTCCACAGTTGGGACTCATATAGAGCATGACTGATAATTGTCTGAATGCACACCTCTCACCTCATGGCAGCCCTGGGGATGCTGTTCCACAGTTGGGACTGATATATCGCATGACAGATAAGTGTCTGAAAGCCCGCCTCTAACCACATGGCAGCCCCAAGGATGCTGTTCCCCAGTTGGAACTCCTATATTGCATGGCTGCTAATTTGCTGCAAGCCCGCCTCAAACTTGATGACAGCGCCGGTGATGCTGTTCTACAGTTGTGACTCCTTTATTGCATGACTGATAATTTTCTGCAAGCACGCCTCTAACCTCATGGCAGTCCCGAAGATGCTGTTCCACAGTTGGGACTCCTGTAGTGCATGACTGATAATATCCTGCAAGCCCGCCTCTAACCTCATGAAGCCTCATAGATGCTGTTCCACAGTTGGGACTCATATAGAGCATGACAGCTAATTGTCTGCATGGTCACTTCTTACGGCATGGCAGCCCCGGGGATGCTGCTCCACAGTTCGTACATAAAACGCCTCCTGTTTCAAAGCACTTTGGATCTCCCGCAGAGCCATGCAAGCATTTATTTCTAGATAATTAATACGGCGTCTTGTGTGAACGCAGTCCCTTTTGGGGGTTACATGCAGGCAACAGGAAACACTTGGCCTTGGCCCAATAAGTAGTGTGCTTCTGAGTCTTCCTCGAGATATGAGTTTAAATTATAATATCACATACACAACCAACTTTTTCTTATCTAGTTTTATAGTTGCGTGTTGTCCCTGTAGGTTTGCACCCTATTGACAATTCCCCCATCGAAGGGACATTGCTTCGGTGACAATTTGCTTTAGTCCATTCATAAACACAGACACAGAAATTAAAATGCTGATGGTGGAAGATGTCACAATCCGGCCTATCTAGCAATAGGAACTTTCCGAAGAATCTGCACGCTGGTCTCCAGACAGGGACTCTGTTTAAGCAAATGGAGACAGAATTTACATCAAGGATAGTCCTGAGGTCCAGCCATCAATGGGAAATGTGCTTCACCGTTAACTAATTGTTAAAAGTTGGCCTGCACATATGTTCTCTTCAATGGATTTCAGGAGACAGAATGTGAGAAATCCATCTGCAACTAGCATCAGTCACTGCCTTAGTGAGAGTAACTTCAAACCAGTATGGCGCGGAGCAGATACTTGGGGATATTCACGTGAAGCACTATTTAAAGTGCAATATAGGCAAGGAAGTGCTCACCAATTTATTGAGTAGTGGGAAACATCCAATACCATCCATTGAAGCTTCTAAGGAAGAGATCATTCTATGTATTTGGACATCAGGAAATGGGTAAAGTAATATAGGAGAGACAGGTGATTCACTGGCCCTGAGGAAGACCTGTACTCTAAGAGGTCGGAACACGTGTTGGCAGGAATTTGTTAATCACCACTAAAAAATTAAATAAGCACTGTTAAATGGAAAAGATTCCTGAGATATTTTCTGTGCAAGAATTTAAAAGGATTTTGAATATCAATCACCAGTGTACAATAACCTAAAAGGACTTGAACAGTGACTATTAGCTGCTGGAGCGACATTGTTGGAATATGCGCAGTGGATAAGCCAATTCATTGTTGATAATATATGCCTTAGTGAGAGAAGCTTTGCTGTACTGGGTGCAGCACAGGTGAGGCGGAGGCAGCAAGGAACTATTTATGAAGTGGTTCCTTGTGTGCATGGTCCCGTGTCTTAAAACATACCTGACCTGTGTTTCTTTCTCCGTGGCTCAGGTGTGTCTCTGCAATGGGGTCGGGGGTCATCTGGTGCATAGCTTAATCTTCTATGCACGATGGAAAGGACAGTGACTGAAGGAGGTGTGAGTGGGCTCCTGGCATCCCCTTATGCCCCGCTCCTAGGAGGACCGCTAACATATTGTCATCCTTTTACTAACCCCCTTCCAGATCTCAAAACTGGCCACATTGCCAGAGCCACCCAAAGGCTGCTGTCTAGATTCCTGGACTACAATCCCAGGAAGCTTGTCCTTCCTTCTGCAGGGCTGGGAAAACTTACCGGAGCCAATTAATCCCACAAAGCTGGCATACAAAAGGGCACATCTAAGATACTCCTCGATATGCAGAGAAAACATCAGACAGAGCTTTGGTCACAAATATCCCAACCCATAGGATGCAAACATTCCACTGAAAAGACTGTCGACTAGCAGCATAACTCTTCCTTACATCTCTGGTAATTGTGTGGTTTGGCTGCTAACAAATACCAGACTTGACTTATATCATAACAAAAATATATGACGCCTCCAGGAACATACAAACCACAACTCTGAATACATTCTCCAGGGAACATTCTGTCCCCAAACATGATTCTATATGCGCATGGCCACGAGGGCAGTTAATCTAGATGTCGGCTGGCACAGATCAAACATCAGATGTGACCAAGCTACTCGCACCTTGTGTTAGGGATATCCTTAGTTGTGATGACTTATGTGATGGTTTGTCATAGAATTGCTCATGATGTGCCTGAGAAGTTGTTAAACCAAAAAAACATGACTCGAACATGTGCAACATTGGACATTTTCCCTTGATTCGATAATGAATGGGGTTAATGGAACAATTGAATGGCAATCCTTAGTTTGGGAATATCCACTCCGCCATTTTCCTGAACTCACACTGCAAAGCCTCTGAGTGTAGCCTGCACTTAGAGGTATGCAGTGAGTACTTAGGTGTAGTTACATTTCTACAATGCATGCTCCAATTAGCACGGTATGATATAGTGGCTACTGGTACACAGCCAGTAACCAACACAACACACACTGCCTCAAACTCTTCTAATAATATAGCTCAATGTAATGGTAACATCTCAGTGGGAAGCATGCGTATACAGAATTGGCCATAATTTGGTTTACAGGCGGAGGAGGCATTTTGTACTGCTTTACAATGCCAATTGTGGGTCAGGCGACTCCCCAAAAACCTTTCTATAGTTGTCTCGGTCCTGACAAAAACCATGGCCGGAAGAAGCACGTAATGGATTGAAACATGTCTCGGAAATCTGATGTAGATAGGCAAGCACACTTTTGCTTGAATTGGTTATGTGTCTATATTTTGAGTGGCTTTTTACATCTCCCTTTATGTACCAGTTCCACAGTCTTCTCTGGTGTAGTTATCATCTAGCAGTGCTTTTACTTGTTCTTTCAATGCACCATTATGCACCGTTCTACCCCTGAATACATGGGCTTGATGTATTATTTGGTCAGTGATTTTCTCCCATTTGCGATTATGTATTGTCGCCCACCTTTTTTTATCATGGGGACTGAAGCCTCTGCTCTAAACCTTTCTGAATTACTAGGAAGTCAAGCTGAGTCATTATCTTCCCCCACGACGTCTCCCCCTTTTGTGCTTTTCCAATAGGAGAGATGATCAAGCCAGGCTGGCGAATCAGCAGACAGGATTATTGACATGAACCATTTGCTCTCTCTGCAAGCTTGGCATAAATAAACCCACAGAACACACGGGTAGGGAAAACAGACACACTTCGCATAGCAATCCATGTATACAGTGTAATAGTACATATATTGTATATGTTTTGATATTTCCAGGCAATTGCAGTCTGCAGACCACAGGGCTGAAGCTGGAGGCCCAAAAGAATTTTGCACGTAGGTACCGCACATATGACGTGCTTTAGCCTGGAGGGGAGGGGGCGCTGCAAACCACGAGCAGACAGGTATGGAGCCAGGGTGGGAAGAGTAGGGTGAGGAATCGGCCAGAGGAACGGGGAGTAGGCCATGCAGCAGCAAGGCCCCTGGCTTTGCTCTACCCCTGAATGTTGTGACTTGCCCACCTCGCGAAGGCAATAAAGGGTTACATATGTGACAGATAATGAGCGACTGAGAAAGTTGCCAGGATAATTCAAAGGCGTGCCCTTCGGCCCCTGAAGAGGCAATGTGATTAGTGGTAGAGGAAAGCTGCAAAGATGTATACATAAGTAACATGGGCCTTTTAGAAGAGGTAGAGGGTGCTGAGCCATAAGGACTTAGAACATTTCCTCTAATCAAACAACACAAAAAAGGGCCGGTGACAGAGTGATATGATCAGCACCTCGCCCTTGCCACCCCCATATAGGCATGCACTCACCTGAAAGGGGGAGTAAACAGGGCCTCATTACACGGTAGGCGGAGAACCATGGCGCTGTTAGCGCCATGGTTCATGCCGGTAAAATACCGGCACCGCCTTGGTGGAAAGGGGAATTACCGCCCCATTCCAAGGTTGGCGGGGCGGTAATTCCCCCTTCCACCATTGCCCTTCCCCATTCCCATTTTTGCCCCATAGGGCTCTATGGTAATGGGGAAGGCGCTAATTACGGTACCGCAAATTGCGGTACCGTAATTAGCTCCACTGGTCCCTTTGCGGGTTGGTTTTTAACACCTGCAAAAAGCAGGCGTTAAATTCCCCAACCCGCAAAGGGACCTCGTAGTAAGGCGGTAAACCCTTACCGCCTACCGTGTAATGAGGCTGCATCATTGAGCTATTTTGTATTTGTAATGACTGAAGAGCAGGGCGTCCTATCAAACAGCAATAACTTACAACGCGGCCAGTAATGGAGAGTGGTAGCAATCCTAGTGTAAGGTGCCTTTACATAAGAGCTTTGTTGAGTGACGTATAGCGAGTGGTGATGGGGTAAGAGAGGGAGCACGTACCAGGCAAAGGGACTAGAGGACATAACAATATTTTTCAACATGACTGCTTGAGGCCAGTATTTACATTGGGGGTCATTTTACATTAAGTGGTAGTTGCAGTCAGGGACAGCTAACGTTAGCACGTATGTGCTGTTGAGACCCCTCCATGCCATTTTCAGTCTTTGCGAGGTGAAGTGCAAAAGCAAAGAGTAAAACCCGGTGAAGTCACCTTTACTCTTTCCTTTTACTCTACCGCTTGTAAAAATGTAAATGCCACCTGCAAATGATCTTTGCAGATGGCATTTAGAATGGATTCCTATTGACTTTTTTCGGCAGGTGCTAAGTGAAGGCGGATTCGGTTGAAATCCATTTGTTTGATTAATGCATGGAAATCTTATGCTTGCGAAAGTGGAGTGCAAGTGGTGTTTGCCGTTGTACCATTGTGGATTGTGTACTGCACTGGCCCTTTAGCTCTGTGAATCTGCTCTGCGAGAGCGGAAGCTTTGGAACACTCAAAACACCCACCCTTCGCGAAAGCGGAGCGAAAGTGGAGTGCAAGTGGTGTTTGCCGGTGTACCATTGTGGATTGTGTACTGCACTGGCCCTTTAGCTCTGTGAATCTGCTCTGCGAGAGCGGAAGCTTTGGAACACTCAAAACACCCACCCTTCGCGAAAGCGGAGCGAAAGTGGAGTGCAAGTGGTGTTTGCCGGTGTACCATTGTGGATTGTGTACTGCACTGGCCCTTTAGCTCTGTGAATCTGCTCTGCGAGAGCGGAAGCTTTGGAACACTCAAAACACCCACCCTTCGGGAAAGCGGAGCGAAAGTGGAGTGCAAGTGGTGTTTGCCGGTGTACCATTGTGGATTGTGTACTGCACTGGCCCTTTTACTCTGTGAAATCTGCTCCGCGAGACCAGAAGCTTTGGAACACTCAAAACACCGACCCTTCGCGAAAGCAGAGCGAAAGTGGAGTGCAAGTGGTGTTTGCCTGTGTTCGCTGGGGAGCTTGCTGCTCTTCCTTGGCCATCTGCTAACAACTACGTCCTGTCACAGGGAAGGCTCTTTGCGGCTGGTGAATATCAGAGCAAATGAATAGCCCACCAAGCACACGTACCAGAATCCAGGTAAAGCGCTGCGCTGCCTCTGATTGCTACCCCGAATATCATGCGGGAAGGACACCAGAAAGCTCAATGCCTCATTTGGTGGGGGAGGTCCTGGTTGCACAAGCAACAGGATTGGGTATATGCTGCACGTAATGGAGAAGAAAACTCCAGTGAATGTGAGAGCTACTGTTAATGCCACTGATCCTTATGGAGAACGCAGTGACTTAAACCCATCTCTTAAGCCGGTCGAAGTCGGGCTGCGGCCCTCCCCAAAAAGAATTTTACAATTACTTCAAATTGATATCATCTTGCCTGAGAGGGGAGGGCCAGCCATCTCCACTTTGTCAATCACCCTCCAAGCCCCTGGACTCCTAGTGGAGAGACTAGAGACCCCCAAAAAAGCTCCTGTGGAACTGATGGACACAATGGAGGATATGGAAAATCTGGGGGCTGACTGCTGCTCAAATGATGCAGCTCTATCAGACTGGCAAGAGGTAGAACCATACACTAAAATTCAATCGCAATTGCTTAGACAAACTGATATAAGCTTAAGGAAAGATCTCAAAAGTTCTGACCTAGCTGCTCAGCTGGCGAGAGAATTATCTACACTGAATTAAAAAAATTACAGATCAAAAAGGAAGAGCTTGGCCGCAATCAAGGATGGCTGAATGCATTAGATCAAGAACTGTCCATTGCAGATGGGAACCCAGAAAAATCATCCTCACCCACTTTTTTAGACCTTAAAGTGAGGGGCTGGGTCTGAAATCCCTGGCGAGCCCCTTTTGGCAAGTAAACAATCTGGAGCCTCACCCTGTATGGAAAACCTTGAAGAAATGAATGCAAGAAAACGTGAGTCTGAAGACGGGCTGAATGGGTGGAGAGAAGCTAAAAACTCAAGTCTGACTGCAGACGTCAATCCTCAATCAAGAGCTATAGAGGACTCGAATTCTGTAAAGAGTCTGTTAAATTCCAGTTCCTCTTCTCCCTCGATGATGAGCTCACACACCTCACACCGAAATTGGGATCCCCGGGATGGAGAATGGAACATGTCAGGTGAACATATGGGCCAGCTTCAAAGAATGTTAATGGCGTCCCTCACTATCTCGCTATCCCCATTCACTAAACTGTACAAATCAATTTACTGCTCCTTACAAGACCAAGCCATTTTAATCTCAATGATGCAGACTAAATTGATATGCATTGAAAGCTTTGTTAATAATGTCCATGCACGATTAAACAAGGAAACTGAAGTATCACTGCAGTGGCAACATCAACCATGCGACATGGCGAGGAGGGAATCAGCGGGTAAGTCTATCCTTATGGACGCAATCCTAGAAGATTGCAAATGGATGAGGTTACAATGCAAACAAGTCCAAAAGTCAGTTGAAACCCTCCCGAAATCAAAACTGACTGAGAAATCTAGTCATAGTGATGACGTGGAAGTTGTTGAAGGAGTGGCTGCAATGCAAACCGTATCCCAAGACCTAGTGAATGAGATAAATACGTTCTCAATATTTAAATCAGGCATAACAAAAAATGATTTGTCTGAGACTCTTGACATGGGGACAAATGAAGGAAACATGAGAAAAAAAATGTTTATACCAATGAGGAAGCGAAAATCAAATGGCTCAAGGGCCTTCTTAAGAAATCTAAGAACACTGCCGCCTCTGGCCATGAAGCAGCCCCCAAAAAGGCAAAGAAGAGAACTGACCCTGGCTCGGGAGACTTCCATAATTAAGGAAGCTGAACCGACACACCCCAGTGTGTTTGAATGTAGAGACAGAGGGAGATGAGACATCCACCGAAAAGTGTCTAAGTGATCTAATTGATCTAATGGATCTAATGGATAGGGAAGTAGATTAGGTGGAATGGGCAAACTTAAGCAGCTCAGATTGGGCGAAAATTCCTAGGCAGATGACGCAACCGTCCATACCTCCGACCGAGTGCTTGAAGCTTAAATAAATGGCCGGCCAGTAGTGGCACAAGTGGATAAGCTGTTCGTGACAATGGAGGAAAAAAGGCTACTACAACACAGTCTTGAAGGGAATGAGATAGGGCCAGGAAGACCTGAAGTAAGCTGTGATATGTTTGGCCTGAGTAAGCCTCGCAGCCAGCCTCTGAAATGTATTGGACACCGGAATTTACCCAAAGAATCATACAAAAAAACCCCTGAAGGTCTACCTTGAAAGAATATTTTTGGGCCCTAATGCCGCTATTCTGAAAAGAAGAAATGTCATTAGCTGCCATAATGTATGCCAGCATTTAGACACATAACCACAGAAGATATCAAAGTGGTGGAGTTTGTAGTAGAAAATAAGATGGACTGGGTGATACTGCACCATGGTCTCTGAATAAACAAAGGGGGCCTTGCTGGCCCATAGTGACAAGTTCCTACCCTTGGGCTATGAGCTGTCTGATCATCAAGAGGGGGCCAAGGATGCCCCCTATGAGGCTGTTTCAGAGTCTAACAATCCTACGGTTCGACACTGCACTAAATCTACCAGTATTGTGAAAGAATCCACAGTGAAGGGCGCAACTTTAAAGGGAAGGAAGCGGCCCTTCAGTCAAAAGGACTTAACTCCCTTACAATTCACTATTGAGAATCAAAATACAAGACAAAGGAGCAGCCCCAGCACCCTTCATGATAATCCTCAAAAGGCAAAGACCAAGAATTGGGACTGGTTACCTGGAGCCCTCGCCAATAGTCATCAGAAATAGATCAGCTTAACTACAAAAAAAACACAGGATCCTGATAGGATCATGGAACACAAGAGGATTCCTAATCTTATTTGCAAAAAATGCTTGTATGTTAGGCAACTATGATATTTTATGCCTCCAAGAAACGTGATTTAGGACAAAGCTATTGTGAAGGATATGAATCTCACTTGAACCCAACCATAAAACGGATTCTAGGAAGACCTTAGTCTGGTCTGCTGACATTGATAAAGATGGATGCTCGAATAACGGTAAACAGCTGCGTAAATTTAAATCCCTATGTTCAAATCCTAAAACTAACTAGAGGAATCCACCCAGAGACAACTAAATATGTCTTGGTGAATATATACTGGCAAGTGAATATGACCAAAAAGGAGACATTTTGGAAATCTATCATGAAAATGATTGTCAAAGTAATGATTGACACTGATTACTGCCATATTGTTATATGTGGCGATCTGAATTTGCGTTTGTTGAGCGGTGAAGGGAGGCCCCTAAATGAGGCGCAATTGGAGATTAGAGGCCGAAGCTGGGTATTATAAACAAAGGTCAGGGATCTGTCTATGCTAAACGCTCAAACAAATGGGTACCAACCGGGACCATGCACATGGGGTAGGGGTTATGATATGATATGGTATTTATAACGCGCCTATACACAGGTGTTTCAAGGTGCGACAAGGCAAGGGAGGATGAACAGAGGGAAGACAGAGACAGCGATCTTACTAGGCCACGTGACATTGAGATTGCGCAAGTGCAGGGGACAGGGGAAAGGAAAAGAAGATGGAGGGTTCACAGAGATCATGTTTGGACTACTGCTTTGTGTCTAAAAACCTGATACTGTGTGTGGACACATTTGAAATCATCAAGCAGCTTTATAGTGATCATAATCTCTTGGCTATCTCCTTATGCGACGCTAGCCTGCTCTCTCCCATGAATATTATGGAACCAGTTGAGGTAACCTGGGGCATAAACAGACGCAGGATAAAAAGCCATGAGGCCATAAAAATCTCAGAGCGATATGATAATGCCATCCAGAAAAACCAGTGTAAGGTGGAATTCCTTTGAATTCTTAAAGATTTCAGTGAAACCAAGCTTAAGAATATCAACAAAAGGAAGGCCTAAAAAAAAGCCTTATGATCATACGCTAGTGGTAGCGAGGAGACAGCTGTGAAGGGATATAAGAAGGCTTCAAAGGGTTTTGTGCTCAAATACATTTGAGCTGATACATCTTCGCAAACAGAAATACTGCAACTGGCTCCGCGCATCTATGGCGCCAAGGATTCAAACGTACTATGGAGTCAAAATCTTGTGTGTATATGACCTTCATGGACCTCGAGCAGGCCTTCGATGAGGTAAATAGGGAGTGCTTATGGACAAAGTTAGAGAATTGGAATTGCCCATGGGATCTGCTTGGGGCCATGAGGTCCTTGTACTCAAACACATCCCTCCAGATCAGATTGACATCAAAGGACCAATTTTTGAGGAAAATTGATACCCATCGAGGCTTAAAGCAGGGGTGTGCCCTGGTGCCCCTGCTCTTTAGCCCCTATGTGTCTGACCTTGGCGACTCACAGAAATTGGTGCGCGCATTCCCGCCTAGGATAAACGCGACTGAGATACCGTGGATCCTGTACGCTGACAATGTAGTCGTCATGGACCAAACACCGATAGGCTTACAAAGGCAAATTGAAGCCGTTCATGAATATCTGAAAGCCAATGACATGAAGATCAATGTTAAGAAATCTAAGATCCTTGTTCTATTGTCGGCGCACAGAAAACACAAATCTGGGTTTGTATCGAAGGTTGAAAGCATTGAATTGGAGTTAGTTGACTCCATCACCTATCTTGGTGTGGTAATCAATAAAAGTATAGATGAGCGGGGCCATTATAAATTGTTGTGGGAGAAAGTAAAAAAAAAAACAATACAGGGAGCGTCCCTACACAGAAAATACGGGAGATACTCCATGATTCCGCTCTTAACTTTCTACCGACAGAAAGTTGTTCAAATCTTGACCTTTGGTGGGAAAGCAATGTCGAATCTTTCTTGGGATATCTGGACAATATTGGAAGGGTTCCTCTCGCGAAACATCTTGAGGCTACCATCTTCTCTCTCGATGACCATGATCCGATATGAATAGCGATTGTAATCATTAACTTCTATAGTGCTATGGAAGATCCTGGCACTATACAGAAAGCAAGGACCAGTGGTCCCGGCTGAAATTTTAAAATGGCGACACTGTACCCAAGATATCGAGGCTTCCCTTAGTGAGTTGAGTGTTAAGTTGGAGGACTTAGTTGCTAATCCAGTAAGCGTGAAAAAAAGCCTCAGAACATAGATTGGATAGCAACGGCAGAGGGGAGAGGAACGGACAGCTTGAAACTGATCACGAGCAGGGAGCGGAAAGGCTTTAACGAGCCCCCACTCTATTTCCCCTTGTCCTACTACAGAAATCTGCTCCTAAGATGTTGATTGAATATTCTGGACATAAAGGGATCCAATTGTCAAGGAAGAAAATCGATTGAGAAAATTCTCATTGTAGGTATTGTGGAATGGGGAGAGGGTTGAAACCCTGTTCCACTGTTCCACTTAATAACCTCTTGTAAATCTCTTGTAAATCTTTGGCTGAAATTCGAGAATGCTTTTTGGGGGGCCATGCTGTCCAATCCCAAATTATGTCGGATGAACAATGGTGGGGATGGGTCCTCTTGGGCGAGAGAACTAGCCTGGTATTAGTGGCCATGGAGGTTGTTGAATTTGTCCTAAAGCCCAAAGATAAAGTGAGGGAGAGAGGCTGATATGTCATGTGTGGGAAGCATCACTCAATTGACACTCTGCTTTCAGTCATAAATGTTAATGTTTTTATGTGAATATGTGTGTAAGTTGACTCTCTTTGATGTTACGAATGGATCAGAAACTCCTCTGTGAGGAGTTGATGTTGTAAAAAATGTAATAGGTTTTAATCTGTGAAACCAATAAACATTATTAAAATAATTTATTAATTTTACTTTCAAGATGGCGGAGGGAACCAGGGCAGAGAGGTTACCGCTGCTTTGTGCCCCTTTTATACCTTTAAAGTAATTGAAAATGGGCTGGTGCAGTAAATGAAGGCGAAAGAGCAATACACCTTGCCTTTATGCCTTCATTTGCCGCTTTCCCCATGGAAAAAGGACTCCCATAGAGGGTTCCTGAGGGCAGGGAGCATGAGAGGTGGGTTGGGCAATTATTTTGGAAAGGAGAGTGGAATGGTTGGGGCGGACTCAGACTCCTTCCACTGCTAGCAGGTTGAGTTCGAGCTGCATTTTGGGCATTTCCACTGAAGAGAGGGCTTTGATGGCCAGAGGGGTGGGGCAATCCAGCATGTAGGGACAAAGAGCAAAAATGAAAAATGTCACAAGCGGTGCAGAGGGCTGATAGGTTGTGCAGGGGCAAGGAGTGGAGAGATCAAGAGGTAGTAGAAAACAGTCAGCAAGGTAGTGGGGGAAAGACTATCAATGGATTTAGAGAAGTTGCAGGAATTTAAAAAGAGTGATGTTGCATTGAGTGTAAACCATCATGGTAATGGTAGGTTGAGGTGGAGGATCTGGGAAGAATTGAAAAGGTTTCATGTCATAAAGTTGAGGACTTTGTTGAGGGGAGTAACGAAGTAAACGTTTAAAGAAAGATGTAGGAAGATATGTGTTTTAGTGGAGTGGTGCATGAGTTGTAGGCACATTTCCTAATGCTGAGGGGGGTTTGAGTGTGGCTACAGTAGCAGACGCTGTGATGAAGAGGGCAGAGGGGCAGAGGCATTGATTGCAACAACCCGACTTTCGGACACATACCGCCCTTACACTGAGTACAGATGGCACAAGTGGAAATAACATAGTCAATGACGTCCCTTTTGATATAGGGCCACCACCACCAGCATTTTAACAAGTCAAGGGTTTTATGGTGACCAGGATGGGCAGTTAGCTTGCTGTCGTGGGATCATTGTAAAGCTGACAGCCAAGTAGACTCCTTCGGTATATATACCTGTTCTTGTTTGAATGGCAGCCCCTTAATCATAGTAACATTGAGAGCCTCTAACTCTGGACTATGGTCCTTTGACCATTGACGGACATCCTCCAGGATTGATGTAGATGCCGTACAAACACAGACTACAGTGTTGTTTGGCACAATAGAACATGGGCTCTGAGAAACAGCGGTGTCCTCGACAATACGAGACAGGGCATCAGCCTTCCCATGTTGTACACAGTTATAGGTTATAGTATCGACTCAAAAGGGCCGAATGACAAAAGGGTTGAGTCAATTCGACCGAAAAAAGGATCACATTTTTTATTTTTTATTTCATTTTTTAGGGGGGGGTCCACCCCGCTACCAAACCCCAGTTTTTGGTTTAAAAACACATTTTTTAAGCTGAACTAGAGCAAAAAAATATATATATATTTTAAAAAAAATGTCGATCCTTTTGTTTTCAGTCGAATGCACTCTCACCTTTGGCATTCAATCCTTTTGTTTTCGAAACTTTAACTGGGCACCGTTGTACACCAGGCCTGTAGGTAATGATGATATTAAACATGGTAAAAAACAGGTGCTGACGGACCTGTAGTGCATTTGTACATTTTGCATGTGTTACGGCCTGCAGGTTACAGTGATCTGTCTAAACAGTAACTGGCTGTTTGGTTCCCAGAAGATGATGTTGCAACTCCTTAAAGGCCGCTCGATTGGCCAATAATCCCCATCCCATAATAGTATAATTCCTTTCATGAGATGTAAGTGTATGAGAATAATGATGCTACAGGATGTAGCACTTGAGTATTGGGATACTTCTTAGAACGTATATCTCCAAGGACTAGAGCAGATACATCAGCCTCAACAATAATGGCAGAGAAGGGTCCGGATGTTGTGAAACAGGAGCCATAGTAAAGGCTTGTTTGAGAGCAAGAAAGGCACTCTGTGCCTGGTCAGTCCAGACAAAGGGAACCGAGGGACGGTTTAGATGGGTCAATGTAGCCACAATGGAGGAGAAAGAACCGATACACCACCCATAAGCATTGTCGAATCCTAAAAAGGATTGTAAAGACTTTACGGTAGTAGGAGGAGGCCAATGTAGAACAGCTTTAATTTTTGCTAGACTCATACGGATACCACCAGGAGTCAAATCGAATACAAGTAATTTTACCTCGGAAGCATGAAAAATAAATGTCTCTAATATGACAAAAAGAGCATTTTCATGCAAACGCTGCAAGACCTGTTTGACGTGCTGAACATGTTGTTCAGGAGAAGAGGAGAATATCAGAATATCATCAAGATAAATCACCATAAATTGATCTAGCATGTCCCTAAAAATGTAATTCATAAATCGCTGAAATGTAGCCAGAGCATTACAAACCCTAAAGGGCATAACCAGATATTCAAACAACCCACAACGGGTCTTGAAAGTGGTCTTCCACTTGTCTCCTTTGCGTATGTGAAACAGATTATAAGCTCCTCGAAGGTCCAAACTGGTGAAGATGGACGATGATTGTAACTGGTCCAACAATTCAGAAATCAATGGAATGGGGTACTGATTTTTAATGGTTGGGTCAAAAAAGATAGGCGATGCGGCAGGAGACTGAGATGGACAGATGTGGTCTATAGCAACAGCTTTGTCTAGATATTCTTTGAGTACCTGATCTTCTTTCACTGTCAATGAATAAATACGCCCATGTGGAACAACAGCATTAGGAACCAGTTTGATAGGGCAATCATACGCCCGATGAGGGGTAGTTGTTCTGCCCATTGCTTATTAAAAACATCGGAATAGGGACGATACTCTTTAGGGATGGTGGAGTTTAATACCCCTACACTAATACCCCTGTAATCCAGACAGGAGAGCCAAACAGGGAGATTAAGACACAGCCATATTGGAACCAGAGGAATGTTCTTGACAAAAAAGTGGATGAAAAAGTAACTGTTTTCTCAATCCAATCTATGACTGGGTTATGAACGCAGAGCCACGGTATACTTAATATGACATTGAACTGAGCGGCTGCTATAAAACCAAATTATATAGATTTACTATGTCCTTGATGAGTGCTCATAAGTATCTCTTCAGTTTGTTCTGTAACTTGTCCTGATATAAGTGGTGTGCCGTTGAATGCTCTGACTGTTTCTGGCACGCGTTTCGTACAAACAGAGAACCCCTGCCTTTTTGCGAAGCATGAATCAATGTAGTTGCTTCTAGCTTCAGAATCAATCATTACCGGTACGGCCAAAGTCTGATAATTTGGTAATGCAAATATCATCTATATATATATATATATATATATATATATATATATATATATATGAACGAGTGACAAAGAGAATTGTGAGCCAAGAGTGTCAGGAATCGTCCAAAAGGCTCTTTATAAGGATAAGTCTTGGCGGTTCCCAACTTCTTCACAGGTATTTTTAGGCATGCTCAAAAAAAGTGACATGTCTGGTCACAATATAAGCATACATTTTGTGACCACCTCTTTTCTCTTTCTTCCTCAGACATCGGGCCACAAATGGCCCCAATTTGCATGGGTTCAGGTTCACTTGAAGAAGTAGTACTGGTACCAGAATTGCCAGTACACAAACCTCCAACCGGCAAACCAAGTTCTGTTAACCATGTAGTGAGTGGAGGTCAGCAATGTGTAGGCAGGACAGCAACAAAGAAGAGAACAACAATGAAAGGCCACTCACTGTGAACAGTTTAGGAGCACCGGAGTGTTCCTAACCGTCTGTTCATAAAGAGAGTCCAACATAATGCAGTGTTTCCTGTTGTCGAAAGAGCCGCGGGATGTGATGACCTCACAATGTAGTTTTACGTGACCTCCTCATGGGAATCTTGGTTCCCATATGATGCCGAGCACCAAGCTGTTAGAGTCTCCATGGAAATCGGCATCCTGACTGTGGCATACATCACAGGTACATGTGCGCTGGTACCCCGACAGTAGTCCACAAGCTGTGTCTAAGTCCCACTGCCAAGCAGTGTTGTTTGACTCTAGCCCTGACCTGCAGGTGTAGAAATATGCATCACACTGCTTGAAAAGTGTGTGGGAGCCTCAGGATGCTTTAGTCAATCAATACGTTTATTTCAGACATAAGAAAATCTATAAAACAGATAAGGAATAAAAAATGTCCTTATCATGATAAAATGGTAAATTAAGCCTAATACAAATGCATGAGTGTATATAAAACTACAATAATACATGGTGAATTAGTGATTAAGACAACCATATATGTTTCCTGACATGCAATGCCTGTCTATGGTATGATAATTGGGACCAACTAACCTTTTGTGTATTTTCCCAGAGCAAGAATACCAATGCTGGTTGACATTATCTAACCTCAAATCCCTCAAAATAGGTTTTAGCACTCTTGCTCAGATGAATGCATAAACTGGGCATAAAAATTGAAAACGCAAGAGGTCTTCTTCTGGTGCAGGAACAAAATAAACAGCTATTTTCAGTATGTTCCTCTGTCCATAACCGCTCTTAATTGAAGGGAGTTAAATCTAGCACTTGTAATGGTCATTCTTTCATAACTTTGATTTGACCATATTAAATAAAAAAGTAGGTTTTGCATTTGTACTCAGATAAGACCAATTGATGGGATTTAGTTGATAGTTTGTCTTTTGGATGTTTGGACCCGATAAACATCTAAAATGTAGGATCTGAAAGGAGGGCTTTTGTGAGTACTTTTAATTGCTCCAGCCAACAGATTTCACGTTGTGCAGGTTGTAGAGTTATCTTCCTACCACAGAATCGGACCTCTGAAATAATTCTGTTTCATCCAATGTTTTATTCTACGTTGTTGGTTGTGTAATGCCAGGATCTGGTCCTTAATAGGACAAAATGTGCTGCTCACGTAGAGCTTGTCAAATCAAGATAACTTCAACCTTCACATATGCGATCATGCTGGACTCTTTTGTAGAGGTACTTAGCTCTGCGCTTAAGTCAACGAAAGTTAGCCACAATGACACGCGTACAGCACCGGTCTGGAGCACCTACCTGACCGCGTATTATACCTACAAGTCACACCGTGTACTTAAACCATTGAAGGCAAATTGCATGTAAACACCAACTCCAGTGTATTGAAAACCAGGGCTGTACAGCGAGTGCATCTTCGTACAAGAATAATACTCATCCAATTGGCAGAATCAGTTGTCAACACCCCCACTTATTTATGTCTATAAGACATACTGCTCACTGCAATCAGAGTTTAATCCAACAGTTTGTTTCTGAATGCTCATTAGCACCTGTGGTAGGGGTGCAGCCAATCAGGTTCTGCGGATCACAGGCTAAAACCTCTGATCTCAGCCTGCATTCCACGGAACCTGCCGCCTGCATCCCCAACCCTCCCATTTTTTTTGTTTTGCTCTTTTACTATTCCCCAAACCACCTCGGCTAACTCAGTTACCTGATTGTTACCAGATTGTTGCAGCGCATGCCTTCACAGCAGCAGCGTCTCTCCTTTTTGCTTTGCCGCCCGCCATGGGAAAGGTTGGCAGCCATTTTAGCAAAGGATTTTCATTCATTGAACGGGACGTTTTGTTATTTAGCACCCCGGTTACTGCTTTGGTAACCTCGGGTGGTAATGGCATTATGTATCTCTTCCATGGGCAACACCGGGGTTAACAGCTGCCTGGCCATTACCCATGGTATTGTCCGTAGAACGGGTTTATAACGCCATAATAGTGGTGAAAAAGAACCCAAGTGCATTTGTCTCTGCTTCTGAATTTGTTCAACATTGTGTGACTTTGCGGCAACACGATTCTTGAGCACCTCACCAAAAACACTTTAGCAAAAACAAAGTAATTTTAACCAGTGTTATTTAAGTAGCAACTTTTTTTTTCACTTCATAAAATTACAGCAACAGAAAAAAACTGCCTGCACTGAGAATCAGACTCACTCCAATAAAGCCTCTCCCCTCCTTCTCATAACAAGTAATTAGCATTTGGGCATTTTTAGTATTCGACTAGGGAATTCTATTTGTATATGAATATTTCCAGTACGGATGGGGACCCATGACGTGGCACCCCCTTCAAGATGAGGGGGCAATTGCAAATAACTCATTGACGGGACATGGTTTTCCACTGTAGATGGTGCCTCTTTGGCCAGCAGGGCCCATTCGACTTGCACACTGTACTGCGGTTATGATGACATGATGTGGAAGGTTCAGCGATTCTAAACATAGGTTGTGTGGCATGGTACTTGTGTGGCATGGTACTTGTGTGGCATGGTACTTGTGTGGTATGGTACTTGTGTGGCATGGTACTTACTACTGTCTGCGTCTAATACACCTGTTGATGTAACTAAACTATGATTGGTGGACTCTGCTATGGTATGGGTTTGTTATGTACTGTAAAGCGTGCCTCATATGTATTGCAATGATTGAGGGCAGTTGGCAACAGTTTCTAATAAAACAGTTCCAACACAAAATTCAAAATTGATAACAAGGAAGATGCCTTTTAGCAAAATCAAAACAAGCCCCAAAATTAGAGCATATAACTTTCCCCAACTCGCCCCTGTGTTGTTATGCCTTGCCTGCTTATGAACTGTAAGCTGCTTGCACTGATTGGTCTGTTCTGTTCTGTTTCAGGTGCCTTCATCCAGTCTTGTGTCTGTCTTCGTCTTCATGAGCCTCCGTTCTTATGCATCCAATGGTCATGCAGGGAGGTGCCTGCACCCTCTTGCAAGGTCATGAATGGCAGGCAGTAGAACAACCTCAACTCCCCAGCAGCAGCAGCAGCAGCAACAGCCCTATACACCAGCAGTCTCAGGTAAGAAGATATGAAACAGAAAATCCAAACAGCCAAAGAAAAACAGAACCCACCGATAATTAACGTTTTCAGACATTTTTGAATTTCAATAAAGTGAATGTGTATATATTTCTTTGAGATTATCTTGTGCTTGTATGCAAAGGAATGTGCACGGGTCACAACAGCAGATGAAGTATTCCCATTTCCGGGGGCTCAAGGTCATTAATTAAGCAATATGACCCGAGCGGCAGGGGGCATTACCGACTCGGGTAATGCCGCATGGCATTACCCGAGCCATTAATGCCCCCGCCACGATGGTCATATTGCCTTTAGTACCGCGGCCCGCAAGATCTGTGTGACCGGGGCACTACAAGCATTTTTTTCTGTCACGAAACGTTTCAGGGCAGAAAAAAAACAAAAAAACGACCAAGAAAATGGCCGCCGGGAAAGGGAAAACTGAGTCTTTTTCCCCTTTGCATGGCGGCCATCAGGAGTGGACGCACTGGGAACACTTCTGTTCCCAGCGCGTCTGCTCCTTAAAAAAACGACAAGAAGGTAAGTGGGGTTGGGGTTGGGAGGGGGGAAGGGAGGGAGGGGAAAAAACGTACCTGGGTCCCCAGCGGGGGACAATGGAGGCCTCCAGCTGTGTGGCGGCTCGGAGCGGGGATGGCCCCGCTTTGAGCCTCCTCATTGGCTGAGGGGCTGCCAGGCCCCCCACCCGGAACAATGGCCGTGGAATCCCAGCCGAGGGTTTGCGGCCGGGCAATGCCTCGGCAAGGGCCAATCAGAATAGTTCTCTCATTCTAATTGCGCCCTCGCCGGGTACTAAAAGGAAGTACACACTAAAAGATTAAGATATACCTCATTTATCATAATTTGCAATCACGTACAGGATGGAAAAAGGTAGAGACCCACAGGGGTGGCAATGCCCCTCTGTCTCTGGTGACCGGTCAAGATCGCAGAGATGCTACTTGATCTCGATCTTGCAGAACAGAACAATGGTACTAGTCCTAATTTCAAAGGGTGAGGTGTACCAGTAGCAAGCAGCAAGAATGGTAAAGGAGCCAGTCCATCAATATAGTATGCAGGAGAAGGAATTTGGAGAGGTACCAGTCTTGCAAATACCACCACCCTGCACAGAGGCATTGAGGAGCCATTGGGGAAGACATGGGAGGTTGGGAACACTGATGCAAAGTTCAATACTTTTTTAAGAGTGAGGTTAAGGGAAAAGAGTGAATGTCCCTTGACGGGGTATTCTGATAACATGGGATTAGAGTTTCCGTGGAGTAATCAGGGGATTGAGACAGATTTTGCAGATGTTCTTTGTTAAAGAGAACTACATTGGCAGATAAGGAGAACCGGGTGAGGAGATCAGAGGAAAACATTCAGGAGAGGGGATAAAGGGGTGAGACATTGGAAGCCGGCAGGAAGACCAATTCAGTTTTGGAAGAGTGAAGCATCAGGCACGGACTGCCATTCAGTGATGGATGGCGGAGAGACAGTTGGAAATGCAAGAGGATAGTGCAGTGGAGAAGTCAGAAAAAAAGTTAAAGAGAACTACATTGGCAGATCAGGAAAGAATATAGGAGAGTGGAGAAGGGTTTTGGTATTGGAGGCTTCGAAAAAAGTTGGTTTTTAGAAGAGTTGAGCATCGGAAAACAGTGATGGCTGCTAGATGAGTGGACAGGTCATGAGTGCAGAAGGGGAAGGAGAAGCATATTTCAGTGTGAATAGACACATAGATGAGTGGGAAGCCAAAGGGTGAGAGAGAGGTATATAGTGTGAAAAGAGGAGACTAAGCACAGAATGCTTTCTCCATGTGGTGTCTGCTGTAAAGCACGGTGGGCCTCATCATGAGTTTGGTGGTAACCCTTAAATGCGGCGGTAGCACTATTGTCGCTGCATTTAAGGGTCCGCCAGATCATGGCTTTGGCGGATTTCCCCCCAGCTTTCAGCTGGGGGGAAATCCACGGCAAATTTGCCGATTTTCAGCGCGATTACCACCGGTGGGAAATCCGCTGGCGGTAATAGCACAAATTTTCCCCATTGGGCCCAATGGGGAATGAGGAATTCCCGAATGGGCCCAATGGGGAATGGGCACTAACCGTTCCGCCAAACCCGTGATCTGGCGCTAATAGCGCCGGGGGGTTTGTCGGTAGGGCTATTAGCGCCAGCGCTAATATCGCCGGCGTTACCGCCCAACTTGTGATGAGGCCGGGTCTGTAGGGGGTTCACAGAGTCAATTGACTTCAAGATAGTTACTGATGTAATGAAAAACTACACGTCAGTCTGATAACCTTGAAGTAGTGAGGAAGGAGTGAGCCAGGTAGAAAGTTTATTATTATTTTTTTTTCACTCATTTGCAGCGCACATAACCGGTAGGTATCTAGGTGCTAGTTTCATTGTGGAAGGGCAGGTTATTTATAATGCGCTCATTTCTTTATTTTTTCTTCTAAGCGCGGGTCCAGGATTCCAACCTGTGTTTGCTCAGTGGGGTCTTGCTTCCAAGAGCCGCACGTTGCCACAGAGCTATCCTCCTGTCCCTTGGCTGTAAAGCTGGGGTCAATGGTGGGACAGTGAGAGAACAAGAGATAACATGTACATTGGAACATAGGCACTGGGAGGCACAGAAGGTGGGTTCTTACTCTGAGCAGGAGATGTATCCCTGGTGCTTGGATTCTGGTGCTAGCAGGGCCAAACAAGGAGTGAGTGCCATAGGAGGCCACCCTTTTCTTCATCCACATTTCTCTGGAGAACACCACAAGGCTAGGACATCATGCCCTGGGCAGAGGGTCTGACGCTAGGCTCTAACAATCATTTGCTGATTATGGCCATTGCATGTTAACACCTAGGGTTATAGCTCTGGGGAGACTGAATGGGGAGGGAAGGATTATATCACAGATCCTCTGGGAGCCAATGGAATGGCATGCTGTACAAACAAAATATCTTAAATTACTGGATTTTTCACTCCCTGTTTTGTGTTGCAGTGGCATGACTTTCTGGGTCCCAATTTGTATGGCAGAAATAACATCCAACTGATCCAGAAAGCTGTTGTTGGGCCATTGTTCTTGCAGGTGCCTCTAGCAAGAGGGAACAGAGCGGACGTCTGGGAGTTAACTCGAACCCTAGCCACCGGGGAAGTGTACAGCAACTTAATATATGCTATCATATTTGGCCCTATACCCATAGTCTCCAATACCAACCAAGTATATTTCCAAGACACCATGTCGAAAGCCTTTTGGGCATCCAACGTGACCGCAACTGCACTTGTACCCTGGTCAATGCGGGCCATGACATTGAGCAACCGTCTAATATTGTGGGACGTCGATCTACCAGGAGCAAAACCGGATTGGTCGTCATGTACCATATAGGACATGACCGGGAGAAAGCGGCTAGCAATCACTTTGACGAAGATTTTAGTGTCCAAATTCATTAATGAGAGGGGCCTGTAAGATCCACACTCATCCGCCTGTTTACCAGGTTTAAGCAAAACCGTAATAATGACGGCCTCACGCAGTGTCAGAGGAAGGGTGCCCAACCGGAGCAATTAGTTCCAAACTTCCAGCAATTTGGGGGCCAGAATGGCCACGTGCTCCTGATAAAACTCTGCTGTCAGCCTGTCTGGACCAGGTGCTTTTCCCTTGGGGAATTTGGATATTGCCTCAACTATTTCATCCAGCAGTATGGGGGATTCTAATTGGTCTCTGGTTGTGGGGAAGATGATCGTCGTGGGGATCTGCTCGAGGAGGTCCCGCATTTGGGACTCACTATGCTCAGGAGGCTGGGAGTATAGTTCTGCGTAGAAGTCCGCAAAGACTTCCAGAATTTGTCGATCGGTCCAACGTTCCGACCCCAAGCCATCCTTAACGCTAGTGACCTGCGCTTGGCCCCATTCACCCCTAGCCACTGCAGCCAGTGTCTTGCCAGGCCTATCCCCTTCTCCATATTTGCGAGCTGCCTGTGGGCAGCTGAAGTATTGAACTTCTGTGGTGGCTTGTTCATTAAAGAATTGGAGCTCCTCACCGATTCGAGAGAGGGTGGCCGGGTCAACGGATGTAGGGTGTGCACTCTCCAGTTAGCGTAATTTGGCTTCAGAGCGGGTAAGAGCCTCTCTTATGGCTCTGAGAAGTCCCGCCTCCCTCAATATGGACATTCCCCTGATAAAGACTTTTAAGACCTCCCAACGGGCCCCCAGTGGAGTGGACTGGGGTGAGTTAAGCTCAAAGTAGGACGGTATGTCAGAAAGAATGTCCGCCTTAAATAGTATGTCCTGCAGGGCCAAGGACTTGAAACGCCATGAGTTGATAGTGGGGGCAGGGACTCCTAAATCTATACATAACAGGAAAGGTGCGTGGTCGGATAGGGTGCGTGCCAAAATTTGAGTTTCAACCACCCTCCCCAGCAGCATACTAGACAAAAGAAACATATCGATTCTGGAAGAACTGTCATGCACAGAGGAATAATGAATATATTCACGCGTCTGCGGATGCATTACCCACCATGCGTCACGAACGTGAAGCGTCGCACTATGCACCAGGAGCTTACGCGCCGCACTAGAAAGCAGTCTGGGGTCAGTGCCTGTTCTGTCCAGCGTGGTGTCCAATATGAAGTTCATGTCCCCACCCCAAATGATCTGCACTCCCACATAGCCCAATAATATGGATACCACCCGGTCGACAAAGTCACGAGAGTCCACATTGGGGCCATATGTGTTAACCAGTAAGTATTCCCTGTTAGCTATTGCGCAATGTAGGATAATATATCTTCCCTCTGAGTCTCTGGCGCGATCTGGCGCTAATAGCGCCGGGGGGTTTGGCGGTAGGGCTATTTGCGCCAGCGCTAATATCGTCGGCCTTACCGCCCAACTTGTGATGAGGCCCGGTCTGTAGGTGGTTCACAGAGTCAATTGACTTCAAGATAGTTACTGATTTAATGAAAAACTACACGTCAGTCTGATAACCTTGAAGTAGTGAGGAAGGAGTGAGCCAGGTAGAAAGTTTATTATTATTTTTTTTTTCACTCATTTGCAGTGCACATAACCGGTAGGTATCTAGGTGCTAGTTTCATTGTGGAAGGGCAGGTTATTTATAAGGCGCTCATTTCTTTATTTTTTCTTCTAAACGCGGGTCCAGGATTCCAACCTGTGTTTGCTCAGTGGGGTCTTGCTTCCAAGAGCCGCACGTTGCCACAGAGCTATCCTCCTGTCCCTTGGTTGTAAAGCTGGGGTCAATGGTGGGACAGAGAGAGAACAAGAGATAACATGTACATTGGAACATAGGCACTGGGAGGCAGAGAAGGTGGGTTCTTACTCTGAGCAGGAGATGTATCCCTGGTGCTTGGATTCTGGTGCTAGCAGGGCCAAACAAGGAGTGAGTGCCATGGGAGGCCACCCTTTTCTTCATCCACATTTCTCTGGAGAACACCACAAGGCTAGGACATCATGCCCTGGGCAGAGGGTCTGACGCTAGGCTCTAACAATCGTTTGCTGATTATGGCCATTGCATGTTAACACCTAGGGTTATAGCTCTGGGGAGACTGAATGGGGAGGGAAGCATTATATCACAGATCCTCTGGGAGCCAATGGAATGGCATGCTGTACAAACAAAATATCTTAAATTACTGGATTTTTCACTCCCTGTTTTGTGTTGCGGTGGCATGACTTTCTGGCTCCCAATTTGTATGGCAGAAATAACATCCAACTGATCCAGAAAGCTGTTGTTGGGCCATTGTTCTTGCAGGTGCCTCTAGCAAGAGGGAACAGAGCGGACGTCTGGGAGTTAACTCGAACCCTAGCCACCGGGGAAGTGTACAGCAACTTAATATATGCTATCATATATGGCCCTATACCCATAGTCTCCGATACCAACCAAGTATATTTCCAAGACACCATGTCGAAAGCCTTTTGGGCATCCAAAGTGACCGCAACTGCACTTGCGCCCTGGTCAATGCGGGCCATGACATTGAGCAGCCGTCTAATATTGTGGGACGTCGATCTACCAGGAACAAAACCGGATTGGTTGTCATGTACCATATAGGACATGACCGGGAGAAAGCGGCTAGCAATCACTTTGACGAAGATTTTAGTGTCCAAATTCATTAATGAGAGGGGCCTGTAAGATCCACACTCATCCGCCGGTTTACCAGGTTTAAGCAAAACCGTAATAATGACGCCTCACGCAGTGTCGGAGGAAGGGTGCCCAACCGGAGCAATTAGTTCCAAACTTCCAGCAAATTGGGGACCAGAATGGCCACGTGCTCCTGATAAAACTCTGCTGTCAGCCCGTCTGGACCAGGTGCTTTTCCCTTGGGGAATTTGGATATCGTCTCAACTATTTCATCCAGCAGTATGGGGGTTTCTAATTGGTCTCTGGTTGCGGGGAAGATGATCATCGTGGGGATCTGCTCGAGGAGGTCCCGCATTTGGGACTCACTATGCTCAGGAGGCTGGGAGTATAATTCTGCGTAGAAGTCCGCAAAGACTTCCAGAATTTGTTGATCGGTCCAACGTTCTGACCCCAAGCCGTCCTTAACGCTAGTGACCTGCGCTTGGCCCCATTCACCCCTAGCCACTGCAGCCAGTGTCCTGCCAGGCCTATCCCCTTCTCCATATTTGCGAGCTGCCTGTGGGAAGCTGAAGTATTGAACGTCCCTGGTGGCTTGTTCATTAAAGAATTGGAGCTC
The DNA here is from genome assembly GCF_040938575.1 of Ambystoma mexicanum. NCBI lineage: Eukaryota > Metazoa > Chordata > Amphibia > Caudata > Ambystomatidae > Ambystoma > Ambystoma mexicanum. The sequence goes on from NC_090930.1 coordinate 658,420,105, forward strand.
CTCACCGATTCGAGAGAGGGTGGCCGGGTCAACGGATGTAGGGTGCGCGCTCTCCAGTTCGCGTAATTTGGCTTCAGAGCAGGTAAGAGCCGCTCTTATGGCTCTGAGAACTCCCGCCTCCCTCAATATGGACATTCCCCTGATGAAGACTTTTAAGACCTCCCAACGTAACCCCAGTGGATTGGACTGGGGTGAGTTAAGCTCAAAGTAGGACGGGATGTCAGAAAGAATGTCTGCCTTAAATACTATGTCCTGCAGGGCCCAGGACTTGAAACGCCATGAGTTGATAGTGGGGGCAGGGACTCCTAAATCTATACATACCGGGAAAGGTGCGTGGTCGGATAGCGTTCGTGCCAAAATTTGAGTTTCAACCACCCTCCCCAGCAGCGTACTAGACAAAAGAAACATATAGATTCTGGAAGAGCTGTCATGCACAGAGGAATAATGAGTATATTCACGCGTCTGCGGATGCATTACCCGCCATGCGTCACAAACGTGAAGCATCGCACTATGCACCAGGAGCTTACGCGCCGCACTAGAAAGCAGTCTGGTGGCAGTGCCTGTTCTGTCCAGCGTGGTGCCCAATATGAAGTTCATGTCCCCACCCCAAATGATCTGCACTCCCACATAGCCCAATAATATGGATACCACCCGGTCGACAAAGTCAGGAGAGTCCACATTGGGGCCATGTGTGTTAACCAGTAAGTATTCCCTGTTAGCTATTGCGCAATGTAGGATAATATATCTTCCCTCTGAGTCTATATAGTTCTTGTGGAGTACCAACTTGAGTGACCTATGGATCATTGTCAACACCCCTCTGGCACGGGTCGAATAGGAGGTGAAATATCTATGGGGACCCCACGACGGTGCCATGCACCTAGCCAAATGGCCCTCAGAGTGCGTTTTTCCTGCAAGAGCAATATTTTACAGCCATGCCTTTTGGCGTGAGCCATGATTTTACGGGCTTTGGTGTAGTTGCTCAAACCCCGGACATTCCAGGACATCACTATTGTCGCCATTTCAGAAGACTAAGGTACATCCCACAACCTTTGTTGAAATTTACACACTGAATTAAGAAAGCCCCCGCAGGGGTGCCCCGATGTGCGTTCTGCCAAACCGCCCCCATCATTTACAATACAGTACCCCGGCACCCCAACATTACCACCCCGCACCCTCACTGCCCACCCCCAACTTGCAGTGGGAAGTACCCCCCCCAGAAGCATGTGCCACCAACTAAACAAGTGCAGGTGCCACCAGATGGATCAACACTCCCCGAACAAGGGAGGTCGAAGGACACTATCCAACGGGGATAGGCCCATACTCCGGCCCAACTGGGGCCAACCAACAATAATACCAAACCAAACATGAACATTGCAATTGCAGTGAGGTGTGCTGTTGCCGTGCGGACGGCCACTTGAGTATTGCGCAGGACGGCAGGAGCCATCAGGTCAGGTTCTGCGGTAATCAGATCTCAGGGCAGGTCCCGAATTGAGCAGTTCACTGATGGAACCGGATGATAATGATGAAGTAGCAAGAGGTCTTGGTCAATTCCGTGCTCTTGAACGAAAAACGGAGATCAATGTCCAAGGGACTAAGGGTAAGTCCCAGGCCGGATGACCATACACGGGATTTAGATCGCTGAGGTTGCAGTACATTATTGCCATTGACACATTCTAGTTGAGAGAAGGAAATTGTTAGATAGATCAGGCCGCCTTAGGGTATGATACGTGAGGTCAGTCTTCACCATCGCGGCCATCATCCGGAGCATGAGGCGGGATGTGTGTTTCGATAAATTTCACCATCTCTTCAGGCACAGTAAAGAAATACAGTTTGCCAGTGTGCGTAATCTTAAGTCGTGCGGGGAACAGGATGGTGTATGGGACATTTTGTTCCCAAAGTAGTTTCTTGACCCCGAGGAATTGGCGTCCCTCCTGTTGCACCGCTATCGAGAAATCAGGGAAAATCCTGATGGTATTGGCCTCAAGTCGTAGGTCTCCCTTTTCACGCGCCAGATGGAGGATGAGATCTCTATCGCAATAGTTTAGAATCCTGGCAATGATAGGCCTCGGGATGTCACCCGGCTTGGGGCGTGGCGAGAGGGCTCGATGGGAACTCTCCACTGTGAAATAGGGTGAGAGATCCGGGTTGCCGAGGAGTTCTCTGAGCAAGGCCTCAATCGCGTCCTCCATGCGCCACTTCAGGGCATTTTCAGGGACCCCAATAATACGTAGGTTGTTCCTACGAGAGCGCAATTCCAAGTCATCACATTTTGCTTTCACGGTTTTCATGTCGCGTGATAAGGAGGCAACTGTATTCTGCAGGACCTGGATATCATCTTCGGTCGTAGATATTCTACTCTCTGCATCTGTGATCCTGGTGGCCGCCTGATCCACACGCGATTTCAGGGAGGCAACATTGGCATTAATGTCATCTAGTTTTTCATGGAATGATGCGAAGTTTTTGGCCATAGTTTCCATTAGTGTGGTCAAGTCAGGGGCCACCGCGCAGGGATGAGGGACCAGTTCAGATTCCTCCTGTTGGGATAAGGAGGGGCCAGATTCCGACCTCGGGACGGTCCTAGAGAATTTGTCCATGCCCCCCCCCCTTTGTGCTCCCTCTGGGCTTGTTGGGATCACTGGTGCTGTTTCCGGTGGCCCAGGGGTCCCAGGTGGGATAGGCGTGCCACGGAGGGGCCAGCCAATGATCGATCAGTGGTATGGGCAAGCCGCAGATGTAGCATAGGCCAGGGGGCAACAGCAATGACAAGCGCGCCGAGTTACTCAGAGACCAACAAGGCTAGGCAGCCGGCTCAGCAACACAAGCAGTTTCCTGAGCGAAGTGTGTGGCCGTTGCAGTGCAAGAGCTCACCCCTCCTGCAGACCAAGGGGCATTACGCCAGGCCCCATGTATTAGGCACCTCCGATGGAATGGGTAGGAAGGTGATAGTTTATGGGCCCACCAGTTCAGGGGTTCCGCACCCCTAGACTCCTCCCGCGGGGGGGATCACTGTGCGATCCGGTGCCTCAGTGGCAAAATCCGGTGAGGTGGCCAGTGGGCAAGCCTTCCTGTGGCCCACGCCGAGGTGGACAGTCAAGATGGTACCCCCCCCTTACAGGGCGGAGCGGGAGGCCTCTCATGGCTGCAAAGCTGGAAGATGGGGGCCAGAGTGGGAGTACCGCCGGTGGCATGATGCGGGCACCCTCACCCTCCGCGCCTCACCTGGCCTCCAGAGGTCCGTGTCCCAGGAACGAGGGCCGCGATGTCCAGGGGGCAGCCAGGCACCAGCCCAGCCGCCGCACACCCCAGCGATGTAAGTGCCTCAGAGTCGGCTCGCTGGCAGGCTCCCGCGCACTCCGGAGGGGGACCGCCGCAGCCAATGACAAGGTCCCGCTCCAGCTGCCCAGCACCAGGCACACACCGCAGGCCCCCAGCAGGGACGCACCACATGGGCACCGGGTCTCACGGCCGCCAATCGCCTCAGTAGAGAGCTGGCAAGGAGGAGGAGACAGAGGAACAGCCGCGCGCGGAGGGCCTGTAGGCCGCCAGTCAGCTGGGCGAAGAGTCCCGTTTTCAGGTTTCCCGTGGCCGATTCGGGCTGGAATCGAAGCGAAGCAGGCAGCTGGAGTACAATCGTGATTCCTCCTAATGTAGGGCTGCAAAGTTGTCGGAAACCGCAGTTGCAGGCGAATTTTCGGCCAGGCCACATGGAGCTCTAAGACTAAGCAGCCATCTTAGGCTGCTCAACAGTACCACCCGCTCTTACAAACCGTTTTAACATTAATTTACAGACTGGAGGACCAGTGCCCTTAATAATGGGTGAGAGGAGGTGGACATAATACCAGATGATGCAGGGGAGGTGGAAAAATGAACGAGGGACAAGGACAGTAGTGCATGATATAGGAACGTGATAGTGGAGGAAGTGCTAAGTTTTAGGATGAAGTGGTAAGAAATAAGTGCTATGGGGTTGTCGTAGAGAGGAGAACAGGGAGATGTGGTCTTGTAGAGGGCTATGCAAGATTTTCTTCAGAAAGGAGGAGAACTAGGACATTGGATTTAAATAGCGAAAGGGTGGGCGTAGTGCAGAGAGGGAGAGGAAGAGAGCAGAAACGAGAGGGAACGCAAGGGGCACGAGAGGTGGCAAAGAGGTGAGCCCAGGATTATCATAGGAAGAGAGTGCGAGAATAGGGAGTGAGATGGGCTGATAGGTAGGGTGGGACAAGTACGTGTATAGAGACTGTTCATGCTGGTTAGGGCCCTCTGAAATGGCAGGTTGTATGAAATGTACCCTAGCATTTGTATTTCTGCCCTTCCTGCAATGCAATGTTATCACATGACCCTCTGTCAGCCAGGAGGGCTCCCACCAGGTCCATTGGACTTGCAAGGATGGGGGGGAGCTTGGTGGTCAAAGTCCAGTTAGTTGCAATGGCACTTTGCTTGTACATGGTTTCATGGACTGGCTGTTGGTATTTTGTTGAGTTTGTGCCCTTGTGTTGCTGAAAAGGCATAAGGGAAAAACAGTCATTGTGAACGTTCTGCAGTTGATAATTGGGTGTGATGGGGATTTGGGTTAGACGAAAGCCTGACATAATTTGAGTGTGGGGCAGATAATGCTGAATGTGAACAGAGCATGTGCTTGGCTCCATGGGAGAATTCGCATGAGACTGCTGCTCTGCTGGTCATGAGACTGCAGCTCTGCTGGTCATGAGACTACTGCTCAGCTGGTCATGAGACTGCTGATTTAATAAGTAAGGGTAAGCCTGAAGAAGAAGAAATGGAAGGTTGGGTGTCAGTAGACAATCAAGAAAGACAGAGTGAATAGACCAGAAAAGCACCAAGGGAGTTGAGACAGAATATGAGGGGGTCTACAGAAGAAATGAAAATGAGATATACTGGTTAGGTCAAAGGGCCTTCAGTTAGGGCATAACAGATATATGTATCTTTCAGAGGGAAGGAGAGCATGGCACGAAAGTCAGATTTATTGCAAGACCATGAGAGACTGGGCACAAAAGAAGTCGCAGGAAGACACGGGCTCTTGGAGATACCTTGGATTTTCGTGGGGGTAAGTGGCCACAGAGAAACACTACACACTGTTCTGGCAGGGCGCTGTTTTGCGGGCCAATGGAATTATGCAGCAAAGACAGAATACATATTTATCCGGGTTTTATGTGAGTACATCACTGTATATACACAGTTCTCTGGCTTAAATATTCAACTATTATCACATTGTAGCACTATTGGCTATTGAGAGAAAACAGTATTTCAAACAGTTATTAAAATACTGTCTACTGAGGCACATTAAATAAACAGCTCCTCATACCTAGGCATTGCTGATATCTTGAAAACGTGACTGGGTATGACTATTTAGTGGGTAAAGGAGCCTAGCCCAAAAGCACACCTAACCTCTATTATTTAGACAATAAAGATGTTTAGTTTATGCAAAAAACTGTCAAGCTTATACAGCACACAGTAAATGACACCAAGAAGGAGTGTGTCTACTTTGCTTTGAAACCCTGGACCCCCATAGCTGAAGTGCTGTCCTCATAAAAATCCTTTCTGCTTCTCAGAGTACATGTATTGGTGGCTTACTTCTGCAGAACTGTTCTTAGCAGACCTCAAACCTACAGAAATACAGAAAAAAGGTTCATTTTCTTTATTCCTTCCAGCCCAGAGTGGAATTTAGGGAGTCAGGAAGCCCATCCAAAGCACTGGCCTCCAGGCCAATAATACCTGCCTTCTCTTCTCAATGTCCAGTGTGCCGCTTCCATCACTAGCCTTCCATCAACTTCCTAATCTGCTCTCCTTCCTCACCCTCCTTTCTTTCTGCTTATTCCCTCTCTGCTCCCTCTACCATGCTTAATTCGGTTTTGGTCGTTTTGACCGAATCTAATGGTTCGCATGAACCATTAGATCTAAAAATGCTAACACCAAAGGTTCGAACACCAAAAGTTCGAACCTTTGGTGGTAGCATTGTAAAAAAAAAAACGGGGGCTGTGCGGGTGTCCCCCACATCGCCCCTATCACTATACTTCATAGTATAGTGAGTGGAGGTTGCTGGGGACACCCCCGCAGCCTTCCGCTTAAAAAAAAAATGTAAAAAAGAAAAGGACGCTGCGGCGCCGGTTCCCGATCACAGAAGTGAAAGGGAACTGGCGCTGCAGGAACCCAGCGTGAAGAAGAAGGTAAGTGGGGTTTGTTTATGTTGGGGGTGTGCTAAAGGTATGAGTGTGGGGGGTGTTTTGGGTGTGTTGTGTGTGTGGGTGTGAGTATGTAAGTGTGTTCGCATGAGAAAGGTGCAAACTTTTGGTAGTTCGCACCTTTCTCATTGGAACGTTCCGACCGCAGCTAATTCAGCCGCGGTCGAATCACTTGGAATCGCCTAATTCGGCAGCACTTATTACGAAATACAGTTCCGCTTTTCCCTGTGGTTCCATCCTTCTAGTTCTCACTGCCTGTGGGTCAGTACATTCTGAGGTGCCAGTGTGCACCACACAGCTAGTCCTTCCTTTGTTTTGTCTCAATTTCAAAAACATTATTAAACACTAAAGAAGGACTTTTCATTGTATGAAGTTCATTCTTCAACCTTCTGTTTAGTTTCAGCCATGCCCATCAGTTAAAGGTTTGAGCCTGGGAGCTGTCTGAGAAGGGAACAACTTCGGCCTCAGGCGACCTCTGCTCTGTACAAGTGGTTCATCCTGATATTTTGAAGCTACATCATACAGCGCCCACACACCGCATAATTGGTCCTCCTATGCTTTTCCTTCATTGTCCTTCTCATGCAATGACTAGAGGACATGCCGCGGGACGATGACTAGAAGACATGCCGCAGGACTTTGCACACTAGAACTCTGGGAACTAATATTGTTATAACCCATGCCATGAGTGAAAGAGGGATAGTAATGTGCCCTCGCACCCCTCGCACCACCAGGCACCCTCACATTTGGCTTGACCTTAAGTCAAGATTCCAGACACAAAACCTCATGCATTGCCTGCAGGGCTTCACTAAAGGATGATGCTTCTTGGCGTTAGTGTAGGGTTTATTCTGCCTTGATAGTGTGGGGGAGTGGAGGGGGGCTGCAGGAAGCAAACACACCTCAATGCCCCAATGAAAGCAGCCCCTCGGTAAATTTGCCATGTAAATCATTTCTTTGTGAGCAGAAGACAATTTAATAACAATCATTTGGAACAAAAAGGGCCATCTCACATTGAGAACAGATGTGCAACCTTTAGAGTTGTCCAAAGCCATGACTTGGCTAATAAGGAAAATGTGCACTTGATGACATCACGTTGTTAAATGGTATCCAGTGATGTTACTGAAAAAAAATAACGAATACAATTTTACCAAAAACATAAAACCGAGCAATAAATATGTAGGGGTTGGGGGTAAGGGCTTAACAAGTTTGGGGGGTGGGTTATACGTGTAGATAAACAGGTGGTTTGAGGGGTCCCCAATGAAAAAAATCTATATTTTTGCTTTCAGTAAAATTTAATTCGGTAGCTTTGGTTCGGTAAAATCACATGGGACCGTATGCTGGATTTTCACGTGGGCATGAATTTAGGATTCTTATTTTGTGTTTCTACATGCATTTTATTTGTTAGATATTAGTAATGTTTGTCCAATCCAGCCTTTTAGTAATTGCCTGTGCTCTCTACAATGCTGCAAATTGACCTCCAATTGCGTTTCTTAATGTTTTTTGTGTTGCAAGAATCCCACGCAGACCTGCAGTTTCCTTTCATTTCATGATTTTATATACTGTTATACAAGGAATGTCGATGAGTGGTGGAGGACTCTTGTAGAAGGAGAAAAAATGAAAACGACATTAGCACTCAAAATTAGTGATTTTAATCCTTAAGAAACCAGAGGAGATGAACAACATAACCCAGGACTAATAAGATGCTACCAAGCACTGCTACTAAGATACTGTATACCAAACGAAGAATCATGATGAAAGAACGGACATGCTCAGGTTAAAGGTTTCAAATAAGGAAACCACACAATCTGTTTAAATAAAATAAAAAAATAAAAAAATATATACTGTTATGAAAAACTGTTGCACGTTAATGCTGGTGAGAGGTTCTAGTCTCTTTAAGCGTTGAAGCCAGCACTTGACCGAGGAAAGGCAGGCAGGTAACTTCAGCTTCCTATGACATTTGTTTCCTCAGCCTCACCTAGACAGATATTATTTGTTGTACCTTTTGAGCAGATGATGTTGAATTTGGCGGCACATGTAACGATTCTCTGATTGGACGGACTATGCTGCTGCCACAGATTCGCATGATTACTGTGGTCTTGGATCGGTAGAGGTGGTCGCATTTATATTGGGGAAGTAGAGGGAATGCATAGGAGATTGCAGCACTATGGGGAAGAGAGGGAAAGGAATGGGGGAGCATCAGTAAAGTGGGAACATTCAAAATATTTGGCAACTAATGGGACATGAGTGGGGCAGAGATGTTGTTTTGGGGTAGACATGTTGTTTCAGGGCCTGCCCTAGATTTAGCAGGGCATTGGGCATCAAATGGTTTGCAGGGCTCCCCAATTTGCTTATGTCATGACATCATAGACATTGACATAACAGAATGAATCTTTGATACCCCAGAGGATCATGGGAAGTTGCATAGGAAGCTGCCAGGAGTAAGCCAAGAGACACATCCACTTTTTGACTAATATATGAACGGCCGCTGTTATTATATGCACGTTAATATCATAAGTGATCCCTTTTTTGGGTAGCGGACAGTGTGCGCAGAATCACTTGCAGAGATGTATATCTGTTTGGCAGATAAGGCATTGTGAGATAAAATGGCTGGCAGAGCAGCACTCTCTTTGATTAAGCGATGAAGCCAGGATTGGAGAGCAGTCTGCAATTAAGGCACTTGACAACCTCTTCCCAGCTGTAGCTGGCAGAAATATTGTTTGCTGCAACTTTGGTTTGAACACAACATCTGACTTCGGAATGAAGTGCAAATAAAGTGTGATGGTGTTGTGTTAACTGAAGTCAACTTTGCTCTGGCTCCATGATTGCTTTTTTATATTTACTCATATTGTTCTAAGTAGTTATTCAGAAGCTAGACATGAGGATTATTTAGAATGTCAAAAATTAATCTCAAAGCAATGTGTTTTAAAATGTTTACCTAAAACATGTCTCCTAATCTGACCAAAGGTTCCAAGGAAGCAATGGCCAGGAATGAAACGGACACAGTAGCTCTACTGCAGGATTGCATTCTGATGCGATAGAGTCTGTTTACCAGGAAGGCCTTGAGACAGTGAGACTGACATTTCCCAGGTCTTTAAATGTTAATAAAATCAGCGCAGGGCCAGGGAAACCAAGGGGTCGAAATTATGGAACGTTTAGCATGGTGCAAAGTGACTTTGCACTGCTAATAAACACGTTGAACCGGGCCTAATTCACATGGCGGTGCAAAGTGTATTTTTGCAGAGCAGTCACTGTGCACAGTTAATTAGGCCCATTTAGTGTGGTGCAAAGAGTACGTATGCAGTACAAAGTGACTATACAATACTAATATACACTTTGCACGGCTCTCTGAATCAGGCCTGGTTCAACGTGTTTGTTGGCAGTGCAAAGTCACTTTGCACCGCGCTAAAAGTTCCAGGAATTAGGCCCTTAGGGTTTACAGGTTAGCGACCACGCTTCCCACATGCCTGGTCCTGGCACGCCCCCACGACTCACTGCACGCAATGAACACTTTGAACTCAATGACCTCCAAAGTCGGACAACAAAAGATAAAGGAAGTTTGTAAAATTTGAATTAAAGATGAGTAGCTGTATTTCAGAGAAATGTGAACATTTTTAGGCACTATGTATGGCCAGTGGTCGAAGTGAGCGGGAACGGGCAGGAGCAGTGTTCCACTACTTTTACCTTTTACCGCTAACAGCTCCACTACTTTTTGCAACCATTGTCATCATTCAGGACCTGGTTTTTATGAAGTTAAAGCACACTTCTCCACTTTACCACCGGATATCAGTTACAGCTAAACTGAAATCCATTTCAACTCAATTGGCTTTCCACTAGCATGACTGCAACCCTTGATAAATGTGTGGCACGTTGCCCCTTTCCTTCCTACTCTGTCCCCCCGCCAGAATCACAGTCCCACTACTTTAATGGTACACTTCTACACTGGGTATGCCCTAACACACCCTATTATTCTTGAAGCCCCGGCTGCATGTATCAGTGACGTGCTCCTGAGAAGGAAATTACTCACTATGCAAGCTAGAAATTGCAATGCACTTTCAAAATATGTATTCATATTATTTATGTGTGTTTTTGTAAAGTACTTACTCTGTCATTAGGGCTTCTCCTGAGCGTGTGGAGAACTGGAGGGCGGGAAGGGAGTTATGTGATGAGAAGTGGGAAGAGGAGATATTTTCGAAATTGCTATGCAAATGATGCCACAGTGTCCGAAGGTGAAATGACGGTGCTCACGAGCCCGCTTGCTAACTGGAACAGGTGGGTCTTCTGTCTTCCAGCCAATCAGCGATACACAAGAGGCAGTTCGCGCAGAGGAGCCTTGCGAATGCTGGCTTCTACCATCCAAACATTTGAATTGATGCTGACAGATGACCAGCAGGCTTTGGGCATCTGATCTCAGTCGACGTCACAGCTGGCCATAGTGGAACACTTTGAAGAGGTAGCCAGGAACAAGTTGACAGGTGTTAGTACTCTGCAGTCAAGGTGGGGCTTAACATTGGCGAATGATCATAGCTGTGGAGCACATCGACCAGAGATGAGGCAAGCGGCAAAGGCCTGCACCTATTGCATCTTGTGGAGAGTTTTCATGAGGAGCCCTGACTGGATCCACCTGCAGAAGTCAAGACAGGACCTGATGTTTGGATGGACGAGCAGGGTTTTGTGGGCTGTCTGAATGAGGGAGAGTCTCCCCCGCAGTAGCTACTCAGGGTTGGCTGTGGGAAGTGGATCTTTACCGGCCACTGCTTTCAGGGCAGCAGGCAGGCAAGAGCCCATGAAGCGGACAAGCATCAATTTCATTACTTCCTAATATTTCTTTTTAGACTATGAAGATCACTTGTTACTTTCTCGTTCTACCGTTACATTTGTTGGTGCACTCTTCTTGCCAGGGGTCAATCCAGAGATCACCCAGGTGTGGTGTGACTCCTTAGGACTCACACTTGTGCTCCCTCAAAATCCTGATGTGTGGCCACTGAGTGGTCACAAGGAGGCCAGGTGAATTTGTTTCAACCAATAGGATGTGAATGCATGCCATATGCCCACTTGGCACGCCCAACAGCCCTCGGTGGAGGATTGGGGAAGAGATGTGAAGGACACACGTATTCTGGGAAAAGACTGTGTTTGTGTGCAACGGCGAGGTGAAAAAAAAGGGTCCGGTCAGCATTCTAGGAACATTTTGCGCGTGATCCAACCTGACCACTAGCGATCGCCTCTGAAGCGCTGCTGAATGTATCGCTTATGCCAGCATGTAGCAATATTATCTGATGTTAAGCCTTATTCTGTTTTAAGTAAAGATTTGAAATGAAAATAAATAGAAACGGATGTTGGGCCAACGTTTGAAACGTGGCTTCTTTTGTCCCCATGCCACGGCACAACATGTACTTTCCGCCACGGCGTCGGCATCAAAAGTGTCGCACAAGATTTTGCAGTCAGCATTATTTGCAACAGACTTGGTGATGTGTGGTTTTTTCATGATTCCAGACAAAATTAGACAAAATGGAAGAAAAAGTAGCACCGTGCAGAACACTAATTAGTCCAAGGGATAACAACCTGCACAGAAGGGCTACATTTTGCACAATATATATGGATATATGATGTGCAGCAATACATGTTTTGAAAAATCATACCAAAATAATAGTATAATGTTTAAAAATGATAGTCAGGATTATACAAACAGTGAGTAATCATTAAGAAAATGATTGCTATTAAACCATTTGAACTCGGGGTGTATGTGTGTACCAATCAGCTCGCTCAGTTTTGTTTGCTGAAACTCAAGATCCACGTGCCAATCCACATTGCTCTACTTGCCCCCTCACTACGTTCACCTAGACCCGACCGCCCATCACTCCCCATACTCCCCCTTTCCTTCTCTGGAGCCTGTTCCTTTCCTCCCTCTGGATCCTGCCCCTTTACTCCCTCTGGATCCTGCCCCTTTCCTCCCTCTGGAGCTTGCCCCTTTCCTCCCCCAGAGTCTCCCCCTATCCTCCCTCTGAAGCCTGTTCCTTTCCACCCTCTGGAGCCTGTTCCTTTCCTCCCTCTGGATCCTGCCCCTTTACTCCCCCTGGATCCTGCCCCTTTCCTCCCTCTGGAGCTTGCCCCTTTCCCCCCCCAGAGTCTCCCCCTATCCTCCCTCTGAAGCCTGTTCCTTTCCACCCTCTGGAGCCTGTTCCTTTCCTCCCTCTGGAGCTTGCCCCTATCCTCCGTCTGGGACCTGTTCCTTTCCTCCCTCTGTAGCCTGTCCATTTCGTCTCTCCATCGCATGCCCCTTTCCTCCCTCTGGTGCCTGTTCCTTTCCTCCCTCTGGAACTTGCTGCTTTCACCCTTTTGCAGTCTGCCCCTTTCCACTCTCTTGAGCTTGCTCCTTTCCTCCCGCTGGAGCTTGCCACTTTCATCCTTCTGCAGCCTGCTCCTTTCCTCCCCCCAGAACCTGCCCCTATACTCCCTCTGGAGCCTGTTCCTTTCCTCCCTCCGGAATCTCCCCCTATCCTCCCTTCATGCTCTGAAGCCTTTCCTTCCCACCCTCTGAGCCTGGGCCTTTCTTCCCTCTGAAGCCTGTTCCTTTCCTCCCTCTGGAGTCTGCCCCTTTCCTCCCTCTGGAGCTTGCCACTTTCCTCCCTCTGGAGCCTGTTCTTTTCCTCCCCCCAGAAATTGCCACTTTCATCCTTCTGCATTCTGCCCCTTTCCTCCCTCTAGAACCTGCCCTTCCTTTCTCTGTAGCCTGCCCCTTTCCTCCCTTTTGAGCCTGCAACTTTCCTCCCTCTGGAGCTTGCCTCTTTCATCCCTCTGGAGCTGGCGCCTTTCCTCCCTCTAGAGCTTGCCACTTTCATCCCTCTGGAGGCTGTTCCTGTCCTCCCTCTGGACCTTGCCACTTTTCTTCCCTCTGCAGCCTGCCCCTTTCGCCTGCCCCTTTCCTCCCTCTGCAGCCTGTTCCTTTCCTCCCTCTGGATCCTGCCCCTTTCATCCGTCTGGAGCCTGTTCCTTTCCTCCCTCTGGATCCTGCCCCTTTCCTCCCCTGGAGCCTACCCGTTCCTCCCTCTGGAGCCTGTTCCTTTCCTCACTTTTGAAGCCTGCCCCCTTCCTCTCTCTGGAGCCTGTTCCCTTCCTTTCTCTGAAGCCTGTTCCTATCCTCCCTCTGGAGCCTGCCACTTTCATCCATCTAGAGCTTGCCACTTTCATCCCCCTGGAGCCTGCTTCTTTCCTCTCTCTGGACATCTGCCCCATCAACCTGTGAGATCAAAATAACAGGTCATGATTTTTGAGTGCTGTTTTCCCATGGTGCTTGTCTACGTTTTGCTTTATCCAATATGAATGCTTGCCAACGAGCACCAGAATGTAGAGTTCAAACCAGGACTGGATGAGCTTCTTACAAGTGAGAAGTCAGTCAGTGCTTGGTTTCTCGACAGTGAGTCACAATTTGCCCCACTAGCCTTTTTTTTTTTATCTAAGAAGGCTTCCACTGAATGTTACACAGATGAAAAATAAACTTTCGGCTGATAAACATCTACCTTTCTGTCCTCCTGCTATTCCTCTGATCAATAAACCAAATGTTTAGCTTTGCTCCTGTCTCTCTTGCCGACGTGATGGCCACTCTCTCGACTATGCTCCCCTCCCAGTGTCCAGAGAACACCATTCCCCCTAATTTTTCCTGGACTACAAGGATACCTTTGCACCCTTTTTGATAAGATTTGTCAACTTCTCTTTAGCCAGTAATCAAGTCCTTGATTCCATAAATAAATCCACCATCACCCCTTTGGTTAAGAAAACAGGTCTGGACCCGAGTGACCCTGGTAACCTGCATCCCATCTCCAACTGTCATTTTCTCAGGGTGCTTGAGAAATGTGCTCCTAACCAACTACAAGCCTTCATGGAGAAAACTAGCACCCTGCCTTCTAGACAGTCTGGTTTTAGACCTCTCCACGGTACTGAGACCGCTCTGTTAGATCTGCAGATGCACATGTTGAGAGTCTCGGATGGAGGTCACTCTGACATGCTGGTTCTGCTGGATTTATCAGCAGCTTTTGATCTTCTTGACCATGACCAACTTTTGCTCGCTTTAGAGAAACATGGTCACTGCACTCCTGACTCAATTCTATGGGTGAGATAATTTCTCCAGAATCGTACCTCTCAAGTATGTTGGGGTGAGGCTACGTCTCCCTCTTACAACATTTCCTGTGGGGTCTCTCAGGGAGCATGTATGTCCCCCCTACTTTTCAACCTTTATATTCAACCTTTTTGTTACCTGTGGGATGAGCTTGGAGTGTACTTCTCGAACTATGCTGATGACACCCAGCTAGTTCTTGAGTTATCAGGGATTATGCCAAGGATGCCGTCCTTCTTCAGATCATCCATCTCAACGTTGAGACCTGTATGAGCAACAACTGGATGTGTCTGAATGGCGATAAGACCAAGCTGTTGGTTTTTGGCACCAGGTATGCTCGAGCAAAATTAGACCCCAGCTACTGATCATTCTCCATTCACGGTTGTCCAATTCCGGTCTCACAGAGTGTTAAAACTCTGGGCTTCTATCTTGATCCTTTGCTTAGTGCAGACGCTCGTATGAACCAGACAGTAAAAAGTGGTTCTTACTACCTTAGGCTGCGGAGAAACCTGTCAGCATCTAGTTGCTCCTCAGCGGCCTGTGCGGTTGGGATGTCCAGATTGGACTATGGCAATGCATTATTAATTGGGGCCAACAAGAAAAACATCCATGCCCTCCAGACTCTTCAAAATGATGCAGTTCGCATTATCACAAAGAAAACTCGAAGAGATAATATTTCTGATAGCCAGCGAGATATCTATTGGCTCCCTGAGGCCTCCATGCTGGAATTTAAGGCTGCCTCTCTAGCTGATAGAGCTTTATAAGGTACTGCCTCAGTCTATATTAAAGAACTGGCGTCTTTTAATGAGCCACCAAGGAAGCTGCACTCCTCTGCCTTGGTGCTGGTCAACATCTCTAAATTCGCTCTCTCCAGTTGTCTAGGCAGATCCTTCCCATTCAAGACTGTGAAAATCTGGAATGCCTTGTCTTGGGAGCTCAGGCTGGTAAAGGAACATAATCCCTTTCACCGGAGATTGAAAACTGTCCTTTTCAACTAACGCTCTCCACAGCCATGCCTCTCTGAAGTAGAACCCGCCCCGCTTCTGACTATCTTGACCACGTTGGTCTCCTGTCCCATCTTTTTTTTGTTGCTGTTTCCTGTGTTTGTGTTTGCGTGCCCTGATGCCTGTGGGCTTCGATGCCCTAGAAATAAATAAAATAAAATAAATAACTAATGAGTGTGTGTGTGTATTAAAAGGAAGTTATAATTAAACCTCTATAGGTAGGCATTAGGTTTTGAGAATTCCAAGTCATCCAGTAGCTCAGAGGTCTGTGCACATTGAGACCTGCTTCTGGTAGTTAAAAACCTTGCGAAACCTGTTGCCCTTTTTAGTTTTGGTTATTAGATGGCGCTTGCGCCACAGATATGCTGAAACTATTGCATTAGAGTACAACTCAGGGTGAAATGGCATAAGAGGAGGTACACAACGCTTTTAGGTGTTAGGTTGTTTACCCATTGACTGCCCATCACCATGCTAATCCCTATGGCCATTCCGATCCACTTCCTGCCACTCTCCAACCAAAATAAATCTTTCTGGGATCTCTTTGAGCCACCTTTTTGAAGCATTACCATCAATCTTTCTGCTTGAAGTGGCTGCCAGTGTTTTTCCAAAGCAGTCTTCTGAGAGTTAAAGAGTTAATTGGAGCTGTAAACGCATTACTCATGTAATAAAACGTGATACCAGGTCTGCATTCACCCACTCAATTTTTATAAGCAGCATGTATGTCCTTCACTTTTGGCTTGTGTATAAGTATTAGGTATTTGCAGGCACTGCTATTATATGCCCAAATACCCGCACCATTTTGCAGCTGCTACCATCAATAGCCAGTGAATACCACAACGGCAGTGCCTGGCAAGTGCCCTTACCATGCCTGCACAAAAGTCAATACTGTTGCCATTGCCAATGCTTATTACATTTTCACAACAGGTTACAGTGATACATGCTTTCTTATCTTCATAGTTGTAATGTGGCTTGCTCCTGCCTACCATAATATTACTTTAACTGCCTTTAATCCGTGCATAATATTGCTGACTGGTACCTCCTTACGTTACCAAAGAGAGCCTATATTACCCCAGCTAGTCGACAAATGGGTTGCCACCTTGTGGGAAAGAAAATGCAGTCTATAATCGTATGCCCAGTAGACAGATCCTTGCATCCACTTAATTCAAAATGTTTACAGGATAAGATAACACATTACAATACATGGCAGCATGAAACATCTCGATAAAAGCCTGGAAATAATGTTCTTATTACAGACTATTTGTGACATCACAACTGCCCTGTAATGTTATGTTATGTTACTTTGCATTTATATAGCGCCTTATGTACCATTGGTATGACTCAAGGCGCTGGTAGGTTGAACGCCCTCGGGAACCGTAGTTCGAGTCAGTGGAGAGAGAGAGAGAGAGAGAGTCAAAAGGTGCGTGTGAGCACAGGATATGTGTGCAGCAGGTGTGGTATTCGTATGATAGCTGCTTCTTAGCGGTAGGTGTCGTGGTTGGGAGAACATGAGTATGTGTTCGCTCTGGCAGGGTTTTATCCAGACCGATTCTGGCTGCGTTAGGTCAGAGGAGAACGCCTAGGCTGACAGGTGTGTAGCCAGATGTGATTAATTAGGATGATGGGGGCTTTGAGGCAGGTGTCAGTATGAGAACAGCTATACCGAATGTGTCATAGTATCGCTGTGTTCTATTTGAGTGGTGGTGTTTAGAGAAGAGTAAGCGTGGGGATGTGATAGTGTGGATTACATTAGGTGCTTGTGGTCGAGCGCACTCCAACTGGTCCATGTACTCCAACAGTTTCATGTTGCTCCAACCGTGCCTTGCACTCCAAATGTTCCATGCACTCCAACCGCTCCATGCACTCCAACTGCTCCATGCACTCCAGCCGTTCCATGCGCTCCAACCATTCCATGCGCTGCAACCGTTCCATGCGCTCCAGCCATTCCATGCTTTCCAACCGTTACATGCACTCCAACCGTTCATGCACCCCAACCGATCATGTACTTCAGTCATTTTTTGTACAGTGCCCATTCCATGTTCTCAATCTTCTCCATGCTTTCGTTCAGTTGCGTGTACTATCTCAGTACTGTGTACTTTATCTGTTCAATTGGAATCAGTTCCGTGTATTCCTTCTCATGCACTTCGTCCGGCCTGTGCATGTTATGCCCTCATCATCTGGTTCATCCACTTAGTCCGTTCCACCCATTTCATACGTTCTAACCACCATATCTGTATTGTCCATTTCCTACGCCCCACACACTTACTTCGTCCGTGCTCCACACACTTTCTTCGTCCGCGCTCCACACACTTACTTCGTCCGCGCCCCAAACACTTACTTCGTCCGCGCCCCATACTCTACATCCGCCCCACACTCTACATACGCCACACACTCTACATACACCACACACTCTACATTCCCCTCCACACTCTACATTCCCCTCCACACTCTACATTCCTCCCCACACTCTACATCTGTCCCATGCTCTACATCTGCCCCATGCTCTACATTCGCCCCACGCTCTACATCCGCCCCATGCTCTACATCCGCCCCAGGTTCTACATCTGCCCCACGCTCTCCGACTGCCCAACGCCCTCCGTCCAACCCACACCCTCCGTCCGCCCCACGCTCTACATCCACCCCACCTCTGCATCCTCCCCACGCTCTGCATCCTCCCCACACTCTACATCCTCCCCACACTCTATATCTTCCCCACACTCTACATCCGCCCCAATCTCTACATCCGCGCCACCCTCTACATCCGCGCCACACTCTACATCTGCATCACACTCTACACCCACGCCACACTTTACATCAGCGCCACACTCCACATCCGCCCCACACTCTACATCCACCCCGCACTATACATCCATGCCACACTCTACATCCACCCCACACTCTACATCCACCCCACACTATACATCAGCTCCACACTATACATCCTCTACGCATTCTACATCCGCCCCACACTCTACATCAGCCCCGCACTCTACATCCACCCCGCACTCTACATACGCCTCACACTATACATCCGCTCCACACTCTACATCCATTTCATTCAGTTCATCTGTTCAATCCGCATTATTCGTTCAACCCATGTCGTTCGACGCAGACACTCAATCCGTCGCATGCACTTCATCCGTCCCATACTCTACATTCGTCTATTTCATTTGTTCCATTTATTCCATATACTCTTGTATTCCGTGCCATCTATCTGTTCCATACACTCTGTCATCCATAACTTTGTTCATCTTTTCCATCCACTCGTCCATTTTATTCTTCTCGTCCACTTCGTTCTTCTCGTGTATTTCATTTATTTCTTCCATTTCATTACTTTCATCAACTTTACACGTTCTATCAGTTTGTCCATTTTGATTTGCATTAGTGGTTATTAGTTTTCGATTTCTTGTTCGGATCATCATGCTAGATTTTTATTTGGGATAAGGTCATTGAATTGCTCTTATTAAATTTGAGATAAGAGTCGATTTTAGGGGAAGAGCCATGTTTTGAGTAATTTGCGGCAAGACATGAGGTCCTCTGTGAGTCGGATGTGAGTTGGGAGTGTGTTCCACAGAGTGGGGGCTATGGCTGAGAAAGATGATCCACCTGACCTGAGTTTGTTTTTGGTATGACTAGGAGGCCGGCAGAGCTTGATTCTTAGAGTACGCGCAGGATGATAGGGTTTTAGTTTGTCTTGAAGATATTGAGGTCCGGTTTTATGCATTGCTCGGTGAGAGATGCATAATGTTTTGAATGTCACCCTTCGGACAACCAGTAGCCAGTGCAGAGTTTTGAGGGCTGGGGAGATGTGATTTCTTGGGCCAAGCTCTAGTAGCAGTTTGGCTGCAGCGTTTTGTGCTCTTTGTAGTTTAGTCAGTTGGTACGCGTGGTCTCCGAGGTAGAGGGGGTTAGCATAGTTGAGTCTAGACATAAAAGTTTATTGAACCACAGGGAGTCTGTTGGGAAAGGAGAGGTAGGGAAGAATGAGCCTCAGAGTTTTAAGGTGGAAGTGGCAGGACTTTCAGATGGTGTTGACTTGCCGCGATAGGGTTAGGTCTGAGTCAAGGGTGCATCCAAGGTTTTTTTACCGAATTAGAGGGTGTCGGCGAGTTGCCCATGGTAGATGGCCAGTGCAGTGGGTGTGGAAGAAGTTTGGTGTTGCCACATACCATGATTTCAGTTTTGGAGGGGTTTAGCAAGAGGTGGTTTGTGGTCATCCAGTGATCTATGTCCATGAGACAGGAGGCGAGGTCGGGTTGGCAGTAGGGTTTTGCATTCAGGAGTTTTAGAATTAGTTGAGTGTCATCGGCGTAGTTGTAGCACAGGATATTGTGCAACCGGATTATTGGTGGGAGGGTGGCCATATAGAGGTTAAACAGGAGGGCTGATAGGCATGCTCCTTGTGGAACTCCAGTGTTGACTGGTCGGGCTTGGGAAGAATAGGCAGAGAGTATGGTTATTTGGTTCCTATTATTGAGGAAGGATGCTATCCATTTGAGAGCGTTTCCACGGATTCCCAGGGATTGGAGGCGGTCAAGGAGGATTGAGTGGTTGATAGTGTCAAAGGTGGCAGATAGGTCAAGAAGGATTAGTTGGGCACATCCCACAGAGTCTGCAGTGTTTTCAAGGTCATCCCAGATTGAGGTTAGGGTGGTTTCGGTTCCGTGCCGGGCTCTGAAGCCTGATTGAGCGGGGTCTCGGAGGTTGTTGGCTTCGGCAAAGGCATTTAGTTGGGAGTAGGCGGTGCCGTCAATGAGTTTGGCCAGGAACCTGGTGTTTGAGATGGGGCGGTAGTTTTTGGGCTCAAGAGGGTTGAGTGAAGGTTTTATTATAAGAGGTTTGACATGAACTGTTTTGAATGCGTCGGGAAATATTCCTGAGGAAAGGGAGTCGTTTATAATGGTTCTTGCATGTTCTCCTGCGCAGGTAGATGTGAAAATGTCTTTGAGGGTTGTGTCTGGGCAAGGGTTCAGCGGAGAGCCGGATGGTTTGTGGGCAGAGAGAAGTTTTAGAATTTGGTCAGTTGACATTGGATTGAAGGAGTCAAATGTCGGGTGGGCAATGGTCACAGGTGGTTGGATGGTCGGTATGGTGGGTGGATTGCCAGGTGGGTGTAAGAGAGCTAGTTTATTGGTTAGAGTGTTTGTTCTTTTGAGAGCTGTGGTGTAAAAATGGAGAGAGAGTGAGTCACACAGTGATTGTGAGAGGGTCGGAAGGGTGGTGGTACATGATGGTTTGGTGAATTCAGCGATGATTTTGTGAAGTTCTTTGCTTGGGTTTTTACAGTTTAGGATTCGGGAGCTGTAGTGGGCTTTTTTTGCTTTCAGGATTTCAGCCTTGTACAGGCGATGGTGCTGGGCCACGGTGGATTGCTCAGGGGTGTTTTGTCTTTCTGCCATTTGCAATCTAGGGAATTATATAGTTGTTTAGTGGTCTTCAGTTCAGGTGTGAACCATCTCGGAAAAATGCCATGGCGAGCTGATGGTTTGCAAGAGGGGGTGAGCAGTATTAGTGAGATGATGAACCATGAGTCAAAAGTGTCGGCGGTTAGGTGTTCGTTGGGCAGGCGGGTAAGGGGAGGAGACTGAAGGAGTGCGTCGGCTAGTTCAGGAAGGATTTTTTGTTTCTTCCAGCATTTGCGTAGACTGGGAGGTTCAGGTTCGGGTAAGGGAAGCGCATTGGGGGAGCGAATGGTGAAAGAAACAATGTAGTGATCGGACCAGATGATAGGGTTGGGGGGTTTAGATGTATCAGGTTGTGGGAGCTGAAGATGGCATCAAGTGTGTGTCCTTTATAGTGGGCCGGGCCGTTTATGTGGGTTTGGAAATTAATCGCGTCTAGGCCGTCAACCAGAGAGTGGGTCATAGGGTTGGTCGGAATGTCAAGCCATATGTTGAAATCTCTGAGAAGGGTGAACTTGGGATGGCTTAGTTGGAGGGTGGCAATAGAGTCGCAGAGGTTGTTTGTGAATAGTCTATCGTAGCCAGGGGGTCTGCAGATGATTACGAAGCAGTGGGAGAGTGAAGGGGGAGCAACAGTTTTATAAGGAGTGATTCACAGGAAGGAATGGATGGTTGGTTGCTGATGATTGAGGCGTGGAAGTGAGACTTGAAGGCGATTGCTATTCCTCCACCTCTGGAGGGCCCGCTCAGTGGGATGAGGGAGCAGTCAGAGGGAATGCTTCATTGGCAATAGGGGCGAAGTCGTCAGAGAACCAGGTTTCCGTGATAAAGACCAGGTCTAGTTTGTCAGAGGAGAGCAGGTCAAAGATGCTGTGTCTGTTTTTCGCTACAGATCGGGCATTAAAAAGGATTCAGTTTACTTCGGTAGAGGGGGATAATGTGGGAGTGGCAGAGATGGGGCGTTAGAGGGGGGGTCGGAGACTGGAGAGAGATAGGGGTGGGATGGTTGGTGGTCGATTGGAAGAGTAGGCGAACGAATGGGTTGGTGGGTTTGGGGGGTTGGATAGGTGTGATGGGATGATTGGTATTGGCACGGGGGATTTGAATGTGGGGTGTGAGGGGTTAGGAGTTTCTGTTGTGGATGGTGAGAATTCGAGGGAGAGGGGTTTCAGGCACGGTGAGGCAGGGGGAGGGTGATGGTGATCGTGATTGGGTGGGTGAGGTGGAGGGACGAGATAGGAGAGGCGATGAGTACTGAGAGATTGAGGGAGACCAAGTGCGTTTCCTCTTCAACGCTTTTGTTGTGGTTGGTGTGTGAGAGAGTGTAGGAGGGTCAGAGGGGGAAAGGGATGAGGCTACTGTTCTTGCTAGGGTGAGGCACGCAGATTTTAGGGAGGGGAAGGATTGTGGTCGGAGGTGGAAGACGGTGGGAGTAGATGAGGGAAGTGGGGGGTGGATGGTTGTATGGGTGGGTGTGCGTGGGAGGCTAGCAAGGGGACCGGGTATGATCATAGTAGGCTGACGGGAGGAGGGGGTGGGAGGAGCCATTGTCTTAGGGCGGTTGACTCTCCATCGTGCCCCTCTGGCTTGTTGTTTGGAGAGCGGATGGGTAGGGTATGGGGTGGAGGGCAGGATGGTTTGGGGGGTATGGGAGGCAGGGTTGGCAGGAAGGTAGGCAGGCGTGGGGGGTCATTTTCGGCAGACTTTGGTGGGTTGGGAGGACTAATGGTTTGGGTTAGTTTGGGCTGTGTTATAGTTGGCGTTGGATGATTTTGTTCACACCTTCCCACTACAACTACAACACCGGATATTACTTTTACACACTCTCAAAGATTAACTGTACTACCGCTGTACCATAGCGATAATTCGCACTTTCAAAGTTCAACTATACCACCAGGTGAGATTATTCACAGTTTCTAAGTTTGACTAAACCACACAGTGATATTATTCACATATTCTAAATTGAACTATACCAAAGGGTGAGATTAGTCACAGTTTAAATTCAACTATACAGGGTGGGTTAAACCAACTATGCCACAGGGAGAGATTATTCACAGTTTCTAGATTCAGCTATATCACAGGGTCAGGGTCTGATAAGTCACAGTTTTAAGTTCAACTAAACTATAGGGTGATATTATTCATAGTTGCTAAATTCAACTATACCACGGGGCTATATTACTCACAGTTTCTCAATTCGCATATACTATACTATAGTTCAGAAATGCTATTCGGTGGACTTTCTAATTATACCAGAGAAAATGCTATTAGATGGACTTTCTAACTGTAAACCACACCACAGATATGCTGTTAGGCGGACTATCTAAATGTGGACTACACCACAGATATGCTACTAGGCAGACTTTCTAAATGCAATTATACCACAGAAATGCTATTAGGCAGATTTTCTAAATGCAATTATACCATGGATATGCTATTGGGTGGATTTTCTAAATGCAATTATATCATTGATATGCTATTAGGCAGACTTTCTAAATGCAATTATACCATAGAAAAGCTATTAGGCAGACTTTCTAAATGTAGACTACACCACAGATAAGCTATTAGGCAGATTTTCTAAATGCAATTATACCATAGATATGCTATTAGGCAGACTTTCTAAATGTAGACTACACCACAGATATGCTATTAGGCACACTTTCTAAATGCTATTATACCACAGGTATGCTATTAGGCAGACTTTCTGAATGTGGACTACACCACAGAAATGCTATTAGGCAGACTTTCTAAATGCAGTTATAACACAGAAATGCTATTAGGGAGACTTTCTATATGCAATTACATCACAGATATGCCATTTGGTGGATTTCTTATTGCAATTTTACCACAGATATGCTATAAGGCAGAATTGCTAAAAACAATTATATCACAGAAATGCTATTAGGCAGACTTTCTAAATGTAAACTACACCACAGATATGCTATTAGGCAGACTTTCTAAATGCAATTATACCACAAATATGCTGTTATGCAGACATTCTATATGCAATTATACCACAGATATGCTATTAGGTGGATTATCTAAAGGCAATTATACCACAGATATGCTATTAGGCTGACTTGCTAAAAGCAATTACATCACTGACATGCTATTAGGCAGACCTTCTAAATGTAGACTACACTACAGATATGCTATTAGTCAGAGTTTCTAAATGGAGACTACACCACAGATATGCTATTAGGCAGACTTTCAATATGCAATTATACCACAGATATGCTATTAGTTGGATTTTCTAAATGCAATTATACCACAGATATGCTATTAGGCAGACTTTCTAAATGCAAGTATAACACAGAAATGCTATTAGGCAGAATTTCTAAATGTAGACTACACCACAGATATGCTATTAGGCAGACTTTCTAAATGCAATTATACCATAGATATGCTATTGGGCAGACTTTCTAAATGTAGATTACACCACAGATATGCTATTAGGCAGACTTTCTAAATGTAGACTACAGCACAGATATGCTGTTAGGCAGACTTTCTAAATGTAGACTACGCCACAGATATGCTATTAGGCAGACTTTCTAAATGCAATTATATCACTGATATGATATTAGGCAGACTTTCTAAATGCAATTATACCACAGAAATGCTATTAGGCAGACTTTCTAAATGTAATTATACCACATATATGCTATTAGGCAGACATTCTATATGCAATTATACCATGGATATGCTAGAAGGTGGATTTTCTAAATAAAATTATACCACAGAAATGCTATTAGGCAGACCTTCTAAATGTAGAGTACACCACAGATATGCTATTAGGCAGACTTTCTAAATGTATACTACGCCACAGATATGCTATTAGGCAGACTTTGTAAATGCAATTATACCACTGGTATGCTATTAGGCAGGCTTTCTAAATGTAGACTACACCACAGATATGCTATTAGGCAGACTTTCTAGATGCTATTATACCACAGGTATGCTATTAGGCAGACTTTCTAGATGCTATTATACCACAGGTATGCTATTAGGCAGACTTTCTAAATGCAGTTATACCACAGAAATGCTATTAGGCAGACTTTCTATATGCAATTACATCATAGATATGCCATTAGGTAGATTTCTAATTGCAATTATACCACAGCTATGCTATAAGGCAGAATTGCTAAAAGCAATTATATCACAGAAATGCTATTGGGCAGACTTTCTATATGCAATTATACCACAGATATGATATTAGGTGTATTATCTAAAGGAAATTATACCACAGATATGCTATTAGGCAGACTTTCTAAATGCATTTATACCACAGAAATGCTATTAGGCAGACTTTCTAAATGTAGACTACACCACAGATATGCTATTAGGCAGACTTTCTAAATGCAATTATACCACAAATATGCTGTTATGCAGACATTCTATATGCAATTATACCATGGATTTGCTAGTAGGTGGATTTTCTAAATAAAATTATACCACACATATGCTATTAGGCAGACTTGCTAAAAGCAATTATATCACTGAAATGCTATTGGGCAGACTTTCTAAATGCAGACTACACCATAGATATGCTATTAGGCATATTTTCTAAATGTAGACTACACCACATATATGCTATTAGGCAGACTTTCTAAATGCAATTATACCACAGAAGTACTATTAGGCAGACTTTCTAAATGTAGACTACACCACAGATATGCTATTAGGAAGACTTTCTAAATGCAATTATACCATAGATATGCTATTAGGCAGACTTTCTAAATGTAGGCTACACCACAGATATGCTACACCATGGACTTTCTATATACAATTATACTATAGATATGCTATTAGGCAGACTTTCTAAATGCAATTATACCATAAATATGCTATAAGGCAGACTTTCTGAATGTGGACTACACCACAGATATGCTACACCAAGGACTTTCTATATGCAATTATACCACAGAAATGCTATAAGAAAGACTTTCTAAATGTAGACTACACCACAGATCTGCTATTAGGCAGATTTTCTAAATGCCATTATACCACAGATATGCTATTAGGTGGATTTTCCAAATGCAATTATACCACAGATATGCTCTTAGGCAGACTTGCTAAAAGCAATTATATCACTGATATGCTATCAGGCAGACTTTCTAAATGCATTTATACCACAGAAATGCTATTAGGCAGACTTTCTAAATGTAGAATACACCACAGATATGCTATTAGGCAGACTTTCTAAATGCAATTATACCATAGATATGCTATGAGGCAGACTTTCTAAATGTAGACTACACCACAGATATGCTATTAGGCAGACTTTCTAAATGCAATTATACCACAAATATGCTGTTATGCAGACATTCTATATGCAATTATACCATGGATATGCTAGTAGGTGGATTTTCTAAATAACATTATACCACACATATGCTATTAGGCAGACTTGCTAAAAGCAATTATATCACTGAAATGCTATTGGGCAGACTTTCTAAATGCAGACTACACCATAGATATGCTATTAGACATATTTTCTAAATGTAGACTACACCACAGATATGCTATTAGGCAGACTTTCTATATGCAATTATACCACAGATATGCTATTAGGTGGATTTTCTAAATGCAATTATACCACATATATGCTATTAGGCAGACTTGCTAAAAGCAATTATATCACTGATATGCTATTAGGCAGACTTTCTAAATGCAATTATACCACAGAAATACTATTAGGCAGACTTTCTAAATGTAGACTACACCACAGATATGCTATTAGGAAGACTTTCTAAATGCAATTATACCATAGATATGCTATTAGGCAGACTTTCTAAATGTAGGCTACACCACAGATATGCTACACCATGGACTTTCTATATACAATTATACTATAGATATGCTATTAGGCAGACTTTCTAAATGCAATTATACCATAAATATGCTATAAGGCAGACTTTCTGAATGTGGACTACACCACAGATATGCTACACCAAGGACTTTCTATATGCAATTATACCAAAGAAATGCTATAAGAAAGACTTTCTAAATGTAGACTACACCACAGATCTGCTATTAGGCAGATTTTCTAAATGCCATTATACCACAGATATGCTATTAGGTGGATTTTCCAAATGCAATTATACCACAGATATGCTCTTAGGCAGACTTGCTAAAAGCAATTATATCATTGATATGCTATCAGGCAGACTTTCTAAATGCAATTATACCACAGAAACGCTATTAGGCAGACTCTCTAAATGTAGTCTACACCACAGATATGCCATTAGGCAGACTTTCTAAATGCAATTATACCACAGATATGCTATTAGGCAGACATTCTATATGCAATTATACCATGGATATGCTAGTGGGTGGATTTTCTAAATAAAATTATACCACAGATATGCTATTAGGCAGACTTTCTATATGCAATTATACCACAGATATGCTATTAGGTGGATTTTCCAAATGCAATTATACCACAGATATGCTCTTAGGCAGACTTGCTAAAAGCAATTATATCACTGATATGCTATCAGGCAGACTTTCTAAATGCAATTGTACCACAGAAACGCTATTAGGCAGACTCTCTAAATGTAGACTACAACACAGATATGCCATTAGGCAGACTTTCTAAATGCAATTATACCACAGATATGCTATTAGGCAGACATTCTATATGCAATTATACCATGGATATGCTAGTGGGTGGATTTTCTAAATAAAATTATACCACAGAAACGCTATTAGGCAGACTCTCTAAATGTAGACTACACCACAGATATGCCATTAGGCAGACTTTCTAAATGCAATTATACCACAGATATGCTATTAGGCAGACATTCTATATGCAATTATACCATGGATATGCTAGTGGGTGGATTTTCTAAATAAAATTATACCACAGATATGCTATTAGGCATACTTTCTAAATGTAGACTACACCACAGATATGCTATCAGGCAGATTTTCTAAATGTAGACTACACCACAGATATGCTTTTAGGCAGACTTTCTATAGTCAATTACACCACGGATATGCTATTAGGTGGATTTTCTAAATGTACCACAGATATGCTATTAGGCAGACTTACTAAAAGCAATTATATCACTGATATGCTATTAGGCAGACTTTCTAAATGCAATTATACCACAGAAATGCTATTAGGCAGACTTTCTAAATGTAGACTACACCACTAATATGCTATTAGGCAGACTTTCTAAATGCAATTATACCACTGAAATGCTATTAGGCAGACTTTCTAAATGTAGACTACACCACAGATGTGCTATTAGGACGACTTTCTAAATGCAATTATACCATAGATATGCTATAGGGCAAACTTTCTTAATGTAGACTACACCACAGATATGCTACACCACGGACTTTCTATATGCAATAATACCATAGATATGCTATTAGGCAGACTTTCTAAATGCAATCATACCATAGATATGCTATTAGGCAGACTTTCTGAATGTGGACTACAACACAGATATGCTACACCACAGACTTTATATATGCAATTATACCATAGATATGCTGGTAGGCAGACTTTCGAAATGCAATTATACCATAGATATGCTATTAGGCAGACTTTCTAAATGTAAACTACACCACAGATATGCTATTAGGCAGACTTTCTAAATTCAATTACACCATAGATATGCTATTAGGCAGACTTTCTGAATGTGGACTACACCACAGATATGCTACACCACAGACTTTCTATATGCAATTATACCATAGATATGCATTAGGAAGACTTGCTAAATGTAGACTACCCCACAGATATGCTATTAGGCAGACTTTCTATATGCAATTATACCACATATATGCTATTAGGCAGACTTTCTAAATGCAATTATACCACAGAAATGCTATTAGGCAGACTTTCTAAATGTAGACTACACCACTAATATGCTATTAGGCAGACTTTCTAAATGCAATTATACCACAGAAATGCTATTAGGCAGACTTTCTAAATGTAGACTACACCACAGATATGCTACACGACGGACTTTCAATATGCAATAATACCATAGATATGCTATTAGGCAGACTTTCTAAATGCAATCATACCATAGATATGCTATTAGGCAGACTTTCTAAATGTAGACTGCACCAGAAATATGCTATTAGGTAGACTTTCTAAATGCAATTATAACATAGATATGCTATTAGGCAGACTTTCTAAATGTAGACTACACCACAGATATGCTATTAGGCAGACCTTCTAAATGCAATTATACCATGAGGTATGCTATTAGGCAGACTTTCTGAATGTGGACTACACCATAGATATGCTACACCACAGACTTTCTATATGCACTTATACCACAGAAATGCTGTTGGGCAGACTTTCTAAATGTAGACTACACCACAGATATGCTATTAGGCACACTTTATAAATGCAATTATACCACAGATATGCTATTAGGCAGACTTTCTATATGCAATTATACCATGGATATGCTATTAGGTGGATTTTCTGAATGCAATTATACCACAGAAATGCTATTAGGCAGACTTTCTAAATGTAGACTACACCACAGATATGCTATTAGGCAGACTTTCTTAAAGCAATTATACCATAGATATGCTATTAGGCAGACTTTCTAAATGAAATTATACCATAGTTATACGTTTAGGCAGACTTTCTAAATGTAGACTACACAGCAGACGGAAGGTTTGCAACAGTTTAGCTTCTAGGGGAGGAGTTGTAGGGTAGTATGGCATGAAGTAGTTGCCCTTGCCACACTTACTTATTGTTGGCTTCTTGCTTCTCCTGCGGATACCTGCAGATACGAACTGGAGCTGTCACATTCGAGCCGTCCTTTGCATTGGGGTCCTTAGCCGAGTGGGCTGCACGGGCAGAGGGCTGCCCTAGGGAGGTCAGTAATGGCCTGGGTGAGATGGTCTTGGGACCAGTCAGGGATTGGTGGGCTGTTCCGGGGGCGGGAAGTGCAGAACCAGGGAGCGGGGAGGAAGCGTGGGATGCAGGGGGGAATCGGGTGATATCACGGGCTCGGAACGGGTAGAAATCTAGTCAAGGTGGCAAAATTGGCAACAGAAGCCTGTTGGGCTACAGATAACTCACCAGCAGCCGCTCCAAGTTGGAAAGGGCCTCAGAGGTGGATTCGAGCAGTTCCAGACAAAACACAGGGCCTATGGGCCAATTGGGGCATGGTGGGCGGGTCAGGGGGCTGGAAGTGCAGAACCAGGAAGCGGGGAGGGAGGGTGGGATGTGGATGGCGGAATCAGGTGAGATCACGGGCTGGGAACGGGTAGAAATCTAGTCAAGTTGGCAAAATTGCCCACCGAAGCCTGCTGGGCTACAGATAACTGACCGGCAGCTGCTTCAAGTTGGAAAGGGCCTCAGAAGTGGATTCGAGCAGTTCCAGGCAACACACACAGCCTATGGGCCAATCGGGGCACGGTGGGTGAGTTGGGGGCGGGAAGTGCAGAACCAGGAAGCAGGAAGGGAGCGTGGGATGTGGGGGGGAATCAGGTGAGATCACGGGCTGGGAACGGGTATTGTTGAGGCTTGGTTTAGTTTGGTCCTGCAACATCATCTAACTGCTTTTCAGAGCATTTGTATAGTGAACTTGCTTTATGCTTTATGTACAACATGTTTTTTAGTGGTGGGCCTGTTTTGGGATAAGGTGATTAAAGGCCCATCCCCATGAATCCCTGAAAAGATGTTAAAATGTGCTGCTTGCAGAATAGTTTTCTGTGTCACTTTTCAGCAATGAATTGTCAAGGAACTCTTTATGGTAGAATGTTTAATTAGTGCACTGCTGTCGTTTAACACATGTGAGCAAGAATCTGCACGTTATTACTTATTTTAAAGCCAAAATCTTTTTAAATACATGTTATTAAACTGCTTGAACAATTTTTCTGCAAAACAGGAGCTGCATTTTTGCCTTTTAAAATCCAAACAGATTCTATATTGATTATATGGCTCAGCAAATGGAAGATCTCTTACATTATTTTATATTATACATGAGACGATGTATTAAAGAGAATGACAGTGTATGGCCATGTATTATAAGGAATAAAATACACCCTACCATACATACAAATTATATTGCAAGTGGCCTTGCGGTTCAACTCCTCTGTGTCTAGCAGGTTCCTTATAGCAAACGATAGGGGGTAAATTATCCCATATATATTGACACTCAATTACTTACGATGATTTTAGACTAGTCATTGTTAAATCTAGATGCATAAAATGGGGAGCAGCTCCTTCTCGTAGCTGGCACCTTCATTATGGCAATCTCTGCCACTCACACTGTACCGAAAAGAAGAACACTGCAGCTTTTAAAAGACCTTGAAAACCTTTCTGTTTATCCAGTAACTACAATCTGGACCAGGGTTTTAACTATTCTCATTGCTCTCAGCACAAAATACCTCTACAAGGTGAACGTCTCACTCTGCAAGTTCTTTTTGAACTTATCATAACATAACATTAACATGGAGACTGAAGTGAGTCACACAATTTCAGGAGTAGGATTCCATATAGTCAAGCACTGGCCCCAAAAAAAGTTGTGTAGAGATGGTCCTTCTGGGTCTCATCAAGCTCCTTGACATCTGTGGATCTGGCACTGGGACAAGATTGAAGGAACGGATGCACGGGTACAAGTTCACAGTTATCTTTAATACAAGTTCACAAAGATACAAAGGAAGGCACACAGAGCTGCTAAAATCAGCTTGCTTTTATATGCTTTTTCTAATGACACAATGCTTTAATATAAACCCTCCTTTCGTCTGATTGGAGGTCTAATTTGTCACTCACAAATTCCACATTAATTCATTTTGACAAGCACTGACTGATTGATACATACACTGAAAAGCTTATTTTAGACTCAGCCGAATGCAATTAAACCTTCTTCATCTCCTGCCTACAGCGGTCTTATCTGCTTGTCGAGGTCCTGCCAATTTTTCAGCCAATGTCTCATATTGTGAAAAAACACATATAAACTCAATTATGCTTGACAAATACTGCAGCTGTTCTGTCTAGTTGGTAGCTTTCCCGTGCCTTTGTCTAATTTACTATCAATCATATATGCTTTCTCTGCCAACATTTCTAAATGTACTATTCCAAACGTGCTTATCTTACAGTGAACTACTGCCAAAGAACATTCACCATCAATGTGAGTCAGCTCTTCTGACTACTGATCCTGAAACCATTTTGTATTTTGACATCCATTTTAAAATCTCTGTCTATTCAGCCTTGCTTTCCAAACGGTAAATCAGTATTTTAACTCATTTTCTATCCAGTTTTCAGGTTATATTTTTACATATTCATGGTGTGCGTGTAATACCAGAGACACCCTCCACTTCCTGAGTCATTCTGACCCTAAAGAATATGTCTCCCAACATGCACCTTTTACCTTAAAATAAAAGCACTATGATCCTGATAGTTACAATATTGGAACCATTGATCAGCTTTTTATGTTATCTGTACTCAGATTGGGGGGAGAGGATCTGGTACCCTCATACACTCCCCCCTCTGGTCATTATTTAGACAACTGTTCAATACACAACCACTACACCCAATGTCCACCCTCCCCATATACAGTGTACTTAAACATCCACATAGGCCAGTCCTTTTGGTTTTCATTGTTCTCTACATCACAGAGTAATCAAACTCTTAGTATTTCTCATTCAAAGTCAGATAAAGTGTGGGGCCTTCAATTGTTTCTGGGGAACACAAGGATTGGGGAGTCTTGTGGGGGCACACTTTCACAAACAAAGTGGCTGCAACTGGGCATCTGGCTGGGTCCCTTGATCTTTTCTCCCTGCTTGCAGAATCATTTTCCATCAATCACCTGGTGTGGAGGTATCTCTCATCCATCTATAAAACAAAACTGAATGAGTCTCTTTCAAAAAATAAGTGTGTCTTTATCATCAGTGCTACCTACTCAAACCCAACCCTTAAAATATCTATGTGTTTCTTTTAAACACTCCTGCCTTCTAAACAATTTCTGCTGCATTTTCTCCTTTTCTAATATAATAGGATGGCTGCACCCTTTTCTCTTTTCGCACATCTTGGTGTCAATTTATATTTAATACATACTGGCTGATACCGGGACTTGGCTATGATCTGTGGTCATAAAAGATATACTTTTTCGGCATTGCCCTATTTTTCATGGGCTTCTTTCTTTTTTGCACGAACAGAGATAGGTACACATCACTATTTGCTTTAGTCTGTAAACCAATTAATGTGTCCACTACACCTTATCCCTTAGCAGGAGCATACCATATCCCTGTGGGGTGTGCGGTCCATAGACAAGAGGTGGTGCACTGCCTAACTAATCGAATAGGGTAGAGGGAAGCTGTTCCTACTACTACAATGAGTCTGTTAGAACTTTACTAAAAATAGCTGGGATCCTGTTCCATAGCTATCCGCACACTAGACAGTTCACGTGGGAGTATTTGCTTGTCAGCACAGGACCATCATTTATTTTCCCTAAATGAAGTGTGTACGTTCTGTGCGAGAGAGATTAGTTCTCTAAAAAGAAGAGGCAAGACGTTTGTGTTCAATTTCCGCTCATAGTATGAGTTTTTTGGGGGTCTTCCTCACAATAAAAATGGAATTAAAACTTTCCAATAAATGAAAGCATAGCCAATATATTGTCACATAGACAAGTGGCATTTATGAATGTTACTTATACTGCGTATCTCAGGGGTCACTCAGATGAGGTGAGGCATCTTTTTTTTGTGAGTGCTACACGCGAGATTCCCTCAGGTGCATTCCACGCAAAACAAGAACAACCTTTGCCTTTGAGATGGACCGATAAAAGGGAGTACTTTGATTATCCTCATTGACTACACACACAAGTCGTGGGACAGGATTTAAGGCTGGGTTAGATGCCTCACCTCATGGGATGGACAATTGACTGGCTGCATATGCATGTAACGCTCACCTGGCATCCACGGGGACGTCACTCAGCCTGTTCTGACCTCGTACGACCTCGAACCCTTCCCTGGAGTCTACTCGACTGAAGACTGGGCCTTTTTTCTCTTTTAAAGTGTGCACTCCATCCTGCTTTCAGTGCAGGGGCGCGTTGATTGATGTGGGCTCGTTGCTGCCTAGTTAGTTCACTGGCAAGAGTCCGACAGGTAAGTATAATGAGTCTTTTGAACAGTTCTCTAACTTCGTTCCTTTCCTTCCTTAGATGATGGCCGGCATCCGGGGATGGTGACGTGCTGCTGAGATGAGTAGCGCTGAAGGTGAGTGAGAGCGCCATGTGTACTAATGCCTTTTTTCTGTTCTTTTCCCTTTTCCTTAGGAAGCGGTGTGCCGGGATGGGAATGACACCGCCGAAGATGCCCGCAGAACAGAAGAAGGGATGAATGATGGGCAGAAGCGCTGCAAGGTAAGGCTGTTCCTAACAGTGTTCTTGTTCTTGCAGGAGCTGAGCGCAGAATAAAGATGCAGGCCTACTGGAGACCGATACAAACACGGTGAGTGTCACGTTGCAGGTGCAGAAAACACAAAGCATGTTTCTCAGCCTGGGCGTGGTTTACATAGTCTCTGGGTATCCCAGGTGTCTCTGGGCTGAACCACACCCAAAAGACTAGACTGCACATGCAGTTCTGGGAACCGAAATATGTGGGGGCATCCATCTTGTCCCCATCAATGCAATACAAGTCCATTCCCCAATGTTATTCTATGGGAGTGAGTGAGACTGGTGCCACAAGCGCCAAGTCTGACTGCAAGTGGGTCTTTGGAGGGATGGAGAGGAGGCCCTTGAGGGCCATGTAGGTGATCGTGGCCTGGCTCCAGCCTGACATCTTGGAGGGCTGGGGACATGAGGGGCAGGAATCATGACAATACATAAGAAATTGGTCCTGAAGAAGATGACCAAAGTAGCAGTAACATCAAAACTGGTCGGCCATGAAACTGTGCTCATATCACAGGATCCCAGCTATTTTTAGTAAAATTCTAACAGACTCTTTGTAGTGGTAGGCACAGTTTCCCTCTACCCAATTCTATTAGATAGGCGGTGCACCACCTCTTGTCTAGCGACAGCACACCCCACAGGGATAAGGTGTGCTTCTGGAAAGGGATAGTGTGTAGTGGACACATTAATTGGTTAACAGACTAAAGCAAATAGTGATGTGTACCTATCTCATATTCTTTTCCTTTTATCAAAAAATGTTTACGAAGGTCATTTCTTGACCCTTACAGCCCACTACAATGTAGGCCTACTTTTCTGTCTGTCCCCAAAGACACGTTGGTGCACATTTAAATTCCTTTGAACTTCCCATACGAGTCCTGTGTTTTAATCTTTCCTGCTATGCTGAAAATGTTCTCTGTACTTTTGAAGTCCTCCTGCTGATGGCATAGGACAGCGGTCTCTTCATTCTTTGCTGTGTTTATTCTTTTGAGACAATTGAAATTTTTCATTGCCCTACCTTGCCTACTCATGTTATTTGGAACCCAGCACTGTTCCTATTAGATGCATGCGAGTGTAACATATAGGCATA
This sequence comes from Ambystoma mexicanum, assembly GCF_040938575.1. Classification (NCBI taxonomy): domain Eukaryota; kingdom Metazoa; phylum Chordata; class Amphibia; order Caudata; family Ambystomatidae; genus Ambystoma; species Ambystoma mexicanum. The sequence continues at coordinate 658,455,263 of NC_090930.1, forward strand.
CATTGTTTTGCCTAAACTCAAAGCCTTATGCATTTGCCAAATATGCCTAGTTGGCACTTCTTTGTTACCAGAATTAACAAGGTTACTCCACCTTCTATCAAAAGTCTTCTTTGTTCTTGTCATTAGATATGACCATACTTGTATATCCTATGCTATGCTATGCTCACACTTGTTTGCACCTTTCTTGGGAAAATGCTATCGATTTGAAAGACTGTCTTCTGTACTCACCTGGATCCTCTTACTTCTAATAATGATCAATAGTTTGTTCACACACTTGCTGTGTGAACTGGTACTCACCTTTTGCTTCTCTACTTGTCCACTTAATACTTACCTTCATTATGATATAATGTTTCTTCCAATTATATTGCTATACTCTGCTAAGGCCAGGTAGACATTCCTCCTGTGCTCAAAAATGACAATAATTTTTCACCTGTAAAACATAAATCGACATCATCATATACTTACAAACAAATGTTTTTTTTACTTACTCTCATATGTTCTTTGGTATAGTTCTCTAAAAAAAATTCTTATAGGATCAGATCAATCTTGGCCATCCATACCCCTTTGGCCCTTCATTAATTACATTGTCTCTTCATCAAAATACACTACACTACTCAATTGTAGCCAGCACCATCCATTGTGCTTATTGTTTGCAAATCTGGATATCTTATCCAGACCTTCCTTTATCACCTTTGTCTCACAATGTTACTCTTTGTTCCTTTCTTTGTACTTTCTATTAATTTGTGCTTTTTGCTGCTTTAATATCCACTCATTCATTAATTTTGTTCTTAGCTATTTATTTCACCGTATTGATGTCAATTTTTTAATTTTGAACTTCTTACTTCTATGCTTTTATGTATATATTTATGATTATTTTACATTATTTTGTCCAATTACAACACAAACCTCATATTTTCCCTTAAATGTGTGTATTTTTATTTTGTTCCCCTATTCGTTTCAATAGACCCATGTCATAAGGGCCTGTGGTTCACAGGACACTTGGCACTCTCTTCAAGTCTTCCTGAAAATATGCTGAGTACTGCCGCATTTTTATCATTTGCTGTAAGATTTCCCTTTTTCTTTATTTTTTATCTAATATGTGGTGCTCATAAAAACACCACTTCATCATCTGTTGAGTCCTCTCTAAATTTGTCGTCATCAGTGACGTCTATCAACCTAGACCCCTCTTCAAGAGCTATCACTGTCCTTCATTGTCTACTCTCATCATTCACAGAGACTGGTAATTCATCAACAAAAGGAACTCAACCCATAGCTCCAATAACTCCTGATCACCCTTGGTAAATACCACCATTGGACACTGTTGCTCCTTTGTTCATGGACATGCAGTCCCAGTGTCTAATAATAAAGCAAAGGTTTCGCCTCCTACCATCACATTAACCCTTGACTCCTCTTGGGGGTCTAATATCACTGATAATCCTGAACATCAAGTTGTCATGTGAGCTATCCTATTGTGGGTGCATACATACCCCTGTTCCTGTCAAAGGATTTCCTCCTACCACAGTGGCACCTCCTATTATGGGTGTCAATACTGTCCGTATTTATATATCACTAAATCTGCATGGGGGCTCATTACAACTGCCCCTGCAGTGAATTCATTTGCACTTGCTCTAGCTGCTGTACCTGTTGCACTCTCGGCGCTTGTGTCTGATACAATGTCTGGGCGAACCCTTCCCTAGTTTGTGAGCCATATGCCAGAGTATAAGCTGTTCCCCTCTTGAGAATTGTCAATTTTGAACATAACCTTGGCTCCCGTATTTGTGTACAATGTGCCCTGTCATCCCACATATCCAATACATAGGGGGAGCCCTTCTGAGTAGTCCCCCTTGGTTACATGGTCCTTGCACATTCTGATTATCATTCTGGATTTTCTGAAAACCGCCTTGGTTATTCTGAAAACCACCTCTTCCTCTATGTCCCATTGCTTTGCTTTAAAAAAACATTCCCTCCTTGGCCCATCTGGTGCTAATTATTCGCCTATGACTCACTGCTTGCTGTATTCCCAATCCTTTTCCGCTTGTCCATACCACTCCTTCTATGGCATATTTTGACAATTTCTTCTGAACTAACTTGGCTTCCTCAATTTTCCTAGCATTGTTCTTTTTTTTATCTTTCACCTGTACCAGCCAACAGTAATGTACTATCGTAAACTGTATCTCAGGTCACGGTTTCACTTTCAGTCCCACTTGCTTCTTAAGTGCTTCTGTATCTGCCCAGACAATCCCTGACATAAAATGTGGTAAAATACTGCCACTGTTTTCACCTCTGCTTACGTGCTTCAAGAGTTCAGTGCTCCTGAATATAAAGTGAATGCATCCTATGTGTGTGTGTCCTTATTGCAGTATTGAATTCCTTCTTCTGACTACCTGCGTGTGTCTTTTGTGTGCATTGATCATGCAATCCATTGATTGCCTGTACTTCCACAAGATCATGTGTGCATAGGAGTATGTGCGCCTTCTCATGTGCATGTGTTCATGTGTGTGTGCATGCGTACGTGTGTGTGCATGTGCACATGTGTGTGTGCATGTGTGTATATGCATGCGTGTGTATGAATGTGTGTGCATGTGCATGTGTGTGTGCATGTGCATGTGTGTGTGCATGTGTGTATGCATGTGTGTATGTGTGTGTGTGCATGTGTGTAGGTATGCATGTGTGTGTGTGTATATGTGTGTGTGTGTGTGTGTGTTTGTGCGTGTGTGTGTGCATGTGTCACTCCCCCTCTTATAAGCATATTATGACAGAGATACTAATCTTAATCATCTCTATTTCTTTCCCCAATAAAGCAATTCATTACATATAATAATAATCCATGCCATGCTTCAATAATTGTGCTAAGCCTCCTTCATTCTTCTTTATCAGTGCTCAGCCTGTTTGTACTTATCCATAAATACATCTTCATTTAACAAACCCTGCAAAACCCCTCAATAGTTGACTCCTTATTCTTAGACGTCAGGCCACTCAGGGTGTGTGCTTCTATAAAAATACTTTTTTGACCTAATATTTTCTCAATACAATTGTTTAAATATATCATGCCCCTTGTCCATCTTGTGTAACCTTAGTCCTAGTGCGCCTTGTGAGCACTTCCCCTCAATACCACTGCTTCCTTATTCTAAATACAAATTCTTACATTACATGCCTTCCCAATATTTTCCCAAAAAAGGTGGTTTTGTTTAATTTATTCTTGTTATTCCCCATAAATAAATACATAGTCACTGTGCTTAGTTTAATGCCATTTATTACTGCATTAATATACTTTTTACTGTAATTTGCACTCATAATTACATTTCTATTCTCTGCGATACCTTTGCACAATTTTTGTGATTCTAGACACATTCATAATTTTCTTCTTCAAATTCTCCTATATTGTATGTTATGCTTTTACAGTGGGGGAAACACTGCCCCCCCTCTTGAAACCTATCCAATCTGTTCTGGTCCTGGTGTACGTGCCTAAAATGTGCACGTTATAAAATCTCCATGATTCTGCATTGTATTGTGGTGCCTATCCCATGTCTTCTCTCTGTCCCCAAATACCAATATTCTCACCATTCTGATCACTCACAGCACTCTCCTGTGCTTTCATTTGCAATCTGCCTTTCTTTTCATAGCGCACTAAAACCCGCTTAGCAAAACATTTCCCCTCTTTTTCTTATCTGTGCAGTTGGCCCATGCATGCCTTATGGGCTATACTTTTTCAAAAATGTCCCATCAATCATCAACAAAAAACAGCTATTTGCCCAACATAAAATCAACAATTCAGGGGCGCTCTAGTGTGTGCGCAACAAAGACGGCATCCAACATCAACCCCAACAAATGACCAACCAACCCCCTAAAAATGGGAAGTGCCCTGTATGACCCTAAATAGTGACTCAATGGGGTCTCCCCAGATTACACACATACAATACTGGGATTAGCTTCACTTTAAAAAAACACTATATTCAAAAAATAAAGTTCAACCACGTATAATTTTCCTGTCAAAAATCAACAATTTCTTCAAAATATACACCCTTGCTTGACAAAACAACCAGGGGTCTAATTACCCCTCAATATATATTAATCCAACCCAGAGCTTCCCTTAGCATTTGTTTTTAATAACCCCACAGTAATGCCATTCAAAAATGCTGTTTTTTCTCAAAACGTACTCATTTGTAAATTAGTCAGAGGGTGTCAACCATATCAATCCCTAATTGAGCGTCCCTACTACAAAGCATATGCATTTTATATATGTACCCTAAAACCACCAAAAAGAAACACATTAATTTAAGAAGTCTCGGTTCAACTCTATATTTCCATAAGAGTCAGGGACAGTCCTGGCTCAGTTTCAGCTTAATACCAAAAAAAAACAAATTCTTTCAAAACTGCACAAATGAATCACTAAACATTTTCCTCGCATATGTTTACACATATTAGCTTCAATCCTACTAATTGTTACTGGCTTCAATCTTATTTCCATGATTCTTTATATAGTCTCTTATTACAATGTAAATACACATACACGTTTTCCTAATTTTTGCCCATGGCTCTGCTAGTGATTTCTAAAAAATAATTGTCAACAGCATATTGCTACTTTCTCTGTTCAGACTGGTTGAACTGCATTAGCTTCACAGGATTATCCCTGTTTCTAACTATAAAACAACTTTGTTTTTTCCCACACCTGCTATCTCTAGCCTTGAAAGGAAATTCCAGCTGCTCCCAGCCGTGCAGATTTGAACATATTTTACTTGTGTATGTCAGTGCTGGTTTTCCGCCAATGGCGCACATTGCATACAGAATTGCTTACCTTCCTGTGTTGTTTCACTTTCAAAGTATGTAATATAGGACATTCCCTTCATTTTTTGCTGGATAAAAGGAATCTAGTGTCGGTTTTTGTGTCAACTTAATTTAAAACCCTTATTTATCCCATCTTTCTAGCTGCTTATTTCCTTTCCTGGTGCAAGACTAATTTCTCTTACATGTCATGCCCTATCTTTCCTTCTTTAGTATCATACACTTGGTGGTTTTCTACCATGCAAGGCTTTTTGGCTTGCTAACACTATTATCTGTGCATATATATAATTTAACCCCCTAGATGCCTTCACTTGCCCATCTCAAAGGGTGCAAAATGGGTCACAATGTTGACTTAATTTGTATTATTTTCCCTGTTTTTATCTACATAATATTTCAGACAACGAATATGAGCGTGCCCTTCAATGGTTTGCTCAGACCTCTGCCTTTTTCACTGCTTTCTGTCTATTTCTGGGTTGGTGCAAATCACCTCCCCTAAATAAAGAATGTAATTTCTTGTCTTCATCTCAACTTTGTACAGCTCATTGTCATTCTTCGACACCTTAATTTTAAAACACACATATAGATAGACAGACAGACTAGTCGACTCTACACATTAATCCTCAGTGTTCTTCGCTTTATCTCTACCCCTAAAAATACCTTGATTACAAGGTGTAAGTCATTATCTAACAGGGATCTATCCTCTGCACCGCCAACTTTACTCTGACTGGAGTGTAAAATGACTTCCACTGGTTCCTTGGACCAGGTTTTTTCGGGGTTCTTATCTCTTAAACACTCTTCGTTTGCACTTTAAAATCAACCCTGTTACTTTCCCCATTAATATATACATAACATGTCATGTTTTCCTTTATCCCTGTCCGCTTACAATATTTACCATAGTCCACAGACGTCAAGTACCATCATCATTCATGCTGACAGCCATGGGGAGATCTCTTTTGATAAAATGGGTGCACACTGCAGATTAATTTACTCACCTATATAAATACCATATCATATCATATCATATCATACCTTCCATTTTCCCTGGGCATCTCCCCATCTCTGTCAGCATCTCAGCATAAGCCTGGGTTCTTGCCCCTGGAAGATTTTTCAGGGTCCCTCAAAGTGGTCGCCATGTGTAGAGGTGGTCCTTCTAGGTCTCATCAAGCTCCTTGACATCTGTGGATCTGGCAGTGGGACAAGAATTAAGGAACGGACGCCCAGGTACAAGTTCACAGTCATCTTTAATACAAGTTCACAAAGAGTCACTGGAAGGCACAGAGAGCTGCTACAATCAGCTTGCTTGTATATGCTTTTTCTAATGGCACAATGCTTTAATATAAGTCCTCCTTTCCTCTGACTGGCTGGCTTATCTGTCATTCACAACGCCCACATTGACTCATTTTGGTAAGCACTGGCTGATAGCCACATAAACTGATAAGCTTATTTTAGACTCAGCGAATGCAATGATACCTTCTTCATCTCCTGCCAACAGCAGCCTTGTCTGCTTGTCGAAGTCCTGCCAATGTCTCATACTGTGAAAAAACACATATAAACTCAACTATGTTTGCCAAGTACCGCAGTTGTTCTGTCCAATTGGTAGCTTTCCCGTGCCTTTATCTAATTTAAAATCAATCATGTCTGCTTTGTCTTCCAAAATGTCTAAATATACCATGTCATGCTTATTTTACAGTGAACCACTGCGAAAGAATAATCACCATCATTATGATTCAGCTCTTTCGACACGTGATCCTGAAGCCATTTTGTATTTTGGCATTCGATTAAAAATCTCTTAGTCTATTCAGCCTTGCTTTCCAAACGGCAAATCAGTATTTACTTTTCAGCATAACTAATTTTCTATCTAGTTTTCAGATTATATTTTTACATATTCATGATGTGTGTGTAATACCAGAGATACCCTCCACTTCCTGAGTCATTCTGACCCTAAAGAATATGTCTCCCAACATGCACCTTTTACCTTAAAATAAAAGCGCTATGATCCTGATAGTTACAACATTGGAGTCATTGATCCGTTTATTATGTTATCTGCGCTCAGATTTGGTGGGTATGGTACCCTCATACAGTTGCTTGAATATATAACCAAAATGAAAGTGAATTGCTCAGAACTGATGAAAAACCTACATCTTCCTTCTCCCTGATACATTTGGAGTGATCAGTTTGGAGTTTCATCTGACAGAGGCAATGAGAAAACCTCTAGGAATGTCTTTGCAGAGCATTCCATTACATCATTGTTTTGCTTGTCTGTGCCATTAAAGAAGGTGACTAACCAAATGCAAATCAATCTTGACCATTCCCTAAAAAGGGATCAGTACAGACAAAACTATCAGGCCAAATTCCCTCTTCACAGGAACACAAGCAACTCCAGGCCTTAGTGATCCTCATCAGTGAGGTGCACCTTGAGTACAAAATCACAGTGAGCATGGGACCCATATTTGCACTTACTGATGCCATGTGGCGAGTCTTACTGAGAAAACCATAAGTGTTGGATGGAAATGCATGATGCGTCTTACACACAGGAACTACCCTTGTTTAGCATTCCATGGCATCATTTGTAGCTCCTCTTTGACATTTCAGAAGAGGAACAACCACGTGTCTGTGTTGCTTATTTTCCAAGCGCAGAATGAATGAGGCATAACATTTTAGAATGCTTTTTTATTGATGCAGGGCCAAGGCTGATTTACCCTCAGTGGTCTATCTTCTGTAATGGAACAGAGAAGTGGAAAACCATAGAATACCAAGACGAATTTGAGATGGTTAACACGCATTGACTCAAGCAATTCCAACCCAAAGCAACACTTTTGTGTTCCTAGAGAGTAGAGAGGAGACAATGGCAGAGGAGGATCAATGTGTATCCATGGAGAAGCTTTGCCTATAGCCATCCTTTTTTCACTAGTACCTTTATGACATGAGCTGTTCTTTTTGTATTAACTTGCATTTGTCTCATTCTTTCATGCCATTTTGTTGTCGCTTTGCTATCTAATTTCGTTGGGATTAGCATGCCTTGTTCAATGAGATTTATGGTGGCTTCCTTTGTCATTGCCCTCCTTTTACTCTAGTTTGAAAGACATGAGCATGAATGCCATATTTTGTTTTTATTTTGCAGTTCTATAATTTTTGGCAAAAATGGTTTTTGTTTTCTTGCGATGTTGCAAAACATAATCTGTTGTGTTAATGCTTATTTTGGAGGGGTAGACCAAGCAGTGTTATAAAGAAACCATTACGTGTGCACAGGACTTTTCCTGAATGCATAGCTTTGTTGGTTTATTTATGGCTGAATGTTTTTGGTGAAAGATAAAAATGATTTTGTTTTTTTAAACATAAAAGTAAAGAATTTGCATTAATGATGTATCAATAACATTGTTGTACCATTGTGTGTGTTTCCCACACAAAAAACCCCATTAAATTGTGTTGTGAAAGGTTTATGGCAAGGACTTCACGCCCACCATTTCCAATGTGGGCTAGAGTAGCCGATATGCATGTGAAAGATACACAAAAACCAAAGAGCCTTCTGAGCACTTCCTCGTAAACTATTTTAAAGAAATCATACAGCTTGTTAAATAATGTGAAATTATTTACAAGTTCTCCGGGACCTTTCTTAAGGTTAGGCCTGGTGGCAGCCTTGCCTGTATGCCAACTTGCTTCATTCCAATCGTAAAATACTTGTCCAGTCCTGCTTTATGTCTGTAGAATGGTGAGGAATCTATTTGAGGTACTTGTGAAACAGAACTCTGTGCCCTTTGTCTTGATTTAGGCACTTGGTATATGAGGTCGCATTGACCCGGGTAACAATGGAGTCCTTGATTCCTCTACTCCATTAGGAAGGGGCAGTTTATGGAAAAGAAAAGTTACCCTTCGGGTGTACTCATGCGCCCAGTAATCGTAGTATTTCTGAAATAATATTTGCTTCCACACGATATCAATTGGTGAGATATTTATTGCCCTATATTGATGACACGTGTTTCGACGTCTACAACGTCTTTCTCAGATCAGGGCCGATAGTGATTACGGCTTGAAATGTTCTCACAGTCTTTTCTTCCAGTCATGGGATAATCCCTGTCCCTCCAATGTGACAGAAATTGCTGCGCCCCTTCAAGCGTTCGAAGTGTGATCAGCCACACATCGAATGCTTTTAAATCACTATGAGGCATGACTGCAACTCAAAATAAAAAAAGGCCAAGTGAAGTACCAAAAATGAACTTGATTCAGTCAGTTTGCGAACATTTATAGTTGGGCACCAGGCCAGCTGAATTGTTATGTACTGCTTAAATAACAGTATTATGAATATTACACCCTAATAGATATAGCACATCAATTTGCATCAAAAAAAGTTCTAAGAATCAACATCCCAGTGGCAGCTGGTGACATTTTACTGTGGTGGGCTGTACATTTTCCCCACAAATGTTTATGAATGACTGAGTTTACCGAGGGAGCCCAAAGCAACCTAGAGTGCCTTGGGGAGGATACTCCCCTGGACAAATGTTTTTAAATAATTTGAAATGGTGCAATTTTACCACACATTTATTGCTAAAGATTGGGTAAAATTCCATCCAATTTACAATCGGTTTTGTCCAGCAACATGAACAAATCAAATAGTGGCTTTGCCCACAGTATATACAGCATTGTTACTGTAAAGCATATGTTTCCAATGCCTGCGCCCACAATATATGCCATCATTGCAACTGTACAACTATTTCATGGTGCTGGTGTCCACGCTGTACATCAGACATGCCACTGGAACTTTTGACATCACTCTGGTGCCCCCAATAAATGTCAGTACACCATCAATATTGGCCATCACTGCCACATAAAACACTTTCATGGAACTGTTGCCACCAACATGTCCTTATTGCCATTTAGCATGATCATCAAGTTGGTGCACCAAAACGCCATCCCTGCCACTTTAAAGCACTTTTATTACCCTGGTGCCCGCAACCTATGTCTACTTCCCCACTTAAAAACTTTCCTAATGCACAAAGCCCATATGAATTAGAGTGAATGCATGTGGCATGCAAAATGGTGCATGTATGGAATGGATGAGTGTCATTTGGTATGATACTGTGTAGGGGAAGATTGCCTCGCCAGGTCCTGTGATATTGTCCAATAAATATATTTTAGAATTTCTCTCCCTAGCCCAAACATTTTTTTGTTTTGGATTGGCCATGGTGGGTGTTGGGGCTCTGGAGGGCTGCCCAGAGCAATGCCAGAGGTTAGGACTAATTCCAAACCTTCCAGCCATTACCTCTTTTGTTTGGCGATATCCACCCCGAGTGGGACGGGTATGCCCAGACGTGGGTTCTGTGCCCGTTGGGCCTAGAGACCTAAGCTACTCATCACTGATGAGGCCCAACAAGGCAGAAACATGTTTGAGATGCTTGTGGTCTCGTGCAGAAGGGATATGACCAAGCAGTTTGGGCTGGACTACCACTTTTGGGGTTAGACCAAGCCTGATTTGCATATGGTCTTTCCCCTTTTGTAATGGATTGGCAAGCGAAGACCGATGATCTGGAGGGTTGCCCAGAGCAATGGCAGAGGTTAGGGCTAATTCAAAACCTTCCAGCCATCACCTCGTTTGTTTGGCAGGGGACTCGCCATATACCACATTCAGAAGTAAATATACCTGTCCTTGTAATCACAGTTCATTGCCCAGAGAAGAAACGTTGAGAATATTGAAACAATGCCAATTTGCTCAAACAGAATAATGGATTTGCCATTGCACTCTAATCCCGAAAGCTATACACAATAAGACCATGGTAATAGCTGTAACCTCATGACAACATAGAACTCACATATTGCCACTGAACAACCCTCTGACTTGCAACTGAGTTCCATTAAATTCCGTGCTATGTGCCCAATTACAGTACATGCGCTCATTTCTGCCTTGACTTCCACTGACATCAAACTCAGGATCTGTACTTCCGACCTGTTGGCAGCCTTTCCAATACATTTTCTTAACACTTTGCTCAGAAAATCATCACTTAGAGGGAGGGCAGTGAATACATACAACACACATTTCTATCAGAAGTGGTACCGGCACTGAGAGTAGTATACATTTAGACATGTCTGAAACATTCACAGAAGAACTATTAGTAAGCAGAGGTAATGCTGAAGACCATGTAGTGTTACGCATTAAGCGTACGCATGGAAATGGGCAGACTGGGTAGCCTGACTTTACCTACCAAACTCACTTTTTGGGCAGGGACATATGAAAGGGACACATGAAAGCTATGAAAATGTGTTGCTTGTTGAAGATGGCTCTCAAGGTGCCGCCGTCCGTGCAATGTGCAAACATGAGTAAGATCCATCTGTGGGTAATGAGCCTTCTGCAGGTTATCTGTGCATAACCTGCAGGGAATGCTGGCAGGGCAGACTCATTCCCTCATGGTTCCGACGTAGACACAATAGGCCTCATTACGAGTTTGCCTACTGGTACCGTTGTATCCGGACCGGCAAACACTGAGTTGTGCTCATGGGTGTCTTTCATTCCGCCAGGTCTGACGTGGTGGAATGAAAGGCACCCGCGAGCACAGCATGTCGTATGCACAGGCACTGTTGATAACGGTGTCTCCCCATTCCCATTGAGCCCCATAGGGCTCAAATGGGAATGGGAAAGAATTTTTTTCGGTGCCCAGGAATGGGCAAATACCGCAAGGCCGTATGGCAATACGGGCAAGGCCGTAATGAGCCAGTATTGCCCATTTCTGGGCGCCGGAAAAAATGCAACTCGGGCGGCAGTCGTGCCTGTTTATAGACACGGCTACCGCCAGGGTTGTAATGAGGCCCATTGGGTGTTAATGAGTTGAGTAATACTAACGCGAAAGTGCCCTTGCCCTGAAACCCTTTTCCACCCCAATCCGTGCACATACACATTGAGGTACTAAACTGCGTCTTTCATACTTCTCATCTTCTTATCCTCTTGAAGAATGCACACTAGAGTAGCACCAGTTCCATTGTTCTTGTGCACAAGCCTGCTCTTTTATCTCAGTATTCGACTGGGTCACCCCAATGCCTTGTACAACTGTTTCTATATGTTGATGTCATTGGTCAAACTGGCACCCAAAACACTCTTCTCTGTGATGGCTTGTAATACCACTTGTGTCACGGTGTACTGCTGGTGCTGGTCTGCCCACGATACATTATTTCATGCTTGACTACATTTAAACTAACTGTCTACCTCTCTGACCACTCAACATGTTTTAAATCACTTCTCATTCCCCCTAGCCTCTAACATATTAGCTGTGACATAGATCTTACACCTGCAAAGAAACTTACAGTCACAGCTAGGGCTGCAGAAATGCATAGGTGGAGTATGTCCTGGTGCATGGTTCAACATGCCTGGTATTGTGGCCCTCCACTGACCGCCCCATTTAGATACACACAGATTTGATTGGCATGTAACTCCTTTGGATTGATTAACCCTAGTTTTGGCTCTCATACCAGGCAGTGCAGCTTAGTTACTTTGTCAATTTACATATGACAACATCCTCTTTTAAATGTATGTGCTAAGGTGTGAATGGCCTTCCCCTGGCCACCCTTCCAGAGAGGCCAAGGTCGCGATTCGGTGGAGGTTTGACATCCCACTGATAGTGACTCCTAGCTACCCACTCTATCGAACAGCGAAACATCCAACCCAAAATGTGTGTCTTAGCTTTCTATATGTAATTGATTATATTTAATTGTTTGTCTGTGTGCGAGCTCCAACACACTGCTCTCTCTCTCAGTTTCTCTCATTGTATCAAATTGCATGCCACCTCTTCCATAATGGCTGGATGTGTGGTGGTCGACACCCATCTGCCCATAATGATAAAGTCGCTCTTGCTACCCCCAGTCTTTATGTTTCCATTACAAATAAAGTGGTTAACATACATAACAAAGATTCAACCACTACTAACATGGCACCGAACCCTACATGCCCTGTGTTTTTAATGCTATGTACACTCGTGCCCAGTTTCTCATGAGCCGCACCCTTAAACATGTTGTAACAGCCCAAACTGTTGGCTTCGCCAATGCTTGCATGGCTCATCCAACTTCAGTCCTCCACTCAAGCAGCTGCTGACCTTTGCTCTCGGCAATGCTCGGGTGCATCCAGCAGCAAGTCTTGGGATAACATTCCTAAGTGTAACATTCAAAATGGAGATTCTTCACCTATCAGTCTGAGAGCCTATCCCTTCCTATGAGCTGCATGTAAATACATTAAAACTCAGTTACCCCAATGGTCGAGTCGTTAACCTTTTATAAACCTTTAGAGCTTCAATAAAACATATTAAACAGCAAACAGGCGCACTAGTTCTACTGCTAAAGGCTGATATCGACTGGACAGTTAAAATGGCGGATATGCTTCCTGCTTCCTGATATTTCCAGCTGTGGACCTTGCCTCTGGCTGTTGCCAATTGGAATCCTGACTTAGGACAGAGCAGTAACTTATTTCGCAGCTGTCATCAGATGTATCTGTGGTGATTTATATTAGGGTTGGCGCAAAGCAGCTGAATCCCTTCCGGCTGTGTCATGTCACTAAGATGGAGGGCCACCAAGCTGAGGTTCCAGAAGACACAGGGAAATGTGAATTGGGCCCTCCGGGGGTTGCCGGTCCTCGAAGCAAATAGTTCTGAGGTGCGCAGGGACTGGTTGATAACTGTTGTCATGCTGTCGATCCGGTTTTAGTGTAATAAAAATGTTGTAACCAAGTGTGCCTTCAGCCTCTCGATTTATATCGCTTCCTTGCACTGAAGCCCACACGCATTGGCAAAGCCACTCGTTTTATCTTGTGGTAGGCCTTTGCCAGGCACTGCTATCATATGCTATCCTGACCCCAGAAGCATTTCTAGAGGCTTTTCTCGGGCACCAGTGAAGGAGATCCTCCCTACCCTCCACATTCACCAGCCTGCACATTTCTCCGGATGGAACTGGCTCTGGCGATGAAGAGCCAGGGAAATGACCTGCGCCCATACACTACATACAGTGATTAGGAAGGAGCGGCTTCAATGAATTTGTTTATTTTGGATTTGCAAAACCCAACCATAAAACAACATAAAAAACCATCGACATTCATAAACCCCGGATCATATAGGACCCAGCTAAAAACATACAATGCATCGCATAAAATCGCAGTCGTTAATCAACATCATAAGGCAGACAATGAAGTTCTTCTTTTCCGTGCTTATTAAAGGTAACATGCACGTTTATAAGCACTTATAACGTCACATGCAGGGCTTTAAGTGGGGTAAGAAATCGAGCGGGGGGCCCTCATTTGGGGGCGTGGCTTGTGGGAGGGGCGTGGACTAAAAAGTACGCAAATCGTAGGGTATACACACAAATATATATAAATGTTATATATTTGTGTGCACACCTTACTATGGTTTGTGTACTATGCAAGCCATCTTTTCTAAACATAGAAATATGTAACATATTGCTACGTTTTTAAAAGATGGCTTTCAAAGTACACAAACCATAGTAAGATACGCACACAAATATATAACATTTATATATATTTGTGTGCATACCCTACGGTTTGACTAGTTTTCAGGCCATCTTTTTTAAACATTTCGGCTTTATAAAAGATGGCTTTGAAAGTACACAATTCAAGCCATCTTTTATAAAGCTTTGACTATGGACAAAATTGTCCGTCGGCAAAGCTTTATAAAAGATGGCTTGAAATGTGTACTTTCAAAGCCATCTTTCATAAACCTCGAAAAATGTCGAGGAATCCCCGGGTTCGCCGAGGGTTAAAGGCGACCTGGGGAAACAAAGGGACAGTAACTCCCTCTGGTGAACTCTCGCGCGAGGGGTCACCAGATGCAGTTACTATGACTGACGGAAGTGGCAGCCAGTCACAGCGTCGCTGTGGCTGGCTGCCACTTCTGTCAGCATGCCTGACTTCATTGCAGGCGCATCTCCCGTCACGGCTGCGGCCGCAACGGGATAATGCATCCCGCGATTCCCGCCAATGTTGCGGTAGGACGGGGGCCCCGGCAGGACCCCGGCTCAGTCCCACTTTTTGGAGTCTGCCGGGGGCCCGGCCCCGGCAGGCCCCGGTCCACTTTAAGCACTGGTCACATGGGCTCAATAGCAACATAAAAGCGGGTTTCCAATTGTTTAAGCAAAGCCCCTGAGTAAAGTTAAAAGGTTTCGTTATATAGGGAACAGAAAATAACAAAATGTGCCAACGCCTCTACATTACCACGAGAACAGCAAGTGTCATTTATGTACTGTGTCTGGAAATGAAAGAGGGCACCACTAATGTAGTGATCACAGTACTAGAAATTTAGTGCAATTCAAGGCGCCATCCAGCGCCTGGAAAAGCAATATTTCTGCTAAGAATAAACAACTGGACTAAACTCTGATGATAAAAATCATCAGATCTGGAGACACCGTATGTGAAATCAACACTACTTCATGTATAACCTCATTAATGCAAACATATAACCATCAAACATAAAGCATTCTTCTTTCGGTGCAATATATTATTGGTGGATCCGTTTGTTTCCTCAGCGCAGAGGTGGTACAAACAGAAGCTGCTGGTGTTTTTTCGGATTATTGGTCCATCGTCAGGGCTATAGCTATAAACACATCAAATATATGTCATTACAATTTAAGTAATCTCAAATCCAAAACATAATATCTGCAAATGATAAACAGTACAACATAAGGTGTTCAAAAAGTTAAAACAATGGGGATCATTACAAGTTTGCCGGTATCCCAGCGGTAATCATGGGTGGACTGGGAACCAGAAGAGGCCCTGGAAATGATTTTCAAAGTGGCCCCAAATTACACATATTATGCAAGCCCAACTCTTTTCCTACGAGAGAATGTAAAAATAAAATCCAAAAGAGACCCAGGGTTCAGAGGCCCGACGGGAAATCTCCAGAGTAGCCTGTAGGCCAGTCCAACCCTGGCGGTAATACTGCCGGCATACTGGCAAACTGTAAGTCCCATAAGTCTCCATGTGGGGATCTTGCATCCATACCGGGTCCAGTAACAGTGCTGGTAAATGTGCGAGAGTGTGTGTTTCCCTCCACACATTCATTTTCTCCTGTTTCACATTGAATTCAAAGTACGCCTCAGCACGGTACTTACTCCGTTCATGCCCAACAACCTCTTCCTTTTTTATTTTACGCCCCAAACCGCCACAACGGTTCGATATCCTTGGCAGGAGCCACTTGTTTTTAGGAGCACTGACATGTTGGAAAAATGTCTGATATCGAATGCGTATTGCCACTACAGTAATATCAGAGTGTGTTTAGACTAATATTAAACATGGGCGCTAGGGTGAGTTGAAACATTGTTTTTAGACGCGTTGAAACAGTGGAAAAATGTGTTTGATATGATGTGCGCCTTGTTACTACGTACTATCAGAATATGCTTAGGGCATTATTAAGCATGGGTATTTAGGTGAGCTGAAATGTTTTTTTTAAAAGAAATTCTTGTGGGGTAGGTGAAGCAGAACACATAGCTCAAGCTGGGTAAGGCTTCATTACCAGCAAAATGGGTATCCGGTATAAGCAGCCTATAGAGGAGTGGGGGATTAAGGCAGTGGGACCGATGAGGATGTGGATAGATTCAGTATGTCCTATAACTGTTTGCTTAGTGTGTAGTTGTATTGAGGAATTTCAGGAGCCCTTCAAATAGGAATGCCTGCACGTTTGCAACAGTCGGACAAGCCTTTTATTTTGGACACTGGACAATGTTTTTTTTTTTTTTGTGAAGACATTTAGCTACATTTGAAGTTTGCATTTCCCTGGGTTATTTCTGTGTCAGCAGTGCGTTAATAGAGGGTTACAGCTGACAGGATCGTGAAGCATTGCAGTAGAGTGCTCATAATACCATGTTATGACATCGAAAGTCATTTTTTATACATGCATTAATGATTAGCTGGTTCAGAAAATGCAGTGTAAGTGAGTTGGAGGGGTGCAATGACAGGTACATTTTACCTTAGAAGGGTCAGTAAATTATGAGGTTGGGGTTTCACGCAACGTGATGGTGTGTACGTGGGGAGCACAGTGGAAATGTGATCAATAGTGGAGTGTGTGAAGTGACTGGGCTTCGTGTGCCAAGGTTATGTGTGCATTTTTGGCGAAAGATGTGTACCTGGTTTATATATGGCGGTATCGTTAAGATAACAGTTGTTTCCTGATGTCAGTGCAGGACGCAGTGCTTATGTGAATGGATGTTTTCCTGGCTTAGTTACTGGTTGTGGTTAGGTTAATGGTCAGTATACTTATGTCAAATGAGGACTGGTATTTACTTTGACGGTGCTGAGAAAGAGTCCGCAGTAGCGTTCATGGGGTTGTCAGATACGCAAGCTTAGAGTGGTTAGGGTTTGATTGGGGACACCCGCCGGCCATTCTGCGTGTTATGGACGTTAAAGATGTTTCATGACTTGTGAAGTTCTGGAGTTTCAAGTCATGAGTTGTATGTTGTGATTATTTTCTTTCTGTGTATATTTAGATGGACTGTGGTGCAGTTTGATCTCTTTTTACTCTTTATCTGGGAGCTTGGGTTGGTAACTGCTGTAGTGTTCTTGAAGGGTCTTAATGTTGCCTGGCCAGCATATTGAGATCGCATGTAAGAAGATTGTGTGCGGTGTTTACTGCGTATGCTCCCTTATGGCTGAGTCTGTGTGTGTGGTGTTTACTGCGTATGCTCCCTTATAGCTGAGTCTGTGTGTGTGGTATTTAATGCGTATGCTCCCTTATGGCTGAGTCTGTGTGTGTGGTATTTAATGCGTATGCTCCCTTATGGCTGAGTCTGTGTGTGTGGTATTTAATGCGTATGCTCCCTTATGGCTGAGTCTGTGTGTGCGGTATTTAATGCGTATGCTCCCTTATGGCTGAGTCTGTGTGTGCGGTGTTTACTGCGTATGCTCCCTTATGGCTGAGTCTGTGTGTGCGGTGTTTAATGCGTATGCTCCCTTATGGCTGAGTCTGTGTATGCTGTATTTAATGCGTATGCTCCCTTATGGCTGAGTCTGTGTGTGTGGTGTTTAATGCGTATGCTCCCTTATGGCTGAGTCTGTGTGTGTGGTATTTAATGCGTATGCTCCCTTATGGCTGAGTCTGTGTGTGTAGTATTTAATGCGTATGCTCCCTTATGGCTGAGTCTGTGTGTGTGGTATTTAATGTGTATGGTCCTTTATGGCTGAGTCTGTGTGTGTGGTGTTTAATGCATATGCTCCCTTATGGCTGAGTCTGTGTGTGTGGTATTTAATGCGTATGCTCCCTTATGGCTGAGTCTGTGTGTGTGGTGTTTACTGCGTATGCTCCCTTATGGCTGAGTCTGTGTGTGCGGTGTTTACTGCGTATGCTCCCTTATGGCTGAGTCTGTGTGTGCGGTGTTTAATGCGTATGCTCCCTTATGGCTGAGTCTGTGTATGCTGTATTTAATGCGTATGCTCCCTTATGGCTGAGTCTGTGTGTGTGGTGTTTAATGCGTATGCTCCCTTATGGCTGAGTCTGTGTGTGTGGTATTTAATGCGTATGCTCCCTTATGGCTGAGTCTGTGTGTGTAGTATTTAATGCGTATGCTCCCTTATGGCTGAGTCTGTGTGTGTGGTATTTAATGTGTATGGTCCTTTATGGCTGAGTCTGTGTGTGTGGTGTTTAATGCATATGCTCCCTTATGGCTGAGTCTGTGTGTGTGGTATTTAATGCGTATGCTCCCTTATGGCTGAGTCTGTGTGTGTGGTGTTTACTGCGTATGCTCCCTTATGGCTGAGTCTGTGTGTGCAGTGTTTACTGCGTATGCTCCCTTATGGCTGAGTCTGTGTGTGTGGTATTTACTGCGTATGCTCCCTTATGGCTGAGTCTGTGTGTGTGGTATTTAATGCGTATGCTCCCTTATGGCTGAGTCTGTGTGTGTGATATTTACTGCGTATGCTCCCTTATGGCTGAGTCTGTGTGTGCGGTGTTTACTGCGTATGCTCCCTTATGGCTGAGTCTGTGTGTGCGGTGTTTAATGCGTATGCTCCCTTATGGCTGAGTCTGTGTGTGTGGTATTTAATGCGTATGCTCCCTTATGGCTGAGTCTGTGTGTGTGTGTGTGAGAGTGTGAGAGTGTGCGTTTCCCTCCATCTGCAGTGTCTTGTGAGTGAGTTGCAGATAGATGATGTTACTGAGAGTTAGTCCATTTTCTTGGTGGTATAAAAGGGGCAGCGTATTAGCCCAATTAGGGGCATGGCAGTGCTCTGGAGTGGCAGTCTGGAGATTCATCAGTGGCAGGGATGGATGGAAGGTGTTATGTTTTTTTTATTGGTGGTGTAAGAATGTGGTTTGGTTGCCCATGCAGGGGCAGGGCTGTTCTTTAGGGTGGCAGGCTAGATGTTTTTTTGTGGCAGGAATGGATGGGAGGAGTCATGTTATTTCTTGAAGATTTGGAGTGTACAGAGTTGTGGTGGTGTCCCCTTTAGCATGTTAGTTATGCATGGCTGGCTCTGTCTCATGTTTTGCAACCATTATTTTGGTCCTCAAGGAGGTGTGAGAGTTGTTTGAATGGTGTTTGCCAAACCTGAGTGTGAGTGTATGTTTCCTCATTTCTTTTAGTAAGGGGGGGAGGTGTGTTGTACCTGAGTCCTGTTCCTGTATTTATGTCTTGGTGAGGGGTGATGTCAGTATGGAATGTGAGCCTGTATGTTTGAGTAGACTGTCGTGTGAGTGGGGTGCCGACCTAGGCAGTTGATTAAGATGTAGCCTGGGTGGTGGGAGCCAGTGGGCTCTCCACAAGATCTCTCTTGATGTAACCTGATTACCTTGATATAACCTGAAGCAATAAACTGATGAACTATACCACTGAGCTAGCTGCTTATTATGGAAGCTGCTTCGCAACAGTAAACAATATTACCAGCACTTTATTACTGGACCAACAAACTTGTAGTGACCCCCAATGAGTCCCTACCTGTTCTGTGAGCTAAAATCGCACCAAAATTCCGATTCCTATCTCCTAAACCACACCAAAAGTGTCGAGTGACCTAAAGAAACAAAAATGGATGTATAAAAGAAAATGTCCTTACTCCGTCGAAGAAAGCAATCTTAGATCTCGAAAAATGTACTGAAGAGTAACAGGTGTGTAAGTAAAAGGCTTCAAAAGATGTGTGCCAGTACTTGAACGGTTGATGTTATATTTTGTATATGATGGCAACACCTGTAAATGTCTGTATTTTGCATGTTATGTTATTTGATATTTGTATAGTGCCTACTGCCATTGTTATGGCTTCAAAGCGCTGGGGTTGATGAATGCCCTTCGGAAGACCATAGTCTGTGAAAACATGTGAATAAAATGAACATTACAATTCATACAAACAGTAATTCAAATTCAGTGATTAGCAGAGATGACTCGGTTAATACATTTTGAAACCATGCCGCGCACATTGCTCGGGCGCAGTGAAGACGGCTATGCCTGTGCCTATGTGACAGCTGGACCGAATCTTTCATGGTCTCTGCCAGGCAGAACAGCCTCAAGATGGCTGTGTTTTCTTCATGTTTTCACCGGGCAGGTCTAGGAGAGTACCGATGTGGACAGAAGCAAGCTAAGCGCCAGGGATAATTCATGTACTCTACAAACAGACAAGATGCGTTTTAGCACTTCCAGTGGAAGCCCCATGTACCGTTAAGGCGTATTGTTATTTCAGAGTGTGTCTTGCAGTGTGGAAACCTGCTCCTGCTAAACTACCACTTTCTGTGTCCTTGTGGAGCCCAGCTGTACCCTTCTTTGATGTTGCTGAAGGGCTAGCATTGCAGAAGCAGCGACCTCAATACTCAAAGGCATTGTAGGTCAGAGGAAGGTTCCTGGCTGCACTATTACAGCCTCTTATGGGTTTCTATGGTGATTTGATTGAAATGTATTAGTCTCGCGGGAAGTGTTGTGGAAGCATCTTATATTCAGCCAACGTAGACACTGCTATGCAAGCCTTTACAGGTATCTGGCGGAGCATCTTGCCAAGTCTGTAGGGCGAGCTGTCTGCTTCTGTGTGACATAAACCTTTCACGTGTGGGGTTTGAAGGAACGAGGGGAGATAAAGGGGACACACTAGGAAATTTGTCGTGAGTCTCATGGAAATGTTGCAAGCCAATTTACAAGGCTTTCATATCCGTTTGACAGTCCCCTGCCAGAAGGATTTGAGTGTCATCTTTGCCTTTTCAGAGAAGCCGCAGGAGTTTACGACCTCTGTTGACCATTGAAAAGCAATATGGTGGGTAGAATGCCCAGAGACACATGACATTGCAGAGGTGGTTAGTTCAGGTCTTGTGTTCCCAGGATAGCTGTTTCCCTCGTCACAGAAAGTGATGTCCCATCCCCTGAACGATCTGCCGCCCGGGCCGTTCTGCTTCTAGGATGTGTAGCACACTGGCTCTGTTGTGTGATTAGGTTGTGTGTTTTTTGTGATGTGCTGTGCAGCTTTAAAAGATTTGGAAGATGCCCCGTGTTACCAAAGCGGTTTCAAGGTACTAGTGCACATGACATTGGCGAAGGTGGTTCACAAAGACATGGGGTAATTCTACGGGGCTTGACTCTCTTTCTAGGCCATTGCATTGGTCTATTTACAAGGCAAAGCATGCTTTGGCACTAAGCTCCTTTTTATACAACTTAAATATTGACGAATCCTCGAAAAAGCATGAGCCATTGAACTTTAGAATGTAGCCTTTAGTAAAAGAAATAACTGATGTATGAAAATCATATACAGGTTTGCTTATACTGGAAGGCAAAACCTCTTGTACAATGTAAACTTCCGTATGCGATCAGCTGTTAATAACGAAACATTGTCCCATGGCAGCACCGAATGGGTATGGAGTGTTTATACCGAAAATGTTATATTGAAGCACACATATATCGAGTACTTTATAACGAAAACCTGGATACCAAATACATGTTTGGGTGGCGTATAGGGTTAAATTTGTTTGGTAAATGTTTGGGGTGTGTTTTTAAGGGTGGAAAACAGGGTTTAGGGGGACCCTGCGCCCCAAAAAAATGCATTCGGTATACTGGTTTTCGTTATAAAATACTCGATATATGTGTGTTTCAATAAAAACAGTACAACTGAGGTGTACCAGGTGTTTTGAAGCG
The DNA here is from genome assembly GCF_040938575.1 of Ambystoma mexicanum. Classification (NCBI taxonomy): domain Eukaryota; kingdom Metazoa; phylum Chordata; class Amphibia; order Caudata; family Ambystomatidae; genus Ambystoma; species Ambystoma mexicanum. Next base: position 658,477,112 of record NC_090930.1, read on the forward strand.
CTTGAGGTTACAGAATATTAACAATTCCAAAATCTGTTTGCAGCTTCCGGGGGAACAGGTGGGCACCTCTTTCCCACTTAACAAAATAAGAAAAACAGTAATTGCTACACAATCAGATGCGCTGTCAGCTCATTAACATCATCATGAAACAAACCATATACAAATTCTATTTGTTATCAAGGAATGATTTTGTATATTTTTTAATATTCCAGCATTTCATAAGTTGAATGTGTCCAAATGGCAGAGTCATGTGCCGACACGTGTTTCGACCTCCACAGGTCTTTCTCGAGGCAAAACTCTGCTCCGTTGGCAAAAGTCCTGCTGATAAATATCCACCACTAATTGTACGTAACATGTCATTTGAATGAGGTCAATGCCCTGCGCTTAGTAATCAATGAGGCCATTCCGGTAAATCTTGTCATTCTGTTGTTCAGCCTGACATTAGTTGGCTATGCATATTCGTCCTTTCATCATCACCCGTCCATGTTCATAGATAATTAGAATTTGTATATGGTTTGTTTCATGATGATGTTAATGAGCTGACAGCGCATCCGATTGTGGAGCAATGGCTGTTTTTCTTGTTTATGTGTGTTTCAATGTAACATTTTCGGTATAAAGATATGTAACAGCCGCAATGGTCTCAGGAAATGAATGGATTTGGTCCCGCTTCCCGGTGCGGTGGCGTGATCTGTGCATAGTGGTGCTGTCTGCAACCGATGGGCACATTCTGGAGTGAAATAGTCCTGCTAACGTGCTGCTCTCCAAGGGACTTAGAGCGCCGGTCCTTGGAATCAGGCGCCCCAGGCTGCCAGCGAAGGCATTCGCCTTTTATGTGATGGGAGATCCCTGATCCCTGCAAGACCATGCTGTGCAAGTGCAGCTCATGTTCGCGCTAATAAACAGCAGCTAAATATTATTTAATCAAATGTGATGTACATGCTCTGCCAGGCAGTGAGCCCGATATTGTCCTGACAAATATTTCTATGGGGCATTGTGTGCGGAATTATCGAAGCACTGATCAAGGTCGCCTGCTAAACTGTGCCACAGCTCTGTCAACACGTGTGTATTCGGACCACATACCTTCCCATGCCCAACCTGATGGCGTGGTGGAGCCGTCCAAGGGTGCTGTGAATGCCACACGCAAAGCAGTGCTTTGGTACCGGATGCCAGTGTCAAAAGTATTTCTAATCGGAGCCTTCATGGGAGCATGAAAATGTGGTTTCCCATTAACCTCCTGGAGAGGCTGCAACGAGTTTAATCCTGTCTATTTAAGTGGGCTAAAGGGATTATTAACTCTCTCTTGTCTGTGTCCCTGTCAGTGACGACAGGTACATGTTTTTATTGGAGGGGTGTAAATATTTGCTACAAATATACAAGAGCAACCGAGCATAGCGAGGGAGCCCAAACCAACTAAGCCGACTTTGGGGGGTTGTCCCTAGAATAATGTTTGTATTAATGGGTTAAAAAGCTGCATTTAGCAGCACCCTTTTTTCTGAAAAACTGGGTACAAAGCCAGAGAGTCTGCAATCGGTTTTGAAGGGTTACTCATGAAAAATTCCAATAGATGCAAGTCACCAGCAGTGTCTAGGAGCATTTCCCAAAGCATTTACATGATGCCTTTCCACACACGATATGGCAGTATAAAAAACATGTTCACTCTGGCTGTGCACATAACTTTCCATGACGGCTGCACCAATGTATGCCAGTATTCCCATATAATAACATACTCATGTCAGTAATTATAAGAAAACATGTCCAAGCTGGCTCTGCCAATATTTGGCAGTATCCCCATGTAAAGACGGAACTCCTGCTGGCTTTGCCATTAAAAATGCCACAATAACCAAACAAGTCAGACACATAATAACACTAATTGTGTTTACTTTACCATAGATGCCTGATAAAAGTATGCAATGCCACAGTAAGAAATGGCTAGACTGGCTGCACCAAAATGCCAGTCTAGCCACGTAATAACACTTATTCTTGCTTTATCATAAATGCCCAGTAAAAAATGTTATGCCACAGTTAGAAATGGCTAGGCTGGCTGAACCAAAATGCCAGACTAGCTATTTCATAACATTTATCATGCTTGCTTTGACCGCTGATGGCAAGTCCCTGTACGCTCACACCAGAAAGAATACAACCCTTTAGGGGAAAAGGCCAAGAGGTTGCTTGCATCGATAACAAGTTTTAATTATACACAGGGTAAGGGTGCCAGCAGAGGACTCTGCTGCTTGAGAACGTTCTGCCCCTATCATTATGTTCAGTGCATTGCAAAAGGTCACAGCATCACTATTGACGTCATCCATAGAGTCTAAGCCCACACAGCTGATTGGTGAGACCATACCCAATGTCCTGTTTCACAGGCGATGCCAGGCTATGATTGGTTCCTGTCTCCGCCATCTGTCTGTTTCCACGTGGGTCAGCTGGGCTTATCTCTCCAGGGATTGAAGGTCAGGCTCTTCACATGTTGCTGTTCCAAGGCTACTATTCTGCGGTAATGCTACTACTACATCATTATGGCATGCCCATGGGAGGATCAGTGACTGGCACCAAGGGGAAGGGAAGAAATATAATCATGCTCACCCACACATTCTGCGCTCTGTGTATATCGCACTGCTCGCACCTAAGGCTTCTATAATTTTGATCTATAATTTATCCCTCCCTGTACCTCGTACTACAAAGGGTGTTTTTATGGAAAGAGGTGAAATGGTTGTGCATGTTCAGATCTTTTATGACAATTGGTTCTTATCGCTGGTGAGCTCGGGTCACTTACTATCGGGGAATGCAGAAGGTCTGAGACTGGGTCAGTGGTGAGTGCCATTACTCATGGAGGGCTAGGTGGAGGTTAGAGGTCTGTTGTTGGCCTGGCTGTGAAGAATGGGAGCCGCAAGAATCCTGGTATTGTCTCATGGCCTTGCAGGGGGCATTCCTTTCTGTGATACTGAGTAATTGAAACAGTTAAGGGACAAGGGAAGTTTCTGTGGGAATTTGCAGCACGGGCTCATCTCGTCTCAGCATTTTGGGCCTGTTCAGGCTTCTCCATCGAGCCTACTTTTTACAGCACAGCAATGTTGGGCTGAGAGTGTCTACCATAACTACAAAATGGCTTCTCTCTATGTGCGCCCTAAACCTATGCATCTATAATTCTTCCAATGTTTTTTTGCCTGGTTTCTTAACACAGTCCTTTCACCCTTAGCACATTACATGGCTGCCTATGGGATTCGCCTCACTATAAAGCACATAGGTGGGTGGGATAGTCTAATTTCCATCCCAACACCATCCGCGCTAAAGCATGCATGATAAATATTAATGTTGACAATATCGGGTTTATTACTGTGACATGACATTTTGTTACAGATCACCTGTGATAAAGCAAGAATTGTAAGTGTTATTTTGTCATTTTATATACAAGACGTGACATTTAAAATATATTTTTATTGAACACCATACATCTTTGAAACCTTAAGTGACCACCAATACCCCTCACTCTTTATTACACACCAATGGTTAATTTTACAAAAGAAACAGCATTACATTTTTTAAATGTAGGCATTCAAAGGTGGTGACCATTTTGTTGGTTTCAACTTGATGACCATCTTTACAGAAAAAAACATTTTAATGTACATGTACAACTCTGGGTAAATGGTAAAAACACTAATTTTTTTATTGTAATCGAACATCTTTTAAACTTTAAGAGGCAGGCGATGAAGATAATTTTTTATTACACACAAGTACAGACATCTCTTTTATAACGTGTGCAAACTAGACAGGTAAAGGATCTTTTTTTTCTTGATGAGTGTCAGGGGGCCAGGATTAACTTCCATAGGAGAGATTTGCAGTAGGAACGGTGAGGTGTAGAGTTTATGTGGTCGATTTGACGGTGTTGTGGGTGTTCATGGATTTAGAGTCACGTTTTAGTTCATCCAAGCGTTCGCTGTTGGAAGCATTACAACAGCCGAGTATTGAAAAAAAAAAGAAAAACACGGAGAGACGGTTTTCTGTACAAAGCACTGATGTTTATAGTTGTGCATTTCATTTATACAGCAGGCCTGGCATTACATGTCTGACAAAACACATATCCATTCTGTTGTGTCCTTTGGGCATTTCGTCACAATCGTATCATTGATATTGATATTTTATTTCTATCACACTCGTACACAAGTATTTCAGAGCGCGGCAAGGGAGGGGAACAGGGTTGAACAAAACAGCGATCTTACTAGGCCCAGTGACATTGAGAACGCGGAAGTGCATGGGTGAGGGGGAGGGGAAAAGTGCATGGAAGGGGGGAGAAGTGGAAAGTGTGAAGCAGAGGAGAAACAGATAAATAACAATAAATAAATAATAAAGGCAACAGTTTTAGTGCAGCCAGCAATGTGCAAGTGCTAGGTTCAAGGCAGCAGACAGGGTAGGTCTGATAAGTGCAGGAAGAAAAAAAAGGGGGCTGTATGGGTACAGATACAGACCCCAGTGCAAGGATTGGCCCGGAGGCAGTCCAGGAGGGTGGGAGGTTGGCAGGGTGAGCAGGTACCTGGGCCTAGAGGACAGAGGGTGGCCAGGTGCACGGTGCCAAGAGAGAACAGATCAGCAGGGAAGAGGGGGAGCGAAGGCAGAAGAAAAGAGGAAGGCCTTGAGGTGCTTCCGGAACCAGAGATGGTTCTCCTCAAGTTTTAGAGTTGCAGGGAGGCTATTCCAGAGGGATCCTCAGCCGAAGACAGAGATCTACCCCCAGCTTGTTTCTCTGAAAAACGACTGACCCGGAGGGAGTTGGAGGTAGAGGAGCAAAGAGCTTGAGAGGGGAGGTATTTGCGGAGGGATAGCTGAAGGTATTTTGACATGTCTCATGACAAACTGCTTCACCATGGAGCCATTGTAGCGCGAGGCGTTTGTGTATCTGTTTAACATTCTTATTATTGCATTTTCAGTTCATTAATACAAGCAATATGCTATGCATTGATACAGTTTATAATATACACACAGTTTATTAAATACTCAATCTCTTATTTTACGTAATTCTATGCATTATAAACCTCCATCAGATGTAATCGCATTTCATATCACACACACGTCTACGCACCCTTAATTCTGCTTCTTACAGCTGAGGGGTGACTGCACTGGTACCCCCTGCCATAGCGTCTCCAATGTTTTGCTTGTGACCTTGGTTCCTTTGATGAAAACTTTATTCTTTTCTGCATATTCAGTTATTTATTTTATTGTTTAGTGTATATTGTTTATTACAAACTATACACTACACGAAGGTTGTCTAACATACGGCCCGTGGGCCACAATGCAGCCCTCCAAGCCATTTTATGTGGCCTGCGAGGCTGTACAGAAAACATTGAACAAATAAATAAATAAACCGTGCAGTGGCCTGTAACTGCCTCTGGTGCCCACGGCGCCAGAGGCAGTTACAGGCAACGCCCCCGTTTCAGGGGCGCTGAGTACGCAGGTGCTCCGGGCCCCCCCCCCGACCTCCCCAGGCCAGAGAGAAGAGACGCAGTATGTGAGGGTGAATGCTATGCTCTGGGCAGGGAACAGAGGCATTGAGGGAGGTAACTCCCCTGAATTCTAAGGAAGGTAACAGCGTGGAAGAGGGTGGGAGTGTGGGGTGAGGTGGTATCACCTTCTTGGGGGGTTTAGCGGGGTGGGTGGGCAGTAGAATGTGATAATTCAGCCTTTTGACCACACAAATCGGCCAAAATAAATCGGTCTTTTTTGTATTTGTTCTTCAAAATGCAGAAATATCACATAGAACCCAGTATGGACCTTGCCAAACTGTTGACCTTGTTCAGTGTAATAGCATTCAATGGGACAGTACTTGCAGGGCCTAATGGTGCAGAGCTAATGGGCTTCTATATTTTTAAAGAGACAGTAACAACACTTCTCAGCAGGGCTGTGTAATCTATTTTCTACTAGAGCTGCCATATTTCAAATGGGGCAATGCTGGTACTCCACAGTTAGCTTGCTAAACAGGGCTTCTATAATGGTAATACTATGCTTTTGTTGAGGCAATGCTAGTTCATCTTAGTGGGGCTGCTATACTTTTGATGGGACAACATCAGCACTTCTCAGTTGAGCTGCTACACTCGTATTGACAAGGCCCTAGCACTTCTCAGAAGATTTATTTTTATTGGTTATTTATAATGCACATAATATACCCAGAGGGATCGAACCTGTGTTGCTCCATGTCGTCTTGCTTCCAAGGCGAGCACGTTGCCCCTGAGCTATCCTCCCGAGACTCTGAAGATCTGAAGTACATTTAATGATACAGAACCAGACCTATTGAGCAAGTCTAACATCATCTTCATCATCATCAGAATAAATCAACACTGTTGTGGTTATACAAGAGCTAATATATTTAAAGGAATGGAATTACTCAGAATGTAGCAGCACTATTCAATAATGCAAAGTGCTTAAGCACAGTTAATGTGAAAATACGACACTTCTCACCGTTGGGACAGTACTGCCTTGGCCAGAGTTTCACACTGAAGAAGTGAGCAAGTGATCCGGGGTCTGCAGGCCACACACACGTATGGGATTCCCATGCACCCACTTGCGAGATTTGCACCAAATTAGTGAGATTGTGTAGGAGGCACACACACAGTCTTTGCTCTGAGGTTTGATACACTCACAGGATGGGATGGCATTAGGTTCTCCAATCGTAGTTGTGTTGCTCTGCCTTTTGAGGGCTACTACAACCTGGGTGATTATAGAGGGGTGGAGTAGGGGCAGTGTTGGCCTACTGGAATGCAACTGGAAGACTTAAACCTCCTTCTTACTTGACTTTATTATATGCAGTCCAAGCTAGCCAATGTTTCCACTGTTCTGCACCCCCAGACCACCTCGCACCAAGTTGGCGACTACATGCAAATGCGGTCATATAACTGCTGGTGATGTCACTTCCTATATTTGGGCACCCCCCGGGAAATTCATAAATCAGCTCCCCTGTTCGGTTTATTTATTTGTTCAATGTTTGTCGGGTCCGTGGACACGATTAATTGATTAATTTCTGCAATGTTGGGTCCGACCAATAAACTGGTCCATGGCAGACGACTTTTGCTGCCTCAGGTGCCCCCTGGAATTGGATTATGCTTCTTTCATTACCACAGAAGTAATGAATGTGTATTACAGAAATAAGCTGGCATATGTATTGGGCACACTGCACATGCTCAGGCAGCATCAATCATGCTTTGTAGAGGACAATGCTAGCCTATATTGGGAACAGCCAGCATAGACATGTTGCTACAGAGGCATATTTTGGGCACAACCAGCATGCCGATGTATTACATCAGTGACAGTGCTGTTTTACACTGTGGACACATTGATCATTAAAATGTGTTGTTTTCTACAATGTTCTTGTCTGCTGTTGGTGACATGGAATGTACATGTTCTCCTTTAGCATTTCGGTGCTGGACTGCCCCAGGGCAGGACAAAGACTGATATGTTTGGGATATTTCTTCTCTGTGAAAGATAGTGAGCTAAAGACTCTGGGCAAGTCTCTCGTAACCAGGACTAATGTCTGGCAGAGAGACTCCCAGGACCCCCCTTGCCAATTTGCATATTTAAGTAACTTTGGGTCTCACCCTAAATTACTAGGGGAATCCAGACGTGGACCCCTTCCTCACTATTCTTAGAGAGGCACAGCTCCTCCCTACTGATGAGGTCCAACCAGACCGAAACACGTGTCTGGGGATGCTGTTAGTACTCTTGTTCAGAGGAGAATTGCCTAGCATTTCGGTGCTGGACTGCCCCAGGGCAGGACAAAGACTGATATGTTTGGGATAATTCTTCACTGTGAAAGATAGTGAGCTAAAGACTCTGGGTAAGTCTCTTGTAACCAGGACTAATGTCTGGCAGAGAGACTCCCAGGACCCCTCTTGTCAATTTGCATGTTCTCCTTTAGAACTGATTGTAAACTTATTACTTTATGGTTACTTTTCCTGCTGTAAAATGCACAATTTCAGCCCCATATTTGGAAAAAAAAATCTAGATCGTTATAGCTCCCTCGCTACGCTCGGTCGCCCCCACTATTTCAGAGAAATATCAACACATACACACTGGAAGAAATCACAAGAAACTAACTTTTGATCACTGCCCCTGACACCAAAAGCTATCTTTGGGACTGCATGGCTATGCCTGTGAAGCTTTTGTGTCAAAGGTCACACACCTTTGGGTGAGGGTGTTCACTTTTGGCTTGCCAGCCCAGCGGGTGACAAAAAGTTAATGCTTCGGCGCTACATTCAAAAAGGTTGGACCAGCCTGCACTACACAATCCAGAGAATCAGATTCACATAAACATATCATCAATGGCTGGGTGTACATTTAAAACAGCAAAAGAAAAAGATCATAGCCCAGTCCTAGGTATCCCTATCATAAACTCTAAAAAAAAACAAAAATGTCCCTAATCACTAATTCATTCCACTAAATTAATCTGCTTTAAGAATCGCATAAGAGCATAGAACATTTTCAAAGAAGTCCCTGAAAGAAGCCGAGCACAAAACACATCAATAAGAACAGCCGAGGAATCATGGACCAAATGTTTAAAACACCGGGAACGTTCTACCCCCCCAATGCCGCTCATATTATGGTTAAATGCTGCCGCGTATTCATTTCCTGCCCACAGAACCTGCATACAGTATTCTCCTGTGGCAGTTTAGCTCTAATGCATTGCTGGAATTTCGTGTTCAGCAAATTGAGGCAGAATCTCAGCATTAACCTTCTTAAATACGTTGATGGGGATTGGGTTAAGTACGTGCTCCTCTCACCAATTTTCCGTCTTCTTTTTTTATTTGTTCATATACGCTGATACCCAAAAATAGCATTGCTGTTTTCAAACTAAACATATTGCATTAAGGAACGTTTAGCACATCCCACATTCTGCAATAAGTATTCCAGGTTAGAGCCTTGTTTCAACAATGCATTATGCAACTTCTTAACATAAACCGCAGGCTTGCCTTGGGCAGTTCTACTTAACAGTTTGAAAATGGTATTTTCTGGTGGGAACAAGATTTTCTCATATAAACAGTACTATCAGTGGGGGCTATCCAGACACTCCACAACACCCAACAGGAAACTAAATGAATCACACACAAATGACTCCATACACACTCTTGCACCAAAGACCACATAACATCTACCAACTAAAAAACCAACACACAGTGACTGTTTTTTCAGTGCTAAAGCTACCAACAGCACATCAACATTCTCTTCCACTTTTTTGCCTCGTAAACCCACTAAGCCCTCACAACACCCCTCTATTTTCCGATCCGCTAGTGTGCTTGGAGACCATGAAAATGGCAGCGGTGCGCGTTATAAATAACAATAACAAAACATAACAATCACATTTTAAGCACTCCTTTACCACAGCAGCCATTACACCTTGAACAGACACCTCCCTCTTTCAACTTTTAACAGTTCCTCTGCAAATTGGCAATCCTTACAAAAGCCCCACCTCTGTTCTCTGTTTTGAACAGCAGAGACCATGTATGCTCACACCCGTCAGAGGCATGACATTGGTTTGTGTTTATACCACTTTTTCAACATTTTGCATGCGAAAAAAGGAAAAATAACACACAGCTTTTACAATTCAAAAGGGTTGATAGTAAAAGCATATATTACCGCCTTACATTTCAAATAACATCCTCACACTCATAGTCAGAGGTTTCCATACGGGGGCATCATCCTCAAATCTTTGCACAAGGTTACTTCTAGCCCATCCATATTCTCGCAGAAGCTGCTACTGTTCTCAACCTCTTTCATGTACAATGGTGCATCAGGGGTGGAAGGTTCTTCCCTGAAATCTCTCTGTCCACAGCGTTGGCGGCCACCTCTGTTTTTTCGATTAAAGACTCCCTTGTCCTACCACCAAATTTCACTGGAATTATAAGTGGTCAGTGATTTGTTTAGCAACATCCCTCACCCCGTTGTGAGTGTCCTCGTGCATCACTAGAAGACTTTGCGGTTGGTAGACAATATTCATTGCCATTTTCTTTCGAAGGTCTCTTCATTCTCTTGCAAGTTGTTTCAGGTGGACATATTGTATAGATTTCAAGATACAGCAATGCGTTGGAAAGATGAACCATTCATGTTCCTTTTATATACAAGCCCGACCCCAAAACACCTCCCAACATATAACACATGCGCGTCCTCTGCTCCAGACACTGATTGGTCTTTGGACATGCCGGAAATGCCAGCAGGTTTTCAGATCAGTGGGGACGGCTCAGACAGGCTTGTCTGCAGAGCAACTGTTCAGAACACCAGGGACAACCGGCTTGTCTTAGGCCCTCATACTGCACCCCGTGGCATGGGTAGCAGCTGTAATATCGAAAAGCAATAAAATGACCTTTACAACAACATTTCAAAATCAAATAAAAAAAGAAACTCAAACAATTTAATATAAAAATGAAGGAAAAACCTTTAGTATAAAAAGTGATATCATGAAGATATCAAAACATTAAAAAAAGAAATAAAAAAATATATAACAAAAACATGTATCAAAAAGAAATACAGAGGGGCGTGGCGTCATGACATAGGCCCACTTACAGTGTTTACATAAACAAAGGACAGGTGTTATGTTCTTTGTTTAAATTTAAATGATTTCAGTGACTGTTTCCCTAGCCTTTGTGACGAGAAGCTACTGAAAATGTTAACAGAAAATATGTATAAATTAGAAAATGTTAAAGCTGTCAGTTATAGGGCGTTGTGTAGAGCCTGGGTACTGTTCCTGAAATAGGATAGCAAGGCTGTGTATGCTTCTCACTCGGGAGTGGGTAGTCAAGATAAAGGGTAACTCATTATCCTATTGATTAAAAAAGGATGTACACATTTAGGGGGGCTTGTTTTGGAAAACGTGAACCGACCTGCACGTGCATGCACTGCAGCCCCCCCTTCGGTGCAGGTTTGTGTTTTCTGAACTACAAAGAGCAATACATAAATGGAAATCTGGGCAGCCACGGGTTTACATTCATTCTTTGCACTTCGTAGTGCAAACAGCTGTGAATGCCTACCGCATGGCGGGGGACATTTAGGGGGCATTTAACATGGAGTCCTAAGGAATGCAACCAGCCATTAGGAATCATGAAAATATAATGCGGGCAGAAAATCTATTGGTTTGGGCAGGAGAAGTGGATGAGGATGGCAGCCATCCCCTCTCATAAACATTAAAATCCACTGCAGTGCTAAGATACGTCTGAAACAATGTGCAAAAGTGTTACACAGGTTTTTTTTATCCCTGTTTTAAAGTTGCAGGGTATTAAACATGACACCCTTTGTATGTCTCTAGTTTAGGAAAGTTTAGAATTAGCCGATAAAGACATAATTACAAGATGTCCCTAATCTCTAGGTGGAAAGCTTTTTATTCCCCATTCGTTGTGCTCATGGTGAAGGTCAACTGATCTGCGTGAAATTGCTGCGGCTGATTTTCCTGCGACGGAAATGTTCACATGGGAAATGCATAAATGCAAAATGTTCATACATTTCCCATGCAAACATGGCGGGGTGTCCCCCGCAACTCCCGCTCACTATACTGCGTATTATAGTGAGTGGAATGTTTAGGGCGACACCCGCACAGCCCCCGTTTTTCTGTTTGTTTTTTAGTTTTTTTGTTAGTTTTTTTGGTTCTGGCGGGGGACACACCCCCAGACCCCCCCGCAGCTTTTTTTTTCATTTTTCTTTCATACCAACCCCACCAAAACACCTAAACACATGCCACAAAAAGTTTGAACTTTTGGTAGTTAGAACTAAACTTTTCGTGGTGTGTGTTTTAGGTCTTTTGGTGGGGTCGGTAATTTTTTTCCTGACATTTTATCCTAACCTAAGGTCACCAGAACCTAGTAAGCCTGGTACAGTGTACACATGTTAATGGCTACTCAAGCGGTTAGTGGACCTCCTTCAACTGCACTGTGATGTAGGTCTCCCTTAGTTCCCAGGTACGCAGCCAGGCGGTGTCTCGATAACTAAGTAGGAGATGGCAATTATATTAAGGCTAGTTAGGGTGAACATGGTGAGGTAATGGTTACAAATCCCATTCACAGAATTGCACATATTGAAACAACGTCTGGATGCCCTAAGGCTTTGGCGTGATAGAAATGTAATAACTTAACACAACAACATTCGAATCCTGCACAATCAACGGTGGTCACCACATCCAACTTTTTGGGCCTTCCCCTTGACTAGATTCTCAAACGGTAGATTCACACCTGCTTCCAGGCATCCAACACATGCTGGCTGCATCTGGTCTTAACGTGCACTGCTGCTGGAAAACCAGGCTGGTGTGCCTTGACTGTATGTGGCCGCATCCATGTCACACACACAGTAGCCATAGGAATAATGTCCAGCTGCAGGACCTCCCTTCTGGATTTTCAAAGGGATCATCAACAGGCGTATCCCCAGAGCTGTGCTCCCTGAAAAGTCAAGAAACTGCCACCAACCAGGGTGGTCGCCTCACAGTTAGTTCTATACGGTTGCACACCCACAGGCAAATTCGGTACATGGTGTAACCCTTGATACTGTTGCAGACATCAGTTGCTGAACTCAATCTCAGCTGAGGTTGGTGCATCAAATCTTTAATAGGATCATTGTGAAATGAACACAGACAAGACTATCCCCTTGCAATCCCAGACCGGGTTTAACCCAACCCTAAGTTCACATCGCTTTACACCTTTTCAAGTATATCACTCACAATTCAACGACTGGAAGATCTCATGATTTTACCGCAGAGGGAGGAGGATCCTGTCTTCCTCAATTAACACAATGGTTGGCTCTGAAAAGTCTGTAAAGTCAGACCAGTTTAGACACTCAAGATAAGTTTCGAATCTGAATGAGATAACTCACATAGCTGTGTAGATCGAATACAATTAAACCGTGATATTTTTACTACTAACGGCAGTCAGCTGAACCAATTTTATCAGTATACTCTAATATATTTTTGAAAGTGACTACAAACGCGCCAATCAATATAGTGTCAATTTCCAACCTACTTTTCTCTATTCTGCCTGCAGGGACACACTTTCAAAATATATTCCTTCTTCGGCTACATTGAACACTAGCGTGAGAACCCTGTATAGGCACATACAGCAAACTAGCAGCCAGCCTGCTTGATGTTTGTAAGTGGGGAGGGTTGGAATGTGATCTAGGATGGCTGAACGTGGTTGATGTTAAAAAAATAAGCATTTTGCATAGTATTTACGGGTAAGTGGGGGAAGACTTAGAAGGCGCAGCCAAGGTATACATACTTATTTACAATGTCTTACATTTTGATTACAATTGCCTTTCCTTCTAATCTCATCCCTACATTTAATCATATACTTAAACTTTGACTCATAAGAAGATCATGGTGTATTCATTCCACTTTGAAACACTGCAAAAATAGTTATTACCCCCATTTTATTATATTTAGTTTATATACCTCTTAAGGTATGCGCTCAGATGGAGTTGTGAATGTTAGCCTGGCCACAACTGGACGGGTCTCTGGACACTGGCCCGCGCCGCGTCTGGATGGGAATGTGGAGGCCGACAGGTGCCGCACTCGGACAGAGCTGTGAATGTTAGCACGGTAAAGGTCAGGTAACCCACTAACCAATATAAGCTCAAACTCTGCATACTTATCTCACTCAAAAAACTCAGACAACCATCTCTCGCACAACAAGCCGCACGCACTTCACAACACTGCAACAACACATAAGCCAGAACAACAGCACACGCGGACTGACTCCGATTCGATACCCGCACCAAAGCTCAGCACCCGGTGTATACCGAGTTGATGCTGCCAACAGAACACCACTCCTCTCACTATCCTACTCCCTTCTTCACCTTACTAACCCATCCCACCTTTATCGTTTACAGATCCGCCTGAGCGCCTGGGGACCAATTCCGTTGGTGATGGTGCGCGGTACAAATACCTTTAACATTTAACATTTAAAGGTTAAGAGCAGAGTTGCCCCTCCCACCGTTCGAACCTCTCACTAAAGACTGCACACCAATCTCTAAAGCATGCACTTCATTCTCTGGGCGATTGCATTGATTTACACTAAACACCCTCAGTCCTGGCCGAATAGTATGCACAGGCTTTGTAAGCCTGCCCTTAAGTGGGCCGGCTTCCAGTGCTCCATTATATTGTTTAACCTGTGCTACTGTTTCATGTCCTGTTCCATGAAGTGGCTGACTTCACACACAAGACCGGATGATCATTCCCCTGCTCTGCTGTATGATCACGGGCGACATTTTGGGATCACCAGCAGTGCCAGCTGGTATTCCTGTTCCCCTGCCCCTGGAGCCTCTAGCGATGTCCTTGCTATCCCTAGCTCTGATGTCCCAGCGGCCGCGACAGGATCAGAAGGCAAACACAGCTTAAAGAGCAATATTTATTTTCTGTGGTTCCCAGATCTTCACCCTCCCATCTCCCGTCCCATCCCAGTCAAGAAGTGACCAGGGGGCAGTGAGGGTCCGGAGAAGGTACAAGAGATGGGACACACCAGCCCGTGTCCTGGCCCCCATCAGCAGCCAATTGGTTGTCGAGTGGGTGAGTTGGGGTCGGGCTGGGGAATAAAATTAGCTAAGGCAGCAATGACAAAGTGGCCCACTGTCACATATTGCAATGTGTTCCTTTCGTGACAGACTGTTTGAGTAGTTCCCAAGGGGGAGGTTTTTTTGGGTAAAATATGTCGCAAATTATTCAATTTAAAGAATAGTTGTTCACTCATACTGGTCAAAACGACTAGCTGCGCAGTGAAGTAACTCAGCAAACTGGCCCACTTTGGCCATTAATCTGGCCCACCTTGACCAAAAATATCTGCCCTACACTAAGATGTTATGCCTGCACTGCCTGCATTTCCCTATTGCCCTAGTCCCGGCTATTGCTAGTCCGAGCCTAGGGGTGTTGGGGGAGCTACACATTGTGGAGTGTTTCCCATGTCCTCCCCTTACAGTGTGGGCCGGCCTGTCCATCAAAGATCCTTGGCCTTTGTGTTTTTCAGTCTGCATGCCCTTGGGGGCCAGGGCGTGGATATTCCGATTATATTATAATGAAAATAACTCGGTGGCTGTGTCTGCTGTGCTGAACATGTATGTAATAACATGGACTTAAAGACTACCTACGTGTGTCTCTGAAGCCTCATCTGGAATTTGGTTCCCATCAACATAAACAAGAACACAAAAGCCTTAATTGAGGAACAGTAGGGTTTATGTATTGAAACTGCGCTGCAGGCCATCAGGAAAGAGTTTTTGAAAGGTCTTCTTTGAATGTATCACCTTTTTGCCCGCACAGGAAACAAGCTTTTTCGGGGTTGTGCAGCACATCCTAAGAGTTAGCCTTTTATTGTTGATTTTTAGGGCGCCGACTTCAACAATGTCACTTTGCGGTGCAAAGTGTATTTTTGCAGTGCAAAGTCCGGGCAAAGTCAGAGCATAGACATTTTTGCAGTACAACATGCGTGGGAGGGGGTGGCGGGAGGGTGGGCGTGAAAGTGTGTGTCTCTGTTTGTGATTGTGTGTCTTTGAAGGGAGTGGGCGGTCGGGTATGAATGTTCATGGCGGGGCGTGGGTGGTGGAGCAAAGAGGGATCCATGGGGTGAAACCGCCCAATTTAAAGAGTGAGGGCAGGTGGGGGATAGGATGTCAAGAGGGTAGGGGGGGTAAAACCCCCAATGTAATAAATATTGAAGGCTGCACCTAATGGGACGAAATAAATCAGTCTTTTTTGTGTGCAGCCTTCAATATTCAGAACTTTCACATAGAACCCATTTTTCAGGTTTGAGACCTCACCCATGACTACCTATCCAGTGTGCTCCTTCCATAATGTCTTACTGGGAAGGTCTTCTGGAAGCTGATCTGCATTAGTGGGCAGTCAACCCTGCAGGTCACCAGCGAGCTTACATCTATGGAACCAGACTCCCGATGTGCATGACCTATTAACCTTTTCTCTTTTAGCATTCAGCCATTGCTTTTTCTTTCAGTCCAGTCATCTGAGGTTCTCACAGAGCCATCAAACCACCTCAATCTCGTCTCGTATATGACCGGCACCCTCATGGCCAGCTTCCTGATTTAAACTCAGAGAGTTTTATACTATTCTGTACATTTGGCCTAATGGGCAGCCTTGGCCCCTAGAGAGAGAGACCTCCTATGGAAGCCCTTGTATTGACATCTTCCTATTCACGCCCGACCATCTCGTTCGGTCTCCAGTGTCAGGCTGTCTCGCAGTCTCTGTTCCCCAAGTAGCTCACGCAGCACCTGGAAATCCGCTCAACCTTCTACTTCCCCCAGCGTCCCTCCCAGAAGCTTCCCAGAGTGACCTGCCATGCAGTGATGCTTCAACCATACTGCACCCTAACACACACTACTGAAAGTTAGCACTCATGGGACTGGCAGCAGCTTTAGCTGGGCCGCTCATTGTGACAACATGTGTGGAAGGCCACCCTATAGTCTAAGGTTAGTCCCTTGTTCTCTCACTGCTGCTCGAGCCCAAGGGGAGAGTCCAGTCATGTTTTACAATTAGCGATCCTCAATGGACACTCATGTGAACTGGGGTGTTTCATATCACGTGCTATTAACAATTAGCAGTGTTACAATGGACATTGTGCAATCAAGAAGCAGAGGGTGGAGGTGAATGTGGGCCATTACCAGCCGGGTCAGGCTCCCACGTGGCCCATTAACGCTTAAATAGTGCTGTCACCTAACTATAAGGGGCATTTGCACATTACCGTGTCTTAAGAATGTCAGTCACATCTAATTAAAATATTAACCAATGAGATAAACATATTATGGAATAAGTAATTGGGAAAGAAGATCACAGGGCTGATAAACTCATGATGTATCCCATTTAATAAGGTGACACAGCTCTGGTGTAATCCTGATGCTTAGTTTTACAAAAAGCACACCTTGGACAACAAATAAATTGGCTAGGAAAAAGGAATAGCAGTGCTCAGATAGAAGAAAAGTATGAATCCATCAGGCACCTCAGAATTTCTCAATTGCACTCCTCTTCTGTAATGTCATGTTGGTGTAGAGGAGGAGCCAAGTACCCCCACCTCAACCGTTCCGCCCCTATTGCCTGTATGTTGGAAACCAGAGTATGTGACATACACAGAGCAGTTGAAATGACAAAGTAAAAAAGGAATCCTAGAGGCAGGATTCCCATTGAGGAAACCATACTTGCATACGAGGAAATAGGATGGTTGTTTAAATGAGATTCCTGAAGAAGCAGAGCAAATGAAGGGTAAAGACGAATGGTGACATCACCAACCATCACCAAGTATGCGTCACACAGAGCTGAACTGACGTACCAAGAAGAGATGCAGAGACCAGAGAATGCAGATATTCTATAAGGTATCAAAAAAAGTATCAAGGATAAGTGACATCTTGGGAGCAAGATGAAGACGCTTATGCCACAGAACAGATGAAGACATTAAGCTTTGTTACACGTGTACAGATGCAAAAGAAACGAAAGCAGACAAAGTAATCTTAAGGCTGTCTTTATAATTAATATATTGCGGCAAGTGCCAAAATATATATATATATATATATATATATATATATATATATATATATTACACAGCCACGGTAGTGGCAGTGTAGTTATGGTTAAGTTGCATTTTCTCTTTTCAACACGAGCTCAGTACGGCTGTCGACACCCAATAGGGGTCCCTTGTTTTTTTACCTTGCGGTACAGGGAAAGAGTAGAAAGAATGTAGGGAGTAACAGTTTGAAAAACATATCGTTTGATAAGGTTATGCTTCAAAAACTTTTGCACCAACCATGAGAAATTAGTTCCCGAACAGGCAGTCTTCCAGATACACTAGTATCTGACTACAGCGAACGCAATGGAGGCGCTCCACATCATGTAAGTGTATTTTTGCCGCCTATATTCCGATTTGACATTATGTTTTAGTTTGTAAAAAAAAAATACTTTCCCTAATGTTTTACAAGTTTTATGTGCCGTTGCAATTTTTTCCCTATTATGGACATTGCATATTGTCACCGTTTGTAGGGTGCCACTACATTTCCCCAAATTAAAATAATATTTAATAAGAAAGGTATGTGTCACAATTTTTTTTGTGCACAGGTTGTGCAGTGATACATGTTTTATTTCCCCTTCCACCGCGCAGCAACTTCCAAAGAAAAATGGTATTATTAATAACAACGTTCCAGCTTTCTGTGCCGTTTTTCCAATTATGGACATTGCACATTGTCGCCGTCCCTAGGGTCCCACTACATTTCCTCCTATTGAATACATTTTTTACTGAAAATGTTATGTACAACAACTGTGGTTTATCCAAAGGTTGTGTATTCATAAATCTTTTAATTCACATTTCCTCCTCAGATACTTTGTTCCCTTTTGTGATTGTCACAGATTACAGATGCCCAGTGATGGGTTCTTTAACCGTCCAATGCAACTGTTTATAACCGGCTGTCTCAGCATCATAATTCACTGGGATGATTGTGTGGGCCCTTTGTGTCCCTACGCTGCTGTCGCTATAAGAAGTAACATTCCATCCTTTTTGGTGCTGTAGATCACAGCGGTTGACGTCATCTTGCACATCAATGTGGGAGGAAATCAGTGATGTCATCAATGACATTTGTGATGTCATCTTTCTTGTCCTGGGTGTTAGTGTTAGCAGTGCACAGTGGTGCGGGCAGTTATGGTTGCTTAGCTTACCATAATGGGGGAATGTGCAGTGTTTTTTGGTTTCACTGTGAAGTATAACATCCCTTTAACAACGTTTTTTACTGAATGTACATATATATGTATGGCAGGCAACGGAAACAAATAGGCTAAACATGTGATGTCGTCAGTGATGTCATCAATGACATTTCAGAGGACAGCTTTCATGTTCTGGGTGTTAGTGTTAGCAGTACACAGTGGCGATGGCAAGTAAGGGGGCTCAGTCTGCCATAACTGGCGAATTTCAGGGGTTTTTCATTTTTAATTTGAACCACAATGGGGCGGGCGAACATTTTTTTTTAGTGAAGTACACCGGTTTTTCGTAGGGTGGCTTAACCATAATGTCCCCTCAGCAAAGTTTTTTTTGTAGTGATATATATATCAAGTATAGGATGGATGTTTCCACTACACATTATAGCAGCGCTGGACTTTAGCAAAAAGGCTGAGAAAGCCTCATTTTCAGAGTGTTGCAGATAAAAAGCAAATTGAATTATAAAGTGAATCTCAGCAGACAAGGCTGAATGAGCCAAAGAAGCCAAGGTCTTATAAAACTGGAGTAAAACTGACAATGGATACAAATCGTGTGAAAGAACAGAGCTCCTGTTCAGAAGGCATGAACCAGACAAGGAAGACATCAGAGGTCTATTAAAAAATAGTATTAAAATGCACTAAAAGCTTGATTCCATGGTCTATAGTCACATGGAAGGATGAAGTTGGACGAACAAGACGGTCACACCTACGCATGAGGGCAGAGCGTGCCTTCACTCCCTGAATTTCTCAGAGCTAAGAACACACTCAAGGCAGCGCTTCAAAGCCTAATTGACAGTAGACCACCGAGGTGATGATGGATTGATTTTGATTTGATTTTGATCCATTTCTTATGCGCACCAAGCAAGCAATTGCATTCGGGCGCAGATGTTAACTATATGTTATATGTTTAGCTGTGGAGGCTTAGGGTCACCATGGTTACTTAAGTTAATTTCAATAGGAATGTTTTTAATTCCTTTTGGAACGTTGCCAGTGTAGTGCATGAACGAATGCCAAAAGGCAGCTGATTCCACAGCTTGGGGCTGAACACGGAGAACCTCCTGTCTCCTTTAGAGGTGTATTTTGTCCGAGGGACACATAGCAGGAGTTTGTCTCCTGAACGGAGGTCTCAGGTAGGGTAATACTGGTGGATTCTCGTGTTCAGGTATCTGGGTGCGAGTTTGTGGTAACATCTATAAACCAGACACGCCACCTTGAATTTAATACGGTTTCCACCATCAGCCAGTGGAATGCTTTCCGAGATGTAGAAACGTGATCTCTTTTGCCCAGGTGGGCAGTTAACCTCACTGCCGCATACTGGGCCTTTTGTAGTCTTGACATTTGTTTCATAGGAATCCCTGTCATGAGACTGTTACAATAGTCAAGATGGGCATTTACCAAGGCTCCCACCACCACTGGCCGATCTTGGGGTGTTAAAAAAGGAAGTACGTTCCTAAGCAAGCGCAGGGCGTAATATACTGCTTTTATTTTTGCCCTAACTTGTGCTTCACTGGCCAAGTTTTCTTGCCAGATGCAAACAAGATTTTTTACTTTCCTAGAGAACGGGATGTTTTCACCTAAGATCTATGGAGTTATGTGGGTTCCTTCCTCTCTGTTTTTGTTCTCTGATCTGAACAGGATTACCTCCGTTTTGGCTGCATTGAGCTGTAACGGGTTGCAAGCCATCCATTTTTTGACATCTTGCATACACCGGTCTATCCTTTCAAATGCCTCAGGCAGATTATCTGTCTCCACATAGATCTGCGTATCGTCGGCATAAGAGTGGAAACATAGACCGTGTTTCCTCAGGATGTCAAACAGTGGTCGAATATATAGGTTGAAAATCAGAGGTGAAAGCGCTGTATTATCTCTGAGAGGAAGGCTCCTAGTGCCACCTGTTGAGTTCTGTCTTGTAGGAAGGAATCAAACCAATCCACCACAACTTTAGTTGCTCTGCCTATACTTCCAATCTGTTGGAGTATAATTTTGTGTTTGATTATGTCGAATGCTGCCGACAGATCGAGCATCAACAGTATTGTGTTGCTTCCTCTGTCCGCAGCTTCTAGTAGATCATCCTGGACTGCCAGTAAGGCAGTCTCTGTCCCATGATTAGGGCGAAATCCAGATTGGTGTTCGTCCAAGATGTCTCTATTGTTGACGAACTGCTGGAATTGGTTACAAACAATTTTTTCAAGAATTTTGGTAGGCCAGCATAGATTAGCCACAGGACGGTGATATGCTAATTGGTGGGAAACAATAGTTAAGGCAAGCTCACCAGCACCTGGATGGCCAGGCTGCATGCTGCTAGACGTAGATGGAAAAGTACTAACAGAGGTTAGTATGCAAACCAATTGAAGGGGACCGTATAATTAGGGGTCCTATAGTTGTGTAAACCAGTGGGACGTTGTGTATTTAGTGACGTTCATAGTAGTCATTTTTAGGGGACGGCCTGGTTGCCCCACCTGATGTTAAGTAAACAATCACATATTCACACTTTTTTAGACTAGTATGGATCATATACTTAGATGTTCACTCAGAGCCAATCACCCATACTCGTAGGTTTTTGTAGTTTGCCACGTAGAATGACGTTGGTAGTGATGCAGGTCAACGTCATTGATGACGAATTTTGTGTATAAGATCTCAGTTTTTACTAGAATGCATTGAGTAAGAGGATCGAGCAAATTTGTTGATGTTCGTTATGCTCCCTGTTTTAAATAATTGATACTAAAACAGTCTTCCTTTTGCCAACTACCTGAGTCATTTTGATTATTGATGTATGAATACAAACCTCCATCCCCGTCCATCTCCAGGGTAATTGCTACTCATCTTAAAGGGCTGGGTTAGCCAGTTCACTTGGTAGCAGAGGATGGTTCAGAGCCATCGACATAAGTAAACTTTAAAGTCCCAGCAATATCAAACAACCTTTGCCATTTTGCTGAAAGGACGTGAAGCTCCCCGTAGATAATGGTTAGTGTAATTTGAAAAAGCTTGCAAGCGTGGTGTGACGGGTCCTCTGGTTTCAGACAGAATCCCCTCCCATGTCTATGAGAAGCTGATTGGACGGAAGGTTGAAGAGGTGGTAAAAGAGGTGTACGAACCCGAGAGTCAGAAGACGAAAATGCGAGTGGTGAGTAAAACCTGAGAGAGTTGGCAAAGCGTATGGGTGATGAGTGAAGAAAAAGTGTGTAACAGAGGGAGACGGGATATACATAAGGTGACAATAAGGATGTTATATGTATATAGTGAGTAGATATTGACTTGAGTGTGGCCAAGCAATATAAGTTTCTTGAGAGAGGCCACGATAAACAGAGTATGCCCTGGCCTGCATTTTAAAGAACGTATCAGAAGAAATTTGAACCTAGAGGCCGTAGTGGATGACGTAGAAGACGGATTTGATTAAGTGTGACTCTAAAGAGGTTAATTTACACTCCGTATGGAGTATTTTAGAGGGCAAGACAGATCTTAGAGAAGACTGTAGAGAAGAATGTATGTGACCGGTCAAGTTTGTCTGTTTGTTTTGTGTGATTATGAAAATGATGACCTCATAAGAGGAAAAAACTAATTGGTTGTGTTAAATTGAACTTGGTGGTTGTTTTTTAGTAAGATTAAAGTAAAAAGTGTGATTAAAGGGATTTAAACCTGCGACAATTGGTGCATGCTCATATTGTGTTATTTTTCTGAAATGTACTTTTTAAATATGTGATTAAAACAAGCGAGTGTCAAACAGGTTAAGAGTAAAAACAAGTTGATAATGGAGGATATTACTCCGCTTGTGCACCTCTGCAAGCAATTGCCGAAACATGCACCTAAGCTTAGATAGCACAGTGCTGAATGGGGTAAAGGACCGCAGATAAAATATTTATTCCGTGGCCACAAGGAGGGTCACTGTCGAAGGCAGTCCTGCAGCACATGACAACATATTTGCATGCAGCATATACAGGGAAAAAGCTAGACAAGCGACTAGCTAGCTTAGAGCTTTGCAAGATATACCAAGAGGAGCGAGATGAGCCGCCTCCTGTAGATTGGATACTTAACATATGCAAAGAGGGGGGCGAGGAGCCCTCTACTCCCCCGCCCCAGCTGAAATAGAAGACGAAAATAAGAAAGATGATTGGTTTTACCCATTGAGGGAGCTTAAGGCAGTGACAGGGTATAGCAACCTGGCATATGAGTCGCCTACACAAAGCAGTGACGAGGGTCCAGAGAAAAATATTGAGAGAGATGTCATCTCTGAGGTCCAGAGTGACAAGGAAAGAGCGATAAAGAGAGAAGTGATCGAACAAGCACATCTCTAGATATAGGAAGAGAAATAAAGAGATGGAAGGGAGAAAGAGACAAAGCTGATGAGTTAGCACTTCTACAGAACGAATAATTGGGTGGTCCTATTTTGCTTAAACTCGATGGTAAAGGCATCGAGGATGTAAGGCAAAGGGAAGATCAAGACAAACAAAACAAAAAGGATAAAGAAAGAGAGGAACGATTGAAAGACGAAGGAGCGAAAAGGAAGGATAGACAAAGACAAGAGCAGTTATATCAAGAGGAGCAATAATAGGCAAAGAGCACTTGATGAGCAGGAAAGGTCAGAAAGAGAAAGAATAGAAGAAGAGGAACAGAAGTTAAGGGATAACAGAATACAAAGACGAAAGGATGAGGAAATACGCAGAGCAACGAGAGAAGGTATATGAAGAAAAAAGAGGAAGATAGGGTAAGGGAGGAAGCAAGAAAGCAAAGAGAGCTTGATGATGATATAGAACAAAAAAGAAGGCACAGAGCATGCGATCTTCATCGCCTAGAATAAGAGATAAAGGATCCCAAACCAGAATTAGCATGGGAAGACAGAGAGGAATTCTTCCCAGAATACGAGGCCCGTCTACAGTAAATCTAGAGGACGAATTTGACTCTAGCGATCGATAAAGTATATCATGAAATGAAAGCCAAGAAAGAATTCAAAGGGAAGGGAAAAAATCATCGACTAGAGAGTACGCAGTTATACGATACAGAGGAAGCCTCATGTCATACGAGGCAGGAGGAGTTGTCTTTAGAAAGACTGACTCTGAACAGAGACGAAGAGGAGAGAAGTTGCACAAATTGGGCACAGGAAATGCCAGACAAAGACAGAGACACCTTCCTTGGGGAAGAAAGAGGGGATATATGTGGTCCGGAGGGATGTTTTTCAATGGATAAGGAAGTCAGATTTCCCGATTTGGATGCACCTATACCTCGGTTGTCAAAATCCTTCACGCAGTTAGACCAACCTAAAGGGCAACTTCGTGGTGAGAGGGGGGAGTCGCCACCATATGTGAGCAGATTAAGATCGCTGCCAGGAAAAAGGTGATGTGGGAATATTGTCCCTGTGATGGACAGATAAATGATGAGAGATAAGAATGATTTTGGGGCTTCACAATTTCCCTTGCTAGAGAAAGGGGGGCAAGACCACAGTATATATCGTAGCCCCAGATGGACAAGGATCATTTAGGGTGTATACCTCTGAGTTTAACTTCTGCCGCTGGGAAGTAGATGCATGAGCTACAGAAAATGACGGGAGGAAATACATTAGCTATAGGGGACATTAACGGTCTCCTGATCGCCATACTTGGTGGGAGAGCTGATGACGTATGGAAAAGGGCAGGATATGCTGGTGGTACTACAGTTAACACTGCTCACGATGAAGCACTGTTCAACAACTCTAGAGCAGCAGTCTGAAAAGCGCTTAGAATACTGTATCCGGACATGTCCGAAATGGGAGCTATAATGACAAAAAAGATGCAAGACGGGGATGATCTGCTTGTTTATATTCAGAATTTCCAAGAGCAGTGGGCCTTGGAGACAACCGAATCTTGGGGAAAATCTATACCTGTGTTCTATCATATATTGTGCCAAGAGCTGCCAGACCCAGTACAGAAGCAGCTCAAGACCTTAGTGGCAATGGAAGCCAAACCGTGGTTGGAGATTCAGCTGACCATTGCACATTATTGCAGACTCTTGCAGGAAAAGAATTGCAAGAAGGATGACGCTAGCAAAAGCAAAGAGGCAAAGTTAGTACAGAAGAAGTTGTCAAGTATGCCATTGAAGGGGCAATGTTGACTAGTGTAGACGTATCGAATTCACAGCAGACCGCGAAAAACCGCAGGTGAATAACCAAAGGCAGTTTGATCAGGGCAATAATGGATTTGCTCTGCGAGGAAGGGGAGGATTTCGAAGAAGAGACTTTCAGAATAATCAGGGAAGCTTCCAGAATAATCAAGGTGGGTTTCAAAGTATGCAGAATGACAGTCAAAATATGCAGGATGGGCAGATCAGGAGGTCTCCTATATGTTGGACATTTGGTATGACAGGGCACTTTGTTCGTATGTGTAGAAGTCAATGGTTTGTGCAAAACTGCCAATTTTTAAGAGAGGGGACTTCAAACCCGCCTGCGTATTCACAGCAGGGTGGAGACGGCTTTGGTCAGAATCAAATGATGCAGCAGCAACAAGCGCCTAGAGCGCAGCAAAACTTGCAAACACAGCAGGTAGCAGTTAATCCACCACAAGGGCAGTCACAGCATTCACCCATGCAGATTCAGCAGAGTACAAGCACAGCACAGCTAATGACTCCTAGAGTAGGGGGTGTCATTGTTGATAGAGGGAATCCTTTTACAGGTAACGGAATGAGGCTGTACCCGCAATAGGACAGCTCACTGGGAGACCTGATGTGTTCAATACTATCCATGACACCGAATCCTCACGAGGTACCAACGGTAGATGTCAATATAGGAGGCACATTTTTTTTGTTTTTAGTAGACAAGGGTGCAACACGCTCATGTATATGAGAAGGAACATTTTCGGTGTCTGGAAATGTCATGACTACTCAAGGTTTTACAGGAGCTACAAGTAGAGTTTCTTTACTGAAGAATTACCAGTCTCTATAGGAGAGTGTGACATGTCGGTGCCTTTGCTATATTCGAGGCAGACACCTGTCAATATATTGGATCGAGATTTAATGACAAGGTTGAATATGACAATTTCATTTACTGATGAAGGAATAGTGTGTGCAACACCAGGAAAGCATTATTTAAATGTGAGCGAATTTATTATGGCATTTGCGGGACAGATGGCCGTGTGGGCAACGCCTCTAGGTTTTCTATCATGGAGTACGCATTCTGTTGACATGGCTCCCAGGCCTAATAGGCAGAACTATGAGAATACCGGAGGAGTTTTTGTTTAGACCAAAAATACCTCTACTTGAAGAAGAGGGACGCGTTATTCCCTTAGAGCTACAAGCAGCCATAGTGCGAGGTGAAATGGCTTTGCTTGATGGGAATGATGATGAGGGCAAATGATGGTCTGCAGTAATTGCCATGGGGGAAGGTTACAGACTGACTGACGTCACTGATGCAGATCTATTTGGAGATCATCCATCTGATGACGAAGTAATATTTGACATGAACATTACTTATTGGGTGAGAGCAATCAAACGAGAAGTGCCTCAGAGAATGATGTTGGCACAAAAACGTCCTGAGTATTTTGATGAAGATATGGCAAAAGGGCCAGTTTCATTATGGACTACAGGCCCCTATGATATCAAGGGGTTGGAGAAGTAAAGATTAAATTGAAACCAGGAGCAATCTTACCTCGAGCACAACAGTATCCTATGTCCCGGGAGGCAGATGAAGGTATTTTTAAGACAATTTCCGCCATGAAGGATCAGGACATCTTAGTGAATTCAGAGTCACCATGCAATACTGCGGTGTAGTGTACCCTATCAAGAAATCTAAAAGGGATCGTGGAGACTAATTCAAGATTTACGCCTGATAAACCAGATTATAGAGGCCGAGTTCCCGCTAGTTCCTAATCCGGCTACAATCTTATGTAATATATCTGTTGAAGCACAATATTTCACAGTGATTGATTTGAAAAATGTGTTTTTCTCAATCCCATTGCACAAAGATTCTGAAGTTAAAAAGCACGAGATTCCTTCAGGGGTATTGTGAGTCTCCAACGATTTTCAATAGAGTCCTCCAGATGGACTTAAGCAATATTGATTTGGAAAGTGTTGTGTTGCAATACGTTGATGACATTTTAGTTTGCAGCACTTCAGAGGAAGAGTGCAGATGTGATTCTGTTCAGCTGATGGTTACACTTGCTGACAAAGGATATAAGGTTGCCAAAGAGAAGTTACAGTATTGTCAACAAGAGGTGTTGTATGTAGGCCAAATGATTTCACATGAAGGAAAGAAGGTTACTCCTGAGAGAGCTGAGGCTATTTTGAAAACCACAAAGCCACACATGATAAAGCACATGCAGAGATTTCTGAGATTATGTAATTATGTCAGCACATGGTTCTTTGACTACAGTTCATATATAAGGCCTTTATTGCAGCCTTTAAAGAAAGCACAGGTAACGCAGGAAAACATTGTGTGGACTGATGAAATGGAAGAAGGATTTGATGAGTTGAAAAAAGGGATTTGCACAGCTTCAGTTTTAGGGATTCCTAATTATGCTGAGGAATTCTTTTTGTTTTCACACACGAATGGCACTGTTATGACAGCAGTCCTTACACAGAGAACCACATTGGGGTACAAGCTCCTTGCATATTACAGTGGGATTTTAGACCCAGTGATGAGGGATCATTTTCCATGTGAACAATCGCTGGCAGCCACTGCGTTCACCATAGAGAAAGCTGCAAGCATAGTGATGGGATGCTCTATGACGTTATTTGTTGAAAATGCACTGTTTGCCATTTTAGAGAAACCAAAAGGCACGTTGACTTCTCAAAGGGCTTTTGCCTATGAGGTAGTCATATCAAATCCAGTGATCAAAATAGTTTGATGCAGAATAGTGAATCCTGCCATGTTTGTAGCTGAACCACTGGCAGAGGACGAGCATGAACATGACTGTGCAAACTATGAAGACTTCTATGATGAAATCCCTAGGGTAAAAGTAAATGCTTTAACAGGAGGAGAAAAGGATTTTATTGATGGCACTTTGAGAATCGATCAGAATGATGGGCAGTGATACACAGGTGCCACTGTAGTAAAGCACACGGCCAATGGGGAGTTTCAGAAGATGGTAAGTGCTCAACTACTGTTTCATTATTCAGCACAGGCTGCAGAGTTAGTGGCGCTGATTTTCACACTTGAGAATCATGCAGACCAGGAAGTAACAGTGTACAGCGACTCGCCTTGTGACGTCAACGGTGCACGCAGGTTTAGCATGTTGGAAAAGGAGGGGCTACCTCAGAGCGGATGGCATGCCAGTGCAGCATGCCACCTTATTGGACAGGCTTATTAAGGCAATGCAACTCCCAGTAGCCGTTGCAGTCGTTAAATGCGCAGCACATACTAAAAGGGCAGACTTTATCTCATGCAGAAACCAAGCAGCAGACGATGAAGCGAACCTCGCTGCATGTTCAGAAAAGGTAATGACATTTGATATTCCTGACTTAAATGAGAAAATGGTTGTAATGATGAACGTGTCTGAAGGATATAGTAATTTGTCAAAGACACAATCAATGGAGGTCAAGCGGGAAGCACCTTACGATGAGAAGGATTTGTGGACATGAAGAGGGTGTTCTGTAAACCCCTCTGAAGCATTGTGATGACAAGACAGCACTGGTAAACCAGTGATGCCTGTAGCACTATTAAGGGTGGCACTGGAACAGCTACACTACCCTGCGCACACAACTAGAGAGAACGTCGCTGCAACTGTTGCTGAGGATTGGTTTGTACCAAATTTGTTAGAGCATGTTGCGTTCTATATAGTGAATTGCATTGTGTGTCAAAAATCCTTGGCTGGGCATACACTGTGCACAGTTAGGGGAGTTATTCCGAGACCCAATTGCCCCTTTCAGCATTTGCATATCGACTATGTCGACATGCTGCAATTTTGTAATGGATATAGATACATGATTGTAGTGGTTTGTCCCTTTTCACGATGGATTAAGGCTAGTCCGTGTACACACCCAGACTCTACCTGTGCAGCCAAATTCTTAGTGCAAGAAGTGTTTCCTAGATGGGGAGTATGCGAAGTAATGAGGTCAGACAATGGCCCACATTTTGTGAATCAAACATTTCAGCAGATCAGCTTGTTGCTTGGTATAAAGCACAGGTTTTCTTTGGCCTATCACCCACAAGGAAATGGGATCTCTGAACGGCTCAACGGCTTGCTTAAAGATAGGATAGCCAAGTTGAAGCTTACTTTGAAGAAACGTTGGTTGTATTGCCTACCACTGGAACCAACCAGGTTCGGACCACCATCTCACCCCGATGAGATAGTGACACGGAGACGGATGAGGACACCCCTAATAACTCCATCCAGACTAAGAAGTGATACGCAGCCAACAGCAGAACTGTTAGGAATGGAGCTACGTGAATATCTTACATGTATGACTCAAAGTATTTCTGTCATTTCAGGTCAGCTACGGTGAAAAGGGTGTAGGGCAGTACAGAACACAGAAGGAGATGCTTCAAGAAGTGGCGTTCAAGACCTTTGTCTTCCCAAATTATTCCCCAGAGATGCAGTCCCAATCCCATGGGCATAATTATAGGGGGGGACGGAGGGGACAAGTCCCCCCAACTTTTGTGGCATGCAAATTGTCCCCCCCCATCTTTTGGATTGGGCAGAGCAGGGACGGTGGGCCACATTGCAGCCACTGCATCAATTAACTAATTGGACAGCTTGATTCTGGCTGTCCATTACATAAAGCGGGCGGCAGGGATAGCCTGCATGGCTCAGTTCCTCACCCTGGCTGGTGGCCTGACTCAAAGTCAGCAGCCACTGCCAAGGTGCTGGACTGGGTGGAATTCATAGTATTCATCGATAGTATTCATATGTTCGCATTTAGTGTGTTAAATATATTTTTATTTTCAGGGGGAGAATGCCTTTGTCAAAAGATGCAAAAGTTACCATTTCACATTATCTTTTGTTATGATTAAGACTTCAAGATGGGGTGAAAATAACGCATTTGTACTCCTATTGTTTGACATATTTCAATAAGGATTCCTATAAGGATTCCTATATTACTGGAGTACTTTAATTATGATGTGTGTACTTTTCAGGCCTGATTTATAAAACAGAGTATTACTGAAAGCCAAACATCATGGTGAGGAGGGGAAAGGATCAGAGGGCACATTTGTTGTGATGATTTACCAGGTCCATGGATGTGGGAAGAGAGGTTGCTAGACTGAAGATGTTATCCCTGGTCCTGTGTTGATTTTCAGGGTACAAGTTGAGATTACATGTGGGTTGACTGCATCCGATCACTTTCATAGTGCCGACTCCATCCCCCTTGGGTGTTTTTGAGGCCAGAATGCAGAAAAGGTTGTTTTTTCAAGTTTTTATCCACCAGGATTTGAACCCACAAAACCACATGAAAGTGTCCCCAAAGCAAACAATTTGTATTGATATTTTGCTTTCCATAGAATATTTCAATATAGATTTTTGGGTTAAAAGGTGCACACCTTTTACACTTTGCCAGGAGCATACTAGAATAATCTCTAGCTGTTTTTTTCTATGGCTATTGATGATTCATTTTGAAAAAGACAATGTTCATTTCTATTTTGAATTTTCATCCACTAGGACAGGCCAGTTGAATTACATGTGCATATTTCACTGTAGGATACGTTCAGTCCCTGTGCATATGTTAATGAACCCCCACACTTTTTTTTCTGGACCTATTGTTGACATTTGAAGACCTGCGTAATTGCTTACTCCGACTGCCTTAGTACCTTTCGAGTAAATAGGCTTTGTTACGATTGCACTATCCTGCAGCAAAAGCACTTTGCCCTGTCTGGGCCAGGACCAATGCCTGCCCTTACATCCTCGGAACATGCAGTCACCTTAGGTATGTTTGGATTACTCACCGGTAATCTTCATTACTCTTTGCCCTGCTCTTCCTTGTCACAGTATTTTGTTTTGAGATCCCCATCTCTAAAAATGATTCAGCTCACTCGGTCGGCTACTCCGAAATAAGCCTCACTCCTGATTTTGCTACAACCGTAATATTAACAGTTAAAATTCAGATATTGCGCGTCAGTTTATCTGATCCCTATGGATATTAATGACAATTGTTTTTACATCATTTTCTATGAGGGGACCCACACATCATTTGCCGCCCAGGGCCTTCCAAATCCCAGGGCTGGCCCTGACTGCCGGCTAACCTTGTAGTGAGGGGCTAACTTTTAGAGACTGTGGGAGTCGGTGTGAGAGGGGCAAACTTTGTGGGTGCATCTGCATATTCTAATGAGACTATTGTAGTCAGCTTAAATCTTAAAAACTGTTGACTCTCTGTGTCAGAAACACACACTTACTTAAGAACTTTGAGAATGAGCTGCCTGCTGTCTCCCATGTCCTGCTCATTCCCCTGACATGCAAGTACCAAGTCACTCATCATGATTTCAATTGCCTAAACATGTATGCATACGAATTCAGGTGCTAACAATGAAATGTGCTAAATTATTACTAATTGCCTGGCCTTTTTTAAAAGTGCACCCCCCACCCCCATGCACTGTTTGTCAGGTCCTGTCCTGCTATGGCATCGTAGTTCAGCCAGGTCAAGCCAACGTAGCCCAACATTTCGGTTGTCAGGGCCAGGGAGGGATAAAGCATGGTCTGCTCAATGGCTTTGCGCCACTATGTGCATGTGTTATTGTGTATGTAATGTACATATTAATTTTGTGGGCACACACTGCATTGCAATGGAGATGCTGGCTGCAAGTGTGTGTGAGTAGGTGAGTGTGTACAAGCATATTCGTGTTGACATTTGTGTCTGAATGAGATAATGCATGATTTGTTTGTTCTGGGTGGAATGAATTTTGTGAATGTTATATTGTTGTGTCACTAGGTGGATGGCAGGCAGGAATGAGGATGTGTGGGGCCCATTTTCAACATGATGGTTGGGGGCTCCCTGCTTAGAGCAAAATCAGTTTAAGGGACCCGTGGGGTGTATACATTATAATGGTGACAAAGATAAGGTTAATAGCTGCCAATGATCTTGATGTGGCCAGCCAGCTAAATGCCCACTGAAGAGCTCTAAACCCTTCTTTGACAGCAGGTGGCTGATGTGGAGGAACCACTGTTAGAAGGCAAAGAGGTGATAACACTTCGGTGTATCCCGTGGGATGAGAAAACGCAGTTTGTAATGTGAGCGCTGCAAAGTGCACATTTTAAGCCCCAGAACTAAAATAGAGAGAAATTAATATAATGCTGTGTTACAAGACCGCTGAGTGCTGACTGGAAACATGGTGGCAGATGCTGGGCGCCACCCCTAAGGCTCAAGACGTGCTTGGCAGGTGCAACACTTGTTTATGGGCATCGAGGGGGCAAATATGAAATGTTACATGGATAGACTCTGACTGGCATTTTGGGGTTGCCAGTCCAGCCCTTTTTTACTGTGACGTGACTTTATTCTGGGCATCTTGATAAAGCAAGCATGGTATGTATTATTTATTGGCTAGACTAGCATTTTTACTGTTGTCAATGCAGTGAATTGTAAAGACACACTGTGGTGTTAGAACTTTCAGAAGGTTGGTCTTTAGAATTACATTTTAAAGATACGGCACCAGTCTTTTGCAAGTTATAACAGAGCATCGGCAAGGGACTCTGGTGGTGTCGTAGTTTAGCGTTATCCCTCAGAGCCACCATCCACCCGTCCTCCATCCCACCCCTTTCCTTCAGTTGTCATGTCCCCCTCAACATTTTCAGTAAAGTTACTCCACTGCCTAATCCACAATTTCACAAGGAAGTGGCACAAGCCAGATTTAACGGCCCTTTCATTGTGGAGGACATCACGCCATCTGCAGTCAGAGTTCAAGGCAAACACGCTTGGACTTTTAGTTTACACTGGAGAAACCCCTCTGTCCCACCCTCTTTGGAAGCAAGCATCGGGGAAGAACTTCAGCAAATGCAGACAAGGTCTATGATAAGGAAGTTGGTCGCAGAGGCTGTCGAGCAAAAGAAAAGATTTCATCAGACGATGGCTTATTTCGGGACACTCTTTTAGCCATTTATGAAAGAGTTAAGGGAAGTTGATTCGAACACTCTGTGCAGTCATTTCAGGGTTAAGGGAAGATCTTGTTCTCTTAAAGCCACAGGAGTTTGTTGACCTTGGACTGAGGCATGCTTTAAGCCTTGATAAGGAGAGAAATATGCCAAATTCTGAGTTTATTTTCGACCATTGGTAGAGTGTGCAGTACCCTGATTCATTTCTTTCTGAATTCCTGTTTGGATTTGCCCATGGTGATTCCCAATGACAACGTTTCAAGGATCATATTTGAAGTTTTTCTCTTCATTCTGCGAACTTATCCGGCTATTGTGAGGAGAACTACTAGCGTACATGTTTTTCTGCAAGATCCTTAGAATGGTCCCATTGTAAGGAGGTTGCTCACAGCAATTATCAAGCAAATTCTGCAGCTACCAGAGTATAGTTGGGAAAGGACAAATGCTGATGACATACACAGACTCGACACTGTGGTTTTCTATTGTCTAATTGAAGAATACCTGCATCTTGTTGGAAGACACACTGATGTGCATACATTCCTAAGGGATTCAAGAAACTATGCAACACTAAATGAAATCTTCAGAGGCGTCATACTGCAAGTAAACACTTATTCTGCAAGAACTTCGAGGTCTGGATGAACCTTTCCTTCGAGGGACAGATTGAAAGGTTGCTGCTCAGATGGAACTTTTGTTTCATGCTGAAAGAAATTCATCATGTCGTCTGGTCTAATGCAGATTAGAGGAATCGACTGGGAACTGGTGTATGTCATTGAACTTATCTAGACTTACTGAAGTCAGTTTTCTTCTTGCTGGAGAGGCATCAACATTTTGTCTGGTTAAAGAATGGTTCCAGGAAAACATTGAGGAGTTTGTTCTTGGTATCCAGTAAGCAGACAGCTGATTGAGGATAAGTTCCAGAAGCAGTACATAATGCTGATGTATTAAAGTCACTTACGTCTTCCTTAGACAATAAAGATGGGAAGTCTTGGTAGTAACATAATTATTCCAGATATAGACAGACGTCCACATTGTCCGCAAAGTCGATGCAGTAAGATATCCTATCTGTGTATCATTTACGCTTGCATTTTGTTTAGAATCATACTGCTTTCACTCACAGTACGGACATCGTACTACAATGATGTACATGGAGCTAAGACTCCTGTGAATCTTACTGAGCAGAAGGAAGGTACAATCATGGCAACTACTAGGCAGCCAAGACCCTATGTGGTTATTCCTGTTCGAAAGAAAGATGGCAAATTGCCTGAAATTGAGATAAGTGTCACTAACAATCATTCACATGCAAGAAGTGTCTTAGAGACTCTCCTTGGATGAAAGAGACAGGAATGGCAAGACAGACAGGAGAAAAGATTGGTAGAAGGTGAATCTATATAGATAATGCATGCAATACACCTGGTCCTGTGATAAATGACCCAAAGATGATTTCTAAAAGACAGTCACACATGGACATTCTGCAAGACATTTTCATGCCTAAGTGGTATGTTGAGAGGATGAAACTCTCTGAACTTTCTCCTACTCAGGGAGCACTGATAAATGTTCCTATAATTGATCCAGTTAGAAGGAGGTATGCTAACACACTTCATGAAATGATTATGGAAGGTCGCATGAGAAGAATGAGGCCTAAAAGAAGTACTAAAGAGGATGAATTTGAACTAAATGATTACCTGGACAGTACAGCTCACCTGGGAAAACACATATGGTACCAACATATGAAGGAAGTTGGAAGAAGAACTTCGAAGGAGGAATACTTTGTGTGTGCACTCCTGCCTTACAGTATGGGAAAATCCAAAATCTTCATATCTATCGAAATAGATGTCCTGACAGCTCATTGTCTTTCGCACATAGCACTTTACAAAACAAGAAGCCAGTTCATGGGCCAAGATTCCTACCTCAAATGGGCAACTGAATGGACGGATCCAGATGAAGACGACTACATCCAAGACACAAAGACAAGAAACAGAGCTCACACGAAGAATCATGTGATGAGATACAAGAAGCCTGGAGTGAAAGGAGCTGGAATTAGATGGGAGGTAAACAAAAAACTGGAGAGTCCAGGAAAATCTGCAGAAGAAATTCGTAGATGGAAGAACAGAGGTCAAATGCAGATCTGGGGATCAGTGTTATCACCAGATGGATGGGAAGAAGGAGTGGTTATCTGCAGAGCATGGATTGTGTATGATCATCCTGAATCGACTATTTGGAATGCACAGGTTCTATGCAAGCCCAGTGGAAGAGCATTGGTAAGTTACTAACCTGGCTGAAAGACAGAGGAGGACTCTTGCAGATAGTAAAGTTGGAGAAAACAAAGCTGTGCTTCAGAAACAATGGTACAATAAAAGTTGGAGAGAATCAGAACTGTGATAGAATTTTGATGCACCAAGAATGAGTATTGGTCCTTCACTGATCATGGACCATTATTGGGCATTTGGAGCCAGAGCCTATATAAGATTGCCTGCAGACTGGGGAGGAATTTGTTCCTAGTAAATGTCCATGTTCCAGCAGTGGTGATTCCAAAAAGTGACTTACACCTTCACATTTTTCCAAAAGCAGATGCTCACCTGAGGAAGAAGAGATCTGTGGATCTGATGAGAAGAATGAAGAGGCAGAGCTATTTTTCAGCAAAGTCCATGGAAGCTTTTGATGCTATTCCATATGAGCATAGGCTGTTCATCCAGACCTCATCAGTGTTCACGACGATTTTCATGTTGAGGATCCAGGTTGGAGCAAATACCAAATGGCTGCAGATTACCAGATGGGAATGGCTACAAATGATCAACACCACCATAAAGGGGTTCAATGCAATCAGAGAAGAGATGAGAGCCATACGACTGATGACTCTTCAGAACAGATATGTCTTAGATATGATTACAGCTATGGATGGAGGTGTTTGTGCAAGAATCATGGTGCACATTTATAACTTCTCATGATGACGATGATGCAACCTTGACAGAGTCCATAGATATGCTGATGAAGCTCCAGATGAAGTGGAAGACGTTGCTGATGACAGTTGGTTTGGATCGCTCTTTTCTTAGGTTCCACAATGGATGCCAGACATTTTTGAGTTCCTTGGAGCACTAATAGTGATGATATTACTTGGGTACTGTGCAATCAAGTTAATAATCTCACAATGCAAGAAGACAGCAAAGAAAGCCATAGGGATGAAGATCATTATCAATGTTGAACCAGGATGGAAAGCAAAAGATCTGACAGATGAAGAAATCAGAGACTTTGTGAAGGCCAGTATTCATGCACCTGAGGGAACGAAGTTTCTGTATCCAAAGTATCATAAGAAATATGTGGGAAGATTGATCTATTGCAGTCCAAATAGACAATGTTGTCTCATGACGTAGAACAAAGATGAGCACGTGAAAACAGCAGGATGCCTGGAAAGTGTCATAAAGATATGGATCCCAAAGAATCTTTTCTTCAGACCTGAATGTCTGGATGTGAATGATGATGTGAGAATGGTCAATCAATCACCCATAGGGGGGAGTGTAGAGGGGGAGCCAAGTACCCCCACATCAACCGTTCCGCCCCTATTGCCTGTATGTTGGAAACCAGAGTATGTGACATACACAGAGCAGATGAACGACAAAGGCAAAAAGGAATCCTAGAGGCAAGATTCCCATTGAGGAAACCATACCTGCATACAAGGAAATATGATGGTTGTTTAAATTAGATTCCTGAAGAAACAAAGCAAATGAAGGGTCAAGACGAATGGTGACGTCACCAACCATCGCCAAGTAAACGTCACACAGAGCTGAACTGACATACAGAGAAGAGATGAAGGGACCAGAGAATGCAAATATTCTATAAGGTAGCAAGAAAGTATCAAGGATAAGTGACATCTTGGGATCAAGATGAAGAAGCTTATGCCACAGAACAGAAGAAGACATTAAGCTATGTAACACGTGTACTGATGCAACAGAAACGCAAGCAGACAAAGTAATCGTAAGGATGGCTTTATAGTGAATAGATTGAGGCAAGGGCCAATATATATATACATATGCAAATGTGCAAGTAAAAGATGGGTGTTTC
This sequence comes from Ambystoma mexicanum, assembly GCF_040938575.1. Lineage (NCBI taxonomy): Eukaryota > Metazoa > Chordata > Amphibia > Caudata > Ambystomatidae > Ambystoma > Ambystoma mexicanum. Next base: position 658,513,823 of record NC_090930.1, read on the forward strand.
CACTACGCATTATAGCAGTTCTGGACTTTAGCAAAAAAAGCTGAGAAAGCCTCATTTTCAGAGTGGAACAGTTAAAAAGCAAATTGAATTATAAAGTGAATCTCAGCAGACAAGGCTGGATGAGCCAAAGAAGCCAAGGTCTTATCAAACTGGAGTAAAACTGACGTTGGATACAAATCATGTGAAAGAACAGAACTCCTGTTCAGAAGGCATGAACCAGAGAAGGAAGACGTCAGAGGTCTATTAAAAAATAGTATTAAAATGCACTAAAAGCTTGATTCCATGGTCTCTAGTCACAAGGAAGGATGAAGTTGGACAAACAAGATGGTCACACCTACGCACAAGAGCAGAGTGTGCCTTCACTCCCTGAATTTCTCAGAGCTAAGAACACTTTCAAGGACGAGCTTCAAAGCCTAATTGACAGTAGTCCACTGAGGTGATGATGGATTGATATGCTAATTGGTGGGAAGCAATATTTAAGGCAAGCTCACCAGCACTTGGATGGCCAGCCTGAATGCTGCTAGACGTAGATGGAAAAGGACTGACGGAGGTTAGAGTGCCAACCAATTGTAGGCGACTGTGTAATTAGGGGTCCTAAAGTTGTGTAAAGCAATGGGAGATGTGTATTTAGTGACATTCATAGTGGTAATTTTTAGGGGAGTGCTTAGTTACCCCACCTGATGTTAAGTAACCAATCACATATTCACACTTCTTTAGACTAGTATGGATCGTATACTTTGATGTTCACTCAGATTCAATCACCCATACTCGTAGGTTTTTGTAGTTTGCAACGTAGAATGACGTTGGTAGTGACGCAGGTCAATGTCATTGATGACGAATTTTGTGTATAAGATCTCAGTTTTTACTAGAATTCATAGAGTAAGAGGATCGAGCAAATTTGTTGCTGTTCATTATGCTCCCTGTTTTAGATAATTGATATTAAAACAGTCTTCCTTTTGCAAACTACCTGAGTCGTTTTGATTATTGATGTATGAATAAAAATCTGCATCCCCGTCCATCTCCAGGGTAATTCCTACTCATTTTAAAGGGCTGGATTATCCAGTTCATTGGTTTCTTGTACAGCGCTTACTCCAAAGCGCGGCGGGATAGTGACAAAATTGTAATTGGTTATTTATAACACACTGAATACCCAGCGGTTTCTAAGTGCAGACCCAGGGATTGAACCTTTGTTGCTCAGCGACGTCTTGCTTCAAAGGAGAGCATGTTGCCCCTGAGCTATCCTCCCGAGACAAAAGGAGGAGGAGGGCTAGTATGAGAGAAGGAGGAAGGAAGAGAGGGAAGGGGCAAAGTAATTTTATATTATGGTGGTTGTTTGTATAGTGGCCACACTGTCCTGAGACAGTATACCTCTTTCATATGCAATATCCAGCAAACCATTAAGCAGCCTGCATGGCTTGCAGCTTATTGGTAGTGCTTCATTCGGACCACAGCAGCAGCTTTGCTTGTTCTTGTGCAACAAACAGATTTAGATTATTTTTTTAATTTTATTTATTTATTTATTTATTTATTTATTTATTTATTTATGTGTTTGGTTACATAACATAACCTTTACGCAATTAAATACAATTTGCATCCAACAATAAACATTAATGTTATTATCATCATTACATTGGACTCTAATCATTCCTGGAACATGACGTAATGACTTCAAAAGTATAACCACCCAGCCACCCGTTTAGTATATGACATGTCACTGCACCCAGTTATTTTTAGATCACATATTGTTTAAGTTATACTCACCATTCCTAACGCAGAAGATATTCACATATCACAGAGTTATTGTCTGAACATAAAAGCATTGTCGCTGACACTCGAGCATATCAAACCGCTAGTTAAATTGCATGTTAGTAAAGATTAGCAGCTGGGCTCGAGATGCGGGCAGAATCTGGCAATGAATAACCACATTCCAAGATAGCCTCTCCCACAGGCTGCTATTTTCATTTGTTACTGCCAGTTTCCCCGGTCTGCATCCAGCCCCGTCTGTTTCTCCCAGTAGAATGTCCCTGAGCACTGATGGAGGCCCTTGATTCGCTCGGGTCTACTTTAGGATTAGGTTTGAGGACCCTTACTGCCCCTGTCCACCCGAAACATGTGTGTGATCACTACAGCCATCTCTCTCAAGTTTTGTGGGCCTAACATTCTACAGGTCAAGTGCAATACTTGGAACCTCTCAGAGGTTCTCATTTTGGGCATCTCCCGGCTCTCTCTCAAGGAGGAGTTCTTTCTTTTGGTCTTCCAGCAGGATCTTTGTATCCTTGCTCTGTAGACTTATGTATTGCCTTTACTTAAAGATTTTGCTAGGGGAACATACCAAATGGAATGTCCCGTATATACAGTCCCACCCCGCAATTCTGTGAAAAACAAACTGTGTATTTTCAAAACTCAAAATGTATTTAAAGGAAATGAGTTAGATTTGACAAAGGTGGTCTCCAAATTTCACACCAAGGAAATCACTACAATTTTATGTATTCATAAAAGTTAGTCAACTAAACGGAATTCTCCCTGCCTTCATGCATCTTGCAATTGGTTCTCAGGCAAGTAGTCACTTCCGGAATCATATATATATATATTCAATGAAAAAACTTTGTTAAAGGGACGTTATGGTTAAGTTGCGCTACTAAAAACCTATGAAATGCAGTGAAAAAACTTTGTTAAAGGGACGTTATGGTTAAGTTGCGCTACTAAAAACCTATGAAATTCAGTGAAAAAACGTTGTCAAAGGGTCGTTATGGTTCCAAGTAAAACCGAAAAACCCTTGAAATTCGCCAGTTATGGTAAGCTAAGCAACCATAACTCGCGCCACCACCGTGCACTGCTAAGACTAACACCCAGGACATCAAAGATGACATCACAAATGTCATTGATGACATCACATGTGTATGTACTTTTCATGAAATAGGTGTACAAGTGATTCTTATTATAATGTTGCGAAACAAGTGTCAAGGATCATTGCAATAAATATCATACCCTAATTAGTGTATTGAACGATGCATTGATATAAATAGCATTCTATTATGGGGTTCTATCTAGTATACTAATCTACTCGTACAGAAACATAACATTGTGTGCAGCGTACAAGATGAAGGTATAATATTCGTAAAGTTAATATGTTGAATAATGAAACGATAATTGTTTTCTTAATAGATTTTTGTGTACTGTGAAATATGTAATAAGTAGCTAATAAAACACATGTATTACATAATTGCATTACTATAGACAAAACATAAAGACACAAGAACACATACCAATATGGGTATATACAGGGAAAGTGAAGTTAGCAAAAAAGCACAAGTAGTAGCAGAAACAATTCATAACGTAACTGATTATTTTCATGCAAATAAATGATTGCTCTGTTTCAAAGCTGCTATTTACCCTATGTATATGTATCACTTGATGTGATTGGACCCTAAGGAAAGTAGTGTGAGTACAATGTAAACAAATATGACCAAATACAGCGAAAGTACAGCCATAAAAAAAAAAAATGAACTATCAAAAAGTGCTCATAAGTCTGTTGATTATCTTTATGCACAAAAAGGATTGCTGTCTTTCAAGCTTGTGTCTTCCCGTATGTATATGTTTCATATGATGTGACTGGACTCTAAGGGAATTACTGTAAGAACCTACTTGAAGGATACGTCTACAAATAAAATAAAATGTTTAGTTTCCGACTGTTACTGAAGAAAACCATGTGGCCTAGATATGTCAGCAAAAGAAAAAAGAGTGAGCCAGACATGTCATGTCATCTTTGATGTCCTGAGTGTTAGTCTTAGCAGTGCACGGTGGTGGCGCGAGTTATGGTTGCTTAGTTTACCATAACTGGTGAATTTCAAGGGTTTTTCGGTTTTACTTGGAACCATAACGTCCCTTTGAAATCGTTTTTTCACAGAATTTCATAGGTTTTTAGTAGCGCAACTTAACCATAACGTCCCTTTAACAAAGTTTTTTTACTGAATTTTATAGGTTTTTATTAGTGCAATGTCACCATAACATCCTTTTCAATAGATGAAGACCACTAGCATCTTAGGTCCTCAAAGTGGGAACCCCTGGTGGTAAAAAAAAAAAAGATGGCCACCATGGAAAGGGAAGGCGGGGTGTATAAAGAGAACACAACAAGGCATGAGCAGGGGGTGGGGGGGGCTCACAGGCGAGACACATGAGCGGGGGGTGAGAGGGAACAGGGTACAAATGGGGTATGAGCAGGGGTTGGGGGGGGAAAGGAAGGAAACACGGGGCATGAGCGGGGGTGGGGGAACACGAGAGAGACACAGGGCATGAGCAGCAGGTGGGGGGGAACAGGGGAGACACGGGGCATGAGCAGGGGGTGGGGAGGAACATGAGGGAGACACAGGGTATGAGCGGGGGTGGGGAGGAACACGAGGGAGACACGGGGCATGAGCGGGGGGTGGGGGAAACAGGGCACACACGGGGCATGAGCAGGGGGTGGGGGGAACAGGGCACACACGGGGCATGAGCGGGGGATGGGGGAATAGGGCAAACACAGGGCATGAGCGGGGGTGGGGGGGGAAGGAGAGAGACAAGGGGCATGAGCGGGGGGTGGGGGAACACGAGAGAGACACAGGGCATGAGCAGCAGGTGGGGGGGAACAGGGGAGACACGGGGCATGAGCAGGGGGTGGGAAAGAACATGAGGGAGACACGGGGTATGAGCGGGGGTGGGGAGGAACACGAGGGAGGCACGGGGCATGAGCGGGGGGTGGGGGAAACAGGGCACACACGGGGCATGAGCAGGGGGTGGGGGGAACAGGGCACACACGGGGCATGAGCGGGGGGTGGGGGAATAGGGCAAACACAGGGCATGAGCGGGGGTGGGGGGGGGAGGAGAGAGACAAGGGGCATGAGCGGGGGGTGGGGGGAACACGAGGGAGACAAGGGGCATGAGCGGGGGGTGGGGGGTAACACAGGGCATGAGCGGAGGGTGAGGGGAACACGAGGGAGACACAGGGCATGAGCGGGGGGTGGGGGAAAGGAGAGAGACACGGGGCATGAGCGGTGGGTGGGGGGAAGGGGAGAGACACGGGGCATGAGCGGGGGTAGAGAGACACGGGGCATGAGTGGGGGGTGGGGGAAGGGGAGAGAGACATGGGGCATGAGCGGGGGGTGGGAGGAAGGGGAGAGAGATGGGGCATGAGCGGGGGGTGGGGGTGTAGGGGAGAGAGACACGGGGCATGAGCGGGGGTGGGGGGTAGGGGAGAGAGATGCGGGGGTGGGGGGGAAGGGAGAGACACACAGGGCATGAGCGGGGGGTGGGGGGAAGGGGAGAGACACACGGGGCATGGGTGGGGGGAAGGGGAGAGACACAAGGGGCATGAGCGGGGGTGGGGGGAAGGGGAGAAACACACGGGGCATGAGCGGGGGGTGGGGGGGAAGGGGAGAGACACACAGGGCATGAGCGGGGGTGGAGGGTAACACAAGGGAGACACAGGACATGAGCGGGTGGTGGGGGTAACAGGGGAGACAGGGCATGGGTGGGGGGTAACACAAGGGAGGCACGGGGCATGAGCGGGGGGTAACACGAGGGAGATACAGGGCATGAGCGGGGTGTGGGGGGTAACACAAGGGAGACACGGGGAATGAGCGGGGGTGGGGGGATCAGTAGGGAGACACGGGGCATGAGCAGGGGGTGGGGGGAACAGTGGTGACATGGGGCATGAGCGGGGGGTGCGGGGTAACACAAGGGAAACACAGGGCATGAGCGGGGGGTGGGGGGTAACACAAGGGAAACACGGGGCATGAGCGGGGGTAGGGGAAACACGAGGGAGACACGGGGCATGAATGGGGGTGGGAGCAACAGGAGACACACAGGGCATTAGCGGGGTTTGGGGGGAGGGGAGAGACACACGGGGCATTAGCGGGGTTTGGGGGGGAGGGGAGGGACACACGGGGCATGAGCGGGGGGTGGGGGGAAAGGAGGGAGACACGGGGCATGAGCGGGGGGTGGGGGGAAGGGGAGAGACACATGGGGCATGAGCGGGGGGTGGGGGGAGGGGAGAGAGACACGGGGCATGAGCGGGGTGGGGGAGGGGAGAGACACATGGGGCATGAGCGGGGGGAAAGGAGGGAGACACGGGGCCTGAGCAAGGGGTGGGGGAAGGGGGGAGACACAGGGCATGAGTGGGGGGTGGGGGGTAACAGGGGAGACGGGCATGGGTGGGGGGTAACACAAGGGAGACACAGGGCTTGAGCGGGGGGGTGGGGGTAACACAAGGGAGACACGGGGCATGAGCAGGGGGTGGGGGTAACACAACAGAGACACGGGGCATGAGTGGGGGTGGGGGGTAACAGGGGAGACAGGTCATGAGCGGGGGGTGGGGGGAAGAGGGGAGACACGGGGCATGAGCGGTTGGTGTGGGGGAAGTGGAGAGAGACACGGGGCATGAGCGGGGGGTGGGGGAACAGTAGGGAGACATGGGGCATGAGTGGGGGGTGGGGGGGAAGGGGAGAGACACACAGGGCATGAGCGGGGGGTTGGGGGGAAGGGGAGAGACACAGGGCATGAGCGGGGGGTGGGGGGGAAGGGGAGAGAGATACGTGGCATGAGCGGGGGGTGGGGGGGAAGGGGAGAGAGACACGGGGCATGAGCGGGGGGTGGGGGGAAGGGAGAGACACACGGGGCATGAGCGGGGGTGGGGAAGGGGAGAGACACACGGGCATTAGTGTGGGGGAAGGGGAGAGAGACACGGGGCATGACCGGGGGTGGGGGGAACGGTAGGGAGACACGGGGTATGAGCGGGGGTGGGGGGAAGGGGAGAGACACACGGGGCATGAGCGGGGGGTGGGGGGAACAGTAGGGAGACACTGGGTAGAAGCGGGGGTGGGGGGAAGGGGAGAGACACACAAGGCATGAGCGGGGGGTGGGGGAAGGGGAGAGAGACACGGGGCATGAGCAGGGGGTGGGGGGAAGGGGATAGACACACGGGGCATGAGCGGGGGGTGGGGGGAAGGGGAGAGACACACAGGGCATGAGCAGGGGATGGGGGGAAGGGGAGAGAGACACGGGGCATGAGCGGGGGGTGGGGGGCACAGTAGGGAGACACGGGGCATGAGCGGGGGGTGGGGGGAAGGGGAGAGACACACGGGGCATGAGCAGGGGGTGGGGGGAAGGGGAGAGACACACTGGGCGTGAGTGGGGGGTGGGGGCTAGGGGAGAGACACACGGGGCATGATCGGGGGGTGGGGGGAAGGGGAGAGACACGGGACATTAGCGGGGGGTGGGGGGAGGGGAGAGACACACGGGGCATGAGCGGGGGGTGGGGGAAGGGAGAGACACACGGGGCATGAGCAGGGGGTGGGGGAAGGGGAGAGAGACACGGGGCATGAGCGGGGGGTGGGGGGAACAGTAGGGAGACACGGGGCATGAGCGGGGAGTGGGGGGAAGGGGAGAGACACACGGGGCATGAGCGGGGGGTCGGGGGAAGGGGAGAGACACACGGGGCGTGAGCGGGGTGTAGGGGGCTGGGGAGAGACACACGGGGCATGAGCGGGGGGTGGGGGGAAGGGGAGAGACACGGGACATTAGTGGGGGGAGGGGAGAGACACACAGGGCATGAGCGGGGGGTGGGGGGTAACACAAGGGAGGCACGGGGCATGAGCGAGGGGGGTAACACGAGGGAGGCACAGGGCATGAGCAGGGTGTGGGGGGTAACACAAGGCAGAAACGGGGCATGAGCGGGGGGTGGGGGGAACAGTAGGGAGACACGGGGCATGAGCGGGGGGTGGGGGGAACAGTGGTGACATGGGGCATGAGCGGGGGGTGGGGGTAACACAAGGGAAACACAGGGCATGAGCGGGGGGTGGGGGGTAACACAAGGGAAACACAGGGCATGAGCGGGGGTAGGGGAAACACAAGGGAGACACGGGGCATGAATGGGGGTGGGAGTAACAGGAGACACACGGGGCTTTAGCAGGGTTTGGGGGGAGGGGAGAGACACACGGGGCATTAGCGGGGTTTGGGGGGAGGGGAGAGACACACGGGGCATGAGCAGGGGGTGGGGGAAAGGAGGGAGACACGGGGCATGAGCGGGGGTGGGGGGAAGAGGAGAGACACATGGGGCATGAGCGGGGGGTGGGGGAGGGGAGAGAGACACGGGGCATGAGCGGGGGTGGGGGAGGGGAGAGACACATGGGGCATGAGCGGGGTGAAAGGAGGGAGACACGGGGCATGAGCAAGGGGTGGGGGAAGGGGGGAGACACGGGGCATGAGTGGAGGGTGGGGGGTAACACAAGGGAGACACGGGGCATGAGCGGGGGGTGGGGGTAACAGGGGAGACAGGGCATGGGTGGGGGGTAACACAAGGGAGTCACGGGGCATGAGCGGGGGGTGGGGGGTAATACAAGGGAGACACAGGGCATGAGCAGGGGGTGGGGGGTAACACAAGGGAGACACGGGGCATGAGCAGGGGGTGGGGGGTAACACAACAGAGACACGGGGCATGAGTGGGGGTGGGGGTAACAGGGGAGACAGGTCATGAGCGGGGGGTGGGGGGGAAGAGGGGAGACACGGGGCATGAGCGGGGGGTGGGGGGGAAGTGGAGAGAGACACGGGGCATGAGCTGGGGGTGGGGGAACAGTAGGGAGACACGGGGCATGAGTGGGGGGTGGGGGAAGGGGTGAGACACGGGGCATGAGCGGGGGGCTGGGGGGGAAGGGGAGAGAGATACGTGGCATGAGCGGGGGGTAGGGGGGAAGGGGATAGACACACAGGGCATGAGCGGGGGGTGGGGGGAAGGGGAGAGACACACGGGGTATGAGCAGGGGGTGGGGGGAAGGGGAGAGAGACACGGGGCATGAGCGGGGGGTGGGAGGAACAGTAGGGAGACACGGGGCATGAGCGGGGGTGGGGGGAGGGGGAGAGACAAACAGGGCATGAGCGGGGGGTCGGGGGGAAGGGGAGAGACACAGGGGGCGTGAGCGGGGGGTGGGGGGGAGGGAGAGACACACAGGGCATGACCAGGGGGTGGGGGGAAGGGAGAGACACACTGGGCATGAGCGGGGGGTGGGGAAGGGGAGAGACACACGGGGCATTAGTGTGGGGGGAAGGGGAGAGAGACACAGGGCATGAGCGGGGGTGGGGGGAGCAGTAGGGAGACACGGGGCATGAGCGGGGGGAGAGACACACGGGGGGTGGGGAGGAGGGGAGAGAAACACGGGGCATGAGCGGGGGGTGGGGGGAAGGGAGAGACACACTGGGCATGAGCGGGGGGTGGGGAAGGGGAGAGACACACGGGGCATTAGTGTGGGGGGAAGGGGAGAGAGACACAGGGCATGAGCGGGGGTGGGGGGAGCAGTAGGGAGACACGGGGTATTATGAGCGGGGTGGGGGGAAGGGGAGAGACACACGGAGCATGAGCGGGGTTTGGGGGGAACAGTAGGGAGACACAGGGTATGAGCGGGGGGTGGGGGGAAGGGGAGAGACACACGGGGCATGAGCGGAGGGTGGGGGGAAGGGGAGAGACACACGGGGCATGAGTGGGGGGTGGGGGGGAGGGGCGAGACACACTGGGCATGAGCGGGGGGTGAGGGGGAAGGGGAGAGAGATACGTGGCATGAGCAGGTGGTGGGGGGAAGGGGATAGACACACAGGGCATGAGCGGGGGGTGGGGGGAAGGGGAGAGACACATGGGGTATGAGCAGGGGGTGTGGGGGGAGGGGAGAGAGACACGGGTCATGAGCGGGGGGTGGGAGGAACAGTAGGGAGACACAGGGCATGAGCGGGGGTGGGGGGAAGGGGAGAGACACACAGGGCATGAGCGGGGGGGAAGGGGAGAGACACACGGGGCATTAGTGTGGGGGGAAGGGGAGAGAGACACGGGGCATGAGCGGGGGGTGGGAGGAACAGTAGGGAGACACGGGGCATGAGCGGGGGGTCGGGGGGAATGGGAGAGACACACGGGGCGTGAGCGGAGGGTGGGGGGTAACACAAGGGAGACACGGGGCATGAGCGGGGGTGGGGGGTAACAGGGGAGACAGGGCATGGGTGGGGGGTAACACAAGGGAGACACGGGGCATGAGCGGGGGGTGGGGGGTAATACAAGGGAGACACAGGGCATGAGCAAGGGGTGGGGGTAACACAAGGGAGACACGGGGCATGAGCAGGGGGTGGGGGGTAACACAACAGAGACACGGGGCATGAGTGGGGGTGGGGGGTAACAGGGGAGACAGGTCATGAGCGGGGGGTAGGGGGGAAGAGGGGAGACACGGGGCATGAGCGGGGGTGGGGGGGAAGTGGAGAGAGACACGGGGCATGAGCAGGGGGTGGGGGAACAGTAGGGAGACACGGGGCATGAGTGGGGGGTGGGGGAAGGGGTGAGACACGGGGCATGAGCGGGGGGCTGGGGGGAAGGGGAGAGAGATACGTGGCATGAGCGGGGGGTAGGGGGGAAGGGGATAGACACACAGGGCTGAGCGGGGGGTTGGGGGAAGGGGAGAGACACACGGGGTATGAGCAGGGGGTGGGGGGAAGGGGAGAGAGACACGGGGCATGAGCGGGGGGTGGGAGGAACAGTAGGGAGACATGGGGCATGAGCGGGGGTGGGGGGAAGGGGGGAGACACACAGGGCATGAGCGGGGGGTCGGGGGGAAGGGGAGAGACACAGGGGGCGTGAGCGGGGGGTGGGGGGGAGGGGAGAGACACACAGGGCATGCCCGGGGGGTGGGGGGAAGGGAGAGACACACTGGGCATGAGCGGGGGGTGGGGAAGGGGAGAGACACACGGGGCATTAGTGTGGGGGGAAGGGGAGAGAGACACAGGGCATGAGCGGGGGTGGGGGGAGCAGTAGGGAGACACGGAGCATGAGCGGGGGGTCGGGGGGAAGGGGAGAGACACACGGGGCGTGAGCGGGGGGTGGGGGGGAGGGGAGAGACACACGGGGCATGAGCGGGGGGTGGGGGGAAGGGAGAGACACACTGGGCATGAGCGGGGGGTGGGGAAGGGGAGAGACACACAGGGCATTAGTGTGGGGGAAGGGGAGAGAGACACAGGGCATGAGCGGGGGTGGGGGGAGCAGTAGGGAGACACGGGGTATGAGCGGGGGTGGGGGGAAGGGGAGAGACACACGGGGCATGAGCGGGGTTTGGGGGAACAGTAGGGAGACACAGGGTATGAGCGGGGGGTGGGGGGAAGGGGAGAGACACACGGGGCATGAGCGGGGGGTGGGGGGAAGGGGAGAGACACACGGGGCATGAGTGGGGGGTGGGAGGGAGGGGAGAGACACACTGGGCATGAGCGGGGGGTGGGGGGGAAGGGGAGAAAGATACGTGGCATGAGCAGGTGGTGGGGGGAAGGGGATAGACACACAGGGCATGAGCGGGGGGTGGGGGGAAGGGGAGAGACACACGGGGTATGAGCAGGGGGTGGGGGGGAGGGGAGAGAGACACGGGGCATGAGCGGGGGGTGGGAGGAACAGTAGGGAGACACAGGGCATGAGCGGGGGTGGGGGGAAGGGGAGAGACACACAGGGCATGAGCGGGGGGTCGGGGGGAAGGGGAGAGACACACGGGGCATTAGTGTGGGGGGAAGGGGAGAGAGACATGGGGCATGAGCGGGGGGTGGGAGGAACAGTAGGGAGACACGGGGCATGAGCGGGGGGTCGGGGGGAAGGGGAGAGACACACGGGGCGTGAGCGGGGGTGGGGGGAGGGGAGAGACACACGGGGCATGAGCGGGGGGTGGGGGGAAGGGAGAGACACACAAGGCATGAGCGGGGGGTGGCGGGAAGGGGAGAGAGACACGGGGCATGAGCAGGGGGTGGGGGGACGGGGATAGACACACGGGGCATGAGCAGGGGGTGGGGGGAAGGGGAGAGAGACACGGGGCATGAGCAGGGGGTGGGGTGAACAGTAGGGAGACACAGGGCATGAGCGGGGGTGGGGGGAAGGGGAGAGACACACGGGGCATGAGCGGGGGGTGGGGGGAAGGGGAGAGACACACGGGGCATGAGTGGGGGGGAAGGGGAGAGAGACACAGGGCATGAGCGGGGGTGGGGGGAGCAGTAGGGAGACACGGGGCATGAGCGGGGGGTCGGGGGGAAGGGGAGAGACACACGGGGCGTGAGCGGGGGGTGGGGGGGAGGGGAGAGACACACGGGGCATGAGCGGGGGGTGGGGGGAAGGGAGAGACACACTGGGCATGAGCGGGGGGTGGGGAAGGGGAGAGACACACAGGGCATTAGTGTGGGGGAAGGGGAGAGAGACACAGGGCATGAGCGGTGGTGGGGGGAGCAGTAGGGAGACACGGGGTATGAGCGGGGGTGGGGGGAAGGGGAGAGACACACGGGGCATGAGCGGGGTTTGGGGGGAACAGTAGGGAGACACAGGGTATGAGCGGGGGGTGGGGGGAAGGGGAGAGACACACGGGGCATGAGCGGGGGGTGGGGGGAAGGGGAGAGACACACGGGGCATGAGTGGGGGGTGGGGGGGAGGGGAGAGACACACTGGGCATGAGCGGGGGGTGGGGGGGAAGGGGAGAAAGATACGTGGCATGAGCAGGTGGTGGGGGAAGGGGATAGACACACAGGGCATGAGCGGGGGGTGGGGGGAAGGGGAGAGACACACGGGGTATGAGCAGGGGGTGGGGGGGAGGGGAGAGAGACACGGGGCATGAGCGGGGGGTGGGAGGAACAGTAGGGAGACACAGGGCATGAGCGGGGGTGGGGGGAAGGGGAGAGACACACAGGGCATGAGCGGGGGGTCGGGGGGAAGGGGAGAGACACACGGGGCATTAGTGTGGGGGGAAGGGGAGAGAGACATGGGGCATGAGCGGGGGGTGGGAGGAACAGTAGGGAGACACGGGGCATGAGCGGGGGGTCGGGGGGAAGGGGAGAGACACACGGGGCGTGAGCGGGGGTGGGGGGAGGGGAGAGACACACGGGGCATGAGCGGGGGGTGGGGGGAAGGGAGAGACACACTGGGCATGAGCGAGGGGTGGGGAAGGGGAGAGACACACGGGGCATTAGTGTGGGGGGAAGGGGAGAGAGACACAGGGCATGAGCAGGGGTGGGGGGAGCAGTAGGGAGACACGGGGTATGAGCGGGGGTGGGGGGAAGGGGAGAGACACACGGGGCATGAGCGGGGTTTGGGGGGAACAGTAGGGAGACACGGGGTATGAGCGGGGGTGGGGGGAAGGGGAGAGACACACAAGGCATGAGCGGGGGGTGGCGGGAAGGGGAGAGAGACACGGGGCATGAGCAGGGGGTGGGGGGAAGGGGATAGACACACGGGGCATGAGCAGGGGGTGGGGGGAAGGGGAGAGAGACACGGGGCATGAGCAGGGGGTGGGGTGAACAGTAGGGAGACACAGGGCATGAGCGGGGGTGGGGGGAAGGGGAGAGACACACGGGGCATGAGCGGGGGGTGGGGGGAAGGGGAGAGACACACGGGGCATGAGTGGGGGGCGGGGGGGAGGGGAGAGACACACGGGGCATGAGCGGGGGGTGGGGGGGAAGGGGAGAGACACGGGACATTAGCGGGGGTGGGGGAAGGGAGAGACACACGGGGCATGAGCGGGGGGTGGGGGGAAGGGGAGAGACACACAGGGCATGAGTGGGGGGCGGGGGGGGAGGGGAGAGACACACGGGGCATGAGCGGGGGGTGGGGGGGAAGGGGAGAGACACGGGACATTAGCGGGGGGTGGGGGAAGGGAGAGAGACACAGGGCATGAGCGGGGGTGGGGGCGAACAGTCGGGAGACACGGGGTATGAGGGGGGTGGGGGGAAGGGGAGAGACACACGGGGCATGAGCGGGGGTTGAGGGGAAGGGGAGAGACACACAGGGTATGAGCGGGGGGTGGGGGGAACAGTAGGGAGACACGGGGTATGAGTGGGGGTGGGGGGAAGGGGAGAGACACACAGGGCATGAGCGGGGATGGGGGGAAGGGGAGAGAGACACGGGGCATGAGCGGGGGGTGGGGGGAACAGGGGGGAGACACGGGGTTTGAGCAGGGGGTGGGGGAAGGGGAGAGAGACACGGGGCTAGAGCGGGGGGGAAGGGGAGAGAGACACGGGGCATGAGCGGGCGGTGGGGGAACAGTAGGGAGACACGGAGTATGAGCGGGGGGTGGAGGGAAGGCGAGAGACACACAGGGCATGAGCGGGGGTGGGCGGAAGGGGAGAAACATACGGGGCATGAGCCGGGGGTGGGGCAAAGGAGGGGGACATACGGGGCATGAGCGGGGGGTGGGGGAAAGGAGGGAGAGACACGGGGCATAAGCGGGGGGTGAGGGGGAAGGGGAGAGACACACGGGGCATGAGCAGGGTGTGGGGGGAACAGTAGGGAGACACGGGGCATGATTGGGGGGTGGAGGGAAGGAGGTAGACACGGGACATGAGCGGGGGAACGGGAAAGAGAAACGGAGCATGAGGGGGGGTGGGAGGAACACACGGAGAATCAGCGAGGGGGGACATGGGAGACATGGGCCATGAGCGGGGGTGGGGGGAACAAGAGAGAGACACGAGGGCCTGTGCCTCACCGCCTTTTCGTGGCTGATGCAGCCCACATCTACACTGTGCAGGCAGCAGATCCGCTCCGATAAACAAAGATGGCGGGGTCTCTGAAAATAGACACACTGCATGCTTTACGGCAGCCAATAGAAAAGCACGTCAGATGTCCGCGGACATCACGCAAGCTGCTTGCCCAATCACCGGCCTGTCCGCGGAGCGAACAGGGAAGTGTGTCCGCGAAGCAAACACAGATATCACTAATTTTTTCTGACCTACTTTTTGGTCATTTAAAAAAAAAACTACTGGACGGATTTTCACCAATTTGGGTTTTGCAAAAGCATGCTTTCGGGACCAAGCCGCTGCTCCTGGTCCAAATTTGGTGAAAATCCGTCCAGCGGTTTGGGCTGTAGGTGCAAGCAAACAAAAATTCCCATTCAGTCTATGGGAAAAAAAAAAGTTTTGGGACCCCCCCTATAACTTTGCCCCCCCTGGACGAATCCTCACCAAACTTTGCAAAAAAATTTCAGAGTGGGCCATATACTTTAGCCGCCCAAAAAGTGCTCTTCCTTTGGAAACACCAACTTAACCATAACTACATGGCCACTACCGTGGCCATGTAATATATATATATATATTTAATGTTCACTATTGTATACACACAAGCAAGCTTGAGTTTCACTCCCAGTTGGGATGTTTAACTGTAGCAGCCCACGGTCACAAGAGAATGCACCAGAGTCCATAACATGAAATTAAAATATCTTCTTTATTGTTAAAGTTACAAATGTTAAAATATTCTGTGCAGCTCCACAAAATGGTCAGGGGAAGGCGCCGGACGTTTCGCAACCCCTAGCTGCTAATCTTCGGCTGATGCCTAATAAAACTGGTAATCAAACGGACTTGATGCTGCATTAATCTTGTTTTTTTTCAAAGGAAGCGCCCCTTACTGGTGTTCTCTGCACTGCTGTGAGTGCTATCCCCTTGGGAGGAATGGGATCTTTTTCTCCCTTTGCAACTTTGCAAATATATATATATATATATATATATATATATATATATATATATATATATATATATATATATATTTGAAGAAACGTTAGCTAAGGGACAGTTAAGATGATCAGATCTAATACAATAAAACCCAAGAAATTTGGCAGCTGTGGGATGTGATGATAGTCTTAACTCGGCATCCCCCGTTAATGGCATCTAGGATCTAGTGATGCGTACTTTATATAGCGCTTACAATATCACCCAAACAGAGTTGGTACTCTTTTATTAATCTCGGAAGGATGAACGATTGAGTTGGCCTTGCTGGGATTCAAAACTGCAGATCACACACAGATCACAGCAGTGAGCACTGAACCCACTGAGCTATCTTGATGACCTCTCATTGTGTTTATAATTGTGAATCCCATCTGTTATGTATTTGCTCATGGGCTTTGCAACAGGGGTGCCGCTGAGTTAAGCTGATCATCACTTCCCACATCCATCTAATTTCAAGTGTTTTGTTGCTTTAAATCTGACCACATTTGCTGTCCATTAATTAAAGCTTTTTCAATGAATCCCAAGGGTATTGTTATACATAAATTCCCAGATATTAGCCCGATAATGCAGAAGTGTCCTATCTGTAACTGGCTCCCCAGACCACCATGATCTCCCCAACTTCACATGATGTCCTATTTTCCCCTCCCAACCTCTAGCGTGATGCAATTTCAACCTTTTTCCTCCTCCAAATATCATATTATGCACTTTTCGTTTCCGCATTCCCCCGATATTACTGCGGTAATCACTCGCATTGAGCACACACAAAAATGGCGGCTTTGGATTTCTGAAAAGCCTCTCTGCTGCAAAGCACCATGTGAGATGAAGCTATATTTTGGGAGAAGGGGGCACCCCCTTCGCCATCAAATATTAAAAATCATCTGAACAAAATAAGCCCAAACCTAGTCAGCGCTTCATGCCCAAGTTCTTATTTGGTCTAATTCCCTCCTTTTTCTCGATGGGAAAATGAATGAGAGTAGGCCGAAAACAGCATTTCTTTGCTTTCTTAACATCCTTTCCATTTTTTAACAAATACTTCCCATAATTTCCAGTCTGGGGGGACCTGTGACAAAATTTTGATTTGGAAAATGTCAGCCAAATCCGTCATTCAAGTCAAATGTTATTAGCAATAGAATGTATAGATTTCCTATGGCTCATGTCACTCACCTTAAATATAGTGCGGGGACCGCTGCACTAATATATAATTCTAAAAGATCCCAGGCATTTTAAACACACTCCTTCTATGCTTCTATGATTACTTCTCTCTAAGCAACACAGTTTACTTTAATAATAGCATTGCCGCTTTTCAGCCAGCGTATGCATTTATTAGGTACGATTCCTGGCATTTTACCATGGATAATTTAGGGACAGTTTGGGGTTATCTGAAGGTTGAACTTACTTTTGAAATGCAGCCTTTCATCTCTGGAGAATCAGCAGGGACCCAGTCAGTCTGGGATTACTCCATCAGCAAGCTCCCTTTTCAGCTGGCTGTCTGGAAACCAATTTCCAACCACATTCTCAATGGCATCTGCCTCCAGTCTGCATGTGGACCAGTCATCCAGGTGGGTACAGTTTTCTTCCCACGTCTTCCAGGCAGATTCCTCAATATTTCACTCCCAATATTATTTAAACAATTCTGTGTGTGTGCTATTTTATAATCCACAGTTCCTCCACAGCCTTATGACTTGTTGCATCTTCCATCAGTCCCATTTTATGAAGTTATATGACTACCATCAATCTTTACTACCATAATTTATACATAGTTATGTTGTTGTCATTTGCAACTTGAGAATCTGTCACACGCTCTTTCTGTTCTGTTCAGAAGTGTTATGAACCAAGTGGGAATGTAGAATATTAAGGGGAAAGGAGAACAGTTGGAGTTGATAGCTGAGCAGGCTTGAGGTGCTGCAGCTTTTCTTATACAATTTATCATAATAAAGATTATTATGAAGAAACATACCTATCAATCTACTTCATTACACCCATGACTTCAAAGGTGAGGCACTTCTGATATAAATTGGCAATCTCAGTTAATTACAATAACTCTGGATGTGAATGTTTAAGATTAATATAATATAGGTCATCGTATTCTGTAGATCAGTGCACATAATTACATTCACAAAACGTTTAAGAAACATACACATTTTAAAATGTTTTTATCTCCAAACATGGCATCCAAATTAGAGAAATATGCTGGGAAAGTGACCTTTTTAATGCTTCAAGGATACAAAAATAATTGTTCTGGGACACAGGCTGAGTTCCTTTGCTAGTAACTACATACTTGGGTTTTAGTATTTTTCTACATGTCTCTACCTATTAATTAGCATTGCTTATATGTAGAAAGTTTCAACCGGAAGTCACACAGTTGGCATGTCTTCACCACTGATAAGTTAGTCTCTAAATTCAATTAAAAGGCTCTATGAATGGTCACTTTTGATATGGCACACTATTATGGAACATCCCTATCTACTCTAACAAAAATGGTTGCATGGACCATTTGGCTGAACCTGGCCTGTACTAAAAAAAATTGAAGTCCAAAAATACTGAACACGAGGAGAGGTGATTGCGGGGTGTCCTGTGCTCCCCATGTTCGACATTATGGGTTTCAGAGGTTGTCTCGGTGTCCTGCACTTCCCTGAAATTGGAAGCAGGGGACCCAAATAAAAACACAAAAAAACAACAAAAAAGAAAAAGGGACCCTGCGGCGTCAGATCTGACCCTTGTTAGAGGGACTAAACTGACGCCGCAGGGGTACATGAGAAGCAGCGGCGGCCAGCAAAAAGGTAAATAGGGGGATTTGGTCAATGGCCAAATATGATTTGTTTTGCCGAAGTAAAAACTGATCTGCAGCAAAATCGACTACCGTCAATTCCCGCCGTAATTGTTTCTCCATCGGTAAAACAACCCAAATCCCACTATTACTTTGTTGAAATAGGTTCTTGTGTGTGCACGCATTTTGCATTTCACACTTTACAGGAGCACCCTTTACATCATGGCAGTGAACAAAAGGCAGAAATCTCCTACATAACACAAAGTCTTTCAGGCAATGCCTCTCTCGCGCTTTAGACAGGCTTTATATTGTCTATTTTCTTGGAGAAAACTATCTGCACTGTATTTTCTTCCACAGCTCAAAGGGCAGATGACAGATACTTGTGTTATCTTTGCATGTTTTTATGGCAGTCTTAGAAATGGTGGCAGAAGCTTCGCGGACAAAGGCTGTACATTATTCGGTCTCACTCAGTGGGTCCCCATCCTGACCATTGATTCAAAGCTACTCTGCTCTGAGTATCAAGTCGGTCTTATTTAATAATGAGAGCATGGAATTAGGGTTGGTCATGTTTGCCAAGTGAATAGTAAAATCCTGTTGGGTTTTCAGAAAGAAATGTAAAATAATTTCTTGTCAAACTCATTTGTATGTATATTTGCCACTTTTATACATGAATTGCCAGTGTCCTTAAAGCTTGAATGGATTTCATTGTTAGGTTGGTGAGCAAAGCCCATTGCACCCATAGCCTGTCCTCAGTTTTAAGTAAAACAGCCCTAGTCATACAATGGCCTCATGCAATGCTCATGTGCTCTGCAGATGGTCTGCTGCAGTCGTCCTCAACATTTGGCTCTCCAGATGATCCGGACGACAACTCTCATCGACCACAGCCACCATAGCAGATAGTGGGGGATCACGGACTTGTAGGACAAAACATCTGGAGGGAAACAGGTTGCAGAACCCTGGTTACTCCCTCCTTTATTCTTCAATTACACAGTCGTACATTTCTGCCCGAGTGAATTTAGCATACTTGGATAGCTTCAATCTAACATTAAATGCCCTTGTCATGATAGCACTCTTTGCAATACATATCATGCCTTCACAACAGCAAAGTAATAATATTATCACATTCGGCCGTGCGGCCAATAGTGCTTCAAAATGTCACTGGTTCTAGAAGCAACAGAGTAATGCAATCTAGCCCTACTTTCATAAAGATAGAAAATGTGAAAAAATTATCCTATTGAAGTTAACGATATTCATATAATACCAACTCTAATATAATACACATACACATTTCAGAATACTCTCATACAACATGGAAGCTTGCAATGTCTGCATAAATGTCTAATATGCGTATTGCAGGTAAATAAGAATGACATCGCTACTCTTATTACAATTGAGTAATTACAGCACAATGCCTGCTGCCAGAGCTAGCACTGTGTGAAAGGCAGCTCACACAGAGATGCAACTACAACTATAGCACCTAGTTACAGCCATGACAAGCGTTTTGGATTCTTTTCTTTTGAATGTATTTGTTGTTTTCAAGTCACATTCATCACTTGATAAATAAGGAGATATTTATGATAGTACATTTATTGAGCATACTGCTGGGCCCTACCACATGTCAGGTTTAAATTCAGCCTCAAGTCGAAGGGGAAACTGCGTCTGGCTGACTGAGACCTAAAGGGGCAAAACATTGAAAGCAGACTGTGTCTGGCAGACCGAAAAGCCAGCATTCAGATTTCAACTGCCAAAGATCCCGCCAGTGTTGTCAGGAAAGAAAGGTAAAAATTAAGAGTGCCCTTTGTTTGGAATGACAATGCCAAAAAGAAATCAAGCTACCTTCCATTACGGATCATTGAGACACTGAAATTAACTTTTTCCAAAAGAAAGATGCCATGAGAAATGTTGGCATTCTGCAGCACGGAAGTGAACATGTACAGAAGAAACTCCAGGGCCAGAGTCATTCTAATATAGTTCATAATATATATGGTCATGGGGCAAGAGAAAAAAGCATCTCGTGTGATGCAAGACATTGAAGAAAAATGCATATGTTGGAAAGAAAAATGCAGTTTAAAAGCACCATGTTCTGTTATTACAGCTGACTTTAAAACTGGTGTTCAAGCCCAGAGACTTTTCCTCATCGCCTCCCTACACTTATCAGACATCTGGGAATTTCTTTAAAGTCACAGCAAATCCAGGGAATGGGTGGAGCTTGTGCATGACCAAGGTTTTTTGGTGGTTATTTGACCAGCCAATGGATATGAACTCTAAATAAAATACACAGAAGCGAAATTCAATTCATGGTCCCTCCCTGGGCTGACTGACAGATGACATGCAACCGAAGACCGCCACATGATGCCAGGAGGTGGACTTATCCCATCTGCCTCAGGAGATAAGGAGACCCAAGGTCTGGCCATTGACTTTGAAAGAATGTAAATGACTTTATAGCAGGCAGGGTCAACAGAGAAGCAGATGGCCCAGACCAAAGTCTTAGTTTGAAGAAAAGAAATGTGCTGTTTATGGAACTCATAATATGTATATAATTAGAGATTATCATAGGGTTACATGGGCAATCATGCTATGACCATTATCCTGGGAACCTTGAAACCTACTAAAATGATACAGGTACAGCTGACAAGTGTATGAACAGACCTATCCAATGTACAACATCCATAAACATCTGGCCTTGAGACCAAGAGTTATCACCTAAAGTGTAATTATAGCTTCCCAGAAGAGGTTAAGGAGCAGAGATTTGGGGAGATAGTATCTTATCAAATTAGATACCTGTATATAAAATCGTGTGACACTGACTTTTTTCCTGGTTGAGTAAATCATGAAAATCTATAATTCGAACCTGCAACCTTGTGCCATAATGAGACACAGTGCATTGTATCAATCATGATTAGACCAATTTGAAAATATATAATTTGTGACGATTCTTGATAAATTGAAAAGAAATGTCACATTGAATATTTTAAGTTCATACCTGAAGTTGTTCACAAATGCATTTCAAGGGGGTGGAGTTATAAACTCCCAAGAATGGACCTTAGTAACTAAAGCAACCAATCAAAGGAAAGCGGCTATGCCTTGTTTAAGAGGGAGGACAAATAGATGTCCAATCCGAATCATGAGCCAATAAGCTGGCACCTGATAATTTAGATATTTTGTGGTCTGAGTCGGGGTTTAAAAGGAGAAAAACAATGGGAAAATGTTCTCTTGCCAAAATGATGATTGTCCGTCCAGAATAAAGAGCTGACTAAAAAGGGGAGAGCTGTCTGAAACTATCTGAGTGGGAACTGCTGAAAAATTGTTGGAGAACCAACATTGCTTGCGAGATAGATGGAATAAGAGGAAAACCAGGAAAAAAGACAGAGGCTGAGTATCAATAACCAGGAGAGGTAAACAGAGGGATTGATGCTGGAGTCTCATCACGTCCCTGTCCTTTCCCATGAGATGCTCCAGGTGACTTGATGTCTTTTCCTGAGCACAAAACCCAGAGATGTTCAATGTAAGTAAACTTGGCCAAGAGAACAAAGTATTTTGGGGATCTGTTTGAATTAATACATTCGCCTTATTTATTGGGTGGCATACTAAAGTAGATCCCTAGCATTTTCTTACCAAGTAATAATTTAATTTATTCCCATATAGCCAATGACATGGGGTGATTTTGTGGAAGTTGAAAATACACACATTCTCTCCCAGTGTGAATAATAGTATTGTCACATAAAGTAATCCCCTGACCACTTGTATCCTTTTTACCAGCATGCAAATTCCCTAACTGGGGAGGGGTTGCATTTAAAAATGAAATTCCGTACCGTTCACCATTCCCCAGACCCTGCTTTAAAGCAGAGAAGTTCCAAATGGTCAAATTAATATCTGGGCTTGTGCTGTGGCAGACAAGGGTCTTGCCAAGTTAAACAGAGTGAAGTTACTGATTTCAAAATACACTCTATCCAAAGAATGAAAAAGAGACTCATGATAGAAGGGATATTTTTCATTGCATAGTGGTGAAGGAAAAAGGGATCCTTATATTAAACAAATGTTTTGTTCTTAAAGGTTTATTGTGCTAGAACACTGCTGGCATTGCAAAGTGGGCAAGGAGATCAAAATAAAGAGTGCTGCATATGTTACATTTCTTTTTATCATCAGAAAAGTCTTGCATTTTAGTTAAATCAAAACCCCTGCAAGTATATGGTTGTTCATGAAATAATTGAATGAAAAATGTATGAGGGAGAATAAAACGAAAGTTATTTAAATGAAAATTACTTTTGTTTTTTCTCTCTCTGACATTTCTGGCAACCCACTGCCCTCCCCACCCCCTTTCTTACCTTTTGCGGCACACCTCGATGTGTGCTGCCGACTCCCTTTCTCCCTGCAACGCCTGTTACCTTCACTTGCATGGATGGGAACCGGTGCGGCAGGGTCCTTTTATTTGTCCTTCAAAACTTTATTGTATTGGGTGCAGGGGTCACCCCTGCAGCCCTTAATGCCATTACAGCAAACAAGGGTGCGGTGTACAGCCCCGCAACCTCCGCTCCCCTTGTTCGCTATAATGGCATGGAGTGGTATATTTGTTCAAAATGTTCGGCTGTTTGAAATTCACGAAAACTCCCAAAATTCGAACAAAAATATCATTCTTTTTTTTCCTGTCATTCATGCGGATACCAAATTGTATGGTCCTGTGATGTTTCAAGGTGCTGGATAATTCTTTACATTGGGGATTTTGGGAGCAACCAAAGTATTTGAAGTGTTTATTTGACCTGTTTTTTTTTTAGCATGAGACTTGAAATTAAAACTGTGTATGTTGTTGTTCAAGAGGTTCTGTGATTTTTAGTTAACACACAAAAGTGAATTGGGTTTAACGTGTTTATATTGAAGCTTTGTTTTTATGCCACGAAGTAAGGTGGCGTGTCTTGTGATTTGGTGCACTATTGAGTTTTCCTATTTATTAATAAATATATATTCCTTCTAAACACTGGCTTGATTCGTGGCTTACCTATTTCTAACGGGTGAGGGACGGAAGTGGTATAATATGGTTCACAGACAGGGCTAGATTTAATTGTATAGACAGATTTATTAGTGTGGCCCTTTTGATTGGGGGTGCGCGGGGACCAACTCCCTGCATTAACTTTGGCCCCATTGACATCTCCAACACACAGGAGAGCAGGGATCTATTTGTATGATACCACTCGTCATAAACCAGAAAGCCAGCTTCTAAACTTAATTCATATTAACTGTGTAAAGTATTTGTAACACATTAGTAATTGTATATTGATGCAGTTTTCCATCTCGTCGGATTCTCAGTTGGTGGTCAGCAGTATCCTTATACTGTATCCCATATATGCTCAGTTTGTAATGGCAGCACAATTAACAGATTACACAACTATCCGATTATGATATAATGAGCTAGTTGTAACATTATAACATTGCACTTGAGACACTGTTTCACTGCCCTCCACTACCAAAGGCAACCTTAACACATATTCGTAGGCTTGCCCCCACAACTTACACAGGGACCATCCGTGCTCCTAGCCTAGGGGCTAGGGGCTATCGCCCCCACAAGGTTTAAGCCTGGCCCAAGACCCCTGCCTGAATCAAGGCCCATACCTGCTTGGGCCCAATCCGCCCTGAGGCCCATTCCCACCCCAATCCCACCCCTACTATGAGACTCACCCCTTTCCCAAGATATTTCCTTAGCCAGTGGCAGAGACTTGGCCTGAGACCCATAGTTTCCATTTGGCCCATCCCTTCCCCAAGGACCATCCCAGCTCTCAATACTAGCCCTCTTCTGACGCCAGAGACCCATCTTTTTTTCTTTTTTTTTTTTATTGTGTTAACCATTAGGTTTTTACAAAAACAGTCATTTCTCCATTAGGTTTTTACAAAAACAGTCATTTCTCCTTAAGACACCTTAGGACACCACTTGATTGATCAACCTCGCCCAGACTAATGCCCCGCGCTGACTAATTGCTCGCCTTCGGCCGGGGTGTTCGCCCTTTTAAGGGCGACGTCCAGAAATTTAGCGGTCATCCTAGACCATCTGGGCGAGTCACCAGCGATTAGCCTATTCCAGCGGGTTTCTTCATCAAGACTGATTTCATTTGATGCAAGTGGTGCCAGATATGTTAATCTTTCTGTTGTTAAGGCTATACATGACATTAGGAGGTGGTGGATCGTTTCCTTTTGGGTGGGGTCTCCACATAGACGACATCGGTTGTCTAAGGCGTCCTTTCGAGCTGCTAGAATTTCCATTGTAATTAATAGGTTCAGACGTGCTCTCATAAATGTCTTCCTTAGCTTCTTCTCCGGAAATTTTTCACAGTATTTTAACGGCTCCCTCAGCCGATTGTATGAGGGAGGTAGATGCTTTAGTGACTTGTATTGTCGGACTCTTTCGGCCGTGTTAATCCAGTCTTGATCGTCCAGTTTCCTCTTTACCCTCCCAGGGTTATTGAGAAGAGTTTCGGCTGAGCAGGCCACCTCTTCCAGTTTTTCATGTATTTTGTTTACCCAGATCAGAAGCGGTTTGCAGGAGCCCTTTGTAATTTCACTTTTCATAAGCTGGAAAATTGGTAACGAGTCTGGCGAGAGAATTTTTCTGTACAATTGGACCGGACTCTGGGTTAACAATGCGGATAATGATGACAGACCAAGATCACGACGAATGGCTGGCATGGGAGCAGATTTTGGGAGTGCTAGGACAGACTTCCAAAGATATCCTTCCAACTTAGGCCAAATTTCCGCTGGTAGGGACAGGTTTGCCGCCATTCCGTAAATTAGAGCTGGTATGACCTTAGATTTATAAAACTGAATAGCTGGAGTCCATGAAAATTTGCCGAATTTATTGTCCACAGCTCGGGTTTGTGATGTAAGGCTGCGGGTTTTTTCCCATAATGAATTCAAAAGTGAGTTGTCTTTCAAAGAGTTATCGATCATTACGCCTAGATATTTAAATTCGTTCACGGACTCAATTTTAGTTTTGTTCAGGTGCCATGTGTATGTTTTCTTGCGATCTTTCGAGGTTTTGTGAAAAGAGATGATTTTTGTTTTCTGCGAGTTGATCTTTAAGTTGTTGGCCTCCATATACATCGATAAATTGTCAATCTGTCTTTGAAGTCCGATGGCCGTTTGATCCAGCAAGATCAGATCATCCGCGTACCACAATCTAGACATTTTCACATCACCCAGCTTCGGAGGAAACGCACGAACCGAATCTTCAGTCTCTTGAAAATCCCCAATAAAGGCGATGAAGAGCGCTGGGGCTAGGGGGCAGCCTTGTTTGACCCCTCTTTCTGTAAGGATTGGATCCGATAGACTTCCCTGCTGACACAACCTCACTCTCAGCAATGTTTTTGAGTGGAGGGCCTTGATAGGGTCCAAGATTGGTTTAGGGCACTTCCAGTTTTCTAGCTTTGCCCATAATTTGGCTCGATCCACGGTATCAAACGCCTGGGATAGGTCAATCATGGCCATATGTACTCCCGGGGCACCTCCTTTGACTCTCGTTTTGATGGTGTTCAAGATTAGGATATTTATCGCTGTTCCCGCTCCTTTTTGGAATCCGGTCTGGAAAATATCAAGCAATGGCGCTTGTTTGGCCCAATCTTTAAAGTAGTTTAGTGTCAATGTGGCAAATATCTTCCCAATAATATCAAGTTGACAATCGGTCTGTAGTTGTTTGGGTCCGATCTGATCCCCTTTTTATAGATCGGCACTAGGACCGCCTCTGTCCAGGTCTTCGGAATTTGTTTTTGTTTACGACATTGCTCGAACAGCTCACAAATCAGGCCCGCCCAAGCTTGGGAATGCTGCTTCAAATCTAGGTTGGTAAGGCCATCCGGGCCCGGGGCCCTCGAGTTCTTCAAACGTGAGATTGTGCTCGCGATGTCTTCCAAGACAGCCATGTTCACCCAGGGCTCACTCCGATCTTCTTGTTGACGTGGAGCTGGACTCTTCAGAGTGCCAGTTGAAGGCAGGGCATACAGCTCAGTGAAATAAACGATCCATTGCTGTTCAGTGACGTTGCTTGCAATCTGGGGTGGATTTTGTCCATTGACCGTTTTTAGTATAGACCAGAAGTCACGACTGTTTTTAGAGATCCCAATTTTCAGCATTGCCTCTGCATCTTTCTGATATAAATTTTTACGTTCTTGTGTAAGCCATGCTTTATATATTCTTTTTTCCCTTTGGTAGGCTTTCCAACATTCATCATTTTGATTTTTTGACGCTACTCTTTTTAATCTGATTTCCTTGCGTTTCCTTACAATCGCAGCATTATAAATGTGAGCGTGTGGAGGTTGCTGTCGAACTTTCCCACCAAAGTTCACTTTATGTGGTATCAATAATGAGACATATTCCGGACGTTGAACTTCTGCACCCTTGTTGGTGAATGGTTGTTTTTTGCGCAATCTCTCTTTTACTTCAGTTATGTTATCCGAGGTCAAACGGATTCGATTTTGCTGCTTGTTCGTATCGATTTCAAAGGGATAGATTAGACGGTCTTTCACTTCACCACTCCAAGATAGGTGCAGCAGATTGTGGTCACTTTCAGTTGTTCTTTTGACTCGGAATTCTTGGAAATATGGAATTAAGCCCTCTCAGATAAAGATGTAATCTAGAACAGCAATAGACGATTCTCTTTCCCAGGTAGGGAATAACGTTCCTCCTTCTTGGAGTGTGGCCACATTGCACAACTGTCTGGACCTCATCAGGGCTAGCCATGCAATGCCTCTCTCATCAGATTTTCTCAGGGCTGGACACACCATCTCGTCAGTTGAACTTGAACCACATTTGGCATTCAGGTCCCCACAGATGATAAAGTTGGGGATATCGTAACTGATTCTGATGTCGTCGATGGTGTCAGCCACTTGATTGCAGAAATCTTTTATAGCAGTTATCTCGGGGTTCCAGTAAAGATTGAGTATGGCAAGGTCAGAGCAGAGCCTCCCCTTCTCGCCCTCGCCTTGATGGTGCCAACTGGCCATTGTGGCTAGCATGCCGTACTCCTCTCTGATTTTCTTTTTCATAGTGATTCCTGAACCCAGACGTACAGCGGTTAGCAGTCCGCCTGATGGCCTGCCCACCGAAGGTTTCTGGGCTGGAGATACCTCAATTATGAATCCTTCTAGCGATGGTTTGTCTGTTAACCAAGTTTCTTGGAAGCAGATTAGATCAAAATTATTCCAATTTGTGCCACTTGGTTGGGTTAAGTGGTGGTACCCTCTCGTATTCCATGATGCCATCTGCAGCACCGTTTCTTCCCAGTGTTGGGCCTTGTTGGTGAACGGCTTCCTTGTAAAGACGGCATCACGGATTAACTGCTAATCCTTTTTCGTCCTGCCGAAGGTATCAACAATCCATTTCCACGGCTTTGATGCCGTTGTTACTGGAATGGTTGGCTTGGACCGCGCTATCTGGTCACTGCCTAACTGGTCAGACCTGTGACTGCCCTCTCGTCGTCCGTGGCCATTTTGCGCTCTATTGCTGGATCCAAACCTTTTGGTAGGATAAACGTCTTGATTTCTCCGCTCTTCTTTTTGGCGGTCTGCCAAGCGGACTCTTCTTCTATTTTCTTCTGAGGCTAAAGCAACTTTTAACTCAGTTTTCCATCTTGGCGCCGGACTTTCTTCTGTCCTTGCGTCCTTTCCCATCTCCTTTCTCCTTGTCTGTAGTTTTTCCAATTTTAGGCCCATACGCTGAAGGTCTTTTGATATTTCTAGGGGCCCTTCGTTTAGAGCATTAGCTCTTACATGGAGATAGGCTTTAGCTTTATGGTCTCTGTGATATGGCTCTATCAGAACCAAGTCACTTGTTGACAGGTGCCGAAGTTTGTCTATTTTTGATATTACTTTTAGGACCGCTCTTCTGTTTAGGACCATGTAGCTATCTCTTGCCGAGATTTGCTCTAGTTTAAATAGGGAAACATCAGAGAGATCTAGCTCTTTTTTTGCAGTAGTTTCTGTCCGTCTGCTGCGATCTTTGGGCGAGGGTCTTCGATGGTATCGTTGTTCTTGTATTCGAGACTTCCAAACAGATTTTCCGGTTTCTCTGCTCTCGGGGTGCTTCAATTCTTTAATTTTTAGACCTTCTATCGCTTCTAATCCCAGACTGGGTGAGCTCGACCGCTGCCTTTCCCGACGACTTGCCCTCCTAAATCCCAAAGTCCCTTCTTTCGGCGAACTAAGTCGCCTTGCTGGTTTTCGCTCGTCTCTGAGTGGGCTCTTTGCATCCTCAGATCGGGGTGATTCTGATGGAGGTGAAGTAGCATTGGCATACTCCACCAACTGGCAGTCATTTGGAGAATCAGGGTCGGGGCTTGTGTCACCGGGCCCATTTAACAGTACTGTCTGGTCGTGGTTCTTCTGGGTACTCTCAATGTCTGGGTTGTTATTTCCCTTTTTTTTTCTTATTATAATTGGGCTCAGGTGTTGTGGATTTGCACTCCTAGTTTGAGGACTGGCCAATAGGCTAGGTGCGTATGCTGGAGACCTCTTTCTGGAGATGCGCAGGAGCGGTCCTTCTGTCTGGTTTTTCGCATCAATTGGTTTTGTTGTTACTAATCTTGTCACTGGGAGCGCTTCTCGTAGTTTCGCTGGGCGTTTGAAGATTGGGGCTATGTCTTTCTTTTTTGTTAATGCTTCTTCAGTTTGAGTACTGCTAGTAATTAATGCAGCAGTGTATGGAACTCTGGGAGTAATGTTAGACAACTCCTTCCCCAAACTCTTTATTTTTTCTTCAAGGCTCAATTGCGTGTTTTTTGAGTTTTGCTCTGCGGCCGTTACATAGCCTTCTATAAATGTCAGTTTCTCCTTTAGAGAAGTAATCATTGTTGTATTATCCTTTAACGCTTCGTGAATGGATTCATAGAGTTTGCTAAATGGATTGAGGGCTATTGTGAGTGCCGACATGATTGTCAGAAGGTCCGTCTTTTTTTTGGCTGATGGTATTTCTTTGTCAGACAATCCCGACATGTCGCTTTGCCCTCTTAATCTGATCGGCGTATGTAAGCCTCTTTCAGCTTGTAGCTGCTGTTTCCTTTCTATATAGTTTTTTTCCAATACTGATGCAGACTCTCGGTTGTCGGCGGATTTGTCCGCCCCAGTTCTATTATTATTGAACTGTGTGTGAGGACGAGTCCAAGCGTTGGGATCTTCTGCCTGAGTGTGTCTTGTTACAATTGCTGGTCTGTCACTCAACTCCATGCACGCACTCTGTGGTGGAATTTGGTTCTGTTGTGCTGCTGGTGGTTCTTTCACGGGGTCTGTTGGTCGGAGATCATTCACATTATTCGTCTGCACGGGGTTAGGCTCTTCGGGTCTTGTTGTTTGAACTGGTTCGCCCACCAGATTAGACAGTGTGTTCAGTTCGTCCAAGATCGCTTCTTCATCTGAATTCCTTGAGTGCTCCAGTCGAGGGTTTGCCAACAGTGGCGAGGATTTAGGCGGGTTATTTGGCGGGCCGGCCTCCGCCCTTATTCCAACTAGGGCCCCACCTTCACTGCTAGGTTTGCGTGCGTGCCATTTGATCTTAGGTGCTAGATTACTTTCAGTTAAGTCTGTTTTACGGCTTTTATTCACTGGCGGGGGTTCTTGTGCTGCCTCCAGTAATTCCGCATCAGACAGCTCTTGATCAGAGTGCAGTTTCCTCTTGCTATGTTTTAAGAAGTAATCCTTCAGCGAGGGGAGTATTGGTAGTCTTATCGGCTCCTTGCCTCCTACTGTTGCTTTAAGGCCCGCTTTCCGCCCTTTTTTTACACAGACCTTCCGATCCGGGACTTTGTCTTTTGGTCTGTCTTTCATTGTTTTTTTGTAGAGTCTTGGTCTCGTTGAGACTTCTTGATTTTTTTTTTGATTTTTGTCGTCTTCCCTCTCTGATTCAGAGTCGAAGTCCAGTGATGATATGGTTTCGTAATTCTTTGCTGACACTTCAGTGGTTTTTATACTTATATTTCCATTATTTTCCTGGCTCTTAGATCTTCTAGGTCTTCTACTCATTTTGCTGGCTGTTCTAGTTCCAGTCGAAGAGGCCTGGCCTGAAGAGTTTAGACATTCTTGTGTTTCAAACACCGAGTCATCGTTATTTTCTTCGTCGCGCGAGGCCGCCTCATCTTTTGATGTCCCCGTACTGGCCGCCCTGTTATGGGACTCTGCTGCTGTTGGTGTTAGTGTCGCATCCTGGCAAATACTCAGAGTAAATTGCGGCATTTCCGACCTCTCGATTCGCGGCGTGCCATTATTTTCGGATTTTTCCCCCTCAACCCCCAACTCTCCTGGGAGCACCAGCAGAGGTGGGCAGGCCTCTTCAACTATGAGCACCCCCTGCCCAGCAGACCACCGCCTATGTCTTCCCCCGATGGTCTCAGGCTCATGATCACTCGCCGGAGCGGTAAGCCTGCTGGGTGGTGCCTGCGTTGTGGGGATAGTCGAGACTCACTCAGGCGTGATACTAGGATCAGTTGCGGGTTCAGGTTGCAGTTTATTGCTGCGCATCCATCGACCCGGCTCTGCTTCGTTGGTGGAGGTCGGTGAAGCCATGGTGGATAGGGCGCTCTGGAAACCCCCGCTGGACAAGTGGACACTTACTGTCCGTCGCTGCAGCTCTGGGTAGCTGAGAACAACAAGGAAGGTCGGCGGCAGCAAGCAGGAAGAGAGTTCACAGGTTCGCAGGTTCGCAGATTCACCGATTCACAGGTAAGATCGGGAAGAGGAACGTGGGGAAGGGGAAGGGGAAGGGGGCAGGAGTCAGGGAAAGGGGAAAGGAGAAGGAAACGAAAGAGCGAAAAAGAGAAGAATTGATGGGGAGAAAGAAAGAAGGGGAAGAAAAGGGAAGGGAAGGGAAGGGAGGGGAAGGAAAAGAGGAGAAGGGGCTGGAGTACCTCAGACACTCCTTCGCTCTTTCCCACCATACACCTTCTCCTACAGGTCACTTCGCCGATCGGCTTCTGGGTTCTGGGTTCCTCTCACGACTCCGACTCCCGGCACCAGACACCTGACACACTGTGCCACACACCGCGCCGCGCTCCGCGCCTGCGCGTGGTTTATGTAGGGAAAGTTCAAAGTTCAAAATCCGCAGAGAAGAAACACAGCGATCCGCCTCCAGACTCCACCTGACACACTGTGCCACACACCGCCATCTCTGCTGCTAGGCTGATCACCACCCTGCTCTTAAGCCCAACCCCACTCGGAAAGGCCACCCCCAAATGAAATTCATTTTCACTATATTGCTATTTCTAATGATCAAAACACAAAATGGAATAGCATCTCCCTAAAGTACATTATATGTGGGATGAAGTACCCCTTACCATACGTTATAATGATTTTGCAAGTCACCAAGAGGTTCTTAGAACAAATGAAGGATCACGGGCAAAGGCTCTGTCCCATTATAATTTCACAGAACTCTGTGGTGACCTGCAATGTCCTTTTTACGAATGGTAGGGGGCATTTTATTTCTTATATTACATGGCCACACACTGTCATCCTGGCTTCTTGCTTAATCTAGTTTTTGAGATCTCCCAGTTGTTGATAAATGTAATCAATGTAGATTGGGTTTGCAGTAAAAAAAGAAATCTAATATGAAACGTCTGATATACTGCAGGAATCCAGTTTAAGCAGTATCTAAAATAAATGCACAAAATAAGCATATTTCCATAAGGAGCTCCTTATCAATTGATGTCTGTAAGGTGTCACAGAAAGCTATTTTACAAGAAAGGGATTTAAAAAGCTGGTCACAGCTTTAATTATGGGCTGCATTGTAACATCAGGGCTGAAGTGTAATAACTGATTACAGTGCAGTGATGATGTCATTTTCCTATTACAGGTCACTAATGATGTCACAACTAGCCTGTAATGAGACAATTATGTTTTATATGGATATTTAAAATTATTTGCATTTATGTGTTTGTTTAAGACGCTGCACTGATTTATAGCGCACAGGCATTCTCTGCAACATTTCATATCCTTTTAATTTACAGTTTGGGGTGTATTGTGTGTGTAGTCTGAAAACATGGTGCAGTACACTATTTGGGGGTAGAGTGTGCCTGATCCCAGTTGCAGTGGGCATCCTTTTACTCCATAACAGTATTTGGTGCTGACAGGACAATTTCCTCAGTAATTCTTTTCCACAGAATGTTCAATTCTCGTACTATCTAATTGTTCCTATAATCTGTTCTTACAGCAACACGCAGTCCTTGTGATGATTCTGAGCTTTTCCCGACTGCAGTCTCAGAGGAAGGGTTTCTAGTTTACGGTACATGTCCAGGGGTATTTGGGGGTAATGTTGTAAAACACGGTTGCCCTTTTGTATCCATTCGCTGTGCGTTCATTCTCCATCTAGGACAGGAGTATGGAATCGTTCGCTCACCGTATTATTTGGGCTACAGCTGCCACCTGCCCTACCCAGCATAGTCAATGATGAGGCATTATGGGAGTCGTAGTACAAAACATCTGGAGAGCGAGAGGTTGCCGGCGCCTAATCCAGTGGGATTTTCATCTAAAGCTTAAATGCAATGCTGGAAATGGGGAACATTGCTTGAGTGATGGGAGGGGAATGGGCATAGGCTTGTTTAAGGCTCGCGCCACCTGGCTCACAAGACGCCGCCCGCACCTATCCTCCCCGCCACCCGTTATAGCTGTACCCCTCTTCTGTGCCCCCCTGTATCCTACACGCGCTGCATATCTGTTCTGTTGTTACCTCTGAAAAGCACTCCGTTATGCATCTGTTCTGTTGTATACGTCTGCAAAGCACTCCGTTATGCATCTGTTCTGTTGTATACGTCTGCAAAGCACTCCGTTATGCATCTGTTCTGTTGTTACCTCGGAAAAGCACTCCGTTATGCATCTGTTCTGTTGTATACGTCTGCAAAGCACTCCGTTATGCATCTGTTCTGTTGTATACGTCTGCAAAGCACTCCGTTATGTATCTGTATCGTATACCTCTGTTGCTTCTCGAACTGGGTCCGTGCTCAATAAATACAATAATAATAATAATAATAATAATAATAATAATAATAATAATAAGGCCGTCAGCCTGTGCCTTCCAGGCTGTACTGTTGGGTGTCGTGTTTTCCCAGCACCAGAGTCCTCTTCTGAACAGACATCTTGTTTTAAATGCATTTATAATTTGTGAGACAGCACACAATTCAAAGCTCTTGTTATTTAAACCCACATTATATGCACTGGATATAATTCAATAACATACATCTTTCCAAATGTGATGTGCTCTGCATATCATTGAGATAAGGCCCTGGCTTGCTGAACTAGCTGCAGAGAGCCGTGCAGCCTGCAGGTGAGTGACAGCTTCCGAGTGTACATGTTCTCGCACTTGAATACATGAATACTATTAAGCTAGTGGATAATGTCAGCGCTGTCTGTGATTTGGGCGAATTAATGCTATTTTTAAGATTCATTATTATGGCCCCTTTACCCACCTATGTGGAAGCGCCTGGCTCAGCCTCTCCCGGGTCGCTCTCCACTTCCTCCTCTCAGACAAGAAAGAGAAAGGGAGAAAGGGAGACTCAGGAGAGGGAGAAAGAGAGACATCAACGTGCAGGGGGGCCGCACTGAACAGTCAACAGTTGCTGTGGCAACAGCTATGGTGCTTTCCCCTGACTTTCTGGAAGAATTAGGTTGGATTTTTAACATAATATTTTTGCTTTTTTTTTGTTTTAACGTTGCTTTTATTTACTTGTTAAAGTGAAGTGTTTTTTTAACTCGTTTCGTGTTTCTTTTTACATGCGGTTCGGATCTGACACAGTGTCTGTCTCCTGGCTGCACCACTGTCACTCATTTTGAGATAGGGCAATTAGGCGCCAGAGCCAACTTTAAGCTGAAACTATTGCATTGCAGTACAGATAGGGAGAAATTGCATACGAGGAGGGACACACAGCTTGAAGGTGTTGCTCGGTTATTTGTCAACCCATTGACATCCCAGGACCGTGCAAATCCCTATGGGCATTCGCACGCAGTTCCTGCCCCTCCCCACCCAAAACTTCTCCCCGTGGCAACTCGTTGAGCTTGCTTAAATCAAGCTTCACCATCAAATTTTGCACTCAAAGTGCCTGCCGTCTTCTGCGAGTTCATGACTTAATTGGAGCTTTAAAAATGCTAATGGCATAATAAAAACGTTAACCAGGTCTGCCTTCAGCCACTCGATGTGTGTGTCCTTCACTGAAGTCCTGTTACAAGCATTGGCAAAGCCAACAGTTTTGGCTAGTGTATAAGTATTTGGCATTTGACAGGCACTGCTTTTTTCTTTTTTCCCCCTTTTCTATTTTAAAATCTTTTTATTAAAGTTTGAAATCATTGAATTTCAAAAACATTGCATATAAATATTTAACACAAGGAATAAAAATATAAAACATAACTCACAACAATATAAAACAATAAAACAGGGTATATAGCAGGGTTATATAGGCATTGAGGTATAGCATTCTGACGTTAAGCACAAATATCAGAGAGGCATCACAGGGGTCTCCACCCGAGGGGCACAATATCGCACATCACCCAGAGCCCACAAGGTCGATACAACAAATCATCTTCCATGTACCCCAACTCCATGAACAAGCGACTGTAGCCTTTCAAGGGGGCCTCTCATCAGAATGGCAGAACATTGCTTGCAGAAGAACCCTCCAAGCCTCCAAATTCGCAGTGGGCTCATTCATACCTCTCTTCAACTCCCTCCACCATTCACCCGTCTCAGCCGTAGACCATCTCAATAAATCACTCCACCACATACTATAGCTAAGGCCAGCACCCACCCTCCATGACAAGGCAATTCGCCATTTGGCCAGTACACAGGCCAGGTCCTTGACCTTGACTGTATGTCTGATCTTATCTGGGCGAGAATATATAGCAAGAAGGCACTCCATAGGAGTCCACATGTATCTCCTCACACCCACCTCCTCTTCATTGACTGCTGAATTTGGAGCCATAAAGTGTGCACCTTTGGGCACAGCCAAAACATATGTAAAAAATCTGCCGGCTCACCGTCACACCACGGCAAGCCCGAACACGCCTGCTTATCAAATTGGGCAACCCTGTGCATGTTCATGTAT
Organism: Ambystoma mexicanum; assembly: GCF_040938575.1. NCBI lineage: Eukaryota > Metazoa > Chordata > Amphibia > Caudata > Ambystomatidae > Ambystoma > Ambystoma mexicanum. The sequence goes on from NC_090930.1 coordinate 658,549,150, forward strand.
GTCCTATACAATACATTTAACTGCAGAAAATGGAACCGTACATTACAAGAGATCCTTTTGGGAAACAGTATGGCTGCGTCCCATTGTTTGTGATCCAGCGCACATTGCAAATCCGTCTCACGTGCAGCTTTAATTCTGGATCCACGAACACTTGCACCGCAGTCAGGCTCTGGTATAAACGTGTTACAGGCTTCCAGCCATCTTCATACATTGTGGACAATATGTTTTCACATTTGGGTTCTTCTGGCTGGGCCATGCCATCGCCCCTTAGTAAAGTTGGTGAGCCTCATGTATCGCAAGAAGTGCCCTTTATCAGCCCATATCTGTGGTTTTGACTTCCTAGGAAAGCATTCATCTACCAAACTTCTTCCATTGTGTGAGCGCCTATCATCTTGTCCAATTCTATGACAAGACCGGAGGCGACCATTATGCTTATTCTTCTTTAATCTGCTTACCAGCTTTTCAAATCTTCATTTTTTTAATATGTAATATAATTGGTATTTTTGTGTGCCCAACTGGCATAAAACAAAGAAACAACAAATAAACATGAACTGAAAAGGAAGCGTATCCACTATGTTTCCCATGATCCCCTCTCAGGCTCGTAGTCCAAGCTTCAGTCCTGTCCACCAATGAGGGCTCCTCTTCTAGTGTAAGTCTCTATCTGACTAGGTGCCTTCCTCTTCTTTTGCCTGTCTTCAAACTGCTTAATGCTAGAAAATAGTCTAAATAACAGTCTCATAATTGAACTTGTTCTCTTCTCTATTCTGCTTGATTTTCAGATACTCCCTGCTGATCTGCTAGAAGGTCATTCTCGAGAACTCTTTGCTCCTCTCCTATGTGGAAAGAGATCGATAATGTAAGGGAGGGGAATTCGCTGCAATCCATAAATAGATAAAACTTTGCACAGATCATTTCTGTTATGACAGCATAGTTTGCTATGTACTTTCGAATTCCCAGAGGGAGGGATAATGCTCGCCTCTGTGTCTTTAATAGAATCAAGACTTCCTGCGCTTAGTGCTTGGGCAATCTTCATTCTATGGGGTGTTTGCTTGGTTGGCTCATGAAGGTGTGATTTTTATGAATTACGCCGACGACACTCAATGTGTCGTCCCCCGGATATGGATTTATGAAGCAGACAAAGTAGAAATCAACAAGACATTTGACCTCATTGAATCTTGGATGATTCGCAATAAATTACCACTCAATAAAGATAAAACAGAGTTGATGATAATTGGATCTACTCACATGCTGCGGAAGCTAAGCAAGGCATATGAAAGCTTTCATAGAGGTGCAGAAAGTATTGCTCCGTTGAAGAAAGTGAAAACTCTCGGAGTAATACTTGATCAACACCTTACCATGAAACCCCAACTAAGCAATTTGGTTACGTCCTGCGCATATAACATAAAACTACTAGATCATTTAAGACCCCTGATTTCCCAAAAAAATGCAGAAATGATTGCTTAAGCAATCATTGGAGCAAAAATTGATTACTGCTCTAACCTACTCGTAGGTATTGATAAAACTAGTCGGAACAGACTCCAGGTCTGTTAGAACGGAGCAGTTAGAGTAGTAATGGGCCTCAAGCGTAGAGACCATGTCACAGCGGCCCGATGCACTCTACACTGGTTGCTATTTGAAGTGAGAATTTGTTTCCGGATTCTTACCATCGTTCAAAAGTGTAGATTAGGAACGATGCCCGGATATTACAGCAGGTATGGTCATAAGATCTTATGGAAGATCATTGAGAGATTATAATCAAAATCTGCTAGCTACTCCCAAATGCAGAACCATGAAAGTGTCCAATTCCGCTTTCTTTGCAGCTGCCCCTAAGGCCTGGAATGACCTTCCACCAGACCTAAGAGATTTGAATTGCACAGAAACATTTAAAAAGAAATTGAAAATCCACTTGTTCACTTAACTATCTAGATCTTACCCCAAAATATATGATCAAAGGGCCTATTTGTTAATTGTTGTACATCTCTTGTCACTCCCTCAAGCCCCAGGGTCCATGGATGCATGTTACAAATTCCTTAAAGTAATGTAGAAAATGGGTGGGTGAAAGGGGATGCCTGTGTGAGTGTGTGTGTGTGAGGCTCTGGGAGACTGGGGATCACTAGAGCATTTTTGACACATCCTTAATTGACTGCATGTTTTACTGGTATTTTCAGGCAAAGGCAAATGCATGTGTGGCATTACCTGGCTAGGCTGGCATTTTGGCACAGCCAGTCTAGTCATTGCTTACTGTGGCATGACATTTATTACTCAGCATCTTGATAGAGCAAGCTTCATAAGTAGTATTTCCTCACTAGGCTGTCATTTTGGTGTAGCGGCCTATATATTTCTTACTTTCGCATGACTTTTTATTAACTGAACATCTATGATGAAGCAAGGATGATAAGTGTTCTTATGGGTCTAGACTGGCTTACATTGGAACCAGTTTGGACATGTTTTCTTATTGTGACATGTCACTTTTTATGACCAAACCAACAGGGGAATTTTCTTACATAGGAGTACTGGCATAAATTGGCAGAGCCAGCATGTTTCCTAGTGCCAGTAATAAAACTATAAAAAACATCTCAAAGCAAACGTATGTTCTCATATGGGAATACTAGCATATTTTGGTGGAGCCAGCATAGAAATGTATGGGAGCCAGCATGAACATGTTTTTTATTCTGGCATATAATGAATGGACCGGCATCAGGGCCATCTTAAGCTTTTTTGGGGCCCTAGGCATGGACATCTTTGGCCCCCCTCAATCAAACCAAAGGAATTAAGTAATCAAGTATATCTGGTGGCCCCCCACACCCCACCGTGAGCAAAACCCATAGGTAGTCATGCCGCCTTGCAGCATTCAAAATAAGCATGTTTACTCCCTTTAAGTCCCTTTACCCTCTTCATTCTTTCTCTGATCAGATTGATAAACAAGTAGCATTTGAAGGCCAACATTAGCACTCTACGAAGGGGTTACTTCTCTTCTAGTATAGAAACAGAATACTTTTTATCAATATCATCCGGGAAGGTATGCAGCCTGTAGTATTGATACAGTACTGTATGTAAAAGGTACATGTAACCCAGAAAAGGCAGAGAGCACATATTAGCTGCCTCAGAGAATGCGAAAGTGCTGGATAGAGTATACCAATTGTAAGGAAGGAGAAAGCTACACATACCATAGCATGGATAGTGAATGCAGATTAGAAGCTACCAGGAAGGTGTCTCTATCCAGACAGACTGAGACTCAGAAGTGGGACATGGTTTTCAAATAGTGTTGCCATTAGAGATCAAGGGAACAAGTGCCTATGGTGTGCAGTATATCAATGCTCACTATTATAGTGGAAGCAACCCTATAGCCAGTAAAACCATGAGTGAGGCTTTTATGAAGATCATAGCCTGAGAAGGAAATCACACTGAGGGGCTGACAATTTTGAAAGGTTTAGGGACTGGCAACACAGAGGTTAGGCAACACAAGATTAAATGAGATGCCCAGGATCACATATTGCTTTACGGGGTGAAGCTGGGATTTGTACCAACTCTGCAATTTCTGCATTTGAACACTTTCTTTTCCAGCTCTTATCATGTACTAAAACAATCTAATTTTATAAAGCTGACTTGCAAAGTACATAAATCACATTTCTAAACCTGACAATTTTTAAAACCAAAATATTACAGAAGGGTGTTACGCAAAAATGGGAATGATTCTAGCTACATTCTCTCCATCATCAATGGAAGTATATAAGTACCAGCATACCAATCGATGTGATATAACAGATTTAATCTAGGCAGATCTATTGTACTTTTAAGCTTTAAATAATGCCAAAACAATGGCTTGTGAAATTGTCATTCATAAACGTGCAGAAAAACCTTTGACTTTTATACAAAAAGGAAAAAGTTGTTTGTGTCAAATGAACAGACCTTAAAATATGCTTACCCAAGGCCTACAACATCTGGTCCGCTCTCTCCTATCTACCACACCTTCCACTCAAATGGCCTACATAAGTAGAAAGATCAAGTAATGAGCTAAACGATGGCACCAGCATGCAAGAAGGCAAACCTCACAGAAGACAGCACAGTAATGCAAGAGATATATGATTTGACCAGGATCACTGTATCGTCTGCTGGCAAAGCCAGGATACAAGCATGAACACTTTGGTCCCACAGTCCTTTATTCCCCTTTTGGACTAATAGTTTATTCTCATCTTTGGAGGGGATTGCCTAGGTTTTAGAACACCCCATCTGAACAAACCAATTTCTAGACCATCACCATACGGATGACATGTTAGTTTTTATAGCAACCCCTATCTGGTGCAAGAGCATTGCTGATAATAGCACCTCTTATGTTGCAACAAGTACATATGCAGGTAGGTTTATAAACTTCAGACATAGGAAAGGTTCAGCCAGCCTTGCTGCAATGTGCTCTTCTAATCTTTCATATGAACACACATCTCTGCAATGCATGCTTAACACACTGAGCTAACGTCTGAACCATTGTGGCACTCAATTTATCAATATGGATTTCAACTTTGGCTATTGCACATGAACAACATAATTCCCACAAGACGGAAAGAATGCTACAGAAGTTGTGCCGTATGAAACACACAAACTTTGTATTCCACAGTGAACATAGAAAGCATTACATGATTAATTGATCAAGGCAGAATGTACATAACATCTCCTTGCATGTGCTATTTGTCTGGTGAACAATGGAATCTTACTTTAGATCATTCAGCCTTGTGGGGGCCCCCTCGAAGGTGGGGGCCCTGGGCAAGTGCCCCTTTTGCCCTCCCATAAAGACGTCTCTGACTGGCATGACAATGCTTTGAGAAATGCGCTTGTACACTTTTGGGGACTTGCATCTTTTGTACTTTTTTTCCATGAGTTACCCTACACCCTACAAAACCGATTGCAAACTGTTTGACCTTCTAGACAAATTTTCACAGAAAGTGTGCAGTGTAATGCACCATTTTAACCCACTATTGAAAAATGTTTCTCATGGGAGGGGGAAGAACCCCCCTAACCCCAACCAAACCTGTTTTAGTTAGTTCCAGCCCCCTCACTATGCTCGGTCGCAAACACATGTTTGTGGCAAATACACCTTAGAATAAAACAGCTCACTGGTATATTTTGGGACCAGGCACCACCCCCTTCTGTCTATGCTAGGTGAAACATTTAAGCTTTGATTAAAAAACATATTTACTTCTTTCACTTGGAGTAGTGCATGCCCCTGCAGCGGCTTAATCATCATGGACATTGCGCACACATTGTGGTCTGGGCCTGCCCAGGGTGTGGTGTGCCCTGTGCTTTGTTACAGAACTTGGCAGGGGAGCCCTCAGTATGGCTCACAAGGGGGCCACAAATGTTGTGCTACCCCACTGATTCAAGTGTGATGTAAATGGTTGAGAGGGGCCACAAACTCCACTAGGACCCATCTCTGGTGCAATGCTGTTTAAGAAAATAAGTACTGGACACAGAGTCTCAGAAGTGATAGAGCCATGGAGTGACCCACCCCTCCACACTCAAACTCCTTCTTGGAAAGGGCTTTGTGGAAGCTTCATTCACCAGCCCGTCCTGGGGCGGGGGGGGGGGGGCATTGACTAAAGCACCTTGCACATTGAGCTCTAAAAAATATAGATTACATTACATTACAAGGTATTTATAAAGCGCACTATAGGCCCTCAGGCATGAAGGCGCGGACAACAGAAAAAGAAAGAACCAAATAAAGTCCCGTAGTGCCCTATAAATACCAGAGCCGATATGGGTGGTACTGGAGTTAAGAATCAGAAGAGGAAGGTTTTAAGAGCCTTCTTGAATTTAACAAGGCGACCAAGATTGCACAGATAATCTGGCAGGTTGTTCCATAGACTTGGTGCCTTAAATGCAAAGGCCCCATGTTCGGCCTTAGATGTCCTGGCTCTAGGTTGCTCCAGGAAGTTTTTTGAATCCGACCTTAAGGATCTCCTAATGACTTTGTCTGTAACATAACATTGAAGGTACGGAGGCATCAACAACATTCGACACTTAAAAGTAATTAACAGCGTTTGGAATGTAATTCTGGATTCCATTGGCAACCAGTGAAGCCCTTGTCTGGCCTCTGTAATGTGCTCCCGTCTAGAGAGGCCGACTACCACTCTCACAGCCGAATTCTGGACCACCTGTAGTCTCTGTATGACCCCCTTAATGGATCCCAGCAAAAGACTGCAACAATAGTCCAATTTGGCCCCTATTATTGCCCTGGAGATAGTTTCGGCACTTTTCTGGGAGATAAGAGGCCTCAAATGTGACAACAGTTTTACATAGTATACTGCTGAGGATACTATAGAAGACACGTGCGCTTTCATATTAAGGGATTGATCTAATGTAAAACCCAGTATCTTGGTTTTGGGGAGAGGGTTAATGATGTCATCCCCTAACTTAAAGGCACTGTAACATGGATTTAACATTTTAAGTGCGCGTGGACTCCCTACAATCAATAATTCAGTTTTGCTCCTGTTGAGGGCGAGATAGTTGTCTAACATCCACCTCTCAATTAGGCTGAAAACTCTGTTTATTTCAGCCTTCCTGTCCGTGATTGCCTGTCAGTGGAACTATTAATTGAGATGCATTGAGCCCCATTCTTGAGGGAAGTGAATGCCCCCCTCACCAACCCTCACCCTGTTAAAAAAAGATTGAAGAAGAGTCATGTATCAAAGCCTAGGACATTATAGATGTATTGAGCCCCACTCTTGAGGGAAGTGCAATGCTCCCTCACCACACCTCACCCTGTTAAAAAAGATTGAAGAAGAGTCATGTATCAAAACCTAGGACATTAAGGTGTTATGTTCGGCTCTGGGTTGTGGGGACAACATGTGGTTGCGTGCCACATAACTTAAAGATACATGCACACAGAGACAGATGGCCTCAACTTACACCTGCACAATAGTTTTCCTCTATCCTAGTGGTAGCTGACTCATAGATACATTTATAACCAGGGAATTCTGTTGATACTAAATCCTGGTCAATTATTTAATTTTCGTGCCTTGCTCGTGCAGCATTTTGCTCCTGGGTAAAGACAGTGCACACCTCCCCATGTCAGTGCTCTTTTGGCTTGTTTAACACATCAATGCTACAGATTACGAGTACTTCTGTGTCTATTGATCTATAGATGTTTTATACACTATCTGTAGCCTGCATTAGATATTTTGGTTACCCTGTTACAAGTACTGTATTATGTATGTTTTACATATAGGCTCCACATCAAATGTGGAAAATGACATTCCCCAATGTGCCTCGGTCTTATATCTGGCTGAAATAAGAGCGTCTGGAGACACAGGTGTTAGACACATATGAGGGTCGTATGCCATCACTTCCCGTGATGTCACCTGGGGGCGGGGTCAAATGACATCACTTCATGTGATGTCATCATGTCAAACCGGATATTAAATTATGCCTCTTATTTCAAACGATTTGTATGTATATTGGCCTACGCCAAGTTGCTTGAAAATTGTACGCGAATAACTCTCGGCGGCAAGGTCTTGACCTTAGAAATTGATGTAAGCCGCCATCTTGAATCAAGCCTCCATTTTAGGTTAGAAACCGCCATTTTGGGGTTTTATACAAAGTCACCCTGTAATCTAAAATGGTCGTCTCGTGTGTCCTTGTTCTTGCCTTAACCTCTTCAACCTCTGTAGGGAAGTTAATGTCCAACCTGCCCTCAGGCTACATGTTAGGGTCATGTAGACCTTGTCCTTTGTTGACCTCGGAGCAGGGGATTACTTGAATTAGCAATGTTAAACTACAAGTATACAAGAACAGTAATGCTATCCGAATATAATATGCAAAACATTGTTTGGTCTGTATTAAAGCAATATATATAAAGAGTGTAAATGTTAAATTGAAGAATAATAGAGTGTGTTAGTAGATGAATTGAAAAGTAAACCGCATGCACGAGTTATGTAAATTAGGAAAGTGAACCTGGCACGACCCTAGCCCAGTGCATGATTAATCTGTAAGGGGGCTGGACATCATTTTACAAATTGTATAAAAGCACCGATGTCCAGCTAGGAAATTCCCTCACTGCTCATATTGGACCTGCTGGTGATCTCTGTGATGTATTGACGGCCAAATAGCTATTTGTGTACTTTGTTGAATACTGTTCAGTTTTGTAATAAAGATTCTGGGAATCTTTATAAGCCCGTGTCGGTGTATTTTCCTTTGCTCGGTGTAACAGCCGTAATATTGTATTTTTTCTGATTCCACAATCATAGGTCAAGGGCCGTGTGATGTCACTTCCGCTACCCCAGGCCTTTTGGTGAAATGACATCCCTCTTTTTACTACATAACCTGCTTGGTCTAAATTGTGTGGTTTGTCTGGGTAGGCTATGTTATGTTATGTTTTTGTGCATTTGTATAGCGCCTTATACACAATTGGTATAATCTCAAAGCACTGTGGGCTGAACGCCCTTGGGGAACGTAGTCCAGGTCAGTGTAGAGAGTAGGGCAGTAAATAGAACTTGTGTGCACTCAGTATGTGTGCAGCCAGTGCGCTTTACATGATGTGTAGCTGCATTCTAATGTTAGGCGTGGTGCAGTGTTTGTGTCAGGTCAGTAGAATGTGTGCAGCAAGGCCGTCGACCTGAGAGTTTACATTCTGACGGTGGTCGAGCTTGTGTATGAGATTATGCGTGAAGCTAGAATGATTTATTTCGTGGGGTATAGCTGCATTCTAAAGACTGTTGAGGTGTTCATGGAGGTGTGTAGGTATGTGTGAAGCTAGACCTATGCACTGTGGCACAGGTGTTTATTGGTTTGCCCTGCTGTGTTGGTCCGAGGTTTCAACTCTCCACCGATACAGAGCGTTAAAACACTTCTAACTTGTGGTCCTTTCATGGTTCCTTTTGGTATGTTTGACTCGGGCTGCCACACTCATCTTAAATACAAGCAGAAAGAGGGAATTGCATTTTTCCCTGCACAAGCACACTCAAATTCTGTTTGAACACAAAATACGCAATACCAACAAAGCCATCGCCATGGCAATGGAACACATCTCCCAACAGACACTAAACCAAATGTAAAACACTACTCTTGTACTGTCAGTTTACAAGGAACAGCCCCTGAAGCAGGACATTTGGCTGGGGGCGTTTTGGTGATGGCCGTTTAGCCGCAGTTACCCATTTGCTGCGCCCTTTTGTCCGCGAGCAACAGAGCGCAGAGCTCTATCCGCGAAGTATGATACTTTAAATATATCTGCATCCCGAACATTAAATGTAGCAGTTAGTATGACAGTGTATTTAAAGTATGTGTAGCATCCTCAGTAAACGGGCACTCCATTCATGTTAGCTGACAGGGCCCCAACGCCCAAAAGCTCGCGCCTATAGAGGGTGCACCACCCAGCCCTGCCTATGCATCCTAACAGGCAGACGCAGCACCCCTGTGGATACAACTGCCAACATACTCTCGACACACAACACCTAGAAATGACCGGTACGCAGAGCTCATGGTGCTTCCAGTCAGGCCGTATCCAAAAAGTGACAGTTATCTAGCATGTTCCCTCTCTCCCCACTACCATAACCCAATCCCTTCTCTTTCAGATCCGCCCGAAGCGCCCAAAGTCCACGAAAATGACAGCGCAGCGTGTTATAAATGTCAATGACATATACCGGGCTAAGAAGTGTGCCGTGTCTCTGCCTTTTCAACAATGCAAAGGGAACCCTGGCATGTGTTTATCTTTGAGGGTCTGTGGGCTCAGCGAAGCAAACGCACTTGTTTTTGGCAGGAGTCAAGCAAACATAGCGAGCACTGACTGAGATAAAAACGATGGCATAGACCGACCTTGGCACTGGAGCGGAAAGAACACACGTGGGCTTGTTTGAGTCGCACTTTGAAATGACTGCGTGTGTGGGTGATACACTGCAGGGGCAGAATACGAGGGAACACCCTTGAAGTGTTTAGTTGGTTGATCTGTAAAAGCTCTGACGAGAGTGAGTGGAAGAATGCGTTCTTTGGTTCGCCTCCCCCTGGGCACAATGCCACCGAAGCGGACAGATGGAGGGGGAGCCGGGGCAAGGGAAGCAGAGGGGGGGTGCAGAGGGGGCGGAGAGACAGCGAGCTTTTCATACGCTTTCCTGTAGGTGGCTCCGAGTATGGGAAAAATGTTGGGCTGTAAAACCTGAGAAGACCTCCGCGGAATGTGATGTGTAAAAGGACAAATCACCACACTGGCAAAAACAACATATTTGAACTTGGTTGTTAAGGATGAAAAACAGGGACATTAACCCCTAAATCCCCTGTTGGTTTATCAGAGATGGAGAGAAGGTTCTCTGCTAATCGTCCAGCGGATGAGGGCTGGTCAGGGTGCCTTACTTTGACATGCAATACCCCATGCGCTACGTTTGTGTTTGTCTTTTCTAAGGCGCTAGAACCCTCGGGCATAAAAACCCAATTTCACAGGGAAAGTCTGTAGAAAGAACGGACTATGATGAACCCTACTGGGCAGGCAAACATTTGCGAAAACGGTTTTGAGTTCTCTCTTGAATTTAGCTAGGTGTATTTTTTATCTCACAAAAGACAGAAAGGTGTTCCAGTCTTCGCATATACCAAAAAGATTTTTCCGCCTGCCGATTTCATTCTGAATCCTAGAAACGCAATACGATTTTGATAAGGTGACCGAAGCATTCTGTTTGATTTATAAGAACAAATTCTGGATATTTCGATGCCATATTCATTTTACATTTAAAAACCAGCAGGGCAATTTTGAAAAACGTTCCTTCCTGGACAGTCGACCAATGAAGGCGCCGCAGGAGAGGGGTGACCTGTGCATGATTAAGAGACTGGGTGACCATTTTGACAGCACAGTTTTGAATAGATTGTAGTGTTTGAATGAGATATTTTGGTGCCCCCATGTGTGGTTGGCATAGTCCAGTTGTGATCCCACTGTAGCCCTAGCTATAGTGCCCAACTGGTGTTCCTCTAAGTAAGGTTGCCTTTGACGGAATCATCTAAGATAGCAACTGGAACTACTGGCAACCTCGTTGGTTTATTGTGTAAATTGAAGGTGGGAGTAAAAGATCATTCCAAGGGTCTTGACTTTGTGCTGCACTCCAGTGTCACCTGCCATGCTTCCACCCCTCCTGGACCACAATCTCCCTCTTCTCGGAGAGCAAAACATGCAACCAGTTCACACCATATGAGATCTCCCACCAGTTCACCCCAGGAACCCTCCAGCTGCCATGGAGAAGAATTACTGAGATGGTGACAGGCTAGTCCAGCACAACATTTCTGAATGAAGGAGGCTGGTGGAGAGTCAGAAGGTTGCTGTCATAACTACTGCAGCTACATCATACTGATGCCGTCTCTCGGCAATCTGGCTGAGCTGCACCTGGGGATTTGCACCAGTGCCCCACTCAAGCCACTGGCCCTCAAGTAGATTCTGTTTCATGTCAATCGTCCATAGACTGTTATTTGCTCTGCGTTCCTGGTCACCCCCGATGTTAATAATAATGTTTAACATTTCTATAGCCTTTACCATAAACAGAATTTGCACTTCAACCATAGGTTGTTACCCAGTTCAGTTGCACTCATTTAATCAAAATGGGAAGGATGAAAGGCTGAGTGGGTTATTCTGGGTCTCAAACCTGCGAACTTCAGACTTGAAAAAGACTGTGGACCCATCTGTATCACTGGTTGCTTAACTAGCGGAAATATTTGTTAACTACAATTCAGATTCTACTTTTTCTATTCAAGATTTCATTATCATACTAACTTTATTCAGCCATAAGGCCATCAAAGTACAACACATCACATAACACATAGCTCATTAATAATGACATCAATTCAAATTACAGACCATCCTAACCAGGCAGAAAAACAAAACCCCAAATGCTATTTTAATGTAACCAATCCTTGTGGCAAATAGGATGAAATTTGTTGGCCAGTCCAACAGGTTCATCACCTCCCTTGGTGAAAGTCCAGTACATTTTCCCCAGTGAATATACATTGGCTTCTGATAACAGTGGATGTTGGGACCTAAATTGCAAGGGGTAAGACGAGTTAAGGTTGAAGTAGGCACTCATTTCGTTAGTGCTACATGGTGATGAGCAGCGTCTCTGGGAAATGCCAAGTATGCCATCAGCCATTGTTTGCTCCTTTAGTTCTCTACATATGTAATCATAGTTACAACCTACATTATAGTGAGGCCTGGTACTGTTTATGATGCCCTCTCGGATTAGGGGCAGGCAACCCCACACCCCACAGGACCAATGAGTGCTCTTTTTGGCAACTGAATCCCTGGATTCTAGATGGTTGGAGGATATTTTAGGTACTCTATGAAGTAATACCAAGCCCCCCTTCTGACCCACACTCATATTTGTGCGTTTGCTGTACCGTGCCCAGGCTGCAGTCTACCGGCCCTACAGCTTGTTCCATTAATAACTGAACTGGCTTCTCTGTTGGTTGATCCTCCACCCAAACTGACACCAGTTTGCGTCGGTATAGGACCCTGTTTACCCTGCCTGCGTGCGACCACCAATGCTGGTTGAGCAGCAATCTTTTAGATGCTTGGAGTTGCAGCACTGGCTCCTGGATAAACTGGTGTAAGTGGCCCATTGTCGATCAAACATGGATTTCCTCTGGGCAACTGAGAGAGTTTAGAGTTGATCAACAGGTTGCAGTGGGCTTGCTTCTGAGTTGGTTGGGACCCGGGTGCTCCTATGCTAGCCTCTATAGAAGATTAATGCATACCCACTGTAACTCCTTTATTTTAGTTGGAAAAAGAAAAAAGCACTTTTTTATAGCTGCTAGTTCGACTACCACAAGATTGCACTTGCACTTGCACTTGCACTTGCACTCTGTTGCCCTTGGAGGCTTTCCTCATTTAGATGGATGGGAGAGATTGGAGGGATTCTGTGGAAGGCTGGGAAGCAAGAAGGATTAGCTCCCGCCCAGGGGTCATGGTGGACCTGCGTAGCCCCCTCTTCGTCCATGAGGTCTCTTGCAACAGTTAGAGGGCTGGGCTTGTGCAACAACATCCCTCCCCCTGCAGTTCATTTAGCGACATGCATGATGCATGGTTCTGGGATGCATTGGTTTTGGTAGCGCCACAGTTGGTTGGAGTCAAGTAAAGGGCAATGGCAGTATCAATACCAGTGTCTGTACAATACCCCTGTGACTTATTTGCAGTGAGGTTAGTAAGAGTTGTGGTTCTAAGAGTGGAGACAATAGGCTCATGACTCTTTACATCATCTCTGAAGTACACCCCACTGAAAAAGTGATTTGAGCCTCGGGCAGCATTTTACTATTTCCACTGGTTGGCGTGATTATCAAGATTCCCGACTGTTCCTCTCAATAGACTGTAAGATGCTAATGGTGAACGGTGAATGGAACGACCTCCTCATTTTCTGCAGGGAGGTTGCCTTCGGACCCATAGCTCTCCATAATGCGCTGGGTGCCCCCAAGCAATTGATTGATTTAGTTAATTAATATATAAGCATTGCCAGTAATCAACCACTGCTTCGCTTGGAGGTTACTAGGGATAAAATCTGGGTCTGAGTCAGGCATAGGCATAGGCAGTTTACGTCTCACAGTCAACGGGCCTCATTACGACCCTGGTGGTAGGGGGTTAACGGGGCCGGTAGAGCTGCCGGCCCCGTTAACCCCCTACCGCCTCATTACGAGGTCTGCTCCCGGGACCCGCTAAGGATGCCTGGTAAAACCAGGCGTCCTTAGCGGGTCCCGCAAGCAGACCAGGATGCTAACAACGGGCCCGTCATTAACGGGCCCGTTGTTAGCATCATCCCATTACCATTGGGCCCTATGGGGGCTGAAATAGGAATGGGGATGTACCGGGTCCGGGTTCCTTGAATGGGGAAATACTGGGCCCTCCAAGGTCGGAATGGCCCAGTATTTCCCCATTCAGGGAACCCGTACCTGGTACCCGGGATGGGGTTAGCCATGCTGAAAAAAGTGGCATGGTTACCTCCAAGGTCGTAATGAGGCCCAATATATTGCGCTTAAAATTACTCAATACCACAGGACTTTGTTGTACGAGAGAATGGGGCCCTGCCACCTACATAGTGACTCTTGGCTACAATTTTCACACAAGTTACTGGGCAAAGTTGGGTGAGTCAGAGGGTGCAATTGGAAAAGCTTATCACTGATTACAGGGCACAAGATGCAGTTTCCTCACCTTAGCAAGAGTCCAGTAAGCCATCTCCCCAGATGGATATTGGGAAGCAGATCATTGCAGCAGCCTTCTCCCGTGTGGGTGCCAAGCACCATGCGGGAGCGCAACACCCACTCCCTTGATCCCCGCAGACTGTGGCCCGGTGGGTGATGTGGAAGGATTTGAAGAGAAAGGGGGTGGGCCTAGCCCCACAGCATACAGAGGCCCAACTGGGCAAAAGTAGGTGTTGGAACGGCACACAACCCGTACCCTTGATCCCTGCAAGATTTCACTCGTTAAGCAATTGATGATGGTTTGATGATGCGTCATTCTTTCCCACTCTGCAGTTTGATGCCATCGGTACCCTGAAGAACCTTTGGACTCTTCACCAGATTCTTCCTTGGCTCAAGACATTCCAAGGCTGCTCTTTAATTCCTAAAGCCCTTTCCCCCTGTAAGTGACTACACCTTTGGGCATCTTGTCTGCTGCTGTAGGGCGCCTTTGTTAGATATGATGGCATCAGCATAGGATTGAGGGCCAGAGAAGGGTAAAGCTTGCAAAATCAAGACCTATCAGGTTGCAGCACCCTCACGTTCTAGCCTGATAGGTGAACCAGTTGCAGGAGTTGTCATCTGTGGGTCAGAACTGAGCAGTTTAGCATTTTAAAGTGAAAATGATAGTTTGACAGTCCAATGAGTCAACACCTTTGGGTATTGATGGATGCAAGACTTCCCCGCACAACTCAATTTTCAAACAAAACATCTTGCTTTGGATTTCCTGGGTATTGCGAAGCTGGTTCTGCCCTCTAAGGGTAAAGTTTATGTTGGAAGAATACATGCTCCAGGAAGAGAGCAGTATTTGGGGTTGGGTACCCCAAACCAGACCCATATTTTATGCTTAGATTTGTCTCCCTTCATCTGGCAACAGTGACCTCTATATGGAAGGGGTGCAGGCCAGTCTCCACAGTGTGTCCCTCTGACAAATTCTCTTTGGAGACCTTTACTGTCATTTTTTCTTCTGTTCTTTTTATTGGAACCTTCCAAGATCTCCGCTGAAGCCCCCCTCTCAATCAGGAGAGAGTGAATATTATAAGGGTCACTTGAGATTACCTTGTATATTATAAGGGGTCACTTTGCGATTACCGTTCTCCGCTCATCTTTAGTGCTCATATAGAATGTTGCACACTTCTTGTAGATTGCTTAGAAAGTAAGATAGTCATAAGGAGAAGGTGTCATTGGGCATAATTCTATGATTGCTGGCCAAGTGATAAGGTAGTGTATGAGGTTGGGATAAAGGTCAAGTAGCATCGGATGGGGGTCTTAAGAATCAATGAGATGCTATGCTACATTGAGTGCTGTGCTTGTTTGGGTTTCAGCACAGAAACAAAGTGCATTGTCATTACGTAAAATCCGTGGGTTTTTAATATCTTTTCCTGATTTGATGATTGTATTTTACTGTTTATTTCTGTTTTGAAATGTCATGGAATTGTTTCTGTGGAATTTGATTTCTATTCATCTTGAAGGTGATTTTTCATGGACAAAGGTAGAAGGTTCTGTGGCCTCTAGGGTGCACATGGATAAAGCCTGGCCAAGCAGTTTGGGTTTCAGTGGTGTCCAAGCCACAGGTGGGTAAGGCTCATGCTTTGTGTGGAGCCACTTTGGCATCTGGCCTACTCGTACAAGGCTGTTAAGGTTCCATCTAGGATATGATAAGAAGGTTTTGTAATTTTTCTTATTTATATCTCCAACCTCTTACTTAATTTTTGATGTTACATTGTGGGGGAGGGGCCACCATGATGTATCAAGAATGCCGGGAGGATA
The DNA here is from genome assembly GCF_040938575.1 of Ambystoma mexicanum. Classification (NCBI taxonomy): domain Eukaryota; kingdom Metazoa; phylum Chordata; class Amphibia; order Caudata; family Ambystomatidae; genus Ambystoma; species Ambystoma mexicanum. Next base: position 658,565,098 of record NC_090930.1, read on the forward strand.
GCTCAGGGGCAGCGCATTTGTTGTCGAAGCAAGACACCACTCGAATCCCGGTCTTGCGCTTAGAAACTGTTCTCCGGTATTAAGTGAATTATAAAAGAACTATTATAATCATAAGGCAAAAATCTGAATCGTGCCCTTGTATTGATTAGAGGTAGTTGAGTAGCCTAGCACTCTATGATTGCTGTCCATTACATTTGAGAAGTGATATCAAGGAGTCTGTTCAAGGGACAGTGATTTTTACAAAGTTTTCCCTGCAGGGGTTTAACATCTCCTGCGTCAAATCTGGAGGGAAGCAGAAAATGCCTACATGAAGACCATTGACCATTTTGAGAACTGTGTAATGCCAACAATAAATGATTGCGAATCTAGATTTTCTTGTGATCTATTTGTATTCTTAATTGGAACCATCAGGGTGAGTACGCTGGAGTACCTGGATGAATAGGGAGAGCTTTGTTGTACTGTTGCGGGCTGACTATGGACAAAAAGAAAGTAGAAGCAGTCCTAGAATGGCTAGTTTGAGGGTCTGTTAAGCCAGAGGTTTTCAAAACGTGTCAGGGACTTTATTAATCCTAGGCTCTCTTGAGTACCCGAACATTTGGTAGACATCCCTAAGAATAATGAAGTGCAAAAACCAATATTTATTGGCCACCTCCTTCCCCCTTCTTTCGGGCGGTCTTGACACAGAAATGCAAGCAAAAGAATGATCGAGTTCCGAATACAGTCCAATGGTTCCTCCTTAGGGCAAGTACCAGATTCGAGGTTTCTGATGCTAGACCATTCCATAAGCTGGTTGCGTTATTTACTATGACACCCCAACTCTGGGGACACGCTGTTTTGAAAGTTTCAGGCATGGCAGGTTATAGTGCCAGTGCATCTGCCTTCTGTATTTGGTGGTTACGCTATTAGGCACGCTGCCACCACACTCCTCTGCTGTGTGGAACAGACGGGTACTACCATAGAGCACCTCCCCACCCCCGTGGTCACCTGTGCAATCTTTAATACCGCTACGTCTACAAATGGCTCTCAAAGCCTCCCCAGAAGGATTTTGCTAGCCACTGTGGGCCGTGGTTCCTACAAACTGGGTGACCGTGCCAATGGCAATTTTCTAACATTTAAGACTACCCTCAAAATGATTCTGGAATTACGCGTTTAGCTGAAAAGGAGAATTTAGTTGGGAATTTTCATTGAATTATGCTAGTGAGTTGGGCTTTTGTAGTCTTAATAAGCACGGTTACAACTGGGCTTGTTCTGTGCCATCCTGATACCTTTGTGCCTTTTATCCCAGAGGCTTACACTTCCAGTGAAGAAGTTGGAGCTGTTTTAAGAGGGGGCCACGATGATGACGAGGATCAGGGTGAACATTCCATCTCGTACACTTCTTGCAAGTATAATTAACCTGTGATAGAAGGCGGTAGAGGACGCCTGTAAATGGAACTTGCTGTCCCACAGCTAATTTCCTTTTATATCTGCAAGTGCTCTGGTGGGCGAAGTGCTGAAGTTTTCATCACGCATGCTGGGCACATATTTTTCCTCAATATCATTTTGTCTACAACTATATTGTGCACCCGAGGAATGTTAAGCCTTGTCTACGCGGTGTCAGGAGTTGATTGCCGAATATATACATTTTTGGCTATTCCTCCTTTAGCGACAGTGTCAGGATTGGCTCACTCTTTTCTAGTTAAGGAGACCTCAGATGAAAAACGTGGAGTGCTGGCCTCTTCTCCTTTTAAGGGTTGGATAGTTAAGGATGGATTATATTCCTTTGGTAGATACCCTGTTTGTACCTGCATAGGCATCGCAGATAGATGTCTTGAAACTGTGTCAATGTACACCCTCTTCCCCAAATAAGGAAGGGGGATGAGTGGAGTCAGTGTGCACTGTAGTTGGTCTGAAGAAAATTTTGGCGGTGATTCATTTGTTTAGCGTTCACAAGTAGGTTGCTTCTTGCTGACCAGTGGCCAAAGTAAGTCTTCACACCAACAATCTCTGGGGTTGCTCGAGCCTTCGCAGGTAGCACCAGAACGGTGACATACCGTCTATCAATGAAGGTAGTACAATCACTGTGATTGATAGGGTACACATTCTCTAAAATATTTCAAAACTTAGAAGACATTGCCTACTTGCCAGTGTTGAGTCAGCTCATGTATTATTTTTGGTTGAGTGCTTACCACTGCAAATCCTAGGAAGATTATTTCTAATAGAGGGGTCCCAACATATTGGTATTCTGTGGGATCTGTTTGTAAGGCCGTGCATGTAGAATCCACTGGCTAACATCCTTAAACAAATGGGCAGTCAGAGCAGATAGGGTTAATCAGTCACAGTAGCAATATTTGAGTTGTGTTGTTTTGTTGAAGCCACTTACACTATTCTGGTTCGGCCAACTCAGCTTTCATTGATGTGGCCTCTTCTCTGCATAAGGTTCTTTCCTCTGATTCCTATTTGCAATAATCACAACACACACACACACACCCTTTGTATTTGTATTTTGTTTATTTATAGTGTGCACCCTGCCCTGGGGCATCTGGGCACATGTTTAGATAGGCAGCTACAGGTTACAGTAATAGGTATGTTTTACATTTTATACATATTTACACAATGGATAAGAACATAGAAGAGCAGAGTGGACCTACGTATACAGTATACAATGTCAGCCAGTTAGCGGATAACAGCTGCATGGATTACAGTGAGGTGGCAAGGGCATCCCATTCATGAAGCCACAGGTTGCTTTTATTTTTGAAGGATTGGATGGATGGAACATTTCTGAGAGCATTGGGTAGAAAGTTCCAGAGCTTAGCCGCAAGGACTGGGAAGCTAGAGCCTCTGGCTGTCTGAAGCTTGAAACTGGGAATAGTGTGTGAGCCTGTGCAGATCTCAAGGGTCTGGTTGCTGTATGTTGTGTGAAGCGCATGGACAAGTAGGCAGGTGCTGCATTGTTCTGGGCCTTGTGAGTTAGAACGAGTGCTTTGAGGGATATGAGATGTGTGATGGGTAGCCAAAGCAAGTTGCGTCTGGTGGAGGAGATGTGGGCATGTTTGCTTTTGCTGAGAGCTTATATGCAACTAAGGAAGTTGTGAAGGCAAGTGTTGATACACTGAGGGGTGCTGCCCAAAGAGATTCTTGGATGATAAGCTTTAGCTGTCCTTGGGATGGTTTTCAGTGCATCTTTTGCAAGGGAAGTTAAGCCCTCTTTTTTTAGTCCTTTAGTGCCTTGGCGATCCATTTCGTCTCCAGCTGTGGGAAATCCTGTCTCGATTGAAACTCGTGGAATAGGATCCTTCAAGGTGTGATTTTATTTCCCATCCATCAATGCCACTGTGTGGTCTTATGAGATTTGAGCTGCTTAATGTTTTGGGGTTGACTGCGAACTCTGGTACATTGGAATAGGTTTCCAGATAGTGACAGATTGTAAGTGCCTGCTTCCTCTGTCTATTTCCCCCTTTAGTTGGCCTTTTTATTGATGTTTCTCAGGTAATCCGGCTCTCCGTGGCTGGAAGGTGACAAGGTTAATCTCAAGCTTTCACGCCAGGTCCAGTGGTGTACTCTATATGGTGGTTACAAAAATCACCTCAGACCTCCATTAACTGATTTGAACGGGTGCAGAGTTTATCTAGCACAACCTGCTTTTGCTGGGGCCTTCATAATGTGGTTTATCAGCTAACCCATTCTTTTCATTGTTCCCTTAAGCCTGATCACTGGAAGGGAGGGAGGACCTTTTCAATCACTCCTAACCAATAACATTCAGAGAGTTTTGTGCCACTTAAATAAAAGACCAGTTATGCACCCAGGAGTAGAATTTTAGCCGTGTGGAGTCATGACTGAGTGCAAAGCCCTCTAGGTGATTGGAACAGACACCTAACATACTCTTTTGCTCAAGGCCACTTAAGAACAGTTTATCAGACTTCCTAACTCCTATAATCTATGGCAAAGCATCAAGTTTAAAAGACTACAGGGAAGTCTGAATATTATTATGGTTTCTGATAGAACCTTGGATGCCTAAATGAGCTGGATTCCCCTGTCCCTGCTGCTTGAAAACGGTCCGCCGGCTTCTGAAAGCAAGTGAAGCCAGCAACAGTATTTCCAGACTAAATTAAGCCGGGTAGATAGCTTTTGAGTTAAGTGCTCGACTTTGAAAGAATCCTGCAGATGGGCCGACTCAGCCTTTCATCCTTCGGAGGTCGATAAATTGGGTACCATTTTCAGACGAGGAAATGGGTACAGTTAGTGTTAGGGGAAAATGTACGCCAAATATTTGATATCTGTATATATGAATAGGTATATGTAGGCATGACAAAGAGGTTTAATGCTAAGATAGGAACATGGTTTTGGCATTGCTTGTGCTTTCACAGGACGCTTGTGTCTAATTTTTTCTTTCCTTAATTCGAGGTGTTCTCCAGCCGGGGCCAGACTGGGGCATACAATTGTCTCAGTCACCAACGCAAAAGTGGCCCACAGTTGCAAATGGGAATTCATTCCTTTTGTGACGCTGTTTGAATAGTACCCAAGGGGGAGGTTTTTGATACAAAGGGCCTCATTACACGGATGGCGGTGGACCAAGGTGCTATTAGCACCTTGGTCCAATGCCGGTAAAATACAAATACCGGCTCCGCCTTGGTGGAAAGGGGAATTACCGCCCTATTCCAAGGTTGGCGGGCGGTAATTCCCCATTCCCCCATTGCCCTTCCCCATTCCCATTTTTGCCCCATAGGGCTCTATGGGAATGGGGAAGGCGCTAATTACGGTGCCGCAAATTGCGGTACCGTAATTAGCTCCCTGGTCTCTTTGCGGGTTGGTTTTTAACACCAGCAAAAAGCAGGCGTTAAATTCTCCAACCCGGAAAGGGACCTCGTAGTAAGGCGGTAAGGGTTTACCGGTACCGGTAAAATACCGGTACCGGTAAACCCTTAACGCCTACCGTGTACTGAGGCCCAATGTGATGCAAATTGTACATTTTAAAGAATATGTATTCAGCAACACTGGTCAAAACTATTAGCCACATAGTGAAGTAACTCATCAAACTGACCCACATTGGCCAACAAAAAGTGCCCCACTTTGACCCACAAAACTGGCCCACACAAGCATTTTGCGTTTCTGGTTTGGCCATGGGCCTATTGCCCGATAGGCCAGTCCGAGCCTGTGTTCAGCCCCCACCCTGACTGTTTGAACAAGGATTATTTCTGTCTGGGTGCAGAATGGGCTTCACCTGCACCGTGTGTAGGGCGCTGCACAATACGAGAAGCACATGCCTAACCGTAGGAACTCCGCTCTATTGTTACGATTGGCTGAGAATAGCGCAGATTGGGGATCTAGTACCATCCCTCTCTGCACCAGAGGTATAGACAAGGTAGGGCCTGAGGGGCAAGGCCCACCCAAAATCTGTAATGCCCATGCTGCAGCGCTGTATGGGTATTTACAGATATTTTTGTCAGTGCAGTGGGCCCAACTACATTATCATCAGGCCCCATTTGTTAGACAATCCTGGATACACCTTTGCTCTGAACGCCCGTAGTTGCTGCAAAAGAGGAGGCAGAGACTTACGTATCCAGTGTCTGTCGTTCTTTGGCGCCGGTCATCCAGGATTCCTCTGGGTGGGTATATGAACCATACAGCCCAGGCTGACAATAGCATTACATGGAGTGATAATAACAGCTGTTATTACAGCGGAAAAAGTTGCGGGAATCCGTCACACACATTATTATTATTATAAATTATGCTCTGGGCTGCAGCAAATCATTATATCTTGGTATTATGAGCAGGCGGCGCCCTGCAGATGCTGAGAGAATGCAGAACACCGCTGTTCCAGTTAATAAAGCTTTGAAGCACTGGACGTCCAATAGGCTTTTTATTAACAGTCTTGTCTGTCCAGCTGTTGAGGACTGTTTATTATTCAGGGAACAATGCTTTGCTTCACATCTCTGTTCTTAATCATGCTTACCACCCACTTCTTCCTCTACCGTTCCCTCTCTATTCATCACTACGTCTAAATAATTGGACCTTCTGTGCAGCCATGTTGCCCTCAGGCAAGAGTTCCCAAAATAAAGAAATTGAGAAGAAATCTGTCAATGGCAAATGCCAAATGTACATGAATTAAACAATTAAAACAGATGTTGGTAAGCGGACTGATGAAGTTGTCAGCCATACTGTTAGCATCTCTTAGTTGGGGTCTTGATTGGTGAGGCCCCATTTGTTATATCAGAAGTTACATCAAATGACAGTATTAAGGGGCAGACTGGGAGATGAATGGAATGATTTAAATCCTTGGCTGCCTAGTTGTAGCAGCCTGGATGAATAGATGCCCTGCGCTGCTGCAACGACACAGCCCAGGTGAAGATCTGCTTACCACTCCTTTGTTTCTCTGTGATGCATTGCAGAGGAAGCGGGCCAGAAGAGGAGCCTGCTGTAGGCGCAGCATTGAACAATGGCTGGGTCCCCGTTGCCATGTAGTAGTGTGGATGATTAGTCGTATTAGTGAGAAAGCAGTACCCTAAGGGTGGAGGTGAGACTTAAAAGGAGTAAGAGACAAGAGAGGGATAGAGGGAGAAGATGCAGGGAGTAGGATTGAAGTTGTGTGGAATTGGATGGAGGAAAGTAGCGAAAGGAGAACATCAGGAACTGAGAGGGAGAGGGTAGAGTGTCTGTAAGGCACAATCCAATACCTCTTTTAGGTTAACAACATTGGATAGTGTAGGGACAGTCTAGAAAGTCCCTGAGGGAGTTTAGACAGAGAAGGCGTTCTGCCTTTAGGTCTTCACCTCTAGTACAAGTAAGAACTTAGACCGTAGGGTGTAACCTGCGGTTTGTAATACCATTGTGAGCAGGCATACCTGGGCAAGGGAGGATTGGTGCTTTTTAGATGCGACAGAGAAGGATGGCCACAGGGACCTGAAAAACCACATAAAACCCCTTGAACTCTCTCAGTGACTCAAGTATTCTTTGAGCAATCTGTGACACTGTCCTATGTAATCTTGGGCATTTGTACTGTTTGCCATAATGTAGAGTTTCCATGTTCACATGTGTTCTTGTTTTTCTATGGGCATACCTGCTGAGTTTCCCTGTATTCGACATTTCCTAGCTTCTAAGTTCAAATGCTTTCTTGTTTCACAATGGGTATGAGCGCCCAGTTCCCCATAGTTCAGAATTTCAATGGTCACATGTGTTATAAAATGACCTGACTCACCATTCAAAAGCAAGAAAGATCTACACCCTAAGGGTCGGAGAGTATGGTTCCAATTGTACCATCCACAGTCATAGAAGGAGAAGGCGGGTAAGAGGAGATAGTCATCTGTGGAGATTACCTGGTGAAGGAGCAACGTCACAGCATGTGAGAGATTCCTAATGAGGAGGTGGAGGCCACAGAGAGTTGTATTGCTCATTGTAAACTGCTCGGATAGCGAGTCCCAACAAGATGTCAGAGACACTGACAGAAGTATTTCCAACAGAAATCCTGAGGTAGCAAAGACTACCCAAAGCGTTGCTGTTATTGAAAGGACCAGAGAGGAGATTGAAGAGGAGAGCAGGAGCAAGCATGCAAGAAAGACCACCATCAAGAGCAGGGGTGGACTGGGAACTAAAAGAGGCCATGGAAATAATTACTGGGGACCAAAAGAAGCCCTGGAAAAAATGTTCAAAGTGGCCCCATATGACACATTTTGTGCAAGCCCAATGCTTTTCCTTTGAGAAAATTTAGAAATACCACACAAAAGAGGCCCAGGGTGCAGGGGCCCACCGGGAAATATCCAGAGTTCCTTATAGGCCAGTCCACCCCTGATCGAGAACTGAACAGCGAAGAGAGAAGCAGCTCATCATACTTCTCAGAAATTGAAAAGGTCACCAAGAGGAATAACCCTGAATGGACTGTTAGGGAGAACTAGAGCAAACGAGTCGAGAAGCTATCAGAAGCCCAAGAGGAGCATTAACTCTAGGGTAGAACCATCAAAGGATTCAAAACTGAATCCAGTGAAAACATGAACATATATCCCCTACAAAGAGAATTTCATTTTGGAGCAGTGGTTCCAAAACTCCAAATACACTTTACGTCAAATGGGACAACCGGGTCGCACCTGTATCTTGACATATGTGTGGTCCTGGCCTCTCCCCGGACACAATATATACCAAAGAACAAAATTGAGATCAGGAATGAAAAGGTAACAGCAAACAGTGGACAACCTGGGACTGGGAGAGTGTGTGTTGCCAAGAGAAGCAGCTTATTAAATAGACACGACTTCTAGAGTAGAAAAACATAAAACCAGTTTTAATCCATAAATATTTAAAACAAACTGTTAGAACCATGAGTACACAACACAGATAATGCATTCAACATAAATGACAAAATGTAAGTGCAGTTATTAATCAAAATAACTTCTAACAAAACAATATCAAAAAATCTATAGTAGTGACACCTGTCTATCTAGTTTAGAACTAGTTATTCAAATTGGAAAGGTCTGGAAATTAATGTCAGATCACTTGGAGAATTGTCTCAGGTGTAGTATCAACAATGTTCTAGAACAGTCATTGTAATAATCCAGTGACTTATGCTTTAAATGTTTCAGTTCATAAAACCCTATTATTGGTGAACCTTTTTCAGGAGCTGATTAAAATGGATCACACTTCATCCAAGGGTCCAATTGATAGAACCCATTGCTAGTTCCCAAATTAGAACCTAATGTCAAAGAGACCTTGTGTTGTTCTACTGCTGGTTACCCAGACAGAAGACAAAGCGGTAGCCATGAGTGCTACTAGACTTAGAAAAGTGTGAGGCGGGGACATAACCCCTCCCTCCAACACAAGGAAGCAAAACATGTATAATACGAGTACCTTGCACTGTGTGTGGTGGAGTTCTCCCTCTTTGTGGACAGGTGGGCGTTCACCTCCTAAAAGTGGTTGTGTACCTGAAAACATGCCCAAAAGTCATGTTTAAGAACTCTGTGTGGAACCCTCAAATTAGCTCGCAATAGAATATGCCATCTTTAAAATTGTCCAAAAAAGCTGTTAACTCCAATATATTGACCTCGATAGGATCTGCAGTTAATATCAGTAGAGGCAACCTCCCTTTCAAACTGTAGATCGATATGCCCTACAAAAGGAAATTAATCTGCATTTAGTGAATGTGAAATAGATAGTAGTTTAGTGATCACATACCACTACTAAACCATTAACGCTCACCTTCAATAAGACATTTCTATCTTCTCAATGTTTTGTCACTTGTATCTCAGCAGTAAATGTCAGTCTAGCACTTTATGATTCGACCCAGAGTGTTTCCGAGTCGGTCAATGCTGGTTTTTTTTTACCAAGAAAGTAGAACAAATATGATAAATAAATGCTGTTACCTTTTCATTCCTGATCTCAATTTTGTTCTTTGGTCCAAAACTCCAAAGGCACTGCACAGTAACATTGACCATTTCAATGGGACCTGAAGAGAATTTCATTGTAGGATGTTTGGTTATAAAACCATAAAGACGTAGCCCAGTGGTGTTCACAAAGTCAAAGAACTGAAAGAGAATTACATTGTGGTAGTTGTGATTCTCTCAAAGAAACCTGAAGAGAAATGCTTTGTGAGGGTTGGTGTTCAAACACTCCAAAACACATGCAGAGATGCGGATCAAGGTAGGCAAATCAGGGGACCATTGTATGTTGGGAGCTGTAGTTTAGTCAATCGAAGAACTTAGAGCAGTAACAGAGCAAGTCAAGTGAAGCATAGAAGCATTGTCTATTGGGAGATTGATTCAGTCAATTCAATGATATAGTACAGAGGCAATTAAAACAAGTTAAATAGAGAGACATTTTACATTGAAATTTGGGGTGCAACAATTCCAGAGACGAGTGCAGCGTCATTGACAGTCTAATGTGAACCAGAGTAAATTGAATCATCACTGGACTATTGCAAAATGGTGGCAAAGACAAAGAAAAATGTGCGAGCCTAGGCATGAAGACCTTGACAGAGAGGATAAAGAGTGACCCAAATGAGAGACAGACATCCGAGAAGAAAAATATACTTGCCTTGGTGTAGAAGAGATGAACCCCAAAAGATGTTATGGCAAGCATTTTCCCAAGTGGGGAAAACATGAAAAGACTGACCCTGCCAAAAGAACAGATACAAAGCTAGTAATCAGTCTCCCTCTTTTTCAGTATTTCAAAGCTCAAATGCTTCCTTGCTTCACTTATAGACATTAGGACTCAGTTTCCCAAAATTCAATGTTTATTGTTCAATTTGTAGGTTGTGACACTGGCTCTTGCTTCCTCATTCTTATTCTCCCAAAAGGCTTTTGCAAGCCCACAGGCTCTTCTTCAGGACTCGTACTCGTTCTGGACTCCTATGGTTTATGGCTCTCACTTTAGCTACTATTCTGAATCTTGCTTGTGAACCAGAATCAGATGTATTCTTTGTGTTCTGCCTTCATGGCTAGGCTTCTCGTTGAGTGTCGCCCTTTCAGTAGTCATATCCTCTCACCGGAACTCCTGATTCGGTATGGTGTCTGTGGTTTCCCTCTCCTCCCTCGAGACAGATTCCAGTAAGGTTCTTTTGACACTGTTCTATCTGGCAGCAGGTTCAGGAAACCAGCTTTCCACCTCATACCCACTTTTAGGCCAGTGCATGTACGAGATGTACAGCACAATTGAAGACTGGGTCAATCAGCTCTCCCAACGTTTTAAACCCTCGCTCGACCTGCTGTGTGGATGACCTGATCAACAAGATGGAAAAGAGACTGCAGCCACATGTCTCTGGAGTCCCATGCTAAGTAGAATGTATCACAAGACGTAAAGATTGGCCGTCTCTGCAGCCCCATCAGACGCTTTCTTAAACAAATATAATGACCCCAGGGACTATTCCCAATCCCCAACATGGTAAGGTAGGCAAAGAGACATGGGGAAAATGGAAAGTATGGTAGGGGAAGAAAAGAAGGGCAGAGGGCTTAGGAACAAAGGGAGGGAATGTTGGTAAACTATCCACCGGACACAGGCACCTATGGAAAAGAAAACACAGTAACATTTTGGTAAAGTCCCTCCTCTTTTCCCAATGGTTCTATAATCGGCAATCCGGCTGAAATGCAAACTATACAGAGCAGCAGTACGAGCAATCACGGAGGGCCTCTTCTCTCCAGAGACCCTGATTCTCTCCACGGATCTCAATTCTACTCTTGCGTAAATTTGAAAGTTCATGCCGACTGGACGGTCAGTTAAAGTGTACTGTATCTTTTGTCCTTGCTAAATCCCCATCAGGTTTGCAAGGCTCCATATGGATATTCCCATCCTGTGACTTCCGTCCAAATGTCCACCAGGCCAGCTGCTACTTTCTGGCCATGGTCACTACATTTCAACCAGGAACAACAACATTCATAACCCCTGCAGTAAATAAGGACCTGATCTTCGATGGCATCCTTAGAAAGATCTATCAGTCATCAGCATCCCTGTACCACCAATGCAGGAACCATAAAAATGCCATTCCCCTTTTAAATCACAAACGCAATGCACGCATGGTAGCAATACCTTCCGACCAGATGGCTGCCCAAAGTTGCAATCTAATTGCAAAGTTTGTCATCGGCAATAGATGTAAATACCCCCACCGCTCATGGCAAGATTTGAATTGCCCGACCTCTTCAGATTGTCCCTAAACAAGGTCGTAGTTTCAAGCATAGAGCACTTCATATGTAATAGTTGTTACAGACCATTCTTACTTATGTCCAATTTATCTTCAGTGATCTCAGGGCGGGCGCAATCCTGCCACCTACCTAAATCTTCCTTTCAGGAGGCAGTTCTCCTAATATGCAGCCAGGACCTACCTATATCTCCTTTCGGGAGGCAGTTCTCCTAATATTCAGCTGGGAGCTACCTATATCTCCCTTTCAGGAGGCAGTTCTCCTAATATTCAGCCGAGACTTACCTATCTCTCCCTTTCAGGAGGCAGTTCTCCTAATATTCAGCCGAGACCTACCTATATCTCCCTTTCATGAGGCAGTTCTAATATTCTTCTGGGACCTATCTATAGCTCCCTCTCAGGGGGCAGTTCTAATATTCTTCTGGGACCTACCTATATCTCCCTCTCAGGGGGCAGTTCTCCTAATATTCAGCCGGGACCTACCTATATCTCCTTTCGGGAGGCAATTCTCCTAATATTCAGCCGGGACCTACCTAAAACTTCCTTTCAGGAGGCAGTTCTCCTAATATTCAGCTGGGACCTACCTATATCTCCCTTTCAGGAGGCAGTTCTAATATTATTCTGGGACCTATCTATAACTCCCTTTCATTAGGCAGTTCTCCTAATATTCAGCCCGGACCTACCTATAAATCCCTTTCAGGAGGCAGTTCTCCATAATATTCAGCTGGGATTGCACTTGCTTGTCCATGTTTCAGTGGAGTGCCACAGTGCAGGCCCCTGGCAGACCCCTTCCTAGGTCCAAATATGAGGGGTCTGGATGAATTGAATTGTACACTGTGTTTTGCATGCAATGATAACTGGGCGTGAAAGTTACCTTTGCCCTTTCCCCCCCTTTTTATCTGCCATGCCTCCTGTGCTAAGCAGTCAGTCCAGCAACAGGACTCCAATCACGTTCCCTCAACCCGGCCATCTGTAGCATAGGGAGCTCCGGGCTGTTGGTAAATTCATGAGCCTTGTTCGGGTCACCAGACAGCTTCATCACCCAAGATCAGAGAGACAGCCCCAGTTCCCCTGCCTTCACGGTAACACTGAGGGACACCAAAAGTCTGTGTAACCTCGATGCGGCACTCTGACTGCCCTCCTCTCTCGTGTGACAAATGCAAGGAGATCACTGCCCACCGCTGTGTGGTAGTTCTATTGGGGCAATTGTCCTTCACAGTGCCATCTTGCGACCTTTGGGATGTTGATGTGGAGAAGTCACTCTGCTCCATTTCAGGTCTTCCTGTCAAGGTCTCTAATCATCGTAAGCGGCACCACTCACCACAGCTCCCCCTTTACAGACACTAGTGCCTCAGTGTGGGCACGCTCCACAATGTATCCTAAATCCAGGCGGGCCTCAACTGTCCCACAGAGCCAATCATAGGATCACGGCTATCATCTTGCCCGCCTGGCCTTGCCCCATCTCAAATATCCTTCTAATGGCATTATTAGGCTCAAACCTCGAACATTTGGTTTAACTACTGAAATAGCAAAGGTTACCTCACCAATCAACACAACAACTACGATAGTGGTTGTTCCCCTTACTAATATTAACATGAACGAGCTGCTTTTTGGAGCAAATAGACCTTTAAATGCATTATACTAGCAATACTGCTGAAGACGAACCCCCATTTTACTACCCGGGTTCACACACCAAGAAGCTTTTTTGGGGAAATTACCTAATTACACTTGATAGGAGCGCAGCCACTTCAGAATACTTATGTCAGCATGTCCTAGAACAATGTGGCGAGGGATCGCAGTGCAACCATAAGCGACATGGCTGTTTTGTATAATTTTCTTTTGTGTCCACTTCACATTTTTTATGTACATGCAACACATTCATTTTGTTTCGCTTCATCACTGCTGTTTATCGAGTAAGATACTTTTATTTTATTTTTCAAGTTAATAAATTAGTCAAATTTTCATGAACAGCCTTAGAAAAGCATGCACAGCACCACAAAACGCACGTTGGTTTATTCAAACTGTAAAAGTGTCAACGATTTACCACAAACAAAGCAATGACAGCATTTAACTGAAAATTGCCATCTCATTATCAAGTTCAGAAGAGCGCATCTTGCAACGGCTGATTAATTTGAGTGCATGTACAAACCTGCTTATTGACCAGAGAGTCAGTGAATCAAAAAGTGTTACATCTCTCCATTTGGCCACGTTGCCTAATGGAACGTGTCCCCCGTGTTAATATGGTGCATTGGTATGCTTCAAACTGACCGCCATTTTGGGGCACATGGTGTCCATACACGAACAGAGAGTGCATTTTGGCAGACCGCTTTAACTTAGCATGAAGCTCCTATAAACATATTGGGAGATGTCTGTGGCCCTGCATGATTGTAATCTGCCCCGCCTGCCTGACAGCGCGACTCTGTTCATAAAACTGTTACCCCGGGGCCCTTAGGAGACAGAGCAGTGATGGCCAGGGTCATCGTAGGGCGTAGTGTGCCTAGTGTGGCAGTACAGTACTGTAATGTGTGGTCTTACCACCTTAACTTTCTGCCGTGGTTGTGATGAAACAATGAGGCTCATTACGCCTTTGGCGGTGTGGGAAAAAAGTGCAGGTAATAACGTTTAGCTCAATTTTTCCAGCAGCGCCAAACTACAGCTGGAGGTAACTCCAAAAATTGCAGGTATTACCATCCGTTAATACGGACGGCAGTAATACTGGCAAAAATCCCCAATGTAGTCCTATTGGCTCCATTACATGGGGATTTACATTGGCAAACCGCCACTTGTAATCAGGTGTTATTAACATGTTGTGACTTAGCTTTACTTGCACTCTGCTTTGTATTGATGGAATGCTGTGAGTGACTGACGTCGAATGCTGAGTGAGAGAATGTTATGTTATGAGTGGTTCCATGAATGTCAGTTGAGATGATGGGGTGACTGAGAGAGGATGCCTGTGGATGTTCCTGTCCCTTTGTACTTACCTGACCTGATGTACTTGTATGATGTACATGGAGCACAGTAAAGAAGTTGATTGCTACTGCAATGATGTCAGTGTCATTCTTGGCCAGGGACCCCACGTAACATACCACCGCAGGTAATACCTCCAGTGGTAATACTACCTAACCAAGTGGTGTTATCAGTAATTCTGTTTGGTGGTATCTGGAGGATTTACCACCCGAATACCAGCAAATCATTAAGGAGCCCCAATGCCTGTGATATGTTATCTGACAGAACTCTCCCACAAGAGTCCACAGAGCCTCCCCCAAGGGGTTTGTAGCTATGTAATAGTCTCTTTCTTATTAGCAGAACATTTAAATAGAAAAAGAATCATTCATCATGTGTCATTGGAGTAATCCATGGTCTCCGACAAGAGCCCAATAAGTGTTGATGTTTGGGTAGTAAGAACTGTGATAGATGCATTGGCTTCCAAACGCAAACCTAAAGTTCCAGTTAGCAACCAAAGCTGTCCCTTCTGTCAAAACAATTAAACAATGTCTTGTTTTTTGATATGCGATTGACAGACAGAAAATGTCATGTTTGCTGCAGATTAAATATAATAACAAACAGCACTCTGGTATCAAACAATGGGCATCATTATGAGTGAGCCGGTCTGGAAATAAAGCTGCCGGTAACCTTTCCGGCAACCTTTCCGGACCAGCTCACTTAGAGTCTGCCGGTAGGGACAGTGAACTACTGGCATGCCTGACCTGCCGGGAGTTCAGGCCCCTACCAGCAGGCATTTCACTGAAGCACTGGCACCTTACTTACAGTGCCGGTGCTTCAGGGTTCCCATTCCCATGGAGTCTGATGGGGCTCCATGGGAATGAGAACTTGCCATACTGCCACTGCATGTGATATACCAGTAGCACCGGGATATCAGGCAGTGGTAACAGTAATACGGGGTTGCTGGCAACCTGCCGGATACTGGTGGGTTTTACCGGCAACCCTGTAATGAGACGTAATGCCTACAAACAGGTAGCTTATTACACAGTAACTTTTGTTGTGTCTTTCTGAAAGTACATTGGCAAAACCCAAAGGATATTCAGGTTCACGTTCATTTACATTGTTGTACTTGTAAGCTTCCATTCACTAATTTATTTATTTGGGCTATTAAGTTGCACTTGTGCCACCTATAAACCAAAAGTATTGCATTAGAGTACAGAAAGGGAGAAATCGAATATGAGGGGGGACACTCAGCTTGTTAGTATTGTTTGGTTATGTGCTCACTCATTGGCTGCCAATGACCATGCTAATCCCAATGGCCATACCCACCCAGTTCCTGCCTCTCTCCACTCAAAACACTTCCAGCTCACTTCAAACAAACCTTATCATGAAACTGTGTTTGAAAAGTGCCTGCCGTTGTTTTTTCAAAGTCGACTTCTGAGAGTTAATGACAGTAGTAGAGTGGGATACCTTTCATCAAGCAGTTCAAGTGACGGGCGGCCCACCCCTTTAGCATGCTCAATAACCCCGTTTAATTGGATTGAACCCCTATGAATGTAATGGCCCCCCAAATAATGTTAAATACATTTTATATAAACATGACAAGAACCCAGCTGTAGTGTATATAACATTTGATTTATCCGAACCCCTATACATTTAATTTATACATTTGATGACCCCCAAAAAACCCATGTATATACATTTTATATGAATTTTATATAAATTTGATCATAATCACAATGAATTTGATATAGATTTACCCATCCCCCTTAAATGTAATCGAATCCCAATAAATGTAATGACTCCCCCAAAAATACATACATTTTATATACAATTTATTTACATTTGATAAGAAGCATAATGGATTTGATATAAAAATACAACTTTGATAGCACCCCTATAGTTTGATTGGTACTATGTGCTAAATAGTCATGTGTCTATGGACGGTGTTAAAGCTATGATGCTATTAGCGGTGGGGTCTTGCAATATGGATACATACCTCTTATTGTAGCCCTCGAAAACACATGCGCTCTTCAGACTTCATGGGGCTATCCAACGCGATGTCAAGGAAACTGCAAATATGGACATCTACAGTTAAGACAAGGAGAAAATATCCCCCGGGAGCCCCAGCAAACCTGATGATAGTTATTTACCTTATTGCCTTCGGAGAAGATACAGCAGTCTTGATGTAATGGACAACTCACAGGCTTTGATGGTGGATTGTGAAGATCGGGAGCTCAGTGGGAACATGTCTACACTTTCTGTGGGCAGTCAGCAGCCTCTTATTTCGACTGTCATGGGGCGGTCTGTTGGAGATGTCATCCAAAACACTGATGTGAGTGCAGTAGAAAATCTGGCTTAATTGCGAATGTCTAACAGTACTGATGCTGTGGTTCTTGAGCAGCCCATGGGCGTAGAGCCCGGGCTATCATGTTTAGACATGCAACATGCCGAAATGGAGTCTGAAGACAATGGATACGAGTCTATGATCATGCAGAATGATGGTGTGGAGGTGGGGGGAAAGTGACCCTGACCCCCTCAACATGTGGGGAATACAGAAGGGCGTGGATTGTCGATATTGGATGTCATGCCAGCCGGTGGCTATATTTGTAAAGTAAACAGTTGTACCCTTTTACAGGTGTGACACCTAACCTGGTGTTAAAACAATGTGTTTCAGTTTTTGTCTACAGCATCTAGCTGACAAAATGGACGGCAATGAGGAGAGCTAAGCTGTAGCAGACACTGCCAAAATTTACTGTGTTTGCTTCTCAAATCAAATTGAAAACCCAGGGAATCTGAACAATAGACTGTGTAAGCAATGTATCTTGATAATGGAGACTGATAGTGTCAAATATGATGTGGTGACAACTGTTGTGACCTGGGCTGATATCCTAGCCATTAAGGGCTTTGCAGCCATAGTGGTGAAAACATGTTTAAAACAACACATTCACATATGATGCGCTGGACATAAAATTGACGATCCGCAGCAGGAGGCTCATGAATGCTTGCAAATATCCTATACAGATAAATCGTTATGCAAAATATGCTACATAAATATCTTGTAAAAATTATGCATCTAATACAGCTGTCAACTCAGCTAATGTTTGGGAAAGGGGCTTGAACAATGCATGTCTAATACATTGTGGGCTATACAAGTGGCGTATAAGCCCCTTTGAAAATGTAACAGTTTAGATGGGGGTTTGCTCTGTGTGTAAAAGTACAATTGAGAAAACTGTTTGCAAGTGAGGGGATAATGTATATTTAAGCCATTACAACAGTGCATGGTGTCTCGTAAACTGACCCATGAAGATTGAGAATGTAGATAATTTACATGTATTTATGTTTATTTGCAGGAAATAAAAAATGAACACCTGTTGAGAAGCTGCCAATTTAATGTGAAACATCTCAGAGGATGTGTACACAGGGTTGGATTAGCCCCTTGGCCTCTCGGCCCGTGGCTGAGCCGAAATCATCCCTGGGGAGTGGGGGCCGGTTTCTGCCCCCGCCTGGACCGGTTTGGAGAAAAAGAAAATGTCCTTTTCTGATTCAAACAAATCATGGTAAACCTGTGGCCTGTAGTGTGTAAAATAGTTTGGTATCCCAAGAGTCAAAACAATCATTCATCAATAATCTGTATTATTTCACATGCTCAAGAGAAAATCACTACAGCCTCATTGCACTGTACTGGTTAGCTGTAATGCTTTGAACCACAATGCATTCTTTCCATCCATACAAAACCCACAAATCACTGTGTTGATCTAACCGAAGACTTAGAACAAGAACATGACATTTTCAGCACTTCATCCATCACAATGTTTTGGTCTGCTGGAAGAACTGGCACACTTGAAGCATTTTTCAGCAGCTTACCTATCACAAACAACAGAACTGCTCTTCTGGAAGTATTAAAATAGAAATCTGCATTTTCTAATTTTGTGAGACTTTGATGTTGGATGCCAAGCAGTGAAGAAAAAAAATACATTTTCTACAATGCATTGAACTGGTACACTGTAAGGACTGAAACCTGAATGAAAACTTTCCATATCTTTTTGATAAGGATCACCTAGATAATTGGTAGAACATCTCAGAGTAAACTTCAGTTTAGTATGGAGGGTCCAGTACAGTGATTTGATACATGTAATATGGTTGAACCTCTGTAGTGAGTTAGGCACGGTACATCCTGGCACCTGCACTTCTACACATAGGGTCTTTTCAGCTGCCCATACTCAATATCATCGGGTGCTTGCAATCATTGCAACAAAAAAACAAAAAAACACTCTTTGCTCAAACCTCTGTGCTGCAGCCCTACAAAAAGAGGATTCGCTCCAGAATCATGCACAGAGAAAATGGCTGTGGATTCAAATACCAGCATAACAAACATATTTGCAAAGAGCATTATGGTGATTTGCAGGTAACATTGTTGAGATTTTCTCAAAGTATTTGATTGATTTTCATGGAACATTTGCTATATTACTATGGCGAAGTTGAGGGCCCATCGGCGAGATTTGGGAAATCATCAGATAGTTGTAATAGAGACATCATGGAGAAAAAACAACTGCAACAGCATAATTCATCAAAGCAAGGTAACACATGTTACCTTGCTTTGATGATTAATTTTCATGCATGATGTGTGCATCATAAATTATGATGCATGCATCATTCACATGCTACTGCAGCATGCAAAGTTGAGGGGCATGGCCGCCGCCAGACTGGCGGCTATCACCTTGCCACCACTCCAGGGGACACGGTGCCCCCTGGAGTGATTGTGCTGTTGTATTAATCATAAATATGTATTAGTGATATTAGTGATAAACAACCAATTTTAGAGTAGAATAAGCATCCATTTCGGACTATGTATTTTGCCTTTTGCAAGTTGCAGTAATAGAATGTTTTTTTCTGCCGTTGTCTCTGTTACGATCATCACAAGACATTCCATCTCGGTGTCCTCGGTCACTTGAAAAAATCCTTGTGCCTAAAAGCTTCTGTACAGTGAACACATATTTGACCATAGCACATCAAGTGGCCATTGACTTTATTGTGCCACAATGAATGCTTTGTTGCAATGTGACTATCTTTCCCATCTCACTGGCATGCTGTTAAGAATGTTTGTTTGCATGTATGAGGTAACGAGTGCTCAAAGTATGGGATGTCCAGTGAGTGCGCTGCTTTCCCTATTTTGCCAACCTCTGAAGCTTGAAAGTAGATACATGCAGGCTTTACATGCGGCCAACTTTGCACCAGACCTGCAGATGAACTCAACTGGCCTGCTGTTAAATCTCAGCTACCAGTTTAATGGTATCCCCTAAAGAATAATTGCTCATTTTAGTATAGCCGACATGATAGCTAAGTGGGTTGAGCGCTCGCTGCTGCGATGTGTGTGGGATCTGTAGGTTCGAATCCCAGCAAGGCCATCTCAGCCTTTCATCCTTCTGAGGTCGATAAATGAGTACCAATACAGGTTGGGTGATATTGTATGCATATTTGTTCTATAAAAAAGAGCCTAAGCGTAAGTGCTATACAATAACATATTATCATTTGGCCTTGGACATCTGCTTGCATTCACAGTAATTTGATGAGCCTATTACTATTATTACCCGGGCTCATAAAACCAGGGTACTAAAAGCATTGTTTTGGAACAGAATTTTTTTTTTTTTTACAAAAAATGGCTACAGGGGAAGGGAAAACAAAGTCCATTTTCCCTTTCAATGGCAGCCATTGAAAAGTGTTCACAGTGTGTCCATTGCCGATGTGTGAAAGAAGGTAAGTGGGGTGGAGGGGCAGGGAGGGAATTCTGTGGATGGGGGCTGAGGGGAGGGATAGACTTGCCTCAATCCCCGGCGAGGGGAGATGGCGGCCGCCAGCCCTGAGGAGGCTCAGGGTGGCGGGATTATCATCTGGTAACGGCCACGTTCTGAGCGTCCCCATTGGCTGGGAGACCATCACCCCCCCTCGCCGGGTAGTAATGATTCATAGCTATGTAATTATCCACCCAGCAGAGACATATAGGTGGGACCAGTAATCTACATTCCATGAGTACATGTTTAGGAGTCTCTATCAATCCAATCCAATATATCAATCGACATATTTGACATGCTCATTGGGCCAGGGGAATCGTTAAGTGTGCCCCCCAAAAAACCAGTAATGGAAGTTGGTTTATGCGTAGCCTAAGAATAAAGCTACGCACTGCTGCGCTTGAGCT
The DNA here is from genome assembly GCF_040938575.1 of Ambystoma mexicanum. NCBI lineage: Eukaryota > Metazoa > Chordata > Amphibia > Caudata > Ambystomatidae > Ambystoma > Ambystoma mexicanum. Next base: position 658,585,827 of record NC_090930.1, read on the forward strand.
CCGTTGTAGATGAGACTGTGTTTTTAAGTAACTATGGGAGACGCTAGAGACATATCTATAAGATCCATGGGCGTAATTATAGGGTGGCACATGGGGTTTTGTCCCCCCCAACTTCTGTGGCATGCCTTTTTGTCCCCCCCATCTTTTGGAGGGAGGTCAAGGGGGCCACAATCATCAATTATGTCATTGGATAGCGCAAGCCCGGCTGGGGTGCCCAGCAAGGCTTGCGCTGTTTCATTACATAATGCTGAGATGCCTGACAGCGACGCTGCAACACATTTAGGGCTGGGATGCCCTGTGTGGCTCAGTACCTCACTCTGTCCGGGCTGACTCAAAGTCAGCAGCCAGGGTGCTGAACTGGGTGTTGCAGGGCCTGGCGCCTGTGCTGCTACGCTAGCAGCAGCACTTCCAGGGACCGCGGCTCAGCGAATCACTTTCCGGCTTTGTGTTTGTGCGACACACAGACAGGAATTAGGAAGCTCATTCATCTTGCTGGTTTATGTCTGGAGGTGCGTGATTGCGAATAGGTTAGGTCGGTGTAACATGTGACGTGACCCGGGCGGCATTTGAAAGCAGAGCAGAGGTACTTAAAAAAATATATATGTTTTTTATTATGTTTGTGTATGTTTGCTGGGGTGCTGGGCTGCTGGTTGACCCTAGTGTGGACAAGCGTCACATTTAGAAAATGTGAGCAGAGCTCACAGTACACATTAAGGCCCCAGGTATGAAGACACACTAACAATAACACATGGTGCATTCTCTGTGCCACAGCCACAGTTCTGCAACGCCTCTAAGCTGCTAAAGCACCACCATTCTAATTTCAAAATGAAGTTGGCGGAAGGTGCGCCTTCCACAAGTAGAGTGGAAAGAGTCAAGCTGAGAAAACCTGTGACCCGAAACTGTCGAACTCTGCAAATTCTTTGAAATGAAGCTGAGTGCGATACGCCTTCCAAACATGGTGAACTTTTTTTAAGTCGTTTTTGCTTGCGGTGCGCAGAAGGAACCATATGGGATTTTGTGTTAAAAGCACACTTTTAGGAGCCCTGTATAACTTTTCCCCCTGCCGCCAAAAATAATCTTCACCAAACTGGACAAAAGTATTTCGCGTTTTCCAGACACTTTTTCTGGACGGTTTGGTGCAAATTAGCAAATGGGTGTCATGGTTCTGGTTACAGGCCAACAAAAATTGCTTCATTTATCAAACTAAGCAGGGGAGTATCCAGCATTGTAAGAGTGTGTGTGGAGGTGTGGGCGTCTGAGCAACGAAATGCACTGTGTGGAATACAACATGGTCTCAATGGCGCCCCCAAACCACCCACCCCTTCCCAAATCTACTTTTTTGGTAACATTAGTGGAAGAGGGCATTTTAACACACAACAAAAAAAATGGAACTGCAGGATAATTCCATTTGCAGGAAACACATCTATTAGAGCTTTGCCCAGGCCCTCTGAGGCAAAATACATGCAAACTTCCTAATTATTATATGGATTGCACCAACAGAAGTGATTCACAGAAAAGGACATTGCAAAGAGCATCATCAGTCTTTGATATTTGGAGGCACCATGGAAGTGACTTTAGAATAAGCTGCCATAAATAAGCCAAGCTTTGTGGTGCAAAATACCTAAATTGCACTATTGTTATATGTGGAGAAACTCTATAGTAATTAGGCTTTTCCATTATAATACAATGATACATTAACATAAGCTTTGAAGTGAATCAGAGTCACTTGCAGAGCTGCTGATAAGGGACAATGGGGGTCATTATGACCCTGGCGGTAGCCATGCCGGTAAATACCAGCATCTCTGCTGCTGGAGTCATGAATTTACCGGCACCAGGCGATGGGGACTTGCTGGGACATTACAGCCCCGGCGGAGCCGGTACATCCCCATTGCCGGGTGCCGGTAATTATTACTCCCCATTCCCATTTAAGTCCCACTGGACTCAATGGGAATGGGGAGGCCGGATGCATTGGCACCATACATGAATGGTGCCACTGCATCATCAAGGTCTTCTAGCGGGTGCCGGTCTGCCCGCCAGGTCAGACCTAGTGGCCGGAAAGGCACCCGCTAGCAGAACTCTTTGTTTGCCGGTCCGGTAACAACAGTCCCTGTAACTTACGGGCACCATTGTTACTAGACCGGCAAACTTGTAATGAGGCCCAATGTGATTAAATGATTTGCTCAGGATCACACACTTGGTTAAATGGTGAAACTGGGATGTGGACAATTTTAAGCAACTGCGCACATCTTTCCAGGTTTAGTGGATATAGATATTTATTAAGGTTTTGCTTTGCATTTCATGTGCGTAAATAATTATTTATAGCAATGCCTTGGAAGCAAACCACATTACATAATAAACTAGCCTTTCATAGTAAACTAACCATACACTATATTGATTGTCATAGAAATATGTTGAGCAATGGGAGTATGTCTTTAGTTTTATTCTCTGCATTCTGCATGCAAAGTCACAATAGCATCATGTAGATTAATGTGAGCCTATCAAATTTCCCTTTTGTTTTAAAGCCATAGTCATTATTTCATAAACCATGCAACATTATGCACCCTTCTCACCTCTGATCACTCCCTCCCATTCACATTTCTAAAGGGACAAAAGTCCCTGCTAATAGTACACCCCTGCCTCCCATCAGTGCCTAATGGCTCACATTGTAATGCTCTGTTGATACAGAGCATTGTGAGGACCTTCTGCTGCCCGCAGGTCCTTGGGACTTTGTCCTGGCAGTGGGACACCTCTACTATTCGGAACGCCATTACCATTCGGAACGGTTAAGGTGTCCTGCTGCCAGGACAGTGAGCGTGCTGAGCAGGAATTGCTCAGCACACATTGTCTTGCCAGCGGTACACCTTTGCCGTTGGGCGTCCTCTTTGAGGTGCTGAACGGGAGGGGTGTCCCAATGTCAAATGTCCCCATCTGGCTCTTAAAAGAGCCACAGGGGGCAACTTGCCCCCTGCCTCTCCTGCTCGGTACTCCACTGCTTGGAGCCATTTGAACACAGGAAAACATACCTTAATTTTAATCAGTCAGAATCTTGTAGAAAAAATCTATCAACACGTACACATATAAGGTGCTGTGCCGAACCCGAGTTTGGAGATATATGGCATTTAAAAATTGATACCAAGTATACTTGGTCACCCACTGCACTGCATTAGCCGATGGCTTCTGCCTTTGAATGAAAGAAAAAATCAAGGGAATTGGATTGCTGACATTGCAGTGAATCTGTTGCTTTCGGCCACGGCTTTATAGTCCAGCTAGGTCAAGTCAATTTAGCCCAACATTTCAGGAATCAGGGGTGATAAAGTCTGGTCTGCTTAATGGACGTTACGCCACTGTGTTATTGTATATGTACATATTCATGTGTGCACACAGTGTATGTCAATAGATGTGCTGTGTGCATTTGTGCGTGAGTGTATGCAAGCATATGTGTGTTGACCTTTGTGTCTGAATGAATGTTAAATAATGCATTGTTTGTATGTTCTATTGGAATTAAGTTTGTGAATGTTATGTTGTGTCACTGGGTGCATGGCAGGCCGGCTGAGGATGTGTGGGGGCCCAATTGAATTTTTTAAATATGCCACCAGTCTTATGAAAGTTATTACAGAGCATCAGCAATGGACTCTTGTGGTGCAGTAGTCTAGTGTTATCCCTCAGGGATTTAGGTTGTTTGACCGAGGTACAAAATGACGGCGGAATTGACCGTAGTCATTTTCACTGCAAATAAGTTTTTACCTTGGTACAAAAAACCAAACCCATGTCCCCCCAAACCACCAGTACACCCATTAACCCCCCTTAACTTACCTTTTCTCCATCTGCCGCCTCTCCTGTACCCTGCAGCATCAGGTCCATCCATCTAACGCGGGTCAGATCTGACGCTGCAGGGTCCCATTTTCTTCTTTTTTTTGTTGGGTCCCCTACCACCAATGCAGAGGACACACCCGCAACCGCCAAAGCCAAAAATACCGGACATGGGGAGCGAGGGACACACCCACAACCCCAGCTCTTCATGTTTGGTTGCTTCGGCTTCGAACTAATGGTGGAGACCGAATTCAGTCAAATCTACCATTCGACCAAATTTTTTCAAACAATTTGCCAGAAACGATCCCTAAGAGACAACATCGATCCGCCCTCCCTCTACTCCACCCCTTGACCCCCCAACATTTTCAGCAAAGTTACTCCACTGATAAGATCTCAATGTCGATGGCTGAGTATAATTATGAAACCAGTCCCATTGATCAATCTTCCTTCTAAACAGAGCTTTTATAACCTCATATTTTGTGCCCAGTTTAAAATTAGGGTGCCAATGTATAGTCTTGTATAACTGGATATTCATGTGAGTAAATTCCCTTCCTACACTTTTTTATTTAGTCCCAGTGTCAGTCCCAATTATTGACAGCAGTTTGCATTTCAGGTTGGAGTTAGCCTTTAGATGAAGCCCATCTTGTCTAGCAAGCAGTTGTCCCCTCAAGGGAACCAGTCCCAACTCTAGTCTTAAATATTCTATTGACGTATTAGTAGGTAATTTCAAATATCCCTTAAGTCTATCCAGCCATCTCAGTTCCGTCATTAATAATGCCTCTAGGCCGGTTACCAGTCAATTGGTCGAAAACATTTGGTCGACCAAATGGTGTCGACCAAATTGCAGTCGACCAGTTTGTTGTCGACCAATTGACCGGACACCCTCTAGGCCATAAAGGACCATTGGGCAAAAACGTTGCCGGTAGAGGGTAAGTATCCCCTCCAGAGAGTAAACAGCCATTTGTCATCCAAATGTATCTATCATATTGGTCAACCGAGGGCCTTTAGTAATTTTGACCTCTATGATATGGTTATAGGACAAACACAGGTTTATTTCTAGGCCCAAGTAGGGGTACTTATCGACATACTATACGTTTCCCAGGCTAGTAGTAAGGGTACGGCGGTTAACCTTCTGCACTGAAACCTGATAACCTTTGTTTTGGTCATGTTAATGATCAGATAATTTTCAGTTGCGTATATGACCAAAACTTCAAACATATCCTTTTTACCGCTATACGTACGGTTAGGGATAACTAAGTCTTCAGCGTATAGTAGTCCGAAGATAGGCACACCTCCTATTCTAGGGCAACATTCTACTACCTTATCAAAGCACAACTGTAAATCTACCAAGTATAGATTATACGACAGGGGAGCCAAGACACATCCTTGTTTGACTCCCCTGTTAAGCGGGACTGAAGTGGCCATGGTGCCAGAGTCATCTAGCCTGACACGACCTGACGTGTTCTCGTGTAGGCCCTTCAAAATGCATCATAGCCACCTAAGGCAACCCCAACCGTCCAGTTTTCCCATAATTTAGTATGACAAACACAGTCAAAAGCTGACCAGAATTCAATAAAAATGACATACAATGCAGGTCCATCCTTGGATGCCGTTCTACGGAACATGATATCAAGTGCTGTGAGTAGTGGAGCTACCGGGGCTCAAGCCAGTTTGTGTAAAGAGGAGCACATTTTTTTCATCGACACAAGCTTGTAGGTGTCTCAGGACCAAGGTCGAGAATATCTTACCCGTTACGTCCGGGAGGGATAACAGTCTATAATTATTCAGGAGCAGTCTATCTCCCTTCTTGTAAATAGGTAAGAGAATCGCCTGTTGCCACGGGGCTGGTATTTCCTGGGCTAGCAAACCCTATCAAAGAAGATTTTTAAGAGATGGGCCCACCCAATAGGGTCTTCTTTTAATACAATACTGGCCAGTCCATTTGGACCTGGTGCCCTGGAACTCTTGCGTGTCGAAATAATCCCTTCTATATGCTCTGTAGTTATCATCAGGGGCCATCCGCCTGGGCAGTATTCCACACACGCTACATTTGTGTTACTTCCAGATCTATCCTTTAGGTACAGTAGCCACTCCTTTTCCTGAATAGGGTTTAATATTTGTTTCATTTCATTGCCCTTGGCCCGAGTCAAAATCTGCCAAGTGTTTCTACTGTTTCCACTTTGTAGCCCATCTATCATACTTTGCCAATTATTGTTTTTGGCTGAGAATCACCAACATTTTAGCCATTGCCTCTACTCCAACTTGATCACCTTTATCTGCCTACTCTTCTTCTGTAATAGGCCGCCAGAACCTCGCAGCCTTCTCATCTTTCCCCTCTTTACTCTTTTAGCATCAGGTATAAAATCTATCGGTATGCTTATCAACAACAACCAGGTTCTCACGTCGATCCACCCCAGTTGTTGTTGCTAGTTGTTGTAGCCAAACTTCTATTTCGTTACCAGTTGCAAAATCCATCCACTCAGTATCACCAGCTAAAGCATGAGTAAACAATTGGTTGGCCTTAGAAACATGTCTCACTGTCCAGCAGATGCGGTTACCTACATTATTAGCGCGGCCCCCACTGCAGCTCAGAGGGTTAAGAGGAGCCTCAGGGCAGTCCAGGGTTAAGACCAGGATGACATGATCACTAAAGCAGTTTCGTTCCACTTTTAGTTCACTGATTTTTAACAAGCATGCATTGTTACCAAAGAAATAATCAAGGGTCGCTCTGCTGTTGCCAATGCCCCATGTGTATTGTCCCGGCACGTCCCCCACCTTTCTACCATTCCACATCGTTAGCTCCCAATTTCAGAGAAACTGAACCCATTGGGTACCTTTACTGTTGCACTTTTTTGCAGCATTTGGCATTTTCTTTTTACAACTTTACGATAAGTGTGGCACTCATGGTCATCAGTACATCGCGCATCAAAATCTCCACCTAGCAAAGTTATCTGACTATCACATGATCTGGACCAATCGGCTAATACATCACCAAGGGGATCATATATTCCATCCAGAGTACTGCTATTAGGAGGGAAGTACATATTCACAATCAACATACTTAATCTGTCTCCATCGTTGCCCAGCCTTACTTCGACCACCTAAATAATTCTGCTAGCTGGGGTAATTTCGAGGTATCGAGATGTTGATGCTTGTCTGACACCTAATACAAGCCCCCCATATGGTCTACCACAGGGACCCCTTTTGGCCTTAACTTGGAATACATGATACCGCTCAGAAACATGGCCGATTCTGGCCACGTTTCGTGTAGAAGAAATATATCATACTTAGCGAGCAGGTGGGCTGACCCGTCTTTACTCATAAAGTGGCCATGGCCCCTTGTGTTCCAACTAGCAACAACATAGCTTCAGTGCCCCATATGCCTTTGTTCCCCCTGAGAAACTGAATCCTCGTAAGGTTGAGCCCAGTGTGCCCCCTTAACCCACATGCCACTCGTGTTTATATCCTCTTGAGGTTGCCTCAAATGTGTCGTCTTTCTCCCAGCCTTGATGTTATCATGGAAGGGGTGGACCGTTGGGTAACCCCTCTAGGATAGCACAGGGGGCCTGGCGAGAAACCTGGTATCCTTATTGGTATACCCGTACCAGGGGAGCACCACAGGCCTGAAATTTAGACATCGGGTGATCATAACACACCGGCAAATTATAAACAAGGGGTTGCACGGTGACAGCCCATGTGCATATTAATGATACTGCTGATGGTGACACAAAGTTTATAAGTACCCAGTTAGCCGCACTGTCCCATGAAGGGAGTTCAATTTGTAGCATATCTCTACTGCTAATAGATGACAGTCTAGGGATATTCATCCAAGTCCGCAGGAGAACGGAGCGGTTCAAGAAAGGACATTCAGGTGGAATTTGCTCAGCCAGGGATCAGGGGGGGGCTCACCAACGGCTACAAAGATACTACCCTTTACAGGGGGCTCTGCACCACAGCGTCCAGCCACTTGTTCTCGAGGCTCATCTAATTTAAGTGCCTCATCTGCAAGTGAGCTGCGACTTTGGGGCTGTGTCGAATAAGCATCAATCCCAGTGGCTACCGCTCTTCTCTTCAGCCCCTCAGGCCCACCTTTATATTCGGATATTTTTTGCACGTGGTTGAAAGTAGCCTTCGCAGGGGGCAATGGAGGCTTGAAAATAGAGAGGGTGCACTTGTCAAGTAGACCTCTCAACATTACTTCTCTCGTCGTTCCATCGCCCTGAGCCTTAGTGACTGTTTTTGGCCCACAATGGAATCATGCGCCCCTCTCACTGGGCATCGGCCTGGCATTAGGCTAGTTTTACACGAGAACGTAACCTGTTTGGGGACATGTTGGTCGTCTCCCTTATGGCCTCCTAATGGGGCTGCATTATCACTTAAGGGAGACAGGTGATTTATCATTGACAGTTCTTGCACAGCGTGTCAAGGGCATCTTCTTCGTTACAGGAAGAAATAGATAAAGAGTCGTGGTTGGAGAAGGCACAGGAGGGAGCGGTAGGTCTCCGGCCATCCAAGATGACCATAGGTCATTTCACTGGGATATCGACTCTCAGTGTAGGTTTTATAGTTAAGCCCTGATCACTTTTTGTCCCGTTCTGTAAAGTCTCTCCTTTAGTTGTTTCTTGCAGTGCCAAAGTGGTCTCAGAATACGAATCCAAGATAAAGCCAGCAACTTTGGCCGTAATAGATTTTAACTGCAATTGGTCAGCAGCAATATCAGTACAAAGTTTACAAAGTCCTTCCACTTTGGCTAAAATCATGTCAAACCGCAGAAGAATGACTTCTATGTCTGCCTGGAAGTCGACTCTTTGTTAGGATATCGAGGATCCCTCTTTAAAATTGTCAACCTCTACTTAGTCAGACCTGTTAGCCAATGCTGCCAGATTTGGACTGCTAGACAAGTCAACACCACTAGCATTGTTGGTCTGCACTGTATTGTTCTCCACAGAATTGCGTTTAAGTGTTCTGCACATGTGCAGCAGTGATCCATTATTATCGATCGAAGAAATAGGGCTTAGGATACGCTTATCAAAATCTTCATTGCCCCGTAATTCAGGCTCGTCAATAGGAAGTGCAACTGTCCACTTCAGGCGGTTCGTTTGAGCGAGGAGAAGTGCTTAACTGGTCAACCCTGGACTGGACAATTGGTTGACAGCTCGACGGTAAAGATAGTCTTCTTTTACTGACGACATCGAAGAAGCTCGTTAGCATGGACTGAGAAATTGCCATGGTGGGCCTCGCTGTCGGGGTTGCCTCTTTTTTATCCTTATTTATAATTGGTTTGTCCGAAAGGCTCCCTGCTAGGCCCACATGACTCCTAGGGCGTTTCGCCACCTTTGTCACACTGCTCCACAGTCCCTGTCTGCAATGGTGTTTTAGTTTCATCTTAGCCGAATTGAGTAAAACAGGCACACACAGAATGGAAACTGTTGCAAGATCCACAGGGCGTGTGGGAGCTGGAGGCTGTTCTTGTGTCAATTACCGTGGGCGGTATAGCGTCCCGCTCCCGGGGCACCGGGGTTTGATGCTGCTTCCAGAAACAGCTGATAGGCTGCAAACACACAGCAGGCTGGACCAGAGGCAGCACCGTCTGGTAGCTGGATCACCAGCTTGTCTTGTAGTGCTGGAGGCACCCAGCATACCTTTGCCTCGGTGCTGTGTGCACACAGCCCGAGGCTGGGACCCAGGCCATGATCACACAGCAAAACAGTCACACCAATGACACACAGAGACAGGAGTTGCTGCTAACTGGGTCTCCACTGCAGTGCCTCACGTGCCTGCACTTGCCCCTTTTATTAACATGCATGACGTGGTTAATGACTCGTTTCCGGCCATGAACAAACACGCCCCTAGTTAAAGGGGCAACACACTACACACCTCCTTTATTATAACGAAACCAAAACAAACATTAACAATGGCCCTGTGACCGAGCCTGCAACGTTGGTGCATTCCAGTCCACACACCCGTACTAAACCACGGCAGCCCAAAACAAACTTTTGGCACAGGAAACATGAGTGCTTCCCAGGCCGAGCGCCCGCTCGAGGCCCGGTGGCTGTGCTCTATATTCCTGGATCAAACTGTCCGGCCTGGAATGCCGCTTTCCGGTTGAGAATCCTTCGCTGGGGCTGCCGCTTTCCACTTGTACTGCCACAGGACAGAAGGAATACATCCTCTCCCTCATCATCCTTCGCATGCTCATAATGCCTCTGCTGATTTTCTGCCACCTGGACCACTGCGGCTGTGAGCGGTTTCTTCCCCGTAGTTTGTCTCCCTTCCTCCTTGGATTCTGGCCGGCGCCGGGGCTAGGCATCCCTTGCGAAATGACCCTCTTTTCCACACCTTCCGCATGTGTGTCCTTTGGCTGGGCACTCATAAGTGCGCAGCAAGTCCCATCCACACTGAGGACCCATGGTGACCATCTCTTTCCGTGGCCGCTCCCCTCTTCTGGCTGGTTTACTACCGTGCCATTTGCCCACGGCACACACATCCTCCAACTTCACCCGATGCATGGGCTCTTCCAGCTTGATGTACTGCCTAGAGATGTGCCTGACCGGTGCACGTACCTCCGCCAGCTCCTGGGCATGGCCCAGTACCAGAATTCTGTCCAGACTTAGCCCTGGCTACCTGAGAACCTGGTTGTTGCTGCAGCTGCTGGCTGGACCGCCGCACACACGTGGCCACCCCGCCTTCTTCCGTGGTCTTTCTTTCGTTTTCCTTTCTTTTTTTTGAGGAACGAGCATGCCCCAAAACGCAGCTCGTTCCTGCTCACTCCGCGGCCCTGCCCTCTGGGGACTTCAGGCCACACCCAATTTCCTTGTGTGGGGACGCCGCACCACACCCTCACGGGTCACCAAGCAGCCCCTCGGCAGCCCGTGCCACTCGACAGCACGGGGTCCCAGGACCAACTTGTCGCCAATGTAGCATCCCCCTCCTGGGGGACCGGAGCAGGACGCTGCTTCCAGAAACTGCTAGTAGGCTGTGAACATGCAGCAGGCCGGACCAGAGGCAGCACCCTCTGGTAGCTGGATCACCAGCTTGTCTTGCAGCTTTGGGGGCACCCAGCACACCTCTGCCTCGGCGCTGTGTGCTTAATTGATCGGCGTGGCCTTGCTCGCGGTGTGCTGAGACCCAGCACACCGCAAGCAAGGCCACGCCAATTAATGAAGCATTAGAGGCACTCGTCCACCCGGCCCTCCATGGACTGCAGTGACTGCCTCGCAGCCGCCTCTCCGCGAGAGCAAAGGGGTTTTGTTGATAGGTTCCCACCCAGTAGAAAGTGAAACCAGACCAAAAACGAGCCAGGTGCCTGCAGTGACTGCCTCTCAGCCGCCTTGTGCAGTGTGCGTATTATGTAAAGTCACTATGATGAATGAATGGTTAGCATAAGGGTACAGGTTGGCTCGAGCATGAGCAGCAAATCCAATGTCAAGAAGTGACATAAGCTGCTGCCTGGGTGAAAAAGTTTTGCTTGGCAGCACCCCCTCCTCTGGTGCCTATCTCCTGAGCTGGTAGGGTGCAAGCTTGGGAGGGTCCTTTGAAAGTAGCCCTCTGCCTTTCCAGCTCCTTTAATCAGATGGTGTGTCTTAGTAACAAATGAAAGATGGGGGCTGTTGGAAGTCTTTGGGATAAATATGTTGTGACTCATGCGCAAGGGAGTAGACGTTCTCTGTGGGATTTCTGTGGCGAGTCACCTTTGCTGCAGCTCTCTAGGACAAAGGGGCATTGAGAACATGCCATTTGAAAATACCAGACTTTAAGACTTGCCAGTGTTTAAGTTTTAATAGATGCTTCAAAATGCCAGGACACGTGATTCGTTTAACTATGCGGGGAACTATTCCAAATATGCCGTCTAGGGGCCAGAAAGTAAAGGCTCATCTCTTAGTGCATGGTGTAGAATCAGCTTCGAGAAAATGAGGCAACTGCATATAAGCCTCATGGGCATCTGGGTTGTCCACTGGCCCCTGTACTTGGGGTAGCTGTTACGAGCATGCGCTGTCCAACTCTTCTGCAAAAGCATCACTGGTTGTGGTATCTGCATGCTGGCACATTTGCTGGCTGTGTCCATTACAACTGTTGTTATCTCGTAAAACTAGGCAGTAGCACTCAACCTTTTGTGTCGCCAAGGTGGTGTGAAAATACCCGATTTTATTTTGGGGCGGTCGAACGACCATTGAAGTGAATGGGCCTATAGGGGGCTTGGTGGGTGAGGCAGCGATACCAAGGGCAGTACAATGTGTTGATAGCACTCCAACCCCAAAATGGGTGCAAATAGCTTTATTTTACTTGTTAAAGTGTGCAGAAGCTGTTTCACAAGTTAAAACAAGCATTGGCAAGGCCGACTGTTTGGGCTTTTGTGTAGGCATGGGAAAGGGTACTTGCCAGGCACAGCCGTAGTGGTATAAACTGGCCATTGATGGTAGCAGGTGCAAAATGGGGCAAGTACCTGGGCATCAAATAGCACTGCCTGGCAAATGCCTCATACACACAAGCCAAACCGGTTGGCTTTGCCAATGCTTGTTTTTAAAACGGCTACAGTGAAGGACACGCAGAGTATTTATAAATAGTGGCTGAAGGCTGACCTGGTATGACATTTTTATTACACCAGTAGTGGATGTCAAACGCCAATTAAGTTAGTAACTCTCAGAAGACTGCTTTGAAAGAACACTGGTAGGCACTTCCAGTGCAAACTTTGATAGTAAGGATCGAATAAAGCGAAATCAAAGAGTTCCCATGAGGAGGTGTTTTGACCAGGGAACAGTGGGAACTGGATGGGAATGGTCCTATGGATTAGTATGGGTATGGCCAGTCAATGGGTGGGCAAACAACCAAACACCACCTGCAGGCTGTGTCCCTCCTCATATGCCATTCCTCCCTATCTGTGCTCTAATGCAATATACATTACATTAAAATAGCATTTTATATGAATGCGTGCAATCCTACTGTTTGACACTTCCATTGTCAGAAGTACACGAACGCTCGCATTGTTGCATTTTTTCTCTTGGATCACGAGGGCGATTACAGCCTGCGAGGAAGGAACCTGCCTTTGGACCTTCTGCCAACCTGAATTTACACAGTAAGGCTGTGTTATGACACCCACAAGGTTCACCTTCTCGTTTGCCTCAGCAGGTCTCCCGCGCATAGGCAGCAGTGTGGAAAGCTCGCAGTACTCTGGACGACTCCAATCCTTCTTACCCAGCATCTGAGCTGCATCTCGCACCGGCACCAAGTCCACAAACGAAATCCCCAGAAGTGCCCAGAGACAAGTCAATTTGTGCACAAAAAATTACGTACAAACGGAAGCTTGTCATGCAGTCTCTGCTTGTATACTTGTTTCACTTTGAAAACTCACAGGGGTCCCTTTTGCACATAAACAGGTTCGCCAGACCTCAGCAATGATAACAAGGCCACAGCTATAATTGAACGGAATTATACTTACTTTATCATCAGGGCCGCGCCTTGCCCCGCGTTTTGCAAAGACGCATCTGTGGGTGTGCTCGGCTCTGCAGTGATTCCGTTCCAACAGTAGCACATGCAAGGTTCTGATGATTTCCACACACACATCAAATAGTTTTCCTTCCTAGAAGAGAGTCAAGTTACAAGAATCCTGATATATAAATGCATTGCTTGCAGAGACTGCTCGCGGACCACCCCCTTGTGTTTGTTGCAATAGTGAGAGAATCAGCAAGTGGCAAAGCGACTCTGTACATGCAGACCCTGTGGTGTTCATTTTCTGTTTTAGACATGAGGAAGAGAGAACTAGCTCTGCGCCGTAAAAATAAGAAGTATTTCGGCAAGGCTGGGTACTTCCACGGACTCAGCTGTTCTTTTCAATTCCACTTAAATAGATTTAAAGTCCTGAATATATTTATTTCGAAACTACAAACAGGAAAGACAACATAAAGGGCCTCATTATGAGGTGGGCAGTAAAGGGTTAACGGCGCCGGTAAAGGTGCCGGAGCCGTTAACCCCTTACCACCCTATTACAAGGTCTGCTCGCGGTGTTGAACTGGATATTAAATTATGCCTCCTATTATAACGATTGTATGTATATTGGCCTACGCCAAGTTGCTTAAAATTGTACGCGGATAACTCTCTACAGCAAGGTCTTGACCTTAGAAATTGATGTAAGCCGCCATCTTGAATCAAGCCTCCATTTTAGGTTAGAACCGCCATTTTAGGGTTTTGTACAAAGTCACCCTGTAATCTAAAATGGCCGTCTCATGTGCTCTTGTTCTTGCCTTAACCTCTTCAACCTCTGTAGGAGAGTTAATGTCCAACCTGCCTTCAGGCTACATGTTAGGGTCATGTAGACCTTGTCCTTTGTTGACTTCGGGAGCAGGGGATTACTTGAATCAGCAATGGTAAACTACAAGTATACAAGAACAGTAAAGCTATCCAAATACGATATGTGAAACATTTGTTTGATCTGTATTAAAACGATACGTAAAGAGTGTAACGTTAAATTAAAGAATAATGGAGTGCGTTAGTAAATGTATTCAAAAGTAAACTGCATGCACGAGATATGTAAATTAGGAAAGTGAACCTGGCGTGACCCTAGCCCAATGTATTATTAACTTGTAAAGAGGCTGGACATCATTTTTACAAATTGTATAAATGCGCCGATGTCCAGCTAGGAAATTCTGTTCACTGCTCACATTGAACCCTGCTGGTGGTCTCTGTGATGTATTGACGGCCAAATAGCTATTTGTGTACTTTGTCGAATACTGTTCAGTTTTGTAATAAAGATTCTGGGAATCTTTACAGGCCCGTGTCGGTGTATTTTCCTTTGCCTGGTGTAACAGCTGTAATATTGTATTTTTTCTGATTCCACAGCGGGACCCGCTCTGGACACCTGATTTTACCAGACGTCCTTAGCGGGTCCCGCAAGAGTCCCAGCATGCTAAAAACGGGCCCGTCATTAACGGGCCCGTTGTTAGCATGCTCCCCATTCCAATTGAGCCCTATGGGCCCTCCAGGGTCGGAATGACCCTGTATTTCCCCATTCAGGGGACCCGGACCCGAGTTTGGAGGTAGCCATGTCCTTATTAAGGGCATGGCTACCTCCAAACTCGTAATGTGGCCCAAAATGTTCATGCTTCAGTTTCTCAGATTTCTTTTTTTTTAAATATGTTTATTTTAAACCAAGGCAGAGTGTCAACAATACAAAATAAGCTGGCTTTATACACAGGTTCCAAAGCAGTAAACATTTTTTCCGAACCACAACCATTCCCTCCCCCGCAGCCCACGGCTAGAAATGTCTCTCAGTGGTATGTGCACTGTCTCTGTTCCTGCCGTGTTCCCGCCTCAGGGAGCGTCCCTGTCTCCCAGGGTCCACCGGGTGTTGGTAGGCTTATAAGTCAGTGCCGGAAATTTTAGATCATATTCCAGTATTGGGGCCCAGGTGTTCTCGAAGCGATGGAGAACCCCGGCCTTTGCCGCTGTTACCTTCTCCGTGATCAAAATGTCCCATATTTTCCCCCATCACTGGGACATGAAGGGGCCCTCTGTGGTCTTCCAGGAATGGGCTATTACTATTTTCCCGGCCAGAGGGCATTGAGTTAGCAATTTGGCTCGAGTTCCGGTGCACGGGTAGGCCTCGGGGACCGGGACCCTCAGAAGGACAGGTCCAGGCTCCAGGGGGAGGGCGGTTTGAGTGATCTGTTCAATTGTTGAATTTTTGGACATGTGCACCACATGTGAAAGAAGGAACCCGGCCTGCCACGCCCCCTCCAGCAGGTGTGATCAAGGGGGTGGTTCATGTGATGGAGTCTGAGGGGGGAATAATACCAGCGCAGCAGCACTTTGTATGCGCACTCTCTGTTGGTGACCCAGGTGGAAGCTGTATGTACTCGGGTCCAAATGTCCACCCAAGTTTGGTCCTCGATCGGGTGTCCCAAGTCCGCCTCCCACTGGGCCATGCATTGTGTTTTTGAGATGAGGAAGTCTCCCAGGAATAGACTGTATAGAGAAGAGATCCAGCCCCGAATTGGGAGGTCCTTAAGAGTTAGTTTGAGGGGAGTGAGAGGGCGTGTGGCTGCTTGGAGGGTTTGTGGGGGAGAACACCAATGCTGAAGCTGGATATACGTGAATCTGTCTCTTTCCTGGAGCTGGAACTTCTCCTTGCATTGTGCGAACATGCAGAGGAGGTTTCCCACATACAGCTGACCTAGGGTTTCAAGGCCTCCCGCAATCCAGTTCTGGAAAATCCGGGGGTTCGATCCAGGCGAGAAGGATGGATTATGGAAGATTGGCGAAAGGGGGGTCAGGCCCCTCGGGATCTCCTTATGTTTCAGTGCCTAGTCCCAGGAGTTCAGGGTGTGCTTGGTCGCCAGCAAAAGTCCTTCCCAGCGATCCCTGAGGGGGGGTGGTATATGTGGGAGGAACCGGAGGGGGAGCGGCAGCCGTGATTGTTCCAATTCTACCCATTTGGGGCGGTCCGTGGGTATTTGCCAGGCACTGATGTGTGCCAGTTGTGCTGCCACCCTGTAGGATCGCAGGTTGGGGACGCCCAATCCGCCCAATCTTGCGTTGCCTAACTTTGTTTCTGAGGGGATCCTGGCCTTTTTTCCCCACCAGATGAATTGGAGCATTTTCCTCTGTAAGTCGGGGAGGGCGGGGGCAGGGATTGCGACAGGGAGGGAGGAGCAGGCGTAAAGAAACCTTTGGAGTAAGTTCATCTTACAGACCGTTATGCGTCCCATCAGGGAGATTTGCTGGGTCGCCCACCGTTTCAGGTCGCCCTCCAGTTCTTTAAAAAGCCTGGGGAAGTTGGTCTGATATATGTCTTTCGGGTTTGTGGGGATGTAGACCCCCAGGTAGGGGATTGCCCTTGCTTCAGTTTCTCAGATGTCTGTTGCAATCTAGGTCATTTCTTTATTTTTCATGCTATGGTACGGCTCTACACATACACAGCCCTGTGTATCTGGGGTGACTAGAATGTACCTGCTTCAGTGTCACATGTGAGGTGTTCATCTGTCAGTTTAAATCTACTAAGTGGCTCAAGTGATATAAAAACGAGGAGGCTGGCCAAAATAAAACAGTTTAACTGTAGTGCATTATCACTGGGCAATGGGTTCAAGACCACTATACTTGTAATAATGGTGAATGTATTATGATTTCACAATAAATCAGCCCTCATTTCATTGCAAGTATACTAAGTGGCTGAAGTGCTATAAAAACGAGGAGGCAGTGCAAAATAAAACACCTTAACTGTAGTGCATTATCATTGGAAGATGGGTTCAAGAGCCGAGTTCAACAGGGACCACTAGTTGCAGCCTTTGGTACTGCTTCCTTGTTAATCAGGTGATCTTTGTTTCAGTGTGACTTCTAGATACAGCCTCCGCTACTGCACCCTTATAAACTAAGTCGAGGACCTCTATGAGCCTGTGGAGTTGAAATGTTTTACATCAGATGAATCTAGATTCACAGGGACCACTAGTTATGGATTGCAGTACTGCGTCCTTAGAAATAGGATAATTGTACCATTTGGTAGCAAACTCTTGAGCCTAGTTCCACCGGGACGTCTAGTTGCAGCTGTGGTACTGCACCCTTGTAAATCAGATCAGCAGACTTCCAAAGGGACCACTAGCTGCAGTCTGTGGTACAGCAATCTTGCAAATCAGAGGAGCATAGTTCTACTGAGACAGCCAAGCCAGTAGTATTGCCCCCTGGTAAATCCGATCAGCAGAATTTGATAGGGACCACTAGTTGCAGGTGTGGTACTGCACCCCTGTAAATCAGATGAGCTTTCTTTACTGCTCTGCATATGCACAGTCATGAGTATTTCGGTTGACCGGAAGTGTCCCTGCATCAGTGTCACAGGAGAGGTTTTCATCCGTCAGTTTAAGTGTACTAAGTGGCTCAAGTGATATAAAAACAAGGAGGCTGGCCAAAATAAAATAGTTTAACTGTAGTGCATTATTTTTGGACAACGGGTTTAAGAGCACTATACTTGTAATAATGGTGAATCTAATATGATTTCACAATAAACTAGCCCTCATTCAAAAAAATCATAACAAGCTCCCAAAATGTAAAGTACTCAAGCTATTTTAAACAATGTGTCATTTTATTTGAAAGATGCATAGTATGTTTCCCATTCAAAGATGGCCGCTAGTTTTGGCTTGTTACCAGAGAGCTTCCTTAGAGACAGTCATCCAAGATGGCTGCCTCCATGTAAGACCTCAAAGTGGGTCGGATTAGCCATAGGTATCAGCATGGCTAGGGGATGGGGGTGGGAGGGATTCAATAACCTAACAACTGTGTATCACTCCTCAAATGTCATCTCCATTGGAGAAGCATTAAAGACCCTCATTCAAAGCTCATATTTGAAGCTATTAGACTAAAGCTCCTGTTTTAATGACAATAGTTTTGGCTTAAAGGTAGCGCTTTTAGTGCCACCTAATAGCCCAACTTACTAAAAACGACAGAACAAATGGCTGTCTGAGGCAGGGGGTGAAGGGGGAGAGGGTTGGCGTGGTTGGACAGCTGCTGTCCCTTCTCCATTTCCCTGGTGGCCATGTTTCAGAGGAGGCGATCAGCAAAGGGAGGCAGGTAAGTGGTTTAGGTCAAGGGCAGGATTGTGGGCACCTTTTCGCGTGGTGGAGGGGTTTAAGAGCAGGTGGAGTTTATGACAGAAGTGCAGAGCCAGAACAGGGCAGAGAGTCTGAGGAACACTCAGCTCACTCTAAACGCAGGCTTGAATCAATAGCTTGAGCCTGCAGTTTGTTCACCGGAGATAAGCAAGGCAGCATGTGCCATACACACCAAATGAGACTAACATTTCCATGCATGAATGTGAAAGCACTTGAACGGAGAGAATTGTTTCGCTGCAATGCTTTGTGGTTTACAGCTTGTGGTTCTTGTTAGGAATAAGAAGCTTCAAATGATTTACGATGCAGCAATCAGAGCTTCAGTAAACCTTTTGGGAGTGGCAGTCAGAAAATTCTCTGTCTAAAGTAATTCCATTTGTTTGGCAATTGGAATACTTTTATGCTTGATGCTTGAACTGTTGGGAGTTCAAGACTTTTCTGACAAAAACAATGGAAAAGAACTGCTAAGTAAGAAGATATTCTCCTTCCTACTGGATTTTTGAAGTATTTGGATTTGCTTAAGTCCTAATTGGCGACAGGGAGTTGGGGAACGGCCCTCGTAGAAAATAAAAATACAATTTTCATGTACCAGCCATATATTTAAGAATACTTCTCAGGATCCAATTTTAAGTCATTTTAAACACAGTGCAATCTATTGACGTCTTTGATCTGCTAACTCTGCCATTTGACATCAAACCAGGCATAGCAACACTCGCATGCGTGCATCCGTCGCGGACAAGTATATATATATATATATATATATATATATATATATATATATATATATATATATATATATATATATATTGTGATGGCATCTTTGATGTCATGGGTGTTAGTCCCTGCAGTGCACACTGGTGGCGCAAGTTATGGTTGCTTAGCTTACCATAGCTGGCCAATTCCTGTTTTTTTTGGGGTTTTACCTATAACCATAACGTCCCTGTAACAACGTTTTTCCATTGAATTTCATAGGTTTTTGCTACTGCAACTTAACCATAACATCCTTTTAACAATGTTTTTTGTTAGTGAATTTCATAGGTTTTTAGCAGAGCACTGTAACCAGAATGTTGCTTTAGCATAGTGTTTTCAGTAAAGGCAATAGTTTTTTAGTAGCGTAACTTAACCATAACGTCCCGTTAGCAATGTGTTTTCAGAGAGTATGGACTGGAAAGTACCAAGACCAGAACGTCACTACAATGTAGTAAACACACCTAAGTTTGTCTACTAATTGTATAGGTGCTGCAGTAAACAATAGTAGAAAAGCATAATGTCTCATTTATTATGGAGCAATGGCAAGCACCTTAGAGTGGCTTGAAGGAAATTCCCCTCATGACACAATGACTTAAACTACTAACCCCATTGGTACGCACAGTACTGTGAAGCGTACATTATGTAATATATATTTCTATATGTATAGCAAACACATTTTCTTTTCTGTGAGAGAACATATTGGAAAGGAAAGCAAGGCAGCACAAGGGGCAACACTTCCACAACAGGATACGCCCATAGCAAAGGAAAGAAACTCGGTGCATAGCAAAAAGGACAGGCTGGAAGCCAAGGTGGAAAAATTGGTGAACAATTGTGCCGACTGAAAGGTTGCGTACAAGGGTGTATTATTTACAAAATGAAACAGCTCTAGCAGACCTGCATGTGTACCCCTTCCCCAGGGCAAAGGGCGCCATCCCTTCAAAATCTGTGTGATGGGAGACGTTATGGTAATACCTGAATGTCTTCCTCCCCTCACAACCAACTTGAGGAAATCCCCAATTCCCCACAATAAGTATCCACTTATGCTACCCCTTCCCTTTGCTAATGGTGAGTATGAATGTTTACAAGTAAACATTAATAAGTGACAGGTTGTTGCGTGTATATGTAATATGTTTTTTTTGTTGAAATGCCGTTCTCACTCAGTGGCACACAGTCCTCATTGGAATGACCGCAATTAAGGAAAAGGTAGGTGTTCGATGGACACCGGAGTTGCCCGGCCTATCCACAATGACAATGGAGGCATCCGTAAAACACCAGTATGGTCCGCTTGTACGCATATTGTCCTCCACCTACAATGACGTTTGGGAGGGGACATGTGGTCGTTGTGCAAGTACACGCATGTTTATCTGTTCTTCTGTGTCCTCTATGCAGCATATGCAAACAAATGTTAATTATGTCGCGGCACCCACCCACAGCCTACAGGTACCTATACAGATAAACATTCCACCTGCTATACCCTATCAACAGCCAGCATCTCCCAAAATGCTCGTCACACACATGGCACCCTATTATTCAATATAGAAGTGGCAAGGGTGTGCACATGCGAACAGCGTATTCTGCCCAAAACGCGTCCTGCAGATAGCAGTTCGAAAGGAGAGCAGTGACGACGTCACCATGTGACCGCGTGAGCCCTTATTTCGGTGACACGATTCGGACCATTGGACAGTGGCAAAGTACAGTGTTGAGGAATGTAGGTAGTGTTTTCCGGAAAGTACACGCTTACACCCACACCACAATGGGCCATTGTACATGTATTTAGGTTTTTGAACAATGTAGGCCTGTTTTCCTGGTGCAAATTCTCCACAGCAGCTCTACAAAAAGGCCACACCTCAGAGCTGCTCCGCAATCTGTTTGCAGTTTTTCAGAACACAGTAGCAGGCCACATAGATTTGGCGTGTAAGTGATGTTGGACCAAGTGGGCTGTGCTAAATTGCGTTAGAAAGTAAATGCAACCATGTCAGTCGGCTCGTGCACAGTAAAGTAGAAAAGTAAGAACGGCCCTTCCTGTGACCCACACCTGCAGGTGTGATAGTCCCCACTGTCCCAATGTCATGGGTTGCAAGCTTAAACCGGGAGTATGTGCACATGCATTTCTCCAAGGATGGCGAGGGCCGTGCCCCAATAAAGGAGAAACATTCCTTCATCCCTTTCTAATGTCTTCTTTCCAGCACGCCATCATTGCGTACTGTTCACAAAGTTGCACACACATCCACCAATAACATTGAAGAGCTCCCCATGTAACAGTAGCAGTTCTGCACAACAGTGTTCTGCGTACACACCACGCCCAGAAACGTTATTGCGCAACCCCGCTGCCTCCACAGTCCCATTTCCATTACCATCACCCTGAAAGTTCCCGGATGTGGCTTTCATGCTACTTTCGGCCGTGGTGGAATAAATTGCAACCAGTGTAGAGGGAGTTCGTTGTAAGGGCAGCTCTCAAAAGAGCTTTTTTTTTGTAGATGCTTCTAGAGAAACACCTTGGTTTTTATTTGCTTTTGTGTTTGTTTGTGCTCACATTATTACAGTAAACTCTTCAGCATATCCTGTAGACGAGCAAAGAAAACTGCATTACCAATGGACAACGCCAAAATGCCATTTGCTTGGAACAACTTTGTATTTCCACAACTAATGGGGTAATTGTTGCAGAAGAACATCCCGCAAACTGACAAAAAATCATACATGGTTCTGTTCATGAGACCCCTTCCGACGACTATCTGGCAACAGCAATCATTGGAATAGGTGCATAGTAATCTTGGTGGTACACATGAGAAAAGCACCTTGGCAGCAATAGCAGGCTGGATAGAGGATTGGGTCTTCCATCATAGATGTATACATTTTTTATTTTTTCTACGTGCGTGCGAGCAACTTTTTTTGTTTTTTCTCTTTATATGCGTGTCTGTTTGCCTCTCCTCACATTTTTACCACATGCTGGTCAATGCTTCTTGAACAGTGTAAAAGCAAACAGCATTGCCAATGGCACTGAAATAAATGCTATTTCTACGGAACCACTGCATATTTTGTGACCTCATGATCTCACAGTGGGTGGAGAACATGCCAGCAGTCTGCATAAATTCACACATGCTTCTGTTTATAACACACCTCTGACCTCTGGCTGGGGACAAATTACACCAGCATGGTTCCATACTCCTTGTGGTGTTATGCATGAGTAGACGACCTTGGCAGTAGGAAAAATCTGCATCACTGCGTTCAGCAACCTCTTCAGGTGACAGATTAAACGTCCACATGACATGTAACCCAAATGTAGACTTCCATAATGCACCACGACAACGTCTACGTTCATGACGGAGGCCACATATCTGCAAAGGCGAACCGACCCGTCAAAGCTGCAGTCACCCTGACAGCCCCAGAAAGCATCCACCCCTTCCAACCCGAAATTACCAGCAACGCCTCTTTGCACACAGCACCTGTGCAGATGGCGCACAAAGGTATCACTGACGATAAGCACTGTGCATCTCTCCATCTAGACCAACCTCACGACACAGTATTGGGAAGAAATTACACCACCCCTTCCAGTCAACCACACCCTAAACACCTGATTGCCTATTTCCCACAATTCCATTTCCATGCCCACCATGCTCATAATGGCAGGATGTGGTACGTGCGTTTTCCCATCTACAGTGAGGACCACAGGCCATTAAAACAGACACAATACTTCTTTCCTTTGCACTGGCATTTTTTGCAGCACTCCCTCATTGGGTTCTGTCAAATTTTCAAACACGCATGCCACCATGCTCATAATGGCAGGATGTGGCACGTGTGCTTTCCCATTTACAGTGAGGGCCACGGCCCAGTAAAGCAGACACAATACATCTTCTTGCACTGGCATTTTTGCAGCAGTCCCTCATTGGGTGCTGTCACATTTTACAAGATGCATGCAGCAATTACATACAAAGCCTCTGCATTGCACATTATCATTTCTGTACACCACTCCATATTTAAAGTTAAACACTCTCAGTGCACGTTCCATTTGATTCCAAAGCCCCTCCACTAGAAACTTCTGCTAAAGAATGCACGATTGCAGCATCCACAAAGATCCTGCGGCACACCCACCACACCTTTGGCCATGCACACAAAAGTGCAGCCCTTGCCCACACCCACCACAACACTATGGATCCATGCATGCGACCATGTGGGCAGCTAACATTATGCACAAACGTAACATGTGTAGTGGCACTTCTACCCAACTCCCCCACACCATAAAACACCCATTCATGAAAATGTGTCACAATTAGCAGAATCCACAAACATAACACAGCCTGCAGCACCCCTACCCACTGCCATTCACAAAGCATTGTGTCACTGGCAACCTAAGCACAACGTCTTCACAACATTGAACCTACTTCAATAAATCTGCACACAGCAGAGTAACCAAGCACATATAAACTGCACTTCAACCATACCCTCTTCCATACTCACATTATATAAACACTGCAACTGTGGCCACACTGCACAACTTCTCACAGCACCATCTCCTGCCGTACATCAAATACTGTAGCATGTTGCAACTATCACCACAAACATGAAACACACAATAAATGCTTTTCAACACACTTGTGCTGCTGTAGCACGTCTACAATGTGCTCCACACCCATTCTCCAAAGATCACCACCCTGTGCCTGATGCACTGTCAAACCTGCATTGCTGGAGTGGGTGTGCTCCTTGCACACATTCACTGCACCATAATGCAACCATGCATGTCAGCATGTCAACAACTACCCCTATGCCCATATGCACCACTGGCACCTGCACTCCCACCCAACCTCTGCACCATGAAGCAGCTATACAGCGTAAAATGCAACAGTTACCATAGTCTACAAACATTACAATCTGTCCGGCACCCCTGCGCCCTTTCATTCACATACTATGGTTTTACCCACTTCCAATCAGAAAGTATTGTGTCACTGCCAACCTAACCACAAAATGTTCACAACATTGCCCCTACTCTAAGCAATCTGCACACAGCACACTATCCAAGCACATAAGCTGCACTTCAACCATACCCTCTTCCATACTGACAGTACGCAAACACTGCACCCAGTGCCCACACTGCGTTACTTTTCACTGCACCATCTCCAACCACACACGAACAACTTTACCATGTTCTAACAGTGACTTCACCTGCGAAACCAAACATACACGCATGGCAGCTCACTTTTGCTGCTCTATTGCATCTCAAATGTGCTCCACAACCATTCTGTACAAGTCACCACCCTCTAACTGATGCAGAGTCAAAAATGCATTACTGCGGTGGGTATGCTCAAGCCTTTGGCTGTTGAGAACATGGTCTGCAGCCTACAGCCTTCGGCCATTCACCCAATAGTCTAGGCCTTGAACACAACCATCACAATGTAATGCCACCATGCATGTCACCATGTCACCAACTATGACAATCCACATACACACCACTGCCATCAGCACTCGTACCCAACCAGTGCACCGCCATGGAGCTATGCAGCAATACATTGAAACAGTTACCATAATGTAGAAATAAAACACTGCACTTTCGTTCACATACTATGGGCGTATTCACTTCCATTCACAAAGTACTGTGTCACTGGCAACCTACCCACATACTGTTTGCAACATTGGTCCTACTCCAACCAATCTACACACACAATTCACTTCCCTTCTGAAAGTCACCTGCCACCACTCACCACGGAAAGAGGTCACGGCAAACAGGTTGCGGCACAAGTTATCGGGCCATTACGACAGCTGCCTCCAATCACCACACAAAGTAGCCGCTTGTCTAGGTACCTTTGAAGTGGCACAATACGCACAAATACTGCAGGCACTCCTCCGTCTTCTTCCACCTATTTACATATGTCACATGAACCACTTCTCACTCCCCTACCCTTTCCTTCCCTTCTTGCCACCAATACATGGCATACGGTATATTTTCCAGACCCTTCCGCCCGAGCACTGTCCTCCAATACACCATGGTGGCATTAGCCAAAAAATGATGACGCACAGCAAGCTTCCCTCCAGCCAACCACTGGCTGCGTCCAAAGTTCTCCGACAGCACGCCGTTCCGCAAGCCAATGACACTTCTGTCCGCGGAGCGGACCCAGATATCATACATTTTTAGAGACGTACATTTCAATTGTTTGCAACAAAAGTACTGATCGGATTCCCACCAAACACACAAAAGCACACTTTCTGACCCAAGCCCCCGTCCCAGATTTGGTGCAAATCCGTCCAGCCATTAGGTCTATGGGAGAAAAAATATGTGGCAGCCCCTCTATAACTTTGCCCCCCCTGCACGAAACCTCGCCCAACTCAGAACCGGCCATATACTTTTTTTTGCAAAGTTTGGTGAGGATTCCCCCAGGGGGAGCGAAGTTATAAGCAGCCAAAAAAGTGGTCTTTCTATGAGTTTAGCAACTTAACCATAACTAGACGGCTGCTACTATATATATATATATTCAGTAAAAAAACTTTGTTAAAGGGACGTTATGGTTAAGTTGCGCTACTAAAAACCTATGAAATTCAGTGAAAAAACTTTCTTAAAGGGACGTTCTGGTTCAAAGTAAAACCGAAAAACCCCTAAAATTCGGCAGTTATGGCAAAATAAGCAACCATAACTCGCGCCACCGTGCACTGTTAACACTAACACCCAGGACATCAAAGATGACATCACAAATGTCATTGATGACATCACTGATGACATCACATGTCTGGCTCTCCCTTTTTTCCGTTTACTGACATATCTAGGCCACATAGTTTTCTTCAGTAACAGTCAGGAAGTAAAAATTGAAAAGGTACTATATTTGTAGACTTAGGGTCAAGTCACATCATATGAAACATATACATAGCGGAAGACACAGGCTTGAAAGAGAGCAATCCTTTCTGTGCATGCAGATAATCATTAGGGTTATCAGCACTTTCTCATAGTTTTATTTTTATTACTCTACCTTCCCTGTATATGCTCATATTTGTATACATTATACTCACTCTCCGTTCCTTTGGGTGCAGTCACATCATGTGATACACATACATATGGTAAGTAGCAGCTTTGAAACAGAGCAATAATTTCTCTGCATAAAGACAATCAGTTAGGTTATGAACTCTTTCTGCTACTACTTCTGCTTTTTTGTTTACTTCACTGTCCCTGTATATACTCATATGTGTATGTGTTGTTGTCTCTTTGTGTTTTGTCTGTAATAATTATGTATTAAGTGGGTTTTATTATCTACTTATTACATGTTTCAAAGTATGCAAAACTCTAATAAGAAAGCAGTTATCATTTCACTATTCAACATGGCAAGATTATGAATATTGCACCTTCATCATGTATGCTGCACACACTGCCTATGTTTCTGCATGAGTGGCTTAGTATACTGGATAGAACTTCATAATAGAATGCTATTTATATCAATGCATTGCTTAATGCACTAATTAGCTCATGATATTTATCCCCAATGATCCTTGACAGTTTTTGGTCAGCATTATAAGAATCCCTTGTACAGAGTTTTCATGAAAAGTAAATGGACATGTGATGTCATCAGTGATGTCATCAATGACATTTGTGATGTCATCTTTATGCCCTGGGTGTTAGTGTTAACAGTGCATGGTGGCACGAGTTATGGTTGCTTATCTTACCATAACTGCCGAATTTCAGGGGTTTTTCGGTTTTACTTTGAACCATAACGTCCCTTTAACAAAGTTTTTTCACTGAATTTCATAGGTTTTTAGTAGCACAACTTAACCATAACGTCCCTTTAATCAAGTTTTTTTTACTGAATTTCATAGGTTTTTAGTAGCGCAACTTAACCACAACGTCCCTTTAACAAAGTTTTTTTTACTGAATTTCATAGGTTTTTATCAGTGCAACTTAACCATAAAGTCACTTTAACACATTTTTTTTTACTGAATTTCATAGTTTTTTATTAGTGCAACGTAACCATAACGTCCTTTTCAATCAATGGAGGAAGACCACTAGCATCCTAGGTTCTCAAAGTGGGAACCCGGGGTGGTAAAAAAAAGATTTTTCTTCCCAAACCAGGACACCGCAGGCAGGCGTCCCAGTGTAGGAAGGAAAATCTTTTACCAAGATGGACACCAGGGAAGGCAGGGTGTATAAAGAGAACACAACAGGGCATCGGCAGGGGGTCGGGAAGACCAGGAGAGAGACACGGGGCATGAGTGGGGGGTAACACAAGGGAGACACGGGGCATGAGCAGGGGGAGGAAAGAAGGGAGACACGGGGCATGAGTGGGAAAGAAGGGAGACACGGGGCATGAACGGGGGGTGGGGGTGAACAGGGGAGACACGGGCCATGAGCGGGGGAAAAGGAGGGAGACAGACACAGAGCATGAGCGGGGGTGAACAGGAGAGACACGGGCATGAGCGGGGGTAGGGCAAGGTGGGGCCCCCACCCCCGCTCATGCCCTGTGTCTGCCCTGTTCCAACAGTGCAGACACGGGGCATGAGCGGGGCGTGGGGGGAAGAAGGGAGACACGGGGCATGAGAGCGGGGGGTGGGGGGAACAAGGGGCATCATAGGAGGGGGTGACAAAAGGAAGACACGGGGCATGAGCGGGGGTGGGGAGAACAGGAGACAGACACAGGGCATGAGCGGGGGGTGGGGGGAACAGGAGACCAGGAGACAGACACGGGGCATGAGCGGGAGGGGGTGGGGGGGCAACAGGAGAGAGACACGGGGCATGAACGGGGGGTGGGGGGTACAGGAGACAGATACGGGGCGTGAGCGGGGGGGAGGGGGGACAGGAGACAGACAGGGTATGAGCAGGGGGTGGGGGGTACAGGAGACAGACACGGGGCATGAGCAGGGGTGGGGGGGCAACAGGAGAGAGACATGGGGCACAGAGCAGGACATTTCAGGGCGGCCGTTCGGCGTGGGACGATTTGGCACGGCCGGTTCGGCGCAGGAGCCGGTTCGGCGCTGCACTGCGCGGCAGCCTGCACCGAACTGGCCGCACATAAATGTCCTGCGAGTTCTTCATGCAGGCACCACAGCCACGCAGAGTACACAGCGGGCCCACAAAGGTGGGGGCTGTGCTGCTCGGAGCAGTCTGCTTCGAGCAGCGCAGCCCCCACCCTCGTGAGCCCGGCAGACCAATTCTGCTCTGTGCGCCGCACCTCAGTGCACATCGTCTGCTGTTTAGGGAAACGTTTAGTGCAGTGCACTGAAAGTGCGAGTTTCAACTTCATCCCACACTATTTTAAAATGAAACCGCTCTAGAACAGTTTCATTTTAAAATAGTGTGGGGTGAAGTTGAAACTTGCATTTTCAGTGCACGGCACTGAACGTTTCACTAAACAGCAGGCGATGTGCACTGGTGTGGCGCGCCAAAACATCCTGTCGCCGAACCGGCGACGCCGAAACGGGGTGTACCGATGGGACATGAGCGGGTGGGGGGAACAGGAGACAGACACGGGGCATGAGTGGGTGGGGGGAAACAGGAGACAAACACGGGTCATGAGCGGGTGGGGGGAAACAGGAGACAGACACGGGGCATGACCGGGGGTTGGGCGGGAGCGAGGGATAGAGACACGGGGCATGAGAGGGGGGTGGGCAGCGGGAGGGATAGAGACACGGGGCATGAGCGGGGGGTGGGCGGCGGGAGGGATAGAGACACGGGGCATGAGCGGGGGGTGGGCAGCGGGAGGGATAGACACACGGGGCATGAGCGGGGGGTGGGCGGCGGGAGGGATAGACACACGGGGCATGAGCGGGGGATGGGCGGCGGGAGGGATAGACACACGGGGCATGAGCAGGGGGTGGGCGGAAGGGATAGACACACGGGGCATGAGCGGGAGGTGGGCGGCGGGAGGGATAGACACACGGGGCATGAGTGGGGCGTGGGCGGCGGGAGGGATAGACACACGGGGCATGAGCAGGGGGTGGGCGGCGGGAGGGATAGACACACGGGGCATGAGCAGGGGGTGGGCGGAAGGGATAGACACACGGGGCATGAGCGGGGGGTGGGCGGCGGGAGGGATAGACACACGGGGCATGAGTGGGGGGTGGGCGGCGGGAGGGATAGACACACGGGGCATGAGCGGGGGGTCAGGGGTTCGGGGGGTGGGGGGGAGACGAGAGACACACAGGGCACGAGCGGGGGGTGGGCGGCGGGAGGGATAGACACACGGGGCATGAGCGGGGGGTCAGGGGGTGGAGGGGAGGGGGGAGGGGAGAGACACACGGGGCATGAGCTGGGGTGGGCGGCGGGAGGGATAGAAACATGGGGGGTGGGCGGCGGGAGGGATAGAGACACGGGAGTGGGCGGCGGGAGGGATAGAGACACGGTGCAGGAGCGGGGGGTGGGCAGCGGGAGGGATAGAGACATGGGGCATGAGCGGGGGAGGGATAGAGACACGGGGCATGAGCGGGGGGAGGGATAGAGACACAGGGCATGAGCGGGGGGTGGGAGGGATAGACACACAGGGCATGAGCGGGGGGTGGGCGGTGGGAGGGATAGACACACGGGGCATGAGCGGGGGGTGGGCGGCGGGAGGGATAGGCACATGGGGCATGAGCGGGGGGTCGGGAGGTGGGGGAGGGGAGAGACACACGGGGCATGAGCAGGGGTGGGGGGGAGCGGAGAGACACGCGGGGTGGGCAGCGGGAGGGATAGAGACACGAGGCATGAGTGGGGGGTGGGCGGCGGGAGGGATAGAGACACGGGGCATGAGCGGGGGGTGGGCGGCGGGAGGGATAGAGACACGGGGCATGAGCGGGGGTGGGCGGCGTGAGGGATAGACACACGGGGCATGAGCGGGGGGTCGGGGGTCAGGGAGAGACACGGGGCATGAGCGGGGGTGGAGGGGAGGGGAGAGACACACAGGGCATGAGCAGGGGTGGGGGGAGGGGAGAGACACATGGGGCATGAGCAGGGGTGGGGGGAGGGGAGAGACACACGGGGCATGAGCAGGGGTGGGGGGGAGGGGATGAGACACACGGGGCATGAGCGGGGGTGGGGGGAGGGGAGAGACACACGGGGCATGAGCGGGGGTGGGGGGAGGGGAGAGACACACGGGGCATGAGCGGGGGTGGGGGGAGGGGAGAGACACACGGGGCATGAGCGGGAGGGAGAGAGACACACGGGGCATGAGCGGGGGGTGGGCGGGAGGCGGATAGGCACACGGGGCATGAGCGGGGGGTGGGCGGCGGGAGGAATGGACACATGGGGCATGAGCGGGGGGTGGGCGGCGTGAGGGATTGAGACACGGGCATGAGCGGGGGGTGGGCGGCGGGAGGGATAGACACATGGGGCATGAGCGGCGGGAGGGATAGACACACGGGGCATGAGCGGGGGTGGGCGAGGGGAGGGATAGACACACGGGCATGAGCGGGGGGTGGGCGGCGGGAGGGATAGACACACGGGGCATGAGCGGGGGGTGTGTGGCGGGAGGGATAGACACAAGGGGCATGAGCGGGGGGTGGGCGGCGGGAGGGATAGACACACGGGGCATGAGCGGGAGGGATAGAGACATGGGGTATGAGCGGGGGTGGGCAGCGGGAGGGATAGACACACGGGCATGAGCGGGGGGTGGGCGGGAGGCGGATAGGCACACGGGGCATGAGCGGGGGGTGGGCGGCGGGAGGAATGGACACATGGGGCATGAGCGGGGGGTGGGCGGCGTGAGGGATTGAGACACGGGCATGAGCGGGGGGTGGGCGGCGGGAGGGATAGACACATGGGGCATGAGCGGCGGGAGGGATAGACACACGGGGCATGAGCGGGGGTGGGCGAGGGGAGGGATAGACAAACGGGCATGAGCGGGGGGTGGGCGGCGGGAGGGATAGACACAAGGGGCATGAGCGGGGGGTGGGCGGCGGGAGGGATAGACACACGGGGCATGAGCGGGAGGGATAGAGACATGGGGTATGAGCGGGGGTGGGCAGCGGGAGGGATAGACACACAGGGCATGAGCGGGGGGTGGGCGGCGGGAGGGATAGAGACACAGGGCATGAGCGGGGGGTGGGCGGCGGGAGGGATAGAGACACGGGGCATGAGCGCGTGGTGGGAGGCGGGAGGGATAGAGACACGGAGCATGAGTGGGGGGTGGGGGTGGGCGGCGGGAGGGATAGACACACGGGGCATGAGCGGGGGGTGGGCGGTGGTAGGGAGAGACACACGGGGCATGAGCGGGGGTGGGAGGGATAGAGACACGGGGCATGAGCGGGGGGTGGCGGGAGGGATAGAGACACGGGGCATGAGCGGGGGGTGGGCGGTGGGAGGGATAGAGACACGGGGCATGAGCGGGGGGTGGGCGGCGGGAGGGATAGACACACGGGGCATGAGCGGGGGGTGGGCGGCAGGAGGGATAGACACACGGGGCATGAGCGGGGGGGTGGGCGGCGGGAGGGATAGACACACGGGGAATGAGCGGGGGGTGGGAGGGAGGGATAGACACACGGGGCATGAGCAAGAGGGAGAGAGACACACGGGGCATGAGCGGGGGGTAAGCGGGAGGGGGAGAGACACACGGGGCATAAGCAGGGGTGGGGGTTAGAGGGAGAGACACACGGGGCATGAGCGGGAGGGGGAGAGACACACGGGGCATGAGCGGGGGTGGGCAGGAGGGGGAGAGACACACAGGGCATGAACGGGGGTGGGCAGGAGGGGGAGAGACACACGGGGCATGAGCGTGGGGTGGGCGGGGGGGGAGAGACACACGGGGCATGAGCGGGGGAGGGATAGAGACACGGGGCATGAGCGGGGGGAGGGATAGAGACACAGGACATGAGCGGGGGTGGGAGGGATAGACATATGGGGCATGAGCGGGGGGTGGGCGGTGGGAGGGATAGACACACGGGGCATGAGCGGGGGGTGGGCGGCGGGAGGGATAGACACATGGGGCATGAGCGGGGGGTGGCGGGGAGGGGAGAGACACACGGGGGTGGGGGGGAGGGGAGAGACACGCGGGGGTGGGCAGCGGGAAGGATAGAGACACGAGGCATGAGCGGGGGGTGGGCGGCGGGAGGGATAGAGACACGGGGCATGAGCGGAAGGTGGGCAGCGGGAGGGATAGAGACACGGGGCATGAGCGGGGGTAGGCGGCATGAGGGATAGACACACGGGGCATGAGCGGGGGGAGGGGAGAGACACGGGGCATGAGCGGGGTGGGGGGGAGGGGAGAGACACACAGGGCATGTGCAGCGGTGGGGGGGAGGGTAGAGACACACGGGGCATGAGCAGGGGTGGGGGGCAGGGGAGAGACACACGGGGCATGAGCAGGGGTGGGGGGAGGGGAGAGACACACGGGGCATGAGCTGGGGTGGGCGGCGGGAGGGATAGAAACATGGGGGGTGGGCAGCGGGAGGGATAGAGACACGGGAGTGGGCGGCGGGAGGGATAGAGACACGGTGCAGGAGCGGGGGGTGGGCAGCGGGAGGGATAGAGACATGGGGCATGAGCGGGGGAGGGATAGAGACACGGGGCATGAGCGGGGGGAGGGATAGAGACACAGGGCATGAGCGGGGGGTGGGAGGGATAGACACACAGGGCATGAGCGGGGGGTGGGCGGTGGGAGGGATAGACACACGGGGCATGAGCGGGGGGTGGGCGGCGGGAGGGATAGGCACATGGGGCATGAGCGGGGGGTCGGGAGGTGGGGGGAGGGGAGAGACACACGGGGCATGAGCAGGGGTGGGGGGGAGCGGAGAGACACGCGGGGTGGGCAGCGGGAGGGATAGAGACACGAGGCATGAGTGGGGGGTGGGCGGCGGGAGGGATAGAGACACGGGGCATGAGCGGGGGGTGGGCGGCGGGAGGGATAGAGACACGGGGCATGAGCGGGGGTGGGCGGCGTGAGGGATAGACACACGGGGCATGAGCGGGGGGTCGGGGGTCAGGGAGAGACACGGGGCATGAGCGGGGGTGGAGGGGAGGGGAGAGACACACAGGGCATGAGCAGGGGTGGGGGGAGGGGAGAGACACATGGGGCATGAGCAGGGGTGGGGGGAGGGGAGAGACACACGGGGCATGAGCAGGGGTGGGGGGGAGGGGATGAGACACACGGGGCATGAGCGGGGGTGGGGGGAGGGGAGAGACACACGGGGCATGAGCGGGGGTGGGGGGGAGGGGAGAGACACACGGGGCATGAGCGGGGGTGGGGGGAGGGGAGAGACACACGGGGCATGAGCGGGAGGGAGAGAGACACACGGGGCATGAGCGGGGGGTGGGCGGGAGGCGGATAGACACACGGGGCATGAGCGGGGGGTGGGCGGCGGGAGGAATGGACACATGGGGCATGAGCGGGGGGTGGGCGGCGTGAGGAATAGAGACACGGGCATGAGCGGGGGGTGGGCGGCGGGAGGGATAGACACATGGGGCATGAGCGGCGGGAGGGATAGACACACGGGGCATGAGCGGGGGTGGGCGAGGGGAGGGATAGACACACGGGCATGAGCGGGGGGTGGGCGGCGGGAGGGATAGACACACGGGGCATGAGCGGGGGGTGTGTGGCGGGAGGGATAGACACAAGGGGCATGAGCGGGGGGTGGGCGGCGGGAGGGATAGACACACGGGGAATGAGCGGGAGGGATAGAGACATGGGGTATGAGCGGGGGTGGGCAGCGGGAGGGATAGACACACAGGGCATGAGCGGGGGGTGGGCGGCGGGAGGGATAGAGACACAGGGCATGAGCGGGGGGTGGGCGGCGGGAGGGATAGAGACACGGGGCATGAGCGCGTGGTGGGAGGTGGGAGGGATAGAGACACGGAGCATGAGTGGGGGGTGGGGGTGGGCGGCGGGAGGGATAGACACACGGGGCATGAGCGGGGGGTGGGCGGTGGTAGGGAGAGACACACGGGGCATGAGCGGGGGTGGGAGGGATAGAGACACGGGGCATGAGCGGGGGGTGGCGGGAGGGATAGAGACACGGGGCATGAGCGGGGGGTGGGCGGTGGGAGGGATAGAGACACGGGGCATGAGCGGGGGGTGGGCGGCGGGAGGGATAGACACACGGGGCATGAGCGGGGGGTGGGCGGCAGGAGGGATAGACACACGGGGCATGAGCGGGGGGGTGGGCGGCGGGAGGGATAGACACACGGGGAATGAGCGGGGGGTGGGAGGGAGGGATAGACACACGGGGCATGAGCAAGAGGGAGAGAGACACACGGGGCATGAGCGGGGGGTAAGCGGGAGGGGGAGAGACACACGGGGCATAAGCAGGGGTGGGGGTTAGAGGGAGAGACACACGGGGCATGAGCGGGAGGGGGAGAGACACACGGGGCATGAGCGGGGGTGGGCAGGAGGGGGAGAGACACACAGGGCATGAACGGGGGTGGGCAGGAGGGGGAGAGACACACGGGGCATGAGCGTGGGGTGGGCGGGGGGGGAGAGACACACGGGGCATGAGCGGGGGAGGGATAGAGACACGGGGCATGAGCGGGGGGAGGGATAGAGACACAGGACATGAGCGGGGGTGGGAGGGATAGACATATGGGGCATGAGCGGGGGGTGGGCGGTGGGAGGGATAGACACACGGGGCATGAGCGGGGGGTGGGCGGCAGGAGGGATAGACACATGGGGCATGAGCGGGGGGTCGGGGGGTGGCGGGGAGGGGAGAGACACACGGGGGTGGGGGGGAGGGGAGAGACACGCGGGGGTGGGCAGCGGGAAGGATAGAGACACGAGGCATGAGCGGGGGGTGGGCGGCGGGAGGGATAGAGACACGGGGCATGAGCGGAAGGTGGGCAGCGGGAGGGATAGAGACACGGGGCATGAGCGGGGGTAGGCGGCATGAGGAATAGACACACGGGGCATGAGCGGGGGGAGGGGAGAGACACGGGGCATGAGCGGGGTGGGGGGGAGGGGAGAGACACACAGGGCATATGCAGCGGTGGGGGGGAGGGTAGAGACACACGGGGCATGAGCAGGGGTGGGGGGCAGGGGAGAGACACACGGGGCATGAGCAGGGGTGGGGGGGAGGGGAGAGACACACGGGGCATGAGCAGGGGTGGGGGGGAGCGGAGAGACACGCGGGGTGGGCAGCGGGAGGGATAGAGACACGAGGCATGAGTGGGGGGTGGGCGGCGGGAGGGATAGAGACACGGGGCATGAGCGGGGGGTGGGCGGCGGGAGGGATAGAGACACGGGGCATGAGCGGGGGTGGGCGGCGTGAGGGATAGACACACGGGGCATGAGCGGGGGGTCGGGGGTCAGGGAGAGACACGGGGCATGAGCGGGGGTGGAGGGGAGAGACACACAGGGCATGAGCAGGGGTGGGGGGAGGGGAGAGACACATGGGGCATGAGCAGGGGTGGGGGGAGGGGAGAGACACACGGGGCATGAGCAGGGGTGAGGGGGAGGGGAGAGACACACGGGGCATGAGCGGGGGTGGGGGGAGGGGAGAGACACACGGGGCATGAGCAGGGGTGGGGGGGAGGGGAGAGACACACGGGGCATGAGCGGGGGTGGGGGGAGGGGAGAGACACATGGGGCATGAGCGGGAGGGAGAGAGACACACAGGGCATGAGCGGGGGGTGGGCGGGAGGCGGATAGACACATGGGGCATGAGCGGGGGGTGGGCGGCGGGAGGAATGGACACATGGGGCATGAGCGGGGGGTGGGCGGCGTGAGGGATAGAGACACGGGCATGAGCGGGGGGTGGGCGGCGGGAGGGATAGACACACGGGGCATGAGCGGCGGGAGGGATAGACACACGGGGCATGAGCGGGGGTGGGCGAGGGGAGGGATAGACACACGGGCATGAGCCGGGGGTGGGCGGCGGGAGGGATAGACACACGGGGCATGAGCGGGGGGTGTGTGGCGGGAGGGATAGACACAAGGGGCATGAGCGGGGGGTGGGCGGCGGGAGGGATAGACACACGGGGCATGAGCGGGAGGGATAGAGACATGGGGTATGAGCGGGGGTGGGCAGCGGGAGGGATAGACACACAGGGCATGAGCGGGGGGTGGGCGGCGGGAGGGATAGAGACACAGGGCATGAGCGGGGGGTGGGCGGCGGGAGGGATAGAGACACGGGGCATGAGCGCGTGGTGGGAGGCGGGAGGGATAGAGACACGGAGCATGAGTGGGGGGTGGGGGTGGGCGGCGGGAGGGATAGACACACGGGGCATGAGCGGGGGGTGGGCGGTGGTAGGGAGAGACACACGGGGCATGAGCGGGGGTGGGAGGGATAGAGACACGGGGCATGAGCGGGGGGTGGCGGGAGGGATAGAGACACGGGGCATGAGCGGGGGGTGGGCGGTGGGAGGGATAGAGACACGGGGCATGAGCGGGGGGTGGGCGGCGGGAGGGATAGACACACGGGGCATGAGCGGGGGGTGGGCGGCAGGAGGGATAGACACACGGGGCATGAGCGGGGGGGTGGCCGGCGGGAGGGATAGACACACGGGGAATGAGCGGGGGGTGGGAGGGAGGGATAGACACACGGGGCATGAGCAAGAGGGAGAGAGACACACGGGGCATGAGCGGGGGGTAAGCGGGAGGGGGAGAGACACACGGGGCATAAGCAGGGGTGGGGTTAGAGGGAGAGACACACGGGGCATGAGCGGGAGGGGGAGAGACACACGGGGCATGAGCGGGGGTGGGCAGGAGGGGGAGAGACACACAGGGCATGAACGGGGGTGGGCAGGAGGGGGAGAGACACATGGGGCATGAGCGTGGGGTGGGCGGGAGGGGGAGAGACACACGGGGCATGAGCGGGGGAGGGATAGAGACACGGGGCATGAGCGGGGGGAGGGATAGAGACACAGGACATGAGCGGGGGGTGGGAGGGATAGACATATGGGGCATGAGCGGGGGGTGGGCGGTGGGAGGGATAGACACACGGGGCATGAGCGGGGGGTGGGCTGCGGGAGGGATAGACACACGGGGCATGAGCGGGGGGTCGGGGGGGGGAGGGGAGGGGAGAGACACACGGGGCATGAGCGGGGGCGGGGGGGAGGGGAGAGACACGCGGGGGTGGGCAGCGGGAGGGATAGAGACACGAGGCATGAGCGGGGGGTGGGCGGCGGGAGGGATAGAGACACGGGGCATGAGCGGAAGGTGGGCAGCGGGAGGGATAGAGACACGGGGCATGAGCGGGGGTAGGCGGTGTGAGGGATAGACACACGGGGCATGAGCGGGGGGAGGGGAGAGACACGGGGCATGAGCGGGGGTGGGGGGGAGGGGAGAGACACACAGGGCATGTGCAGCGGTGGGGGGGAGGGTAGAGACACACGGGGCATGAGCAGGGGTGGGGGGCAGGGGAGAGACACACGGGGCATGAGCAGGGGTGGGGGGAGGGGAGAGACACACGCGGCATGTGCGGGGGTGGGGGGAGGGGAGAGACACACGGGGCATGAGCGGGAGGGAGAGAGACACACGGGGCATGAGCGGGGGGTGCGCGGGAGGGGGATTGACACACGGGGCATGAGCGGGAGGTGGGCGGGAGGGGGAGAGACACACAGGGCATGAGTGGGGGGTGGGCGGGAGGGGGAGAGACACACGGGGCATGAGCGGGGGTGGGGGGAGGGAGAGAGACACACAGGGCATGAGCGAGGGTGGGGGGAGGGAGAGAGACACACAGGGCATGAGCGGGGGGTCGGGGGAGGGAGAGAGACACACAGTGTTCGTGTGCAGGCGGCAGATCCCGCTCCTCGGCCCTCCGCTGGCCACCGTGTGCCGATGGCGTGAGCGGGGGGCTGGAGGAACAGGGGAGACACGGAGCATGAGTGGGGGTGGGGGGACAAGAAGGACACATGGGGCATGAGCGGGGGTGGGAGGAACAGGAGAAAGACACGGGTGGATTTACTGTGCAGGCGGCATATCCCGCTCCTGCTGACAAAGCCTCTCATGCGAGGAACAAAGATGGCGGGCGTCTCTGAAGCCAGACGCACTGCACGCTTTCACCGCATTCAATGAGAGAGCACGTCAGATATCCGCGGACATCACGCAAGCTGCTTGCCCAATCACCGTCCTGTCCGCGGAGCGAACAGGGAAGTGTGTCCGCGAAGCGAACACAGATATCACTAATTTTTTTCACTTACGTTTTTGTCATTTTTTAAAAAACTACTGGACGGATTTACACCAAATAAAGCAAAGCATGCTTTCGGGACCAAGCTGCCGCTCCTGCCGCAAATTTGGTGTAAATCCGTCCAGCGGTTTGGGCTGTAGGCATGAGCACATTTTTTTTCCCATTATGTCTATGGGAAAAAACAAAAGTTTTGGGACCCCCCTATTACTTTTCCCCCCCTGGACGAATCCTCGCCATAACTACATGGCAACTACCGTCACTCTGAATTTTTTTGCAAAGTTTGGTGAGGATTCGTCCAGGGGGGGCAAAGTTATAGGGGGGGTCCCAAAACTTTTTTTTTTCCCATAGACTGAATGGGAAAAAAATTTTGCTTGCGCCTAAAGCCCAAACCGCTGGACGAATTTCCACCAAATTTGGACCAGGAGCAGCGGCTTGGTCCCGAAAGCGTGCTTTTGCAAATTTGGTGAAAATCCGTCCAGTAGTTTTTTTTAAAATGACCAAAAAGTAGGTAAAAAAAAATTAGTGATATCTGTGTTCGGTTCGCGGACACACTTCCCTGTTCGCTCCGCGGACAGTGTCCTGATTGGCCAATCGTCTTGCGTGATGTTCGCGGACATGCAACGTGTTCGCTGATTGGACGGCGTGGATTCGCGGACGTCCGCGGACAGCGCGGTGAAACTGTGTTCAAAATGTGTATTTAGTAGAGTGTGTTGGTGTGTAGGAGTGTTTGGGGAGGGTGGGAGTGTATGAGATAGGATTAAAGTTGTGTTTTTTATGTGTTAGACGTTCTTTTTGTGTTCGATTTGTTTGCGGATATCACGGGTGTTCTGAAATGTTCTAAATAAACTGACTGGGGGTGTTCTAAGGACTCAATATGTGTCCGTTTTGTTCGCAAGCAAAGTGAAACTGTTCTAAGAACACTCGCGGTGTCCGGGGAGTGTTCGTAGGGGGTGTCCTGTGGACGCTGTCCGTATTGTTCTCTGTCAAGTTGAATGTGTTCTAAGAACACCTGCAGTGTCCTGAAATGTTCGCAAATAAACAAAATGGGGGTGTTCTGAAGACGCTTCTAAGAACACTCGCGGTGTCCGGGGAGTGTTCGTAGGGGGTGTCCTGAGGATGCTGTCCGTATTGTTCTCTGTCAAGTTGAATGTGTCCTAAGAACACTCGCGGTGTCCTGAAATGTTTGCAAATAAACAAAATGGGGGTATTCTGAAGACGCTTCTAAGAACACTTGCGGTGTCCGGGGCGTGTTCATAGGGGGTGTCCTGAGGACGCTGTCCGTATTGTTCTCTGTCAAGTTGAATGTGTCCTAAGAACACTCGCGGTGTCCTGAAATGTTCGCAAATAAACAAGATGGTGGTGTTCTGAAGACGCTTCTAAGAACACTCCCGGTGTCCTGGAATGTTCGTAGGGGGTGTCCTGAGGACGCTGTCCGTATTGTTCTCTGTCAAGTTGAATGTGTTCTAAGAACACCCGCGGTGTCCTGAAATGTTCGCAAATAACCAAAATGGGGGTGTTCTGAAGATGCTTCTAAGAACACTCGCGGTGTCCGGGGAGTGTTCGTAGGGGGTGTCCTGAGGATGCTGTCCGTATTGTTCTCTGTCAAGTTGAATGTGTCCTAAGAACACTCGCTGTGTCCTGAAATGTTCGCAAATAAACAAAATGGGGGTGTTCTGAAGACGCTTCTAAGAACACTCGTGGTGTCCGGGGAGTGTTCGTAGGGGGTGTCCTGAGGATGCTGTCCGTATTGTTCTCTGTCAAGTTGAATGTGTCCTAAGAACACTTGCGGTGTCCTGAAATGTTCGCAAATAAACAAAATGGGGGTATTCTGAAGACGCTTCTAAGAACACTTGCGGTGTCCGGGGCGTGTTCATAGGGGGTGTCCTGAGGACGCTGTCCGTATTGTTCTCTGTCAAGTTGAATGTGTCCTAAGAACACTCGCGGTGTCCTGAAATGTTCGCAAATAAACAAGATGGTGGTGTTCTGAAGACACTTCTAAGAACACTCCCGGTGTCCTGGAATGTTCGTCGGGGGTGTCCTGAGGACGCTGTCCGTATTGTTCTCTGTCAAGTTGAATGTGTTCTAAGAACACCCGCGGTGTCCTGAAATGTTCGCAAATAACCAAAATGGGGGTGTTCTGAAGACGCTTCTAAGAACACTCGCGGTGTCCGGGGAGTGTTCGTAGGGGGTGTCCTGAGGATGCTGTCCGTATTGTTCTCTGTCAAGTTGAATGTGTCCTAAGAACACTCGCTGTGTCCTGAAATGTTCGCAAATAAACAAAATGGGGGTGTTCTGAAGACGCTTCTAAGAACACTCGCGGTGTCCGGGGAGTGTTCGTAGGGGGTGTCCTGAGGACGCTGTCCGTATTGTTCTCTGTCAAGTTGAATGTGTCCTAAGAACACTCACGGTGTCCTGAAATGTTTGCAAATAAACAAGATGGTGGTGTTCTGAAGACGCTTCTAAGAACACTCCTGGTGTCCTGGAATGTTCGTAGGGGGTGTCCTGAGGACGCTGTCCGTATTGTTCTCTGTCAAGTTGAATGTGTTCTAAGAACACCCGCGGTGTCCTAAAATGTTCGCAAATAAACAAAATGGGGGTGTTCTGAAGACGCTTCTAAGAACACTCGCGGTGTCCGGGGAGTGTTCGTAGGGGGTGTCCTGAGGACGCTGTCCGTATTGTTCTCTGTCAAGTTGAATGTGTCCTAAGAACACTCGCGGTGTCCTGAAATGTTCGCAAATAAACAAGATGGTGGTGTTCTGAAGACGCTTCTAAGAACACTCGCGGTGTCCGGGGAGTGTTCGTAGGGGGTGTCCTGAGGACGCTGTCCGTATTTTTCTCTGTCAAGTTGAATGTGTCCTAAGAACACTCGCCGTGTCCTGAAATGTTTGCAAATAAACAAGATGGTGGTGTTCTGAAGAAGCTTCTAAGAACACTCCCGGTTTCCTGGAATGTTCGTAGGGGGTGTCCTGAGGATGCTGTCCGTATTGTTCTCTGTCAAGTTGAATGTGTCCTAAGAACACTCGCGGTGTCCTGAAATGTTTGCAAATAAACAAGATGGTGGTGTTCTGAAGACACTTCGAAGAACACTCGCGGGGTCCGGGGAGTGTTCGTAGGGGGTGTCCTGAGGACGCTGTCCGTATTGTTCTCTGTCAAGTTGAATGTGTTCTAAGAACACCCGCGGTGTCCTGAAATGTTCGCAAATAAACAAAATGGGGGTGTTCTGAAGACGTTTTTGAGAACACTCCCGGTGTCCTGGAATGTTCGTAGGGGGTGTCCTTAGGACGCTGTCCGTATTGTTCGTTGTTAAGTTGAAGGTGTTCTAAGAACTATCGCGTTGTTCTGAAATGTTCGTAGGGGTGTCCTGAAAACGGTGTCCGTATTGTTCGCTTTCAAGTTCAAAGTGTTCTAAGAACACTCACATTGTTCGCAGACATTAAAAGTTTCCCATAGATCATAGTTGAAATGTTTGACTCTATGGATGTGCTGCAGTGGTTGTTGCCAGGGCATAGAGTCTTGGGTGCATGGCCGAACATGTCCGCGAACATTAAATAAGTTCGCGGACATCAAGTTCATAAGAAGAGATCTAGTCAGTTCCATATGACATGTATATAAAGTCAAAGTCATTATTGTTAAGTTGTGCTACTAAAAAACTATGAAATTCAGTGAAAAAACTTTGTTAAAGGGATGTTATGGTTAAGTTGCGCTACTAAAAACCTATGAAATTCAGTGAAAAAACTTTGTTAAAGGGACGTTATGGTTCCAAGTAAAACCGAAAAACCCTTGAAATTTGCCAGTTATGGTAAGCTAAGCAACCATAACTCGCGCCACCACCGTACACTGCTAAGACTAACACCCAGGACATCAAAGATGACATCACTCATACCCACAAGGTTTACTAACATGAAGCAGAATCACTAAGTGGTGAGGGTCACCAGCTGAGTTAACAGCGTTCAATCAATGTCAGGCCAGGGAATTATATTTTTTTCTGTGTTTAATAGTTTGTTTGTTTGTTTGTTTGTTTATTCATTTGTATTGCGCTCCAGACCCTCAGGTATCAGGTCGCATGGGTTACATGGAAATTCACAGCTTAGTTACACAGTAGGACACAAATATACAAGCAAATATATACATGAAAAATATACATAACAAGAAATATGCATAATAAGTATGTACATGATATAGCCATGTAGGGAGCAGGTATCAGCAGGTATCATGGCAGGTTGTATATTACAGCAGTTTTCATATAATAGACAGTTTAGAAAAACAGTGTATTTGAGACAGTTTAGCGATTGGTAGATTTGAGCCAGTTGATGCAGTTGGATCTGAAGTTCTGATAAGATTGGTCTTCACGAATTGAGGGTGGCAGTGAATTCCAAAGCTAGGCTGCTTTAACTGGAAACTGCTACCTCCTACCTTAGATAGCTTGAATCTGGGGACATGGAGGCAGTTGGTATGGGCTAGTCTGGAGGATCTAGTGGAGGTCCTTCTATGGAATCTGTCTGTAAGATAAATAGTTGCAGTGTTATTCAGGGATTTATGAGTAAGTGACGCAATTTTCAGCTTAATTCTGTCATTTGTGGAGAGCCAATTATTTTGTCACCTGACTTCAGTGATATGATCTCTACTAGCCACTCCAAGGGCCGCTCTGAGAGCATTGTTTTGGAGTGTTTGGATTTTCTTGATTATTGATGTGTTAAAGCCACAATATAGGGCTTTACAATAGTCAAGCCTGGACAGAATGAGAGCTCTGGCGAGGATAATACAACTACTTTTGGATAGGAAAGGTTTGCCAGTTCTTATAAGTTTGTAAGTATAGGCAGTAGTGGAAGCTAGTGTGTTGGCTTGTTTGGTGAAGGAAAGGGTTGAGTCGAGGTAAAATCCAAGTGGTTTAACCTCGTTGGCCACTTTAATAAGGTTGCCATCAATTATAAAGGAAGCATATTCAAGCCCTAGTTTCTTAAGGTTGTGAGGGGTGCCCAGGATGATGATCTCTGTTTTGTCATCATTTAGGCATAGACTGTGAGTAGCCATCCATGCCTGGATGATGAGATACACCCTATTCACCAAGGCCAAATCCTTAACATAATCCCCTGAAAGTGGGAGGAGAATCTTTGTATCATCCGCATAGTTAGTGTAGGTGATAGCAAGATTGTCCAGATCATCAAAAAGGGGCTTAGTGAATATGTTGTATAGCGTGGGAGAGACGCATGATCCCTGGGGGACACCGCAAGTGATGGGGTCAGCAGCTGCTGAGGAAGGGAATACCTGCATGGTTCTCTCACTTCGAAATGACTCAATCCAGATAATGGCTTCCCTAGAGAAATGAGCAGCTGAGTCAAGATGACTGCATAAGACCTTATGGTCCACAAGGTCGAATTCAGCCCAGGGGTCAAGGAGGAGAAGGAGGGCTGGTTTCCCCTTGTCCCTTAGTTCATCAACTTGAGTCTTCAAATCGATGAGGGCTGTTTCTGTTCCGTGTTGTGGCCGGAAACCAGGTTGGCGTACTCCAAGGAGGTGGTGTGTTTCCAGGTACTTCTGGATTCTGTGGAGGCGACCTTATCAAAAATTTTTTGTAGAAACTGTACGGTTGTGATGGGCCGGTAATTAGTGGGTGTCAATGAGTGTTTGTTTTTTTAGCAAGGGGAGTACCCATGATTCTTTGAGGTTGGTGGGGATGGTGCTGGATGCAAATGAGGCATTGATGAGCTTGGAGACAAAGGGTGCTAGATCCCTTGCGGCATCCTTGATAAGCTGGGCTGGACATAGGTCGCCCTGACAGTTGGGGGGTTTAAGTGACAGTATAATTTTTTCAACCTCCAGGACTGAAGTTTTGGAGAAGTTGAAGCGAGTGGGTGGGGAGTTAGGTGTGAAGAGACTCCAGGAGGAGAGAGTGGGGCGTTGGTTGGAGGAGTGTTTGGGGATAAGTTCACCGATGCTTTCTTTTGGTCTATTTTGTTTTGGAGAGTAGCTACTTTATTAGATAGCACCAGTTTCTGTCTTTGGTACAGGTAGCTGGCATGAA
Source organism: Ambystoma mexicanum (assembly GCF_040938575.1). Lineage (NCBI taxonomy): Eukaryota > Metazoa > Chordata > Amphibia > Caudata > Ambystomatidae > Ambystoma > Ambystoma mexicanum. The sequence goes on from NC_090930.1 coordinate 658,629,990, forward strand.
GATAGGGGTTTCTAGCTCTTTGAGTATTGTAAACAACTCCTTCATACTAGAGTTAGCTTGAGAGATCCGGTTATTGTAGAATTCTTTTTTGGCTACACAAATCTCTTTTTTGTAGAGGGTGGAAATCTTGGTGAGTTTGTTTTTGTTGTCTACTGAAGGGAGTAGTCGCCATGCGGCCTCGCAAGTTCTTTTTTTTGTTGCCTTAAATCTTTTAGGTATGGGGTGAACCATTTGTTAAGATGAGTTTTAGGCTTACTAGGTCTTAATTTAAGAGGGGCAATTGAGTCTAGTGAGCTTGTCATGATTTTGTTATACTCGTCGACCAGAGTTCAAGGATCAGTGCTGTCTGGAAGAGAGTTGAGAGTGGGGAGGATAGCTGGGATGAGTCTATCGGCGGTAATGTTCTTTTTATTTCTGGTTAAGGTGGGCGGGGTGATAGAGATCGAAGTGGGGAGAGGTCTGATGGTGTTGAACACAAAGGACACAAGGGAGTGGTCTGTCCAAATTAGCGGGGAGATGGAGGTGATATTGGCATGGCAGTTATAATCGCCGACCCAATCTAGTATTCTTCCTTTATTATTAGTGGGTATGGAGACTTTTTTGAAGTAGGCCAAGTTCTGTCAGGATAGTAGCAATATTTGTAGCAAGGTTATCAAGTGGGTCATTAAAGCCCAAATTGAAATCGCCAATGAGTATGATTTGCGAGGTGTTTTTAAGATTGTTTGGGAGGATGGTGGAGACATCCTCCTCAAATGTTCCAATGGGACCAGGTGGTCTGTAAAACAAATGGAGGGTTAGAGTTTGGGAATTGACAAGTGGAAGTTTGACTGTGAGCAATTTGCATGATTTGAAGTCTTGGGATGGGTCAAGTCTCATGGCTAAACTGGATTTGTAAATGAAGGCGATACCTCCGCCTCGGGCCTCATGTCTATCTTGTCTGAGAATGGAATAACCATCGGATACTGCTAGTATGCGAGTATGTGGCCTGCTGCAGCATATAACCATGTCTCGGTTATGACGAGAAAGTCAGGTAATCTGCTAAAATCAGGTCAGCAACTTCAGTGGCATGATCTACCAGGTACCTAGTATTTAGTAAGGCCCCTTTTAGTGGAGGGGAATCTTTGTCATCAGTGTGGGAAAGGTCAAGGGTTTTTAGATGAGGAGTGCAGTGCTTAGTAGGGGCTTTGCAGTGGATAATACAGTGCTTAGTATTGGAGATAGTTTGATTTGGGGGGAGGTTGATATTTAAGTTAGGTGTGGGTGTGCGTCTGGTTTGAATATTTTGGCTAATCTAGATCTGAGTCTAGAATTCCTGAGGTTTAAATTACACGGATTAGAAGTTGAGCTCAGTGTCGATAGGCTCAGTTGAGTTGCTTGCCATGTCGGCTGTAGTCATTGTGAAGCTGGTCAAGCTTAAGGGAGCACGAGTGGGGGGGCTGGCCAGGCAGAGAAGAGTATAGATAGTAAGTAGAGTGGCTAATGCCTTAGGGTAGGCTATAGTAGGCATGGTACGGCTGCTATGTTAGTACTCTTGGTAACAAGCACACCGTGATAAGGATAAGCTTTAGGGCCGTTCGCAAGGGTAGAGACACGTTAAGGCATGGGACGCCTAGTAGTAACAACATAAATAGGGTAATTGGAATTATCAATTGGCAGGTTTAGCAACAAATAAAGCTAGTTCGAGTGACAACTAAATCAGTTTACCATGAAGCTATATATAGCAGCATAAAAGGCTAATTCAATATGACAAATAATTAGATATGCCATCAAAATAGGCTAATTTGATTTAACAACTAGCTAGCTATAGCAACGGCACCAAAATAGGCTAATTCGATATAACAAATGATTCAATAGGGCAGCAGAAAGAGCTAAGTTGATTAACACAAGAGTAAGTAGAGCCGCAGAGAGTAGGCTAAATTGACGTATCATGTGACTGAATAAACACCAGTAGAAACTAATTTGAAATAGCAATAGGCTAGGTGCGGCAATAGAGTAATCTAGATTGCAGTTTAGCAAGCATCAGAATAGACTAATTCATCAGATCCTAGGCGTACATAGGAGTAACTTGTTCTGGTGTACAAACATTGAATGTGGGTAGACCTGCTAATTGATACGGGGCTATGCATGAACGTTGTACAGTAGTGCTGATGGTGCGCAAACAAAGATAACACATCTATTACTTTGCAATTGTATATACAACAAACTCATTTCACTGGATACAGTAGTGCAGTAAACAACAGTATGAGAGGTGCCGTACTTCAGCTGTGAGGCGAACTGAAGTCGCAAAATTAATGACTAAGTCTTACAGATGCATGGTGGCGACTGGGCATTGCAAATGGCCATTCAATAGGTACAAGGCAGCATGCTCGTGTTTAGGCAACTTACAATGGGCCTCATTATAAGGCTGGCACTCCCGTACTGAAGGGGGACGGTACGGGTCCAGCCCCCTTCATTACGGGTGCGCCGATTACAAGCTTCCCATCGCGGGACCCGGATCAGACGTCAGGTAATACCAGACATCTTTTCGGGGTCCCGTGAGGGGAAGAGGGAGGAAACAACGCGACACTTGTATTGTTAGCTCCCTCCCCATTCCCATTGAGCCCTATGGGGCCTCAAATGGGGATGGGTTCCTGCAAGGAGGATTTACCGGGTCCTCCTATGTCGGAGTAACCCGGTAAGTCCCCATTGCAGGAACCCGGAAATGGAGCCCGGTATGGAGGCAGCCATGGAGCTAAAAGCTAAAAGCTCCATGGCTGCCTCCGTACCGGGCTCCATTACCGGGTTCCTGCAATGGGGACTTACCGGGTTACTAGCTCCATGGCTGCCTCCGTTCCGGGCTCCATTACCGGGTTCCTGCAATGGGGATTTACTGGGTTACTCCAACATAGGAGGACCCGGTAAGTCCTCCTTGCAGGAACCCATCCCCATTTGAGCCCCCATAGGGCTCAATGGAATGGGGAGGGAGGTAACAACGGGCACATTAGAAGTGTCCTGTTGTTGCCTCCCTCTTCCCCTTGCGGGACCCCAAAAAGACGTCTGGTTTTACCAGACGTCTAATCCGGGTCCCGCGATGGGAAGCTCGTAATCGGCGCTCCCGTAATGACTAATAGCTCCATGGCTACCTCCATACTCGTAATGAGGCCAAATGTCTCTAGGAATGTTAAACGTATGCCCAGTTCACAGGATGTTATTCGAATATCACGATTACAGGGTCAAAGGAACGGCTTGCAGAGCACTTCATGTGACCATAGCAAAGGCGGTGGTGGGCAGGCAAGTTCACTAGTTCAATGGATTAGGTGTATATAGTTCAGAGGGTTCAGGGAATTATAAAAGACATATACTAATGTTCGCGGGCAGTTAGTCCTACGGTAGTCTTACCTTGGTGAGGAGGGTTTTCACTTGGAGAAGGTCAGCAGCGCAACCAGTGCGCGAACAGGTGCAGAACAGGGCCTTTTCTTGCCAGGCCTTCGCGCGTATGTGTAATGAAGGTTGCCTTGACGTGTAATGCAGGTTGCCTTTACGCCACCTGAAAATGCTTTTCTGTGCACGACCAGTGCTACGTGATGGTGAATCATCTGTGTAAGGATATACAATGTCCTAGGAGGGGCTAACAGTAATACATAAAACATGTTAAAACAGAAACTTTTAGTTATCATGTTCGATTTCTAAATTCTAAATGTTCTTGGATGCAGTCTGTTAATAGTGAGATCAGGTAGGAGAATAATTACTGCAGCTTTGGTGGAATGGAGATTTTGCTCTGGGTGTCGCCAGTTGGGGTAATGTTGAAATATAACTTAATTACTGCCTCTCGAGATTTCAATTCCAATGTGACGATCTGCTTAACAGGTTTTTTTCCAGACCATTCCTGAAGAGTAGATCCTTTGGTATTACATCCACGTCCCTCTTCCTCGTCGTCCCAGTACTAATCTTTAAGGTGTCCCACCTCCCACAGGAACCCCTTGTCACTTTCCATTCTTTTCCCCCCAGCACTGGCTCCCGTACCAGGCATAACAGCCCACCCCCGACTCCCCAGCCACAACAGTTTTTCCTTGTTCCTGCCTTTGGCAGGATACTCCTTGTGCAGTGTTCTGCTCTTCTCTCCCTGGCTCTTCACCACTACTGGCTGGGCGACCTCTGCGCAGCCGGTGGTCTCTGGCTCTGGTGCCGGCTCTGGGAATTTCCTGTTTAGCAGGGTCACCCCGTTGAGCGTGGTCCTCGGGCCCTGGTCTCGTGTCGTCCCTGCATTGCATGCTGGGTCGGACTGGGATAAGAAATAGCCCTGATCAGCCCACCCCTCAACTCACGACTCTTAACCTCTGATGACATCACCGGAAGTGATGTCATTTGACCCCACCCCAAAGTGACAACCTGGGAAGCGATGAAACACGACCTTTTACCCCTTGACAAAACAGGAAGTGTCATCAAATAGCAATTTTCCTAAGTACACTAAATAACTGTGAATCCAAGCAGACGTCCAAGGCCAAATGATATTATGTTATTGTATAGCACTCACGCTTAAGCTCTTTTTTATAGAACAAATATGCATACAATATCACCCAACCTGTGTTGGTACTCATTGATCGACCTAAGAAGGATGAAAGGCTTTTTGGGGGGAAAAAAAGAATTTGAAAGAAAAAATATTTTTTTTGTTCAAATTCTTTTTTTTTCAAACCAGCCCAGGCCTGTCCAGAAACCGGCTTCCACTCACCAGGGACGATTTCGGGCCATCCACGGGCTGAAAGGCCGAGGGGCCAATCCGACCCTGATTGCATGGTGAAGTGGTTGAGGTTCTCCTCAAGTGCTGGGTTGGAGTGCTCTGCAGTGCCTGCAGGGTGGTTCCCTGGTGCGGTTGGCGTGGCCCGGGATGGTCCTGCCCGGGCTGAGTTCTGGTGAGGTGCAGCCGGATTGACGTTTCATGGTCGGGGCAGTGGAGGAAGTGCTACGCCGGGCCCGCAGAGCGGATCCCCGGTGTGGTAGGCATGGCCTGGGGTGATCGCGCTCTGGGCGTAGGTGAGTGCATTGGCTCGTGCAGTGGCCTGCTGCCTTCCCCTTCCTTGCCTTGATTGGCCGACTCTGGTACGTGACCTATGGTGTTGGGGTTGCTAGGCTCCAGGCTGTTTTCGTGTAGGCTGGCCATGGGGAGTCATTAATTGCTCGGCGTCTGCCGTGCTGGATGCCAGAGTTTCTGCTTTTCTTGCTCTAAGGCGTTCTTACATCTGCAGTGGATGACCTGGATTATTGCACTGGGAAAATGTTTTTCGGGAGTCATCATTAGCTCCCTTCCCAGAATTGATCTCCAACGCCAAACATACTTCACCCAGGCCATCCAAGGCCTCCTGCAGAGTAGCATGCCTTATGTGATGCCGGTACTGTGTCAGATGTGGGCCAATGACTTGAGAGGATCAGACACTCTGGCCCTGTGTCGCACTGCTCAGCTTTCTGCATCAGTGCTCTCTCTCTCCTGCAAGGGGGCCTCTTCAGGTGGGGGTTGTCTAGACGTTAGTCTAGTGGCTGATGTGCCTTGGATGCCCCCCTCTCTTCTTCGGGGTCCTCTTGGTCTAGCTCTGGGGCTCGCCCTTCTCCTCTGCATGTCGACTTCAAGGGGAGTTGTCTTGTTGGGGAGGTTCCTGCCATTGTCCTTGTCCAGGTGGCTCACTACATGGGATTGCCAGAGGTTGTGCCACCTCGGACACTGCTGGGCGTTGCCTGCCCCCTCCCCTTCCCCTTCTCCCTGTTTTGCGGGCTGGTTCGTATGGGACTCAGTGTTTGGCTGCACTTTACTCATTGCAGGGCTTGTGGACCTGCGTTCTGCCGCATGTTCCTCCTCCACTGCAGAACCAGCCTCAGGGGCTTGGTGTCTGCCATCCACGCTTCTCACGGTGAGTAGTTCTGCTTCCGGTGCTCTGGGCCATCACGGCCCAGGTGGAATTTCCACCAGATCTCGCTTATGACGGGGTACTGGCTTTGGCTGTGTCCGTGGGCTCTGGGACTGTACTGTCTTTTAAGGATTCATACAGAGCCTGGAAACACTAAGAGAAATAAGTGCACAGAGAAGCACAGGAGTGAACTTATAATGTATTCACTTTGCGCACTAACTGAACTCAGCCCTTGCAGGAGGCTCTGCGCATGCGCTAGATGAAACACCTGGATATGCCAATGGCAATGTCAACATTAGGAGTCAGGCTTCTTTATCTGTCTCAACGCCGGACAAAACACCTTCCCTTTCCAACAACAATCAGACAAAATGTTCACTTACAGTTCTGTCATTATATTTCCTCAATCAGACGGGCGTCCCCAGTCTTGTTGACACTTCTCTTCTCACCTCGGGTACGATCGTTCCCCAGCATCATCTTCGAGTGCAGGCATCTCATCTTCTTTCTCTTCTCTGGGCTGCTCACTTTCTTTGAACATTCTGAAGTGAAATGCACTCCTCGTGATGACCTTATGTGGAGGTCTGGCCTTGATGATTGCACCTTTCACATGAGTAATTACAAGATGCGCAGGGTCACATTTGCTGCTGTCTGTTTCCTTGCTTTGCCTCTGGCGCACAAGGATCCGATCACCACACTGAAAGGTTGACTGTATTGCCCAATGCCTTCTGTCGGCATACTCTTTCCTGCTTCTCTTCTTGCTTGCATCCACTCTCCGTAGTTCACCTTCTCCTCTCATTAGCATAGTTGCATTGTGGGACAGTCTAGCACAGATCCTTCGGTCAAACATTGAGTCTGACGGAGACCATCCCGTTGTGCCATGCAGCAAATTCTGGTAGTCCCTCAACATGTTACACACAGCATGATTGATTGACAGCCACCAATGATCCTGAGGCGTATCGCTTCTTCGTTTGAGAATTTATGAAAGTCACAATGCGCCACCAGCATGCGAAGCCTTGTCGCAAATGCATCCATGCTCTCACCTGTGAGTTGGCAAGCCGAATTGAATGCATGCCTTTTGTGATCTATGTTTCAGTGCAGATCAAAATAGGCACATAATGCTTCTTTGAGACCGACAAAGGTTTTCACAACTTCCGGCGGGAAAGTGGGGATGAGGTCTTCAACGTCATCTCCCACCAGGTTTATAAGCAATCTTCTAGAAAAACGATCGGACGCCTGTTCGTCATGAGCTGCCAGGTAGTTTTCAAAACGCTACAGCCATCTCTCCCACCTTAGTCCAAGAGATTGTTGATCTTGCATGTCGAAAGGCACCGTCCTTCAGAATACACTGACAATGTGCATGCCAGCCTACTGGCCTTCCAGCTGTTCTTGCCCAACCACCGACATCTTGCACGTGTGGCAACTAGGAATTTATGGTGCTCTTACAGGAGCAAGAGAAGAGAAGATTTAAAAAAAAAAAAAATTCCAGGAGTGACAACGCAGTAGGTGGTTGCCCAAGCATATCCCATCCTCGTCGTTATTGTCCTGTCTTTCAAGGATTCATACAGGGCCTGGAAACAGTAAGAGAAATAAGTACACAGAGCTGTGCACAGGAGTGAACGTATAATGTTCAGTTTGCGCTGCAAATGAACTCAGCCCATGCAGGAGGCTCTGCACATGCGCTAGATTCAGCGTCTTGGATCGGCCAGTGGCAATGTAAATATTCGGATCCAGGCTACTTTAACTGTCTCAGCACTGGACACAACAGGGACCACTGGTCGGTGGCCCACGCCCTTTTGGGATTGGCTGATGGCCGCATGACTGGAGGCCCTGGCGTTGCAGATCCCCTATATGCACCGCCTACTGTTTGACAGTTGCCTTGTGGTTAAGGTTTTTTGGGCAGCTGGGTATGCGGGCTGTTGTGGTGGTAGCCTACTGCCGCACCCATGCCCTCTCTCCCGGAGTCTCAGCCCTTCCGCTCCTGGGCTTGGCTAGGTGCTCGAGGACTTCTGGTGGGGATGGAAGGGGTTCTCTGACCGTGCGTCACCACCTTGAGAGTGGTTGTCCTGTTGCATGACCGGTTGGGGGTCGTCTGACCCACTTCTGACCCTGTTGGCCCTGTTTCTGGAGATACCTGGGCCAGCTGCCTGGTGCCCTGGGGCTGCCAGTTCGAATTGTGTCCCTGCGGCTTCCTTCATGCACGTTCCAGACTTCACTCCTCAGGGTTTGTATCAGGAGGTTGGCCGTGCTATGGTCTCTCCCAGAGCTGCTGGCCATGAGGGTCATCTGGAGGGTCCCCCTAGTGGTGTGTGGGCTGGGGGTCACCTTTGTGTTTCTGGTGCCCCAGGCTGTTGGGGCCTTCTCCGCTCTCCATCAACTTGATATGGCTGGTCAAATAGCACTGTCTGCTGAGAGCTCGTTCTCTCATCTGTGCATGGCCTGCTGGTGCGAGTTCATCCTTCCAGGATCATTAACTTAGTGCTGCACTGGGGGAATAATAATCTCAGCTGTTGTTTGACTCCCTGGTCCTTCATGTTCGGTCCGTGCACTTCCAGGTGGAATGTCTCCTGTGGGTTCTTCCGCTGGTCCGGGTCTTGGATTCCTAGCCTCCCTGGTTCTACAGGTTACCTACTTCCTTGTCCGCATCTGGTCATCACTTCGGCAGTTCTTCTGGTTGCAGAGGGCAGCAGCCACTTCCAGTTCCAGGCTCTGCCCTTCGGCCTGATGTCCGCTCCTCGTGTCTTTGCTGACGTGATGGAGCCGGCCATGGCTGCTCTTCTCCTGCGGCTCATCCTAGTCCCATGTTTTGGTGTCTGGCTCCCTGGGCCCCTTTGGGGTCTCCTGTTTATCCATGTGGGTGCACATGCTCCCTTCTGTCGGACTATGGGCTTTCTCCTCCACTGGTCGGTGTCATGCATGTGGCCATCGCAGGGCCTTCCGTTCATGGGCCAGGTTCTGGTCTGCAGTGTGTGGGGTCATGCTTCCTCTTACCTGGGCAACCTGGGTTTGGGTCTCAGGTCTGCCTGTGCCCTTTTCTCTCCTAGGCCATGGATTCGGCCAGAGCTTTCCTGCAGGTGCTGGGGTTCATGGCGTTCAGCGCTCCTCTTGTCCCCTGGGCCAAACTTACTCTGCGTCCCTGCTGCTCCGCCTTCCCAGTTTGGGAGGGAGGCTTCCCTGTTCTTTGCAGCCCCGATCTGGGTGGGTCTGTCCCTTCAGGGATGCCTTGGTGGTGGCTCCGCCTACCTGACATCCTGCAGGGATTTCCCCTATGGCGGCCCTCTCCGCTTTCATGTTGCCATGCTCAGGTGGAGGTCGATGGCCGTGGGTAGGGCACAGCAGGAGCTAGGTGGCAGCCTTACAGGGCCTCCTGGCCTTCTCACTGGTACTCGCTCAGTGTCTTCTTGGTGGTCGGTCCTGTTGCTGTCGGGAGTTCCTTCCATGGTGACCTGCATCTCCGGGCTGGGGTGCTCCTGCTCCCGGTCTCTGGGGCCCCTGGCTTGCGGTTGGGTGCATGGGCAAATGCTCGTCTTTTGGCCTTGTTTGCTTGTCGTGTCCGGGGTCGGGTCGACTATGTGGTGGTCCTTCTCCGGGGGTGTTCCCTTCAGCGGTCTGGGAGCTGCAGGAGTGGCTGCAGGAGTGGCCTTCGTTGGACCTTCAGGGTGTTGCTGTCTCCTGTGCTTGGACTCTTGCCTCACTCTTGCCTGCGGAGGTTCTATGTTCTTCTCAATGCCTTCTTGGCGTCAGTCGCCTTGGGCCGTCGGCTTTCTGTGATCAGTGTTCTCTCTTGCGCAGCCCTTTCTTGACAGTCTCTCATGCTACCCTATCCTGTATGTGTTGCTCCTCCTTCCCCCTGGTATCAGTGTTTTGCTTCTCTCAGGGGATTGTCCTTCCCTCTTCTTCCCTGGCAGGGTGAAGCTGGGCTTCCTTGGAAGTCTGGGGGCTGTCCTGGGGTCTTTGGCACAGCACGGGGACTTTGTTCCTCCTTGAGCCTGTTTGTGCCTTTGGGGGCTCGTCCACTGGTGGGATGTCGTCTGTCTCCACGCTCGGTCGTTGGCTGTGTGGGGCCTTCTCCCTGGCCTGTTTTCTCTGGAGGTTCCCCACTTCGGCCTAGAGTGCGGGGCTGGTCTGTGTGTGCCGTAGCTTCCTCGTGGGCATTGGCTCATGCATTTGCTCTGCAGGTTGGTTGTGTGGCTGCATCTTGGGCTGCCCCTTTGCATTTCTTTGACGAGGTCACCTTTGCCTCCTTTGCCGGCTGGTTGGGGGAGTCCTGCAGGTTGCAAGTGGCTGGATTGCAGGTTTGGGTCTGCACATTGGCTTGCATGTGCTCATATGGGCGCTGTGCCCTATGTGGTATCAGCCTTCCGGACGGGGGTCTTGTGTATTGCGCTTCTGTGCTCTGCTTGTGGATGCCGCTGTCTTCCGCTATTGGCTCCTGTTCGCTGCTGTTGGTCGGTTTGCTTTTCTCCACCTGAGCTGTGGGGTTTGTTCTGGGCCCATTCTCTCTGGAGTTGGTATGCCTCAAAGATTAGTACTGGGACAAGGAAGAGGGATCTTGAGGTAATGCCTGGATTATTTACTGGTAATCTTCATTACTCCTAGGCCTACTCTTCCTTTTCCCAGTACGACTTTCCCACCTCACCCTCCCCTGCTGTCGAATGGGCCTTCTGGGATGTTTGTAGTAACTGTTGTGGCTGGGGGAGGCAGCTGTTATGCCCAGTATGGGAGGCCGGTCCAGGGGGAAAAGAATGGAAATTGGAAAGGGGTTCCTGTGGGTGGTGGGACACCTCAAAGTTTATTACTGGGACGAGGAAGATTAGAACTAGGAGTAATGAAGATTACTGATAAGTAATCCAGGCAGTACTAGACCTGTCTTTCTGAGAGAGGTTAAGAGTGTTCCAGAGGCCTATCACTCTGTTCTCCAAGAGACCTAATCCACGTCTTTGCTTTGCTGTTTGAACTTCTGCCACAGAGGCACGTTTCTGCTGGTATCTTTATGCATATGGCAGGGGTCCATTTTCATAATGCATTAAACCTACAATTGAATTCTGGCTCCCATCAAGAGCCAGTGTGGTGGCCTTTAAGCCACTATGGTATAGTTACATGTTGGAAGGGAAGGCAATATTCCTGAAGCTCCTATGAGCACCAATCAGTTTCCTACTTTCATTTTTGAGAAGGGAATGCTAAAATAGGGTCCCACTTTGTTTAGTCCAGCTCAAACTTCCTGCATAACGTTGGAACTTCCCGTGTTTGAATAGAGACAGCCTTTACTTTCCTACTGCTGGCCAAAGGACAGCATGAGTAAAGGAGGCTGCCAGAGGAGCGGACTCTTCCACCTGGTATTTAGGATTTCACCGCCGGGCCCGGGTCTCCCTCACCACTCGTCGCCACTGTTGGGGGCGGGTCGGAGCCCCCACGCGGTCCCGTAAGCCCCTCGACATAAAGGACTCACACAGGCACCAGTCCTTCCAGTTCGGGCTTCCCGGTCGCTCTGCGGCGGCCGGGAACGCCCCCTTTATTTATACACACCGCGGCGGCGTGACACGTCACGCCGCCGCGTAAGCCCGTCATCGGGCAGCGCCACACCCATCATGATCAAAGGACACTCAGGAAATAGAATACGTCTGCAACTAGAAAGGTTACTGGGGTTACCAGTACTAAACTGTCATGTCTTCTAGCATTGCAGCATCAGAAGACCCGAAGACTGAGGAATGCCATGCAAGGGGATGAAGATAGAGGCATGTTTACTGTGTAACGCACATACATCTACATAGCACTCTTCCCAATCAACTGCCCAGGAGAAGGAGGGGTATGGAAGCAATGATCATTCCCGGCATATTCCCTGCATTTTAGTCTAACAAACACATCCGCAAATCCAGGTTTAGGAATATGTCTCGAAGAGGTTCTGGACCGCCAGTGCTGGATTATCCATTAGGCCAAGTCGGCACCGGCCTATGGGCCCCACTCCTTTTAAGGACACGACAAAGGATCAAAATAAAGCAGTGCAGAAAATTAAAAATGTTTTAGGAGATAAGTTGCGAGAAGGGGCCCGACATTTCGACTTGCTAGAGTCCTCCACAGGTGTTAAACCGGCAATGCGAACCGCCTAAAAATAAATAAGCTAATCCGAGTGTCCCTCTCTTTATTCCCAATCACTTATGTTGCATGACTCAACCAGACCCTCTTTATGTTAATGTGACCCCCAAATCTGCCAAAGTCAATTTGAGGGAGGCCACTGTGCGACTCCGCAATTTCTCTGGTTTTCCATTGGGTGGTTATTGTGCCTCCTGTTGAATCCATTGGCCTTTACACAGCTGGTAGTGGTTTACCTTAGACAGATGATACATCCTATTATTTGTCAGGGTTTCTGCTCAACTGATAAATTGCCTAGGGATATGTAGCTCTTCACATTGGCTGTCAATCCTGCACAACTTTTACTTTAGTTTACTTTATTTAATTTATATAGCGCACCTGGGGACCCGAAGGCATAAGGGCGCTTACAAAACAAACAACATCAATACATTCAAGAGCATAAAACCAAGAATTATACATTCGGTATAGGTAATACAGAATTAGTCCATGGATAGACCTCCAGGAAGTTTTAACAAACTCAAGTAGCAGAAAATCAGAAGTCCATGGCTTTGGAAAGGAAACAAGAACATAAAGGTGCTCCCTAGCGTACATCAGAGAATCAAATTACAGATCGAGGGCCCTCTAGGAAAATATTTACAGCGACTGAGAAAGGCAGGTAAGGCACTGTCCCCACAACCCACAAATTTATTTATTTTCAAATTTGTTTATTGGCATTTGTTATCATACAGTTACAGATATCAAACTGAATGTGCCTCTAGTAAGAAGATTAACAGTATTGTTTAATAAACAATAACGTTTTTATTTTTATAAAGGTAACTTAAAAACGTTCAACTGTCTCCTAATCTCAATATCTTTACTCAGTTTCTTGGTGAGCAATAGGGTGGGGTGTTGGGGGCAGGGGGGAAATCCCAGGGCTCCGGGGGTCTGACCCAATCTGTGCATGTCTCTGCTATGGGTGTTGTGATCTTGCAATCGGTGTGGTCAAGGCCGTTTTTGTTCATGGGGTTTATCATCTGGGGAGTAAAGCATGCTACTGGTTATTTCTTTCCATATCTCCAGGGTAGAGCTTGATTCGTCGGTTGACCTGGTAACGTTATCTTCCCATGCTCTTGTTTCCACGTTGATCCATCTTTCCAGCTCGTTATGCCATGCCTTGTAGTTTGGCCCTGCAGGTTTTTTCCAGGCCATTGCAATTTGTCTTTTAGCCAATATATAGGTTAAGTCCATAAGTTTCACCCAGTGTTTGAGTTTGGCTGGCCTGGGGTGTGTGCCTAGGAGGCACTCCTCGGGGGACCACCTGTAGTTGGAGGTGCCCGCTTTTTCAAATCTCTGTTTTATTTTCATCCATAAGGATTGCACTACGTTGCATTCCCAAAACATGTGAAGTAGGTCTGCTTCGTCTGCCTTGCACCATGGGCAGTGGGATCTCGTTTGTCTATTAATTATCGCTAGTCTGCATGAGTCAGATATGTTCGGTGTAGCATGTTCACTTGTATGAACCGGAATCTGTGGTTTCTGGACACAGCTTTAGGGTATGCTAGCGCTCTATTCCACTCTCCTTCCGACAATTCCCATCTCAAATCTGTCTCACATTTTTTTTTTCATTGTCTCACTTTTTGGGTTGGGGGTGTCAGTGAGGTGGCTGTATATCTGGGAGACCGCTTTTTGTCCATCCCCTAAATTATATAGCAGCGTTATGAGGGGGGCTGACTCTGGTTCTTCTGGCCAAGTGTCCCATTTTTTCTTTGCCGTTTCTCGTATCCTGCGATACCAGAGAAATTGACCAGCGTGTATGTCATCCTCCCTTTGAAGTGATTCAAACTCCCTGAAGGAGCCTTCATCATATAGGTCCCCCCAAGTGTAGACGCTTTCTTTTTCCCAATGTCTAAGGTGCAGTAGGTCTGTGTCTGTTTTGCACATGTATTGGATCATTGGTATTTCCGGGGAGTATGGGTGTTTTAGCCGGTTTATTGACCTCACCCCTTGCCATATTTGTCTTCCCATGGTGGCTATGAAGGGTATGTCTCTCAGTAGGTCTTGTGGTGCCCAGATGAGTTCTCTTAGTTGTATGGGGGAAATCATGGATTGCAGTAGGGGGGTCTCGGATGTGGTGTCGTCAGCCAACCATTTTGATACAAAACTGAGTTGGGCAGCTAAATAATATTTTTCGAGATTCGGGAGTTGGATTCCGCCTTGTGCGTATGTTAATACCAGGGTAGAGTGTGCTATTTTGTGTCCACACAACCCACTAAAACACAGTCGCTGTTAGGTTGCAAACACCAGTCTCTCTGGTTCCTTCTACGCAGAATTTTTAAATCAGTGAGTTTAACCACACCAGGTCCAGTTCTCTGCCGCAGCCAGGCAAGGACCTTGTTGTGCAGACCAACACGTGCAGTACCAGTGAAATACCAATACCGAGGAGAATCCTGCAGGCAAGGTTCCCATTGAGAAAGCCATACTTGCATGCAAGACACAAGACAGTGAGCCTCATTACAAGGTTGGCTGTCTGCTACTAACGATACCGGTAAGGGAATACCGGCATTGTTTACCGGACCGGTGTATTACGACCCGTGATGCCAGTGCTACTGGCATCTGCAGGGACGCGTTGTGACCGGGTAGCACCTACCCGGTCACAATGGGCGCAGGCACGCGGCAGCCGTGTCTGTAACAACGGAATGCCGTAAGCAAGTGCACATTACGAGGTTCACGGACATGCCCTTACCAGCATCCAGATGCTGGTAAGAATGGGTACCATGATGCCATTAACACTGGTATCACGGGGCAGCCGTTAATAGCAATCGGCTGTGTTGAAACCTGCCACAGGTGCACACATCAGTACAGGTGGGGCAATGGAGTCTGGCACAGAACAAAAGGAGCACACCCACACACCACACCCCTTCCAAACACAAAATGCTACCATTCACAGTTGCAATACTGGGGGTGGAGGATTTGCCTGCACTGCTACTACCCCAGCAGGCATTGAATCAGGGAATGCAGCGGAGGCGCAGGAGGAGAAGGAGGGTGAGACAGGGCCAGCACATACCACCAGGACAGACAGTTGTACCCCAAAGGCAGCCACCAATATCTCGCATAAGGGCCAGTCCATTTGACCTAACACCTGCACAGATCCACACCCTGTACCGCCTGGGCAAGGACACCATATGCACAATAGTGGACCTCATCTATGAATGACGACCTGGTAAGCCTCATCAACATCCGGACAGGCATCCCCCTTTTCTGAAGGTAGTGTCTGTGCTGCACTTCCTTGCCACAGGCACCTACCAGCACACTGTGGGCAGCTGCATGGCATCTCTCAACCATGATTCTCCTGTGTGCTCAACCAGGTGCAAGATGCCCTCCTGAAACATGGAACGGACAACATATATTTACCACGGACTATGGAGGAGGTGAATGATACCAAAATAGCATTCTATGCACTGGCAGCTATGCCTAACGTAATTGGTGCCATCGACTGCACTCATTTGGAGCTGGTAGTTCGGCATGCCGAGGAGGTAGTGTGCTGCAACAGGAAGTTCTACTATTCCCTGAATGTCCAGATGGTGTGCGATGCAAGGCAATTAATCACGCATTGCTGTGCAAGATTCCTGGTATCCACACATGATGCCATGGTGCTGTGCAACTCCACGCTTCCCCGCTACATGGCATATCATGCTATCATTAAAAAAAAGAAAAATAGTTCCATTTAGGTATGTTGCACCACAAAGTTATTTGCCACTTGGCTTACTTATGGCAGCTTAGTCTATAGTCACTTCCATGGTGCCTCCACGTAGCGAAGACTGATGATGCTCCTTGCAATGTCCTTTTCTGTGAAGTCACTTTTGGTGCAATCCCTATGCAAATTTGGAGATTTGCATGTATTTTGTCTCAGAGCACCTGGACAGAGCTCCAATAGATAGGTTTCCTGCAATGATCATGCAGTTTTATTTTATTTTGTTATGTGTTGAAATGCCATCTGCCACTAATGTTACCAAAAAGTAGATTGGCGCAGGGGTGGGCGGTTTGGGGGAGCGAATGAAGCCATATGGGGGGGTAGCAGGACTTTTTTTAGTGGCTCGCTCCCGCCACCCCCCCACTCTTGCAAGAGTTTGTAATATTGTATAATAAACATGCAGTAATAAACGTAAGTGTATATAACTGCTGAAACCATATGCATGCATTAGTAATGGCCGAACCCCAAACCCTCACCCATAATGATAGGCTCACAACTTGTATCAAGTGTTGGCAATAAAAGGCCGTAGGATTTTATTGTACAGATATGGGTTATGGCAATAACAATATCACATATCATGATGGTATCATACTTTTTGGCACCGGGTCCTGAGGTTACCCCCTCGGACCCGTGCCACCTTCTTGTGTCCCAAGACTTGTTGTGGGCACCGTACAGTGCCTTGTACTTCTTTTTGTTCTCCCCTTTTTGTAGGGTGGACGGGTTCTGTGGTAAAGAAGCAAGAAGATTTGGAAGACACTGAGGAAACAGTGAACCTCCTGTTTGCTTGGGTCCCCGTTCAGGATCCACAAACCGAATGTGTTTACTCTGAGCATGCTGCTCTCATTTATAGGACCCAGGGAGGCCCTGGGTCTTTGTTGTGTACGTGGTGGGGGCTGCTGTTGTCACAGCCCCCGGCCAGATAGCCGACTGTCTGACCCCCTGGTGGGGGCAGATCTTTTGAACCTGGGCCCTGCCTGACGGTTGTTTTCCTTATGGTGCTTAGCACCTTGCTGTTTGGAGGAAGGGTGTGATGACTGTTCGCACCTTTCCCTTCCGTGGCTTTTGTGCTGCCGAGACTGCGTGTCTCCGTAGCTGGGGGGAGGAGAGGAGCAGGCGCGGGGAGGTTGGGGCTGCCCCTCTCCCAGTTGCCGATGGTAACAGCAGTTACCCTGCCTCGCTTTTGGGATGCCCATGCAGCATTGCCCATAACTGCTGAACCCATATGCATGCATTAGTAATGGCCGAACCCCAAACCCTCACCCATAATGATAGGCTCACAACTTGTATCAAGTGTTGGCAATAAAATGCTGTAGGATTTTATTGTACAGATATGGGTTATGGCAATAACAATATCACATATCATGATGGTATCATACTTTTGGGCACCGGGTCCTGAGGTTACCCCCTCGGACCCATGCCGCCACACGCGGGCAGGTTGCCGGCTGACCGTGTTCCCCCAAGAGTATGCCCTAGAGAGAGCCCCTGTGAACAAGTGTTGTATTGATTTCCCAAAAGAAATGCTCCATGCCCTGGCTAGACAGATGGGTGCCGTCGTGGAGAAAAAAGTCTGGGTTGCCTAGTGTAATGGCTGGGTGTTTTATGAAACCCAGTCCTCTTGTCATACAGAATCTCTCTATCGTCCTGTTCAGTTTTCTTCTGGATATGTCTATAGATTTGTAGCAGTTGGCCCCTAGCCATTTCTTTCTTGGTAAGATGGCTGAGAAGTATATTTCATTACCCCTCCAGTTGTGCAAAATGCCTGCTAGGGAGGAGCAGATTTCTTCGCATAGGATGCGTCTAGCTGTGTTGAGTAGGTCGTTGCCCCTAGATGGATGATCAGGAATTCTGGGGGGTCCCTGTATGCCAACAGTTCTGCTAGTGTTTCGTGGACGTCAGCCCAGCATAGGCCTCTGTATCCCCACTATGAAGTAAGGTGTTTCTGAAAGGTGGCCCTTCTTTGGTCTCTTCTGCCCATCTGCCTGTCCTGAAAACAAATGAGTGGCCAACTATCCATGCTGATCGGAGTGTGGTCCTCGATTCGCCTGTTGTTTCTGTGGTGGTGGGAGGTAGGGAAAAGAAATAACATTTTAGGGTAGATGGCTATATCAATTTTGGTCTGATATATCTTTTATAACAGTCTGACTTCCATCCCCCTATGTTTTTTAGTAGTTGCGGTGCTAAACCTCCTTGCCATGCTGCAGTTGCGGCATCCTGAAGGAATGAGTGCCGAAATGTTTGGGATCCCACCCTGCTCTGCTGATTGCTTTTATCAGCACTCCTTTACATTGGTAGCGGCTTAGGGCCTATGCATCCTTGTGGATTAAAAAACTCCCCCCTACTTTGGGTCGTTGTGCGTAATAGAGGTTGGTGATGCAAACCGGGCAGTTTGTTGCCTCATTGATGCAACAAATATTGATGGTTCTTTTTGCACCCGTTTTTGACTGTTGCATTTCTATGTTAACACTCTCCTGTCTCACCCTGATTTCCATGACGCCCGGGCCGTTTGTGGCTTTGGTGCTGGAAGCGATGAGTTCTCCTACCCGGAAAGCCCCGAAGTAGGCTAGGAAAAAGGCTGTTTTTAATAACATTATCTCGTATGGGTGCCAACATATGGCTTCCAAATGGCTTGCTATCTGCACCAGTTTGTCGAAATCAAGGGGTCGGAGGGTGTCCACTTGCGGACCCTCTATTCTGCCCCATTCCTTCATTGCATAAGAGATGAGGGCGTTCTGGGTGGGGTCTGAATTGCCCCGTATTTTTGTAAAGTATGAAATTGCCACCAGGTGTCTTTTAGCCCAATCCCTTTTGAAACCTTATTCCCGGGCCCATTTTAAAAATACTTCTATATCTCTAATCGTTATTAGTTCTACGTGGTTTACACATGTGGCCTTAAATACTGTTTGCAAACACTTACTGTACTGTGCTGCAGTGGTGCTTGCCACCGCCCTCTCTGTCATCTCCGTTAGGAAGCCTGTGAGGTTGTTGGCACCCGTTGCTGATGTGCCTGATTCTTGTTGGGCAGCCCGGCCTGGGCTCTCTGGCGCTGGCGTTGATGCCAATGTGTTGCTGGCACCCGTTTTAGAGGTGCCTGCTTTGTATTGGTCATCCCGGCCTGCACTCTCTGGTGCTGGCGGTGATGCCGATGTGTTGTTGGCACCCGTTTTAGAGGTGCCTGGTTTTAGTTGGGCATCCCGGCCTGTGCTCTCTGGCGTTGGCGTTGATGACGTTATTCTTGTCTTCCCATTATTGCCCAGCATTCTGCTGGTATTGGCGTCATCTGTTCTTGGGCGTGCAGCGCTAGCTCTCGGAATCTTGTCCACTGGAAACGAGATAAGGCATCAGCAATGTTATTATCTGCCCCTGAAATGTGCTTCGCTTTGAGTACAACGTTTACTTGTAGTGTGACTGTTGTAATGGCTCGTAATACTTTTAGTACTAAAGGGCATTTCGTAGACCTTCTGTTTATGGAGCCCACTACAGCCATGTTATCGCACCAGATCAAAAGTTCTGTATTTGCTAGTCGCCTGCCCCAGATGTGTAATGTTAGCCAGATGGGGAATATTTCTAGTAGGGTGATGTTTCTTGTCCACCCTGCTGCTTGCCATGAATTGGGCCAGTGTCCTGCCACCCATTCGGAGTCTAGTATGGCTCCAAACCCCTTGCTCCCAGCTGCGTCGGTGTATAGGACCCTGTTTGACCGGGTATTTAGAGGCGTTCGCCAAAGTAAAGACTTGTTGAAATCTCTGAGGAATTTTCCCCATGTTTCCAGGTCTTGTTTCACCTCTCTGCCTAGCCGGATATGCAAGTGTGGTTTGGTGAGTGATTTGATTTTGAACTCCAGGCTTCTGGAAAATATCCTTCCTTGAGGTATTATTTTGGATGCGAAATTGAGGGTGCCTGCTGAGGATTGTATTTCCTTTACAGTCCCCTTTTCTCTCATTATCAGGTTTTGAATTTTAGCCAGGAGTTCTGATATTTTTGTTTTGGGGATTCTGCAGAGCCCCTTTGCTGAGTCTATTTCGATGCCCAGAAAAATTATGTTTGTATCTGGTTTGGTGGTTTTTCCCCTCGCTAGGGGAACTCCTCACTGTGCGGCCATGTGCTTCAGTTTTGCTAAAGCCCGGCCGCATTCCTCTGAGTTTGATGGCCCTATGACCATGAAATCGTCTAGGTAATGCACTATTTTTGTCCCTGGTCTCTGCTTTAGGAAAGCCCATTGAAAAAAGGAACTGAATTGCTCAAATAGTGCACAGGATACTGCGCACCCCATGGGGAGACATCTATCTACGTATAATTTGTTGTTAAAAGTGAAACCTAGCCACTGCTGTGACTCTGGGTGGACTGGCAAGAGTCTGAAAGCAGATTCGATGTCCAGCTTAGCCATCAAGGCATTTCTGCCGCACTCTTGTATGAGCCTTACCGCCTCTTGGAAATGCGTGTAAGATACAGCGGATTCTGTGTGTGGGATGCCGTCGTTTAAAGCCTGGCCTTTAGGGTAGGAGTGGTGATGGATTAGTCTCATTTTCCCGGGTTCTTTTTTGGGGACCAGGCCTAGTGGAGATATTAAATAGTCCTTTAAAGGCATGACGTCCCAAGGACCTGCTACCCTGCCCAGTTGCAGTTCTTTCTTGATTTTGGTTTTTACTATCTGGGGGTTGTCCCTGGCTGACTTTAGGTCCATCGGGATGTATTGTGACCCAGTGCCCTTAAATGGGATGAAAACACCTTTGGTGAAACCCTGCCATAGTAACCTGCTGGTTTCCTTGTCTGGGTAGCTGTTTAGGGTGTCCCTAAAAATGCCCGGATTGATGGGTGTTCGTCCTGGTTCTAAAATTGGAATATCATTCTTTCTTGGCTGGTAGTCTGGTGCAGTTGCGTGCTGCATGGTCGCCGTTGCAGTTTATGCAGGCGTGTTTGTACCAGCATTCTTCTCCCCATGTACACTGGTTTTTCCCAAAATTTCTGCATGGGATGTTGGATTTGACAGCCAGCTGTTTGTTCTGTCTGTGGGCATAATTTTTAACCGCCCAAGGCTGGTTCCTCCGAAAGGGCTGCCCCCTTTTTTGGATTTATCATTGTCATGGGATTTGCTTACTTGCGAATGTTTGCTATTTTTGGAAGAAGAATGCATGGTATCTGCTTCCTGGGGAGGTTCGGCGTTGAGGGTGTATAAATCGTTATGGACTTCATCCCACTCAATGGCTGGCCTTTCTGACATGCTCCTCCTAAATCTGATGTCGTATGCCAGCCATGTCTTCCCCCTCTGTGTTACTTTTACTTCCCTTATTTTATCAACGTATGCCCAGATCTTCCTACCATCCATGGGGAATTTTTCTTCATATATTGTTGCTAAGATGGCAAAGGCCTGTAACAAGTTGTCCCAGTTTTGTTTGACCTGGGCGTTTCTGGCAATAGCTTTTTATTCAATTTTTTTGGGGTTTCTGAAAGCGTCTTTCTCCTTGCGCTGGGCTTCTATTAGGGAAACGAGTTCTATACATTCTTTGGCACATATGGCTTCTTTGATTGTGGTATCAATGTTCCATGCTAGGCACCTTTTGTATCTATTTAATATCTCTGTTTGGAAAGATTTCATTTTTTGGTCTAATTGTGCATTACAGATTGTTACAATGTCAGCTGTATTGATGCCGGGTGCCCCTGTCGCGCCCGTGTTGTCTGTGCCTGGGGTTGCCCATGCTTTTAGGGCACCTGCTGAATCTTATGCTGGAGTTGTGGAGGCTGTTGTTTTTATAGCTGTGGGTGCTATTGGCAAATGCTGTACTTGTTGTGGCGGGATTGCTGTAGGCAGTGTTACGGGTGGGTTGACAACCGTTATTGTAGGTTCTATTGTGATGGTAGGGTTTGAGGCCCCAGGTTCCTTTGCGGGCGGTGTCTGTTTCCCCCTTATTTCTACCATAAGTTGCTGTAATTCCGCTACATTTTCACATAGTTTTGACAATTTTTTGGTACCTTCTCCGGCGCCTTCGGATATTTTTCTCCTTTTTAATGGTGCAGAAACCTCCTCTTGGCTGGGTGGGCTGGTAATTCCTTCCCTGGGTAGGCCGTACATGTTTTCTCTAACCCATGCCCATCCGTAGTGCTCTGCCGCTTCAATGGCTGCTAGCAATTGTGGTGATTTGGGCTTCTGCACCGGTGTTGGGGGTGCCCGTGCTTTCCGTTTGGGCCCCATGTTCTTCTATGCCTGCTATAGGAAAAGGAAAAAGATTTTATCAAGGAGTTAAACTGTTGTTATCGGCGAGTTCTCTGCGCCTGTCCTATTTGTTGCCCGTGCTGGGTAACTGTTGAATGGTGCTTTCTTGACCGGGTTCAGAAAATTGGGCAGCCCCCAGGCTTGATTTACTGGATTTAAATAATTGGTTTCGCTTGTGAGGTCGCCCTGTAATATTACAGAAATTATTTTAAATCTGCAGTGTTTGGGCCCACCGAGCCTGAAACTGTGTTCGCCAGTTCTGCATGGCTGTCAAGAAAAGACGAGCTCCCGGTTCGTCGTGGTACCAAGCTGGCTTATGACTCTGCCCGAGTTTAAAAATGGCTTGTGTAGTAAAATGTATCTCTTCCGGATATAAATGTCTATTTTTCCTCCCTCGTAGCACCAGCGCAGTGGCTCACCTGTAGGTTGTTGAACCGGAAGCCGTCCACGCTGTGCTATTCGAGTGCCACTCTCTCCTTCGTTCGCACTGGTTTTGGGGATGATTCCACAACACGCGTCTTTGTTTGTTTTGCTTTGGACACGCTCGCCGCCCGCTTTTCCTTCTATGCCGAAAATGTTGAAGTTGACAGCGTCCGCGGTGGCTGTTCGGTTGCCGCTTCTTCCTTTGTTAAGGCTGCATTACAATTGCTTTGAAAAGTACAATGTTCAGGAAGGAAAAAATACACTGCGATGTACAGCGAACTTCAAGAATTGCTAAAGAAGCAAGAAGATTTGGAAGACACGGAGTAAACAGTGAACCTCCTGTTTGCTTGGGTCCCTGTTCAGGGTCCACAAACCGATTGTGTTTACTCTGAGCATGCTGCTCTCATTTATAGGACCCAGGGAGGCCCTGGGTCTTTGTTGTGTATGCGGTGGGGGCTGCTGTTGTCGCAGACCCCGGCCGGATAGCCGACTGTCTGACCCCCTGATGGGGGCAGATCTTTTGAACCTGGGCCCTGCCTGACGGTTGTTTTCCTTATGGCGCTTAGCACCTTGCTGTTTGGAGGAAGGGTGCGATGACTGTTCGCACCTTTCCCTTCCACGGCTTTTGTGCTGCCGAGACTGCGTGTCTCTGTAGCTGGGGGGAGGAGAGGAGCAGGCGCGGGGAGGTTGGGGCTGCCCCTCTCCCAGCTGCCAATGGTAACAGCAGTTAAGACCTTAGAATTACTGTGGATTGATACTTGAATCTGTGCGTTATTCTCCAACCTATTGGCAAAAATGAGCACAAGTTCAACATCAGCAGCAGGAGTCGCAATCTGAGAACCCTCCACACGGGTTCACACTGTAGTGAAAATGAATCAAATATTGCGATACTTCTTCCGCGCTTGATACTCATATTCACAAACTGCTAGTTTACACTGTACAAATCCATATGCAGATAGCACAAAATATAATAATAATAGTCCACACTAAGTGTTCAATCCGATGTTGTCTTTATGTATTTATGTCACCAATAGCCGACACGTGTTTCGACCGTTGTGGTCATTCTCAAGGCTATATTGGTACAATTCACCACATTCAAATGCACAATGATTCACAAAAAATAGACAAAACATTATATTTCATGTTATCAAAAAGATATTGGAAATAAAAACATACCACACAGGTTGAAGTAGGTTTCGAAAGATGCAAGCAACCATGGAAATTCAGAATAAAGAAAAAACAAATGTTTGATTACCAATCTGATATGCAATATCATACCTTATGAATAATATGATGAATAAACTAAATGCATTCAAAATCTATTTACAATGTCATGTGACCAAGCCAGTTGACCACCCGTCACTCTCCTTCCTTAAATTATCCAAACATTCACACATGTGAAAAATCCGTATTATTCCACCCAATTGTGCTCCCGTAGTCAGGTGTCTAAGAGTATTGAATAAGCTTACCCTTATTACGTATTGCTTTCTTGACATCTATATTGATAAATATAATAATGATATACACTGATTAAATGGTCCTATTGATTGCCCAATATATCTGCACACTGTATAAATAAATGCCCACCTGATAGTATTGCCAGAATAGCAGAACAAAATTAGTGGTATTATTCTTATACATTTCTGGGATGGTTGCCCGTAACCTAAAACGTTTGACAGGACACTTATAAGTAAAGCTATTTAATTGTACTTATCCATGCTATAGGAATTGAATTGCTTAGAGCCTACCTTTTCCTGGTTCAATCCCTCGTTCCCTCTGAATTGCATCTGCTCGCGCTAGACGCAATGTAGTGTTGTGTTATATTTCGCGGCAAAAGCCGCGATCGCGACGTCCGTTCGGCGCGATGACGTCACGGGCATGCTTGCGCTTGACGTCACCACGCCCCGAGCGCAGCGTCACTTGTGCTGTCCGCCATGTTGGGTCCAGGCTAGTACCCTTAAAAAATCTTTCAATGAGAATTATAAGAAATATAGGGCCTCATTGCACGGTAGGCGGTAAGGGTTTACCGGTACCGGTATTTTACCGGTACCGGTAAATCCTTACAGCCTTACTACGAGGTCCCTTTGCGGGTTGGGGAATTTAACACCTGCTTTTTGCAGGCATTAAAAATCCAACCCGCAAAGGGACCTTGGTGCTAATTACGGTACCGCAATTTGCGGTACCGTAATTAGCGCCTTCCCCATTCCCATTATGCCCTATGAGACAAAAATGGGAATGGGGAAGGGCAATGGAGGAAGGAGGAATTACCGCCTTCACAACCTTGGAATGGGGCGGTAATTCCCCTTTCCTCCAAGGCGGTACCGGTAAATTACCGGCATGAACCATGGCGCTAATAGCGCCATGGTTTACCGCCTACCGTGTAATGAGGCCCATAGACTTTATTGAATTAATCCTACACTGTAAAGCATATATGTGTATTGCATGCCACTATACTGTTAACCCATTATATGGATATATCCTATTTAACTGAAACAAATTTTCTAAAGTTTGTGAACCACACAGGTGATCAACTTGGCATGTCACAGGCCATTTAGCTTATTGAGTATACCTGATTAAATCACAAATTCTTTGTAAATTTTACAGAAAAACATACATCTCATGATCTGAATTTAAGCCATGTTCCGTACATGTTCCATTTGGTGTTCAGTACACCAAATGGACAATGTACAGGATCTAGGATTTTTGGGGCTGATGAAAGTCAAAAAGGGAAAGAGGGGTGGGGACACCCAATTGCTACTACGTAGAATGGAAGCCAAAACAATCTGTCTTTTGAGGTCCACTGAACATGGCTTAAATTCAGGTCATGAGATGTTTTTTTTTTCTGTAAAATTTACAAAGAATTTGTGATTTAATCAGGTATACACAATTAGCTATATGGCCTGTGACATGCCAAGTTGATCACCTGTGTAGTTCACAAACTTTAGAAAATTCGTTTCAGTTAAATAGGATATATCCATATAATGAGTTAACAGTATAGTGGCATGCAATACACGTATATGCTTTACAGCGTAGGATTAATTCAATTAAGTCTATGGCCCTCATTACAACCCAGGCGTAAAGGGGTTAACGGCACCGTAAAAGGTGGCGGCGCCGTTAAACCCTTAACGCCTGATTACGAGGTCCCTTTGCGGGTGGCACTTTAACGCCTGCTTTTAGCAGGCGTTAATAAACCAACCCGCAAAGGGACCTTGGTGCTAAGTACGGTGCCGCAATTTGCGGCACCGTACTTAGCGCCTTCCCCATTCCCATTGAGCCCTAAGGGGCAAAAATGGGAATGGGGAAGGGCCATGGAGGCATGGGGAATTACCACCCCGCCAACCTCTGAATGGGGCGGTAATTCCCCATTCCGCCATGGCGGAGTCGGTAAGTTACCGGCATGGACCATGGTGCTATTAGCACCATGGTCCAACGCCTGGGTCGTAATGAGGGCCTATATTTCTTATAATTCTCATAGAAAGATTTTTTAAGGGTACTAGCCTGGACCCAACATGGCGGCCAGCACAAGTGACGCTGCACTCGGGGCGTGGTGACGTCAAGCGCAAACATGCGCGTGACGTCATCGTGCCAAACGGATGTCACGATCGCGGCTTTTGCCGCGAAATATAACACAACACAACATTGCGTCTAGCACGAGCAGACGCAATTCAGAGGGAACGAGGGATTGAACCCAGGAAGAGGTAGGCCCTAAGCAATTCAATTCCTATATCATGGATAAGTACAAATAAATAGCTTTACTTACAAGTGTCCTGTCAAACTTTTTAGGTTACGGGGAACCATCTCAGAAATTTATAAGAAGAATACCACTAATTTTGTTCTGCTATTCTGGCAATACTATCAGGTGGGCATTTATTCATACAGTGTGCAGATATATTGGGCAATCAATAGGACCATTTAATCAGTGTACATCATTATTATATTTATCAATAGAGATGTCAAGAAAGCAATACGTAATAAGAGTAAGCTTATTCAATACTCTTAGACACCTGACTACGGGAGCACAATTGGGTGGAATAATAAGGATTTTTCACATGGGTGAATGTTTGGATAATTTAAGGAAGGAGAGTGACGGGTGGTCAACTGGCTTCGTCACATGACATTATAAATAGATTTTTAATGCATTTAGTTTATTCATCATATTATTCATAAGGTACGATAATGCATATCAGATTGGTAATCAAACATTTGTTTTTTCTTTATTCTGAATTTCCATGGTTGCTTGCATCTTTCGAAACCTACTTCAACCTGTGTGGTATGTTTTTATTTCCAATATCTTTTTGATAACATGAAATATAATGTTTTGTCTATTTTTTGTGAATCATTGTGCATTTGAATGTGGTGAATTGTACCAAGATAGCCTTGAGAATAACCACAACGGTCGAAACACGTGTCGGCTATTGGTGACATAAATACATAAAGACAACATCGGACTGAACACTTAGTGTGGACTATTATTATTATATTTTGTGCTATCTGCATATGGATTTGTACAGTCTAAACTAGCAGTTTGTGAATACGAGTATCAAGCGTGGAAGAAGTATCGCAATATTTGATTCACGGTAACAGCAGTTACCCTGCCTCGCTTCTTGAATGCCCATGCAGCATTGCCCAGAAGTAATACACCCGGGCCCACCCGGATGGGAGGCCCGGGCCGTAAACTGGGAGTAGGGGGATTTGTGCTAAGTCCGGTGGGGCAGTGCCTTTTGGCGCTGCCCCACTTAGCATGCACATGGTGGGGGACGGGCTGCTGGGTCCCTTAACAATGGGAACCCAGACAGCGGTCTCCCGCACTGGAGGGTGAGGTGAGAGGGGCAGGTGACAACCGGTAGTCGCTGCCCCCTGTCACATTGCCCTCCATACTTCAAAGGCCCCCCTTCCCATCCTGTCGGATGCAGAGCGGGGGCCTTTTGAAGTTCAAAGAAAGGGCCGCCTTGCCCCCAGGCCGAATTTTGCCTTTATCTGGCGGGGGCAAGGTGGCCCTTCTCATGCTTCCTCCCCGTCAGCCACGAACAGCAGCAGGACGGCTGCAGGTCGACACGGAGCACCAGGACGAGACGGAGCACCGTTTGCTGGGACCAGCTGACATTTTTTCCTGGCTGCGGAGAAAAAGCGGACATTGACATATTTCCAGCAGTGAAGGTCCGTGGGTCTCCCCAGCCCCGCAGGCTTCAACAAGACAGAGAGGCACACTGCTGCTGTTCTCTCCTAGGAGAGAAGGCTGAAAGCTCCCCAGCCCCTCCTGCACCTCCGATCGAAGTGGGATTTTTAAAGAAACCAACGCTGCGCTACACTGTTGCACTCAGAGCAAATTTCTTCGAGGGAAGAGCCCAGCTGCAGCCAGGTGATTGTTTCAACAGT
Organism: Ambystoma mexicanum; assembly: GCF_040938575.1. Classification (NCBI taxonomy): domain Eukaryota; kingdom Metazoa; phylum Chordata; class Amphibia; order Caudata; family Ambystomatidae; genus Ambystoma; species Ambystoma mexicanum. The sequence continues at coordinate 658,657,687 of NC_090930.1, forward strand.
GGGGGGCTGTTGCCAGTGTTTTGCGAGGAAATCAACGCTGCACATGCATAGGACAAGGTACAGCTGGACAACTGCTGTATGAGACCTGTCCTAATCTGACATCGTGCCACGACGGCGAAGATAAATTAAAAATACCTTCTTGGGGATACAGCGGGGGACTGCGGGCTGACACAGACAGGCCACAGCATTCCAAACCTGACCGAGTCAAAGGTCACAAGCAACGTGCAGCTAAGGAGCAGAGCAGAATTTGCGACGGCCGTGCATTTCTGTGTTTCAGCTTGGGAAGCAGGACTACACAGATTGCCGGCTTTAACAGCTGGACAGAGGACAGCCGGAATTCCGAGGCGCACATTTCGGCAGACCTGCATTGGAAGGAGGCAGACACAGAGCCCCAGCACTTACAGTTGGGCAGAGGGCAGCTGGGTTACCAGAATCTTGTGCGACTTGCATTTCTTAACTCCTGCACTAGAAGCAGGACACCACAGAGCCCCAACAGTCACAGCTGGACAGTGGGCAACCGGAACACCATAATTTTCTGAGGCGCACATTTCGCCAGACCTGCATCGGAGGCAGGAAGACACAGAGCCACAGCACTCACTGCTGGCCAGAAGGCAGCAGGGTCACCAGTATCCAGTGCGGCAGCGTGCATTTCTGTCCTCCTGCATTGGAAGCAGGACGACACAGAGCCCCAGTACTTTTAGCCTGGGAACTACAATAGGGGGGGGAGAATACCCTGACCCACACAGCAAGTTGGGAAACACAAGGACAGCCCATTACAAACCAGCACGCAGAGACCCAAACAGGCAAGAGATGGCCAACGCCTTATCCCTGAAAGAAACATTACTCCTGGAATGGGCCAAAGCAGCGGAAGCAGTCCATGGCATGGACGTGGTGCAGGAAAGAATGGCAGAGCTTGTATCCACCAGCCTCAACGAGGATGACGCAGGCGCCCTGGAAGAGGAGGTCGACGGCGAGGAGGTGCCAGCAGAAAGGGAGCAGCCGGCCAGGAAGAAGCAGCGCCTTGACGTCCGCAGCATGCCCGCCGCTTCAGACACCCACCCAGGCACCAAAAGAAAAGCTAAATCAGGTACTGTGAAAAGCAATGATTTGGGGCCTATGCTAGAACAATTTTTAAAATGGCACAAGGGTGCGGGTGCTGGGAAAAAGAAGAGGCACGGGGATGACTCGAGCAGCTCCAGCAGCGAGAGTGACAGCACAGACACAGAGTCGGAATCTGGGGGCGAGGATGACCAGGGCCACCTTAAAGCATGGGTTGGGCCTAGCAATGATGTACTGTCTCCAATCCCACATATGACAAAATAAGGGAGGCGCACTGCCGGCAAAAGTGTAAATAGAAGCCTAAAAAAGACCACTGCATGGCACATTGAGCGGAAAATTAAGAGAAAGATTTGGAAAAAGCAATTTATTGACATTTTTTGCCTATTGGAATATGAAGAATTAGGTTTTGGCATTTCAAAAAGGGGTAAGAAAGAGAAAGAAAAAGAGAGAGCAAAGAGGCCCACACTGGAGAAGAATGTTCAGAATTGGGAGGCCTCTTTTCAAATCCTATCCACAATAATTCTAGAAAAATTCCCAGAAGAGGGCACTGCACTGATTGCCTACCACCACAGAATTTTGGAGATTCACAATACCTTTGGGGGGGAGTCTTGGCTGAACTATGATAGAGAGTTCAGGAAGGAGATGCAGAGATTCCCTGACCTGGGCTGGGAGGAGGAAGACCCTAAATTGTATCTTTTTCATGTATTAAAAGAAAACTCAGCTAGGAGCGCCCAGAGCAGCAAAGACCATGAGCATCAGTATAATAGAAGTGGAAGAAACAGGCAACATAACCAGCGCAGGCCTCAACAAGACAGTATAAATACTAACAAAAACAAACCCCCCTTTCGAAGACCGCCCCCAGGGGAGCAAAAAACAGGGCATAATCAGGGACAGTCTGGCAACCGCAGCACCGGGGGGGCCAAAGGAAGCACACCGGGGGCCTGCTGGTACTTCAACAGAGGGTCATGTAACAAGGGCACTGAGTGGCCACAGCAGCAACAACTGCACAAAAGCCTCTCCTTCCAGGCCCAGCCCAAAAGTCACTGAGGGCAAAAACATGCACTAGCTATAGAATAGGGGCCTCACCAATAAAAATTGACCAACTGCTAAAAATGTTAGAGAACTACCCTGACCCAGCAGCTAGAGCATTCTTGGCTCAGGGTTTCAAAGATGGCTTCCAGATCCCATTCAAGGGCCAGGGATCTCCCACCATACCCAAGAACCTACAATCTGCCTCATCCCTAGCTACCATAATAAGCGAAAAAATTGATAAAGAGCTACAACTAGGGAGGATTGAGGGCCCCTTCCAACACCCCCCCTTCACTGAGTTTTTATGCTCCCCCCTGGGCATTGTTCCCAAAAAAGAGCCGGGGGAATTCAGGATGATCCATCATTTATCACACCCACCCGGTAGCTCTTTCAATGACGGCATCCCTGCCACGGAGGCTGCTGTCTCTTACAGCTGCGTGCAAGATGCTGTCGACCTAGTAAAACTGTCAGGCAGACACGCTCTCATGGCAAAAGTGGACATTAAGTCAGCTTTCAGGCTGCTGCCCGTGCACAAGAGCACTTACCAGTGGCTGTGCTTCCATTTTGACAATAAATTCTACTTTGACAAAATGCCTTCCCATGGGCTGCGCCATCGCGTGTGCCTATTTTGAACAGTTCAGTTCTTTCCTACAGTGGGCGTTCCAACAGGCCATGCCCAGAGCCAGAACGGTACACTATCTGGATGATTTCTTCTTCACTGGCCCAGCAGGGTCTCCCCTATGCAGCTCATCCATAAAAACATTCAGTGAAACCATGCAGGAATTAGGGGTTCCACTGGCACCCGAGAAGACAGTAGGACCCACCACCACCCTGTCATTTCTAGGAATAGAGATTGACTCTTCCATGGGGGAGTGCCGCCTGCCCAGGGACAAAATAGAGGACCTTCTACAGACAATAAGGCGGATGACAGGCCGGGACAAGGCGACGCTGCAGGAAATACAGTCCCTTGCTGGGAAGCTCAACTTTGCTACCAGAATCATGCCCCAAGGCCGGGTCTTTCACAGGAGCTTGGAACTAAAAATGAGGGGGGTTACAAAGCCACACCACCACATCAGATTGGGCAAGGAGATAACACAAGACCTGGCCATGTGGGAATCATTTCTTAACAATTTCAATGGCCAAGTGATATGGCGCAAACCCATGAATGGGGCAGACAAAAGGTCCCTGTTCACGGATGCGGCTGGCAGCAGAGGCTTTGGGGTATGTTTTGGTAACAAGTGGTGCGCCGGCCACTGGCCGCCCTGCTGGCAGCAGAGGCGCCGGACCAGGAACATCACATTGCTAGAGATATTCCCCATATGGCTGGCACTCTACCTATGGGGGGACTTGTTGGCCAACACAGAACTGGTCACATGGTCAGACAACATGGCGGTTGTACACATTTTAAACAAGGGTGCTGCCTCCTGCCCTCTGGTGCTAAAAGTGCTGAGAGAAATGACAAAAGTCACCCTGGAAAATAACATTGTAATAATTGGGCGGCACATTGCAGGCAAAAATAATAAGGCCGTTGACGCTCTGTCCCGTTTTCAGTTCTCCACTTTCAAGGCACTAAACCCACAGGCAGAAGCCAGGAGGACAGCAGTTCCAGAAGAGGTTTGGGCCATCATGGACACATCCAAGGCAGCCCCCGCCAGCCAGCCGGTCACAGCTCTTCCATGAGATGCCCGCTCCCAGCTCTACCCTCCCCCCCGGGCCCGGGCAAAGGGGGTTGCCTTTCCCAGCACCACACCCCTACAGGTGAGCCTAAAGGTGTCCTAGGGGAACTGGCCAAAAAGGCGCTGGCACAGAAAACTGCCAAAATGTACAATAAGTGCTTGACTGATTTTGGAAACATCACAAAAGTCACCAACATCAGGGATATACAGGAAAGCCATGTCAATGACTTTATGGAGTGGGCTTTCAAACAAAGCAAAAATAAGGCATGGGCTTCATCCCATCTGGCAGCAGTTTCATATTACACTAGATTAGCGGGGGCACCCGACCCCACCCACGGTGCACTAACCAGATATGCTCTCAAGGGTTGGTCCAAAATGGAAGGGGTCAAGACAGACACCAGGCGCCCCCTCAATTTTGCTAAATTAAAAATTCTGCTAGACACCCTCCCTGCAGTATGCAACAATGCCTACGAGACCTCACTATTTAGAGCTGCCTTCACACTCAACTACTTTGGGGCGTTCAGGATCAGCGAGATAGCCTCCAAAAACACAGGATCAGAGGAAGGGCTGGATATAGGCGACATCCACCTGGGGAAGGACTCCATGGCTGTGAAACTGTGTAGGTCCAAAACTGACCAATTAGGAAAAGGGTGGATCATCAACCTGTACTGCATCGAGGAAACAGAATATTGCCCCATCTGCACCACCAGGGCCTTCATGAACAAGCGCCCCAGCCTAGTAAGGCTCCTGGAACCCACCCCCGAGGAAATAACTAGCCCACAAACGGAGCGTGGGGGCTTCAAAAACTCAAGTGGATCATGTGTGTAGAAAGTGCCAAATTCATCTCCAAAGAGTAGACCAAGAGGCTAAAACGCCTCCATCCATGGAAAACTACAAAACACATGATCAAAAAATCAAAATGGCTCTAAGAACACATCCCGTGGAGTATCAAGTGAAAGGCTTCACAACGGGGGGTTTGTTTTATCAAGAAATGTGGATCAAGAGCCATAACTTCAGCGAAAATCACCCTGTGAGCAAGAGAGGGCGCAAGTGCTAAACCTGGTCAGGTTGGACAGCAATAAAAGGCACATAAGCGCACACCTCCCCACCTCACTTGGAAAGGACAAGAGAAAGCAGGATGAACCTGCTCCAAAGACAAGCAATTATGAACATGTCACAGCTCACACGCTGGGGCCAAACAATCGTCACAAGCTTTCATATGAATGGCGGCGGGGATCAGCCTCGAGCGGCCCCTAATTGGGATTAGGGCCCCCCGCTCACCTGTTCCCTCTGTCCCCAAAATATAGTATTGTTATCCTTATGTGATGTTATGGCTGGTTTTTCTTTTGCACCATGGCTGGTACTAAAATAAAGCTTGTGGCCAAAGTTTTTTCCACCTCACATCCTGGTTTTCAGTCTCCTCATTCCTGCAACTGTCATTACTGTATTGCCTGTCATGTCACACTTGTCATCCATGACACCCGTCACCCGCATGCCACTCCCCAGCACAAAAACACTTCCAGGCTTATGGAAAAGGCGTCCATGTGTGGGCAGTTCACTTCACAGACTGGCTGCAATGTGACGTCCACGCGTGTAAAGGCAGTCGGAAATAGCCACTGAGCAGCTTATGGACTGCTTCTTTTCTTGCATGAGGACTTCCCGTATGCATCCTATGATGCAGAGAAAGTTCCCATCGGGGCCTCTCCTTTTCTCCTTCCTTCTTATAACCTCCTGGGCTTCCTTTCTTATGTACCCCTTACCCGCCCCTCAGTCCCCATTCGCGCTGTGAACCGAACTCCACTGCACGTAGCACTGTAAAAGCGCCGGTCTTCCATAATACACTCATACTGGGTATTGGCGTTACTTTAATATTAAAGACTGCTATTTGGAATTTGGATTGCTTCCATTCCATTGCAAAACCGCATGCAAGCATTCCGTTGGCAGCACTGCCAGATTATACCCCGCGTGGTAAACATTGCCCTGTCCGCGCCTAGGGTTGTGTGTTGATATTCAAACCCAGGAGGTACAGCAATTATTGTCTCCATGTTTTCTTATATTTCTTTTTTTGTGAAGGCACAAATAATCCATGATTAAATGCATCAGCAAAGAGGGGAACGTATTTTCTGATATGACCCTTTCAACCTTTGGTATGAGAGAATAACCCCACACACATTTGGAGTGTTCGTGGTGCTTTTGGGACAAAATGCTTGTAGGCTTCGATAGAGAAACACACGCGATTGTTATTCGATAGTGCGTGCGGTGTTTTTTACCTCACAACACGGGGACCCCCGAGTTGGAGGTTGTTTCGGAAAGGCCGATGGCGTGGGGGGATCCCCGGGAGCTGGGGGCGGTGTGTCTGCCGCGATACCACCGCCTCTGTCCTTACATGCACGCCGTGCACTTGTAAGTTAACGCAGGTCTGGGGGAGATGGAATTTAAGAGAGACAAAGATGCGATTTAGCCAACGGCGGCTGCTGCCGCCCCTTCAGATTCCTGGGGGGAGAGTAAACAAGGCAGGCAGCGAGCGGCAGCTCCTCCGCTCGCTGACAGGCAGCGTCCATCCCCGCGCCGCCGTTCCCGCTCTCTCTGTCCGCTGCCCGTCCCCGCGCCGCTGGTTCCCTGTAAATGAAGTCCTCGCTGACTGGTGTGACCGCGCGCAGGAGCCCCCCTTCACCCAGCGCAGGTAGGAGCAGCTCATGCCGGTGTTTGTTTATGATTCTGGACCGGTGATATATCTTGAGGGCGCGATGTCACCACCTCTCGCATCCTCCCGTGCTCCAGGCTCCGGACATTCGCTCTCATTTCTGGGGGGCGATCCTGGCGCTGAGCTTGGCAGATGTCTGGCTGATGCACGACCACCACCGTCGCTTTCTGTTTCCACGAGAGGTTTGCGAGTGTCTTATCTGATGGGAAGTTGCCATACTGCCCCCCCCCACTCCTGTTTTTATGAAACCATTTTAAGTGCTCCTCATATGATTAACTAGGGCACAGGGGGGAGCGCCATTTGCCCAGGAATACATCGCGTGGTTCTGAAGGGAAGCCACAATTGCAAGTCAGAAATCCTGGCTTCAGCTGACCATGTGCCTATTAAACTACGTCTCCCCGTGGAACCCTTCATGTCGGCGTGATCCTAAAATATTGGTGAAGGCAGAGTGGTGTTACTTAATATGTAAGAACAAGAATAGAATGTAACTTATGCCGTCTTGATAATAACAGTAACAGATGTTTTGTCAGTCAGTGCAACTAAGCGCCAACAAGCAACTCAGTAGCACTCACTTGTTTTAAAGCCCACTCACTCTCCCAGATTCTTGTGTATTTGCTTGCTCAGTCAGTCACACGGCTCATGCTCTGACTTTCTTTCGCATGCACTCTCGGGTGTCAGTGCTTCCTCGTTTTCGCATTCTTTCAATCGTTCTCTCACCCTTTGATCAACTTGTGCACACACACTCTTTCTCAGTTACTTGAGTGTCTGTTTGCTCACTCACTTATTTGCTTTTTCATACAATTGCCCACTTGTTTCCTCACTCACTCTGTAGCCTCTGCAGCCAATACGCACATTTCCATTTAAGATGCAGCTATAGTTGTGATAGCGGCACTGGCATAGCAGGACCCCCACCCCCTGCAGGCCGGTAGCGCAGGAAGCCCTGCCGCACCATGTCCGGGGGGCGGGAGGGGTGCCAACTTCAGATTAAATCATTTCTTTCTGAAATCAGAGTGCCTGCACGCTTGTGGCACTGGATGGAGGTGCTCCGGCCCCACTGTGCATGTCAGAAACAAGGAAACGGGTGCTCTTGCTGCTTCCTGGTTGCTGTTGGCGCAAAGCGCGGGAGCCGGAAGCCTGCGGGGGAGGAGTCCCTCTGCTGCATAGCAGGTAGGAAAAAAATGATATTTTTTTTGTAAGTGTGTGCATGCGTGTAATGGTGTTGCATTTTTCTGATATATGTTTGCATGTATGTGTGCGTATATTATATAATTATATTATACATGCAAGGGTGTGTTATGTATTATGTGTGTGCGTGTGAATGAGTGAGTTGATTAGCTATGGGTGGCTGGGTGCGTGAGTGAATGGTGTGTGTACATGCATGAGTGAATGTCTGTGAATGTGTGTGCATGTGTGTTTGTGCTGGGCATGCCGCTGAGGACAAACAGATTTTTGTGGGTGGGTGTACAAGTACTATTTTTGCGCTAATTCCCCTTTTTTTAAAAAAAAACATTTCATTGTTGGTTTTAACATCACTACGGCATTTTTAATGTGCATCCATGCACAATCAAGTAAAGAATGATATGTGTAATTACGTGGCTAGACTGGCATTTTGGTGCCCCTAGTTTAGACATTTGTTACTGGGCATCTATGATAAAGCAAGCATGGTAAGTGTTATTATCTGGCTTGACAGGCATGTGGGTGTATACAGGCTAGCCATTTCTTACCATGGCATGACATTTGTTACTGGGCACCTATGATAAAGCAAGCATGATTAGTGTTATTACCTGGCTAGACTGGCACGTGGGTATAGCTTGTCTAGCCATTTATTACTGTAGCATGGCATTTTTTACTTGGCATCTATGATTAAAACAAGCATGATATGTGTTATTACATGGCTAGACTGGGATTTTAATGCAACCAGTCTAGCTGTTCCTAACTGTGGCATGGCATTTATTCTCGGTATCTTTGGTAAAGTAAGCATGGTAAGTGTTATAATGTCTGTAACTGGCATTTTGGTGCTCCTGTCTAGCTATTACTGTGGTATGGCACTTTATTTTGGACATCCATGATAAAGCAAGCATGATAAGTGTTATTACCTGGCTAGACTGGCATTTTGGTGCAGCCAGTCTCACTTTTTCTTATTGTGGAATGGCTTTTTTTACTGGCCTTTTTACAATAAAACAAGCACCATAAGTGTTATTACATGGCTGGATTGGCATTTTGGTGCAGCCAGTCCAGCAATGTTTTGCTGTGGCATTGAATTTATAATGGGAATCCGTCCATGATAAAGTGAGCATGATATGTGTTCTTACATGGCTAGACAGGCATTTTGGTGCAAGTAACAGAATGCAACTTATAATAACTGCCCTGGACAAGCAGCATATGGCAACTTAGAAGTGTGTTACAGTAAATAACATCACAAAAGGAAACACTCTGTATGGGAAGGTTCTAAAAAGCAAAGCATAACATTGAAGATTTTGCCAGAACGCTACTTAATTTTCTGCCATCCATATTTATTTTACAAAAGTGTTTGTTTCAATCCTATATTTAGCATTTTGCTCTTTTTTCTATCTCATGTTAGCCTTTTTATGTTTTCCTGTGTAAATTGGCTTGGCCATGCTTAATGTTTTATGTTATGTTATGTTAATTGGTACTGTGCAACGCTACCACCCACTGGCAGTCTCCAGGCAATCTTATTAGAACAGTTGTTGTCAATATATAGCATAGTCCTCCATTCACTTTTCAGGCTTCCCAGGAATTAAAAAACAGAACTTTCACAAATGTTCTTTTTTTCTGGAAAGTTGATTTTGTGTGGTTTAAATGCTGCATTTGCGAGTGTTATGTTCCCAGACAATGTTGGTAAGTGGTCTTATTTTAATTGACTATATAATATGGTTTACTCTTATTGACAACTCCAACCCCACTCCATGTTAACATCTGAAAATAACTCATACAGTGAAGATACCAGCCAATTTGTTTCTACGTCAAACCATAACAGGACAATTAGCATTTTCCTGATACATTGTAGCAAGCTTTGTTCTTGGTTGCATAGATGCTGTTAGAGGCATGAGTATATCAATATTTGCTTTCCACTGGTTTATCACAGATTAATTTACATTTTATATTACCTCCCACACTCCTTCAGAGGACCCACAGGTCTTTTGTATTTAACAGATTCGGACCCTATCCATATTATATTAACAACCATGCAGTCAATTATTGCACTCCACAATCCATGGGCTACCCATGTGGCTAACCTTCCCGGTTGGTATCAACCACAAACAACATAGAGGTTTTCATATCGGCACACAGGGATTGAATACTTCTGACCTGCATCTATCAATACCAAAGGTTTCTGCATATGCCTCCCCACTATCTCACTAACATACCCAGCCCTCCTGTTTTACAGATCCATGTGCAGGGAGGCCAACATTATTGGCTGAAAGGCACTATACAAGACCACTTTACATTACATTACATTACTTTAAGATGGAAACAGACAGAATTAAAATATTGCAAATTGTTGAATACCAATCAGCCGTGAGATGTTCAACCACCAAAGGTTTTTCAATCTGATTCTTGTAGATGCTCTGTGTGCGGTGTGTGTCGCGGAGTCCAGATAAAAACTCCACACAGGTACAGAGCGCGCACGGTGTCCGTCGCTGTGTGTTTGGGAGAGGTATTACTGGCACAGAGTTCAGAGCAAAAAGCCATCTGGTACCCTGCTTTATATTTTCATAGCTGCAAGGAATAGAGTCCAGATAAAAACTCCACAAAGTCGGAACGCACGTGCATTGCTCGTCGCTGTGTGTTTGGAGTTTTGTATTTTGGAACTGCATGATAGTGCCCTTGGTTTGTTGAAACTTCTCAGGGTAAATTGAACCATTGCTTCCAATAATCAACTGATTATGTATTCTCTGCATAGCTTGTCTAAACACACTGATGCTACAATAGCCGAACAGATGTTCGAAATGGCACAAAACATACTTTTGCCTAATTCACTTATCAAAATTTCCAATTTGTGTAATCTGCAGAGCCACGATAAGCAGGGGGAGGAGCCCATAACCCATTAACAAGTACCCACGGCAAAGTATGCTGCGGGCTCCAATGATGATGTTTTGATATCGTCACTTAGTGTTGACGAAGTGGCTAATATCTTGGATAATCCTCCCGGGGCGAACAAGGAGGTGTGGCCAAACAGGCCAAAAAATTGAAATAAAACAAATAATTCCTTATCGACTATACTTAATTTTGATGAAAGTGCATTAGTGTTTGACACTTCTGTTACTTCCTACGCGTCTACGCCTAGAAGGAAACATAAGAGCTACCAATTAATCATTCAATAAATGTTACACAAGATCAAGCAACAAGTGCAGAAAAAGCAGTTTTTGCATTGAATTATGCTCTGGCATCCTTTGCTTGTTTGTATGAACAAATCAAACAGCAGTTGCAACATCATTCCATTGAGTTGGCGGCAATTAATGAAAAAATGGAAATTGCAACGAATGAAGCGGACTTAAAAGCTTTTTTTTTCTTCAAATTTCAATCCCAGCAAGGGGGCAAATCTGACCTATGCCAGGCAATAGAAATCCTGCAAAACTCATGGACCATAGCAAAAACGATGACATGGAGGCTCATGTGGAGAAAGCCAATGGATCACAGAATTAAGGGTTACATTCTGGGCCCACGGGTGTGGAGCTGCCACCATGCCAAAAAGCCTCCAGAAAACGCAATAATATTGAGCCACAGTCGTCCAAAAAAACCAAAAACTGTAAGTCATCCAAAATTAATCGAAGGTTGTCGAGAAAATTCCTCCACGACCTAACCATAAAGGAAACATTTGCTATAAAAAAAGTGCAAAAAATACCACATCCTGAGGGGGCTAGGTCCCTATTAAGGGTCATAGTGGACAGTTTTTCAGAATCAGCAGATTTGATGGAAATTGAAGTGACGGAGTCAATTGAAATGAGACCTAAAGCGTATAAGCTAGTTGAACAGGAAAAAGCTATTCACTCTACAATAGGAATACAAACAATGGCCACAGCCATGCCTAGGCTATCCCAAAGAGACAGATAATTGAAGTTTCGGTACAAACAGACACTGTGGACTTACAAAGTAATTTTGCAAATGAGAGGCCGCACTCAAGGATGCAAAATCCGGGAAATCAAGTAATAATTGCTATTTGTAACACTGTGGAAAAATCCCCAAACGGTTTAAGACAGAGAATTGCTGTGCAAAAAGATGAAGAAAGCGACATGAGGCGTAAGGGGGCAGATCCCCCTTCATCCAGCAACACGTTTGCAGTAACTTTTCAGAGGCAAGAGAATGAATAGCCTTCGATATTGAAAAGTGTAGGAATGGAGGAAGTACATTCGGACAAGTCTTTATGTTCATTAGCAAATCAAAGGGTTTTGGTTAATAATGTGAGGGAGGAGGACACTCTTCATGATAAGATGTGCGCTATGTCTAAACCATATAACCCTTTAGAGTATCTAAGAAAGGGACACTGCAAACCCAAAGTATTCAGTATACTGAGGGGTGTGCATGGAGCAGAGAGTGGGGAGGAAGAACGGATAACCCTCCATGGCCCAAAATAGGTTCGCCAGGAAGTGGTAAAGTCTAACCAGAGGGGTAGAACAAACATGTATCAGAATAGGCTGCTTACTATAGAGAGTTTATATAAAGAAGACAAACTTCTTATTTTGAATCATTCAGCAATCCTTATGATATTGAAGGAGATTCCAAACTTGTACAGATTAAGCAAAAAACACGTAGAGCGTGACGAGTTTTGTTGTCACCCAGGCCGTACCGATAGAGTAACGATTCATTTAAAATCTAACTTGGTGACCAACGTTATTTTATGAGAAAGATCCAGTTATACATATTTTGGCTTTAACTTATATGAAGAGGCTCAGAGTATAACCAAAGTCGACCGTGACTTGGGACTACGGAATCATTTAAATATTAACAGCAATATAAGCGTACGAGAAAATAAAAATGGCAAATATGATACCAAAACCCCAAACTCCTCCTTTAGGTTTAACGAAATTACTGTATCTTGGGAGATTAGAGATGACTACAATCGTAGAGTGATTTTCTCAAATAACGAAGATCTGGCAGTAGGGATTGACCCGGACTGGTCCTGGCTGTCCCGAGCAATTAACAATAAGCGGGGGATGGGGTACATAAGTCTCATATGTAGCGATAAAGAATGTATTTAGAATATTATCATGGAATTCAAGAGACCATAGTGCTTTATTTAAAAATAGTGAATTGATTTAGATTCTAAGAAAAGATCAAATTGTATGCCTACAATAACATTGGTTAACCAACGCACTATGTATGGATGGCTATGCAGTCTTTTTTCATGCAGCAACCAGGGGTGGGCCCGATTTCCTTAATAAACTTGGGTTGTGGAATAAATGACACGAAAGTGTTTGTTTCTATTACAGGTGCTTTGGTGATTGAGTTTAGATGGGAGAATTTAGGGGAACTCGTTTGGTTATTGTTTATAAACATCTTTTGGCATGAGAAGATTAGGCCCTTGGATAAACTTTTAGTGAAATTGAGTGTCATTATTGTTAAATGGAGACGAAATAGGAAAACTGGGCACATAATCATTGTGGGCGACTTGAATTGTACTTGTGGTCCGGTTATAGTAAGAAAAGAGATGTCTATGAATCCTAACACAAAAATGAAATTGAAAAGGGGTGAGAAATGGCTTAATTTTATGAATGTACATGATTTGTTGAAAGTGAATGGTTCTACTCAGAGTGCCAAAGAGGAAAAACATACATTGTTCAGAGGAGCTGCACAATTGACATTAGATAATATTTTCATGGACAAATACTTGTTTGGGAAATGTGATCAATTATACGCAACCGATGCATCATGAAGTGACCATTGTATATGAGGCTGTGTTATGAATTGTAGAATTGTATCTGCTGGAGACAGATATGTAGAGGGATTGGATGTCACCCCGGGGGGAAATAGGGTGACATGGAATAAGGAAGCAATTAATAGGTTCAATGCTAAAATCTGTAATGTTATGGATAACTCAGGCCTTCAATTTAAAATGGGACTGCTCTCTGTAGATGGCTTGAATGAAACTATGAATTCTAATTTGGCGATATCTCAAACTTGATTTTCAGCCTATTTTGGAAAGGATACCTTGAACACCCATAGTTATGATGAAGTGATTGCACACACACAATAAGAAAAGAGAAGAGCAGGAAGGTGTATAAAGTCCTCTACCAATTCGGAGCCTGAGAAAAGAAGAATGGTTGCTAAAATCACATAGAATTATAAAAATTGGACTACAGGGCAAAGAAGTAGGCTGCAGTGCCTAGATTCACAAATTATGTTAGATTGTATCAGCCAAAGGGAAATGGGTCATTTCTGGTCATTGATCAATTCTTTCACATCATTTAGAAATGCTGTAGAGATCAATGAAGTGCCGGAAAAAGACTGGGTTGACACTTGTTGTGTCCCTCTGTTGTAGAGAAAGGATTTAGGATTATTCGGTCAATATTAGGAACACAGAAAATGAGGCACAAAATGATGTTGACTGCTCTTTGCCGAAAATATTAGATATTATTAGACATGCTAGCAATTCAAAAACTCCTGGGCCAAATAATCTGTCCAACAAACTTTTCAAAGAGAATCTGGTATGCTGGGCGTTCATTTGATCACTTTTATTTAAGGACATCCAAGAAAAAGGACGGTACCCAACAATTTAGAAAACTGCATACATTATACCAATTTATAAAAAAAAGGTCTTTGTACTCACCCTAATAACTACTGGCCACTATCCCTATTGGATGCAGATAGCAAAGTTATCGTTGGGTTGCTCTTAAGACATGTTGAGGATTGGGTGAAAAGTGCTGGAAGACTGAAGCAATGACAACAGTGTTTCAGAAGGCTACATGGTACAGAATTGAATGGGTTAGTCTTAAAAACCTGCCAAGAATTGGTACAGGGTTGGCGACATAGGACCATCAATGTGGCCATGATTGATTTAAGCCAAGCGTTTGACTTGGTTAACAGAGAATACATTACTCTGGAAAAAATTGGATAGATGGGGGATTTCGTCCGGCCTTCTGAATCTCATTATTACATTACACGATTCCACTACCATTCAAGTCAGACCATGACCAGACCAATCCCGACAGATAGTGGACTAAGTCAAGGATGTGTCCCTCCACATAGTTTATTTAATCTTTACGTGTCAGATGTGGGTGAGTCGTTGGAAGATCATCAGTTAGTTGCTCCAAGTATAGGAGACCTATATGTTGGTTGGCCTGTGCGAACGACTATTTACTGATTGACTGCACAAAGGTGGGACCGCAAAGGGTATTAGATGCATTTGGAAATTATTCAGAAAACTATCTGAAGATAAATGTACTGAAGTCCAAGGTATTGAGATTTTCTAGAAGAGGAACATCTGTGAAAAGTAGTTGGTATTTGCAAGGGGAAAAATGGAGAAGATAAATGATAATGAAATACCTTGGATTCTATATAATGGATCAAGTGAATAAGGGTAAATTTAAAAAGCACTTTAGAAGTATCTCAAACTCACTTATAATTCAGATAACATACATCAAAAATAAGTTTTGTCATTTTTTCATCATTCTGCTGGTTGAATTCTACATAGGCACTGCAATGCCCAAATTGACACATTGGCCCTTATTACAACTCAGGCATTAAGGGTTTAACGGCGCCGTCGGCGCCGTTAACCCTTAACGCCTGATTACAAGTGTCCCTTTGCGGGTTGATGTTTAACGCCTGCTTTTAGCAGGCGCTAAAAATCCAACCCGCAAAGGGACTTTGGAGCTAATTACGGCACCATATTTTACGGTGCCGTAATTAGCGCCTTCCCCATTCCCATTATGCCCTATGGTGGCAAAAATGGGAATGGGGAAGGGCAAATGGTGAATGGGGAATTACCGCCCCACTCACCTTGGAATGGGGCGGTAATTCCGCCATCCACCATGGCGGAATCGTAACCTTAGCGGCATGGACCATGGTGCTAACAGCACCATGGTCCTCTGCCAAGGTTGTAATGAGGGCCATAGTATCGAAATATATCCAGAATGGGTCTTAGATTTTATGGCTAAATTGGAGAGTGTGATATGGCTCTGGGTTTTAGCCATACCTAATGCGGTGCCCACAGCAATAATCCTATTTGACTTGGGCCTTTGTAGCATTGTTTCGACTATAAGATGGGGAAAATTTACTCTTGTACGTAAATTACTAAATGCCAATGTCGGTCATTGTACTACGATTTGGGTAAAGTACTGTGTCAGCATGAGAACAAGACGTTGAATGATTTTAAAACAGCTGGAGAATTGATTCTATGTGAGTTGGCTTTAACTACGATAGATTTAGTAAATAATCCAAATTTGGTAAAAAGAAAATTAAGATTATCGGATTGGTGTAATTTGACAGAACTGTATCATCAAAAAAGAAGTCCCATGTTATTTGTCACACAAGCATAAGAGAAGAGGGGAAATTGAACAACATTGGAAAGTTTTTCCACGCCCTAAAATGAGACCTGAATTTTCTAAGTTGTGATGGAATCTGTATGAGACTAAAGAAATATTAGTGAGGTGGACAAGAATAGTTCAATCTGCTTTTGACTGTGGTTTTTGTAAAGTTATTGGAATGACAGAGACTTTGGAGCACCTTATCATGATATGTCCTCTACCCTTTGCAAACCGTGAGATGTTTTATTCTAAATACAAGGTAAATACTCCATTTTTTGACAAGAGAACATTTGGGGAAAGTTGTTTGAGGGGCAATCACACCTCTCTGGCAATCGCGACTGAGAGATTTATGAATTCATTGGGCTTATAGTTGCGGAAATTAGAATGTAATATGAAGGTTAAACCCGTTTTAACCATTATTCTTTTTTACTTTTATGTTCTTTTTCATTTTTATGCTTGCATGTACGTTTTAGGGGTTGCTGGGCATTTACCGCAGAATGTAGATGAATGTATAGGATTTTAATTGGTATGCTATGGATGTTTTAGGAGTTGTTGTGCATGTATTGTACAGTGTTGATGAATCCATAGGATTCTAGATGATATGTCATGCAGAATTTTAATGTAATTGGAATGGATTTTTAGCCAATAAACACAAATTAAAGTAGAGGCTTGTTTGCCATTATGAATGCAAGACTGCACGCTCTAAAAAGCAAAGCAATCTGCCATATGCAAAGGACATGTCAGTGTTGCATTGTTGGGATCATAGCACACTAGTGCCCACATCTCCAATTTGGTCAGAAGATGTAATGCACATTTTTTCACTTGAGCCAAAAAAACACTCTGCGCCTATTCTTAAACGGCATCTGAATGCACACATCACAGATGCCCTTTGCGCAGTCAAGGGGGGCGCTTCTGTGCATTGCAATTCACACCCCGGGAATTGCTTTGAGATGCCTAGATATTAAAAACATTCCCCTGTGCCTGTTGAGCAGAGGTGCGTGGGGTTGCGCCATGCTATTTCTGATACGGCCATGCATTAAGTGCTTTTACACTTTCTATACCCCAGACAGCGATGGAAATGCTTTTTGTTGTTAACATTTCATAATGACTGATACTTTAGCGGTCCGTCTCAGTGAAATACGCTCCCAGCATCAACGCTGGTGCTGGGCACCTGTTATACATTAGTGTCTGTAGCATGCTTCTGACACTAATGTGTGCAAGGGGCCTGGCCAGCAGAGAGTTTACGCTGCCGCCCAGCCCCCAGGAAATGCGCAGGGCACCATTGAGAATTTCTTAAAGGTGCTCAAGGGCAAAAGGCGCATCCTGCACATTTTTTTACTTCCACACTTTTTGAGAATATGCAGCTGCTGTTGGAATATCAAATGGTGCTCTCGGGGGCGCCCCCCGCGTTTATATAGAACTAGACATAAATAAAAAACCAAGGGCCAACATAGTACCTGACAGAATTCTGGGATGTCTCGGGAGGATAGCTCAGCGGCAACATGCTTGCCTTGGAAGCAAGACGACACGGAGCAACAAAGGTTCGATTAGTATACAGTCTGAGAGGGAAAGGATGTTGGCAACAACCAAGGGCAGTTGGAAACATTGTTCACTCTGATGCCCACAAAAATGGGAAACATTTCAATATGGCTGACATCTTGGAACAGGGTGGTCTACAATTTCCTTCCACACATGAGCCTCACTCGAGGTCCCACTCGCTAATCTGAGTGAGTGTTGGAACAATGGCAAAACCCCACAGACTGAGGTAGGACTTGCTACCCCAGAATGCCACACTGTATAATGCAGGCTACCCCACCACACTGCCATGCAGCCAGGGCTACAGTTTTGGACCCAACCGATAAACTGTCAACACATTGGATTCATCAAACTGTGGTCTTGGCAGATTGGCTGCCAAGAAAACCACACACATATGAAGTGTGAGAAACCGAAACGTTTATGTCATGAAAGTAACAACCATCTGCCCAGGGTTCTTCTAACAGCAAATTTCCAAGCGTTGGCTTCCAGATGCCAACAAACAAGAAATTAAAGCGTAAATCTAATAAAATGCTGAATTATGGCGTTTAGTTTGTCTCCATCTGCTTCAAATGTTTAGCAGATTCGGGAGGAGAGGCACACGCAGAGCAGAGGCACACGCGCCGGCCCATCTGCCCAGCATAACACAATTAGGCCTCGTGTGGGACCTGAGGGATAGGTTTGGGGTGTACGGGCTGCACCGTCATCAATGTAACCATTACACCAGACCCCCTGTGGAACATACCATTTGGCCCACATCAGTGGTGAGCTGCAGCGCACCAAGTTCAGGTTTTTTTCAAATGCATCCCAGGCCTGTGGTTTTGCTTATTCTATTTCAAACAGAGGACTGTAAATTCTGGAAGGCAAATTAAAACACAACAGCATGTGCTCCTCATGTCTGATACAAGCCAACTCGAGAACTTTGCTTTTATCCTGTTTTTAGTTGAAGTTGGCATTTTCTTTACCTCTCAGCCAGACCACGTGCATCTGAAAATAAGAATAACGACACACAACTGGGGCTCTGGAGCGCCAGTCTGAATTCTGGGGAATGTGGTCCATTGGGCCCATGGAAGGGCCTATCGCGATGCGACTGTGCAATTGAAGCTAATCCTGCCACTGGATAGCGTCTCCAGGTCATATGTGGCTGCACATGCCAAATGATAAAATCGTTCCCAGGCTTGTCATGAATACAACCCGCCACCGGAGACTGCAGACTTACTTGCTGTGTCAATGCTTATCTTTAAAAGGTTTCCCACCCAGAGCCATGTGCCAGAAGAGCAAAGCCGTGAGTACTAGGAAGTGACTGCATTCAAGGGTAGCCTCATCTGATCGTGGGTATTCACTGTATGTTCTGAGATATTGGATGTAAGCCTGGAAGTGTTTTAGTGTGGGGTAGCCATGCACGGTGTGACAGGTGACATTAATGACAGTACCATAATGAGGAGGCCAGACAAGGGGTAAGGTGGAAAAACTTTGGCCACAAGCTTTATTGTATCATGAGCTATGGTGCAAAGAAAACCAACCAACCAAATAATTAAGCAATATGACCCGAGCGGCGGGGGCATTACCAACTCAGGTAATGCCCCGGGGCCCATAGTTATAGGCTCTAGCGAAGCGAGGGCCTTAACGAAGGGCATAACCTGAGTCGGTAATGCCCCCGCCGCGAGGGTCATATTGTTATTAGTACCCCGGCCCGCAATATCTGCGTGACCGTGGCACTAAAAGCATTTTTTCTGTCCCGAAATGCTGCAGAATTTCGGGACAGAAAAAAAAAACACCAAGAAAATGGCCGCCATGGAAAGGGAAAACGGAGTCCGTTTTCCCTTTCCATGGTGGCCATCGTGAGCGGACGCGCTGGGAACACTTGTGTTCCCAGCGCGTCCGCCCCCGAAAAAAAGGATCAAAAAGAAGGTAAGTGGGGTTAGGAGGGCGGGAGTGGGACGGGGGAAGAAAAAAAAAAAAGAAAAAGTACCTGCATCCCGGCGAGGGATGAGGGAAGCCCCTCCAGCCGTGTGGAGGTGTAGAGCGGGGGCTTCCCTCGTCCCCCGCCGGGGACGCAGGAACAAGAAGGTAAGTGGGGGGGGTGGGAGGATGGAAAGGGAAGGGAAGGGAATACAAAAAAAAAAAAAGACTTACACGGCCTGGTAATGACTCGGCGAGGGCCAATCAGAATGGGTCTTTCATTCTGATTGCGCCCTCGCCGGGTACTAAGAAAACATAATGAAAAACATAACACAAATATTTTGGGGAACAGGGGATCAGGTGAGCGGGCATCCTACTCACACGTAGGGTCAACTCGAGGCTGATCCCTGCCACCCATCAAACAAAAACTTGTGACATTCTGTGGACCCAGCGGGTGAGCTGTGTCCGGTTTATCTTCTTTGCTTTTTAATTGCCATTCATAACGGCAGTCTTTATTTACAGATGACTCCATTGCTTCCCTAAACGGCATTCATTTTCCTTCAAAGTTTCTTTAAACTTACAGTCCTGGTATAATATTGATATTAAATCCCTTTTTGGGATTGCCCATTTGGTAGGCTTTATCATTTTCCCATGCATCCAGGAGCGCATTTTGCCTTTTCCCCTGATTTTATGCATCTTTTCCTCCTTTTGAGGCATATATCAGCTTTCCTTTTGATATATGATCCCTTTTTGGGATTGTCCCTCTGATAGCCTTCCTCATTTTCTCATGCATCCAGGAACGGCATTTTGCCTTTTTCCCGATTTTATGCCTCTTTTCCTCATTTTGAGGCATATTCGATATATAGTCATTCATCTTGCTCTATGATCCCTTTTGGGGATTTGGCCAGTTGAGGGGTGTTATTAACTTTTCCATAAGTGGTGGATTCCTGGACTTCGGCTTTCATCAAACTTAATTCAAGTTTGGCAACCTTTCCTTGTGGTTCGGTTATTTAATTGATTTTTAGCCTTATGAGGCGTTTGCCTTTTTGGTTATTTTATGCATTTACCTCCTTATTGTTGGATTCATGGGCTCTGCCTTTCATCAAACTTGACTCAAGTTTGGCAACCTGCCCCTGAGGTTTGGTTACTTAATTATTTCCAATGAGGCATATGATAGTTTCTTTCTTTGAGCATAACTGTGAACATACATCTTTTTGATTGGTGTCAGATTTATTCCCTGATTTTTTATGTTTAAAAAAATGGTTTCCTGTCTTATTTAACCACTATTCATAAGTCGGCAGTATGTCTATTTAGAGGGAAGAAGGGAGGTTTTGAATTAATCTCGCACAGCTCCAGTCAATGCTGGAGCGAGGGAAACAGATGACTGAGGGCTGCCCTTCCACCCAAGATGTAGGCCAAAACTGTTCTGAGGGCAGCGTAGCCCCCTCTTTGATGCATCAAAGGCCTCTTGTCTCCACATCCGTCCGGATGGGAGGGGGGTCTTTGATGTGAGGTGTCAGGGGCAGGGACTACCTGTTGTCACCTGCCCCTGTCACCTTCTCAGAGTTTGGGCGCCCAGGAGTCTGGGTCCCCATTGTTACTGGGGGCCTGGTGGCCCACCCTTAACACCTGCATGCTAATGGGGCAGCACCTGGAAGGTGCTGCCCATGTCTGGGCCCATAACAATCCCACCTCCCATCTTATGCCCCTGGGCCTTCCGCCTCCGGAGGGTCCATGTCTATATGCCTGGAAGTGTTTTAGTGTGGGGGAGCCATGCAGGGTGTGACAGGTGACATTAGTGACAGTACAATAATGAGGAGACCAGACAAGAGGTAAGGTGGAAAAACTTTGGCCACAAGCTTTATTGTATCATGAGCTGGTGCAAAGAAAACCAACCAACCAAAAGATAAAACATAATGAAAAACCTAGCACAAATATTTTGGGGAATGGATCAGGTGAGCGGGGACCCTACTCCCACGTAGGGCCAACTCGAGGCTGATGCCTGCCGCCACCCTGAGGGGGTGCCTCATGGCAGTTCCTCAGGTCACCCCAAAATAAGACCACTATGAACAGCCCCTCTCTGTCCGTGTCCAAAATGTGTCCCTTGTAAAGATGTCCATATCTTCTCTGGAGAGGTGGACCTTGTCCCTGCAAAATAGGGCTTTATTATACATTGGGATCCCGTGTTTTATGAACTTGAGTCCCGAGAATGAGCAGAAATTGCAGAATGCTCTGTTTAATTTACGACCCAGCGCCTTTGCCAGTGTTGGCACGAGATGATTTCACACCACATGAGCTCCATTTGGTTCCAACAATGTGCAATGGTTCTAGGTGAGGAGCACAATTCTGTCAGTAGCAGCTCTCTTCCTAACTGGGCCAAATCATAGCCACCAAGATGGTGATCATGAAATCGGGGCGTGGAGCGCTGGTTCCCAGAAGGCTGGCGAGCTTGTCGTGTAGGACACCCCAGCACATGCCGGGCTTGCCCCACCAATAAGTGATTGTGTTCTGAAAATTCAGGCCTCCCTGTGTTTCCTAGAGCCATCTGCTGGCCCTTGTTATGGATGAGTGGCCCACGATCCATGCATTTTTTAATTCAGGTTCCCCTGGGTGGAAAAGGTGAGAAGGAGGAGGGGCAGAGCGTGGATTTCCAGGTTCCATGTAATAATGTCGCCACAAAAATCTCGCCATGCAAAAATATCGCCAAAAAATGGGCGTTTTTTGTGGCAACATTATTGCATGGAACATGCAGGGGACACCCCCCGCAAGGCCCAAACTTATTATTTTTTTTTTTATTTTTATTTTTTTAAAAAAATTTTTGCTCCTGTCCCCATATATATGGTCTCCCAAATAATATCGCCACAACATTTTCCCGGCGATATTATTTACGGCGACCATATATATGGGGATATTATTACCTGATACCGATTTCCATCCCTCAATCCCTTTTATCGCTTTCTCCTGTAAACCCTCCCCATCCATGCAGATTTTGCTGTGTCGGTCCTGAAGGAGTGAGACCCAAATTCTGCCAGGTTACATCCCACTACCCTTATGGCTTTTTTAAGCACAGACCGTAACTGAAATCTGCTAAGGGAGGGGCCATTTTTATGTCTTGAGATTTGGACATCGCACCCTGAGCGTTTACCAAGGAAGGCCCTTTATTCTCATTAGCCTTTCATCGGATATATCATCCCTTTTTGGGATTGTCCCCTTGAGGGGCGTAATTATTTCTCCCTGCATCCTGGAGAGGCATTTTGCCTTTCCCCTGGTTTTATGCATTTTTCCTCATTTTGAGGAATATATCAGAAATGTAGTCCTATTTATGGATTGGACCCCTGAGAGGCGTTGTGGATATTTCCAGTTTCTTGGTCTGTTTCCTTCCTGATCCTGACATCACGCTGGCCAGTTTACCTTGTTGTAATATTTTTCTTCTTTGGGAGGCGTTTGCCTTTTTGGTTATTTATGCGTTTTCCTCCTTAGTGGTGAATTAATGGTTCCATGTAATAATGTTGGCACAGAAATATCGGCATGCAAAAATATCGCCAAAAAATGGTCGTTTTTTGTGGCGACATTATTGCATGGAACATGCGGGGGACACCCCCGCAACCCCCAAATGTATTTATTTATTTATTTAAAACAAAAAAAAATTTTGCCCCTGTCGCCACATATATGGTCACCCAAATAATATCGCCACAACATTTTTGCAGCAATATTATTTACGGCGAACATATATGTGGCGATATTAATACCTGATACCGAATTAATGGGCTTCGGCTTTCATCAAACTCACTTCAAGTTTGGCAACCTGCCCATGTGGTTTGGTTATTTAATTAACTCCAGTGAGGATTGTACTGAGCTTCAGCTTTCATCAAAATTTACCTCAAGTTTGGCAACCTTCCCATGTGGTTTGGTTATTTAATTAACTCCAGTGAGTCATTTACTGGGCTTCAGCTTTCATCAAACTTTACCTCAAGTTTGGCAACCTGCCATGTAGTTTGGTTATTTAATTAACTCCAGTGAGGCATTTACTGGGCTTCAGCTTTCATCCAACTTTGCCTCAAGTTTGGCAACATGCCATGTGGTTTGGTTATTTAATTAACTCCAGTTGTAGCATTTACTGAGCTTCAGCTTTCATCCAACTTTACCTGAAGTTTGGCAACCAGCCCATGTGGTTTGGTTATTTAATTAACTCTGATGAGGCATTTACTGGGCTTCAGCTTTCATCACACGTTATCTCAAGTTTGGCAACCTGCCCATGTTTTTGCCCCTGCCGCCACATATATGGTCACCCAAATAATATCGCCACGACATTTCCGCGGCGATATTATTTACGGCGACCATATATGTGGCGATATTAATACCTGATACCGAATTAATGGGCTTCGGCTTTCATCAAACTCACTTCAAGTTTGGCAACCTGCCCATGTGGTTTGGTTATTTAATTAACTCCAGTGAGGATTGTACTGAGCTTCAGCTTTCATCAAACTTTACCTCAAGTTTGGCAACCTTCCCATGTGGTTTGGTTATTTAATTAACTCCAGTGAGTCATTTACTGGGCTTCAGCTTTCATCCAACTTTGCCTCAAGTTTGGCAACATGCCATGTGGTTTGGTTATTTAATTAACTCCAGTTGTAGCATTTACTGAGCTTCAGCTTTCATCAAACTTTACCTCAAGTTTGGCAACCTTCCCATGTGGTTTGGTTATTTAATTAACTCCAGTGAGTCATTTACTGGGCTTCAGCTTTCATCCAACTTTACCTGAAGTTTGGCAACCAGCCCATGTGGTTTGGTTATTTAATTATCTGTGATGAGGCATTTACTGGGCTTCAGCTTTCATCACACGTTATCTCAAGTTTGGCAACCTGCCCATGTGGTTTGGTTATTGAATGAATTCCAATGAGGCATTCACTGGGCTTCAGCTTTCATCAAACTTTACCTCAAGTTTGGCAACCTGTCCATGTGGTTTGCTTATTTAATTAACTCCATTGAGGCATTTACTGGGCTTCAGCTTTCTGCAAACTTTACCTCAAGTTTGGCAACCTGCCCATGTGGTTTGGTTATTTAATTAACTCCAGTGAGGCATTTACTGGGCTCCAGCTTTCCTCAAACTGTACCTCAATTTTGGCAACCTGCCCATGTGGTTTGGTTATTTAATTAATTGAATGAGATTTGGGGAGGTAACTCGCGCTCCGGATACAATAAATTCAACAAATTATTTCTATATGAGATTAATATCTGAGATATACATTTAGGTGAATACATGAGATATACAAAAACAAAGTTAGGCTAAGCTAGCCAAATTTATTTAAATACAAATCAGACATAGTAAAATCTACATTGTTCAATAATACCTCACATCGTGGGTGCGAGGATCACTCTAGGGATTGATCCCTGTCATTAAGAATCACCTATTTCAGGTATTATTGAATAATATAGATTTAACTACGTCTGATACAAATTTAAGAGCCAGTGTGCCACATTAACCTACTAGACACATCTAAAACTCAGATGAGGTGACACACTGTAATTGGCGACCTAGGATTCATATTAAACCTAATTGATTGAGATACTGATTTGCCAATATTAGGACCAGTTGGTCCTCCAGGTGACGGATTCACACAATTCAGCAATAGGCCTTGAGAACGACCAAGTGGTCGAAACACGTGTCTGCTGTACAGCACATGGAATAAATTTGGCTAGCCTAGCCTAACTTTGTTTTTATGTACACCAATGAGCACCAATGAGCACATGGGGTGACGCCAGTATAATTGGTGAAATATACAAAATAAAGTTGTGCTGATAAGTGTTGACAGTATTGTGGCAGAGGAGGGACATAGCAGGTTAGCACACTTGCCACCATGGATGTGGGGGCTTACATGGGTATCCCTCCATTTAGCAGGAGAGATTTGCAGTGGGACAGGGGTTTACTGCAGGTCAATCCCATGTTACAGGAGGAAAAGCGGGGTCACCTGGATCTCCCCATATAAAAAGAAGAGCATGGGCATGGTGCAGTGGAAAATGAAGGTCCCAGAGTATCCAATATAAAAACAGCAAATAGAAAAGAGATCAGTCTGGGGACATTCTAAAGCGTTTAATGAGAAAAGCGCTTCATGTTGCTTATTGTGCCAAATTGTGCAAGAACATAAACTATTACCCAGAAACTCTGCACTTTACATGTTACCTACTTCCTAAACATAGCTGGAAAGTGCCATTGTTTTTGGTGGTCCAACCTTCAAATTAGCCACATTAAGCAAGTTTCTTAGAGCACTTAATGTTGCTTATTGTACCAAATTGTGCCAAGACATGAATCAGATACCCAGAAATTCTGCACATTACATGTTTCCGGCTTCTAAAATATAACTGGAAAGGTCCATGGTTTTTGGTGGCTCAACCTCCAAATTAGCCTCGTCAAACACGTTTCTTAGAGCATTTAATGTTGCTTAATGTGCCATGAAAAACATGAATCAGATACCCAGAAATTCTGCACATTACATGTTTCCAGTTTCCTAAATATACCTGGAAAGTTTCATGGTTTTTGATAGGCCAATCTGCAAATTGTTCATGTTTAGAACTTTTCTAATATGAACCCCGTCATGTTTTTAATTGTAAAGTGCTCTAATGCTTTCCTGCTAGGTTTGCACTATAGTAACCCACATACATAAATGCACAAACCTTAATTGTGTTTTCAATGAAGGCACTCCTTGCCATTCTAAATACACAACCAATTAGTGTTATGTTACATTAGAAAACTGACGATATGATCTGGCCCCACCAATAATTTTGTGAATCCGTCTCTGATGCCACCTCCCCTATGCCATTAGGTAGCATCTACATTTTCTCCAAAAGCTTTAATCTTTTTTTCACACTATTTGATTTTATAACATACTAGCAAAAGTACCCATTCTCTGAACGGGTTCTGTAGACAGACATGATAACACTCTGATTAATTGTTGAAAATGAATGATCCTGTAGGTCACTGTTCCGCCTTACACTGGCGGGGTGCAGTTCATTACAGTGCATTGTGTTTTAAATATCTCAGAAATCGTGCATCCTAGGGCCTACGGGATTACGTGTTTTATTCCTCATGTCGAGACCGGTTAAGAAATAACATTTTTTCTTTCCCTTCCCGGTGAACATGGTTTACGTCTTTGTCGACAGGCACCATCTCGCAAAAATCCTCTGGAAAAGAAATTTCACCTGATGCAGCTAACATTTTTGTTTCCCTCCCCTCCCGGTGAACATGGTTTACAGCATTGTAAAGCTTGTTTAGAAACAACATTTACTGGCTGATTCATGGAATTATTTGCGCAGAAATTCGGTGATATGTGCGCCTTTCTGCCTGCAAATACTGTTTAACAAATGGGGATTGCGTGCAGAATGGCGCACAAATCCCTGATTTTCAGCGCAAAAATTCCATGAATCAGGCAGTAAATGTTTCCCTTCCCGGTGAACATGGTTTTTGGATTCGTCAGCAGGCTCCATCTTGCAAAAATCCTCTGGAAAAGTAATTTCGCCTGATCCAGCAAACATTTGGATACTTCTGGAATGCTTCCTACCTTTACCTTCAGCTCTCAGGTCCATTTGCCTCTCATACATTTTTTGTTTCTTATCCCGGTGAACATGGTCTAGGGCTTCGTCGGCAGGCCACAAACTCGCAAACACATTTTAGCTTTTTAACTTTTGATGAATTCCATTTCCAATTTTTGGGTGTCCAAATGCCATGTAGCCAGTAATGTCCAGATGGTCCTAAAAGTTATCTATGCAAAATTTGGTGCATATTGGTGAAACAGCATAGAATTGTATAAGGAGCAATGTTTCGCTAAGCCACAAAGCCACAAACAAATTTGGACTTTTGCTGAAATCCCGGGAAAGGGGTGGGGTGTCCATATGTCATGTAGCCATTAATGTCTGGAGGGTCCTAACAGGTAACCATGCTAAATTTGGTGCAGATTGGTGAAACGGTGTGGAATTGTATAAGGAACAATGCTTTGTGCCACAAACCCACACACAACTTTTCTATTTTATATATATAGATATATATTATTTTTAAAGTGTATAGGGATTTTCTGAATGCATAAAATGAAACCGGTAAGTAACTTTGATTTATAAACTAAATCCGGTAGGAAGAAGTACCTATGAAAACATTCTAGGTACTGGGTGCACATTGGTACTAATACAATATTACAATGGGCCTCATTATAACCCTGGCGCTCCCATAATGAAGGGTGCGGGTACGGGACCGGCACCCTTCATTACAGGAGTGCCGATTATGAGGTTCCCTTTGCGGGACCCGCTAAGGATGCTGGGTAAAACCAGGCATCCTTAGCGAGTCCCACGAGGGGAAGAGGGAGCTAATAACGGGCCGTTATTAACAGCGCCGTTATTAGCTCCCTCCCCATTCCCATTGAGCCCTATGGCGGCTCAAATGGGGATGGGTTCTTGCAAGGAGGAATTACCGGGTACTCCAATGTCGGAATGACCCGGTAATTCCTCATTGCAGGAACCCGGTATTGGAGCCCGGTATGGAGGCACCCATGGTGCTAATAGCACCATGGCTACCTCCAGACTCGTAATGAGGCCCAATGTGTTCAAAACCATCAATACATGAAAAGAAATGTTCTCATTGAAAGATATGCATATCCAATAAAGTTCTGTTAGGAAGACCTTTAATATATATGCCTGTCACCTTGAGATATAAGGCAGATTTGGTATAGCCAATGCATTTTAAAATGAAAAGTGTGCTATAGGGGGAAAATCTAAAACATATAAGCACAACTGGTAAAGTCAGGAGGTAAGTCTAGGAGCTGAGAGGAGCAGTTCTACAGAGGTCTCTGTGCGTTATCCACTGTGTGAGTCTGGCTATTCCATTGATTCACCTGCTGACTACATCAGTCATCCACTTTTCACATCTGGGAGCAGCGGGTGCTCGACGTGCAACCAACCACTCCTGCTGTGCATAAAGACTCCTGTTCGGCACAAAAGCACCCCCAAAGTCAGGAGCTAAGTCTAGGAGCTGAGAGGAACAGTTCTGCAGTTCTGTTGTGCTACCGCTGATGCTGACTGCAGTAAGTGTATTTTGGTCTCACTACTCAAATGTGTATGCTCTTCTTAGTTTGGCAAAACATACGGACAAATCTATTGCAGAGGAAATGTTTGAGATGGAAAGAGATTTGACTTTACCAGCTTCACCAGGCGGAAGGGTTGAAATAGATAACCCACACCCTGACTATAACCTCCAATGTTCGTCGCTCAGCCGACAACTCCCCACCGAGTCACACTTGTGAAGTTCAGGGAACGGGCATAAAAGAGGAAGTGCACAGTTCACTAATGATAGATTCTGCAACTGAGGAGTTATTGGATCAATGGGGGGAGACTACCTCGGTCCATGATAATGTTCATTCTCCAAACATTTATTCCGACTCAGAGGCAGATGAGAGCGAGAGTAACTTTTCGATCTCTTCCTAGGCTTCTACTCCCCATCCAAAGGGGAAAAAACCTAATAACATTTCTTTCTCTTCCCCATTTAAACATGCTAATGCAATAGCCCAGACTAACTCAGAAAGTGAGGTCAGTTCGGCAAAAGCATTGATCGCTTTAAATTAGGTACTTTCTTCATTTGTTTCTCTATTTGAAGGTATAAAAGCCGAGGTTCAAATGCACACTATTAACTTGGTTTTAACCCAGAGAAAATTAGAATCTTCGATAAATGAAGCTGAATTACGTACCCTTTGTATTCCAAAACCTTCTGAAAGACAGGGCATATCCGACCTTTCTAAAGCGGTACAAATGCCGCAGAATTCGGGGAGTTAATGCCCGATAGTAACATAGAGGTCAACACACCTAATTTCAGTAACGCCTCAGCTTCAAAGTTCAAATCTGCATCAGGTGTTTCTGGTTCAATCATGACTGTAAGACCCGAAGTGAAGAGTAAAGACCAGCGGGTCATCAAGGATGGGGTTAGTATTCTCTCCAAATAGTTTGATACCCCTCCTTCCATTACCTCTCGGCCGGTCCCTAAACTACCAGAAAAAGATGTTGAGGGAAAAAAGACTAATACGCCAACAACAAGACTTACTAAGGTGCAATTTTAAAAAAATCAAAGAATTTAAAAGCACCCCAAAGGAACAAATGTTCCTCGAGGAAGTTTCTATGTAACCTCTCAATTAAAGATACAGTGGACAACATGAAACAATGTATGGGGAAACAGTCCTTGGAGCAGGCTTTATTAAAACCACCACTGTAATTTGCTAAATCACTGTTGGAGATTATTGTGGACAGCTTTTCTGATGATGGGGATGGTTCTGAACCGGATTTTACTTGAAAACCTCGAAAGATCTTGATTGCTCAATCAGGTGGGTTGATCCCGATTTCAATTTCATCTATATCTACTCAATGGGAACCTCTGCAACAGACAGGGAAAGTTGCATAACGGTTTCTTTGCAAACCAAAGATCCAACGGTAATAGGAGCTGGAATCACCTCTGAATTGAATATGTTTCCAACATCTCCAGCAAGATGCCACAGATTCCACCAATTAATGTTCGTATGGTAAAATCTGACATGCAAACGTTGGTACTCAGGGTGGTCCTACCCTAATAATGTTTAATTTAAGCAAGCGCCACTGCACACAGGGTTCACAGAGGTTCATAACTTCTGCCGTAATGTGGTGAATCAACCAAAGGACAGTTTGTTTTCCCGTGAATCTCCTTCTGTCCAACAGTCAATAACTGATTTGGGCTGGGGAGATAACCCTGAGGGTTACGGTCGGCATTACAGGCATGTGGTAACAGGTTGGCAGTTTAGAGCTCAACCACGCCCTCAAAAGGAAGCAGGAGTTAGAAACTCGATTTTAACTTGTATGGCACCTTCAGCAACAACAGAATATTCTAGTGTCCTAAGTGTTCTAGGTACTAAAGACTTCTCTAGTTATGATAAATTGAGGGCTCACTCATCTGTTCAGGCCCCCACGACCCGATTCCCTGATTCATCAGGGAAATCCAAAGTATACAGTGTTTTAAGGGGTGCTTGTGGTAAAGATGCAAATGAGATAGTTAATAATTCACAATCCTTTGATCAAATAGTGGAGAGTTTGAAAGGACCGATTTTAGAAGAAAATAGAATAGTACCAGTTGCCTTGTCCCACACATTTTCTATAGAGAGCTCTTTCAAGGGCTACACTTCAATTGTTTTGAACAGATCAGCACTGTTATTGTTGTTTTCAAAACTGCCTAATCTTTACACAATAAGTTTAGGGACATTGATCGAGTTGAATGTTTTGATCAGCCCTGCACTAATTCATGAATTATTCATGTGGGCTCCAATTTGGTCGCCGAAGCAATTAGAAGAGAAATGTTGAGTCTCAGAAGTCTGGGTTTTGAGGTC
Organism: Ambystoma mexicanum; assembly: GCF_040938575.1. Lineage (NCBI taxonomy): Eukaryota > Metazoa > Chordata > Amphibia > Caudata > Ambystomatidae > Ambystoma > Ambystoma mexicanum. The sequence continues at coordinate 658,688,456 of NC_090930.1, forward strand.
ATAGAGGTATGGGAAACAAAGAAAGAGCCCAGTAGAGACCCCATGAGCATGAAACCATTTAATACTGGTTGGGAAATTAAGATTTCGGTTCAGAATTGGGAACCGGCCAATCATTCTGTAAGATTAATCGATCCATCTTCAGGGGGCAGAGTGATGGAGCAGGACTGGTCCTTGTTGGCAGGGACTCTCTCTGCACCTTTGTGTCACTCAAACCCTATGATAAGAAAAGTCTAGCAGATTCCCTTTTGTAAAAAATGTTGACATGGAATTCTAGTGGTCATAGTGCTTTATGTAATAACCTAAAATTAAATGGATATGTGCAATTGCATGATATTGGCCCTCATTACAACACCGGCGCTAAACCATGGCACTATTAGCACCATGGTTGGTGCCGGTATTGTAACAAGTCTGCCATGGTGAAATGGGGAAGTACCACCACATTCCAAGGTTGTCGGGGCGGTACTTCCCCATTTCACCATGGCCCTTCCCCATTCCCATTTTCGCCCCATAGGGCATAATGGGAATGGAGTAGGTGGTAAGTACGGTACCGCAAATTGCGGTACTGTACTTACCTCGAAAGTCCCTTTGCCGGTCCCTTCTTTAACGGCTGGTCTAGACCAGCCGTTAGGTCGGGTCCCGCAAAGAGAACTCGTAATTAGGCGCAAAGGGGTTAATGGCGCCACAGCCTTTTACGGCGCCGTTAACCCCTTAGCACCAGGGTCGTAATGACCCCCATTGTGTGTACCCAAAAACATTGGATTACCCCCCACCCCTAGCCTGGAAGGATATCAAACTTGTTTCTAATCGCCTAAAAAACAGGTTAGGTGTTATGACAATTTCTTAGATGGGTAGCTGTATTACAAAAGTGAAAAACCTGAAATCTATTAGGGGCAATTTGGCAGTGGAATTGGTTATCCAAGTGGGTGGAGGAGACATTAGCACCTTATTAATCAATGTTTATTGGCATGAGATTGTCTCTGTATTGTATAAAATGTTCAGGGAAATTGTAAACTGTGTTGAAACCTGTTTAACTCAGAACAGTAATGGTCATGTTCTTATTTTAGGGGATCTCAACTCTAAGTGTCTGCAGATTGAGTTGTGAAATACAGAGAAATTGCTTGCATTAATGGACGAACAATTGGGAAACAATATCAAAAATTGATGAATTGTGTGTGCACACTGGGCCTTTAAAAATTAAACAGATCTGTTAGAGTGTACCTTCCAGGTAAACATTACCTGGGATAGAGGAAATTGTCTCTCTACATTAGATTACATATTTATGGACAAAACTCTCTTCGATAAATGTAGTAAATTGAATGTGCCAAATAATCATTTAATTGACCATAGTTTCCTCAGCTCTTTATCTAGAAATAATGCTGGACCGACCGGATCCTTTATACGCCAAGGAGACAACATCTAATTTGAGAGGCACAGACCTGCATGAACATTGGCACTATTAAAAGATGTAACGCTCATATAAACCTAATGATGCAACACATCAGTCTTGAGATGAAACTTGGTCTGTTTCCTGTGGATAACCTCACACATGTTGTTTCCTCTAGTCTGAATAACATACGAATGCACGGACGTGGAGGACACAACATGAACAGACATGTCAGTGCGAAATCCCATTTTGGAACTTGGTGAATGCATGTAACCATTTAAAACAGGGAGCACAGATGAACGCAGTATCGGAATCACAATGGGGTACTCACTTTCAAGCACATTACTCTGGGGACCAGGCTTCTGCCCCCCCTGTTAATCCAGCAGCAACCACAACAGAATGCTACAGCTGGGTTGATTTTTCACCTCAAATTATGACCAATGTTATTACAAGAGCTAGTCAATCAAAAGCACCAGGTCCCAATACATTATTTAACAAGGTCCTTAAGGAAAATCCCAACACTTGGTCTGGTATTCTATCGATACTATTCTTGGAGCACGTCTTACGTAATTCCGATCTGTAAGAGTGGTCCTTGATGTGACTCTTAGAATGATCGCCCTATTTCAATCATTGATACGGATAGTAAAATCTTTGGTGAAATTTTGTTGAAACATCTCGAAATTTGGGCAAAGGAAGTGGGGAGACTAAAACAATGGCTGACAGGATTTAGAAAAAGTCTCAGAACAACAATAAATGGCTTCATCCTTAAATGTCTTCATGGTCCAGTTAGGGCCGGTCGGTGTGAAACCATTCATGTTGCATCAATAGATTTGGGTGCAGCATTCGACCTGGTCAGTAGGAATCGACTTTGGTGGAAATTAAATAACTTGGGCATTGCACAGGTCCTTTTAAAATTGATAATCAAATTGCATGACTCAACAACGATTCTGGTTAGCCTCAACAAGGCGGGGGTTATGACTAAGGCAATTATAGTCGACAGTGGTCCAAGACAGGGCTGTATTTTAGCCCTTTGCCTTTTCAACTTCTACGTCTTGGACATGGGGGAAGACATTGGTAGTTCCGCTTTTGCACCTCCCAAAATTGTGTCCTTGAGTGTTGTCAGGACAGCATACGCTGATGATTTTCTCTTGTGTGATACCTCTGTGGTTGGTTTGCAAAGAGTAATAACTGCTTTTGAGGGGTGCGCTAATAATAACTATCTACGGATAAATGCAGAGGAAACTAAGGTTTTGACCTTCACTTCAAAGAAGTGCACAGCTCCGAAAAATTGGTTTCTGAGGGGAGTTAAATTGGAGAAGGTCACAAATTTAATCTATTTAGGATTTTATTTCAATGGAACCTTGAACAGAGACAGAATGTTAAGCTATTGAACCCATCTAACAGATCAGAAGATCAGGAAAATGAAATACATACAAAATAATTCTGTAAATTATCTTTGGTCCCTTTAGTTAAATATTACACTTCAACAGTGATCCCAAAGCTAACATATGGATTTGAGGTACACCCTACATGGATTCTCCCAACATTACAACAAATGGAAAGTAGGCTCTAGAGAGGTATTTGGGTATACCGAATGCAGTCTGGAATACTATATGACCTTGGCATTTGTGGTAGTAAGTCGATGGTCAGATGGAAGTGGATGGCTTTTTACTGCAACATTTGTGTTCCTTATATCAATTCAATATTTGAGGAAGTGAATAAAATCATGGAATTAAAAACAGAGAAAGATGTTTGTATTTTTGGCAGTTTTTGTGACAAAATATTGTGTGAAATAGGATCATCAGTTGAAGTTCTAAAGATTACTCCTAATAGTGTAAAAAGATGTTTGATGATATTCGATTGGTGTATTTTAATGAATGAATTTCACAGTCGAGCTAGCATGTTCCATCTTAGTCATGTACATAAGGTTTTAGGACTTTTAGTTGTGCAATGGAATCTATTCCCCTGTATGAAAGGACTTCATCAGAATTTGATGGAATCTCTATAGAACCCGCAAAGCCTGGAAACGTTTTAAAGACTTGAAGGCAGACTGTGTACACTGTCGATTTTGTGGAGAATCAGACTCTATTGAAATCTTTGAACATTTGATAATGTATTGCAGTAAAAAGCGACAGACCTTTTTTGCCAAATTTCTGGGGAAAGTGAATTGTCTCAACTTGCAAAATATTGGGGGGATTATGCCTGAGTGGTGCAAACCGTTCATTATGTATTTGTGTAGTGGGTTTTTGAAATTCATTGGAACGGAATGACATTGATGAAAGAAATGTTTACATTGTGAAAGAATTAATTGATTCACTATAATGTTTTGTGGGATTTTGAAATTGAATTTTTAAATGAAATGTTGTGTATATATGGTTGTTCTTTCGTTTTTAGTTCATTCAATTGTTAAGGTTGAACATTCTGTTTTAGCCAATAAACAATTAATATAAAATTAAAAAAAAACACAAAATAAATCTTTTTGGGCGTTCCTCCAAACATGCATAATCTATGCCTGTTGCCAAATACTGCCATTGTATAAGAGCATACAAACATACCTGCCTTCAATATTCCAAAGTTGAAAGCACTAGAAGTCTAAACATAAAAACAAAGTCACCTCCCAAGCGAATACAGTCGCCAGTCCTTTCCACAGCCATACGGACACGGCCGTGTGGTTGTGGGGTTCTGTGCCCCTCTCGGACTAGCACAGGGCTGCTCTAAGAATCATCTTAATAGCCCAGCACTTTCCTACTCGCTGACTGTGCTTCAGGTGGCCTCGTCTACTGGAAGAGTGCACCTACAACGATAGTGTCCCACCATCACATTGAGGATTCGGGGGGGGGCTGGGCTAATTGCCATGCAGCTGCCGTGATCCTCCTTCTCCCACTCCCATTCATGGTTTTCATTATTTTTAAAAAGTGTATTTACTTAAAATTGTGTTTTTCTATAGGTGCAACACAATGCCACATATTGCTATACTGCCCTATGAACTACTGCAATGGGCACTACAGCTTACCCACTCTACAGAAGACGAGAGATTCCGTAAATTGCCAGATTCTTTTAAGGCGCGTACCCCCGATTTAAGGACATTGCTATGGAGCGTTTTTTTTTGTGTACTGCACTTTTACCTGTGCACTATTTTCCACTTGCACTAAGTGATGCACAGTGCACTTCCAGCGCGAAGGGCACAGTTGTTGAATAGCGTGCACTTATTTTGGGGGGAATTAAATGCACGAAGGAATACTTAATGTTTGGACACAAATGCCCACCCCTATCCTATGTGCTTTTGTTCTCAAGTTAATAGACATGTTTCCAATCTTAGGCCAATGTGTTTCATTCCCCGTCCAGGAGAACAAAACAGCAGCTCAGAATGGTACACATCTGCCCGGCCTTAACCAGCAGACTGAAGATGGTGATGTAGGCGCAGAACCAGACAACAAGCTGGAAATGAATCTGTGCTGGAATGAGATCAAAAAGAAATCCCACAGCCTCAGGTAAACTGACTGCAACGAGTAAATCAAACCACAAAACCAGTCCCTTCCCTACCCTTGCCCATCCCTTCCCTTTGCAGCCCTTCCCTTTCCTGTCTCTTCTCTATCCCTTCCCTTCTCCATTCCCTTTGCCCTTCCGTATCCCCTCGCCGTGCTTCTTCAGTTCCCCTCTCCCCTACCTTCCCCTACCTTACTTACCCTAGCCTTGCCTCTCTTCTCCTCATCTTTCCTCACCTCTCTTCCCTCTCCTCCCCTGTCCTCTCCTCTCTTCTCCTCTCCTCTCCCCTCTCCTCCCCTACCCTCGCCTCGACTCTCCCTTCCCTTCCCTTCACTTCCCCTCCCCTAAATCCTGTCCCCTTCCCTCTTCTGCTCTGCTCTCCTCTCCTCTCTTCTCATCTCCTCTCCTCTCCTCTACTCTCCTCTCCTCTACCCTCTCCTATCCTCTCCCCGCCCCTCCCCTGCCCTCCTGGTTTCCGTGCATTTGACAGGTGTATGGATGTGCTACTACTCTACAGTGTCCTGTATGGAGTGAGCCTCTAGGTGGGGTAGAATCAAGAAAACGGAAGGATATCTGATAGGTTTTGAGAAGTTGTCTGAAAATATGACCAGATTTGGCATGCTGGGATAATTAGGGCCTGTTCACTTTACTGTGTTGTTGCACTGAAAAAGTCCGCCATGGTGGCCAATCTGACCCAGGAAATCCATGATATGTTTGAGCCTGCCTATCCTGCTCCTTCATGGTGTATGCGTGGACTTCCAGGCAGCCACCAAAGACGTATATCTGATCTAAACACAGTGATGTAAATGGGACTCTGTCAGCAGTCAAAGCAAACTGCTGGAGATCTCTGGGCATGTTCCGTCTTTCCGATTCATCAAATGAAGAAGATCTTGCACAAAGCTTCCATGACTGGCCTTTGTTTGGAGTATCCCCTCATCATATGCCCTGGGGGAGTACGACACATATACCCAGAGCTAGATTGGCGACCAAAGAGTGATATAGGGCCTCATTACACAGACGGCGGTGGACCAAGGTGCTATTAGCACCTTGGTCCATGCCCGTAAAATACCGGCACCGCCTTGGTGGAAAGGGGAATTAACGCCCTAGTCCAAGGTTGGTGGGGCGGTAATTCCTCCTTCCCCCATTGCCCTTCCCCATTCCCATTTTTGCCCCATAGGGCATAATGGGAATGGGGAAGGTGCTAATTACGGCACCGCAAATTGCGGTACCGTAATTAACTCCCTGGTCCCTTTGCGGGTTAGTTTTTAACACCTGCAAAAAGCAGGCATTAAATTCTCCAACCCGCAAAGGGACCTCGTAGTAAGGCTGTAAGGGTTTACCAGTACCGGTAAAATACCGGTACCGGTAAACCATTACCGCCTACCGTGTAATGAGGCCCATATAGCTTTTGTGTAAAAATACTGCAACACTCAAAATAGATAACTGGATTGCGGCTATTTCTTAAAGTGGCTCTATTTGTGGGATTTCAGTGAAAGAGGAGGTCTCTGTATATAGGTTTGAATTTAGTGGTGGTGCCTTTTATACATTTGTACCAATAGGTATATATTGTCCTCAGTCATTGACACTTCAAACTCACTTCCTCTATGTGTCTTTCCTCTGTAAACCTTCCTTGTGTGTTCCCTCCCTCTCCATTATCCCGCCTTATTGGACGCTCCCCCCCCCCCACCCTTTGTCTGGACACTGCAGTCATTCTGTTGGATGCATTGATGATTTGCTTTAGGATAACTTATCATTTGTAAACAAACTATGAGATAACTCATTGGCTCCTGTTTCTGAAGTCCACATACATCTGTCTGGATGCCAATTAATTCAGTATATTATCTGTTAAAATCAAGAGGCTCGGGACGGAGAAAACAACCGCAATTGGGGCTGCTTTTTGAAATGTATTTAAGAATTATTTTAGGAAGACCTGAATACATTGGATTCATGTAACCAAGCCGCAAATGCCATTCAACCTTTTCACACTGTTTTTACTTATTTTTGACGTAAAGGGTACCGATACAGATTCTACCTATTATCCTTTCCAAACTAATTAGAAGAAAGTTCCCAGGTACTTTCTTAGTCCTTGTAATACACACACCACACCATGCTTTCCACGTGTCTGCACGTCAGGACATACTGTTCCACACTTTCTAGCTCCAACTGCATAACTATAGAGATTGTTGTGTAAATCCTTCTCCTTTTGGTAAGATACAGGTATTCTGGGCTCCCTTCTTGGGAGGACAATTTCCTGGATCTATGAAGTTTCCTTGGCTTTTTTTTGGTCAAATTGAATTTCGCAAAATTTCTTTGACTGTTTTTTTACAGCAAAATGTGGGGGCAGACCCCTGCATGCCCCTTACCCATACCCTCAACCCCCTCTCTATTTACCTAACCCAAACCCAACATCTATCTGTTTTGCAGTAAAATAAATGGTCAAAAATGTGGCAAAATGTAATTCGGCCAATTGGTTGGCCGAAGAAATGTATGCATTTATTTATTCATTTGAATTTTTGTTTAGCGGTGGCCCTACCCAGAGGCACTCAGAGCCCTTTATATGGTTCAAATTCAGAAAAAGGTGGGAGTTGAAAAAAGAAGTTACAAAATATTTTCTGGAAAGACAGGAAGATTAGGACAGACAAGCATAGCAGTGGAGGAGAGCAGGAATATCAAGAAAGTGGGGTATACCATTCTCCTGGTATCTGCTGGGAACACCAGTGGGTTTAGTGTCACAGAGCACTGCACAGCAGAATGGTTCCTGAGCAGTGGAGTGCCCACGGTTTCAAAAATAGTCATGCAGGAAAGATGTTGGGGCTAGAGGGAGGACAGGAGGCGACGCTTGGGAGCTCATCAGGAACTTCCTTTCTCCCCTCCCCAAAGAAGCATTTCTATACAAAGTAGTGCCTTATGTCAACAATAATTATAAATGAAGATGAATATTAAGTATGTATTTCACAGCAAGCATCAATTCAAAAATAAAGCACAAATAACAAACATTCTGTGAGTTGCCTGCACTTTCTGGATAGAAAGCTGGTTAAAAAGGGACCTCACGAGAGAGTATACATTTATCAAGCAAATCTCGGGCAGCTGTAGTTTTCATGTAAGCAGTGCTTGTTTTCAATTATTTCATTTGAAACCATATGGCCATGCATTGGTATCCAAATGTAATACTTTGATATGATATGATATGTTATGTGTAACGCGCTCGTACATAGGTGTTTCAGAGCGCGACAAGGCAAGGGAGGGGAACAGGGGAGAACAAAACAACAATCTTTCTAGGCCCAGTGACATTGAGAACGTGCAAGTGCATGGGAAAGGGAAAGCAGAAAAGTGCATGGAGGGTGGAGAGTGGAAAGTGCAGAGCAGAGGATAGACAGATAAATAATAATAAATACAAAATGAAATAGAATAATGGAGCAATAAACAGGGGTAGTGCAGCCAGCAAATGACAAGTGCTGTGTTTACGGCAGTAGAACTGGGTAAGTCTGATAAGTGCATAAAAAGAAGAAAGTGGGGTGGGGGACTGTATGGGTACAGATACAGTCCCCAGTGCAAGGGGTGGTCGGGAGGCAGTGCAGAAGGGTGGCAGGGTGAGCAGGTACCTGGGCCAAGGGGACAGAGGGTGGCTAGGTACACAGTGCCAAGAAAGAACAGATCACCAAGGGAGAAGGCGAGCAAAGGCAGATGCAAAGAGGAAGGTCTTGAGGTGCTTCTGGAACCAGAGATGGTTCTCCTCAAGTTTTAGAGAGGCAGGGAGGCTGTTCCAGGGGGAGGCCTCGGCCGAAGGCAGAGATCTACCCCCAGCTCGTTTCTTTGAGAAACGACTGACCCTGAGGGAGTTAGAGGTAGAGGAGCGAAGAGCTTGTGAGGGGAGGTATTTGCGCAGGGATAGCTGAAGGTATTTTGGACTCAGGCACCAGAAAGCCTCGTGGACAATGCAGAGGGTTTCGCAATGCTGTCTTCATTTTGTGTAACTGCAAAGGATGAAGGTGTATCAGATCATCAATAACTGTCAGTTTTCTCTGTGAATTCTCAGTGGGTAAAAAATAAAGCAAGCCCAGTTGACCAATTTTTTATTCATTGTTGACATGAGGTAGGTTTAAAGAAAGCTCAAAGTTGGAAAGTATCTTTCCCCACTAGCTGTTGAAACTAGAATTGTGGCAAATATCTGAAGTAACTGCCAGATTCTGGGGAAACATTGCAGAGTACAAGCTGAAAAAGCATCGGTGGCATTGGCTGACAATTCTGCATCTCTCTTCATTCTCCCTGTGTTTACCCACATCTCATACTCACCTTGAATTTCATCTGTTGTTTTTGCAAACAATGTGTGTCATAAGGTTTAATGCATGGCAATAAATCAGTGATGGGTTTACACAGTTGTAAAATATTTTAGAATCAGTGTTGAAAGTGTCTATACAGTTCTCTGATGAGTGGAAAACCTATATTGAAAAACAAGAGGAGGGTCTAAAAATGGAACAACCACAATCAATCTGCAGTAATCCTTTGCACTTTCTATGTGCATATTTTCCCATTTATTCTGCCTTGAAGTGAGCCTTGGTTTGCTCAATTGCAGCAGCAAGTGCACTGGCTTCAGCCCACAAACCTCTAAAACAAATGTTGATTCTAGGCGCCATTGCTCTAACATATTTATAGCTCTGCCAATCAGAGTAACACAGCTGCGCAAATCAATGTTTAATTATGTTTAATTTTATTTATGAGGTCGATAAATCAGTAACAACTTTGCGGTTGGGTTATAATTGTATGTACATATGTTATATGTACCCCCCTCTATATGTACCCCTTCTTCCCCACACACTTTTCCCCTCCCCCCTGCACTTGCGCGATCTCAATGTCACCTGGCCTAGTAGAATTGCTGTCTCTGTTTTCCTTCTGTTTCCCCTCCCTTGCCTCGTCGCGCCTTGAAACACTTGTGTATAGGCGCGTTATAAATTCCTTATCATATCATATCATATCATATCATATCATATCTGCAGCACTTTGGCGAAAGCGCTATGTAAATAACACATCATCATTATCAGCATCTAAGCTCTGTCACAATACTGTTGGCAATTCATTTTCCTTTTGTATCAGTCTATTTTATGCATTGATATAAGTAATTAAATGCGACCACCTGTGTTTCCAAAGGGCAAAAGGTTATCTCCAGTTGTCATTAAGTGGTTTGTTGAGAAAGAAATAGTAAGAGTAACTACTAGAAAAACATTCTACATTCCACCCTAACCAACAGCACTTCTCTATATACCAAACCCCACTGAAACAACACAGGTTACACAATGGAACGCACAACACCTGAAGATCTATGTCTACATTAAAGTTGCCAGAATAGCACACCAATCCACCACAGATAGACCAAGATGTCAACACTCTTCAAGAACCACTCCAACAAACGGCACAAACATACAAACAATTAACATTACTAACGTGGAGTGCACATTAGCCATTGCTCCAGACTGACAAAATATATAAAACTTACTGTGAGAAACCAAAGGGTGTCTCACTTACTAGTCCCCTGGGATCACTCGCTCATGTGGCCAGGGCAGGGCCATCGCCTTTGGATCCAGACCCTGAGGGTGGACCAGTGCAAGAGGATCACCTGGGTGAGGGGTCTACGGGGAGTAGGGTGAGGCGACCGATGGTGAGACGTGGTATTCCCCCCTTTCCCGTAACCATGATCCCACCTATTTCATAAGATTCTCTGATGACCAAATTTCCTTCCCTTTTCTACACAAACACTGGGCCGAGGAAGAGGGTGACTGGGAGTAACAAGGCTAACCCTTACACATCACATCGGACATGTCCCACTAATCGGGTCAGGCAAAGTCAGGCACTTGACTTTAATCTTATAGATCTGATACCCATTAGCTCTTCCACATGGATAAAAGACAGAACATATAGACCCACTCTGAGGAAGGTGGAACATGAGAAGCAGCAGAACATCCAGGGCAAAGGCAAACCTACTGGAGCAGAGGGATGGATAGAGGGACGAGAGCCGAGGGTAAAGGAACCCAGGAGTTACCTGCAGGAGATTGTTGCCCCCAGAGATCCGTAAGAGATATGTGGAGAAGGCCAAATCCCAGACAAGACGACTGCATTGTGTGACCCTCCCGGATGAACGACAGAGTTTGGGAGATGAGGCCAAGCCTGTGGTATTAACCTTGACTCATGAATTTAATGGCAAAGACAAGAAAAGAATACACACAGCCGGTGTGTTGCCGAGCGAGATGAAAGAGCAGTGTGTGTTAAGGAAAGATTAAAGTGGCAACAATATAGCTTACAAGTGAAGGCTGAAAGAAGGTGGATGAGACGCAAAGAAAGGCAGACATGTGTTGAACTTGAAATTACCGAAGCCAGTGATACAGAGTAGCAGAGCGGTCCGGCGAAAGGAAGTTGCCCACTCGAAAGTCTTTGCGAAAGATGAAGTGTTTTTTTTGTTATAAAGCAATGAAGTGAATGAACTTTAAAAGCATGCTGATCAAGGTTGACCCTGGCAAGAGGGGAAATGGAGAGTGAATATTGAACTCTTGTGTTTATGATATTGGACTACATAGACCAGGAAACACTGGGGTAAATAACACAAGAGTGCAAGCTGAAGGAAAAGTCGAAGTGGTCCTGCAAAGGTCTATTGTAGAAAGCACTGCACATTCAAAAGTCTTCGATATCAGAAAAGATCTGAGCCCGACTGAGGGGGACTAAAAGTGTGATAAGTTAGGGGAAGGGAACCCCTAACGAATGTGAATAAAGCTTGTATAAGGGAACCTCTACAAGTGCTGTGAGTGAGAGGTCTGAGCCCGACAGAGGGAGACCTTTGTGAACTTTTACTTTGAGAGGTCCGAGCTCGATCGAGGGAGACCGCTGTGAACTTTTGGTTGAACTGTGAATCCTTTTTTTTTAACTGTGAAAGAACTTTTGGAACACTGGAAAAGTGACTTTAACGTGGATGGCCAGGTGTTCCTCGATCCATGTTTTGACCTGCTTTGTTTTGAGAACCTGAGTCAGAGTGTGTCATCCTGTCCATGGGCACCACCTTACTCCATGATGTCCAAAGTGGGAAGGAGAGTTGACTCAGTGACTTTGATTCTTTATATTCTAACACTGACTTTCCTTTACATACATGTTACCCTTTACACCTTTTGTATAAGAGATAGGGCAGGCATTAGGTTTTGTTAGTTTAGGCATCTTGATTTGACAGATACAGAGGCTGACTAAGACTGTGTTTTCTTTATTATTTGATGCTAGAGACTACTCCCATCTCAGCTATAGGACAAAGTAGGAGTTTTGTCAAAACCCGAGAATTGAATAACGGTTTTACAAATTCTACCTATTGTGTCAGTGTCACACTTATGATACCAAGCCTCCCTTACATTACCAACCACACAAAATGAGAATGGCACATACACGTGGAGAGGAGAGAGGAGGCTACTCTGCTCCAATTACATCTAACAAGATGATAAACCATGCACACAGATAAACAGGAAATGAGCCTTTAAAATTGCAAACAACATTACATATGAATTGTTATAAGAAACTCTGAACCACGCAATACTATGAAGCTATAATGGAACCAGCTACTCAATCGGAATGGATTTAAACAAACTGAAAGAGCCAGCATTGTTCTTAAATTAGGGATCAAGAGACTTCGGCATTTTAACTATGAAAGTATAAAAAGGTATTTTAACAAAATATGGCACTGAAGAAGCTCACTCCAGTGGTGATAAATTGTAAAAACATTACTAAGCGAAACATGTGTTGGCCAAGGGAATTATATTATGTTGTTAAAGGTGGTTTTGTGTTAACCAGAGAAAGATATATGGGATTGAAGATAAGTATTTAATATTGAGCCATAGAATTGTGTGCTGAGCATAGCAAGCACGTTTGTCACAACAGAGGAAATATTTGTAAGAACTATTGTATTTGAGATTGATAGTGAAGTAAAACAGTTTTGGAAAATACACCTTGTAAGAGTTTTTGAGCAAGAAAAAGGTTGTTGAACAGAAGGTTTAAGTAAAACTTTCAAACAAATGCATGGGTTGATTCCTGGTTCATCTGTGAAAAGTAAAACATCACAGAAACCTCAGATCAAGCACACATCAACCCTGCAACAAAGCCACCCTGCGCTTCTCGTACGTTTGCCCCTTTGCCCACCTCTTTCAGATCCAGACACTACAAGAAACCGTGAAAATTATATACTGTGTCCTAAACATAAATCAAGAATAGAGCATAAGAAGACATAGCAAAGGGTCTCACTCATTCTCTTGTAGGGTAACCCTCTGGACGGCCCAAGCAACTTTGGTGACGGGCAGCAATAGGGGGGAAATCAATGCTGGCCTTGCTCAGCTGAGTCCACTACACTAGAAGAGATTACATGATTTGCTCAGGATCACATATTTTGGTTAAACAGTGAAGCTGGGATTTTAACCCATGCACAGCTTAGCCACTTGAACACATACATTCCAAGCTCCACTTGGCACAAATATTTACATTTTGGATTTTAAGGTCTAATATAATGCCTTCTAGAGCAGTGTTCTCACGTTTCCCATGGCTATGTTTGAGAATCCCAACCAGTCCTGATTTTTCCTGGAATTCTGGGACTTTAGTTTTCCTAAATTTCAAATGGGAGAAAAAAAACTACAGGTCCCAGAGTCCAAAGGGAAAAGACAGGACTGCAATTCTCACAAGTGGCCATGGGAAACGTCAGGGCTCTGATAGTTTACTTACAAAGTACCTCTCATATTATAGAAACATTACAATACATAAATCCTTAGAGATACATGTCGAGGCAAAATAATATTGGTGTTGCTTTATTTTCCACATACTGAATGGAAAACTAGAAGGCCCCCATAGCAAAATTTTACAGAACAAAATGTTCTTTTTGGTGCACTAATGTATGTAATGTCACTTGAATACAGATTACTTTTGTCACAGCATGCTGTTGGGCAAGATATTAAGAGCATTTGCTTATTCATACAAAGCAACCCCTTTTTTGCATGTCAGAAATAATTGCAAACCTTTAAACGGGGAGCTATATTTTAAGTGAACACCTTCTTGCTAAGGTAATGAGCCGTGAGGTTTGTTTTCAATTGGGCCCATCAGTGACAAAAAAGGGCGTGCTTGTGATAAGAGAAAGGGGCAATTGCAGGTCATTAAAAGGCCACAGGCAGCCCATTCCAGGACACCACGTGCTGCCTTGCATAATAATGGCAATTAGTCTGAGATTCACAGTGTGAGAGGAGGTCCTGCCCCCGCAGGGGACGCTAGAGGGACAGCCTACATAGCGGGTTGTCCCCTCTGGCCGCCACCTTCCGGGGGTGGTCAGCCTCTACTCTTCCTCCCCAGTGGAGGCGGAAGAGGCGTGCCCCAGGGCCCGACTTCTGGTGGCAGGCGCCTGTGGGACGCATATAAGGCAGGGGCTGCAGTGAGTCAGTCTCTTGTCCAAAACATCTCACAAAGTTGTCTGTGGTTATTGCGTATTGCTTGATGTAATTATAAGACACTGGCCACAAGAGGTGGGGGGTGGCCAATGGGGGATCTCACCGTTATGGGAAACTGCAGCGACTGGGATTGGGACCCTTCTTGCCCGCCCTCGCTTCTTTCACAATATAAAGACAAATGAAAGGAGATTGATAGTCCCATCCTTTTTTCATGTGCTTTTCTTCTATAGAGAAGCCAGTCCGGGCTAAGAAGGGTAATGCAGGCGCATGTTCTGCATGATGGCTCATTCCACCACTGGTGATGAATTCAGTGCAAATCAGTTTGCGGGCTCAGCCGCTTCACAATCAGCACTGACACTTCTAGTTTTGTTTTCCCTGCAGGCTGCCACAGCCCCACTCCACCACAGCACTTCGAAAAAAAGGGGTACTTGCTATCTCCCAGGGGAAGGCTACTATGGGTGAAATGTTCAGGGCGGGGAGTTGGGCTGCCATGGCGTGCAGCACCCTGATGTTGGCAGCAGGAATAGCAGTAATCTACCCTAATTTTAATGTCTTGCTCACTGTTAATGTTTTGGCAAGAGCGTTCCGCACAGAGTTGCGTGGCAACCTCTCAATGCCCAGAATAGCAGTGCACGCCAGCAGGCACCAGCACCTACGATTTACGCGAAATTTACAAGGAAACAGGAAGCTGCTCTCCACTGTTTCCTGCTTACCCACTACCTCTGCTCCTTTTCCTTCGGTTATAGCATTGGTGAGATTCCAATGAGGTCTTCTAGCTCAGACGTTAGAGTACACGTCCTCAACCCTCCAGCTTGCAGATTGCAGTCCCCTGTCACGGTGACATTATGTGTATTTAATTAACAATAGATTTTATTTTTTGTGCATTTCGTGACAGACCTCAGGAGAGGTCATATCAGGTCTATACATGGCTGATCGTCCCCCGAGGTAAGGCCTATATCCCCCAAGGCAAATATTGCTCCTCCCAGTACTACCTTCTCTAAATCCTGAGGACAAGGATCGTGTTTTAGGCAATATGACACCACTCAACCTGTGCGTCCGCCCCTAAATAAAACTGTGGACAGATGGGAAGCTGAAACTATTTTTCCAAATATTATGTTTCAAGGTGGCTTACGGGTGGGCCTCCTACATCGGACAACAGCCAACTGCACTTTGCAGCCCCAAAAGCTCAGACAGTAGATCATTGAAATCTAACCAACATGTTGCTTTGGTGCAAGCTCCTAATCTGTCGGAAAAGCTTGCACCTTGTATTTATGTTATGCAAGCACATGTACTCTAAAACGGATTGCTTGTCCGGTTCCACTCGGCGCTTCATCATTCTAAGGGAAATAACTTGAGTGTCATTAATGAACAATAACAAAGCCTCTGTTTGTCTGAAAACCTATTTCCCACCAGTGACCACAGCAGACTTTTTATAATCCACAGCCTATGGAAAGAGGATTGTTGCCGCCATGTTCTGCTAGATATGACCAAACTCTGAATCAGAACTTACTTAGAACTAAAGATCCTGCAATCCCTTGTTGATCAGGCCCCTCTGTGGGCGGGTATGGTTTTTGTCTACAAATGGGGACCTAAGCAAGACTTAGGCATGGGAGGTTAAAGTTCTTTCTCTACACTAGGTGCTCCATAGGTCTGTTCCTCCTCGGAGTGAAGCAGATCCAACAGGTGGAAACCAGGACTAACAGCTCTTGTCATGAAAGGAGTCATGCTCACGGTTCCATGATCTGACTTCTTATGACTTCTTACAACTGGCCCCCCTTTTTCGGACAAAATCCAAGTGGGAACCCCTGGAACCCCTGGAAGAAGGAGGAAAGCCCAAGAGTATGACTTCATTCCAAGGATGCCCATTATTTATCCTACTCACCTGGAGGTGGGAATGAGCACTCCATTCTGTGCTTGGCCCAGAACAGTCCAGAATCTACTCATTTAAATTGGACCTAAAGGGAGGCAAGCTATTTGTGATCGACCTAAAGAGAGGCAAGCTATTTTGTGATCGACCTAAAGAGAGGCAAGCTATTTGTGATCGACCTAAAGAGAGGCAAGCTATTTGTGATCTACTAGCATGATGCCAGTGCACGCCTTAATTCCCCTGCTTCAACCAGACAAGATGTTGTCTGTAATCAATCTTGTGGAGCCCTATTTCCATGTCCGGCAGCACAAACCCCATATGGCGTCCTCAGATTCTTCTACGAGGGGATTCTCTTTCAATTTCCTGTACTAATATTTGGGCTGGACTTTGGGCTGGACTTAGTCTTCACAAAGTCGGTGACCACATTGGCTTCAGAGGATATGATGAATTTGGGGGTTTCCTACTAGAACATGGTTTCTGTTGCATAAAAAATAAAAATGACAACCTCATTATTCCCAATTGCTGACATGGGTTAGGGATTCACTTCCCACTCCTAAGGCCAGAACACTCCTCCTGCATTACTGGATCATCAGGGGCCCAACAAGGTTATAATCTTAAATATTTAAACTAAGCCTGTTTGTCAGGGCCCACACAGGTGTTCTCTTGGTGTTCCCTTGAGCACATGCATGTCTCATCATGCCCTTGCCCATTATCTCCGGGGACACTTTGGCTCCTTCCACTAAGAGTATGTGGTCTTCAGGTCTGTTTCCTTTCCCTCTCTAAAGTCTGGCAGGGGCAGCTGTCACAGACCTATCCGCTATGAGGGGTATCTTCCCACTCATTTCCAGAGTCCTGACAAGGGATTTCAGGATCTGTGGAGAAAGGGCAACATCGGTCTCTGGTCAGTCCAGGTAAGATGGGCCTGGTCAGAGTCCCAATACTCCCTCAGTTGTCATGTTCTTAAAACCTTGCACAGAACTCTCGCTCACATCAGCCTGCAGTTACATCTTCAAGCAGCCCGGGTCTGGACAATCAGTTGCCAAATGTTATTAAAACTCCAGAGGTTACACTTTGTACATCCCTAGGTGGGAGGTCCATATTTAGCGGTCAATTGGTGGAGGGGAATTTGGAGTCACCGGTGGCAGCATCACTCCTCGGGTTTGAGATTTGCACACAGGTCCCTTGAGCTGATCATCTCTTCATCACATCTATGTCACCTGTTTAGTAATTCGCTGGTGGATCACTTGTCATCAGACATTTTTTTCTTGTTCCGGTGTTTGTTTCAGATCTCTCATTTCATTACACGGAGGGTGGTCGTTCTTATTCCCTGGTCTCAGGGGATGCATCATGCATTTCCCAACCCTCTGGTCCCATGGTGTCGCAAGTGACATCTTAATGAGTGGGTCAAGGACCTGGTGAATATCTACTATGGCCACATCACCCTTGATCCACACCCTCACTACTTAGCCATAGGAGACCCTCATTCTCCCGGTGTGGGCCTCCTCTCCTCTTTACTCAGCTGCCCATATCAACTTTACCCCTCCTGCTCTTAGTGGCCTGGCAGTGGACATGATATTCAGCATCTGGGCTGCTCTTCTGTGCTTGCCTTTTTCTTTTAGGAAACCTTCTACATTGCAGAGGTGTTAGTAGCACCAGCATAATCATTTTTCACCTGGGGTATGAAGTAGGATGCTACCCAGATTGTAGTGGTCAAAATTGGTTCCTGGCCAAGTTCTCACTCTTATGCTATAAATGTCAATCGAGAGAAATCAGTTGGCCACCATTCAATCGTTCTGGAATAGCTGGGTAAGTATGTCACAAGCCAATAAACTGGCAGCCTATTTATTTAGTTCGAATTAAGGCATTCAGCAACCCATACGACTGTTTCAACATGGGATTTAAAACTTATATTGCAAGCACTTTAGGGTTTACTGCTCAAACCTCTATATGAGGTCCCACTGAATATGCTTCAGCTACAATGTCCCTTCCAGTGGTGCTTTCTCCAAGATGCAGGTCTAGGGACATAGGCTCGATATACTACTCTGCAGTAATTTTGGCACTCTGTCCTTTCACTTTCCGCTTTTGCCGACATCAAGAGGAGTCCTCCTTTTTCAGAGGTAGTATCTTCTCAAGCTCTTACCAATAATCTGCACAGCTCGGATGTAACGAGGGGTCAGAATTTACATCTACATAATATTAGTACCCAGCGAGGGTCAATGAGCTTGTAACAACCATGCTCATTGCCGCTTGCCGGGTTTTAACCCTGCTGACAAGGGTTTAGCTGACGGGGCACATGGTGCGCGTCCCTCACAGTTCCTTTTCATTCTCCCGTCAGGCTGACATAGAATGGGAGAAGGGACTACGTGTAGTCCCTTCTCCCTGTTCCATGGCGGGCATTTATTTGTTAAACTTTTTTTCATTTGTTTTAATGGCCACCATGGAAGGGGAGAAGGGACTGCGTGTAGTATCTACTCCCATTCCGTGGTGGCCATCTTCTGTGTTTACTATGGCTGCCATGGAAAAGGAGAATGGACTACCTTTCCCAATTCTAGGCGGCCATTCGAGCCGGGGTACTAATAACAATAAGCCCCTCGCCAGGTAGGCATTATCGTTAAGGCCCTCGCTACACTTGGGCCTGTAACTATGGGTCTTGAGGGCATTACCTGATGATGTAGTGTCCCCCCCCCCGCACCCACCACGGCTCAGGACTTATTGCCTAATTATTGCCTTCTGGCTAATAGCTTCCTTCTTTGTAATAATTCATTATGGCATTAAAGGGTTAAACTCCTATTTCTTTGACTTTTGAGCAGATGGAGGAACGGGGCCATCTCTACATCAATTCCTGTTTTATTTTTCTCATACCCTCCTCCAGCAGGTTTTATCTATTATGGGGTGGAAAGCAGGGCCCCCGAGGTCAGACTTGAGGGATACCTCCAGCTAGGAGTTTGGTAAGGCTGCAGTATGAGCTCTTCCCACTTTTTGTCACCATTGGAGGTTATGGTTGGATGCCCCGTATCCTGTGATTTCTCAGCTCTAGATTCTGCATTTCATTGAGTGCTTGTACTACACTGCATGGTGTGCTACAAGGACCTTTGTGGTGGATAACTGGTATTCTTTCTGTGACATATTATTGTACGTTCTCACATGAGTAAGGACTAAAATGAGGAATATGGAGGAGGGGTAATGGCTCAATTACTTACCAGTATCCTTCATCCTATTCTTCCTGGTCACAATCCTAGATTCCCACCTGCCCACATTTATGCCGAGGCAGCTCGTGGAATTAAAAAGGAAGCGGTCTGGGTTTAGAAGGATATAAAAGGTCTCATGTTAGTGACCATGGTAAAAAAAAAACAATCAACAAACATTGAAGAGGGACTAATGCAATGCCTGCAATCTTTTTCCTAATTAGTTTGGTATAATTAGTAGGTAGAGTCTTCCTTGCGAAGCCTTTGCCTCACAAAAGGATTCTGACGGGGAAGACTAGGAGTCAATGTGTAATGAAGATTGTAGGTAAGAAATCGGGCTATTACAAATGTTCATATGGCCTTGGGAATCCAAGGGTTTCTCTTCTTCATCTTGTGTAGCTAGCAAAACACTTTTGTTATCCATAATGGCAAACAAATCCCTTACCTGGGCATTCAGGATGGTGTCAGTGTCAGAATAGGATGCAAATGGACTTGCCTCAATTTGGGATGCCTATAATGAAAATCTTTGTTTTATTGAGTTGAGGTGCAGCTAATTCATGCTCATCGGACTTTGTATTTCATGAAGACATTTCTTAATGGTATCTATCGAGATGAGTTATGAGCTAAAGAAAAAAGCGGACATGTTCTTTATACAATTATTTTTAGAGATAGCATCTTGAGATCATTGAAAGTAGTAGGTAGATATAAACGTTACACAAAATAGGAGATTGCAGGGATCCTTGTATCACCTGCAAGCATCTGCTTAGGAGATGAAGGAATTCATGTTGGTTCATGGTTCAATAGCATCTATAAAAGGGGGGAGGAGAACGAAAGCAGTGCCCCACTCTAGCAGACTAAATCCAATGCTTGAGTGTACAGGGAATCCACAAGTTTTTTGTTTCTTGGTTGCCATTCACTCAGGCTCCTCCTGAAGACACACAGCATTTAGTTCCCTCTCTTTATAAGGCCTACTTTTATTCAAATGTTTTGCATCAGCACCAGGAGTACAAATTAGGAAAAGCAATATATATCTTCTAGACAGTCCACATTTAGCATATGGTGCTTAACTACAGTATCCCCAAGCACATTTCCAGACACTGATATCTCCCAAAACTGTGACATTGAGAATAACAGACCCACAATTAAAGCCCTGAACCTGAAACAAGGAAAATACGTTGACAAGCAGAGCAGAACCAGGAATCATTTGGTAAACGCAGGCTGTTAGGCCTGTTAAACATGACCACATGTACACATTTGCTTGCCAAATGTGTCTGTCTCTTTGCAGTGTAGAGGAGCTGGTAGACGCATGTACTTTAAATCCCACCCCTTCACCACCATGGAATAGCAGGAGAAGAGCTGTGTGGGGCCCCCGTTTTGTCCCTATACCGCATCGGGTGTATGGGTGACACTATGCACTCAGACAACCATACCGAATGTACCCTTACATCGAGAGAGTGGATGGATGTCTGCACGCACCATTAGACAACATGGTGTGCTGCGTGACATCTGATGAGGGCAGAGTGATGCATGAAGAAGATATACGCGAACATGCTGAAACGATATGAAAATACTTAAGAATGATGATATAAGTGAAGCGACAAGAGAAACAGTTATGAAATAATAAAGTCATCATGTATGCAAAAAGAAGATAAAGTAACTTGTGGATCAATAAGTGTAAATACACAGCAACGCAAGGTACATGAGATGAATAGTAGCTTGCTACAGAGGAATATATAAAAGGACAGCTAGGACAGCCAGAATTGGAAAATGGATGTCAGCTCAGTCAAAAGATTTATTCTAACTAACTTAGAAACAGACCAGACGTGCAGAGTCAGGAGATGCTGGGAAAAAACTCTGTGTGCAAACGAATAGGAGTTTATGTTGGCCTGGGATCAAGGATGCTGTTTCAAGAAATAACTGCAAAGCACAAAGAGAGGCAGATGGAAAATCCATGAGTGTGGGACATATTTCTCTTAGATTAACAAAGATGAAAACATGTGCAAGAGCCAAGTATTGGGCAATTAACAGTGAATAAGGCTCATATAAGATGGAGTGAGCAAGTCTCTAGAGGCCAAAGGAGCAATACACCCAGCATAACTGAATAAAATAGCAGTAAATAGGAGGTAAAAATGGACACATTTGCAGTCTCCACACACATGATGCAGAAGTCAAAAACAAGGGCTATTCATTAAGCTGTGGTTGAAGATAAGGGATGTGCTCATACTTCCTTGAATGACTCAGAACAGAAAGTAACGGCAAGGCCAACTACAGCTGGGAAACTTTGTCTTATGGTCAAACTCATGAGAGATGTTGGGCTAGTTGGGAAAATGGTGAGTAATCTGACATGACTCAAGCACCTGGGTTTCGGTTTCCTTACGTACTGTTAGACAAAGGTCTATGGTTGGGTCAGAATGCCAATCAATCAGTGGGTCTATGGGGCAACCTGCTATCCAATGTTGCATAGACCAATCTGTTGCCAGTTTGTCTGCTATAATACGTATTTAGAGGTAGTTCAAGGTGTGTCTTACAGATAAGAGACCGCCAATGAAGTACTAAACTGTATTCCTTCTATAAGTAGACATGTTCCACTAACCAATCCCTCCCGCAAGTAGGTTTCACAGTTTGCCATGTAGGATGATGTCATAGATCAAATATATTGGGGTATGAGACCTCTCTATAATCGTGTGTGTGTGTGTGTGTGTGTGTGCGCGCGCGCACGCACGTGTGTGTGTGTGTGTGCTTTATTAAATTAAGAATTAACTAGCGCCATATTCTTTGAGTCTGTCCAGTTATTTGGTTTGAGATCGTTATTGATAATTCCATCTAGCAAAAGAGACTCTTCAAGGTGCTAGAGTACAGCAGAATGAGGTGTTCGAGCACAAATGGACACATTATTATGGTGTGCATGCATACATGTGGACATAGAGTACACTCCCATGCAGAAGTAGACTGGGAACCAAAAGTGGCTCTGGAAAGGTTTTTCAATGTGGCCCCATATTACACTTTGCGAGCAAGCCCACCCTTTCTAAGTAAGGTTTGCTTGCATTTTCCTACATGAGAATTTGAAAAACATTGCTCAAAATAGTGCATTTTAAATCACATGGGTCTTTATGTAGGGATTGAAAAGTAGTTAAGCAAAGAAATGACGTATGACATTCGGTAAGGGTGAGGCTTTCTAACAAATTCCTTACTTCAAATAGATGTGGTGGATGTGGAACGATGGAAGGAAGAGGGCGTTTACATGGGAGAGAGTTTAATAGGAACAGGAAACAGACTACCCACAAAAAAAGAGGCCCATGGTGTAGAGGCCCACTAGGAAATCTGCAGAGTTCCCTGTATTCCATTCCACCACTGCTCACATTTTTTAAGTATTTTGTATTGTGGGAGATCTCTGAATGCTTTTATTAAAGTGGACATCGTCAGTCAGATAATTTACCGTTGACTATTGACGGTGTTCAGCAAACAGATTAAGATGGACTTTGGAGACAATCAAAGCTGGAGTGGTAAGTATATAAAGGGTGAATTACAGGATTCACCCGGTTGGCCATATTATTGGTTAAAAAGCAGGGACATTTGAGCAACTCTCAAAATATAGGAGGAACGCGGCTGTTCAAAGAGAGCTGGGATCCACCGGGCATGCAAAGCTGTGAAAACCCAAACGATCTCTGTAGTCCTTGTTATTTCATGTACATTTTGGATATGTTGCATTTATCAACACATGTTCGCTGCAACGTAAATACACGTTTTGGTTTATTACAAATGCTTCAATCCCGTTTTCAATCACTTTTCAAGTGGACCCCTCCAACTAAAAATACATATTGAAACAACTTACAATATTTACGTGACAATGGTAGTTCCACAAATAATTGACAAGTTGAGCGAAATCATTCACAGAAAACCACAAACTCTTCTCTTAGTGTGTTTTTCAAATTCGGTGTATGCTAAACTATTACTCTTTTGTATCTGGAATAGTTCACTGATATGTTTCAGCCCAGGAAGGGATGGCATATCTTGCTCGGGGGTCTCTATGTGCTTAGGGGCCGTACACTACTCCTGAACTGGACAGGTACGTCAACCATGATTCTTGTAAGAGCATGGTTAGTAACAACGCCCATCCTCTTAGTCGAGGCTGACCTTGAATTTCTGGATTTTACAATAGTCTTGTTATTGCTTGCGCTTTAGTAGGTTCCCAAGTATGCATGGGGGATGTGGGTAAGCAGGACCCCTCTTACTATATATACACTGTGCCCTACATATTCCTGCAACAGGACTCTGAGGTGCCTGAAGAGGGCACTTTGGTATGGATTACAGTATGTGCTGCTCTGATCGTGAGATTCAAGTAGACCACCCAGAGTTAAAGGGAGAGGCCACATTTCCCATTTCTGGATGTTAACCTTTCCCATATCTGTTAAAATAGTCACAAATCCTTCACTTGCATCTAGCCTTTCCTATAAAACCCATCTCAGAACCAATATCTATTCCATACCAGTACGTTTAAGGATATAGGGAAAATAAAATTGTACATATTTTAACAAGTCTACCAGTGAAAACTATAAGCAAAGAACACAATGATCCACAACCCAAATATGCTGAGTTCACCTATCACTCAATTAAAGTAATCTGTGTGCTCCCTTGGTCTCAGGCACACACCTTCAATGCCTCTTGTCACTGCTACAAATGCCTTGAAGGCTTGTCTCTCTCACGGACACAGCCAACCAGCACAGTCTGATGCTCACAGTCCTGATGCTCTAGGTGGCGGATTCTGGTCTGAAGACACCTCTACCATTCGACTGCTGCCTCTTGGGGTTCAGGAAGTCATAGAAAGAAGAGTTGTGGGTATCTTCTCTGAACTCTTTGCAACTGTGGTACATTTGTGTTGGCGATCCCTAGTGAGACCCTCATGCCCGCCTGAGATAATTTATGGACATGTGCAACACAGTTAATTCAGGCTTTCCCTTTAAGTCAGAGGTGCCCGGGTGACATTAGTCACCTGTTGCTCACTGCAGTCCATCAAATGTTGGATGTTAGAAGAAGTGATCATTGGGTCTTAGAAGAGGGGGTGAAGTGATGAAGTGACCGCTTTCACAGCAAGCACATTACAAAGCATTAATAAATAAATAAACTCATGGCAAAATGGAAGTCATTTCATTTGACCTACAGGATACAGATGGAAACCATGAGGGGGCAGACCCTATATTCAAAGAAGTGTGGAATGAGACTTGTTCTAATCAGCATGCATGCCAGGTGCCCCTTCACACAAATGTTCCTTTCTAGTGTGAATCATTTATATCTATTCATAAATGGCTTGCATACTGAATGCTAATTCTCATGAACCTGAGTACTACATTTCTTTCTCACAGCGATTACTAAGTAATGTAGTGTGCTGAGAGACCCTTCAGATGCTCACCTTAATCCTGCATTGTCCACAAGGCTTTCTGGGGCCTGGGTCCACATTACCTTCAACTCTCCCTCCGTAAATACCTCCCTACTTGATCTCTTCGCTCATCCACCTCCAACTCCATCAAGGTCAGTCGCTTCTCCAAGCAATGAGTTGGGGGTAGATGTCTTTCCTCGGCTGGGGCCTCCCTCTGGAACAGCCTCCCTGCATCTCTGAAACTTGAGGAGCACCACCTTCTATTCCGGAAGCACCTCAAGGTCTTCCTCTTTAATTCTGCCTTCACTCTTCCTTTCCCCTTCTGATCTGTCTGCTTCGGCACCGGGCACCTTGTTACCCTCTGATTTTCGTGCCCAGGTCCCTGCCCACCCTAGCCACACACCTGTACTGCCTCCTAGCATCCTTTGCACTTGGGTCTGTATCTGCAACCCTACAGTCCCCTTACCTGTACTTATTGACACCACTGTCTGCGCTTTAACCTTGTACTAGCCACCTTGCTGACTGCACTACCAGTTGTTGTTTTATCCCATGCTCTGCACTTTCCGCTCCTCTCCTCCCCTTGCACTTTTCCCCCATTCCTCTCCCCTGCAATTGCGTGTTCTCAATGTCACTGGGCCTAGTAAGATCGTTGTTTTGTCCTTGCTTGTACCCCTCCCCTGCCTCAGGGCACTCTGAAACACTTGGGTCTGAGCGCAATACAAATAAAATATCATATATCATATCATATACATGAGGTTATTTGTTTTTATTATGACTGTATCTGTTTAAACAAATTCCACCTACTCTGATGTTGCTTATAAATGGGACCACCCACACTATCTATGTTGCCAACCAAAGTAGTACTCCAAGATGTTTTTTTTGCCATACCACAACTTAGGGTGAGAAGGAAAGATTAAATGTAATGTACTGTAGCGCTTACCCTTCAGCCGCTTTTGTTGGCCTTGCTGTGTGTGACTCTGAAAGAATAGTGGGGGTGAGGGTGGTTAGTGGCATAGCCGGAGAGGCAGATATAAAACCTTTCTCTGTGTCAGGCAGAAATGCTTGAGCTATCTTTACAAAGCGGCAAACCCATGGTCTGATAGAGTATAGGGATTTGGGTCTGGTTTGCTGCTGATGTAGGGGAGTGTGACAGGACTAAAGAGGAGAGCTTGCATATAGCTCGAATATTGTAGTTGTGCTAATGGCTAGGCCTGTGGTGGACATCAGTGGGAGATTTGTGTGTATAGTGTAAGGTGGTAGGATATTTGAAAGTGGAGTAGGTTAGTCATGGGAGGGAGGGGAGGTGGCCTTACAAGTTAAGATAACCTGCTGTCCTCTCTGCACTCCTGCCACTAGCCTCTTGCAGACAGGTCCCATGTCACCTCCCCATATTACCAATGTCAATTCCTGTCGCCCCCTTCTTTCTCGTACATACATTGTACTCTATGTGCAAAAAGAAATTGGGAGATGAGGTAAGGGTTTCTTTGTTCAGAAAAAGGCCTGCCAGAAATATGAAGACCACAGGGGCTCATTTCACCTTCCGTAGTATATTGGTTGGCAGTCTTAGAGCCACTTCAAACCTCATCGTAACTTGCTGAGGTGCTGTGCTCAATAGCTGCCTGGGAATTGTTCTCGTAGGTCAGAGGGAAAGTGTTTGCCAGGTGTTAAGTAAGCTGATTGCGGAAGGGGCCAGAATCCCTGCTCATTTCTCCCAGAGGTCCAAGCTAATGTATCCCACAAGCCTCAAACTCCTCTCATACAGTGCAGAGAGGCAGAGACCAAACATTCCACTGCATCAATTGCTCACCACTCACTTGGTGCTGAGGCAACTCCTTAACTTTGGTTTCAGAATGATGCAGCAACCCTGCAAGGGGTTATTCATGTTGAAATGAGGAGCACAAAAGATAAAGGTGGGCTGTGGATTCCTCAAAGTACCCCACAAAGCTAGATGCATTATTCCTTGACCCAAAAGGGGTGTGGTGGCTGTAGGAGCATGAAGGGATGCATTCGCACAGTGAAGGAAGGGGCATTTGGGTTGGGAGATATAATAGAAAGTCCAATAGCACTGTAAACTCTAATGTGTACATATTGAAATATGTTACAATATAATAAGCAGGGGTGCCAACTTTTAGATTATTTGTTAAGAGCCCTAAGATGTACATTTTTACCCAGGTGACCTCAACAGAAGTGATCGCACTAAAAGTGACATAACCGAATGCAACATCACAGGACCAACAGAAGATGCAACATCACAGGAAGTGACATCACAGAGAGGTGTTTGTAGGCAAAGCACTGACTTGACCTCATTTGTCAAAGTACACTCTACTTTCCCCCAGCAGAATTACATCTCACATGTATTAAGCTGCATGTTTATGCCCTGTCCTAAATTAGGAAAACACACAGAATAGATCATTCCAATATACCTTGCAAGCTAACTCATTTGCTTGATTCATCTGCTTCGTATAAGTTGAATCCAGCCCCTTGGAGTTGGGGAGGGGCAATCTAGAGATTTCAGCACATGTAAGGCACAGAGCCCGCACCCACCCACCCCCATCAGGCATAAAACCCTCACGTTGCACTCCATGTCTAGGATGCGTATGTGGGCAAGCTGCAAGTCTCCGACACTAGGCAAGCACCCCGTGCCCAACACTAGTATGCCCCACTACAGACCAGACATTTGGGTAAAGCGTGCAACCCATAGACAGAATCTGCAGACTTGGAAGGGAAGCCAGTGTGCCAGGAGGCTTTTCACGGTGACTTGAAAACCCCTTCACAAAGCAAACATTCTAGCACACCATTTATTTCACTTTTCTGTTTGAATAGAATCAGGACTCACAAGCAACATGATATGAGTGAGCTAAGGGATGGCCTCTGTTTTGGACTAGATAAATAACAAATATGAATTATTATTTATGGAGCAACCACATTATCTTTTAAACAATGTAGGAGTTGAGCTTTTTCGGTGTACACTTATTAGAGTCACTTAGATGTGATTGCAGTTTTGGCATTCATAGTAAACAAGAACTTGCTGTTGAGAGGGACTTGTCCAGGATCACATGGTTTGGGGGAATGGGAGGATGGGTTGTGAACTAAAGTTTGGTTGCACTATGTTAGCGTTCAGACTACACACTCTTGTCCCATCTATAGTTGTGCTCCACTGTACAATGTTTTCTACATACCTGTTTTTCAAGAGCATAATTAGTACTCTGTGCATGGGTACCAACTTCTAGATTTTCCATGAGATAGCTCGTACTAAGGAACAACCTTTACCCAATTTGAAGGGATGATACAATAAAGGGGCTACCTGCCCTAAGCAACTCATTTGGCCTCATTATGTGGTTGGAGGTAGCCTTGTCGTTTGTAAAGGCAAGGCTACCTCCAAACTCGCATCCGGTTCCGGCACCCGCAAATGGACAACTACCGGGCTATTCCGGCCCAGCCGGACCCCGTAATTGCCCTTTCGCGGGTGCTGGGTCCGGTACATCTCCATTCCCATTGAGGGCTCAATGGGAATGGGGAGGGTGGTAGCACCGGTACCATTAATAACGGTACCAATGCTACCATCATGTTCTGCTCGCGGGTGCGGTACGGCCACCCGCGAGCAGAACTCCTAGTATGGCGGTATGGTAGCAACGGTTCTGGTGGCAATACCAGCGCCGGTGTTGCCTTACTGCCATACTTGTAATGATGCCCATGTGGTTGAGGAGCAGGATGAAGTAAGACATGCCTCCTACATTTCTGACCAATCAGTGGGGGAGGCTTCCATGGCTCCATCATAAGCCCACCACTATTCACCCACTTTACTGCCTGTCTTGGCAAACTCCTCCCCTCCTTGTTCTATCACTCAGCTAAAACTTCCATCAGTTACATATGATAACATCAGTCACATAAATAACATCTTCAAAAAAATGTCATGATGCCAAAAAAATCCACTTCCCAGATTTTTCATGACTGTTAATTTACTAATCTAACTCCAGTCTCAGAATATTTGTGAAACATGTTGGATGCTGGTCAGGTAGCAGTTGGGAATGTGACAAATCAAGTGATGACGTCCGAGGGAAGCCCTTCGTTGTGAGGGTAGGGAGGTGAGCCTGCTAATGATAACCCCCCTAGGGGTGGTAAAATGTGGGAGGACCTTACAAGGAGTCACTCCTCTTCTGGGGATAAGGACTGCCATTCCATACAGGAATTCCATTACCTTCTTTTCCTCAAACCACTAAGGTTCATGGGCAACCCCTCTAATTTACCATAAAGTACCAATATCATGTATTGTGATGTCCTTACCTGTACACCAGTAGGGTGTAATCAAATCTGGGCTGGGAGCATGTCGGGTCCCTTTTCAAACCCATATCAAAGAACTAAGATGAGAAAGCCCAGAGGAGGCATAAAGGTTACTCCAGCCTCTGACCAAAGTACTGAGAAGAGGAAGCCCTGAAGAAGGATAAAGATCACTCAATGTAAACAAAAGACAGACCTTGACAGTCTGATGGGAAGGAGCCAGCTGTCAAGTATAGCCATTGACAAAGGACTTGAATTGGAGAGAGTCCAGCAAGGAAGCTGGAAATCCCTGGAAATTTCAAACCTGGTAAGAGGAGACGTTACAGCTGCAGGTCTGCGAGAATCAGTCAGCAAAGCAGACCGAAGAAGGTTGAAAAGCTGACCAGAGAAGCAGCAGGAGGGAGAGTGGAGGGAGCGAGACTGACAGCTCTCAGGCCCTGTGGAAACAGGGCAGAGTGGCAAGAACAAAGAAAAGCAGCAACCACTACCAACATCCCAGAAAGCACCAGAGATGGGGCTGCCGCCACAAGATGGTTTGTTTGTTTGTTTGTTTATTTATTTGGTAATACGCGCCAAACTCATGGGTAGCCGGGCGCAACAGTTTACATGAAAATATAAGCTTGTTACATTGTTTGGCAAGATTATATACAACACAACGGCAAAAAGGCAAATATATGTAGGCTATATACAAGCATGTGCCTATAGAACATATACGGCAAAAAATAAAAATAAACATAAGTATATACAAACATATGCCCAGAGGCAGAGGATGTCTTGGGGGGTGTCCAGGTGGAGGGTAGGTAATAGCTAAGGGAGTAAGCTAGGTGTAGATCAAGTTATGTGTCATTGGCATGCAGCCAATTGATTATCTTATGCCTGAATTTCGGGTATGGTTGTTCAGTTCTAAGGTCAAGTGGTAATTTGTTCCAGCAGTGAGCAGCTTTGACAGGACAGCTGGTTGCTCCCGCGGTCGATCGTTTAAATCTTGGAATCTCTAGTTTGAAGGTGTTGGCAGATCTGGTGGGTCGCGTGGAGGTTTTCTATTGATTATTTCCACTAGATACGGGGGGGGGCAAAGTTGTTTAGACATTTAGATGTGAGGGATGCTGTTTTAAGTAGGATTCTATCCGTTATTTTTAACCAGTTAACCTCTTTCCTGAAATTAGTGATGTGCTCTCTGTGGGGGATGTTTAATGCTGCTCTCAGGGTATTATTCTGTAGTCTTTGAAGTTTGTCTGTGATGTATTTGTTAGTTCCAGAATATAGGGTGTTACAGTAGTCTAACCTAGACATGATGAGGGCGTTAGCTAAGGTGATGCAGCTAGCACTAGAAAGGTATGGTCTGGATGCGCGGATGAGTTTGCGTGTGTAGGTAGTAGAAGAGGCAAGGGAGTTGACCTGCTTCTTGAGAGTGAGGGAGGAGTCCAGATAGAATCCAAGGGTTTTAACCACAGACATCACCTTGATAGGGTTGTTATCAATGCTGAAGGATGTGTAGTTTGGGCATAATTTTTGGATGTTGGCGTCAGAGCCTAGGATTAGTAACTCTGTTTTGTCGTCGTTCAGGCAGAGGCCATGTGAGGCCATCCATGCCTGAATGAGGGCGTATATCTTGTTCACCAAGGCTGAGTCTGTCACGTAGTCGCCCGAAAGGGGTATGAGGATCTGGGTGTCATCTGCGTAGTTCGTGTAGATGACACCCAGTCTGTCCAACTTGTCAAACAAAGGCTTGGTGAAGATATTGTACATGGTGGGGGAGACACAGGATCCTTGTGGGACACCACAGGTTATTTTGATAGGGTCAGCTGAGTCAGAGGTGGAGAAGACTCGCATGGTGCGGTTTGCTAAGAAGGATTGGACCCAGGCTATGGCATCTCCGGTGAAGTTGGCGGCAGATTCGAGGTGGTTGCATAAAACTACATGGTCCACCAAGTCAAAAGCAGCCGACAAGTCCAATAAGAGGAGCAGGGCTGTTTTCCCGTTGTCCTTAAGTTCCTCAATTTGTGTCTTGAGGTCTATCAGAGCTGTTTCCGTGCCATGGAGTGGGCGGAAGCCCGATTGCCGTGAGCCATGCAGGTGGTTAGCTTCCAGGTAATCCTGGATTTGTATGTAGGCAGCTCTGTCTAGGATTTTAAGTAGAAAAGGCACGGTGGTAATAGGTCTGTAGTTGGCGGGGATGGTGGGGTCCAGAGTTTGTTTTTTAGTAATGGGAGGACCCATGATTCTTTGAGGTTGGTGGGTACTGTGTTGGATTTATAGGAAGAGTTTATGAGCTTGGAGATGAAGGGAGCTAGATCCCTAGCTGCGTCCTTTATTTATTGTGCTGGGCAAGAATCGCCCTTACAATTTGAAGGTTTGAGGGAGAGTATTATTTTTTATGTGTCAATTATGGAGATAGACTTAAATCTAAACGGTGCAGTAGTCTTATTCTCCTGAGATTGGGGTATTTGTTGGTCCTGTGGTGGCAATGTGGCTTTTTTTTTTAGCAATTTTACATTGAAGCAAGGAAATTTTGTTAGCCAGGCGCTTTGTATGTTTGTGCACCAAACTTTGTTTTGTAACGGGGACCCTTGGAGATCCGGTATGGGGTTGGGTGTAATAGGTTGCATCGGGAGTAATCCCCCTCGTCCCAGTACTCATAAGAAGGAGTGCATTGTTGAAGAGTGCATTGGGAGTAATCTCCCTCGGCACTGTACTTATAAGAAGGAGCGCATCATTGTTTGTGAGTTGCGCACTGGGAGTAATCTCCCTCGTCCCAGTAGTATTCCTAACACCACCAGCACCAAAGGCTGGATGCAGACCATAGAGAGTAGTCTCCCTCATCCCAGTGGTTTCACTAAGGCTAATAACTTGGAAAAAACACAAAACAAGAGGAGGGAGTCGCCCTCTTGGGATCTTGGTTTAGAGGAACTGTTTAGAATAAGAGTCTATTTGCTTGTTCTTTCATCGGGAGGAAGGAGTCATCCTCCTGGTCACCTTTAGTCTAGGTTATGGTCATCGTGATAGGGACAGAGTAGGAGTTTTGGACAGAGGAGAGACTTTTAAGTTATCCTGACAGTGTGCCCCAAGTTTTAGTTATTACGCTGGGTAATCCCTATAAAGTAGGGTCAGTTAGGTGTTCTTTGAATATCATTAATAAAAGTTCTTCGAATGCCACATCTGTCTCTGACTCCTGCTTCTGGCGACCTCTCACTGGAATCAACACTGATTTTTCAAAAAAACATAATCATTCCACCAATATCGACCAAGATACCCATTCATCATTACTATAGCTCTGGTCTTCCCCTTAGTCTCCCTTTCTATTCCTTTGCCCCTCCGACCCCCCATTAGAAAATCTTAACTTTGCCACCAGCTCCCTTGTTCACCTTTCCCGATCCCCTCCTTACACTGCTCACAGACTCATGGACCCCAGACCTCTTTTTGAATTTCTTCTCCTCTTTAAATCCGTCCATGGCCCCTCATTGCGGTACCAACTCTATCTCCAGCTCCCCCCCCTACTTGCTCACTTTTCTCCAGTTCTCTACTTAATATCAGTGTTCTCCGCCCCCTTGTGTTTCATCCCGATTCTGTTCTTTTGCCTTTTCACCCGTTTCATTGAACCTCCCTTCCCCCAACTATAAAAACGCTAGCAATATCATTGCTTTCAAATCTGCCCTAAAATTCTATCTCGTTTCAACAGACTGTATTCATACGCTCATCCATCCTATAATCCCAGGATCATGACATCTACACCCTAGTGTTTTCCATTGAAATCTTCCAAATACTGTATTATAATCACTGTATTTATGTATGTGTATATGGGATTTATAAAGTGAAAACCTATCTGGGAAGCAACAGAGCGCTGTTCATAGGGGACTGTAATATTTGTATTACACAGGCACTGTCGATTGACATGGCTGTACCCAGTCCATGTTCCCACTATGATCCCAACCTGTTCATGTACCTCTTCACTCTCACGTCAATCACTCTCTAGTGGTATTACTTTTGTACATGTTGTATTTTTATTTAATAGTAATGTATGTAAATCTGTCCTATGTAAAGCACCTTAGATTAAAGTGATATATAAAAAACAAATTATTATTTTCTTGCACAGTGTTTTCGTTTGAAGTGTTCACATTTCTGCCATAAATAAATACAAATACAAGTGCTTGGGATTCAAAATCTTCCTTTTTTGCCTTGACAGAGAAAATAAACTTTGGTCCATGTTGCTGCATTTCACACAAATCTCAATAGTCTTGTGGAAGTAAGGATTGTCCCACTGAAAATGATTCTTGTTTCCACTCATTTCACAAAACTATGAGGAAACGCATCTCTCAAACTAGCCTTTGTAGGGGAACAGATGTTCTGCAAGTCTTGAATGTACCAAGTTCTGCAGGCCATGGAATGTAAGTTCATGTGATTGTTGTGCATGTTGAAAATAATAATTGTAATCCCCCGAGAAAGTAAGAAAAGTTAAGGAAGTGCAGTGGGTTCGTTAAAGGAATGCTGCTCTTAGATACATTATGTGCCTCTTTGATTGGTAATGACCCAACCATGTCCTGCTATGTTTTCAGGATGCAACCAACTGTTCAAATTAAAGCAACAATGAAAGCTATCTGCTGGTAGTGCGAACCTATCATGCTGGCAGCTGTGAGGCTACTGTCACTGGAAGGGAGCTGGCCCACCCTCGCCCTGAGACTTTTAGGAAGTGGCAAACATCTTTAACTGCCATCTAGTTACCGTCTATGCAGTGAGGATGTCTTGGATAATTACACAACAGTCAGGAAAAACAGTTCAAGGGTTTTTATTGTTCAGCTGTCTGCAGGACGACCCAACTAAGGTTGGTCCCTAATTCGTCCCTCGACCTCTGGGGGGTTCCCTCCACCATATCCCAGACTCTTCTATTCTTGTGGTGTAATGCAACTAGAGATCAGTAACACCTACTGGGCCTCATTACGACCCAGGCGGTAAGTTACCGCCTGGGTCGTACCTTTACCACCATGGCGTAAACTACGTTTACGCCATGGTGGTTGGCGGATTTACCGCCCCATTCCGAGGTTGGCTGGGCGGTAAGTCCCCAATCCCCATTTACCCTTCCCCATTCCCATTTTTGCCCCATAGGGCATAATGGGAGTGGGGAAGGCGTTAATTACGCCACCGTAAATTACGGTGGCGTAATTAACAACAAGGTCCCTTAGCGCCATGGATTTTAACACCTGCTAAAAGCAGGTGTTAAAACCTCCATGGCGCTAAGGGACCTCGGAATCAGGCGGACTGTCTAATCTATCCTCCTCTGTTGGCGAGGGACCAAAGACTGAAGAGTTATATGCCTTAGTCCCTCTGGGATTTTCAAATGATACCTTATTCTCTTGGTGTCCGACAATGTGATAACTGATATTGAAGAGGGTGCCTGTCTCCTTACATGCTCTTTCCTTCCTCTTTCTCTCATTCATTTCCCTACTCTTGTCCATCCTTCTCTCTCTCTCTCTCGCTCTCTCGCTCTATCTCTCGCTCTCTCCTACAACTCTGGTGTACTTAGTTCCTCTCTTTTACCCTGTTACTCCCTCCTCACCTACTCCCTACTGCTCTCTCTCTCTCTCTCTTTCTCTCTCTCCATCTGTCTCCCTCTCTCGTTCTCTGTCTCTGTCTCGCTCTCTCTCTCTGTCTCTCTCCTATCCCTCCAGTCTTCTCACACTCTTCCTCTACGCCGACACTCCTTTTGCCAATTACTCGCCTCATCTGTCCCTCTCACCCTTCTCCTCAATCTTTCTGCACTCTCTCTCCCACCTCTCCCCTCCTCTGTCCCTCTGGTCTTCTCATATACCTCCTCTCTCGTTATATGCCCCTCCTCCGACTACTCTCTCCCAGGGGCGTTGCTAGAGGGCGTTGCTAGAGGGGGGCTATAGCCCCTGATCTTTTGGTTATAGCCCCGGATAGAATCTCAGGAGCTACAGCCAAAAGACTAGCTAACCCCCAGTCCCAACAATTCCGACATCAGCATACCCCCGGGTCTTTTCCAGACCTAGCAACTCCCCTGCTCTCTCCTATCTCCAGCCCTCCCCCCCACACTTATCTCCTCTCTTTCACCCACACGTCCCCCTCCCTTTCACTCCCTCTTTCTCTCTGTCTCACCTTTAAATATCTACTCTCACTCTTTCCTATCTCCCACAACTGCTACTTACTGTAAAATACACTACCAGAACTTCAAAGTATCACATTTGGTACCTTTCTCACATCCAATACCTTAGTTGATAACGCACATGAGCTGGCTGCTCCTTAATAATCTAGAAGCGTGAAGTCGTTGTGGGCTGATATCCCTCGAGTCCATCATTAAGGAGCAGCCAACTATTGCGCGTTATCATACAAACCTCTAAATAAGTGTGCCAGAACACCTACATGTTTTTGTCAATGAGTGGCATGTTCCCCACAGGAATTAATTCAACTAAGCCAGGAGCAGCAAGCTCATGTGCATTATCATTTGCGTTTCTCAACAAGCGCGCCACAACATTTACATCTTTTGGTCAACGAGTGGCACGTTTCCCAAAGGAGTTAACTCAACATAGCAAAGTTACAATTCTTATTGCATTTCAATTTGGGAGCCCTGGGGAAGAGCCCTTTGACTTGAAACATGTGTTGGCTCAAGAACGATTTCTACTTGTAACTCAGTTGTTACTCAAGATCAACAAAGTTTCTTTTCTTTGGAACACATAAACAATAAGAACTGTACAAAACTTCAAGTGTGATATCTTAGTACATTACGCCCTGCATTTATATTTTTCGGTTGGGCAGTGCGCTTTAAGGAACCTAGGAATTCCTTTTTGTTGTGTTATTGTTATACTTTGTCTATGTACGCAGATCATAATGCAACATGACTGCTTTACCTCGTAGCCCACCTACTTCTCTGGTTTTCTCCTATAGTACTTTAAATGAGCTTCAAAGCACTCTTTGTAGCCTAACCTTACTTAATAATGATGCCATATGTGATATTATCTTTGATGTCCTGGGTCTGAGCAGTTCATCGTGTGGGTGCAAATTATGGCTGCATAGCGTACCTTTGCTGGCTAATTACTTGGGCTTTTTGATTTTGCACTGCAACCATATCGTCCCGTGAACAAAGTTTTTCTCTAAATGAGAACCTTTTTTGATAGAGTAATTTACCCATAGTTACCTTTTTTTTCACTGAATGGTACAGGTTTTCATTGCGCAACGTAACCATAACGCCCCGTCAACAACATGTTTTTCACTGCATTGCAACAGCATTTATAACTAAAGAGGTTTCATGATGTTCCAGAACTTCATGTAAGTTATTGATAATTCCACGTTTAACACAGATTAAAAAATTATAACTATCCTTTAACATATATATTTTCAGCAGTGCATACTGATATATGTCACTTTGAGCAGCAGATGTTAAGGATGCAAGTCATTGGTGAATTGCCTGGGGCCCGAGGCTCAACCATGACGCCGTTTCCACCAAACCACCCGCAATATCCACTCTACCTAGCCTGCAGACTGGTCCATTGTCCACTGTATCCCCACAATAGCATTGGGAGCCCCTGTGCATGGTTTGCTGCCGTGGCCAGTGGCTGCAATCACTGGGGCATGGGCTTCAGCCATATGGCAAGCCTCACCAACCAATCTACAACTGAAATTGGGAAGGCATCCTATCCATAATGCACCTTTAACAACGTTTTTTCAGAGAATTGCAATGCGTTATATAGCTGATGAGGTTTAATTCTGTTCGAGCACTGCATCTAAGTTGTTACACATTCCTGTTATTAATATATGACACAACTGGACGGTTACTTTAACTTTTTTTGATGTGCACATTGACATGCGTCACTTTGAGCAACAAATGTTGGGACTGCAAGCCATGGCTGGAGTGCTTTGTTGCATGAGGTTCAGCCATGCCCCAACAAGCCACCCACAATAATCATTAAGGGCCTCATCACGAGTCTGGCGGTAACCCTTAAATGCGGCGGTAGCGCTATTACCGACGCATTTAAGGGACCGCCAGATCATGGCCTTGCCGGATTTCTCCCCAGCTCTGAGCTGGGGGGAAATCCGCCGAAAATTCACACTCATACCGCCGGCGAAATGTCCTCATTGAGCCCAATGGGGAATGGGGCATTCCCGAATGGACTCAATGGGGAATGGGGATTTCCAAATCCGCCAAACCTGTGATCCGGCGCTAATAGCGTCGGTGGGTTTGGCGGTAGGGCAGATAGCGCCAGCGCTATTAGCACCGGTGTTACCGCCCAACTCGTGATGAGGCCCTAAATCAGCAACCTGGTGCAGTTCCCACTAAAACAACTATAAAGTTCCTTTAGCGTTCTTGCAGCGCTAATTTACATGTGTCACTTTAACACGTGATGGCGATGCAAGTTATAGCACACGAGCATGAGGTCCGCCCCAAATAATTTAAGGCACGGGTCAGTGGAACTCACTGAGTATATAAATAAAAAGACCCATCGCCACACTCAGTTTGCCAACAGTTCCTTTTTGTCTTTCCTTTTTAAATTTTTTTTTAAAAAAGTTAACAATCACAAGGTGGCATATGTTCAAACTTATTAGATCAAAGTAGAAAAAAACAATATAAAAGTCACAAAAGGAGCAGCGTCATTAGTTCATACAGAAACTTCGACAAAGACTTCAACAGGCAGCTGGCAAAGCAGTATTAAAAAATGCGACAGCCAATCACAATGGTACTCATTCATACCCACACATCTACCATCATTCCAACACAACATATCAATAAAAACAACACGGTGCAAATGTTACAATTTTAAGGTGCAGCATACAATCAAAAGGTGACTGCTGGTAAATACAGTCCGGCATTGCTACAGTGTGTAGTATTTGCAGTATTATTTAACAACCTTACGTGCTAGGGCTTCACTACTAGTGTATTTTAATTATGAACATGAAATAATCCAATACACCTCCAGAGGATTATTTGCATGGGATGTGTTTCCCTGATGCCTCTTTTTGGCCTCAAGAGAGCCAGAAATATGAAGGACAAGTTGGTACATTCAAGTCATAGAGCTTTCGACATGGACTGGACGCAGAACACCCTAGAGGCTGCCTGGATACTGCAGAGACACCCACTGAGGGGGCACCATCCATGTTGCAACTGTGGGAATTGTTTCTTGACCCAAAAAGCGACGTAATTCAATCATCGTGCATTTAATTGGTTACTGAGGCATTTTTCCAACTGTAATACCTGTAATGTTATTCATGTTGTCACATGCCTATATTCCTTATTCTGTGTGGGCGTGGCCACCAGGAAGGACCAGGAAGAGTACTCTCTCGGTGCAACTCTGGCCCACCACTTTCTGTACGCAGGCTACAGCTAGTCTATGAAACATCTTTAGATCAATGGACACAGAAGTACGCATTATCTGTGGCATTGATGTGTTAAACAAGACAAAAAAGCACTGACCTGGGAAGGCGCGCACTGTCTATTTACCCAGGAGCAAAATGCTGCACGAGCAAGGCCTGAAAATTAAATCACAGAGCAGGATTGAGTATCAACAAAATTCCCTATTTATAAATGTATCGGAGTCAGCTACCACTACATAGAAGAAACCTATTGTGTGGGAGTAAGCTGAGGCCATCTGTTTCCGTGTGCATTTATCTTTTAAGTTATGTGCAGGGGTGTTGCTAGGTCTGCAAAAGATCAGGGGCTAAGCTAATGTCGGGACTGGTGGGATTCGGGGCCAGCTATAGCCTTTTGGTTGTAGCCCCTGAGCTTCTATCTGGGGCTACAACCAAAAGACCCGGGGCTATAGCCCCCTCAGCCCCCACCCAGCAATGCCCCTGGTTATGTGACAAGCAAACCACATGTTGTCCCCCACAAGCCAGAGGCGAACATATCACCTTAGTGTCCTTCACTTTTCATGCATGACTCTTCTTCAATCTTTTTTAACGTAATGAGGTGTGGGGCGAGGTGGAGGTGTACTTCCCTCAAGAGTGGGGCCAATGCATCTACGATTTTCGGAGCTCTATGTGCGAGGTGTGTTATTAAATCCCCCCCCCCGGACCCTCCCTTGAATGAAGCTTCCACAAAGCACTTTCCCAGAAGGAGTTTGAGTGTGGAGGGGTGGGTCACTCCATGGCTCTCGCACTTCTGAGACTCCGTATCCAGCACTTATTTGCTTAAACAGTGTTTCACAAGAGTAGGGTTGTGGTCAAGTTTCCTGCCCCTCTCAACAAATCACATCACACTTGAGAAGTAAATATGTATTTTTTTTTTTAAATATATTTTTATTTTATTTTTTAAGGTCAAACAAACACACTACAACTTTTTCAAAACATAGAAAGCATCATATTTCAACACATTTTCAAACTCCCCAACTCCCCCCTCCCCCTTTAAACTCGAGCCGGTTCTCACATATCGTTTACGGGAACATCATTGGGTGGCACACTACCTAGACAGCCATCAACCGGGTCCTCTGTTTCGTTGTCACCCTGGTGAGGGTTTGCCAACGAGGCCACCAATTGCCGCCAGGCCAGCAAGGGCCCTACTTCTTCTTCGGCCCCCCTGGTGACCGCTTCAAACCAGACTACGGATTCAGCTTCCGCCCACCTCAAGAGGTATGTCCACCACAACTCCACCCTAGGTCTGTGGGCCGCCTTCCAGCCCATGGCGATCCTACGTTTGGCCAAGACATAGGCCAGGTCCTTCATCTTGCTTATGTGTTTCAAATGCCGGGGTCTAGGGAATAGTCTAAGCAAGCATGACCAGGCCGATTCCACATCCAGCACCACCCCCCCGCCAGCCAGTTTCGTCTTGACCTCGTTCCAAAATCTATGCACCTCCGGGCAAGCCCAAAACATGTGTAGCAGTCCCGCGTTTGCCTCCCCACACCTGGGGCATTGCTGTATAACTGATCCCCCAAACTTTGCAATCTTCCCGGGGGTTAAATAAGCCCTGTGGGTAACATACAATTGAAGCTGTTGGAATCTCGCGTTACGGGACACCTTTTTATGGTACCTCTAGGCCCGTTCCCACTGCCCATCCGTCATGGGTCCTCCCACCTCCTCCTCCCAATCTTGTCTCAATTGGAGCAACTCCTTCCCTGCCCTTGCTCGCAGGAGCTCATATATCCTCGATATTTCGTGCCCGCCCTCCGATACATCATACATGGTTTCCAGGGAGGCATCTGGATCCTCCGCGAGCACTGTCTCCGCCCATCTTTCTCTAGTCTTTTTCACCAGCCTAGTGTAGGTTATATATTGGCCACCATGTACTCCCGTCTCTTCCTGCAGCCGCTGAAAGTCCACCGCCTCCCCTTTCTGCCATATGTCAC
Organism: Ambystoma mexicanum; assembly: GCF_040938575.1. Lineage (NCBI taxonomy): Eukaryota > Metazoa > Chordata > Amphibia > Caudata > Ambystomatidae > Ambystoma > Ambystoma mexicanum. Next base: position 658,728,764 of record NC_090930.1, read on the forward strand.
CGTGGGTGGCTAGGCCTACCTGTTCCCAGTATCTGCGGACCGATTCAAGTAGTTGAGAGTCGCTCCCACACAGAGCCGCCAAAGGGGCCTGCTGGGAGTATGGTTCCGATTCCCCCCCAATCTTCCATGTCCTGTGCCAGATCTCCCAGCCCAACCTCAGTAACCCCCCCTTGCCCACCAGTTTATCTCTGCCCAACCACACCACTTCCATCAGAAAGTATGGGGCTGTATCTTCGGGCAGGAGCCTGGCTTCCGCCGAATCTTCAGTCGAGAGCCACCTGGCCACGTACTGCAGCTGCCCCGCCAGGTAATAGAGTTCGAAGTTAGGCAGGCCTATCCCCCCCCCTGTCGCACGGGTTCTGGAGCTTCCACAGAGCCACCCTATTCCTAGAGCTGCCCCACATAAAACCCCTACACACGCTGTGAAGTTTCGCGAATAGGCTCCTGGGTATCAGAAACGGGATGTTTATAAAAAAGTGCAAGAGTCTAGGCAGGACCACCATCTTGAGCAAGGCCGCCCTCCCCATCATGGTCAGGGGCAGTCTGGACCAAAATACCATACTGTTCTTAATCCCCTCTATCGCCTTTTCCGTGTTGTGCTTGTGTTCTGTCTCGATCTTGTGGTAAATGTTTATTCCCAAATACCTAAATGTTACGGGCTGCCATGGTATTGGCAGAACAGGCAGCCTGTGCACCGGGACATTCCTATATCTACCCAAAGGGAACAGGCTGGACTTTCCAGGGTTCACCGATATACCGGAGAGGATGGCGTACCGTTCTATCACCTCTAGGACGTACTGCAGGTTTTCTTCTGGGTAGCGTAAATAAAGGAGCATATCATCCGCATATAATGATATCAGATGCTCTCCACTGGCCGTGTTTATGCCCACCTCCCCATATTGTTGACGCAGGCATATTGCCAGCGACTCCAATGCCAGTATATATAGCATAGGTGACCAGGGACATCCCTGTCTGGTCCCCCTGCCCAGTTGCCAAGAATCTGAGACCGTGGACCCTGTCTTGACCCTCGCCATCGGGGTGCTGTAAAACAACTGTACCCATCTGAGGTATCCGGGTCCCACTCCATACCCCTTTAGGACCGCTTTCAGCCAGGGCCATCGTACCGAGTCGAAGGCCTTGACCCCGTCTAACGACACTATAGCCAGCTCGCCTGTGTCCTCCTCAGTTTGGTCTATGACATGGTGTAGCCTCCGGTGGTTATCGGTGATGTTCCTGCCCGGAACATATCCCGTCTGATCTGGGTGTATCAGTTTCTTAATCACCCTCTTCAGTATATTAGCCAGCACCGCCGTGAGTATTTTGCTGTCCTGGTTGAGCATGGACAGCGGTCTGTAAGACCCGCGCTCCACGGCCGGCTTGCCTGGTTTCATGAGTGGGATAATTACAGCCTCACGGAGGGACAACGGGAGTTCTCCCTTCTCATAGGCCTCGTTGAATGTGGCAAGCAGTGGCTGGAGCAAGTCTTGCTGGTATGTTTTGTAGAACTCCTGGGCAGCCCATCCGAACCCGGCGCCTTGCAAGTGGGCAAGTTCCGAATCACTACCTCCAGCTCATCCGAGGTGACGGGTGCGTCCAACTCAGAACATTCTAGATCATCTAAGGTGGGCAGCTCAATGTCCCCCAATGTGTCTAGTATGTCTTGGCCCATATCCTCCCCCGTGTCCTCATACAAGTGTCTGTAAAACTTAAGGAATTCCTCATTTACCTCTTTCTGGGTGTTGCATATGCTACCTCCTTCGCCCTGAATCTCACTAATCACCAAGCGGGGGGTCTCACTCTTGTAAGCCAAGCCAGCAATCTGCCCGGCTTATCGCCCCAAGCGTGTATCCTCTCCGTATATTTCCTGTGGCTGAGTCTGCACAGTCTATCCCAGAGTGCACTGCAGGACAACTGTAGCTTCTCTACTTTGGTTCTGTTATCATGAGCGGTGCTCACGTAACGCGTGAGCTCCTCTAGCTCCCTTTCCGCCTCCCGGAGCTCCCTTTTGACCCCCCCTGTACCCCCTTAACTTGGGAAATAGCTACCCCATGCACCACCACCTTTAACGCTTCACACAGTGTGCCCACAGAGCTTACGCTTCCCGTGTTTGTATCAAAATATTCTTCAATGGCGTCCCTCAGGCCCTCCCGAAACCCCTCATCCTGCAGAGCCTCGGTCCTAAGTCTCCATGTAGGGATCTGCGGGCGTGGGGGCTGGTGTCTCCAGTCTACCACCAAGGGCGAGTGGTCCGACAGCACTCGGGCTCTGTATTCTGCTCCTTCTATTTCTCTCACTATCCCGGCTGTTACAAACATGTAGTCTAACCTTGTGTACAAATCATGTAGCGCTGTGTAGTGTGAGTACTGTCTATCCGTGGGATGCAGCCTTCTCCACGCATCCTCAGTAGGGTACTCAGCGCTTTAGCCGCCGGTGCCGTTTTTCTTGCCCTGTCCTTGGACCTATCCATACTGGGGTCTACGGTACAGTTAAAGCCCCCCCCCCACACTACCTTACCCCCCGCCAGGGGGCCAAGTTTACCGTAGAGGGTCCTAAAGTAAGCCGCTGTATCGTTATTGGGGGCGTACAAATTTATGATGTGTATTTCTCTGTTTTCCAAGAGACCCGTTACCACCACCATTCTACCCTCTGGGTCCACCGTAGAATCAAGCACTCGAAACGGCACGTGTGGCGCCACCCAAGTGACAACCCCTCTGGCATACGCTGAGTACGCCACCCCCACAACGGTGCCCTTCCATTTCCTCCCGACCACCTCCAGCCTTTCCCTAGTGAGGTGGGTCTCTTGCAGCAGGGCTATGTCTACACGCATCCTCTTTAAATACATCATCACTTTGTTGCATTTAAGGTAGCTGTTGAGGCCCCGTACATTCCAGGTCACAATTCTGAGATTACCCAATGCCATCTAGTCGGTCTATCTCCATCCCATCCCTCCCCATAATGTTCCCCATGTAGGGTCGTTTCCTGGCTCCTTCCCTTCTGTTAACGAACCGTGCCCCCCTCCCCCTTCCCCAACCTCACACCACTGCACACAACTCCCCCCCCTCCCCACCAACCCCCAACAATAGCCCAGCTCCATCCCTGGATCTCAGGCCTACCCACGTCTGGACCCGTCTCGTGACCAAGAACAAGGACCCCGCGGGGTGTCACCAATCTCACAGTGACCTAACTAAGTGTACTACTATCGGGTGCAGAGGTTGCTCCCCAGGACCTCCCAGTCATCTATTTAGGAGAAGTGAATTCAACGGGACCCGCCGGCAGATGCCGTGACTTCCCCCACACAAGCACAATATCAAACTATATTCTAGTCCCAATGTCATAGCTATGGCCTCACGGGTGCCTCTGCAGCGTGCTACTTATCTCCATGCGCTTCTGTCTGGGCATCCGATTCCTGTGGTCGACCTTGCATATCCAGCCATTCCATCGCGTCGCTCGGCGTCTCAAAGAAGAGGGACCTGTTCTTATGAATCACCTTTAACCTAGCGGGGTAAAGCAACATGTAGCGGTGGCCTGCCTCTCTGAGCCTCCGCTTCACCGTTCCAAAGTTCATTCGACTCCGTTGTACAAGCAGCGTGTAATCCGGATACGCTGTTATATTCGCTGACCCCCTTTCTATCGCGCCCCCTTTCCGGAAAAATTTGAGAATCTTCTTGCGGTCAAGATAGTTCAAGATCTTTGCAATCAACGGCCGCGGGGGGGCTCCTGGTGCCGGTCTCCTGGTCAGGGCCCTGTGCGCCCTTTCGACCGCAAACCCCTGGGTCAGCTCTCCGCCTGTAATCTCCTGCAAAAGCATGGTTTCAACGAAATCCGTGGGGTTCGATCCTTCCATTCCCTCCGGTAATGCAAATGTTATTGCGCCTGGCGCGCCCCTGCGCCTGCTCTGCTCTGTCCTCCAAATTGCCCACTCGCTGCACGAGGGCATGAAGTTCCTTGGCGTGTGTATTGCACGCCTCCACGGTCGGGGCCAACTCCTTCTCCAGTTCCCCAGAGCGCTCCACGATCGTTCGCGCTTCCTGGCGCAACAGGTTCACTTCTTCTCGGACCGCTCCTATCTTGAGGTTTAGGCCCTCTTGCAACTCTTTCATGGCCAGGCCCAGCTTCGTCTCCCAGGCCACCTTCAGGTCAGCAATTGCTGCCAGCACCTCCTGGATGGTACCCGGTGGGTCCGTCGCCGCCGCAGGGGTTTCTTTGCTCTTGCCCCCGTCCGCGCCCGAGGGCGACCTAGCATAGGTCTTCATCGTAGGCTGCTTGATCCGGGGTCGCACCACCTTGGAAGACATCCTGTTGCGTCGATTGGGCCCACGCGCCCAGCTGTATCCTCGCGGGGTTCGCTCGCCGGCCCCTTCTCAGCGAGGTTTCTCTGAACCTGGGTTCACTCTGCTAGCCCGCCATGACCCATGGCCTCTGCAGTGGGGGCTCGCCCTTATGTTCTTGCTTTCAGCCCGAGGCGCATGCGACCCGTCTATCTGGTTGGGCTCGCCCACGTTCCGACCAACCTTGTCTTCCTCAGCTCGTCGGACCTTTTATGGCCCTTTGTCCACAGGCGGCCATCTTGGCTGCTCCCCTTCCTTTGCGCGACCGCCACCTTCTTCGGGGTCTAGTTCCGTGAATATGCAGTGTCGCCGTTGGGGAGGGCACACACCGTATGCCCCCCACTTTCATATGCCTTTAGATGCACCGTGGGCTCGAAAGTCCGCCAAAAACCGCCACTTTTTTCCCAGGATCAGGATCGGATCATCGGGAGCTCCTCCAAGGAACGTCCTCTCACGTAGCCATCAAGCCATGCCCCCCTCAGTAAATATGTTTTTAATCAAAATGTTTCACATAGCATTGAAAGAAGGGGCGGTGCCCGGTCCCAAACATACCAGCCGTTATTTTGTTGGAGGGTGTAAATATTTGCCACAAGTATGCAATTGTGACCAAGCATAGCGAGCGGGCCAGCGAACTAACAAAAACAGGTCTGGGTGGGTTGAGGGTGATTCTTCCAACTCCCATGAGAAAATGTTTTGAATAATGGGTTAAAATAGTGCATTAAAAAGCACACTTTGGGTAAAAGCCCAGACAGTTTACATTCGGTTTTGTAGGGTGTAGGGTAACTCATGAAAAAAAGTACAACAGATGCAAGTCTCCAAAAGTGCACAACTGCATTTCCCAATGCATTGACATGCTGGTCCATTCAATATATGGCAGTATAAAACCATTTTCATGCTGGCTATGCCCGTACGTTTCCATGCTGGCTCCGCCAACATATGCTAGTATTCCCATTTAAGAACATACTCATGTTTGCTTTGAGATGTCTTTTACAGTATCATTACCAGCACTAAGCACAAAGCTGGCTCTGCCGATATATGCCAGTACTCCTATGTAATAAAATACTCCTGTTGGATTGGACATTAAAGTGACATGTCACAGTAAGCAAAAATGTCCAAACTGGTTCCAGTGTAAGCCAGGCTAAACACATAAGAACACTTATCATCTTTGCTTAATCATAGACGCTCAGTTGATAAAAACCCATGCGACAGTAAGAAATATACAGGCCACTACACCAAAATGTCAATCTAGTGAGGTAATACTACTTATCATGCTTGCTTTATCAAAGATGCTGAGTAATAAATGTTGTGCCATAGTAAGCAATGGCTAGACTGGCTGTACCAAAATATCCTAGCCAGGTAATGACACACCCTTGCTACCCCTAAAAAAATATTTTCTTTATTTTAAATTGAGGCTTCTGGGCTGTGGCCACCAGCATGTGGCTCTTTGTTTCTGGAGTGCCTAGTTTTGTGATAGCTAAAGCCAGTAAGATAGCCCAGCGGGTTGAGCGCTCGTTGCTGCGATGTAGTAAGCAATGGCTAGACTGGCTGTACCAAAATATCCTAGCCAGGTAATGACACACATGAACTTGGCTTTGCCCACACACATATACAGGCAGGTTCCCCTTTTCCCAACCATACATCTCCTCTCACATTCATTCACATTGCATTCACCACACAGGCATGCACCCAGAACACTCACACATACAGGGAAATAGTTAGGGGTCACCAGGGGTCACACCTGTGACCCCTGAGGTCTCCCTTACTACCCCTCTTCTCTCCCTTGCTACCCCTGAAAAATATTTTCTTTATTTTAAATTGAGGCTTCTGGGCTGTGGCCACCAGCATGTGGCTCTTTGTTTCTGGAGTGCCTAGTTTTCTGATAGCTAAAGCCAGTAAGATAGCCCAGCGGGTTGAGCGCTCATTGCTGCGATGTATGTGTGATCTGCAGGTTGCAGGTTCGACTCCTGGCAAGGTCAACTCAGCCTTTCATCCTGCTGAGGCTGACAAATGAGTACCAACACAGGTTGGGTGATATTGTATGTAAATGTGTTCTATATGAAGTGCTTATGCTTAAGCGTAAATGCTGTACAAAACACATTATTATCATTTGGCCTTGGACGTCTGCTTGCATGCACAGTAATTTGGTAATATGGGTCTATAGGCATTGATATTATCGATACATATGGTGATCCATTCTTGTATGAAAGGTATATCACTTCACAGTGATATCATAACCATGTTTTTCGTAGTGTACTTATAAACAATGCTATGTGATGCCACTTCCTGTTTTGTCAAGGGGTGAAAGGTTGTGTTCCATCGCTTCCTATGATGTCACTTCGGGGTGGGGTCAAATGACATCACTTCCTGCGATGTCATCAGAGGTCAAGGGTACTGTGATGTCACTTCCACTACCGCTGGCATTCTGGTGAAATGACGTTCCTGCACACTCACAATCACATTCATGCACATTCACACACCAGTCACTCACACATATACCTTCTCTCACATACACTCACACTGGCACTCACCCATCTACTCAGAACATTTACACACATACCTACTCACTCACCCACCATTCACTCATCCTTAAACCTCTCACCTCCACGTGCATTGCATTCTTCACATTGGAATGCACCCACACACCCAGAACATTCAAACCCACAATTACACATTGCTCATTCACTCACCGGCCCATACACCTTCTCTCACGTCCACTCACAATGCATTCTACACACAGACCCATACCCATCCAGAACATTGAAACACACTATCACATTGAAGAGGGAGTTGGGGTCCTGAGACCACCCCTCTGCACCACTAAATTCATTATGAGACGGAAGGCCAGAAATGCTTTCAGCCACACAGCTTGTTTTGAACGAATCCCAAATGCACCAATTGATTAACAGGTACAGGTACACCGAGAGGTACCCGCTCAGCCAGCCATACAGATCAAATACATTGAAAATCTTTCCCAGTGTGGGGGAAGAGCCCGTGAACATGAACTGAGACACCACAATATAGCAGCGTTAGACATGAAGCATACGTGCTGTCTGCACCGCACCACACAAACACACACTCGAATACATGAAGAACATGAGCGCACAGTTGTATAGATAGAGGACAGCTGCATATACATACTGTCATTTGCTTTTAATATTTTTTCATTAGCTAAATGCAGAAATGCAGAACCGCAAAGCACAAGAGATCCTGAGCAAGCATGCAGATGCTTAACACGAATAATGTATGGCGCTGAAGGGATATATATAAATATGGCAGAACCAAGTGTGACTAACCCATAGATAACGTAGCATACCATGGACAAAGTAGAAACCACATTATAAGATTTAGGAAAATTACAGCATGCCTCAAATGACTGAGCAGGAGACGAACAGAGCTGACTAAGACTGGACAGGGAGCAAGACTTGTAAGACAGGGCCCACAGCCAAGGCCAAGAGATATGAAGACACATTCAAATCCGCAGATGACAAAGGGACCAGCTGCAGAAAAACAGAATAAATCCTCATGATTCGAAGCTGCAGAGCTCGAAAATCATGGTCTCTAAACACATGATGCAGCCAAGCAAGACAATGGATAAATCTCCTGTGGTGGGAAAGAGAAGCAAGTCCCAGCAACCAGATACAGGCTGCAACAAGTGTTGCTACCGTTAGGAGAATATTCTCATGAAGCAAGGTGGTGTACACAAGTTACAATGCAGACATATAATCGTTCACAATACTTTGAAGGGGCACACAGCGAGCTGAGAACTTGTTCGAGCCCCATGCCTGGGGGGATCAGCTCTATCCAATCACAGTCTAGTATTTCTAGGGGTGGATGGCAACGGACAGGAGCCAATGGTAAGCCCACTACTCTGTAACAATGTAATAGATAGTGAATTGGGGATGAAACAGGCCAGCCACCTGACATGCGAGAGCCAGTAGAATAACACTTGTAGGTGACTATATAGGTTATTATACTCGCGATAGCCAATCTCTCACACCAATAGGTTTTTGGAAAAGGACCCAAGTAATGATGGAGTAATGATGTAATTCTATAGTAAAACTGGCCTGCGAGCTCAGAGACGTCTAGAAGTAGTTTGAACTTGCCGTTGACTGAGACCTCCGAGTATAGAGGGAGATGGAGTTGGGCACTACAAGTCCGCAGACTTCCAGCACCGCTCTGGCATACCTGGGAGTTCTCCCCAACACGTTGGTAGCAGAGTTGATGGTTTGCTGCATCAGCCCAGCACAAGGTCGTCTCCCCCGCCACAGAACCTGAAAGGGTGCAGGACCCTTGCATATTTCGAGAAGACGGGGACGCGTACCCGTAGAAAGGCCATCAGGAGCCAGCTTGGAAATGATCCTGCCCGAAGTCAGCGAGGAGTCCAGGCAGACCAGGACGGGGAAGTGGCACTTTCTGGGGGACATGGCAGCGGAGCAGCGCCAGCAGACCACAGAGTGCAAGTATTGACCCAGTCGAACAGCAGTTGTGGGTTTGAGGTAGTGTGGGAGGGTATTGAGTATTGTGAAAGCATTATTTAGTATCATCGAGTATTGTCAAAGTATTGTCTAGCATTGTCAAAGTTAGTAGGGAGAGGAGCAGAGGTAGAGGTCTTTTTTCTATGTTTAGGGTACATTCGAGTTTAGAGGTAAACGGTTCTGGTGAATGACCTAGACTATTGACTCGAAGGCATGGATGACAGAAGTTATGTAAGTAGTGGATTTCGTGTGGGTTGGGCGTTTTAGCTTGGGTCATAGATGACGGTGTCCCCGTAAGGTTTAGAAAAGGAGCTGGCCTTGATTGCGGAAGGTGAGTCAACTGTTTAAGCCTCCTGGAATGAGACGTGTTGCATGTGAGCCGAGGCATAACAGTGTGCGCGTGGGGAAGTGCAGGGGTGACACACCTTTGCAGCACCTGTGTAAAACACTCCCACCCTACAGACAGAAGATTTGTAAATGCATCCTAAAAATGGTTTCAAAGCAGGGAGGGGAAGTTAACTAAACTAAACCATGACCACCTGGCAGAAGTGTCTCCAAAGACGTGCAGCAATCACTACTGACACACATATAGGTGCTTATAAGGGGAACAAGTTGGCATGCCACATGGACATATGTGAATTGTGGTGCATGTTTCAGGATGGCGAGGGGGATGCAGCGATGCGTCAGTAGATGCTGAGCCAGCAGGAGGTACCGGGGTCTACAACCCCGCCTTCCTCTCCCCCGCACATCCCTCCGAGTGTAGTATCAGATGACACGGATGAAAAGCAAGTGATGTACCCATTACAAGAAGTAAAGGCATTATGGACACTGAGAGCAACAGAGGAGTAGTACTCAGGAGGAGGGGTGAAGATGCACAGGACAGCCTACCGATGAAAGACGAGTGAACAGCGAGGTGCAGAAGGGGCCGAAGGAGGGGCTCGAGAGCATAGCCACAAATGAATGGATAGGGGGACAGATATTATTAAAACTAGAAGGGAAGACAGACGGGGAAGCAGAAGGGGCAGCTAAGGCAATGAAAGTTCAGAAGGGGAGCGAGGAAGCATCGGATTGGGCTGAGATAATGGAAGAAACTGACAAAAGGTAGAAGGAAAGAGAGGAGAGGTTAGAAAGAGAGGACCGAGAGAGGAGAAGAGAGGAGAAGCTAGGGAGAGAGAGAATAGGGAGACAAGAGAGAGAAGAAAGGATAGAAAGAGATCACAGAGAAAGGAAGCGAGAGGAACGGGAAAAATGGGACAGAAGGATAAGAGAAGTAGAAGAGATCAAGAAGCCGAGGGAAGTAGCAGAGCAGGAAAAATGCAAGTTGATGGAAAGAGAACAGAGGAAGTTGCAAGTGGATAGACTGACAAGGCAACGCGTGCGCAAGGAGTGGGACGAGCAAGCTATAAGGGAGGTAAAGACACAATGGACAACAGACAGGGGACACAACAGACTTCAGGAGGGCAGACGCGCAAAGCCATACAGCACAACCTCATGGGACAGGAGTGCCACAGAACAAGACAGTGCAGTCTTAGGGGCCAGGGGCGGAGGCAGTAGGTATGACTTGAGGGATATCAACCTTAGCATGAAATCCAACACGGACCTGACAACTATAAGACTGAGCTTCGCAGTTGACCTTTGTAGTAACATGGGCTCAGGATCGGACAACGAAGGACAGAACAGTGGGGCAAGAGGGGGGAGCGTTGTCCACTCCAATCCATGGGGGTGGGTGCAGACAAGCGGGTGACATGGGATCAAGAGACACACACATAGGGGAGTAGGGTGCAGCAGGGATGAGCGGGCACCTCAGTTAGTGGATGACTTATGCATCATCGATGATGTAGCACCCTCTGTATAGAGGCTCAGAGACCTGCCAGGACAAAGGAAAGGAGATACAGCTATAGTATGCTCCAGGGGAAAGCTAATGGGGGAACATGACAACAGTGTCCGGATAACCATACCAGAACCGATAAACGTGTACGCAGGCATTGAAAGTTAGAACAGGCAAGTAAGTCTGACTAGAAGTGCACATGGGGAGGAAGGGTTTACACAAATGCTATGAAAGGTGGGGGATGTGACCTCAGTATATACCATGAAAACACGCAGACAAGGAGAATGTGAGGTGCAGGCTGCCATCGCTGAGTGCGGGTGCTGGGAAGTGGATTTACGAAATGGAGAGGATGACAGCAGGACATAGGCTGGCAGTGGGAGACGTGGAGGGGCTACTAGTGGCGATCCTCGGGGATGCTGCTGATGACATATGGAAGAGGGCGGGGTTCCCCAGAGTGACAACATAAAACACTGTGCACGATGGTTCACCAATTGCAAACTGCAGAGCAGACGTATTGCGAGCACTAAGGACACAATACCCAGACACATCAGAGCAAAAATGTATCAGAAAATGAGGGAAGATGAAGACCCTGTACAGTATATTCAAGAGATTCAAGAGCTTTGGCACCTTGAAACTCGAGAACCCTGGGATAAGACACTACCTATATTCTATCACAATCTATACCAGGGGCTGCCAGAACCCGTTCAGAAACACTTGAGGAAGCTGGTAGGCATGGAACCAAAAGTGTGGCCAGAAATACAGCTCACGATAGTTCACCACTGTAGGCTATGGCAGGAGAAGCTTAAGAAAAAGGCAAAGGATAGGAAGATAGACGAAGTGAAACTAGTGCAGAAAAAACTATCAAAGTATGCAATGGAACAATCAAGCAGTGGCACACTTGGACTCCATGGCAACGGTTCCCGTTGGACAACTGGGAGGAGTAACCATGGTAGGGTACAACTCCCTTACTGGGAATGGGGTGTCCCTATACCCTCAATAGGATAGGCCACAGACAGACTTGATGTGTTCCATCCTGTAGATGACACCCAACCGGGCGGCTGAACCTCACATAGGGGTGGTGATAGGTCACAAAATGTTTCCTTCTTTGTAGATACAGGGTTGACTAGATCCTGCATTCGGGAGGGAGCATTTAAATTGCCAGGCGATGCCATGAATACTCTAGGATTCTCTGGGGCACGGGAAGTGGTTCCTTTCAGAGACAACATCTCTCTTTCCATAGGAGAATACGATTTATCTCAGCCTTTGCTTTACTCTCACAGACACCCGTAAATATACTGGGACAAGACATTATGAGCAGACTAAACATGACAATTTAATTCACAGACAATGGGATAGTGTGCCCCACACCAGCCTATTGTGGAAGGAGGGTACAGAAGGGGGTGCCAGTGGACGAGGAAATGCTCCAGTATGGGACTAACATTGCCATTGCATTACTGCCAGGGATAGCAGGCAAAGTGTGGCTTGTTCCAAACAAATATCTATTGAGACCTGAGATACGATTGGACGAGGAAGAGGGAACGATAGTGCCAATGGAAATTGCGCCCGTGGTTGCAAGAGACGATTGGATAGCAGTACATGGGATGGACGACCGGGGGCGACCCTGGCGAGCAGTGATCACAGTGGCAGAAGGGTGTAGATTGACCACATTGACAGATGAAGAGCTATTCGGGGACAAGAGATCAGAGACAGTGATGGTGTTCTAGATGAGTGTGAGTTACTTGTTGAGGATACACTACAGAGAGGTACCACAGAGAATGGCAATGGTGCTGGAAGCACCACCACCATTATGTGAGGAGGATTTGGCCAAAGTGACTAGCACACCATGGACAACACGTCCCTATGATGTGGGGCTTTTAAAAAGCATAGGGGGAGTAAAGATAAAACTGAAACCAGGAGCAATTTTACCAAGAGCAAACAATATCCACTCATGAAAGTAGCAGATGAGGCTATGTTAGCACTGATAGAGAGAGAGGCATTCTTGTGCCATCAGAGTCCCCATGCAACACAGCGGTGTACCCAGTGAAAAGGGAGAAAGGGGGTTTGTGGCATTTTATCCAGTGTTGAAGGTCTCTCAACCAAGAATAACATTGTGTCCATCATAGAAAAAGGTAATCCTGCATTACTTCTTTTGTTAGATATTTCCTCAGCATTTTATTTGATCAATCACAAACTTCTTGACGAAAGACTTATTACAGTTGGTAGTTGCTCCAAGTCTGCAGCAGAGTGGTTTCCTAGGCCCCAGATCTGCAGCAGTCATAAAGGGGAATTTCTCCTCCTTAATAATTCCACTGTTATGTGGAGTCCCACAGGTTTCATGCCTGTCGCCGCTCTTATTGAATATCCTCTCAAAATTACTATGCAATATGTTACAAACCATGGGTGTCAGGTTTACAAACTATGCTGATGACACTCAGTTGGTGTTCACTTTATCAGGAGACTACGAACAGGATGCACACAGAGTAAGAGAGGTTTTCTCAGCCATACAAGTCTGGATGGCATCAAATTCGTTAGCTCTCAACGATGCCAAAACTGAGCTAATGATAATCGACATTCCACAGAGATTAAAAAATCTAGAAGACAAACATCGAAGTTTTAAAATTAATAACAGCAATATTATGTTCTCCGACCATGTAAAAATGCTTGGTGTTTTTATGGATTCTCACCTTTCTTTCAAAAGGCATGCCTCCTATCTCAATTCTACATGTACCTTCTTCTCCAATCTTCTTTGGCAAATTCACCCTTATCTAACCAAGCCCAACTTGGCCATAATAGCTGGCACTATTGTTAACTCTAAACTCGATGATTGTAACAGTCTGCTAATGGGCACTTCTAAATCGAACATAAGAAAGTTGCAAACTATCCAAAATGGAGCTGTCAGAGTGGTAAATGGCCTAAGCAAACACTCAAAGATCTAGGTCGAGAGGAGGACTCTCCACTGGCTTCCAGTCGGTCAAAGAATCAAATTTAAAAGTGCTGTAATCGTTTTTAAATGCCTATCTGGTACGGCACCTAAATATCTTTAGGATTTAATACAGAAAGCACCTCTCAGGAGAAACCTGCGATCCAACAATAATCAGAATCTACTTCAACCCTGCCAACTCCTAAAAAGAGTTGGCAGTATCAATTTTAGCTTCTGGGCCCCCAAGACCTGGAATTCACTATCTCTGTCTATAAAAAAACTGTGGATATATTTGCACTTTCAAAAAGCAGCTCAAGACTTGTTTGTTTGACGATGACACTGAGTAATCATCCTTCTCTGCGCTTTGGTTTTCTGTTTTTTCTGTCTGCCTGCTCTCTATGTCGTTATGTTCTGTTTGTTCCTGTAAGCGCTCTGAGGACTACGGGCGATTTAGCGCTATACATAAACCAATATAGATAGATAGGTAGATAGATAGATAGATAGATAGATAGATAGATAGATAGATAGATAGATAGATAGATAGATAGATAGATAGATAGGTTGTAGAAGCAGAATTACCATTGCTTGCAAATCCAGCGACAATTCTATGCAGCATTCCAGTGGAAGTGGCCTACGTAAACCAGAAGTGGAAACATACAACACTTCTTCAAGGGTACTGCGAGTCACCCACCATATTTAACAGAGTGATACAGATGGACTAGTGCAACATACAGATGGAGAGTACAGTCCTACAGTATGTAGATGTAATTTTAATTTGCAGCAAGACAGAAGACCAGTGTAGAAAAGACTCAGTACACATGTTGACAGTGCCTGCTGACAAGGGGTGCAAGGTGCACAAAGGCAAGCTACAGTACTGTCAGAAGGAAGTGCTATACATTGGGCAGACAATCCCCCAAAATGGCCAACAGATCACACCAGAAAGGGCAGAGACAATACGCAAGACAGCAAAGCCCACGACAGTGAGAAAAATGCAGCAGTTCTTAGGATTGTGCAACTACTGCACAGCATGGGTTTTTGCCTACATTACATACACAAGGCCTCCGCTGGGCACCCTGAAGGAAGCACAGAAGGGACACAAGACACTGACATGGACCACAGAGATGACTGATGCATTTGACCAGCTGAAGGAGGAAATATGCACAGCCCCAGTGTTGGGGATCCCAGACTACAAATGGAATTTTTCCTGTTCTCACACACTGATGGTCTAGTGATGAAAGCAGTACTGACACAGAAGACAAGCTTGGGGCACAAACCCATAGCTTACTACAGTGGAAAGCTTGACCCAGTCATGCGAGGACATTATCAGTGCGAAAAGGTTTTGACTGCTGCCGCCTTCGGGGTTGAGAAATCAGCAGCAATCACCATGGGGTGCTCTACCACGCTTTAGGCATCAGAGTACAATGTGATAGAATCAAATACATTACTGAAGATAGTGAAGTGTAGAGTGGTTAACCCAACAATTTTCCTAGCGGACATCCTACAAGAAGGTGTCTATGCACACGACTGCGCAGGAAACATACAGGAAATCAGTAATGCTCACTAAGTAAACAAGGACGCTCTTGAGGGGGAGGCATGCTGTACATTGACAGGTCTTCAATGACTCACCATACAGATGGTGACAGACAAATAGGGACTGCAGTGGTGAGGCTGAGAGAAGATGGAACAAGTGAGGTAGTGGCCAGTGCACGATTGCCATCTCATTATTCAACACAAGCAGAGAGTCATTGGCCTTAATACTAGCATTGGAGCACAGCAAAAAGAAGGAAGTGACAGTGCACACTGAGTCCATCCACGTGATGTCAACAGTTTGTTTGTTTGGTTGTTTAGAATTTATTAGGCGCGCCAGACCCAAGGGTATCAGGGCGCAGGCAATAATGAAGTCATACAGCTTAGTACATAAATTACAGATTTACATATGCTACAACAGTAACATAACAAAAGCTAAACTAGTGGTTATTCACAATTGTACATAATATACATAGGGCCTCATTCCGAGTAGGGCACAAAGGGATACTGGGCACCGTTAAGGACATCGGTGCTGGTAATCCCTTTGCGCCCTACTATGAGTTCCCTTAACGGGCCCCTTCCTTAATGCCTGTTTTTACCAGGCTTTAAGGACGGGACCCGTTAAGGGAAATCATAGCCAATAACGGTACTGCAAATTGCGGTACCGTTATTAGCTACTTCCCCCTTCCCATTGAGCCCTATAGGGGCTGAAATGGGAATGGGGAATGGTTTGGTGAATGGGGACTTACCGGTCCCGCCAAGGTCGGACTGGACCGGTATGTCCCCATCTCACCAAACCGGACACGGTACCGGTATGGGAGGCAGTCATGGCGCAAATAGCGCCATGACTAGCTCCATACTCGGAATGAGGCCCATAGAGAGACTCTGTAGTAAGTGATTGCAGGTAGTATTCACACTATACACAGGTAGAATCAGTGGTAATGAAATACAGGTAGTCAGCACATGGACAATACAGGTGGACAGTATAAAATGATTTGCAATTTACATTTATTTACAAGATATCTACGGTCTGCGAACTTTATTTAGACTCATTGGGGGTCATTACGAGGTTGGAGGTAAGGGATTACCGGCACCGGTAAGGGTGCCAATGCCGGTAATCCCTTACCTCTGTATTCCGAGTTCCCTTTGCGGGTCCTTCCTTACCTCCTGCTTTTAGCAGGAGTTAAGTACAGGACCCGCAAAGGTACCTCGGAGGTAATTACGGTACTGTAATTTACAGTGCCGTAATTACCTCCTTCCCCATTCCCACTGAGCCCTATGGGGCAGAAATGGGAATGGGGAAGGGCAAAAGGTGAATGGGGAATTACTGGTCCCTCCAACCCTGGAATGGACCGGTAATTACTCCATTCACCATGCCGGTTTTGGGACGGTTTCGGAGGCAACCATGGAGCTAATTACTCAATTTTTAGCTCCAAACCCGGAATGAGGCGCATTCTCTACAAGCCATGTAATCAGATTTTGGGCCTCATTCCGAGTATGGAGGTAATCATGGTGCTATTTGCGCCATGACTACCTCCAATAGCGGTTCTGAGTCCGCCCAGGTTCAATGGGGACTTACTGGTCTATTCCGACCTTTGCGGGATCGCTAAGTCCCCATTGAAAAAGCCATTCCCCATTCCCATTTGAGCCCCCATAGGGCCCAATGGGAAGGGAAAGGTGCTAATAACGGTACTGTAAATTGCGGTACCGTTATTAGCTCTAAAGTCCCTTAATGGGTCCCGTCCATAACGCCTGGTAAAACCAGGCATTAAGGAAGGGACCCGGTAAGGGAACTCGGAATAGGGCGCAAAGGGATTACCGGCACTGGTGTCCTTACCGGTGCCCGGTATACCTTTGCACCCAACTCGTAATGAGGCCCTTTGTCTGAATTTGGTGAAGGTTTGGTCCCTTCTAAGTGGGGAAGGTAGTGAATTCCACAATTGGGCAGCTTTAACTGGGAAACTAGTACCCCCAATAGTGGAAAGTTTAAAGCGAGGCACCTGTAAGCAGTTGGAGTTCGCTAGTCTCGTAGGTCTAGTGGCTGATTTTCTAGCAGATCGTTCTATTAGATATTGTGGTGCTTTGTTGTTTAGGCATTTGTGGATGAGGGAAGTTGTTTCTCATGTGTCCCTATACACTTATGCTTCCTTCTGATGTCGGATATGTGTTCTTTCCTGGATATGTTTAGTGCAGCTCTAAGGGCGCTGTTTTGGAGTATCTGTAATTTATTGATGATATATTTATTAGCTCCAATATATAATGCGTTGCAGTAGTCTATTTTGAGAGAATAAGGGCTCTGGCTAAGATCATACAGCTGTGCGTTGAGAGGAATTGTTTGCTGGATCTGATTAATTTGCATGTGTATGCTGTTGAAGAGGCAAGGGTGTTAATGTTATAAAGCACAGTCCAGGCAGCTTTAGGTTACTTCTTATTAAGTTTACTTCAGCTTACTTAAGTTACATGTTACAGCATATGGATATCAGGAATAAGACATAAGCAATAAAGAGAGATACCGGCACCCATCACCCAGGGAGGGAGGGCTCAACTGAAACAACAAAGAACACTCACCACAGCATTCTCCCACTCTTACATCAACATTCCACAGGCACTCAGGTGACATCATAAATCACATGACAAACCACATCAGACTAAACAAGCACATCACAACACATCTCCCTCCTTACCAAACACACTTCCAACCAGCACTTCACAACACATCTCCCTCCTTACCAAACATTTTCACAAAACAACACACATCACATCCAAACCAGAGAGCAATGGAAGTTATACATGCAAAACCCACAACTATGCAATTCCAGAACTCCGCCTATCATTCTTAAACACCATCATTAGCAACCTTAATCACCTCCCATCCACCCCTGCCACGGCAGACTCTAGACTCCCACTCTAGACACAAACCAGCCCAGATCCAAGGCTATACCTAACCCACAATACCATAACCAACACAAAACAACTTTGGTCCTCCTGCTCGCCCCTGCTACAGGCAAGCCTTCAGGCTGCCACCCTGAAGCACCACTTGTCATCCCGACGCAATACTTGTCATCCAGGATGACAACAAAATCACCATAGACAGATAAGAGATTAAAAAAAAACTCCACAGCTCACTTACACTAAACCAGCAACATGCATGCCTCAGAAACAAAGATATAAAGATGGACCAAGCCAATCAAACAAACCTAACCATACCAAGCTGTACAGCTCCTAAAACAACTTGGAGATGCTGGCCAGTCAACTCCAAGACCGCCTACATAAACATATGGTTGACTCTACCACTCTTCTCAATGGCTATACAATTCAGTCGCACAATCAAACCCTGACCAGATAACAATAGCCAGGATTAACACAAAACACATAAAGATAAACAAATCACCATGCGACTTTGGTATCATGGTATTAACTGGAGGGCGTCCCCTACCAGCAACACGCTTCATCTGGCTTCTACTAGCTGTCCCTTAGGATAAGAATCAAGTTCTCCAAAGAGCGCACTACCGCCATACAAAAACACTAGACTTCCCACTTCCTTTCACATAAGTGCAACTCTCACCAACCACCTATAAAAATTCCAGACAGGGCGCTACCCTCAGGATTCACCTTACTCACAAATAAAACCTACACAGGCGCTACCTCACCTTAGTTGCATCACAAAATGCAATCTCCATGACCCAAACAGTGATAATATCACTGAAAGGGTGCACAACTAAGTGGTAATATACTAGTGACATGTCTTCACTTCCATACTTCTCAAGTACGTGGATATACATGACATTTCTACATCTTCATTTAACATTTTTTTTTAAACTCTAACATCTTATACCTAGCACATGCAATATTACTTCACATCACGATATGATTGTTACATATGCCTAAAAGTCCATGTTGTTGTGTAACAACTTACTCCTAAAAATCCTCAAAACGTTAAATGGCTCAATCCACATGAATAGGCTTCACCTTGCATCATCATCTTGCACTGCATTCAGCTATGCACAATTTAACTAATCAAAAGTCCAAATACCTGCAAATCCTTGAAATATGTTAAGTCCCTAACATAATTACAGATTTACTCACCACTCACACCGAAATGAGCTCCACAACATACTTCTGTATTTACATATGCATTTTTTTTACATATGAGCAACAGTCCATAGGGCCTGCAAATCCTCAAAACTTGTTAGCACTATACTTCATAACAAATCTCAACGATTACAAAATATGCAAACGTACGAGGCATATTCAAATGAACACAAACACCACTGCGTTCATCTCACGTATGCTTACTCGCCCTAGAATTTACTTCTGACATTGTTGTTGAAGCATAACTTCACATAACGAAAATATCACTTCATACTTAGGCATATGACATACTAACCCACGCATTTCCAAAATGCAGAAATCTCACAGAATAAAATACAGTCATCTTAACACGCATTGCAAGATGATTGGTTCCCAAAACAGGTATGAAATGCATCAATAAATCTGGCGGCTTTAGACTTTCATATACGTAGCACGTAGCTCATCACGTTATAACAACCTATATCAGTCACCTTATACGTTGGCCGCTTCAAACGCCTCACTATTTGAGACGGAGCAGCATCAACTGGGCCCATCCTTAATTCATCATGCTCCTCATCGTCTGCATCTATACAGCTTCAATACGGCTCACAGTTCATAACGAAGCGGCACTTTCTCTTCATTGCCACTACAACATAGCTCGTCATGTGACAGTGCGGTTTACTTCCACGAGGGTTCCATTTCATTGTCTCTTCCGGATTTCCCACGACACGGCTTGACGTTGCGTGGCTTCCGCTAGGTCCTTTGCTCGAGCACGCCAGCTTCTCACATTATGCATTTATCTTCGTAAGAGCTTTGATGCTCCAGAATCTTGGGAAGTCCACCAAGTTCCAAAGGATCGCCGAGTCCCTCTGTCGGCGACTGACGTCATCAGACCTGAACTTGCACCAGAAGGCTCAGGTACTCCTGCGCTGACTCATGGCCCAATGGTTGCTTGCCTAACAGTCGCTTGTCAGCCCTAGCCATTTGCACAGTTGCTTCTCAGAGTCTGTGAATCACTAATCAAGGGACTGATCACACCAAAACACGGCATACTCCATACTATTGATGCGCCACTTATAGGGATCGCTGCTCCCTATGCCATCGCCCAGGTACCGCTGCTCCATCTTCCAACGGCCTAACACGCCTGCACCATCTTCCTACACCCTGGGTCCTCTGCTCCTCAGAGTCTCAGTTTGATCTGAGTTAAAAACTTCACTTGATTAATGCGGCCCCTGGAAGTCTGAATTGCAAACTTCCCCTGATTGTTACGACCACTGGAAGTCCCGTATGGCCCTAGTTCAGCACTGCTATTGTGTAAAGTGCCACTGGCTTTAAAAGCTATGGGGCACTTTTCTCACATGTACCAAATCCAAAACGTCTTATGTCAAAGGATCACCTCCACTTCTGATATCCCAGGATCCAGCACTCCCAGAAACTTATGGGCTGCTAATCCTATGTGTTGTGGTCCATTAAACCTCCTCCCTTATCCGCCCTGGGTGATGGGTTTTCTTACTTGGGGGCGGTGTAGTCTTATTCTCTCCTTCTGATCCTGATGTCCACTGTACCCCCCGCAGCAGTCCTCTTCTGTCTCTGTCTTCTTAGCTTTTCTTGCGCCAGGGCTCTTTCTTTTAGTGATCCCATCCTCGTCGCCAATGTTATAAAGCACAGTCCAGGCAGCTTTAGGTTACTTCTTATTAAGTTTACTTCAGCTTCCTTAAGTTACATGTTACAGGATATGGACATCAGGAATAAGACATAAGCAATAAAGAGAGACACCGGCACCCATCACCCAGGGAGGGAGGGCTCAACTGAAACAACATAGAACATTCACCACAGCATTCTCCCACTCATACATCAACATTCCACAGGCACTCAGGTGACATCATAAATCACATGACAAACCACATCAGACTAACCAAGCACTTCACAACAGTTAACCTGGTTGAAAGTAAAATCCTAGTGTTTTTACTTCCTTGGCAACCTTGATTAAGTTCCCATCGATGATAAAAGATGAGTATTCTAAGCCAAGTCTGGTAAGCAAGGATGTGGAACCTAGGATGAGGAGCTCAGTTTTGTCGTCGTTCAGACAGAGGCTGTGTGTGGCCATCCATGTCTGAATGATGCTGTATATTTTGTTCACCAGAGCGAAATCAGCACTGTGGTCCCCGGTAAGTGGTAAGAGGATCTGTGTATCATCTGCATAATTGGTGTAGGTGATACCCAGATGGTCTAAGTCATCAAACAGGGGTTTAGTGCATATATTATACAGGGTGGGAGAGACGCAGGAGCCCTGTGGCACCCCGCAGGTGATGGGGATAGGGTCTGCTGCTGCAGATGGCGAGAAGACCCTCATAATTCAGTCGCTCTGGAATGATTGTATCCATGTTATTGCTTCCCTTGAGAAGTGGGCCGCTGAGTCCAAGTAACCACATAAAACCTTATGGTCCACAAAGTCGAAATCTGCCGACAGGTCAAGTAGGAGGAGTAATGCAAGTTTACCACCATCTCTGAGTTTATTTATTTGAGCTTTAAGATCGATGAGAGCTGTTTCTGTCCCATGAAGAGGTTGGAAACCGTATTGGCAGGAGCCTATAGGTGGTTGAGTTCTAGGAAGTTCTGGATTTGGCAATAGTACACTCAGTGCTAGCAAGATGGATGAGGAGGGGGTACAGGAGGGCAGATGGTACACTGGTACAACATACACTTCTATTGGGCAGATTGATTGACGTTATTCAGTACCCTATGCAGCTAGCAATAGGTAAGTGCTAGGCACACACATGAGGAGATGACCCTAGCTCAAGGGGAAATGAAGCATCAGACGCAGAAGCAAAATGCGCAGCATACTTTGGGAAGCTGTTAGAAATGGAAACAGCATCAAATGCTTAAGATTATGCCATGAACATGGTATTGAAAGAAGGTTACAATGCATTGCCAGAGACACAGATTATGGAGTTGCAGGCAGCTGCACCCAAGGAAGAGAAGGAATTGTGGAACAAAAGGGGATGTACAGTATCTCCAACAGATGCTTTGACACAGTGCACTATCCAACCCACACGGGAAAATAGGTAATTGGTGCCCGCATTGGAGAAAAATTGTTTTGTCCTAATCGGGTGGAACATGTGGCTGAATTTGTAAGTAATTGCTTGACATTCAAGCAATATACAGCAGGACATAGGTTGAGAGTAGTGAGAGGAGCTATACCTCGGCCATTAGGCCCATTCCAGAATTTGCATGTCGACTACGTTGACATGATCCAAGGTGCCAAGGATACCGCTACATGATAGTGGTTGTGTGTCCATTCTCCAGGTGGATTGAGGCTGGGCCCTGTTCACATCCTGACGCTCTCAGAGTGGCTAAATTTTTGGTCAGAGAAGTGTTCCTAAAATGGGGCTTGTTTGAGGTCCTGTGGTCTGACAATGACCCTCACTTCGCCAATGAGATGTTCAAGCACATCGCAAGGTTGCTGGGCATTCAACATAAATTCTCCTGTGCGTTTCACCTGCAAGCAAATGGGGTGTGTGAATTTAATGCCCCATGTGGTGGTGACAAGACGGCACATGCAACTCCCTCTGGCTCCTCTCACCAGAGCACTTAAGGACTGTGAGAGTCGTGCAGATGTGTTAGGGCAAGAAATGTATGAATACATTTTCTTCCCTCATTGCTAGTGCCTCTTTTATCTCTCACCAGATACAATGACACTGGGTAGGCCCAGAAGGCAGCAGAGAGATACAACTGCAACAACGTACCCAAAGACTCAGACATTAAGAGACAAGTAAATGTGGGGGGCCTAGTGTTATTGCGGAACTTCATCTGGAGGTGGAACGCACCAAGTTTACTGGTCCTCACACTGTAAAGAAGGTGGCAGACTGTGCTGTAAGATTGGCAGGCAAAACGGTCTGGAACAACCTGTCTGACATCAAGCCCTACAAAGCAGCAGCCTCACCTGTCAACGAGTTCAACAGTGACAAGGCGCTTCTTACGTAACAATACTTAAAAATACATTGAGGGGACTCCTGTTCTTTAACGAAATGGTGGAAAATATCATATGTTTACCTTTGTTCATGTATTGAGGTAAAGTAAATTAACATGTTTCAGGTTCAATGGGGTATTGACTCCGGACCCTTGTACATCACTTCGAACAAAATACCCAACAAAAGATTATATGGGTAACAAGTTCAACAGGGCCAACGATCAGCAGCAAGAAGAGCAAACAAACGATTCTGAACTTATACTGCAGCGTGGAGGACATCCAATGGTTACTCTCTCACGGGCAGCAGAGTTAAGGATTGGACTCCTAATAGACTTAGAGTGAGAATACACTGTCTGTTTGTTATTTCATTCTCTACACACTTTCAGCCAGAAAGTCAATGTAATAATTGATGGTTGTTCATGTTGCCCACTGGCTACCACCATGACACTTTCTCAAACCAGTTTGTCCACACTGTGGGAATACCCAGTAGGTTTTGAGCACGATCTCCCGTAGTATGCACCTCACTCATCACCTTTAATTGCAGAATGCATCTCTTGGTAATCTGCAAAATGTTTTGTAAACTGTACCCTACTGTATTATTGTATGACATGTAAATGCATTACCTACCTGTACCTGTACCCCCTGTAACTAAGTTTGCTGCAAGTAACAGCACCTCGATGCCCAAGGGCTGTCTGTGTACTATACAAATGTAAAAAGTAAATACATAAATGAATAAATATATTACCTTGCTTTTGTAGAATATTTGGCCCAAACCTAACCACATCTCGAATACAGAGATCCTTTTATTCTCGCC
Organism: Ambystoma mexicanum; assembly: GCF_040938575.1. Taxonomy (NCBI): domain Eukaryota; kingdom Metazoa; phylum Chordata; class Amphibia; order Caudata; family Ambystomatidae; genus Ambystoma; species Ambystoma mexicanum. The sequence goes on from NC_090930.1 coordinate 658,752,697, forward strand.
ACACTGCGAGACCCAGCAGTAAGGGCAATGTGGGAAGATGTGGTTGACTTTGCAATCAGCGACTACATAGTACACAGAGCTTGAGAAACGACTAAAAATACTAATACGACAATGCATTGCTTCGGTCATTTCAGGCGGGCAACTATATCTTCAGGCTGCACAAGGATCAGCAGCACAGGTAAAGATAAGTGAAACAATAAAGAATGTGATTATCTTGTGTCACCTTATTCCAAGTGGAGTTGTTCCATTTATATTTTGGAAGATTTCATTTGTTGCTAGTGCGGTCACTGTATCCTCTACTAACATTCCCCAACCCCAGCAGGTGGAACGACCATGTCAGGTGGACAGAAGAGCACTGCAGGTATTGTAAGGAGAGGTAAGTGCAGTGTTGACACAGACATGAAAGGGCTAAACATGTATCTCCCTGACACTGCTCAAGTGTCAAATAACATGTGGTACAAGTGACTCCAGAAGTTTGGAGCACCTGAAATACCAGCAGCAAGAGCTCAATGTCTGATGTACCTGCCAATGGTAACAACTCGCGGGAGATTTCAAGGGAATACAGCTACACTGAGATGGAAGTCCCGAGCAGCGTTCCCGTGCGAAGAGAATTACATAAAGATATTAGACATGATGAACAATTATTGCCAGGTAGATGAAGGGATACAATACATAACTGATGGGCCTGAGAAAGGGGAAACAAAGACTATAACACTGAAAGAATTGCCATGTCCATGCACCAGAGTGAAGCAGATAGAAGGAGAGCCTGGATGCTGGGAGAGACCACAGATACTTGTATATGGCCAAGTGTACACAGAGGACGGATGGAAGGGTGGAGTGGTGGGGAGCACAGCGTTGACTCTAGCACAATCACCAGTGTACAATGTACAGGAAGAGAATGACAAGTGCCTGAAGGAATGGAAGCGAAGTGCAAAATGTATCACGTGAGTGGCGAACAAAACTGGACCAATGCCAATAATACCCCTGAAGATGCCAGCAGTATCTTATCAGAAAAACTGGGAAGTTGAGGTGGGTGAAAATGTCGGATGCAGAAGCATAAAGCAGCAATGAAGACAGGCACAGCAGTACTGATTGATCACTACTGTGCCTGCGGATCAAAGGCATACCAGAAGATGCCACCCAAATGGGGAGGCGTTTGCTCGTTGGTACACATCAATATGCCGTCATTGGTCATGCCACGAAAGGATGTGAAGCTTGATGAGCTCCTGAAGATGGACACCAACAAAAGGAAGAAGAGGTCTGTGCACGAGGAAAAGATAAGCAAGAACAAACCAGCTGAATTGAGCAGAGTAAAGAGAGGAGGTAATTACTTCTCTGAAGTCTCAGAAACAGCACAGGATGAAGTGCCAGCAGAACACAGACTATTCAGCAGGACACAAATGTTTTTCGCATCAATAATACCATCTGTACAGACGTATACAAATGCGAATGGCTGCAGATAACCCATTGGGAGCTGATGGTGATGATCAACTCCACAGTGAATGGGTTCAATGCAATAAAAGAAGAGTTCCGAGCAGTAAGGTTTGTGGCACTCCAGAATAGGTATGTTCTGGATCTGCTCACAGCAATGAAAGGAGGAGTTTGCACAAATATTGGGAGTTCCTGTTGCCACATGTCACGTTCAGATCCAACCCTTACTGAGTGCTTCCTTCTCATGCTGCAAGCCCCAGCCCAGCCTTCACCCTGATGGGTGAGGACTGGGCAGGGGACCCCCCCAGACCTAGTCCCCACTACTCCAGTGCCCAAGAGCTTCCATTAAAAAAATATATATATATATATATTTATTTATTTATTTTTGTAATACAGGGGTAAAAAGGAAGACCACCGGGGTAGCAAGAGAGACGACAGGGGCCCCGGCTGTGACCCCCCGGTGACGCCTAAATGAAGTCCCTGGAGGATGCTGTGGGATGGAGAATTAATTAGCTGTGCTATGCGTACAGTCTTTTTCTGTCTGTGGAGTTGTTTCCTCTTCCCCTTGCTTCCTGGTTTCTCCGCTCCAGTAATCTGTTCTAGAGAGCAGTGACTCACAGAGCACCCGCAGTGGCAGATGTTTAGCAGCCGAATGGTCTCATATTGCTGTTTGGGGAATATTTTCTTTTTTAGCAGCGAGCATTTGCATTTAAGTTGCAATTAGCTAGATGACACACTTTCATTTTTACAGTGTAAATACTGAATCTGGCCCTTCATAGGAAAAAATATATTCACTATATGTAGCCTGCCTCTTCTTTGCATTATAACCCCATTAGGAAGTCTGTGTTTCTTATATTAGGCCAAACACTGTCCACCCACCACTTTAGCTGTTTGAAATGTTGAAACTCAAATGCGTTTATATCACATTTTTATGAAGCATTTATGGCCGGATAACTCCACTTTCTGAGCGCTCTTATAGCACCTGTTATTACTACCCTATACAATGGTACTAAGTTTATCACTCTCTGAAGGATGAAGATTGAGTTGGCACTGCCGCGATTCAAATTTGTGACCTGCAGGCAGAAGCGAGCCATAAGCCCATGAGCTATCCATACAACTGTAATTTATCCATGTCGACCTTTGACAATGTTTCAGTGATATGGATTTCCTTTACAAATGCTGAGGATAAATTAATAGTCCGTACGAATCTTTACAATCTCGACCAATCATGGGCAAGCAGGCAGGGACGTCATTTCATCAAAATGCCAGGGGTAGCAGAAGTGACATCACACGACCCTTGCCCCCCTGATGACATCACAGGAAGTGATATCATTTGACCCCACTCTGAAGTGACATCACGGGAAGCGATGGAAGGTGACCTTTTACCCCTAGACAAAACAGGCAGTGATATTGCATAACATTGTTATGATATCACTGTAATATGATATACATTTCATACAAGAATGGATAACCATATGTATTGTTAATATCAGTGTATATAGCCCCATGTTGCCAAATTACTGTAACTACAAGCAGCCGTCCAAGGCCAAATGATAAGGATGTGTTATTATATAGCACTTACTCTTAAGCGCTTTATATAGAACAAATATACATATAAGATCACCCAACCTGTGTTGGTATTCATTTATCAACCTAGGAAAGATGAAAGGCTGAGTTGGCCTTGCTGGGATTCAAACCTGCAACCTACAGATCACACACAAATCGCAGCAGCAGGCGCTCAACCTACTGAGCTATTTTACTGGCTAGAGCTATCTTATCAGCTATAGTAAAATGATCAATTACATGTCTGTTTGTAAGTCAGAAAGCAAATTACACTCTGTAGTGGATACCATTAAAAAGGTACCTGAGAATTAACAGAAAGCCAGTTCATCTGCAGGTCTGGTGCACATTTTGCCACATGTCAAGCCTGTGGATCTACTTTCCAGGCTTCAGAAGGTGACAAAATACATACCATTGGGAGGGTTCATAAGTGTATATTAAAGAATGTATAGTAGCGCTGGGAAAGCAGCACACTCACATGGCATCCCGTATTCTGGGCACTCCTTACCTCTTACATGCAAACAAAAATCCTGAACAGCGTGTCATGGAGATCAGAAAGATAGACACATTACAACAAAGCATTAATTGTGGCACAATGAAATCAAGGGCCACTTTATGTGCTATGGTCAAATATTTCTACACTGTACACAAGCTTTTAGGCACATGGATTTTGTCAAGTGACCGAGGACACTGAGCTGGAATGTCTTGTGATGATCGTAACCGAGACAACGGCAGAAAAAAACATGCTATAACTGCACTTGCGAAAAAAAAAATACATAGTCCGAAATGGATGCTTATTCTACTCTAAATGCTTTTTTGAGGTTTTTGTCTGCATTGTGAATTTGAGGTGTTTAAGAACAGACTAAATCAGTGACTCACCCCCTGGAGTGTGCCTGAAACAAACCTTTAATGAGTCTAGCAATTATTGTATACAATTCCAGAAAGACACATTATTTGTTATTCCTATACTTTTTTATTTAGGGTCACTGCTCAAAGTGTTACACTTGGGGAACCCCCTGTTTTTATTTTTAAGAGGCCTGAACAAGAAAGCCAGCCACTCCAGAAACTAAGAACCACATGGCGTTGGCCACAGTCTAGGAGCATCCTTTTTTTTCAGCGGTAGCAAGGGAGAACTCAGGGGCAAGCAGGGCCTCTATGGAGGATGTGTAATGGTCAACTGCTGGCATATATCGAGCAGTAAAGTACAAACGAAGGGCAGCTCCCATCGGGGCAGATCAGTTGGTGATCTTTTTGCCATTCTTGCACAGACTGCTATGACTTCCAGTCAACAATGTAACGCCCATGAAAGGATTCCCGAACTCCTAAGCAGTGATCCATTGCTTGAAGACTGACTTCATAATGATATAAGGACCACCAGGATCTGTGCTGCAAGCTCGTGCAGAGAGGCCAGCTACGCAGGACTTGCTCTCTCGGAGTTGAAAACAACCCACCACCTAGCAAGGATACAACCCAGGCGTTAAGGGGTTAACGGCGCCGTAAAAGGTGGCAGCGCCGTTAAACCCTTAACGCCTGATTACGAGGTCCCTTTGCGGGTGGCACTTTAACGCCTGCATTTACGGTGCCGTAATTAGCGCCTTCCCCAGTCCCATTGAGCTCTATGGGGCAAAAATGGGAATGGGGAAGGGCCATGGCGGCATGGGGAATTACCGCCCCGCCAACCTCGGAATGGGGCGGTAATTCCCCATTCCCCCATGGCGGACTCGGTAAGTTACCGGCATGGACCATGGTGCTATTAGCACCATGGTCCAACGCCTGGGTCGTAATGAGGGCCCAGATGAGATTTACCCATGTATTCCGCACAGACGTCCTTCTCTGCATGTAGATGTATCTGAAGAATGATGTGAAGGGCACTCACTGTGACCAGAGTGCGAGACATTGAGGCAGTAAAAGCAAGGCCTGTGAACAATCTGCAGAAGCCCACAATTATGTTTCAAATTTGTGCATGTCAGCAACCCTTTTCAGAATGTATGCATAGTGGCAATCCTTCTTCTATTTTCGAGCCTCTCTAGCCGTGATCATTCAGAGAATACAGTCAGTGATGGGTACAGTACAAGGAAGGGCAGGGAAGGCAACGTCCTACTGCCAGACGCCGAAACATAGCCATGCATAAATTGTGTCCACTGCATTTTAAATTGAAATCAGAACTTGTTCATTGAAAATATTTCTCTTCAAGTATGTTCTTCAATGATATTGTTTTTTGTGCTAATTTTAACTTTCGAAAAGAAAGCTTCATAAAATTAAAGCCAACCAAAGATTTAAAACCATGTTTTGTCGAGTTATGTGACGAGTTCACCAGTTTGTCACCAAAGGGCTGAGAATAGGAAACTCTGAATACCGGCTGGAGCCACCTGCTCAATAATGTGTCCCCAAGAAGCGGAAAACATGGGGGAGCCCTCAGGGTATAGCATTCTTTCATCGACAGTTTTAATTTCAAAGGTTTTTTTAACGAGTATTTTTTACTGAAAATAACTCATCGAAATATATAGGGGGATGAGAAGGGGTGGGGGTCGGGAATAGTTAAAACACAATAGGGGAAGGGCGATCGGGGGAAGGACACCTCAAAAATAAAAAATAATCCATTTTCGATTCGTTTTTTCAGTTAAAAAATACTCATTAAAAAAAAACATCGAAATTACAACCGTCCATTAACTGACATAGAACCGCCCCCAGCGCTCCCTCACTCTTGCCTCAGGCAATGGTAAAGGCTCCCACCTTTCAAAACACAGACCAGCAGACAAGAGGACTATATTTTGCATACAATCATTTCTAAGGGTCTACAACGAACTCGGAGGCGCAGTCACGTTTCCCCCGAAACAAACTCAGAGAAAAAACGGTCCCACAAATCAGACTGCTCATTCGATGTATTAAGTTATTGACCTGTGCATAAAAAGAGGCAGTAATGTTAGAGCGGCATTCCATGAAGGCAGCTGTAATACATAGAGAGAAGCAGAGCTGACGAGCTGGGGAGCTTGAACCTGAGTTGGCTAAGCCAAAAGGTCTAACTAGAAAAGGGAAGCAAAAGTGTGAGAGCAAAGTAGGCCACACGTTAGAACAGGCCAGCTGAAGAAGGGTGGCCATGGACAAAAGGCTGCAGAGAGCATAGCTTGAGAGGCTGGCAGAAGAACCACCAACTGCCAGTGCTACCCTGCTTCCTGCGGGAACACCAGCCCAATGAACAAGCTTACATGTTGCTATGAACCCAGGTAGAAGTTTTACAATCCTACCCGGGAGTTCCCAGATAGGGGAGAGAATACCTAGCTAACCCAATCACCCCTGGATCAAGAGGGGCCCAAGACAGGGCCTGCCCAGGTAGCAGTATGCAAGCCACTGTTCTCACAAGGTGATGGCGAGAGAAGGTTGGCCTGAAAAAATGACCATGGCAAAGATCAAGACAAGAGGGATCTATGTGAGGACTGCGACCCCCATAATTGTGATGGCCGAAAATGCTGACTTTTTTTGTAAACCCCCTTTACAGCACAAACATATGTGTGGGGAGACCCCGCAGCCTGCTCCCATATTACTATTACATCATATACTCCCCCACATATACATGTGGTGTAAGGGGGTCTAAAAAAAGGTCGGAATTTCGGCCATTGCAATTATGAGGGTGACATTTTGGGCCATTACCAGACAAGAGCAATGACCGTTACAAAGACTGTGGCATCAGAAAAGACAAAGGCTTAGACTCGGGATTGGAAACAGGACATTAGGTCTGTATATAACATGGGCAGTCCGGCATTGGAAGGTTCCCCCCCCCCCCTTCGTTTTCCCCTTAGCTTACTAACGCCTTGCTTTTCCATGCCTGATGCTCACAAATTTAGCCCAGGCATATTTGTGGAAAAAACAAGCACGCAAATTATATTAATTCGAAGTCAACATAGACGATCGTCAGGACATATGCTTCAAATGTCTTTCTTTCCGCCACACCCTCACTTGGTATTCCTTCAGCTTGGTTCATCAGGGCACATTATTGTCCATAATCCAGGTCTCGCTTCCCCAACCTTCCTGAGGTTCCCGCTCGGGTTGAATCGTGTGTCTCTGGGATTGGGGCTGTGGTGAACACGATTATTTTGGTCAGCCGCGGCTGGAAGCTGAAAACGGGGGGTGCAACTCTTTATAGACCGTGCCCCCTCCCCCCCCCCACCACCACCTGCCTTGTTAGGCTATACAAGGGACTGATTGTTCATAATAATTTCTTCTGCAAACAGGCTTCTGCTCTGCCCGATCGTCTGTGTGACCGCCATCTGCGACAAGACATTATGGAACAAATGTAGCATACCTGCAAAGTCAGCGAATGATGGGTGGGAAATGCTTCAATGCCGCTTGAAGGGAAATAGGAAAAGAGGGTGGAAAACGCCTGGAGCTGGTATTTAAGGCTGCCTGACCTCGGTCTCTGATGTCACCCGTCAGGTGCAAAATATCATTACCCTGCTATTCCCATGGTTCCCCTTCTCTCTGCCCCCCCTCCTGTGTGGTCAGTCTCCCTCCGGGACACTTCACTGTGACCTTTTCTGAGAGCCCTTTGTTCCCAGAGAAAGAGGGTGGGGGGCCTTAGCCCTCTGGCATGTTATGGCATGGTGCCCAAACACCCCCCCTTCTGTGTGGCTATGCTTTTTCTCATTTCTCTAACATGGGCAGTCCAGCACTGGATGGGGCCCCCTTCCGTGTTCCTGTTACCTTACTCGCCTCATGCTTTTCCGTGCCTGATGCACACAAACTTAGCCCAGTCATATTTGTGGAAAAAAAACAAGGCTGCAAGTTATATTAATTATTTACACATAAGTCGACATAGATGATCGGCAGGGCATATGTTACGTTATGTTGACCTATATTGCGTACCTCTACCACCGCCGGGGCTGTCTCTAGGCGCTCACGTGGCTCTGTAAGAAAGAGGGCAGGGGTGGGTTAGTGAGGATAGAATGACAGGATAGGTCCAGAACCAGGAGAAACTGGCGTCTGTGTGTGTTGGCTGGCAGAGGAGTTGATTGCGTGCACTGGCTTGTTGTATCCGCAAGGGTGAGGCCCAATGCCTGGGTTGTTTGTTGTATGCAAGTGTTTGTTATGTTGGATGTGTGTTTGTGTATTTCATGTGTAATTTGATAGAGGGCACTGGCTTGTTGTATCCATAAGGGGAAGGTCCAGTGTCTGGATTATTGGTTGTATTTGGGTGTTTGTTATGTTGGTGCGTACTTCAAGTTTAGTTTGGCTGGTAGTTATGGCTGTTTGCACTGGCTTGTTGTATCTGTAGGGGTAAGGTCCAGTGCCTGGGATTGTTTGTTGTATGCAAATGTTGGTCATGTTGGTGTGTGTTTGTGTGTAGTTTGGCTAGCCCATAGTGCGTTGAAAGGGAGCAGTTTGGTTAGTATATTGGCTACTCTCAAAGTTCTTTCAAGTGTGTTCGCAGAGCTCATCTCGCTGCAACTCATTGGTACCCTCCGATTTTCAAGTGCAATGCACTGCCCGCCCCAACCACCCCTGCGAGCTTAACACACTAGCTACTCTCACAAATTCCTCTAAATGTAAAAACATTGGGTAATCCCACTAGGCCCTCTCTGCGCAGCAAGAAGTACCAGACACAAAGTGTGCTTCTGGGTGCAGCAAGATTAAACGGCTAAAGTGATGCATGGCTAATCTTCACAAATCCATCTGAATGTGAGGCAAGGCTAATCCTCACAATTCTGTCTGAATGAGACGCATGGCTTATCTTCACAAATCTATTTAAATGTGACGTATTGGCTAATCTTCACAAATCTATCCAAATATGCAAACCAATGCTTCAAGTTTCTTTCTTTTCTGCTACCCATTCATTTGGTATTCCTTCAGCTTTAGTTCATCAATGCACATTATTGTCCATAATTCAGATCTCGCTCCCCCAACCTTACTGAGCATTCCTACTCGGGGTGAGTCATGGGTCCCTGGTATTGGACTGTGGGGAGCACCAGTATTTTGTTCATTGCACCTGTCAAGGCTGGAATCTGAAAACAGCGAGTGCACCTCTTTACAGACCTTTCCGCACCTGCCGTGTCAGGCTATGCAAGGGGCTGATTGCCATGGTAATTTCCTTTGAAAAGAGGCTTCTGCTCGATCGTTTGCCCGCCACGGCAAGGAGGGGTTATCACCCCTTTGCCGCCCCCATCATAGGTCTGCCAATTTCATTCGCTGTTGCCGGAACCACTGCATCTCTGATTTGTGGATTTTTCAGCTTCCTCTCCTCGGTTTGACATTGGCTCTTACTGCTGTCTTGGTTACATACGAATGACCGATTGATTACCCATGCCACCTTCTTGACCTGCGCCGTGGCGTCTGTCTGTCAGGGAGGGAATTCAGAATCTATTCGTTGCCCCCATGATATCTCTGGCCTCCCTCTTGTAGCTGTCTGACCTCCATGGTCCGATCCCCTGTATCCCCTGCACTCTTTCCCCTGCCCCGGCAGCTGTTGTAGCCCAATCGTAACCAAGTGAGTTCCATAATTAGCTGTCTTTTTACAGCTTAACCAAAACAATTTTCATGACCACACAGAAATGAAATACTGTCAATGTCAAACCATTCTGGTGAGCCAAGAGATTTCTGGGCCCACTCGGCCAGTAACTCAGAAAACGATTTACTAGACACACGTGAGACAGCGTCCTTCATCAGCGATGCACTGCAAGAGCACCCATTGCCCTCTTCCCTCTTGATCTGTTTTCGACCTTATGACCATTACCTTCACATCTCGCAAACCTAGTACCGTAGCTGTCCACAACAGCCCCCCCTCCTGCCATCAGCATTCTTGCTGGCCGTGACCAGTTCACTCACTCTGAAAGTACCAAAGAAAGCAAGCGAGAAAGCTGCCTTGAAAAGCCATCCTTTATATTGCTCTGTGCAAACCCCTGGTAACTCTCCCATCATCTCCACCAATTCAGAAAACATAATTGGCTGCCTGTGGTCTGACTGTCCTCCTATCATGGCTGCTTTTACTGCATTACCTTTGGTGGGAGCCCTACCCTCACTCACTTTGATGAAGCATGCTACCGCTGCTAAGCACAATGCTGCCCAGGCCTTTGATTTGTTGGCCATGTAGGCCCTCTGAATACACCTCTTGAAATCATTCTCCCCTATGTTGCCTGCCGAACTGGACCAAGCTACGAAATTGTCGTATTGTGCCCTGTAACGTCTTAACGTACCTGGTGCCAGAGAGTTCTTCAGGGGAGGTTGGTACTGAAATCCAGCATGAAAAATCATGGTATAAGTTGTTGGCGAGGCCAAAGGAGAAGAAGCCAGAGTTGGGCATGTTTCAAAGCGTTACAAGACACAGTGTTCTGGTGAACGGCTAATGTGAGGGGTACCTCGGGAGCGGTTGAACCCAGGCAGCAATATGTAACCCACTGAAGAGACAAGTGTTGGGTATGCCAACAGTTTGGGCTTCACTGTAGTCATGGGAAAGGCACTTGCAAGACAGCTATAGTGGTATTAACAATCCATTGATGGTAGCAGGTGTAAAAGGGCGCGAGTACCTGGACATCTAATAGCAGTGCCTGGCAAATGCCTAATACCCATACACAAGCCAAAGACTAAAACAAATGTGTGTGTGTGGTGGGGGTAGGGAGGTTTCATCTTTCAATCTTTCAGACCGGTCTCCGAGATACATGTAACATAAAATCAGCAATTTTCACGACTGAACAAGCATAAATAAAGGCAGTTTTTAAAGTCTGAATGTTCCGATAAGTATAAACTGTTTAGCTGAAAATATTTTAGGTCATAGTGCAAAATTTGATTTTTTAAACATATTTAATACAGTTTTGAGGCATCCTAGAGCTGAGACATGACTCATATTGTTGTCCAATTGAAGAAGGAAATCCCTGGAAAAGCATGTATTTGATACAGTACCCAATGTCTCTTCCCAACATTGTCTACAACAGTCACCAAAGTAACACTTTCCTTATGATCATGGACATGATTGCTAAAGAAGTGGGCTAGTGCGGTCAGCTGCATTCTGGGTAAACAGTCCGTATTTTGTCCCGCAGCTGACCGTGACCGAATAGACCCAAACTGGAGCCTTTAAGGTGATGCTAGGCACCTGAGTGATCTAATCAACAGGCGTTGAAAGGAAAGCGAGGACGCATGGTCCCAGGAAGCAGGGCTCAGATACAAAAAGGAGAGTCTAGTTCAAGAACATTCCTAGCCCCCAAGCTCTACGTCTGGCGGGATAATTCAAATAGCTAAAACTGCAATACAAACATACTTTTACTAAGAAGACTGAAATACACTTTTCCTAAAATGTTTTTTAATGTAGTACCAGTCGAACTGTGTATATGTTCTCTGGATCCACACGTGAATTGAACAAAAGGGTCTGTGAAGATCACAATGGCTCAGTAAGTATCACAGCGAGAGCTCATTAAGGTTACCCTGAAGGACGTTTGAATAACCAGAACATATTGCACAGAAACATGTTGAGTTAAGGCAGTGTTACCCCAAATATAGAAACTTAAAAATGTTTAAGTGGTCTATCACAGAGCGTGCGCAAGTTCAGGCTACTTGTTGGCACTTTTGTATTAAGTGGGGCACGTGGCGGTAAAATGACACTGGGACTCATTACGACTGTGCCGGTCTGGAAACACCAGTGTCGGTAAGCCTACCGGCACTTGTGTCTCCGGACTGGCACAGTACAACTCTGTAGGCGGGTGCCGTTCTGCCCACCAGGACTGACCCTGGCAGGGGGAATGACACCCACCTGCAGAGTTTCACGGATGCAGCGGCACTGTTATTAACGGTGCCGTTGCTTCCGTGGTCCCCATTTCCATGGAGTCCTATCAGACTCCATGGGAATGGGGACTTAAAAAATGACTGGTGCTTGATTTCCCCGGCCGCCGGGGTCGGAATACCCCAGTGTTACTGGGAAGTCAGGCGCCAGTAATTCATTACGGGTCCGGAGGCAACCTGCCGGTTTTACCAGTAGGGTTACCGCCAGACCCGTAATGAAGCCCACTGTAACACACTGCAACCACACATCGTCATTTAGTGACAACATGGGTGAATAGCATTTGCTGACTGAGTTTTGAGAAATATCATTGATGATGATAATTGATTTGTTTTTAACAATGTTTTTACAATTGTAATCTATGTTAGTTGTATTATTTGTTAATTATAATGTATGCATTCAGTCTATCACTTGTATTGATCAAGACAAAAACATTTCAACAACATGAAACAATATAAAACACTATGAATATAATGCTAATATGATCGTTGTCATGGTTTAATTGCATTGTGGTGACACTTGCCGAAAAAGGTGAAATTAATGTTCTAGTGAATTTCAAGTACCCCCTGTTTGAGGGGGTTAGAATTGGGTACTTATCCTGATCAAATGATTATAGGGTTGGATTTGGCCATGCTTTTGGACGACTGAAAAGATAATTTTAATAGAGAAAGCAGTTTTAACAAAGGAAGATGGGCAGTCCTACAAAGGTTAAACAGGTCCTGAGCTTCTTACACATTTTAGTGGGATGGAGGATTCTAAATGGATAATGAAATGGACATTAAACAACACATATCTCTCCCATCAGGGATTAATACATTTAGTGGCCAGGCAAATAAAAAGAAATGTTAGCAAAAACATTGACACAGGTAGGCTATGTTTAGATGAGAAGCTTACAAGTCAAATATTGGAGTTACTTTTTGACATATTGGATGGGCATGAGGTGGGAACAGAGACAGAAGATAATGTTGTCATTAAACAACATTTCTATAGTAGATAGTAGTTAGATATAAGTATGTAAGGAAATGTAAAAGAATGAAGGAAGAACTCTGATAACTTTACATAGACGAAGCGTTGATGAATTGTAAGACCATTTTGCAAAAAACATGTGAACAAAAATAATAACATGGAGAAAAACTACAGGTATTTCTGCCAAAGAGAAAGGTCCACATGAAAAGTCCAAAAGCCTTTTCGATGAAGGTATAGATGTATGCATAATTAATTATTTTATAATGCGCGTAATACCGAAGAGGTTTCTAAGCGTGGATCGGGATTCCAGCCTGTGTTGCTCTGCATTGTCTTGCTTCCAAGACGAGCGCGTTTCCACTGAGCTATACTACCCTAGATGCGTTAGTGTCGGATGAAGAGGGAGTTAGAAATATATTTGCTCTCTAGGGAAGAAATCCTCGATGGCAAGAAAAATGGAACAGAAGAAAGAAGAGTTAATACACCTCACTTCACAGGGGGCACTTAATAATGCTCGTCACAGCTGACAGTCTCAACAGGTAACTCAAAGACTCTGTATTAAAGAAACAGAAATTATTCGGGATTACGTTTACCTGGGAACACACAGTGGGAAATCAAGTAAAATAAACGAAGCTCGTTTTCTCCAGAGGACTGTAGTCCCCTGTCTTTCCCTCCCTCGCTTTAACTCAGCCACCTGGCGGGTCAAAGGTCACTCTCAGGATTTTAGGGTTTAAGTGCCCCAGCACTTCTTTATTGGTGCTTGAAATTGAATGCGTGTCTTTCATAGAGGTTTTCAGGATGTCAATCTTCTCATAAAGTATAACTAGCAGCATCACCCCTGGTGTCCTGGTTCATCTGAATGTGAGCCGGGCATCGAACTCTTTTCAATCTCAGCAAAGGTTGCATAGGGCCTGAACCAAGGTGGCACGTTATCAGGCGTAACCCCCTATGTGCTGGTCACAGACCCTGCCATAAACTCTCCAGGCACATGGGCTCCAACCACTTCTCTAGATGACCACTCTATGGGCCTGATTATTCTCCAATGTTTTCTTTATTAAGGATTTTGGTACAAAACAATAAACAACATTGTGAGACATATAGTCACTCATCATTGACAAAACAAAAGCAATAACATTTGCATTTCCCATATCCCCCTCACAAAACAACATAGTATAATTCCCTCCCCATCCTCTCCGCTCTTCCTCCCCTCCCTCTCTGGTACTGTTTGCCCCTTCTCTAACCTCCTCTTTGAACCGTCGGCTTCCAATGACTTATGAAAAACAAACCATTGGTGCCACCTCTCTCGCGCCCTCTTTTATCTGCTTCATTAACAATTCTGGCCCCACTCGTGCGTACTTCTGCAGTGGACTCAAAAGCTCCCCCTTTTTTTACTCTATCCTGTCATCCTCTACACACTGTGCCTTCGTACTCAGGATTTATCAGTCAATCCTCCCCACTCTGCTTCCAGAAGACTTGCCTGCCCATGCAGTCCTGCTGTTATTCGCTCCCTCACATATAGATTAATTGCAACATTAACCCATTCCTTTTTATCTTGAGTGTCGACACATTTCCGGTTTGTGGCCAAGCAGGCTCTTGCTTATAGTAGTAGGCCAGAGGACATCTTAGGCAGTCTGACATGGTCTCCCTCTTGTCCCTCGAGGCCAAATAGAACTGTCAGGGGGGGATTTGACTCAGTGAATCCCATCCACCTCAAGACTTAATCCCAGACAAACTGCACTTTTGGGCACCCCCACCACATATGCCAATATTCGTCCCTTATTCCACATTCCTGCCAACAAAATGGGCCGACATTCTGATACATTTTGAAGAGTCTGGCCGTGTCATATTGTCACCTGTGTAGAAGCTTGATGGCATGCAGTTTATATTGACTTGAGATTGATGTCTGTGTGGCACCCCTACAGTGTTTCCCCCATAAGGCGGGATCTATTCCCTCTTCAAAGTCTCGTTCCCACTGCCCTTTCAATTTTCTATGCACCCACTCCCACTTTCCACGAGTGCCCCGTACATCGCTCAAATAAGGCCCTTCATTTTCGTCCTGGTGTCCAGTAGTTTTTCGAAGTGAGTGAGGTCTCGCTCTATCTGTTCATTCCAACCTCTATTGGTCTGTGCCCCCTTGAATTGTAGGTAAATGAAGACTAAAAGTTTACCTATGCCTAGCACCTCTTCCAGTTTATCTCCCCTCCACAGCTGACCAATCCTCTCCAACCCTGCTTCAAACAATTTCTGGAATCTTTCCGGGTTCTGGACTGCGGCCCTGACTCCTGAAACCCAAAGATATACCAGTGAAGATGGCCATGTCGTAACTCCCATCATTTCTGCTCTTTTTCTCCAAATATCCCAAATGCTCCCCACTAGAGGGTGTACCCGAATTCTACAGGGGAGCCTCTCTCTTGGTACCCATAGTCATTCCCCAAAAGTGGCTGGATGCAGGTGTAGGTTTTCTAGTGCAATCCATTGAAGATCCCCCTGGGCGTTGAGTTGGGTGGCCTTATAATGGCGTTTCACAACTGGCCGGCATACCCCTACTTTTTCCTTGGGAAATACCAAGACATCCAATGCTATATTGTCCTTCTTTCCCTGCCAAAGAAATCTCAATAGGGAGCTGTTCGTCTCCTGAAAGAATTAATCTGGAATATGAATGGGGAGCATCTGAAACAGGAGTCTTGGGAGGATGACCATTTTTAGGGCATTAAGTTGCCCCAACCAGTATAATGTTAATTTACCCCAATTCTCCAGGTCCACTTTGAGCCTGGACATCAGAGGGGGGAATTAGCCAAGAAGAGTTTCCCCATTCCCTAGTTGATACCCAGGTATCTTAACTTTCCCAAGCTGATCTGCATACCCAGAGGTGCGAACCTACCTGTTTCTCTGTCTCTTTCTTTGTTCAGAGGGAAAAGGACTAATTTAGATGTATTGATATTAAAGCAGGACAGGGAGCCATATTGCTCAATCAGCTGGACCACCACTGGTATGGATGTCAAGGGGTTCACTATGTGCAGTAACATATTGTCTGCATATAGTGCAACTTTATATTCCACCCTTCCTGCACAGAATCCCTCTACTTCAGTCTCCTCTATAATCTTCTGAGCGAGGGGCTCTAATGAGAGCGCAAACAACATGGGGGAAAGAGGGCAACCCTGTCTGGTTCCTCTACCCGACCCAAACCAATAGGAGTGTCCCTCATTCACTGCTACACACGCCCTGGGGGATGTGTACACAACCATGATCCTGTGAAGAAAAACTTCCCATATACCGTATTTGACGAGCACTGCTTTGAGAAACTCACACTCCACTCTATCAAAAGCCTTTTCGCCATCTACCAAGAGAAGGGAGGGATCCCCATTTACCCCCCAGGCTTCATGCATCAGGTGTGGTGTTTTTCTCATTGTGTCCGCACCCTGTCGACCCCTGATGAAACCCAATTGGTCCGGATGGATTAAACGTGGCATGTGTTCCTCCAACCTAGCCGCCAGTACCCGGGTGTATATATTGGCACCTATGTTTAGAAGGGAGATACAGCGGTATGCTCTGTATTTCTTGGGGTCCCTCCCCTCCTTGATGATTATCACTGTGATGAGAGGCCTTGAGAAAGACTCTGGGGCTTTACCCGTTTTCATTACATCGTTGAACTATTCCATCATTAATGGCAACAATACATTGAGGGAGGATTTGTAAAAGCTCACAGTGAACCTGTCCTCCCCGGTGCTCTCCCCAGCTGCAGTCTACCCGCTGCCTTCCTAATTTCTTCTGCTGTTATGGGGTCTTCCAGTATAGTGGACTCTTCATCACCGGGCTCTTCTTTCTTGCATTCTCCAAAATCGTGTGCTTGTCTGGGTAGTTATGGAATCATGCTAGGTCAAACCTAGGACCCCTGCTGAGCCACCAGCTCTGTGAATCCTCTCTATTTTGGTTTCATCAATGGTGTGATCCTCAAAAATGAGTTTCGTACTTCATAGAGGGTTCTCCTAAGATCCGACTCTGTCTCCCCCTCCTTATCAGGGATCCCAAAAAGTCTTTTTGCCTTTCTCGATTCTTAATGTCATCCATTTTCAATGTGATCTCACCCTCTCTCCTTTCCATTTCTGACATTCTGACATCCATTTGGATCTCAAGGGCATCCCGGGAGGATTCCAGTCTGTCTTCCATTTTATCAATCCTCTGAGTGATTTTGTCGACACTTCACCCAATGTCAGCTCTCATATTTCTGATCTCCTCCATTAGTGCTGCAACATCTCTTTTCATCGCCATGGACTCATCCCCTCTAGCAGACATGGTGGCCCAGCGTCCGGTCTCTTCCAAGCTCTCCCTCAAGGTGCACTCGAAGCTAGCTAGCTTGGATCTCATGTCTATGTGGCTCCAATCAATAACACGCATGCTGAACCGTATTATGGGGTGCTTCTGCCATGGACTGGCCTACTTTCCACTGTGATTCATGTAAGGCCTCTTGTGCCCATACCATTTGGCCCCTGGCCCCTCGTGCACACCAAGGGGCTGACACCCAGCCGGCGGAAGTGTTCAGGTTGAATGGCTATTAGTGGGGGCAGAGAACTCCTCAATTCCAGGTCGCTATGCTCCTATCCGCATCAGTTGCCCCCAAACTCTCTTCACTGTGGGCACTCAGCCCCAAGTCCTCCAAGAAACCTTGGCGGGTGTGACTCTCCATTCCTCGCAGGGATACAAGCACCTGTGTGTTAGATGAATGGTGTACAGTGGCAGTGGCAGGGAGGCGGGCACACACCACTAGGCAGGGAGCCCACACCTCCCACACACACCCACCTTCTGGGCATCCCCTCTGCCCCTCCAGGGGGCCCCCAATCGCCACAGTGTTCCATGTGGGTCCTCTCCCTTCGGGCGTCCACTCAGCCCTCCTCTACATTTCCGATGTGGCCCTTGGCTGACACCTCACCCCAGCGGTGCTATCGTTCTGGGGCATCTGTCCGCGGAGGCACCTTCTGGCCCCACTGCCTTTCAGCCCTCCACTTAGGCCTCCAGTCTGGCTGTGTTACTATGGCCCCTTGAGTCCCAGCTAGTCCCTGTGATCCGGACTCAGCACACCGCAATTCCTCAGGCACACAACTCCTCAGGGGATCCTGGGCTCCAAACAGGACCGGGGGGCCCCCATGTGTTGGGTCGGGTCCCCTCCCATGCTGCTGCTCTCCCCCAAAGCCTCCACCATGTCCGCCATGCAGGGCGGGCACACAGCCCTAGCGGATGCCAAGGGGCCACAAACCCCAGTTATGGGCCTACGTCCATGGCCTCTGCACTCATGCAGCCTCTGGGGACGTGTTCTATGCCTTGTTTCCAGGAGGGGCTATGGCGCCGCTCCCCGTTGTCCAATGTACCAGTTTCCACTCACCCACTCTCGCAGGATGCTCGTTCCTAGCACTTCTCTCTGTGTCCGTTAGCTCTCGGAGGAGGGGGGAGAGAAACCGGGGAGGGGGGGGGGGCTGTCCAACAGGGACCCTCACGCCACCACAGGACTCCCTCAGCGCGCACTCCACCTGTCCCGGGGGGCCTCCGCTGTTCCACCCTCAGCAGCCCTCTGTCATGGGAGGGACGGCATTGGAGCAGGGGCACCGTGTCCTGGGAGGCCATTGAAAAGATTTTTGTAAATCAGGCCCACTGTCTTAGACATCTCTTCCTCCTTATCTCTTTTTTCCTCTCCTGTTTGAGGAGAAAGTAGCATATGGAAATGCCCTTTTCACAGAGAGGGTTTTAGAATGTATGGAATCTTCTTCCAGTGGGAGCTACTGCAGACTGCTGGTGCAAAAAGGATATAAAATGGAAGGAATCAGACACAAGGGAGTAATCAAAGAAGTTCAAAAACCAAGAGAGAGATGGAGCATAACAAGATACTACAATGTTAAACAGGCAAAGAAATAGAAATGGTCTCGGGAGGATAGCTCAGGGGCAACGTGCTCGCCTTAGAAGCAAGAAGGAGCAACACAGGTTCGATCCCCGGGTCCACGCTTAGAAAGCTCTGGGTATTTTGGGCATTATAAGTAACCTATCATAGACAGATTACATTGATAAGTGGGTTGGGTACTGGATGACTGATGCAGGCAATGCATTTGGCTTGACAATTGCCATGTATAACGCAAAAAATAGATGTAAAACAGTATTGGTTGAATTAGCCTTCGTTTTGAGATGGGTTGGGAGTGGGACTCAAGTGCAAAACTCCTACAGGTGGGTGGATCTCTTTGTTCTTTGGCTTCTTGGCTTTCTTTTCCTGTACGAATTGGCTCGAATAAGAAGAGCTTCAGTTGCGGAGACGAGGTGGCGGCCGAGGCCAGAGCGCTGATGTTGACAGATCAGGGCAGTACTCAATACTCATCTACAAGGACTGCTGCCTAAGCCTGTGATTTGGGACCTTTGCAATTTCCTCAAGTGGTATTAAATGCCAGCACTTGCAATTAGCATCTCCATCACTCTTAATATCGCGCTCCCCGCCCCCCCCCTCCTTATTCACAGACGCAGAAGAGATCTCACTCACGGCCGCACGTGTTCTTTTCGACTAGACGGGAATTAATTAGCGATGGGTGTGGGATTGCACCGATTGCTCTGAAGAATATTGATTAAGAATGATTACGGCTGTCTAAGTCTGCCAGGTGGTCATTTTGTACTGAGGGGTACGCTTCATTAAGCAGGTGGGAGCCGTTTCAGGAACACCGACACTTTAATTGGCAATTACTTTATAATGTCTCCAGCGGCTTCACAAGCAGCGTGCATAGTAAGGGCGTGGCGTGCGGCTGCGCAAGGGATACCTATCGCGGTGCAGCGTGCCACCTTAATAACTTTAATCGCCTGATTTAAATCGGAGGCGATTAAAGGAGAGGAGACGGAAGGGGGTTACATGAGCGTGTGCCGCACTGTTTCAGAATCTGATATGGTAACTCATAACGATTCCCATCTCCAGCCGTCCGTCTGGGACCGTGCACTCTGATCCTCGGGTCTACCCAAGCTGGGCCCTACTGCGCACGACCGCTTTGTGTCTGCCACGTCTGGGTCTGACACCTGGGCTAATTAACGGCACGCGCTACGGCTGTGTGCTTTCTAGCTCCTCAGCTCCACGTAGCCTGTTCTTGGGCTCGTTCACATCCAGCGCTGCCCTTCCATCTTGGCCCTACTTGGCGCTCTCCTCTGGGGCATCAGAATACACTAATGGGAGTACGGAAAGAGCTGCTGCTGTCATGCTTTTAGTGGACCACAGTCCAAATAGCAACTAAACCAGTGGCTGATTTAAGGCAAATGGCCCGTGGGTAAAAACGACAGAGGGCCCCAAGTGGGTGGGTCATGGAGGCGGAGTATAGAGTGGGCGGAGTTGCACAAAGATGAACTTTAGGGATACATGATTCATTTTTTTAAGTTGTGTTTTTTTACAGTTTTTTTTAGCAGGGACACCCCCCCCCCCAGTCTCCCTCTGACGGTGGTTTCAACCTTGTCAGCAGGCGTGGCTATCAAACGCGTGGACCCGTTTGTCTTACATTGCACTCATTATGCAGAATGAAGTGAAATTCACTTTCACGATTAACCTCCCTGTTTTTTTTTCTAGCATTCATGTAAAATGCTTTTGAAATCTCTCCATTCAAAGTTTGCAAAGGCTAACTTTTAGCGCAAACACATCACAATTCTAAGCACACTGCCTGCTGCTCTTTACCATTTCACTTCAAAATGTACTTCACGTCTTTGTGCGGCGCCAAGGGGAGGTCTGGCATGTAGGAAACCTCAAATTTATTGGTGCCTCGTGAAAAATAAGTTTGTATTTTACGGCTCAAATGCATTTATCAGGGAAAAACACTGAGACAAATCCGAATAGGTGTGACTTTACATGGCCAGAGTATTGCTATGCACGGTAAAAAGCAAACGTACTAATTATTTCCATCAAACTTCCAGTTTTGGATTGAAGTACATCTACTGAATGTGGTGTCTGCGACGTGTGTCAGTCAGAGAGAGACTGGGAAGGGAAGGGGTGGCTCAGGGCACAGGGGCCTGCTCACCATTTGTCTGCCTGGTGACTGTTAAATCTGCCTCTGAACTACTGAATTAAACATGAGCCATTCAGGTGCATGCAGAAAACTAGGCACTTTACTATGCAGATCAACCTCTACCATTTGATTCTGTTCGGTCTTCGGTCGCCCAGATGCTTAGGTACTATGTGTTCTTTCTAAATCCTCAAAATAGCAACGGGCACCAGGGACCTCTTTGCAGAATCATTGTAGTGGTGCATGGGTAATTGTGTATGATGTGAGTGCTAGGGCTAAAATTTCCCAATTGCACAATGCATATTCTGTAAATGCATGTTTGCACCAGGGCAACAATATTAACACTAGGGCGAACTTTGCCCCAGAGATAAATTGCATGGAAAGAATATGCTTTTTGCAATAGGGCAATTTTTGATCTAGTGGGAATTCTGTGCAAAATCGGACTTGTACCTCTGCACAATTTCTGTAATATGGATTATGTTTCACAGGTAAAGTGACTGCTTGTCCCAGAGCACTTTATGGACAACACCAAATATCTTGTAGTCAAACTTGACTTTTCCTGGCAGTCAGTGTAGGAAAACTAGACAGGGACACCATTTCAACAAAATGCCAGGGGTAGCAGAAGTAACATTACATGACCCTTGACCTGCGACATCACAGGAAGTGATGTAATTTGACCCCACCCCAAAGTGACTTCACGGGTAGCGATCGACCACAACCTTTCACCCCTTGACAAAACAGGAAATGTCATCACAGCATTGTTTCTAAGTACACTACAAAAAATATGGTTCCGATATCACTGAATGGATCACTGTATGTATCATTAATATCAGTGTGTATAGGTCCATATTATCAAAATACTGTGAATGTAAGCAGACGTCCAAGGCCAAACGATAATGTGTTATTATGTAGCACCTACTCTTAAACCCTTTATATGGAACAAATATACATACAATATCACCCAACCTGTGTTGGTACTCATTTATCAACCTTAGCGGGATGAAAGGTTGAGTTGACCTTGCCGGGAGTCAAACCTCCAACCTGCAGGTCACACACACATTGCAGCAGCGAGCAGTCATCCCACTGAGCTTTCTTACCAGCTATAGCTATCAGAAAACCAGCCACTCCAGAAACAAAGAGCCACATGATGCTAAACCACAGCCCAGGAGCCACAATTAAAAAAGAAAACCAGTGGTAGCAAGGGAGACCTTAGTGGTCGCAGTTGCGACCCCTGGTGTCCCCTAAACGACATCCCTGAAACTAGAGCTGGGCTGTCGAGGTCTTATAAGGGGCCTTGCAGTGACATCAATTGTTTTATTTCTTTCATCGGAAACACAAAATATTGAGAGTTGTGATTATTATTAACACATATCACTGAAACAACATATATCACTAAAACATGTGCATCTCCGGATGAATTGCTACCTCTTCTGTCCTGGCAGATCCAAGAACAGACCTCTGCTGCTTGGGCTAGTAGACCCGCCCCCTGCCCTCTGTATGGCCACCGGAACTGGGTCATCTTTCTGAGCCTAAACCCCAGATCCACAACCTGGGAGTCATCTTCGGCACTGACCTCTCCTCGTATCAAAGGTGAATGCAGCCTTCTTCCATCTTTAGCTTCTTCAAGGTATCCTGCCCCTTCCACAGCCTCCACACAAAATTCCCAGCGTAAGTCATCCACGTGATGTGTCGCGTTCACCCCTTCCCACCTGCTACATCTTTGGGCTGAAGCCTTCTGATCCTAAAAATTCCCCAGGACTGAAATCCTTCCATTGCTGACTTCAAGACGCTGGCCCTCATTGCGAGTTTGGCAGTAATTCCGCAGGCGGATGTAGCACTGGTGGAATTACCACTGGTTCCTTGGTGGTAATAATTAGCGCCAGTGGAATTTGTGCTGTTTCTTTGTTCTTGGAATTGGGCAGTGCAGTAATGGAATTTCTGCCACTTTTTTGCCACACCACCAACCTTGTAATGAGGCCCCTATGCCTGGTCACAGAGCTAGACATTGGCAATCCCCGAGTGCTGAAAGGGAGAGTCAAGCCAGAGCAGGGCCAGGGATGTGTCTTAGTTTTGCCAGGCAAAGCGCAAGCCTAATCATCAAGTTTAACTGGTCACAGAGCTAGACATTGGCAATCCCGAGTGCTGAAAGGGAGAGCCAAGCCAGAGCAGGGCCAGGGATGTGTCTTAGTTTTGCCAGGCAAAGCGCAAGCCTAATCATCAAGTTTAACGCCATGTAAATTACGCAGCATCATTTTTTGTAAATCTCAGACAGGCCATAATATAAGAAGTTGAAAGGAGAAGTTATGTAGCAGTTCTGTCTTGATGGCTCCCAGTAGTGGCAGGACCAATACTGATTAGTGTATAGCTGGTCTCCTTCTGTATAGGTGCAGATGGGCAAAAAACGTATGGTATCGCAGGTACCCAGAGCAATGCCAGTGGTCCCGATTAATTTTGAGTTTTCCTTTCATCACTTTTTTGTGTTTATTGTGAGTCTCCTCAAGTGAATGGGGGATATGCCCTGGCATGGGTACCTTGCATGCTATATTTGTTTTGTCTTAAGGAGGTGATGTGGCCAAGCAGGCCGGGCTCGTCTGCTCCCACTGCAAATTGAGGGCAGGAAAAAAACTGATGTGTATGTGGCTGGTCTATTCTTGCCATGCCACAGGCAGAACATGATGAAATGGAAGCTGCCCATAGCAATGCAAGTGGTTGTGATTAATCCGGAGCTTTCCAGTCCGCACTTTTGGTGTCGATCCCCACAATAAGACAGGTGGGGGGCCCTGCTGTGAGACGCTTGCCTTTCTAGCATTGCTTCTTGCACACAGAGAATTGGGGGAACCTGCGTGCGGGCACTAGTGGTCACAGGATGTGACAGTCACTTTGCTTGCAGCCTCCTTATTCAAGCAGTAATCATGAACCATGGCAATAGAAACGCCAGCTCATCGTCTTTAGAACACTGTTCTACCTGTGTATGCTCTTAGCACGTTACATGCAATGTGCAGGCACGTTTACAAATGTGAAATTGATGCACCCGGGCATGAGGGCCAGGTGCTAATTGCAACAGCCCCTCTTAAATCGTTCTGTGGTCTGTTGCCAGTATCTAGATCACCCAGGCATATATGCCGAGTTTATTGTGAGTGAGGCTTATACATTTCTGAGGCTTCTCATCAGCCTGTCACAGTCTTTCTCAAATGGTTTCTAGAGCCTTACAATCACACACTTATCATTCGAGGTAACCTTTCAGCCTATCTCCATGGCGAATCTACAGGTTGCTATTTCAAGGACCACCATTCGCTTCATGAATCTCACCAACTAAGAACCGGTGAAGTGACTTATTTTATTAAGACCATTCTCCCTGACCACTCTCCCTGACCACTCTCCCTGACCATATTGTTTCGGAAGGTGAATCATGCAGTCACAGGGACCACTGCAAAGAGCTGTAGGTCATTAACAGGCACCTACCTCTGTATGCCTCCTCTGGTGAAATGCCCCAGCCTGAAAGACCAATACCTTGCTGTCCGCAGCTAATCAAACATTATCGGGCTCAGTTCCTGGTACCGCAGGACAGTAGCGTTGTGGCCGTGGCCCTGAATATGCAAAAAAGCCTTTGATACGGTCTCCTGGCCGTTCCTGTTTTAGGTCCTAGGTAATTATGGGTTTGTCCTAAACTTCAACTCATGGGTGAGGCTGTTATATACGCAAGCGTTCACGCAGGTAAACACCAATGGCATGCTATCACCCATCCTGCAGCTGGGGCGGGGGTGGAGGGGTACCAGGCAAGAGTGCCCCTTATCGGCCCTATCGTTTGCTTTAATAAATGAGCTGCTGGCTTATTCCATCCGTAACAGATTCAAGAAGGCTGGGATTTATTTAGGAGGGAAACCCGAGATAATATCCTTATATGCTGATGACATTTTATTGTACATACGAGACCCAGAGGCACACCCGTGTCGAGTTTTGGAGGCAGTGGTGGACTTCGATAAGAACTCTGGTTTTCCGCTCAATGGTAGAAAGTCTGAAATAATCCCCTTAACAGAGGCCACACAGACACTCCCGGACACATTGGGGTTGCAGTGGACTGCAGACGACTTTAAGTACCAGGGGATAAGAGTTGTGCTGTCACGGACCCTGACATTCAAGCTGAACTACACAGTGTACATGGTAAAGCTGAGAGCTAAACTGAACAGATGGGGTGGGGCTCTGGTGTCGCTTGCAGGTCGCCTGGCATGAATAAAAATGAAGATTATGCCCAAGCTACTTTACTTCTTCCATAATATTCCACTCTGGCCGAGAAAGGGGTTTTTTTCTGAGTTGCCAAAGCTTTGCTCTTCATTTCTTTGGAACGGGCAGGTCAGGATGAAATGGCAGCACCTGGCCTGTCATGTCTAGAGGGGTAGACTGGCGGCTCCCAAACTCTATTATTTAGCTGCTCAAATATACTATGCCTCTTTTTGGCTGTCAGAGCCCCCCTAATACACCTCATGCATGCCTGGAAAAATTGCAAGGAGGGTCCAACTCCATGATATTGCTGTTGGCGGGCAACGGGTACCGTCGGTCACACTGCCCAGTTCCGGTCGGAGCAACACATGATGCGTGGGGCAAATCGAATAAGCGTGCGCACAAAGTTGCACCGTACTATAAGAATTTACCACTGTGGGAGATGGCGGTGGTGAAACCCTCCATGGACAGGGCAGTAGTGAATGATTGGGCAGGGTTGGCATCCGGAGGATGGGTGACATGTACGCGGCCGGCAAGTTCATTGCTTGGGAGGCGCTGAAGCTGCAGGTTGCGGATACTGTGCTGCATCTGTTTTACTACCATCGTCTTAACGTAGCTATCGCAGCAAGATGACCAACATTGCCCTCAGAAGCAACTGCACATCATTGCTTGACATACTTAATGTCCCAGACAGTGGGGAAGAAGTCAATATTCTTTCTGTATAGAGGGGCGCAAACACTAGGCACCACGCTAGGGCAAAGTGAGAGAGCGTTCTGGAAGTGGAGTTTACAGACGTACAGTGGGTGAATGTATGTAGGCTAACCAAGAGCATTTTGATTAATTAAAGATATCATCTGATACAATTTAAAGTGCTTAATAGGCTGTACTACACACCAGCGGGACTCACGAAGTTCCAACTGAGTGAAGTGCGGAAATGTCCCAGGTGTGTAGAGGCAGAAGCTCATTTGTTACACATGCTGTACTGGGCGGCTATTGGGAGAAGGTACGCCAGTCGTTAGATGATATATTGGGGAGGCAGTTGGGTCTGGCAGTGGTCGATTGCATGCTAGGATATACTGGTAAGATGGGCGCAGCAAAGCGCAAATTCTTGAACTTGGGACTGCTAATGGCTAAAAGAGCCATTTTGATGCGCTGGATCTGGAGAAAAAAACTACATTGTCAGACTGGCTACCATTGTCAGACTGGCTACATGATATGGTGTGGCTCAATAACAGGTGTATGTGCAAAATATCGGCACCAATGTATCAACCCATGGATGTATGGCAGAGGTACCAAACTCTTTGATGTAATTGGTCTAGATGTGATTGTAAAGTGTTGGATCTGCAAGAATATACTAAATGTCGATGTAGCCTGCTCATCAAGTGTCATTAAATAAAACTGTTAAATAAATATATAAATAATAATTTTTAAAAAACACAAAAATGTTATTCTGGTAGAGGGACTTCTTCATGAGCCAGGATAATGTCTCCCTTTTCTTGGTTTGGTCTCTGTTTGCCATATTGAGTAATGGCTAAGTCTCTTGTCTGTTTCAATGAGGTGATCTTCATGCCTCCTCTGCTTCTGCTCGTCCCTGTACTGTCTATTGTCGCAAATGGAATCAGGGTGTTGTGGCACAGAATGTACGTCCCTATCCACAAGCGGTGGAGTTCTCCCCTGAAAGGTCCTCCCACGTTTTACCACCCATAGGGGGAATACTGGTTAGCGGCCGAACCACCCTAGCCGTACAGGAAAGGGGTGCTCCTGAGGAGAAGTGACGCCATTCGAAGAATCGTTACACAGTCCTACCTTAAACTGTTTTTTATACCCTTACACTGGTATAAGCTGTATTTCTGCATGTGATTTAGTTTTTGATCAATAAATATATTTGTCCTATTTCCCTTTTTAACACTGCCATCCTGTCCACCTTCAGGGCACGTCTAGAGGCCTTTTCAGACCACAGTGCAAAACTCCAGGCTCCGCTTCAAGAAATCATTGATTGGCTCGGCCAGAAGGATGAAGAAATTTCGGCGCAGTTACCACTTCGTGGGGATGTGGGCCTGGTGCAGCAAGGGAAGGAGAAACATACGGTAAGGTTACAACAGCCCCTAAGCCCTCCTGGACTCTGCAATGATGCGTGTTTTACTGCTGCATTGATAATTAGGGATACAATATATCAACCCCTGATCAGACGTCCTCGTAATAGGGATCATTGCTGCCCTCAGTACAGTCCCTTGTACAATAGATTGCTGCTATTGCTGCCACACTCGCCTCATTCACCACGTTGACATGATGGCATATTTGGTTAGATCAGAAGCTTCATAGTCAGTATTAAATATTAAATACACCCTACGGGCAGATGGGAAACTAAACTCTGTGTAGCTTTGAATGCTGCTAAATAGGTCTCAAAACCCATCTTCTGATTATACGAATTATCTCTGTAGGCGACCTGTAGTTGTATAATGTCTGCTTCATGGTCAATCAAGTCTACACACTATTCTTTGGGGATGAGGACCAGGCACACATTACATGCCACAGAATTACTTTCTCCAGTAAGGCCAGCAATGTATTTATCGGGCCCTGCTAGCAAATTCGTGAGATACTTGCTGATCCGGGACTTGAGGGAGCAGTGTTGAAAGCCTGAAAACTTTGTTTCCAAACATAAATGAAGTGTAGCCAACTGTTAATCGTTTGATCAGCGGTTATCAATATCGGATCAGTTCTGTAATCAGGGTGGACACTTGCTTTATTTGCCTCCTTGCACTTAGCCAGAGCCGCGCTGCCCTGGAAGCACTTACTCAGAGCATTGCTACCCTGAGCGCACTTCACGTTCCTCCCCTGGAACTCCCCCTCCCTTACACTTCCCCCTCTCCCTCCCCTTGCACTTTGGCGCTGTCGCACTTGCACGATCTGAATGTCACAAGGCCTAGTAAGATCGTTTGCTTTGTCCTCCTCCTGTCCTCCATTTCTTGTCTTGTTGTGCCTAGAAACACTTGTGTACCGGAGCGTTTTAAATGATTTATCATATCATATAATATCACATCATTCACAGCAATGGTCTGCGCTCTTTGAGTGAGGGCAAGCATGTGTTAATAGCCAGATTTGGTCCTATATCATTTTATCGATGGCTGTTATTTTGATGGGTTTTT
The DNA here is from genome assembly GCF_040938575.1 of Ambystoma mexicanum. NCBI lineage: Eukaryota > Metazoa > Chordata > Amphibia > Caudata > Ambystomatidae > Ambystoma > Ambystoma mexicanum. Next base: position 658,780,776 of record NC_090930.1, read on the forward strand.
TAACGAGTATGTTTTACCAATAAAACTCATCAAAATTGATTTATTTTTATTTTGGGGGGTTCTCCCCCCAAACCAAGTCCCCTAGTGTTTTTTTTTAACTATTCCTGACCCCACCACCCTTCATATACACTTTCCCAACCCCCCTATATATTTAGATGAGTTTTGTTCAGTAAAAACTACTCGTAAAAAAAAACAAAATTACAACTGTCGATGAAAGAACGTTCTACCCCGGATTCATACGTCAGATAATCTTCAGGAATGGGGAACTTCCGATGTCCTTGCCATCTTGCTCCGAGTGCTGTTGCCCAGCCTGTAGGCAGTAGCCCATATACAATCGAGAAATAGCTGTTACAAAGCCGATTGAGAATCTTGGGAAAACAATGGCAGCGAATGGCGTGTGGACGAGAAGTAGAAGTTTCATCACCAACTTGAACTGATAGCAGACGATCATGTCAGACACAGATACCATGCCTCTTACCTCCAGACACATTTTTTAAAGAGTTTATATATTATTTTAAAAAACCGACATTGGAGATCAACTAATTGATTGACACAATGTGGTGCATTTGTATAAACTATTTACTGTAAGGAAGCAGTTACTCAGAAAAAAATGAGCGAAATGTACAAGTGAACAGAACATACGTCAAACTTGCAAGTCGGTAAAAACTATCAAAAAGTGTACTCGAACATATTCACCCACAGTGTGACCACCTTGCATATAATGGGATGTAAGTAACTTGCTGTGACATTTTCCAAATTCAACACAAAATAATTCAAATATATTACAACTGCTCCATTTTACAATGAAACTTTGCTCACAGCAGCATTAAAATATCACAAAATCACCATGAAGAACCTCCAAAATGTTATTAAACATTTCACATACTTTCATGAAATACCGCAAATTTAAACATACAAGTTGACGTTAAAATGCATTCTTTTTCCACAGATCTCATTGTTAAATACTTCCCCAAGCACATTTTGGCACAGAATAGAAAAATGGAATGTCCACCAGAAACGTCCTTATTTGAATTTCTTTGTCATTTTCTATATACCGCAGTCTGTTTCTCCCAAGTTCATCGTGTGAGACTTCTCTTCCCATCAATCTCGCCAACACATCTTACATGTCGAGGTGTCTCTCTCTCTCTCTCTCTCTCTCTCTCTCTCTCTCTCTCTCTCTCTCTCTCTCTCTCTCTCTCTCTCTCTCTCTCTCTCTCTCTCTCTCTCTCTCTCTCTCTCTCTCTCTCTCTCTCTCTCTCTCTCTCTCTCTCTCTCTCTCTCTCTCTCTCTCTCTCTCTCTCTCTCTCTCTCTCTCTCTCTCTCTCTCTCTCTCTCTCTCTCTCTCTCTCTCTCTCTCTCTCTCTCTCTCTCTCTCTCTCTCTCTCTCTCTCTCTCTCTCTCTCTCTCTCTCTCTCTCTCTCTCTCTCTCTCTCTCTCTCTCTCTCTCTCTCTCTCTCTCTCTCTTCCTCTTTCGGTTCCCATCTGATCCCTCCTCCTCTTCCTTGGCCCACTTCTACTCCTGTAATCCATGTCCTTTATATCCACACATATATGTGGAAACCCAATCAGGGATGTTTAGAGGGATCTTTAGGGAAATTACCCTTTCTTCTAAAGACACAGGTTTTTGAAACGCGTTGTATTTAGGATACAATCCCATAACATCTGAATGTTATGGGAGCCGTTTAGATAAAGTCTGTGAGTAATTGTATGATTAACATTTTTTTTTTTAAATCAAGAGGTTGTTTCTGCTATATCCCATTGAGTGTGGAGTAACGTTGTATGTGTGAAATGTGCAGTTACTCAGGTTTTAAATCAAATTCAGGCGATCTTCATCACCAGGCAACTGGGAGGCGCAATTCATGTAATAATACATTATTGTGCTTTCTAAGCAGATGAAAACTGAAGTGGGGCCAATGAAGCCCCTGTATTGCTTCCTTTTTTCTTAAGGGTCGTAGTTCTGTATCCTTTCTAGTTTATAGAGAAAACCTTCAAGGGGCCCTCATGATGTACGGATAGCGACACACTCTTTCGGATGCATGTGTGCACCTGCTAATCATAGCCAATATGGGAGAATGGATATCCGTACGGTCAGGTAGTACCAGTATGGCAAATGGCCTCTGGAGGTTTATAGGAAACATATGATTGAAAAGCCTCTGAGCTGAACGGAAGCCAGGAAATTGGATATCAAGAAATTGATATCACATTTGCTGGTGATCATTACAAGAACGTGTATCAATTATCAAAACAAAACTATGTTCAAACTTAAGGGACAGTCCAAAAAGCGGTAGCAAACCAAACCACTAATAATACAAAAAATAATTTATATGACACAGTCCACAACCATTTGTGTTTTTTCTTTTAATTAAGAGAAGCTATTACCCAACTCAAATGATACACATTTTTACCAAACTTACAAAACTCCAAGAATGTGGCATCCCGGCAGATTATATGAGACCGCTGTAGCAAGCTTTGGAACCCACTGTGTTATAGCACTTATTTACGAAATTGGAACAGGACATGTATGGGGGAGGGGGCGTGATGTGAATTCTAAGGAAGACACACACACACACACACACTTTTTTTTCTAGAGGACGCCTCTGACCAGGATTCCTGTTCACATTCTGCTGAGTGATCCCCGATTCCCAACAGTACATTTTGATTAAAAAATATGGAATTCTGTTTCGCACATGAAGTCTGTCAGAGAGGAGGTAGGGATGAACAGTTGAACAGCAGTGCATGCTCATTGATACCATGTCACTTCTGTGTGGCTTTGGGCTACCCAGGAAAGGCAACAATTTATAAGTTAAGGCAACAAATAAGTGCCAGTGCTGTACAACGGTTTCCAGTGAGTACCTAGCCCTGAGCAGCATTGTCTCGTCTCAAATTAAGTTCTGCATATGCCTGACCGCTACATTAGTGCATCTGAAGGGGTCCTTGTTTTCCGAAAATCAACTTTAAGGGCCCAATTCATGCAATGGTGTTCATATATCCCGCAAAGGCTGCGCGCCGAGAATGACACTGTGCAAGTCTGCGCACAGAATTTATTCTGCGTGCTCTGTGTATTCATGGAATTGATTGTGCAAAGTAACCATATACATATTCGCAAGTTGCAGCCGTAACGCTGCAACATGCCCCCATGCAAAGTAATAACAGCCAGAACAGCTACCTTTGCGTGCTCCCCGGATGCACATACAGGCACCCTTCAAAGAGTGCGTGAGTTCCCCCGCAAGCGCATCTCCCCTGTAACTGTTACAGGCACCACAATATCATGCATATGATGCATCATAACTCAGGTAAAACTTGGAAAATCTGTGTGTGAACCCCCGTAAACCGTTCCTGCACCCCGCTACACTGTGTATGCGCAACGCTAAGTCAGATCGGAACCATGGCTGCATGCACGCACCCCTATTTCCGACACCCGATTTCACCTCTGCCTGGTGAATCCTATGCACAAGTCTCTGTATTTCTATAAGAGGGCTTTGCGTGGCCATAGAGGTTGCACACTCGGATCCATGAATACGTATTGTTCCACGCAATAGTGGGCGTGTGATGGACTGCCTGCGGGCCATCCTTTGTCATTTATTGCCTTGTTCTTCCTCATTTTCTGTGTTCCGTTCCCTACCCTGCCCTCTGCGCAAGCCGCACCCATGCTCTGCGCGGTGTCTCACACAAGGCACTCGGCTTCTCGCAGTGATGTGCCGAGCCTGTGTGAAGTCCCTGCAAAGTGCGAAAAAGTGCCACACAGTCCATTCCATGGATCAACAAACGGTTGCCAGACAAAGTCCCTAATTTTCCACGCAGATAATTCCATGAATCGGATCCTTAGTGAGTTAGGCCATTGCGTTGGTGTGAGGTCCCTACATGTGAGGAGAATGGGAGCTTCCTTGAAGAAAACATTATAGTCTTGCCTTTTATATTTTCACAACAGGAAAAACAAAGAAGCATGATGAAATTAATTGGAAAATGAAGGTCAACTTCTGGTCTCTCAATATAAGCAACATTCTTCAAGGCTGTACTCCGTGGTGGGGTCATCTTTATAGTATCCATTGTAACTGCTTTCAACTTACTTCCTGGGAATTGTAATCATGTAATCCTTTTCATGAAGTCACAAAACATTGCATTCAATGCTTCTGAAAGGCAGTTCTTAGAATTGATTGTTAAGAGTACAGCATTGTATCCACATCCAAACCGCAATTCTTAGTAACTGCATTCATGTCCCTGAACATGACAGTCTGAACATGGTCCAAAGCATAACGATGATCAATGCGCTTGAGTCCGAGTGAAGGTGAGGAGCAGGATAGGCTTCCACAAGCTACCCCATCAGAACACAAGTCTGATTGGCGCCTGATGTCTGGACTTGTAGCTCTCTTTCCAGTATGGGGAAGTGTCCATGACTTCCAGCAGCAGAGCCAGAGGCACCCAGACACTATGTGAGCAGCACTCTTATATAGGGTGAGCAAAAAGATATAGGCAGCCGTCCAGAAATATTTTCCTTTTACTTCATTCTTTCACATGTGACTATTTCAGTTCTCTCCTGGTCATGCACTGGGTTCCCACTTATACAAGCTTCTAAAACATGTCGTCTGGTCTTTTTCAGTGGCTAGTATATCATCTGTTGGGATCCCATGTGAAATATAATTAGAAATGGAATTCTGTTTACTATTCGTTTATCATGTATCATAGCGCTTTTCAAAAAATGTTTACACCATAGCGTTCATATCTGTGAACAATTGTTTAACATCTGCAGTGCTTCTTATGAAAGTAAACCAGAAAGTCTTCACAACCCTCCAAACTAGGAAAGATATTTATGTAATGGTACCAGAAGAAGAATATTGTTCTGTTATTTGGTAAGGATTATTATTTAAGATGTAGATATATAAATATGAATTTTCCTAGTTTTACATAAATATAGTCGCGTGGCCATGTGCGACTTTGGACGCCATTTCCATACCCGTGTGAAGACTCATCACTGGATTCTGAACAAGCAATCCACTGTGAATTGTGATTTCTGCTGTCTCATTTATCACATGTATTAATTACAGCTGGTTCTTCCTGGTGGTATACAGGTATACAGGCAAGGCAATGGCATTACAGTTAGATTTATTAATGGCAGGGGGGCGTGGCCAACAGCCATATAAGAAGACGTGTTCACAAGAAGCGCCTGCAGATCCAGTAAAAGATGTGATTAAAACAGCAAAATGTGTACTAAAAAGAGAAAAGCGGCAGCAAGAAGAACGCCTAGGGGGACTGCGTGGAAGTCGATAGCCCCGGCGACTACCACAGATGAGATAGACTGTGATCAAGTGGAACGAAGGCAGACAAGCAGAAAATGGCAGCCAAAGCAGGGATGGCTGCTTAGAGCTGAGACGCAGCTAATACAGCAGAGTTCAGTTGCGAAAGCAAAAGTTGCTGGCACATCTCACAAGGCTTGTGAAGTACAGATGAGTGAGAAAGATGAAGTGGAATGCCTGAGAAGCGTAGTATACACAGTGGGGGCACCCGCAGCAGGACGGGGAGACCAGGAGCCCAGAAGGAGCAGCAGAGGCGGAGGCAGCTGCAGAACTACTGAGCGGGAAGTCGGCAATCGCAACTGAAGGAACAGCAGCAGGCTGAGGGAGGAAACGAGCGGAAAGACACAGACCACCTGGAGGGAAACTCTGAAGCTGCCGAAATACGTATGGTAGCTGTGGCAACTTAAGTCCTAGAATAACACTCACGTCAGAAGATGCTACAGGAGGCAGGCATTCGCGGGTAACCGTGAGATTGATTGCAGGACCCCAGGCTGGGTGAAGACGCATGGGAGCTGAACTCACTGCACAGCAGTAAGGAGCTGGGGAGGTGGTGAGAACCCTCAGTGCACCCCACTCACAGTCAGGGCTGCCGGTATGTGCAGCTCCCTGAGACCGTGCAATGGAAGAGATAAGGTACGGGGGTAGCTCTGACCAACAGCAGCACCAACAAAGTGGGAAATAAAGCCCCCCTCTAAACATTCGCGACGGGGGGTGCAAAAAAGCTGCTCGTGACTGCGAGCCCAGAGACAAAGCAACAGCCGCAATGAGGAAGGCAAAGCAATCGCCCCTCGACCAGAGTTGCCATTGTAGTAACGGACCCGACCGGGGGATCTAGCAGAGAGCCAACCAAACACCTAAACAACAAGACAGCAAGTTGGCAAGGGCAGAAGTTTCCCTGGGAGTCTAAACACCACACCACATAGTTACAAAAAGGGCAGAATAAAAGCAACTGGGAACACTGGGTGCCTTGAAACAGCACACCACAGTCATGCTGTGCATATAAAAGGAGCGCAGAGGCCCATCCACGGGCAACATTGGCCCAGATTGAGTGAGACACAAGGCCATAACACAAGAGCAGGAAGAGAATGTGATGCACACTATATAAGGTGCACAAACAGCACAGCACTCATGGTCAATGTAACAAAGAGCGGACACTCTATACAAAGCTGCGACACGGTTAGAGCTTGCTGATTGCGAGAAAAGTGTGATCTCGCTGAGAGAATCATAGGGCGAATAACACCAAGCACCAAGCCTAGAGATCCCAGGGATAGCGAATTAAAGGGAGAAAGAGCAAAGTCGACATAACCAGGATACGACCAGAGCTAAAGGAAGGTCTGAAGCAAAAGAGACAAGGGTGTAATAGCCCCTACGCAAGGATTAAAACCAAAGGTTGGAGGCCGGAGGGAGGAAAAAGAGAAGCAGCGAAGAGAGGATGGACTTGAAGCCCCAGATATGGCAGAAGGAGCGAAGGTGGCAACAAAAAGCAATAAAACAAAGAATAAGCAGACCACGATGCAAACATATGCAAAAGGATAAGCACACCGACTAGCAATGGTAACGGAGACAAGGAAGAGGAAACCCAAGTCGCACCCCAGAGAATTAGCGGACTCAGGGAACCAACAGATTATGAAGGAGTTTGCAGCATTACAGGCAACACTGAAAGGTAAGATTGATCCAGTGGGGATTGACGATGGCCTATTGAGGCAGGATGTTAGGGTCTTGGCAGAACGCACAGGCAAATTAGAAGAACAGGTCAGAGAAAATACTGCTGTATGAGTACAAACGTCTAAAGACGTTGATATCCAGCTGTAAAAAGTCAAACTGCTAGAAGACAGGGTGGAAAGCACAGAAGGACGGGTGCGTCAGAACAACATCAGGATAGCGGGACTGCCCGAGGGAATTGAGGGGTCAGACCCCACCACATATATTGAAAATGTGCTACTGCAGGAAATAGGAGCTGGAGACCTAACACAGGGGTTCACTATTGAGATGGCACATCGTTCCCTCACCAGAAGACCACCACCAGGCGCTCTGCCCAGGCCCATAATCGTCCTAAATTACAAGGACAGGGAAACAATTCTTGCTTTTACCAGAACCGGGGCGACCATAGAAAGGGCCTCGGCAAAGATATCGATATTCCCAGATTACACCTTTCAGGTGCAAAAGAGGAGGGCCCTATATATCTCAACAAAGGTTAGACTAAAAACAGCAGGACTAAAAGATATGCTGATATACCCGGCAAAATTGAAGGTACTATATAATGGCAAGGCACTCTTCTTTGAGACACCCGCTGAAGCACAGGACTGGATGGATAGTGTGCAGATCCAGGAAGCTGCAGACCAAGGTCAACGAATTTAGACACAAGACGAAGAATGTAAGGAGGAATCACAAGGGGAGACCAAGTATGTAAAGGACATATCACTCAGGAAAGGCGACAGGATGTAAGCTAGAACTAGTATGGTTGCATTAGAGTGAAATGACTAAACTGTTTGAAGTAAATATATAACAGGAGCATGACAGTGAAGTCATGGAAGCCTAGTAGAGGGAACGTAATACGTAAACCCTACTATCACCCCATACTGGTTAAATTATCTAAGAGTGCCAAATAATGCCCACCCGCAGGGCACCAATAGGCTAGTCCAGTGACTAGGTCTAATGGAGCGGAAGCAGGGAAGTCTTAGCATGCATAGCATGTCTGAACAGTTTAAGTTAGAGGGTGTGTTGTTGTTAGTTGAAGGGGGATGGGGGCATACAGGGAAGAGGGAGGGAAGCCTGGTATAGTTACATACAGTCTACCCATGATCCCGGTCAAAGATCAGGGCAGTCCAAATACACAGCTGGAACCTATGCAAGTAATGTATGATCGATGAATATGTAAAAATCATGACTTGGAATGTCTGTGGCCTGAATAGCTATGTTAAATGTCAGAGAGTGATCACGTATCTAAGGAGGCATAAAGTGGGGATCGCGTTATTACAAGAAACACACTTGGATACACAAAAACAAAAGAAAATGGCTAGTGCCTGGGGGGCAGTGGGTGATGGTGGGTTCCACATACTCATCATTTGCAAGAGGAGTCCTCATCTGGGTAGTCCCAGTGATCCCACTTAAAGTACTGAACACTAGGAAGGACAACGAAGGTAGGATGGCCATGATACATGGCATGTTAGAGAACCGGGAAATATGCATAGTGTACACCGACGCACCCAAACACGGTGCCACTGTTTTTGTTAAGTCACTATGTGTGAGGCTAGGTCCCCAGAGAGAAAGAGTCGCAATACGGGACACAAAACATAAGAGACCAGCCCCACCTGCCAAGGTCATAAGTGCACCCTTGAACCAATTTCAGTTGAAAGATATTTGGGGGACACTACATAGGGATAGCAGAGAATACTCCCATTATTCAGCCCCACATAAAGTACACACAAGACTAGATTGTCTGTTTACGCGGGAAGAAAATGTGATGGAATTTACTGAGGCTGAATACCTGGCTAGAGTCCTGTCGGATCATGCCCCGTTTGTAACGAAATGGAGGATATCTGCCCTCCAGGCCACCTATTCCTACCTGGAGATTGAGAAGGCATTTAACGAACATATCAGGAAAAGCACAGTAGATTTTATGGAAGTCAATGAGGGGAGCATTAACTGGGTAAGCACTATCTGAGAAACATATAAGGTCGTTATTACAGGTGAGATGATAGCTACAGCGGGGGGGGGGTGCAGAAAACCATTGCTTAGGACCTGGAAGATACTGAAAGTAAACTATTGGAAATAAAAAGGCAGGTGGGGGAGGAGCACCTGGAGGAGGAAATCCGGGTAAGGCATGCATGTCTAACACAATGGGATAGGCTTGGGAAGTTCAACTATGCAAAATATATATCGAAAGAGTCATGCACAAGGGGATAAACCAGGGCGAATGCGCGCCTGGCTGTATAAAAATAAAAACATAAGAGTCCCGATATACTCCATACGAAACACAGAACAGGAAGAGATCAATACGCAAGAAGGCATTAATAGAGTATTTTCAGAATTCTATAAGAACTTATATATCGACCCCCAGATAGAGCGAGGATGCGAGCTACAGGATGCTTTAGATCTCATTACTCTGCCACACCTATATGAACAGCAAACAAATATGCTGGAAGAGACCACAACCCCAGAGGAAGTTCTAGCCAGTATAAAAACATTGGCCTCGGGGAAGACCCCAGGCACAGATGGGCTGCCATGGGAGTTTTATAAGGCTTATGTAGACATTTTGGCACCCCTCCTAGCAAGGGTATACATGGAGCATATGAATTAGGAATCCTCCCAGATATTATGAGGGAGGCCATGATAATTCCACTCCTTAAATCAAACAAAATAGCCAGAGACTGAAGTTCCTATAGACCGCCGTCTTTATTGAACCAGGACAGTAAAATCCTCACGGCAATCCTAGCAGAAAGACTTGGGAAAGTAATACCCAAGATAGTGAATCAAGATCGGACCGGATATGTCCCAGGGAGAAATATTTCTGGGAACCTGAGATGGCTACATCATGTAATTCATAGCATGAGAGGCAGTGAGGTGCAATGCGCCGTAGCTTCGTTGGACGTGACCAAGGATTTGATTCTGTCAAATGGGACTGTTTATATGCTACAATGGTTAGAATGGGAATAGGACCACACTATATGAAGTGGGTGAAACTAATATACACTAAACGGATGGCTGGAGTCAGGATGGGCACCACGTTCTTGGATAAATGGCAACTGCATAAGGTGACAAGACACGGTTTCCCCCTGTCCCCAATGTTATACATAATTGCAGCAGAGCCCATTGCGGCTTTACTGAGATAGAAATATAGTGATGCCAGAATAGAAATAGACGGGGTAAGGCACATAGTATCAATGTATGCAGATGATATGCTATTGTATCTGAGAAACCCGGTTGAGAACCTATCATATGTGCTAGAGGTGCTAGACAATTTTGGTACACTGACGGAGATCTGAATAAACAAGAGTAAATCATGTCTCTTCCCGCTAGCGGAAATGGTGACTTTGAGAGAAGCAGAGCTTCCAGCTCTTCCCCTGTCATGGAGTAAGAATAGCTTTAGATACATGGGGCTGAACATACATCACGATCCAAAATCAGAACATGAAAACAATACTATACTGTTAAGCGACTTCAATTCAGCACTCCAACTGAGTCAATGCCTAGTCTGGGATGCCCAAGGGAAGCCCTTATTTATATATTTTTATGACAAGTTCATAGGTCTGGATGATAAACCCTTGTATAACGCCCCTCTCTTTGAATCCCCTGACCTCACTGAGCCAAGAAGTAGGTTTGTTTTGCAAATTAAAAGATTTATTGAAAAATTAAACAAGATATATATATCACACTTTTATAAATACATTCATATTTGATAGCACACTTATGAAGATAATGTTGATCAACAATAGATAATATTACACTATCACACTTATTTAATTACTTAGGAGTTGGTATAGAGAGGATAAGGTAGCTGAGAATGCTTTTATGGGTTCAAGGAAATGCAATGATGGAAAAGAATGCAGCACAGAAATAACTGAGATGGTTTTCACAAGAGATAATATGATCACTTTTTCTTTTGACAATTCACAATTCAAGCAAGAGATGGAAGGCGAGCACACAATTTTCAGGAAAACAATCAAATGCAATACCAATTCAGTTCCCCCCTAGCAAGCTTAGAGCAACCAGTATGGTTTTAAAACATGCAGAAATACGTTTAATGTGATTTACAATGAAGTGAAAATATGCTAAAAATGATTTTAATTCCCTTTAGGAGCGTCAGGGTAGGTGATGGCTTCTTTGAATTAGATCAGGTCAACACTAGCAATGATTCAGGAGGGATTATCAGGTTGAAAACGAATTTCAGCAATGCAAGCAAGAGACAGCTATTTTGACAGGTGGAGAAATTTGATTCAAGCGCGATTACGGAAAAACTATAAAGAGTAGAAAGTCGGTTTGGGGCTTGTTGGAAAGCTTAGATTCTTAGCTTTAAGATGACAGTTAAATCTCGTTCCTATGTACATATGGTTCAAAAGATACAGATGATTTTGTGGAGGTAGATTTCAGAAATGAAATAATGATTCAGAATGGCAATTGACACTTTTACAGGTTTGAAATCACAGAATGGACACACGATTTCTATGCAGTTCTAAATAGGTGGAAATGGTTTGAATTAGATTATTTTAAACTAAGAGATTGGTTTGCAGAGTTCTGGCTGGATACGCACTCCTAATTTTGGAAGGAATGGGCCTCGTCACAGATCTGGTCAACAGGTTTAGCTGCGGTTCTCTCGGCTCTGCTGGTCTGGATCTCTGGTTTTGGCAAAAGTTCTTGGCACTGCACAGGGGTCTGGTCGGCGGTTCTGGATCTCTGGTTCTGGTCTCGGCACTGCACAGCGGTCTGGTCTGGTCTGGCAACAGTTCTTGGCACTGCACAGCGGTCTGGTCGGCGGTTCTGGATCTCTGGTTCTGGTCTCGGCACTGCACAGCGGTCTGGTCTGGTCTGGCAACAGTTCTTGGCGCTGCACAGCGGTCTGGTCTGGGTCTGGTCTTCTATCGACGCTGCACAGCGGTCTGGATACAGCTCTGCTTTCAGGGTTCTGGCACAGGGTTCTAGCCAGAATCAAACAGCACAGCCCGGCTGTTGAGAGTCAGGTTGCAAAAGATTTTGAGGCCTGCTGAAAATGGATTCAGCTTGTGGTTCAGGCCCCTCTGCTTTAAGTTCTGGAATCTGGAGTCTTCAGGCAAAGCGCTTCGCAAGAAAGTGGAAAGTGAATGTCCCTATCTGGCTTTCAGTGGTTCTTTTTATGTCTTTTGAAAGTGGGTGGGAAGGCTGACTTTCTATGCCCAACCCTCTGAGGATCCTGATAGGTTAAAGGATTTTCTGTGCTCTCACTGGAGAACAGAGTTGTGAGTCAGAGTGTTGCTACATTTTACAATCTATTGAAGAAACGCCCATTTGCTTTTACTTAGAACCCAATTTTTCATAATCAAAAATGTTTGCCAGATACACAAGTGGTTCATAATACATTTACACATGATAGATGAATTAAGACAGGTCTCTGATCAACCCTGGTCTTTCTAAGAGCTTGGGTTCAGAAATGACAACATTTTGCTCTTTTTTGTGACTTTCGCTATATTAGTTTTTCCTCAAAATGTACACAGACCTGCACCCTCTCCCTGAGCATATTAATATAAGTTATCATGTCTCTAGCATAAACACCGTACCCACAATATACATAAATCCCGGGGTTCGGCCTCAGAACATCACACAGAGTTGAACTTAGTCTCAATTTGTAGGTACATTTTTTCATATTAAGAATTTCCAAATTGTACATTTTTGTAAGCTTCATACAATATTTTATAAGCAATTTAATAAAACATACATTTGCCCTTAATGGAATTCACATCTGAGTCTGGGTCCGCCCCCAGAAGCTTGGTGAGCCAGATGTCACATGTCTTTCCTTCCTGCCAGAGCACTGTTGACAGTTACACCTCAAATCAGCATATCTATTCAGTTTAAAGAAGCTATTGTCTCTTTCCTCCAGGCTGCAGGGAAACTCTCCTCCCCTTTTAATCCCAGGACCCTGTGATATCCTGTGCTGTTGGTGTGGGGCCTGGGAAGAGGAGGTGTTAAGAATTCTCATTGACCAGCCAGCCTTTGAAGTCTCAGCTAACTTAGGATGCTGTTTAGTTTCTGAAACTCCGGTCTCCTGTCAGAGTTTAGATCGCTAGTGCCAGTTAGTGTCAAGCACCGGTACAGCGCCCATTTTTGGGAGCTGTCTTGAATTAGTCCATTTCAAAAAGGGGATTTTACTTGATAACATATGATCCTAGCTAACATTGTATTAATGTGGATTCTGCAGTAGAGTAATGTAGAACACCCAACCAGAAGTTGGATTTTTTGTCCGGTGGTTTTGTGCCCATGATCTTAGCAATTTTTGACATTAATTAAAACAGATTTTGAACAGCACCATATTCCTTTGCACTGATTTTGTTAATGGTGCTTCTGGCCCATCAAGCTCGCACTGGTGGGTGGCAGGTCAGGCGACCATTTTGGTGTGCGCAAAAACTGCACGGTTTTCCTGGATTCTGGAGTAAATGTGGGCTTTTCAGCCATCTTGGATTTTCTAAGCCCACAGAACCAAATATTGCAGCATAATAACTTGAACGTGGGTCGATACACCTGACAAGCCCCCCCGCCTGACTGCACTTTGATTTCGAGTCGAGGGGCAGTCGGGTGCAAAGTATGTTTTGATCCATGCGCTGGGATGTCCGCATCATCTTCTTCTGATTCCGCAGATGGCACAGTTCAGCCACTTTTCCTCCCTTGGGGTGGATCGATCGATTCTCCTCACCGGTCCTGATTGGAGTTTATGGACGGTACCCTGGGCCCCTCAGATCTTTGCTCCCGGTCCCTGGGTCATCCTCCTTGGTCAGTCTCCATGGTTTTATCTCTCATAGGATGACAAAGCAAAAGCGGCAGAAACATATTCGTAGACACTTCCCCACCACTATTAATGGTGGGGCGAACATATACATTTTATACATCAGGAGACATTTGCATTCACGAATCATAGAATTTTATAGGCTATATGTGGAATATTTTAGGGTTGGGAATGTATTACTCTGGAGCGGCCCCCTCTGGGATTGCAGAGGACTCTTCCAGTTGCCGCAGAGTGTGCCTGGGATGGCAACACTTTAGCTGATTTATATGGACCCACTTGTCTTCCCCTTCCGCCAAACTACCTTTGGGGATCTTGTAGGCGACTGGGGAGATCTTGTCTACAATTTCAAAAGGTCCCTTCCATGTAGGTGAGAATTTCCGGTGTTTGGCCTGGTTCCTTTGGAAATTTTATAGATAGACCCGGTCTCCTACATTGTATTCTTTCCTGGTAGTCTTCAGGTCATAGTGAGTCTTCATACTCTCGGCTGATCTTTCTAGATTCTGCTGAGCATAGGCAAAAGCATGCTGGAGGTGTTTCCTTAAATTCGCAATATACGCATGAGTAGTGGAGGCATTGATCAATGTCTGCTCTTGGGTCCTGTAGAGCAAATGCTGGGGAAGCACCATCCTGCGCCCAGTTATCAGCTCAAATGGTGACATTTTAGTTGCAGATGAAGGGGTAGATCTGATGGCCATTAGGACCAGAGGTAATCGGATATCCTAACTTGGCCCAGAATCTGCCACAAACTTTTTTAAGTTGCTCACAATGGTTCTGTTGTATCTCTCCACTGCACCAGAAGAGGCTGGCCGGTAAGCAATATGTAGCTTCCCTTTAACCCCCAGTATCTCCCACATCTTAGTCATTACTTTGCTGGTAAAATGGCTACCTCTGTCTGACTCGATCCTTTGGGGTAGACCGAAACTGGAAAAGATGTGGTTGATCATCAGGGCAGCTGCTGTTTCTGCCTTGCAGTTTGGGGCCGGGAGACATTCCACCCATTTAGTGTCACCCTCAACATGTACTTATTTCCCCTAGAGGAGCGAATCAAAGGCCCTATGATCTAGACTTGCAAATCTGACCAAGGCAGTGTCATCCCCCACTTTTGGAGAGGCACACACTGTGTGAGGGATGTTGGCTGAAATTGAGCACACACAAGACACCCCTTTAAGTATTGGTCGAGGTCCTGCCCCATGTGTGGCCAGTATGCAACCTCTCTTAAGATCTCAAGTGTTGTATGAAACCCCCTATGACCGGCGGTGGCCGCATCATGGGCGTGACTTAACATCAGGCTTCGGAATGAGGTAGGGACCACCCACTGATCATGGCCAGCTTGGGATTTCCTTACCAACACACTGTCTTGGATTCAGAACATTTTTGGACATTTCGTCAACACTCTAAGGTCCTCTTTCCCAATGTAATCGGTATCCGTCAGGGGAAAGTTCTCAGGGTCCTCAATGTGTTGGTAAAACTTACCAATTATTGGATCCCCCTTCTGAGCCGTAATCAAATCAACATCTGGGGTCTCCTTACTCCATTTTGCAGTTGAAAGATCATTGTGAGCATTTGTCTTGACCTAGTGATAGCGGTGACCTGGATTTCCCCCAACAGGGACTCAATCTCTATTAGATTCCCTTGGATGGCCCGGTTTTGGCCAGCTGATCAGCTAAGTCATTTCTAGTTTTGTCTGGTCCCTCTACTTTGGAATGACCCTTGATCTTCTTCCAGTAGATGATCATCCCATTCACGGTGACCAGATCATCAATGTTTTGAATAACTTCCCATGTTTCAAGGGTTTGTTATTAGCACATAACATGCCTCTGGTTTTCCAATTAACGTGGTGCTCCACGAACCCGTTCCGTACATAATCCAAATCTGTGATTATGACCAGTTTGTGGAGTTGATGTTGGACAGCAGTGAGGATGGCTTGATGCACAGCCATCAACTCTGCCACCTGACTACTTCGGGGACCAATTTTGTACCCAGCGGAGGGTTCTGGGGACTCATTCACCCATGCATTCCCTACCCCGGCCACAAGTTCTTTTTCCTCGTTGTTGTCAACATGGTAAGAGCATCCATCCACATAGACAGTGGGCATTCCCTCACACTTGTCTTCTTCAAAGACTTTGTGGGGGGAATTAAGGTATGCCTCCATGTTGTCCTTAATTTTTAGACTTTCGTTCTCGAGGCAGTTTTCTCTGGCACAATCATGCAAGTCAGCCAGACCTTGCGCGAGGGGACTCTTCTTGTTTTGGCCATATCTGACCTCCACAGGAAAGCCTTGCATTGACAGAATCCAGGAAGTAATTCGGGAATTACTCACGTTTCCGGCCCGGATTCTGTCACTTTGGAGATATTGCAGAGGCTGGTGTGGAGTCTCCACTATGATGTGTTCCCCCTGGATAAACGGGCGGTAATTGTTCAATGCCCACACCGTTGCCAGGAGTGCCTTCTCACAATCGTTGAATTTTTCCTCCACAGAGGATAAAGTTTTGCTCGCATAGGAGATCACTTTATTGACCTTGTCATGCGTTTGATATAATACTTCAGTCAAGCATGTATTAGAGAACCCTGTCTCCAAGAAAAACTCCTTGTTTCTGACAGGGTAAGCTAGGCAGGGCGCTTGTGAGAGGCTTCTTTTGAGCTGTCTTACTGCCTTGGATTGTTCTGGACCCCATTCCCACTTGACCTCCCCCTTCAAGAGATGAATCAGGGGTCTGGTGATCTCTGCGTAGCCCTCAATGAACTTTCTGCTGTAATTAGTCAGTCCAAGGAGGCTTCTTAGTTCCCGCAGAGTTGTGGGGTCTTTCAGTTTCTGAAGTGCTTCCACTTTCTTTTCCTGGGGACAGAGACCCTGAGGAGTAATCTCATGCCCCAAGAAATTAACACAGGTTCGACACCACTGTGCTTTCTGAAAGGAAAGTTTTGCACCGGCGGCCCTCAACTGTGTCAGAACATAACGGATCTCCGCTATGTGTTCCTCCACAGATGAACTTTTGATGAGGACATCATCTACATAAGCCAGGTTACCCCTTGCACCCAGGTCGGGCATGGCCTTGTGTAGGACAATGTTGAATTAATTGCCGGAGTTGAGGAATCCGAAGGGAGTCCGGGTCCATGTGTACTGCTGGCCCCCAAAGGTAAAAGCTAGCTTGTATTGGTCCTCCCTACTGACAGGCACAGTCCAGTATCCATTGGCCAGGTCTATTGCAGTGAATAACTGTGCCCCCTGGATCTGGTCCAGCCTTTGGTCAATGTAGGGAAGAGGCCATCGGGAAGTATGGACCCGTTTATTGAGCTCCCTGAGGTCGGCGCAGAGTCTCCACTGGCCGTTTGGCTTCAATATTCCCAGCACCGGATTATTGAAGGTGCTGTGGACTGGACGGATTATTCCCCGGGACTCAAGGTTCTTAATTATTTCAGTAAGGGACTCCATGGATGCGAGAGGCAAGCAATATTGCTTCACAAACACTGGAGTCATGCCACGGTCTGTGGGAATTGTTGTTGTGTGGATGTCGGTACGACCACAGTCATATGAGTCTACCGCAAATAGATCTTGGAAATCCAAGAAAACTTGTTTCAACTTTTGCTTCTGTTCCAGAGTCACACAGGCATCAGCTAGGTTGACTCTCTCTTCCACAATCTGCCTAAAGCCTGGAAAGACTTCTGGTTTTGCTATCTCATCGGCCTCCTCTAGCTGGGTGGAGAAGTCCCTGGTCAGAGTGCTGGTTTGGACTGGAGGCTTCAGGTGGGAAAGGCAGCCCTCATGGACCTGGAAAATCACCTCATCCCTCCTGAAGTCACAAGTCACATCCTCCTTACCATAAGGGCAGGAAGTGTACACCAGGAAGTTCCCCCCATGCCGGGTAAATATCCTGCCTGGTGTTGTGTTGTCATCACTGTCACTGTCAAAACAGTCCTTGGGGATTGGTCCTAACAGTTAATTTCCTAAATCAATGGAAAAATGTCGGTCATCAACCGCCATTCCAATAATGGTGCCTGCGGCTAGAGTAATACTCTTTAAGTCGCTGTTATCTACCTCTATTGGAATGGTGTCATGTTCTATGTTGACTAATGGTGTTGGGTTTACCCCTAACCCTTGCTGTTGGAGAAAAGCATTTAGATGAATATAAGCATCAGAGTTTTTCAATTTTTGTCCTCTTTTAACTTTCGCTTCCGGGGAGAATTGTCGGGTCCTTTCTGGGATGGTGACTTTCTCTTTAATCTGAATTTCAACTGCATAAGGTAGCAATTGAGCCGACCTAAATGCTTTTTCTGGATCATCAAAGCCCATGGGATTATCCGCTAATTGGGACCAAGCTTTGAAGTTTATTAGGTCCAAACTAATGGCAAAGCGATTGAGAATATTACTGCCTAAGTAAAAGGTGGCAGTGACCTCTTGCAGGACCCAACAATTATGGACTATGCTCTTGTTGCCAATGGAGATTTTGAGCATACACCTGCTTGGCAGGAGATGTTTGGAATTGGGTGTTTCCAGATCCATTTCCCATTTGTCTATCAGTTTGAATGTTGGAATGGCTGGATCTTTTGGGAGTTGGCGGAACATGGCTTCGCTGATGAAGCTCTTACCGTTGTTCACACACACTCGGGCGAGAACATAGTCCTTCCCATCATTTAACTGAACAGGGATGAACAACTGCTCTCCAATTTGCTGATTGATTTCACATCTTTCTGGACTATTGGAGTGGGAATGTCTGATTGTGGATTAGCAAAGAATTTCAGAGTGTTTCCTTCCAGTGTGGAATACCACCTTAAACTGGAAGGAAGGTTGATTTTCAGAAATAGAGAGGACCCCCCTCCCCCCCATTACCAGTCTGTTGTCCTACTGCTATTACTGTCATGTCTGGAATTTAGTTGTTCTGGAAGTGAAATTCTACTTGGTCAGATTTGTGTTCAACCATGTGGCATGTGCCGTTTAAACTAACATGGTTGACACTCTGTTTTAATTTTATTGGTCGGCTAGTCTGGGTCCAGAGGACCTTGTTTACGCAATCTATTAGGGGTGACAACCTTCTCAGGAGGTCATTCCCTAGTAAACAAGGGGTGCCCTCTGGAGTCACTACTATGACCGGGTGTTTCACCTTGTGTCGCCCAATTTTAATGTCCAAATCTGCAGTCCGCTCAACGGGAATTTCCTTGCCGTCAAAGTTCTGAAGTTGTCCAGGAAGAGAGGTGAGAGGAATTTGGTATTTCTCCCCCCTACCTGAATTCAGTTCATCAAAGGCCTTTTTGGACAGAAGGGTAGCTTGGGATCCAGTGTCCAGCAGTGCCAAAATTGTACCCTGCCCCTGTACTTGTACTGGGGCATAGTATCTTCCCTCCTTCTCCTCCAGGGGGCACAGGTAATGCACGTTTTTGGACAACTGGTGGGCTAATTTTTTAGTTTTGGACATTGCGAGAGAAGAGATCTGGGCAGAATTCTGTGGAGAGTCATGGGAATCTTCAAGAAAAAGTTGGCAACTGGAAATCAGAGCCATTGTGGGTTCCCCTGGTTCCAGTTCTGGGCCACCCCCCTTTTGCAGGCAGTCACCAGGATGGGCTTGAACCAGGGGATTTTGATGCAGTGGGTTCTGGCATGAGATGATGGGTGGCACTAGCTCAGTCCCCACATCTCCCCAGTCGGGATGTGAATCCCTTGGGACCCATCTTTCTTTGGGAGGAGTTCCCCCATCTCTGAAGGAGAAGATCCTTTTCCCAGGATTCTCTGAGGATCCCTCTCCCTCAAATTGGAAGATCTTTGCCTCCTCCACAAACTGGGTCTGTTTGGGTCCTTTGTTTCTCCTACCTCCTCTCTGCTCCTTGGGTGGCAGACTTTCAGGGGTAGGAGATTTTGTTTCCGGTTCCTGGGTTTCCAGGGGCTGTTTACAAGTGGGGAAGGGAGCTTCCTCCAAGGCTTTACACCCCTCTTCCCCTTGTGCCTCCTCCCTGGGAACCGGTGGGTTATCGGGATGCTGCCCCCGTCATTGTTCGGGAGCACCAGGCCCAGAGTTTGGGGCATTCTGCGCCGGCATGCTCATCTGAGGGTTCTGTTGAGCCCTCAGCATGTGACCCAGATCCCGTGCCATATTTTGGACCTGGTGCTCTAACTGTGAAACCCGCTCAGGCTGATACGGGGTTCTATTTTCTCCCCTGGGCTGATCCCAGGAAGGGTAGCTATACCTTCTCTGGTAGTACCCCGGGTTGGGAAGATTTGGGTACCCCTCTACCCTTAGCCTCCCCTCTCCTGGATTAAGTGGTCTGGGCTCATGGAATTGGGGAAAGAAGAATGGATGATTTTGGGGTTGGAAATTGGGTGGATACCTAGGAAAAAAGTTCTGCCCAGTATTTGGGGAATTTCTGCCCTCCTGTGGGAAGTTAGGAGGGGAGTTCCCTGTGTTAGGTGCTTGGCTGGATCCCCCTACTTGGGCTGGAGGAGTCCACACATACCCCAGGATGGGTCGGTTTCCCTTGTAGTGGGGACTTACATAGTCAGGGGAGCGAGGGACCCCATTTGTGGGACTACCTCCTTGACTCCCTGTCTGTGACTGGCCCGAGGGCCTTCTGGGTTGAGAATTATTTGGTGCAGGCAGGTTTTTAGGCCCCCCCAACTCCAAATCTAAAATGGGGGCAACCTTTACCTCTGCCACCTTGGCAGCAGCAGGGTTGCTGGTCGGTTTGGGACTTTTCTGGGCGTTATTTTTATTTTCTATGGGCTTCTGCACCTCATAGATTCGGGTGGCATGTTCAATGACCCAGTCTAGTGATCTTTTCTCGTGAAAATGTCTCACTAGCTGGGTCATGATGTATTTGGGCAAAGCATGGAAAAACGTATTTACAAACTCTTTACTGTCCGTGCGCACCCTTCTGGTAGTCTGCGCAAAGGCACGCTTCAATTCCTGCACAAATTCTTGTGGGGCCTGATCCTCCCCACATTGCAAATTGTAGGCTGCCTTGCGAGCCTCTTGGGGATTCTGGTGAACAGAAAAATGTTTCAAGATGGCCGCCCTATATGTGGACCATCTAGAATGGTTTTGGTCCTCCAGCACCGCAAAGAAACTAGAGTATTCTGGGGAGAATGTCCATTTTACATACTCAATGCAGCTACTGCTGTCCTTCAAATGGAAAGTCTCCATCATTTGCTCGTAAAGCTCCAGGTGTTCCCAAACAGAATTCTTGGCGTTCTTGTGATAAGGGGTGATGACACTCCATATGGTCTTAATCTGTTTTATGGGGTCCTTAAGCAAGGCCCTTTTTGCCTTATTGGCCTTCTTGGTTCGGGTAATCCTAGTCCATTTATCCTCTGACTCAGAGGCACTGCTCCCAGAGGTTCCCGTCTGATCTTCCAGGTTTTCCCGAATTCTGCGAGCCTGGGAATGGCCGGCAGAATGTGGGGACCTAGTCTCTTGTGTCCCGGGGCGCACGGAGGAGTCTTCAGATTCCTACTTGCTGCCCAGATTTGATGGGTACCCCCCCCACTGACCTAACTGGGCAGAGGTTTGCAGAATGCCCTTAGATGGCCTACTCTCCCGGGGTTCCCCACTAAATTGCACTGTACTTAGGTGCCCATACCCGGATGCCCGCCCATTTATTCCTGGGTGGTACTCGCCTATGAGTCCCATACTTTTGGTTGGATAGTAATCTGCCATCCCTGTGGCCCTGTGCTCATGTGCGCCAGGGGACATAGGGGTGGCAGAGTCCAGGGACTGGGAGAGATGAAGGCCTCTGGTACTAGGGCTCCTGAGGTTATGCTCAGGTGTTTCCCTTTCCCAGCGAACCTCATCTCTATCATCCCCTGCTCCTTGTTGCTGTGCAAGAGCCTGTGCTTTCGGTTCCTCAGTTAAGGCCTTACTAGACTCTACCAGTCTCTCCTGCATGGCTACCTGTTGCTGGAGCCTATCATTGTGCTGACCGAGAGCCTCATTTTCTCTCTGTGCCTCCTGGTTGGTCCTGGAGTACTGGGCCAGTCTTTGCTGCAGGAGGGTTACCTCCTGAGTCACATCCCTACTGGCCTGTTTCTTTTCTTGCCAGAGCATCTTCCACCCTCCTGGTGTGCTCTAACAAGTTCTGATGCTCTTTTTGGAGGTCACCCAGTCCCTGGAGGGCAAAGTGATTTTCTTCAATTTTTTCTTTTAATTGGCAGACTTCCTGGCCTAAGGTGTCCCTTTCCTGACTGAGAGCCTGAATTTGTGCCACCAGGTCGTCCCTCTGCCTTTTAAGGGCACCAGCTTTCTGGCACTCTTCCTCAAATTCTGTCTGGGTCTCCAGGTCTTTCAGAATCAGTTTGTTGCTCTCTGCCTTCTCCCTATCTAGGTGGCTTTGCAGGGTGACTACCTGCTCTGCACATGCCCTATTGAAGTCCAGTTGTTGCTCCAGCTTTTTCTGGCTCTGCAGTAGGGCATCCAAACCTTCTTGGTACTCCTTCTGCAAGGCCAGAAATCTGGTATCCTGGTCAGGCTTTTCCTGTTACAGGATACCCAAATCCTCTTTTATTTTAATGATATAATGCCTACTATCATTTTCTGACTCCTGGTTCCTCTGCAGCATCTGCTCGAAAGAGACCAGGTCAGATTGGGCCTTCTCTAATGCCATCTGTTGCCTATTTGCCAGATCTTGGCCTTCAGCACATTTGTCCTGTATGGCTCCCATGTATAAATAGAAATATGCTGCTATCCTAACAATCTTGTTGTGCTCATCTTTGGCCTTAGGGGCCATGTATAATTCGCTCAGGGCCACGTGTAAGGGACCCTGATCTTTCCAGATGTCTAACCTAGTCGCATTGACCTGTTGTGTGATCGCCTGCAGCCACACATTCTGGTCCTGTTCAGACCATTCACCTCTCACAAACAGTTTATGTAAGAGGTGCTCTCTAGCTATCTTCATATCTACCAATGTCGTCATTCTGGAAACTGATTTCCTTCCTGACTTACAGAAGTTTGTATTTTATTTTGCAAAATAGACCATATCCTTAGAGCGTCCTTCTTTTGAGGGGTGATTTTACAGTGTAACACAGCGTGGAGATCCTACAGGATTTATGTATCCTGTCAGTTAGCACACTGTATTAAGCTGCACAAGTGGTAGATCTAATCCAGAAGTCCCGGCTCGAGCCCCCACTCTGTTAAGCGACTTCAATTCAGCACTCCAACTGAGTCAATGCCTAGTCTGGGATGCCCAAGGGAAGCCCTTATTTATATATTTTTATGACAAGTTCATAGGTCTGGATGATAAACCCTTGTATAACACCCCTCTCTTTGAATCCCCCTGACCTCACTGAGCCAAGAAGTAGGTTTGGTTTTGCAAATTAAAAGATTTATTGAAAAATTAAACAAGATATATATATCACACTTTTATAAATAAATTAATATTTGATAGCACACTTATGAAGATAATGTTGATCAACAATAGATAATATTACACTAGCACACTTATTTAATTACTTACGAGTTGGTATAGAGAGGATAAGGTAGCCGAGAATGCTTTTATGGGTTCAAGGAAATGCAATGATGGAAAAGAATGCAGCACAGAAATAACTTAGATGGATTCCACAAGAGATAATATGATCACTTTTTCTTTTGACAATTCACTCCCCCCCTATGCAATACAAGGAGATGGAAGGAGAGCACACAAATTTCAGGAATACAATCAAATGCAATACCAATTCAGTTCCCCCCTAGCAAGCTTAGAGCAACCGGTATGCTTTTAAAACATGCAGAAATACTTTTAATGTGATTTACAATGAAGTGAAAATATGCTAAAAATGATTTTAATTCCCTTTAGGAGATTCAGGGTAGGTGATAGCTACTTTGAATTAGTCCAGGTCAACACTAGCAATGATTCAGGAGGGATTATCAGGTTGAAAACGAATTTCAGCAATGCAAGCAAGAGACAGCTATTTTGATAGGTGGAGAAATTTGATTCAAATTGCAATTGGCGGCACTTTTTCCGAGTGCGTCGAGCGCGATTACAGAAAAACTATAAAGAGTAGAAAGTCGGTTTGGGGCTTGTTGGAAAGCTTAGATTCTTAGCTTTAAGATGACAGTTAAATCTCGTTCCTACGTACGTATTTTTCAAAACATACGGACGATTTTGTGGAGGTAGATTTCAGAAATGAAATAATGATTCAGAATGGCAATTGACACTTTCACAGGATTCAAATCACAGAATGAACACACGATTTCTATGCAGTTCTAAATAGGTGGAAATGGTTTGAATTAGATTATTTTAAACTAAGAAATTGGTTTGCAAGTTCTGGCTGGATACTCACTCCTAATATTGGAAGGAATGGGCCTCGTCACAGATTTGGTCAACAGGTTTAGCTGCGGTTCTCTCTGCTCTGCTGGTCTGGATCTCTGGTTTTGGCAAAAGTTCTTGGCACTGCACAGGGGTCTGGTCTAGTCGGCGTTCTGGATCTCTGGTTCTGGTCTTGGCACTGCACAGCGGTCTGGTCTAGTCTGGCAGCAGTTCTTGGCACTGCACAGCGGTCTGGTCTGGATCTGGTCTTCTATCGGCGCTGCGCGGCGGTCTGGATACAGCTCTGCTTTCTGGGTTCTGGCACAGGATTCTAGCAGAATCAAACAGCACAGCCCGGCTGTTGAGAGTCAGGTTGCAAAAGATTTTGAGGCCTGCTGAAAATGGATTCAGCTTGTGGTTCAGGCCCCTCTGCTTTAAGTCCTGGAATCTGGAGTCTTCAGGCAAAGCGCTTCGCAAGAAAGTGGAAAGTGAATGTCCCTATCTGGCTTTCAGTGGTTCTTTTTATGTCTTTTGAAAGTGGGTGGGAAGGCTGACTTTCTATGCCCAACCCTCTGAAGATCCTGATAGGTTAAAGGATTTTCTGTGCTCTCACTGGAGAACAGAGTTGTGAGTCAGAGTGTTGCTACATTTTACAATTTATTGAAGAAACACCCCTTTGCTTTTACTTAGAACCCAATGTTTCATAATCAAACATGTTTCCCAGATACACAAGTGGTTCATAATACATGTACACATGATAGATCAATTAAGACAGGTCTCTGATCAACCCATGTCTTTCTAAGAGCTTGGGTTCAGAAGTGACAACATTTTGCGCTTTTTTGTGACTTTCGCCATATTGGTTTTTCCTCAAAATGTACACAGACCTGCATCCTTTCCCTGAGCATATTAATATAAGTTATCATGTCTCTAGCATAAACAGCGTACCCACAATATTCATAAATCCCGGGGTTCGGCCTCAGAACATCACAAAGAGTTGAACTTAGTCTCAATTTGTAGGTACATATTTTCATATTAAGAATCTCCAAATTGTACATTTATGTAAGCTTCATACAATATTTTATAAGCAATTTAATAAAACATACATTTGCCCTTAATGGAATTCACATCTGAGTCTGGGTCCGCCCCTAGAAGCTTGGTGAGTCAGATGTCACATATCTTTCCTTCCTGCCAGAGCACTGTTGACAGTTACACCTCAAATCAGCATATCTATTCAGTTGAAAGAAGCTATTGTCTCTTTCCTCCAGGCTGCAGGGAAACTCTCCTCCCCTTTTAATCAACAGGACCCTGTGATATCCTGTGCTGTTGGTGTGGGGCCTGGGAAGAGGAGATGTTAAGAATTCTCATTGACCAGCCAGCCTTTGAAGTCTCAGCTAACTTCGGATGCTGTTTAGTTTCTGAAACTCCGGTCTCCTGTCATAGTTTAGATCGCTGCGCCGGTTAGTGTCAAGCGCCGGTACTGCACCCATTTTTGTGAGCTGTCTTGAATAAATCCATTTCAAAAAGGGGATTTTACTTGATAACATTGTATTAATGTGGATTCTGCAGTAGAATAATGTAGAACACCCAACCAGAAGTTGGAATTTTTTGTCCGGTGGTTTTGTGCCCATGATCTTAGCAATTTTTGACATTAATTAAAACAGATTTTGAACAGCACCATATTCCTTTGCACTGATTTCGCTCATGGCGCTTCTGGCCCATCACGCTCGCACTGGTGGGTGGCAGGTCAGGCAACCGTTTTGGTGTATGCAAAAACTGCGCGGTTTTCCTGGGTTCTGGCGCAAATGTGGGCTTTTCAGCCATCTTGGATTTTATAAGCCCATAGCACCAAATGTTGCAGCATAATAACTTGAACGTGGGTTGATACACCTGACAATACAGGCTAAAGAGAGCTTGATAAAATTGATGGAGTTTTGGGGTAAGCTCCCGCTGTCTATGGCAGGAAGAGCAGCATTATTAAAAATGGTGGTATTTTGGTAATATCGCATACAATATCCCCAAAAAATTCTTTATAGAACTGGACAAAATATGTAGAGCTTTCCTATGGCAGGGCGGAAGGCATAGAGTTGCACTTCATATATTGCAGAGGCCCTATGCACAAGGAGGATTGAAGATCCCCAATTTCGATTTGTACTTTCTGGCATGCCAGTTACAGTATGTAGTGCAATGGATGGCAGATGATCCTACAGGGGAAACTACTTTACTACAACCAGCAATAAAAAGACTATATCTTGAGGAGGCCACCAGGGGGCGCAGGTTTGTTGGCTGCCTGATCGTTTAGCTCCCCGAAGGCCCCGGGAGAACTGCGGAGTAAAGGGAGCAAAAGGAACGTTACCCCCCCAAAAAGACAAGAAACTGCTGTGGGAACCATCAGGGATCCCGGCGACATCTTCCCGAGCCTTGGAGGTGCCCGGGTCCCCGAGATATTCGATTTGGAGTGCCTGCACTCCCCCTCCCCCATCCAGGCCTGTGCCGCGGGAGAGACGCAGCTGCACAGCCGGGCATCTTGCTGCAGGGGCTGAGCGCGGTGCCGCAACGAACCCGTGGGGCTGGCACCCCACGGCCCTGTTGGTGACAGCGGGAGATCGCTGGGACCCCGTGGGGACCTGGGCCCCCGCCCCCCTGGTTGCCCACGACCTGCCTGCCTCCCGCTCCAGCCGCGGCACTGCCGGAGGAGCGCACTCAGCTGGCGGGCCGGCCTGTGCTCACATCGCCGGGCACTCAGCTGACACATCCGTGTCCCGCGTAACACCAAGGACAGCCCTGCACACAAGCTCGGGCCGTCACGGGACCGCGCCCGAGCCCCCTCTTCTCTTTCTGTCCACCACGGGGGGCACCACACCCCCAGACGCCTTGTGGAGCTCCTCCAGCTATCCCTGGGGCAGAGGCTGCTCCAGCCCACATCACACAGGCCCGGGCCGAGGCGGGAGCGCGCCCGGTGTTAGGCAGAAACCTGTGCAGTTCCCTTAGGGACCACTGCAAAAGATTTAAGACTACAGGTGTTGGCAGTAAACCCACTTGGTAGCAGTCTGCACCACCCAGATTTACCTGGTAGCTGTGGCTGAGCAGTCAGACTTCCCTCAAGAAGAGTTAGGCAGCATGCAAAGTATACACAATAGGCACTCAGATACAATAATACAAGCAAACACTGACCAGAGCTTTGGTATCAAAGTATATAATTATTTATTTAAAAACACACAGTTGAAACACTCCAGCACTCTTATTGTAAAATATTCTAAACATAGTTACTATTGTAATATATACACCTCTTTTTCCTTATCAGATAAGTCACAGTAAAACACCACTTATTTTCATACAGAGGTGAGCGCTTAACTAGATTGCACTCCAATAAGTTTGTGAGAAAGGGAGGGAAAAAGACAGAATATGGAAAGGTACACCACTCTAAGATTCAGGAACACTGTTAGCAAGGCAGAAGAGCAAAAGTCACTGCTGAGCCAAAGTCCAAAGGCTGGGCCCACTCTTAGAGAGAGCAGAGCACAAATGCGCCCAAGATCACACAGTTACACTAGGCTTAGAAGTCTTGCAGAGGGTTCAAAAAGAGTTTAGAGAGGCTTTAGGAAAGTTTAGCCAGGGTGTCCCAGACTAACCCAGGTTCGAAAGCCGGGGGCTAAATCTACCCCGTACAGTCGGTAGCAAGGGAAGCCAGGCGGGACACGGTACCTTAAGTTGGAAGGATCCTCCAGCGGTGGCAGTTGTTCCTGGTAGTGGGTGCAAGTTGCGTCATCGTCCAAGGGAAGAGAAGATCTCGACTTGGAGGAAAGATGAAGGTCGTTGCACTACTAGGGAAGAAACCAGCCGCAGAGTTTTCCGGTTAAAGGTGGTACCTTTGTTTCGCGGTCGTGGTAAAACGTGGTATCCCGGTTGCCGGGGTGCTTAGCACGGGCAAGGTGGCCACGAGGTACGTCGGGAAAGCGAAAAGACGGTGAAACTGGTTATCCCCACCAGTCAAAGGAAGAAGACTCTCCGGCGGGAGATCTCCTCTGTCGTTGGGAAAAGTGGTGAGGCAGTCCAGCAGGGCTCCACCGGTGGTGGTGTCGTGGCAGGTCGGCTCAGCTTCTCCCTCGTCGGATTCTTAGGTCCTGTGGCGACTTCTGAAGTTCCAGTCCCAAAGCCCTGCTTTTATGCAGAAAACCCCCATTCACTCAGCCTAGCTGTTACTCAAACATGCTAAGTGGTGAGCCAGCCGGCTCACCACTTGGGCCAATCAGGATGGAGTGCGACTTGAGTTGCCTAGGCAACTCAGTCCAGGGTGCCTACATTTCCCTCCACCCCTCCTAAGTACCCCAGACAGAGTGGCACCACTTTGGAGGGCTTCTTTGGCAAAAAATACCAACCGGAGAATTAATATTAATTAAATAAACCGGCGGTATGTTCAAGGCTACCGTAAATAATTAAATAAAGGTAGTAGCCTAAAACAATGGGAAATCCCATAGGAAAATATTTGCGGTAGAATATAAAAAGTAGTATCCACTGCCACCAGCCAAAACTTGATCAGGGGGGACGGAGACGTGCCCCCTCGACTAACAGACCCCGGGGCAATTGAATTGCCCCAGCCAGTATGTCCACAATATGATGGTTTGTACTGGTTCTGTTTCAGAATTTAAGACTAGTAAAGTCAATGGTGACTTTACATGCCCTGGGAGACAGTAGTCAGTCCCAGGGTATGGAGTCTATACTGGGGGGACACTATGACAAGCCTGTGTCCCTGCACTGAGGGTGCTGTGTAACACACATCACAAAAACACATGAAGGCATATGGAGTAAAAGACCCCATAGCCCATTAAACACATCTAGATTCAAAGAAACACACTCAAACCATGCCCAGGAGTGAGGGTGAAAGGGTCTCACTCTTGGCAGGAGAAAGAAATAAACCCCAAAAATCCAGCAAAGCTGCTGGGGGACTCACTAGGTTAGGAAATTCACCCTAAACAGAGAATTCTCCCTAACACCCGGGCCCATCTGAAACAGGGCTGTGCCCCCCCACGGATTGCCTGCCCAACTGTGCAGGTCGCATCGGATCAGAGCCCCCTCAGCAGGGGTGACTATACCACATCCCCAGGGAGCTACCCTCCACCCGGCTGGCCTCCACCCCCGCCCATCTGGGTGTCCATACTACATCAGCAGCAGAACTCACCAGGCCCAGGGGACCGCTTAAGGGGCTTCCATTCTGGTGACCTCGACGGATCCTCCTGACCCACACTAGTGCAGCCGCGAGTACTAGCAACTGGGGGTAGCTGGAATCCGGGCCACCTACACCAACTGCTACCCCTCTTACCACCACGCTGGAGAGCCGCTGACAAGGGAGTGCCATCGCAGGGGAGGGAAAAACCCCAACATTGTACGTAGAGACACAAATAGGAGGTCCCCGGTGGCCCTACATTGGTAAGCACCAGAGACGCCTGTTCACCCCACAGCTATTGACACAATCCCCATCACGAAGCAAGGAACAAAGGGTGCAGGCGATCCCCAAGCCGACCCCCGCGATACGCACGGACCCCCCACAGAGCAGATCCGACTACTAAGCCTGGTCCACCCTGCAACACCCAACAGGAATTGATCCGGAGGCTGGTGAGGACCCTCCGGATCATGGGGACCCCACCGGGGTCACGGAGAGGTCACAAGGACCCAGGGGTGCACCCACCTCATGAGTTGGAGGGATACCTTGGCAAGATACAAGTTCACACCCGTGGGATCTGAGATGGATACCAACCCCTCACCCCCGCCGGCCCCTGACATGAACACCATGCAGAACAACATCCAGACCATCCTTGCTGAAATCAGGGGGATGAGAACGGATATGGGAGCCAAGTTGGCTGACTTTTCTGCCAAGGTCGCCACGCTGGAGGACAGAGTAGAAGGGGTTGGGAATAACCGGGCGCCCACTGATCTCCTGGAAACACAGATGGCGATAAGGTTTAAGGATGTGCAGCGATGGGAGGGGGAGCTCTGTCTCAAAGTTGACGACATGGAAAACCGAGAACGGAGAAGTAACCTGCGATTCTTTGGCCTGACGGGGGTGGAGGGGGAGACCCAGTCTGATCTGGAGGGCAAAGTGCAGGAGATCATTCGGATTGTCCTGGGAACCAACTCCGATGAAACCATCCTGATTGAAAGGGTCCATCGAGCCAGAGGAGGTGGTAGGGGTCCATGCTCGGTCCTTGCACGATTCCACTATTACAGAGACAAAGCGAGAATACTTGAAAGTGCCAGGACCCTGAGAGACATACAGTACGATAACTCCAGAGTGGCTATCTATCAAGACTTGTTCGCCCTCACGCTACAAATGAGGAAAAAATGCGGCCCAATTACCAGATGGCTACAGGAAAAAGGGGTCAGATATCGTTGGGGACACCCATTCTACCTATCTTTTGAGTGGCAGGGTGTGAGACACCAGCTTGTGACCGAAGAGGACATTCAAAGAGCCACCGACGAACTACTGGGGGACTCCCCAGGAACCTCAAGGGAACAGAGCGGTAACGACAGAGAACCCAGCCGCACCCCATGGGGCCCCGACCTAAGCCAGAGGATGCACAAAGTGAAGGGCACTCGGAAGTTTCAAAAGATCAGACATCCTCTGGGTGGTCGTGGGGGACCCATATGAACATGGGGGAGACAGAGAGAGAAGAGGAGGTAGGTGTATGACCGTTTCTCTTCCTTACAATACGATCTCCTGCGTGGTCCCCGTGGGCCCCGCCAGGTTGGGGGGTGTTGTGTGTTCCATTATTCGGTGTTGACTTGATGGGCAGAATGGACATATATGATTATATGGAAGATGGAGAAAGAACGGAAATGTGAGGGTATTCTTTTGTAAGGCATTTGCTCCCATGATCCCGGTGGGTTCGACCAAATGGGGGGGATCGGTATGTTGCACTTGGATGTTTCCGTGGTTCAGAGAGCTGGTCATCCCCCGGGGAGCCACAGTGGGCCCACCCGATCTGGGGGGGAGGGTGGGGTGCCGAGAGGGGAGCAGGTTGAAGTTATTTCTCACAATGTGATTGGTCACACGGCCCACGGGGCCCCACCAGTGCAGGGGTGAGTTGCATGTTACCCCAGGATGTTGCCATGTTGCCGAAGTTTAGGTTTAATTGAAATGACAAAAATAACCCGAGACCCGCCCCACAAAGGCTTGATGGGGCATTGGTCTCCCTGGAAGCAACCAGTGTTTGATCTTTGATTCTGGGGAACTCCTCCCCGCCCCATATCGGAAGTTGAAATATAATGGGCCCCTTGTTTTGGGGGAGACGGTACGGGTTGTTGGCAGGGAGTGGGGGGGAGTTGAAGGGGAGGTCCCATTCGGGGATCTGAACTCGGGAATGGCTCCTTAATGAACATACAGAGGGTATGTTCCATACTAATCAATCTCCCGAGGCCCGGGCAGCGGTCTTGGTGGTTCGTTTGCTGATCCTGATGTTTGTCGGGCGAGGGAAACGAACGCCTCACAAAGCGGGTGAGGGAGACGGGGAACAAGGGTGGGTAGGGGGGAGGGACAGGGGAAATGGTTACGCCATACCACGGACTGGGGCTTAAGCAAGTGGTCCATATGGAGGGTACTTATTGAAACTCCACGGGGCATAGGCATCGACGACCATGGCTGAGGGACAAATTGGTACGCTCAATATCAAGGGCCTCAACTCACAAAACAAGCGATCTCTTACAAGTAACATGTTCCGCAAACAAAAATTGTTAGTTCTCTTCCTACAGGAAACACACTACAGGAGGGGAGCAGAGTCAACGATAAAGGGAAAGGAGATAGGCAGAAACTTCTGGGCATCACACAAATCATCAAAGAAAGAGGAAGTGGGCATTCTTCTTGGTAGATCACTACACCTCACCAATATTGAGATGAAACGGGGGATCAAGGGCTCATTCCAGGGCACACGCGATACTTTGGCCACCTTGTACGCCCTGAACTCCGGCCAAATTAAATTTATTCATAAAGTCCTCAAAGTCATGGACAAATGGGCTGAGGGAGCTATGATCTTGGGGGGGGGATTTCAACCTCATTCAGGACCCCCAACTTGACTGGTGGTCTGCCAAGGGGACGGGCCGAAAGCCCCTCCAAGGATAACCAAGCCATGAGGGACCTACTAAAGGAATACTACTGGGTGGACGTGTGGCAAAGATGTTGGCAAACCCCGGGGGTTACACGTTTTTCTCCCCCCCTCACCAAACGTACACAAGGATAGACATATTACTGATAGCGGAGGAGGGAGGGGGGGAGGTAGGTGGCATCACGGTCGAACCAGTAACCTGGTCAGATCATGAGCTCCTTGTTATGGAATGGCGATTACAGGATACTCTGAAATCCTACAGGTGGCCCTGTAACGACAACCTCATGAGGGACCAGGTGTTCAGGGAATTCCTATGGAAAGAAATAGAAGCC
The DNA here is from genome assembly GCF_040938575.1 of Ambystoma mexicanum. Taxonomy (NCBI): domain Eukaryota; kingdom Metazoa; phylum Chordata; class Amphibia; order Caudata; family Ambystomatidae; genus Ambystoma; species Ambystoma mexicanum. The sequence goes on from NC_090930.1 coordinate 658,813,183, forward strand.
TTCTTTGTGATGAATGATACAGGGGTGGTCCCAATGGCCATGGTTTGGGAGGCAGCAAAGGCTACCTTCAGGGGTCTCCTTATTGCGGAGGGCTCAAGTAAGAAATGCGAGAGAGCTCTAATAGAATCCAAACTTCGAGAGGACCTACGGGTCATGAGGGCACAGCTCACAGATGACAATGTAAACCGTGAGGACCTCCTTAGCGAAATGAGAGACAGGAGACAGGCCCTACATACAGTTCTAATCGGAGAGGTGGTCAAGAGAATGAGATATACAAAGCAATGATACTATGAGAGGGGGGATAAGGTTGGAGCACTTTTGGCACATAGGCTGAGAGGGAATAGGGCAGACAGGTGGATAGATAAGATCGAAGACGGGGCGGGTAAGGTCCAGACAACAGCCAAATGTATTGCCACGTCCTTTGCAGGCTTCTATGAAGCACTCTACACTAGACAAGGGGACGAATCTTTAGATGACATCCGCAGATATCTTGTGGACCACCCCCTGCCCAAGCTCAGAGACTCTGAGAGAGAAGCTCTGGAAAGGGAAATAACAGAGGAGGAGGTAGAGAGTGCCATTAAAAGACTGAAATTAGGTAAAACCCCCGGGGGGGGGACAGACATACAGCCGACTTCTACAAGCAATATCAACTGGTGCTGGCACACCCGTTGGCCAAACTCTTTAACCAAATTACAACCTCGGAATCCATTCCGCCAACATTCCTGTAGGCCTTGATCACAGTGATTCCCAAGCCTGGCAAGGACCCGGTGGAATGTGGCTCGTATAGGCCTATCTCGCTCTTGAACACGGATGCAAAGGTCTTTACCAGGATCCTAGCAACATGCCTAGAAAAATGCCTCCCTAGACTGATCCATCCAGATCAAGTTGGTTTCGTAATGAACAGACAAGGGGCGGACAGCATGCACAAGACTCTACATATATTGAGTTCAAAAAAGGTCAGAACAGAGGGTGCCCTTCTCCTGTCTTTAGACGCAGAGAAGGCGTTTGATAGGGTGAGCTGGGCCTTTATAGAGGAGGTCTTATTATCCCTGGGGATGGGAACCAGGTGGCGTGGTTGGATGTCAGCTCTCTACTCCCACCCCACAGCAAAAGTGCTAGTTAATGGGACTGAATCGGAAGCTCTCCCACTGGGAAGGGGTATGAGACAAGGGTGCCCACTATCCCCTCTCATATATGCCTTAGTGATGGAACCCTGGGTGATAGCCATCAGAGGTAATGACAAGATTCAGGGCATCACGAAGGGGGAGACCGACCATAAAATAACCCTATTTGCAGACAATGTCTTACTATATCTTTCTAAGCCATCCCAATCGGTCCCTGAGGTGCTGAATAGCCTAGAACAATACGGGACCCTGGCGGGTTATAGGGTAAATTTAGACAAATCAGTCGCATTCCCGGTGGGCCAACTCAGCGACACAGAAAGGCGGTACATTGGGGCCCTCCCATTTTGCAAGCAGCCCGAGGGATTTTGTCACCTGGGGATCCATATACCGTCTGACCTAGCAAATCTCTTTAGAGTAAACTACCCTCCCCTTGGTTGGAAATTAAACGATATCTGGAGCGTTGGAGAAAATCCGGCCTCTCATAGATGGCACGCCTTAACTCCATCAAGATGGTGATCCTCCCAAAATTCCTGTATCTCTTCCAGATGCTTCCAACCCATGTACCAAAGCCATTCCTCCTAGAGATCAAGCGGGCCCTGCTCGCTACCTTTGGGCGGGAAAAACCCATAGAATCGCCTACGACACTTTGATTCGACCCAAAGATGAGGGTGGAGTCAACTATCCAGACCTAGACACATACTATAAGGCATCGCAGTTGCGAATCTTGGTGGACCACTTGACAACGGGCCAGAAGAAGCAATGGGTGGCCTGGACAATCTCCCCGGTCACACTGGATGAGTGGTTGTGGGTCCCTAAAGCGCGTATCCGCAAGGGAATTTTGAAGCACCCGGTACTGGGGGTGTTGTAGACCATACAGAAAGAGGGGGGTTACCTTAGGTGGCTCACAACATGGCCCTCACCCCTGAGCTGCATATGGGCTCCCCCACTTTGTGAAGAGAACAACGAGCCATTGGCTTTCCAACAATGGTATGAGGCGGGCCTTTGTAGGGCTAGACAACTTTTGAGGGAGGGGGCGTTCATATCACTGGGGGATTTGAAGGATGCCCTGGGCCTCTCCAACCTCTCTCCTTTTCGCTACTTGCAGCTCAAGGGCGCACTGACCGAGAGCAGATGGGGTGATACTCTTCGGCGAGACCTAACAGATTTTGAAAAGTTCATCATTACATACAAAGGAGCCAGAGGGGTGATATCACGACTCTATAGTTTTCTGCTACTCTCTGCCCCTCGGGACCCCCCGTCCTCCCAGCTACAATGGGAGAGAGACCTAGGCACACCCATTACCGAAAAGAGATGGCTCAAGATATGTAGACAGGCTAGCCGCTCCACGGCTGCACCCCAGTACTGCCATCAGGCCCTTAAACTGATCCACAGATGGCACTATCCTCCACAGAGGATAGCCAAAATGCAAAAGGGCTATGATCCTCACTGCTGGAAATGTCACACTGAAAAGGGGGATTATGTTCATATGTGGTGGAAGTGTCGGGTGGTACAAACCTACTGGAATGAGGTCTTGTCTTGGATAAAAGACGTGGATGGGATGGAAAGGACCCTATCCCCTTGGCTAATGTTGTTCGGCATCGAGGGGTCCAAAGGTTCAACATGACCATATGCTGCATGTAATGTTGGTTGCTGCCAGATGTTGCTGGGCCCAAAAATGGAAATCACCCCAACTCCCGGGGTAGGGGGAATGGGTCTCTAAAGTACGGGCCATATATGATATGGAATTTGCTGACCCACCTGATTGACGAATCCAAGTCAAACATCGAGAGCCTCTGGCTGCCCTTCTTTGACAGGTATGGGAAAACGGCATAGAACACCCGACACACCCCAGACTGGTTTCCAGGTGTGAACATTGTGGTTTGGTTACCCCCTCTGGATCAAGAGGAGGTTGCTCGAATTGGGAGATGCTCTTCATGTGAGTTGGCCCCGGCATACTGAGCGACCCACACTCATTTCGTGATTGTCCTTTGCCCATGACACACTTTTATTTGATAACGAAATGGACCCTACTGTTATTATTATCCTCTGCACCATGGTATGGGGAAGGGAGGGGGGAGGGGAGATGGTATGGACGGGAGGGGGGAATAAGTTGCCTTTAAATTTTTCCTTTTCAATTGTAATGTTCACTTTGCCGATTGTAGTATTGCATCGTTTATGTTATAACCACAAAAGCCTTAATAAAACCTGAATTCTCAAAAAAAAAGACTATATCTTAGAGACTTGATTTGGACTCCTCCACGGGAACAATTTAGTCATCCTCAGCTAATGAAGTTGGGAATACAGATATGGCGGAGGACCTGCTGAACCATGGGATTCAAAGACCCAATATCACCACAGACCCCGCTGGCAGCGGTAATGGCAGACACAAATGGAAATAGAGCAAGAGTGAGGGCACAATGGGAGTCTTGCGGAATTGCGACAATAGGGGATCTGAGAAATGAAAATAGGTTGCTGGAATTAAAAAAATTATAAGATACCACCGGTATACATAAGGGACAATTCATGCTACATAAGGCTATGCTAAGTACACTAAAGAGTAGATGGCCAACAGTCATGGAATAAGACAATAGAGTGTGAAAATATGGAAACAGTAATAAACATTTCAGAGGGAGAGCATGCGATTCCCAGAATGTATGAGGTATTGTTAGATGGAAACTCGAGAGTAGAACTGCAGTGCAGGGGAAGGTGGGAAAAGGAATTGGGTAAAACATTTGAAGACAAAGAGTGACAAAGCATAGTACTGTACCATAAAAAGTAGTACTGTACCATAGTACATACTACTGTACCATAAAAAAGTCTCTAAAAACGCCAGGCTGCAACTAATCCAACTATGCATTACACAGAGGGCATATTTAACACCAGCTGCAATAGCAAAGTTCAAAGGGGCGGGTAAGCAGGCATGTCCCAAATGTAAACAAGAAAGTGTAGGATTAATTCATATGTTCTGGAATGTCATGTGATACAGGTATTTTGGGAGAGCGTGGCAAACAAAGATACCCAAGGCTGCATTAACCTTGACGTCAAATCTCCAGAGGCATGTATGCTGGGCAGGTTTAGGAGAAACATGAAGCATAAAACCATGGTCAAGATCAAAGACCTAATTTATATACTAGCTAAACGCAGCATAGCCATGCAGTGGAAAGACACAAAGGCACCAAGTATTGACAGATGGTGGGGAGACCTGAGTAAATGGGCACCAGCGGAAACAGGAGTGTGGGAGAAGGTGCTGGCAAAGCAGAAACAAGAACTTGGAACGGACATGCATGTGTGAGGACAGCTAGGCTGTTGAATGGGGGATTTTCCGCATAAAAGCAGGGCTTTGGGGACTGGAACTTCAGAAGTCACCACAGGACCTAAAGAATCCGAAGAGGGGAGAAGCTGAGCCATCTACAACGACGACACCACTGGTGGAGCCCTGCTGTACGAACTCACCACTTCCCCGACGACAGAGGAGATCTTCTTCCAGGATAGTCTTCTTCCCTTTGAGCTGGTGGGACCAACCAGTTCGCCTTTTTCTCCTTCCCGGACGTGTCTAGGTCGAATCCCCCGTGCCAAGCACCCCGGCAGCCGGATAGCCACGCTTCACCACTGACTGCAAATAAAAGGGTCGTACCTTTTAATCGGGAACTCCACTGCTGGTTTCTTCCCTGGCAGTGCAACGACCTCCAGCTTTCTTCCTCGTCAAGATCATCTCTTCCTCTGGTAGAAGCCATGACTTGCACCCGCTGCCAGGAACAACTGCCACCGCTGGAGCTTTCTCACCATTTCAGCTACTGTGTCCCGCCTGGTCTCCCTTGCAACGGATTGTCCAAGGTGTCCCGTAAATCCTTGACCTTCCAACTGGGCTGACCTCAGACCTGCTAACTTTGCCTTTCTGAACTGCTCCAACCTCTTTTGACATTTTCTGCAAAGACTTTGAGTGCATTTCCACTGTGTGATCTTGGGCACATTCCGCCTTGCTCTCTCCAAGAGTGGGCCTGGCCTATGAACTTTTTGCTCTACAGTAGACCCTGCCTTTCTTGACTTGCTGTGGTTTCTTAAAAGTGTTGGTGCTGGGTTATTTCCATACTCTGCCTTTCTCTCCCTTTTTAACAAATTATTGGAGTGCCATCTAGGGTTACGCGCTCACCTCTGTTTTGCTAATAAGTGGTGTCCTAATGTAGACTTGTCGAATAATTAACTAGGGAGGTGTATATATTTATAGTGACTGTGTTGGAACTTGCTTGATATATTAGTGCCAGTATATTTTCATAAGTATGTTTTTAAATAAATAATTATATACTTTTATACCAAAGCTCTGGTCAGTGTTTGCTTGTTCTACTGTATTTGTAGCCCTATTGTGTATACTCTATATACTGCCAAACTCTTCTTGAGAGAGGTCTGACTGCTCAGCCACAGCTACCAGGTAAATATGGGTGGTGCAGAAAGCTACCAATTGGGTTTACTGCTTACTCCTGTGGTCTTAAACTTTTTGCAGTGGTCCCTAAGGGAACTGCACAGGTTTCTGCCTAACACACTCTAAACTCAATATAATGTGTATCGGGATCCTCTGATATGCTATATACTGGTAGCTTGTTTCAAAAGTTCTCAACATTAGGGTTTAAGGTGCAGAACATAAGAATAAAACAGTGTCCTGCCAGGAAAGGGGTCCTCCTTCCCCTAGAGTCATTCTGGCAGTTCAAAAATGTCTCTTTCTCGCAATGTTGTGTTTTAAAAGAGCATAAATGTTCCAGGATGTTACTTTACTTTCTACTCCTGGTTTACTCTCCTGCCAGGATGTCACTTCACTTCCTACTCCTCGTTTATTCCCCTGCCATGATGTCACTTCACTTCTCACCCCTGGTTTACTCTCCTGCCATGGTATCCCTCTGCTCCTTATATGTAATTTATTTATATTAGTCTCAGACTCCTTATTTATGTGATGTGTTAGCCTGTTAGGGCTTTTGCTTTCTTTACCCACTCTCTCTTGTATCCAGGTCACAAGAGCTTTCCACAATTAGGTCACCAACTCATTTATAATATTCACTTTGTCTCCCCTTTTCAAGTGCTGGCTCTCCGACCCCTTTTCAACCTTTTTTTTGTTTTTTATTTTCAATGCTTTCCTCATTTCTATCACGTTGTTCATTATTTTAAAACATGTCCTCATTTGCATCAATTAGTTAGTTATTATCAATAACTTCCTTTGGTGCTCTTAATGCGACCAAACAACCCCTCTCACATGCTACGGTAACCCATTCCATCTCTCTGAGCTTACCGGGTGACTCTAGCTGTGCTGGCGGCTTCCTGGTGACTTCTTGTTCGGTCCGCTCACTCAGTGTTCATCTGGTCAGCCAATCAGTCTTTGTTCTGTTTTCTCCTGCTCTGGGCGACTTCTGTTGCTCCCAGCAAGCAGGTGGCAGGTCGTTTACAGCACAACTTCTCCTTGTGCCGTCTGCACTCATCTCTGCGCTGCAGCTTACAATTCCCTGCTTTCTCATGTCCTCGTCGGTGCTCCCATGGATTTCCGATAGCCTTCCACTCTGCCACACACTCTCATTGCTATCAGCTGTGTGGTTTTTAAACTTCCCGTTAGAAGTAGAATGTTTCCAAAGACTAGAGTGCAGAGCTAGCTTTCCACCTCTATTCATCGTCATTAGTCCTTCTCTCGTCCTCGTCTCAAAACTTATATGGGGAGGGGAAAGCAAACAGGGTGTTTGGCTGAATAAAACCTGGAATTTCTTCCACTAGGCTGCAATAGTCCATACAGGTATGTTGTACAGGTGTATCAGTGTCCTGCAGTGTTAAGGGTTTTGGGTTATTTTGCACCATGGGTTCCCTACCTCCCTGGAGTTGGCCTTTCCCATGCAGTCCTGCCACCGATAGCCACCCCAAGGATCAGAGTCAGGTGGCTTCTGCCTTTCCCTGGCCACATAGGAGAAGCTTCCCTCCAGAGAGTCAGTGATGACATTGTCAGAATCATCACAGATGAGACACTAGCCAAGGTTGGCAAAGGTTCACTGTCTACCTTAATCATTTTGCTTCTCTCTGTGGCTTCACACACCATTGTCAAAGCCCAGCTGTTGGATTGATTAGGGACCGCTACCAGAGTCTCACATATGTCTCTTGAGTTGTCTTGGTCTTTTCTATATGGTACTATGCATCCAATATAACAGGGGACCAGATGCCTCCCAAAGCCATGTGGATTTCGGGGTTCGACAGAACTCTCCTCTTTCACCACTACCCTTTAATTTATATATTTATTTTGTATTTTATTGTGCATTTGTTAGGCGTATAGCAAGAAAGTTATGGCGGGTTTAAAAAGGTTTGAATAAAAAACCTTTTGCCTGACATGTGAAAACAGGAAAGTCCATTTGAGCCAAGTCACACATTCCACAGCGCCAGATAGTAGCCATCGCTGTTAGTTCACCTCCAGTTCTGAGCCACATCAGCAAGGCATTGTGGGTATGGAAATTATCTGAAATGCAAACCTTTTTCATTTTGGCTAATTTGCATACCCACAATGCCTTGCTGTTTTTTGCAGCAGGGGCTTGGGTCAGAACGCGTGGTTTTGTGTGTTTGGTGGAAATCCGAAACTACTTTTTTGGGAAAGTACTGAAATGTACGCCCCAAAAAATGTGTGATATGTGGGTCCACTCTGCGAACCCATTTCCCTGTTCGCTCCGCGGACCGCAGTATCATTGGCCTGTGGTACGCCGTGATGTCGGTGAACATTGGACGTGGCCAGTGGTTGGCTGGAGGGAAGCGTGCTCTGCATGAACATTTTTGGGAAACGCTGCCATGGTGTATCAGAGGACAGTGCGGCGGCGGAAGGGTGTGGAAAATGGACCGTACGGAACGGGTGGGTGAGTAAAAAGTGGGCAATGTGAAATATGTGTGTATGTGGAAGATGACGGAGGAGTGCCTATAGTGTTCACGCTTACTGTGTGAACTGGCGGGTACCTACTCAGACGAGTACTTTGTGTGCTGATTAGAGGCAGGTGCCGCAACGGCCCCATACATTGTGCTGCCACTTGTTTGCGGACACCTATTTCTGTGGAAAGTGGTGGCTGGTACATTTTAGAAGAGGGACCTTTTCTAAATGACATAGGTTGGGAGGTAGCGCAGGTGGGTGTGCTATGTGGATGGAACGTGAAAGTTGCCCACATGGTGGTATGCATGGGTTAACGAACTTGCGTTGGGTTAGTGGAAGGATTACAATATTGGCTGCATGAAGTAAGGACATAGTCCGTAGGGCAGGAAGTGAAGAGCATAAGTTTTTACCATACCCACCGCACTAACGCAAGTGTGGGTGGACATCACGTGCAGGGTGATGCTTGCATAGTTCGGTCTTTGCAAATTGATTGCAGTAGGCTACAGTTGCGAACCGAACGTGGGTACTTTGCCAGTGATACTATAGTTTATGAATGGAAGTGGGGACGGTTATAGTATGTGAATGAAAGTGAAGGAGAGAGTGTTTTCTTTCTGCATTAGGGTAAGTGGTGCCATTGCTGCTGTATAGGTACATGGCGGTGCGATGGTTGGGTAGTAGTGCTGGTGGTAGTGCTGTGTATGTGGATAGGTGAAGTTGGTCACATGGTCAAATGGATGGTGTGATTATGTAGCAGTGATAGTGTTGAAGGTGTACACTGTTGGGTGCATGGCCAATTTGTGATTTCATCTTGGATGTCATGGGTGTTAGTCCGTGCAGTGATATTTTATTTCTATCGCGCTCGTACACAAGTGTTTCAGAGCGCGACAAGACAAGGGAGGGGAACAGGGGAGAACAAAACAGCGATCTTACTAGGCCCAGTAACATTGAGAACGTGCAAGTGCATAGGAGAGGGGGAGGGGGAAAAGTGCATGGAAGGGGGGAGAAGTGGAAAGTGCGAAGCAGAGGAGAAACAGATAAATAACAATAAATAAATAATAAAGGCAACTAACAGTGGTAGTGCAGCCAGCAATGTGCAGGTGCTAGGTTTAAGGCAGCAGACAGGGTAGGTCTGATTAGTGCAGGAGGAAAAGGGGGGGCTGTATGTGTACAGATACAGACCCTAGTGCAAGGGGTGGCCTGGAGGCACTGTGGGAGGGTGTCAGGGCGAGCAGGTACCTGGGCCCAGAGGACAGAGAGTGGCCAGGTGGACGTGCCAAGAGAGAACAGATCAGCAGGGGAGAGGGGAAGCGAAGGCAGAAGAAAAGAGGAGGGTCTTAAGTTGCTTCCGGAACCGGAGATAGTTCTCCTCAAGTTTTAGAGTGGCAGGGAGGCTGTTCCAGAGGGAGGCTGCAGCCGAAGACAGAGATCTACCCTCAGCTTGTTTCTTTGAAAAACGACTGACCCTGAGGGAGTTGGAGGTAGAGGAGCGAAGAGCTCGAGAGGGGAGGTATTTAGGGAGAGATATCTGAAGGTATTTTGGTTGCGTACCGTACCATAACTTGCCAATTTCCGGGGTTTTTAGGTTTTACCTGTAGCCATAACGTCCATGTAGCAACGTTTTTCCATTGAATTTCATAGGTTTTTAGTCAGCCACTTTAACCATAACTTTGCTTTAGGGTAGTTTTTTGCAGTAAAGGCAAAAGGTGTTTAGTAGAGCAATTTAACAATAACGTCCTTTTAACAACGTTTTTTGTTAGTAAATATATGTATTTATATTCAGTAAAAAAACGTTGTTAAAGGGACGTTATGGTTAAGTTTCGCTACTAAAAACCTATGAAATTCAGCAAAAAAACTTTGTTAAAGGGACGTTATGGTTAAATTGCGCTACTCAAAACCTATGAAATTCAGTGAAAAAACTTTGTTAAAGGGACGTTATGGTTCAAAGTAAAACCGAAAAACCCCTGAAATTCGGCAGGTATGGTAAGATAAGCAACTATAACTCGCGCCACCGTGCACTGCTAACACTAACACCCAGGACATCAAAGATGACATCACAAATGTCATTGATGATATCACTGATGGCATCACATGTCTGGCTCTCCCTTTTTTCCCTTTACTGACATATCTAGGCCACATAGTTTTCTTCAATAACAGTCAGGAAGTAAACATTGAAAAGGTACTATATTTGTAGACTTAGGGTCAAGTCACATCATATGAAACATATACATAGCGGAAGACACAGGCTTGAAAGAGAGCAATCCTTTCTGTGCATGAAGATAATCATTAGGGTTATCAGCACTTATATAAAACCACTTTTATATATTATATCACTATGAGAAAGATCGTTGGCACAGACAGTCTTATTTTGGGACTGCACTACGCTTAGACAATGGAAAATGCCAATATAATGTAAGTAAACCTTTAGATTATTTGATACCGAAATATAATAACAATAACGTGGCGTTAAAGCCCGGTTAAGTTGTACTTATTCGTTCAATGTGGCATAGTGTTTTCTACCGCACACTATCACCGCCGAATTGGTCCCCTGTCGCTTAGAGGGCTCTGAAAAAGGCAGAGGACAGAGGGTGGGTTAATGGGAATAAGTTAACATACTCGGTTGCACTATCCTCGCTAGCAAATAGTTTCACACCTAATAAATAAAATGAATATTTTTAATGAAGATCGGCTGGTGAGACTAATTTATGTTTTTTAAAACAGGTACGTCCTTCCGTACTGTCAATGCCACGATTTTCAGACCCCGGCAGACAGATTTTTTAACTGCCAGGTGCAGCTACTTCTAAACAACTTCATGACCCTCGCCATTTTATGGGACAATTGCCAAGGACCAATATGCCCTTACGCAGTACTAGCGGCTAGAAGCAACATATCAACCATTATGGTGGCCTAATGCCTCGTTGTTGGAACAGCCTTCCGATTATCAGTGCGAAAATTGTGCTTCTTTTATCATAAACCAACACCCTGTGTACCGCAAAGGAACAGCGCGTGACTCAAGATGAACTTTTGCGGATCAACAGCAAAGACAAATGCAAATCGCTGAATATTCCCTAAACATTTGATGTCAAATAAAATACTTTACGAAATGTACAATCTTGCTGTTTGCTTTTAAATCACAGTTTCATATTCCGAATTGTGGCGCGCTGTGTTGTGAGATGATCTGTGTTGTTTTCCGGGTTCTGTGTAAAGTCACGTAGGACTGGAGACGACTGGGCCTTACGCGGTACTAGCGGCTAGAAGCAACATACCAACCATTATGGTGGTCTAATGCCTCGTTGTTGGAACAGCCTTCCGATTATCAGTGCGACCATAGTGCTTCTTTTATAATAAACCAACACCCTGTGTACCGCAAAGGAACATCGCGTGACTCAAGATGAACTTTTGCGGATCAACAGCAAAGACAAATGCAAATCGCTGAATATTCTCTAAACATTTGATGTCAAATAAAAGTACTTTACGAAATGTACAATCTTACTGTTTGCTTTTAAATCACAGTTTCATATTCCGAATTGTTGCGCGCTGTTTTGTGAGACGATCTGTGTTGTTCTCCGGGTTCTGTGTAAAGTCACGTAGGACTGGAGACGACTGGGCGCGTTTGGCTACGCACCCTGTACCGCCACGGAGAGAGACGGGGAATATGAATGATTTGATAATGTCAGGCTTAGGGGTGGGAGATATGATTTAGTGTCACAAAAGCAGGTCAGGTCGATGGGACAAGTGATAGGATTATCACATAATGTCGGCGCACAGCAGCCTGATTTATCGTTTGTTTAGTGGACTAAAAGTCGGGTAAGGCACATAGGAAATTGTAATGTCAACGGACATAAGGAGGGTTCTTAGAACACTGTCAACCTGACAACGAACAATACGAACAGCGTTCTCAGAACACCCCCATTTTGTTTAATTGCAAACATTACCTCCACGTCCACTCTTCCTCGTCCCAGTACTTACTTCATGAGGCCCCTGCCTTCGACACAGGACCTTCTTCTATTTCTTTAAATTCCTATAACTCCTCCCCCACATCCACATCACTCAGTTTCATATTACCAAGCCGGAGCATGGGACCTTCCCCGCAGGGAGCGTGAGGAGGGTCGTCAGTACTGTGACGAGGAAGAGTAGGACTAGGAGTAATGAAGATTACTGTTAAGTAATCAGAGCATTTCAGGACACCGCGAGTGTTCTTAGAACACATTCAACTTGCCAGAGTACAATATGGACAGCGTCCTCAGGACACCCCCATTTTGTTTATGTACAAACATTTAAGGACACCGCGAGTGTTCTTAGCTCAATTTTAGCTTGCTTGCGAACAAAACGGACACATACTCCGTCCTCAGAACACCCCACCATTTAGTTTATATAGAACATTTCAGAACAGCCGGGTTGTCCGCAGACAAATCGAACACAACAAAAGTGTCTAGCATATAAAAAAAAACAGAACATTGAACCTATCTCATACTCCCCCCACCCTCCCCAAACACTCTTACACACCAACACACTCCACTAAATACAATTTTTAATCCAAGTTTCACCACGCTGTCCGCTATCGTCCGCGAATGCAAGATGGCGGGCGCCACAGAAAATCTGACACGCTTCACGCACCAGGCCGTCCAATCAGCGAACATGTCGCATGTCCGCGGACATCACGCAAGCCGCTCAGCCAATCAGGGCACTGTCCGCGGAGCGAACCGGGAAGTTCGGCCGCGGAGCGAACAGAGATATCACTAATTTTTTTTCCTTACATTTTGGTCAGTTTTAAAAAAACTACTGGATGGATTTACACCAAATTTGCAAAAGCACACTTTCGGGACCAAGCCCCCGCTCCTGCCGCAAATTTGGTGTAAATCCGTCAAGCGGTTTGGGCTGTAGGCGTGCACAAAGTTTTTTCCCATTATATCTATGGGAAAAAACAAAAGTTTTGGGACCCCCCATATAACTTTGCCCCCCCTGGACCAAACCTCTCCAAACTTTGCAGAAAAATTTAGAGTGGGCCATATACTTTTTTTGCAAAGTTTGGTGAGGATTCGTCCAGAGGGAGCGAAGTTATAAGCCACCAAAAAAAAATGCTCTTCCTATGGAAACACCAACTTAACCATAAATACATAGACGCTACCGCGTCCATGTAATATATATATATATCAGCACTCTGATTGACTTAATAAATGGTTTAGGTTTTATATAATTAATACCCAAACAACACACAGACTTTTCTGTGTGCAAGTGGGCCACATGAGGACTTTACTTGGTTGCCTGCTTGAAGATCCATGGATGGATGTAAGCTTGAATGCTGAAACTCAAAGGGCCAAGACCAAGATTCAACCTTTTTGGTTTTGGCTATTAGCTGGCACTTAAGCGTCACTTATAAACCAGAAATATTGCTTTGGCTTACAGATAAGAGGGAGATTATATGTGAGGCGTTATATAGTGCTTGTGAATGCTGTTTGGTCATTTACCCACCCATTGACTGGCCGTTGCCGTGCAAATCCCTATGGACATTCCTACCCACTACCTGGCCCTCCCCACCCCAAACACATACTCCTGGGATCTCTTTGCACTAGCTCTATCAAGCAGTATTATTTAACTTATAGGGCCTGCGAGTGTGTTTTTCTAAGCAGTCTTCTGAAAGTCAGAGGATTAATTTCAGCTGCAAATGCTCTAGTGATGTACGAAAATGTCTTAACAAAGTGTGCCATCAGCCAATTGATTTGTAGGAAGTATATGTGTCCTCACATCTGTTCCTTGCATTGAAGCCCTTTTAAAAATAAGCTCTGGCAAAGCCAACAGTTTGTCTTGCATATAGATATTAGGTAGGCATTTTCCATGCATTGCTATTATATGCCCACACTCTAACACCATTTTCCAGCTGTTACCATCTTATGGCCAGGTAATGCCATTGCCAGTGCCCGGCACATGCCTCCCCCATGACTACACCTAAGCTAAAACTGTTGTATTTACCAGTGCTTGTTCTGGGCGTGTTAACTATAGAGAGCACTGCCATTAATCTCTGTGGAAATGCAGAGTTGCTGCTGTGTGGTACATACATTCAAAACTGGAGTATGCCAAAATGTTTTACTTGGGCCTAGCTGCACACCACCGTAAACTCTTAAATGAATTCAGAATGTATAAGGCTAACCTATTTGGGGGTTAAAATATGGGAGCCAACTTCAGCTTTTGCAATGTTTGCCAGAAAGAAATAGAATTACATGTTCACGCCGCTGCGTTTTAGTTATAAATCCCTTTATTACTTAAGTGAGTCTGCATTCTCTAAAGAAAAAAATAATGAGCTGTGTTCCTGAACTCTGGAGGTCAGCAAGCCAGAATCTACTAAGTATTACATCATCTTGGCTTGCGGCAGGTCTATTCATGGCTTTCTGTCAGTAGCCTAGAAGGCGGCCCTTGCTTCAGATTTTCCGGCCTCCCTTCTTGCTTTTAGGACACACTAACTAAATGACTGCTTTGGTTAGGCTATTGCTTGAATGATTTATTTGAACTTCAAGCTATGGGCCATGTCATGTAGCCCAGTGGGGACACATGGACACATGGATGCTTAAAGGGGTTTTATTTCGAGTATAACATAGGTTAAAGGGATTGAAACACAATTGCAGGATGGCTTCACTTTGAGTTGAAAAAAAAAACAAAATGGCAAACAAATAGTATGACTTCTCCTGGGGGTGAAATAAGTAACAAACAAATACATAAGATGGCGTCTCGTCAGGTGACAGCACGTATGCAAACACCCGCTTGTGGAATCAATAGTGTCACCGCCTGGGCACCTCAGCCTGACAATGCTAAGGGTTGATAGTCACACACAGTTCTGGGTCTTTTAATTGCCCTAAACACTTCTTTCCACAAACCCTGTAGTTGGAAACCTCTTCTTCTTCATTGCCCTGTACGGTTTTGGTCCAGGAGTTGCGCACCAATGTATTTCAAATTTGAGTGACCACTGGAAGGAAGGTGAACGTCGCCAAGCGGTCGTCAAGTGGTCTTTGGCAGGTAATCTGGTCCTGGCAGGAGGCACTTCTGGCTCTGGCTCAGGGGCTCCCTGACTACTACCTAACCCCCCACTGGCTGTCGTTCATAACCCTCCCTAACTGTCCCACACCTGATTTTTTTTTCTTGCCTATCTTTGTCTTCACTATTTACTTCTCCTTCCCTCCCGACCCCTATCCCCTCCTAGAAGTTCTGCCACGTGCTTCTAGCCCCTTCAACCCATACTGTCCTGTCAGATATGTAGCGTATCTGATCCGCTTTCCCTCTCTGCCTCTGCAGGCTTCCCTTCTTGTCTTCATTTTCTCTAGCCGCCTCAGTGAATTCTTCCTTGAGGTCCCCATTAACTCCTTTCTCCTTCCTTCTCAATGCCCCTTTCCTGGGGCTTTCCACCTCTCTTCCTGCCTCCTGTTGTACTCTCACTGCCTGCTTCTGTTTTGGAAGTACTTCTTTCTCCCCTGAGTTGTTCGGCACTCTTCCATATTTTTGTCTATCTCCTACCTATCCCGCAGTCCTCTGCTTTCTGATCTCAGTGCAGTCCGTGGGGTTTCTCTTTCCAAGCGTATAAGCCCCAGTCCTTCCCCCCTTCACAGGTCTCCCCTCCCAGCTATCTAGGTATAACTCACCCCAAACTCAAGCCTCTGATCCTGATGTTCCCCATCTCCTCCTTCTCTCTGCCAAACTAACCTCGCTTCTGTCCTTCAAATTAACTCATCTTCCTCTTTAAGAATCGCCTCCTCTCCCCATGTTTCTTTAAAGCAATATCACTCTTGTCTCCCGCATGTACCTTCCTTCCACTTTCAGTCTCTCTTCAAACTCCAACACTACCCAGTCAATCTGTTGGCCTTTTGGTTTCTGACCTATGGGTTTCATGTGTGCGTGTTCAGGGCACTGGAATTGTTATTGGTTTGTGTTTCTGAAGTACCTTCCCTCACAAAGTGGCCTCCACCATGCTCCCTCCACCACCCTGCCGTCCTTCCACTCAACCATCGCTTCACGCACTCCTCATTCTCCATTCCAGGTTCCACACACACTTATTCTAAACCAGAGCAGAGCACAAGAGAAGCCGCTACTATACTTTCCTCCTCTTTTATTTGTGTTCATATCTATTGCCTCACCCTTTCCCTCTCTGCAGACAAAGCCTTCTTATTGGATTTCCAGTTTCTCAGATTATCAGACCAGGCATGTGATTGGAGGGACTTTCTGGTGGTCCGAAGGCCCTGAGCATCATTTTGCTGTCTCTCCTGAACCTACGCAATAATGGAGGAATGAGCAGAGATTTTTGGTGTAGTAGTCCAGAATCGTCCAAAAACGCAGAAAATAACGGATGGCATACTTGTCAAAATTTTGGCTATACGAAAATCTCGTATAGCCTAAAAATTCGAACAAATATGCCATACAAAACATTACAGTGAAGAAGGGCAGCTGCCCTTCTTCACTCTAATGTGAGCAGGGGTTGCAGGGGTGTCCCCCGATCCCGACTCAATAAAATATAAAAAATATAAAAAAAGAAAACCAGACCCTGCAGCGCAGGTTCACATATATCCAAAGGAAAGGAACCGGCGTTGCAGAGGGATGTTGGTGATAGCGGCACTCAAGGAGTTGTGCCGCCCACAGGTCAGTAAGGGGTTGGGGACAAGGGCAAAGTCTGAAATGTTCAGGGTAGAGAAGACCGAAAGTTATTTACGGAAAAATAACTTTCAGTCTTTTCTCCCTCTAACATTTCAGTTTCAGTCTTCAAACCCAAATCCTAGTAGTCCTGGGCCTTCAAACAGATTTAATTGGTCGCAGGGCTCACTAATTTCCTCTATGAAGGCTGGCACTTTGGCATCTTTGCCCTGAGGGCTTGTTGCTCCATAATGGTACCATGCCATTTTCCTGCATCTCTAAAGGTCAATCCATCCTGCCTGCAAAATATGGCGGAGTGGACCAAGGGATTTCCCCTAATGCCACCCTTGTTCTCACATGAATGCAGTACCTGGCCACCTGGTCACTCCAACCCATCAAAGCAAGGCAGGGCACTTCATCACATCTATGATATGATATGATATGTCATTTATAACACGCCTGTACACAAGTGTTTCTAGCCACCCCTATACTGGATTACATTAATAAATAAATAAAATAGAAATACATTACCATTGAAGCTACTAGGACATGATCTTGCTGTAATGAGATATTCCTTAGGCATGTGGTGAAAACACTTGTGCAGGTGTTGAGAAAGAAATAACCTTGGCATACCCAAGACAAAGGAAACTGATGGGTTTATCACAGTTCTCTCTGGAGCGTTTGTCAAGGGCTTGTATATTTTATGTTAGAAGAAATAATGGTATCCCTGGAATTTTTGTGTTTGAGAAAAAAGCGAAATTGTTCATCAGTCATCAATCTCTAAACCCACAATGGCTTCAGTTTCTTTTTGGTATGTCAGGAAATCCTTAACCAGTGTTTGGTCGAGCACTGCATCTCACAGTCCACTGTCTTGTGCCAACGTAACCATTTTTGTAAACTCGGCATGCCCAACATATGCATCATATATTCTTGTTGCATCTAAGCACAATTTTCCCAGAGATGTAAACTGCAACTTACCTTATTTTATTTTCTCATTATTTACTCTTGACATAAATATTAATCCCATTAACCCTAATCTTTGAGTAACTTGGCTCCTTCTTGGCCCAAACCTACCAAAGGGCTAAGTTCCTATTGTGGTCCCCATAGCAAACATCTCCAAAACTCCATATGGATCCATTCATTCTTATCAAGCACTGAAGAAGGTGCGTCCACTGAAGTTCATTTGACCTTCATGCTAAAGCTAGGTGGCCCTAGAATATTCATCAGGATGTAATTTCCATATGAATTCACTTTACACATTGCAAACCCTTACAAAGCAAACATCTATCAAATTGAACATTGAAGTTGTTCAGCAATAATCTGATTTGATGTGAATATTTTGAAAGAGGTCTAATTGACAACTGAGCTGGGAGGTGATTTTACTCATTCATAGAGAAATGCAATTCATTAACATTCTGTTGCACCATTGAGATAGTCCCAGTTTTGTCATACATTTATGTTGTTTTGCATGAAATGTGAATTGAATAATTCCTTGTCCTTGGCATTTAGCCCCACTAGAGAATATCCTTTGCTGTCGGAGGCCATTCATTTATCACCATTCTGTAGTGCAGATATGACCACGAGTGACATCATTATACTTAGCACGCTGATTTCAGACATAGGGCCTCGTGCTAAGTCTGGCGGTCCGGAAATAAGGGGGACAGTCGCACCGCAACGGCACCCTTTCCAGACCGCCACACTCCAACTCTGCCTTCTGGAGCTGTTGCACTCGGCATGTCTGACCTGCAGGGCGCATTGGCCCTGGAAGGCAGAGTTGTCATGGAAGCACCAGCACCGTTAACAACAGTGCTGGTGCTTCCGTGAATCCATTCCTGTTGAGTCGGGGATGGGGACTTACCAAATCCGCTGCCTCATTTTCCGCTCTGTCGGGACTTGTAACGTCCCGGTGGCACCGGGAGGTCAGGCAGCGGACCGCTGCAACCCGCAAGTAGCACCAGCGTCTTACCGCTGTCCTCGTAATGAGGCCCATAGACTAAGGAGCCACATGAGATAACATGAGACCAATACATCACTCCATACAGATAATTATTGAAGAGTTTTGTATGCACAGATCTGCAATAGCTAGATAATGGGGCCAAAAGCGGAAGTATGTTTAGTATACTTTTAAGGTATTTAGGTAGGATTCATATCCTGCAGCTGGTGATTACTCTGTGAATGTCAATGTTTCGCCCAGTTTTCCTGATTCTAGAGGGCCAGGGACTCGCCTACGTCTATGTAAACATATACACAGACTCCGCAATTGAGTTTTCCAAGACCTCCTATTGTTGTTTGGAAATTGTCTTTACTTCCAACGATTACCCAGAATGTGGAATTCCAAAGAGCATTCGTGTCATTTTTCTCAAAATCTGTGTTTCTCCTATAATGAAGATAAGTTTTTAAAACGGTTTCGACACATCAAAGCTTTCTCTTCAACTACAGTTTCCTCAGTGTATGGTGATGAATCACAGGAATGTGTCCCTTCTCCCGAAGGTGGACCCCCCTGTGAGGCAAGGGAGGTGAGCCGACTATTGTAGGAGCCAAGCTTGATTATTGCGGCAGTCTGCTGTCAGGCTCTAGCAAAGTTACCATTAATCGTCTTCAGGTGGTTCAGAATGGTGCGGTTAGAGTCGTAGTTGGCCTCTCTTATAGAGCCCATGTTTCGGAAGCACGCCGAGCCCTGCATTGGCTCCCTGTGGAGGCTCGGATATCCTTCAGACTTTCGGTTATTATCTTCAAATGCCTCATGGGCCCTATGCCACCTTACTTACAAAGGTACATAGTAAAAAAACATGCCTTAGAAATCTCTGCTATAACAATCAAAATCTTCTCTGTCAGCCAAGATTTAAAACCAAAAAAGCGCAACTGGGTGCCTTTGCGTTCAACGCCCCAGCCTTTTGGAATGCTCTGCCCAGCCACTTGAGAAGCTCTCCAGTTTTGAGTATTTTCAAAAAGGGTCTCAAAACTTTTCTCTTTAATTAGCCCTCCATCTGATAGCCTCCCTCAGGCAATCCTCTTGTCCCAGGACAGCTTCTGCTTGTTTTTTGTCATGATCGTCTTTTTGTCCGCACCCTCACACCCATGGGTCTATGGATGTGTACTATAAATGCAATAAAGTAAAGTACAGTAAAGTAAAGGGGTAGAGGCAAGCGGGACCTCATTGGTAGAGACTCCCCCTGTGTGGGCAAGGACTCCCGTTTCTATGAGGAACTCCCTAAAGACACTCATAAAGTTACCTCTTCAACCATGCCACACAAGGACTCATACAAAGAAGTAACCACTATGTGTTATTGTGGAACTGAAATTGTAAATATTCCATTAAGGGAAAGACTTTATTCCAATGAGACAAAAATGATGAATAACAGAGACACGCTTCAAGAAGACACGTGAGAGAACAGGAGAGGAGATGCTAAGCCCGGGAAGGCCCATTGCGATGTCACCTCTGCAAGGGGAGGAGACTGGGAACTCCAGTGAGCCTGAGAGTTTCAATGTGGCTGCCAACCTGGAGTTGAGGAAGACAATGCGCAGCGTCCTTAGAAGTGGAGAGAGAAGCTAAGCTGGGGAAGAGCCACAGCGATGTGACCTCTGTAAGGGGTGGGGAATGTGAACTCAAGGGGAACCCAGAGTTTCGAACAGGATACCAAGCCAGAGTTGAGGAAGTGGATGCACGCAGCCCTCAGAAGTGGAGAGAGAGCAAAGCAGTAAACAGTGCCGTGAGTACAGCGAGACAGTGGTGGACCGGAGGTCATGTCAAACATGTCGATACCACCATGCAGAGGATACTGCGAAGCACACCAGTCACAGAGATAGTGACCACTGGTCAGAAAGGAAAAGAAGGAGAGAATGCGAGAGAAAAGGACTGTGGACGAGTGAAGGAGAAGTCTGAATGAAACAGAAACCCAGTGACGTTATCCCTGAGCAAAACAGGTAACGGGGAAAGCAGGAGACCCGGGGAGGAGGCAGCAAATTGTTATATGGATACTGGTCCCAGTCAGTATAATGAAAATATAATATTGATATGAAGAGAATCGAAGGACAATCATTATGTGGACATTCATACTCGTCCCAGTCAATATAGTGAAAATATACTATTGAGAAATAGAGAAGTGAATGAACATCAGTATAGGATCATCCAGTCAATATAATGAAAATCTACCAGTAAGAAAAGTTACTATGAATCATGGTAAAAACATTCTGATTCAAAGAACTTCACAATAACCAGAAAAGAGCCTTGAGAATAAGAGGAGGAGAAAAGGATCACTATCAGTGCACTCATACTCATCACAGTCGAGATAACGAAAAGACAGTAGTAAGAACAAGAGAAGAAAATGAGAATCGTTATGAAACCATTCCTACTCGTCTACATAAAGATATTGAGAGCTTAATCAAGAAAAACAAAGGGGCTCATTGCATGCTTTCCGGTCTGGGAAAACTTATGGTAAAATTGCCTCAAAAGAAGAGCTGGCTGTAAATCAGGGCACTACCGGCAAGTAATAACCAACACTGATATTACCGGTGCCGGTAAATTTGGCAATCCCCTCCATGGAGTCCAATTGGACTCCATGGAATGGGGATTTACCGCCATTACCATCACCTGGAATATCCCAGTAATACTGGGATATCAGGCGCCGGTAACGGTAGGTTCAGTTTCCCGGTATCCCAGCAGAATTACCCAGGGTATACCGGAAAACTTGTAATGACCCCCAAATAGTTGAAGGCAAAACCCTCTGAGAGTAATAAGACTTGGTGTGGTCACAGTAAAGAAAGCAACAGAGAATCCCAGAACGGTTGGATACCCTTACCCTGGGAAAAGGGAAGAACCAAAGAGGAAGGTAATCAACCAAGAACAGACACTGATAAGAGGAGAGCTAGCAGTATCAAGTCAAGAGAGTTATATGTCGAGAAGGACAAGAAGAACAGTAAAGTACTAAAAGAACTGTGTGAACTAATCAACGAGATCACAAAGAACTATTTGAAGATTAGTTATTGAACACAACTTGCAAGAAGCAAGAATCCAGGAGAAGGGAGCCATTATCCTTGCCTTGTTATCAATAGTGGTAGGGTCAGTTAGGGTTAGTTCAGGACAGTGTATAGATTCTTTCAAGACATTTCACTGATGAGCACCGTAGTTAATTTTGTTAGCTAGGGAATGCTGCATAGAAGTAGGGAAAGAAGGGTGTTTACCTTTTTTCTTTAATAAAACACATTCAGAAATGTCTAAAAAGAGTCTGTGTCCTTCTTCTGACCTGCCACAGTATACAGGGGAAAACTGAAACTCGTCTCGTTTGTTGTGATATATGTGTTTTAAAACCGGCATTAACCCCAGAGTCCATGATTTCCACCATTCACAGGTCAGTCAACGCCTAGTGTCTGGCAGTGGTGAATTAGAAACAAAGATATTTAATTTTTCGACTTTTTTCTAAAACGTAGATGAGTTTTTATTTCCAATGGCAAAAGTTTCCTAATGTGGCAGCATGAACATAGAATGCCTGTCCTCTTCTTAACGATTAATGACTTCTTTGAGCCGGCATGTACCCTCTGACTGGCAGTGGATGAAACCCATTATCACCTGAAACACTCTTATTGTGTATACACGTAAATGTTGGCATTTGGGTACGCTTAAGTAACTAAAACATATGTCACCATTTCAACACCACTCTCATGAAGGAACAGACTGTCTTCATAGCTGCTACCATGTTTTACCTCCGAGTATATGGAGCTTAATTGTCACTGCTGATTCTTCCTCTCATCTTTATACCCATTGATTATCTACCATTAAATGAAAAGCCGAATCGTGCCTCTTCAGTGTCCTCTAGACCCATGATACCGGGCAAAGCTTGTGTGTCAACGACACATAGAGCAATCCGTGGACACCCAATCTCTAGAGGTTTCGAATAAGGAAGGGGGGGATTATAGAGCTTGTTATGGAGAGCCTGGAACACCAAGGCAGCAATATCATTTTAAATGGAACTCCTTACTCATTTGGGAGTTTTGTGTAGTGGGCCATTGTTGAAAATTATTGTCAAAATCTTCCAAGCTCAGGTCAACATTGACCTTCAGGATTTCTTACAACCTTAAGGAGTCCTCATACCCAGGTATTTGTATGTCTCAATTGTATTAGAACAAGTGTTCTTCTAGTTAGAGAATCAGAAAGCCTGGCGTCAACACTCTAACCCCAGTAGAAGCCTGCATTATATGCCTCTCTTTTGCTCTTCTGAAAGCGTACAGCATTCCAGCCAATCAGCAAGCTTGGAGTTGTCACTCTAACCACCTGTGAAATCTGCATTCCAATCTCCCCTCTGTGATGTGTATGCACTGGACACTGACATGAATCATGGACAAGCTGTGTCACAAGAAGCTCGAGTAAAGGCTGCCCTTTTCCCCTGCACAACCTCTTCTAGCATTAGACCCCTTGCAATCAGGCTCTATTTTGTGCTAGGTGACCTTTGCCCTCATTATAGGCCTTCGCCTTCAACTTGGAACCATTAACCTGGGTGGCGGTATCACCTACCACAAAATAAAGCCATCTGGTGCAGAATTGCCTAGCATTTCGGTGCTGGACTGTCCTTGTGGGTAAGACCAGATTGATATGTAAATGGGTATTTTTCCCCTCTGTGAAGGGTGCAGTGAGCTAAAACGTGGTTCTAGACCCTCCTGGGTGGGAACCTACCCACAGAACAGGTTATTTGGCCACGTTAATTCTCAATAGGAGGGATCCCAGACCTAAAATACAAACAGGAAGTTGATGTGAGCGAATAAACAGTATGTTTAAACACATCATTATACGGGAACATTACATTACGTTTGATAATGTATTATTTATCGGCCTATTTATTGCCCATTCAATTCAAAGGCATGACACCGCTGAACACATCAAGACCTCCCGCAGATTGCAAGAACAGTTTCGCTCCATTAAAGTTTATTTTACTAGCAAGTGCCTAGTATGAGGTATTCCCATTTTACTGATGCAGAGTAACTGCTATTTCAGTGGGCTTCTCTCCCACATCACCACATGCCCAGTTATATGTATTGCCAGTTTGTAATTGACAAGTGACCCAGTTAAAAGTGTTTTCAGTTTCTGCATCCCCTGTTTCATACTTGCCCAGCTGTGCATGTCCAACCACAAAATTACACAGAGGACATTTCTTTCAGGAGTTGTCTCTTCATATTTGCAGCAGAAAGGGCACTAAACGTTGATTTGTATAGTCAAATTGTAGGTAGCATGACTAGTTATTCACATACTTTTATCAAAAGTTACAATTTGCAACTAAAACAAATGCTTACGTTCATATCATGTTATGGTTAATCTTTCATATTACAATGCTACCTTTTTCCTAGTTTAAGCACACGTCTTCACGGTGGACTTTCATTACCTTTATTCGTTTTTTATTGCTGCAACGTTGAAGCTGCTTGCTTTGCTGTACACGAAAGTGTTCATATAGAACACACGGGTGTATATGAACACTTTCATTTACACCAAACCGAGCAGCTTCAACATTGCATCTTGCAACGTTGAAGCTGCTCGCTTTGGTGTAAGTGAAAGTGTTCATATACACCGCACAGGTGTATATGAACATTTTCATTTATTTATTTCATAAACCTTTTGTGTACTGGCATTTTCATCAAACAAAGTATCATAGAGCAAGTTGTGAAGAAGTCTCCTATTAAGTGAGGGGGCTCTGGGGACTGGGAAAGACCACCCACTGAGTAATGTGCTACCTGAAGATCGTGTATGGGATATTCACCAGCACCCTCCCTGAGTTTTCCGGGTCACCACGTCTGCCCATGTCAGGGCTTGACGCTGTGCTGCACATACAGCACATCCAAGGGGTGAGAAATAGTAAGGAATCTTCCACCACTTGTCTCCCTGCTGCCTTCCCTCATTCAGCAATTCAATGCCCGCCCACCACAGGGAATTCATACTGACATGGTCCCAGGTTTAGCAGGTAGCCTTCGTGGCACAAAAGTGAACCTTTTCAGGAGGATGGGAAATTCTGCTACACCAGTCACTGATACCAAAAACCCAGCTCACTGGCAGCCTGCATGCTGCAAGCACAGTAAGAACAGCATGAGAGCCCTACACTTTGTCTGTTTTGGCTTCACACAAGCTCTCACCTTATTAGTCAACAAAGGAAGCTCTGAAATTAATAGAACACTTAAACTAAATTGCACATTATCAAACATCATCTAGAGGGTCCGTTTCTCCCGAATCGGGTGGCAACCTGGATCATATATGTATATATATATGTATATATACATATGTCCAAAAGACTGTTTTTTCTGCAGTCCGTGGAAAGCACTCCCCCAGTCAAACAATGTTACTTTAGGAAACCAGTGTCCGGTATCAAAAAGTAGTCTTTATTAGATAAAAGCGCACAATATATGGCTCATGAAATCCACTAGCATCATGGTTCTCCCAAAACCTATGGCCCTCGCATAGAGGAGTTTTTTCAATATTTTTCTTTCCCTCTTCGCTTTCAGGTACCTCAGTCAGATTCTTCTCAACTTCTTCAATTTTTTTCAATATTTTCTTACAGTCGGTTCCTGCATATTTGATTAGGAGTTGGAGGAAGGTGTTGGAGCAAAAGTTAGTAGCTTCGCTCGACTCATTAAGCATATCGGGGTCTTGCTCCTCAAATGAAGGGATAGTTAGTATTCTTAGACCCCTCGGAATCCTCCCTACTTCAATGTAATTCTTCAGGGAGTGCTCCTCCCACCATTTGCTCACTTCTTTTTTCTGAGGTTTTTCCAACTCTTTTAGGAACCGATCTCTCTATCAGCCTCTGTTGTTTTAGTAATGCTTTGAGCCGACTTAGTCTGTTGTAATGTTTCATTGAATAGGGTAATTGCTTGTGCTTTCCGTGCCGCTTCTTTGTTGGCCAGGGAGTTAGCCATACTTGCGCAAAAAGATACAAACACGCACGGTTTCCTTATATGCCTATTTTTAGGGCATATATTTACAAAGAATAGTAACTTTGAATATTTGTATTTGTTGTTGAGTGGGGACGCATATACACACGAATCAATGTCGTGCGTGCGTTGTGTTGTAAAAAAGATTGCTATATTGTTTTAAATGTACAACAGAAAATTATCACCGTAAAGTTAGGGAAAAAGCCGCAGCTGTCACACTCACCCGGCTTTGTGTCCGCGTCTGTTGTCAAGCAGCCGTTTCCACTTGGCCGTGCAGCGCTCCACCGCGGCTCCACCTTCTAACAGCAGTCGGCAAAAGGAATTCAAAGCAATCCAAACAGCCACGGGATAAATATCTTCTCTTCGTGATTTGCCGTTCGCTCTAATCTGTCCCAATCCACCGGTGCATTTCCTAAGTTATCACAAATCAACGTTGAAATATGTCCAAAAGACTGTTTTTTCTGCAGTCCGTGGAAAGCACACCCCCAGTCAAACAATGTTACTTTAGGAAACCAGTGTCCGGTATCAAAAAGTAGTCTTTATTAGATAAAAGTGCGCAACATATGGTTCATGAAATCCACTAGCATCATGGTTCTCCCAAAACATATGGCCCTCGCATAGCGGAGTTTACGCGTTTCGCGGTTTCCCCACCGCTTGATCACAACAGGTGATCCATGTTTCCAAACCTTTAAAATAGCTCATGTAGCATGCTTTTAGGCAAAGAAAGAGGACTGGTTCCTTCGTGTGGTGACCGGTTGTCGGCCATCTCTGAATAGGCGAAACCAAACTAAAACATAGAAGAGGGACTAAATACTTGCAATTGCATCTATTTGCCCAAATGTCCACCTTCTTTCACTATGAAACCTCTGTTTAAGATATAGTAAAAATCTTAAAAAATTACCCCAAACATGTACAGAAATTGCTTTGTACTTGTACGGTTTGTTAATGGGGTAATAATACATTGTGCAGGAATAAGTGTGAAACAGTGAGTTCCTCTTGATTTTGGTTCATGTTTGTAGCTATTAATACTGTCATATGTAACATTTGTGTCTTCACAGTTATCATGCCTTTAGCTTCACTTGCCCAATAAAGTGCATAGTGCAATTCCAATAAAGTGCATAGTGCCTATAAAGTGCAGTATACTGGTCCGCTTCCAAACATTCCTATGTTCATACATTAAAGTGCATAGTGCTCCAGATATTCCTATGTCCATACATTAAAGTGCCTAGTGCTAGCAACCATAAAGGACATAGTCATATATCGGTTGGTCGATCCTGGGTTGTGATTACCCAATATCCAAAACATCTTACACAAAATGTCAAATATTGCTCTAATCTATGTACTGATAAAGGGCCTGCAATCAATAAATTTAAAACAGATTTAAAACAGAGGATCCACAGTTAACAGTTTTAGTGGACATATTTGGTTCACTAGTTAAAATTAATGTGAAAAAAGATAAATTATGTCCACACATTTCCTCGTCATTGCCTACTCTCACCATACACTTTTAAAATTCACCAAAAGTAATTAAAATTTCACCAAAAGTGTACCACTATAAAAAATTAACGCCCAATTGGGGTCCTACAAACACCAAAATTAGCAACATATTTTTTAACCCTTACTAAGACTAGAGAAATACTGACGAAGAACACCCTTCAGGAAACTAGCCTTAGGGAATCATAGGGGTTGTAGGTACAAGGTTAAAAATTGGCCATACATGATAGAAATATAGTTCAGTAAACTCCCAAGCTCCAAGGGAGAACATGTATCCTTATACACTGAATAAACAGAAACAAACATAAAATCGGGATAGATAAATAACACTCTTGACACATGAAGTCCTTAGATACATTAGCCCAGAAAGGTGTACATCTCTTCATCTATGTTGTGCCCTTTTGGGTACTTGCTCTCAAAATCCAAGATGCAACATGTCTCTTTCTGACAGAGTTTCTTTTCTCTATCTCCGCCTCTTATATTTTGTTCAATTTTGTGAATGCCAAAGAAATGAAAATCCTCCAGATTACAGTGATGACAGTCATAGAAGTGTTTGGCCATCGGATAATTCGGATCTTGATTTAAAATGTCCCTCACATGTTGCTGAATTCTTATTTTCAGTTTGCATTTGGTGCTGCCTATATACCATTTCTGGCATGTACATGAGAGTACATACACCACGTATTCAGTCTCGCATGTGATTTTGTCTGTGATCTTTATGGAGTCACCTAAAATCGGATGTATATAATTTAAACAGTTCTTGGCATATTTACAAATGTTGCATCTTGTACATTTCCGAAAGCCTAGCTTCTGTTTCGTCAGCCATGTCTCTTGTCCAGGCATTGAATCTTGTGCTAAAAAGCTCTGAACCAAAGTGTCTTTGAGAGAACAGTTGCATCTGAGACTAATTTCTGGATACATTTTCAGAATAGGTGCAAGGTCTTTGTCGCTCGTAAAATCTTCCAGTGTCTCTGTAGTATACATTTGATTTCGGATGTTTCATTGTTGTAGGTCAGAATTAATCTTGTTACATCATTGTATTTCATGGACTTATTTGCCAGGCGAGGTCCTGTCAACAGACAAGATCTTTCTTTCTTCCTCGCTTTGATGTATGCTTTTGCAATGACCTTCTTTGGGTAACATTGATTCAGAAATCCTCTTGCTGCAATTTTGCTATCAGAATCGTAGGCCTTCAAAGTTGAGCAGTTCCTCCTGATTCTTATGAACTCACCATACGGAATGCTCCATATCAGGTTTTTAGAATGGTCACTAGTTGCATGCAGAGGTGTATTGGTACCAGTTGGTTTCCTATGTAATTCCGTAGTCAATGTCTCATCCACAAATCTCAGATTGTGGTCATTGTCATTCAAAAGCTTTACAAACATTATCCATGCTTTTTCTGATCCTTTCCATATTATAAAAAGGTTGTCAATGTACCTGAGCCATAACACAATGTTTTCAGTAGCTCTATGATTTTTATTCTGTCCAAGCATCCGAAGCCTCCCATGCTCCCATGGTCAGATTCGCATACGATGGGGAAAAAGTTGTGCCCATCGCTGTGCCTTGTACTTGTCTAAAATATTCATTATTAAAAATGAAAACATTATTGGTCAGGCACAAATCGATCATCTCAAGAATCATCCTTGTGTGTTCCAAATAATTTAGAGATCTTGTGTTCAGAAAGCTTTCACATGCCTTTTTCCCATATTCATGCCCTATGGATGTGTACAAAGAGACAACATCCATAGTGGCCATGATGTAGTTAGTTTGCCAGGGCATATTTTCAATATGTGTCAGGAAATCTGTTGTGTCTTTGATATAAGATGGAAGAGAGGACACAAATGGAAAAAGTTTTTCATCTATGTACTTAGACATATTTTCAAGGGCAGAGCTCATCGAGGAAACTATTGGTCTGCCTGGTGGTTTCTTGATATCCTTGTGGATTTTCGGAAGAAAGTATATTGTCGGAATCACGGAGTTTGTCGTCTGGAGAAACTTGCAGTTATCTTCAGTTAGAATCCCTTTTTCCTCCCATATTGCAAGGAAGTCCCTCACTTTGTTTTCTAGGGTTTTTATTGGATTACCCCTGATTTTTTCATAGCATTTCTTATCATGCAATTGTTTATAAGCACTCTTGATGTAGTCTTCTCTGTTCATCAGAACAATGTTTCGACCCTTGTCCGAGGGGTTAATTATGCAATTGCTGAGGGTCTGTAATTCTTTTACTGACATTCTTTCCATAACTGTCAAGTTATCTTTATGTCTTAGTTTGTTTTTCCTTTTCTTTCGATACTGTTTGAGATCCTCGATGACCAATGTCTGGAAGGCTTCAATATTATTCCCTAGATTATTGACAGGGTTGAATTTGGACTTGGGTTTGAGTTTACTTTTGGTTGTCCAATCAGTTCTGATGTCATAGTCTCCAAGATCCATTCTATTTGTCACATTTGTAACGTCTGGATGTGCCTCTCTCTCTAGATCAGCTAGATCTGTTAGAGCTTCCAAATCCCTGATAGTTATTTCTGTTTTTCCGCGTTCTTTTGGTGTACGTCTATTGATGCATTCTGTAGTTGCAAAAAACTTTTCTAGACGTAACTTACGTACAAAGCGGTCAAAGTCGATACGGGTTTCAACGTAATTGAAATGGGCAGTTGGGCAAAAATTTAAACCAAGGCTCAAAACCTTTTCTTGATGATAGGTAAGGATGTGGTCGGACAGATTGATGATTCTCAAACCTTCGTCCTTGGTCATATCATCTATTTCCCAGAGCGCAGCAATCTGTCTGGGATATTGCTTGTAGCATTGATTGCCCCTCTGCCCCCTCCTCGTTTTGCCCGGCCGCCTTTGCTTTGTCCCCGACCTTGCTTTCCTCCTCTTGATTGTTTTTGTTTTTTGCCATCTTGGCATAAGAGTCTCATTTCGTATAAAAAATTCAGAAGTATAATTGGTTCATCGTTCTCACTCATTGTAGCATCTGACTCTGATGCTGACGACCCCAGGTTGCTTCTTTTCCCACTTACTTCCTCAATTGTTGATGTGTTTTTT
Source organism: Ambystoma mexicanum (assembly GCF_040938575.1). NCBI lineage: Eukaryota > Metazoa > Chordata > Amphibia > Caudata > Ambystomatidae > Ambystoma > Ambystoma mexicanum. Next base: position 658,843,231 of record NC_090930.1, read on the forward strand.
ATAGAGTTCTGTCTCAATTGATCAAATCTCCGGGCAAAAGTGTAAATACTTCCCCTCTCGTAGTCCTCCTTATCGCGCAAAAATGTGCGCTGTTTGCGTTGTTTGATTTCTTCTTCATATCCAAACAGATTTTATTCAATATTTTTCTTTCCCTCTTCGCTTTCAGGTACCTCAGTCAGATTCTTCTCAACTTCTTCAATTTTTTTCAATATTTTCTTACGGTCGGTTCCTGCATATTTGATTAGGAATTTGAGGAAGGTGTTGGAGCAAAGGTTAGTAGCTTCGCTCCACTCATTAAGCATATCGGGGTCTTGCTCCTCAAATGAGGGGATAGTTAGTATTCTTAGACCCCTCGGAATCCGCCCTACTTCAATGTAATTCCTCAGGGAGTGCTCCTCCGACCATTTGCTCACTTCTTTTTTCTGATGTTTTTCCAACTGTTTTAGGAACCGATCTCTCTATCAGCCTCTGTTGTTTTAGTAATGCTTTGAGCCGACTTAGTCTGTTGTAATGTTTCATTGAATAGGGTAATTGCTTGTGCTTTCCGTGCCACTTCTTTGTTGGCCAGGGAGTTAGCCATATTTGCGCAAAAAGATACACACATGCACGGTTTCCTTATATGCCTATTTTTAGGGCATATATTTACAAAGAATAGTAACTTTGAATATTTGTTATTGTTGTTGAGTGGGGACACATATACTCACAAATCAATGTCGTGCGTGCGTTGTGTTGTAAAAAAGATTGCTATATTGTTTTAAATGTACAACAGAAAATTATCACCGTAAAGTTAGGGAAAAAGCCGCAGCTGTCACACTCACCCGGCTTTGTGTCCGCGTCTGTTGTCAAGCAACCGTTTCCACTTGGCCGTGCAGCGCTCCACCGCGGCTCCACCTTCTAACAGCAGTCGGCAAAAGGAATTCAAAGCAATCCAAGCAGCCACGGGATAAATATCTTCTCTTCGTGATGTGCCGTGCGCTCTAATCTGTCCCAATCCACCAGTGCATTTCCTACGTTATCACAAATCAACATTGAAATATGTCCAAAAGACTGTTTTTTCTGCAGTCCGTGGAAAGCACTCCCCCAGTCAAACAATGTTACTTTAGGAAACCAGTGTCCGGTATCAAAAAGTAGTCTTTATTAGATAAAAGCGCGCAACATATGGCTCATGAAATCCACTAGCATCATGGTTCTCCCAAAACATATGGCCCTCACATAGCGGAGTTTACGCGTTTTGCAGTTTCCTCACCGCTTGATCACAACAGGTGATCCATGTTTCCAAACCTTTAAAATAGCTCATGTAGCATGGTTTTAGGCAAAGAAAGAGGACTGGTTCCTTCGTGTGGTGACCGGTTGTCGGCCATCTCTGAATAGGCGAAACCAAACATAAACATAGAAGAGGGACTAAATACTTGCAATTGCATCTATTTGCCCAAATGTCTACCTTCTTTCACTATGAAACCTCTGTTTAAGATATAGTAATAATCTTCAAACATTACCCCAAACATGTACAGAAATTGCTTAGTACTTGTACGGTTTGTTAATGGGGTAATACATTGTGCAGGAATAAGTGTGAAACAGTGAGTTCCTCTTGATTTTGCTTCATGTTTGTAGCTATTAATACTGTCATATGTAACATTTGTGTCTTCACAGTTATCATGCCTTTAGCTTCACTTGCCCAATAAAGTGCATAGTGCAATTCCAATAAAGTGCATAGTGCCTATAAAGTGCAGTATACTGGTCTGCTTCCAAACATTCCTATGTTCATACATTATATCTTCTGGGCACTGATGAACGTCAGGCAGGGTGAGTAGCACTCTTCACATCCATAAAGTAAACGGATCCGGACACCAAAATAGTGGTACAAAAAAAACGTCTTTATTAGTGCCTTGCAAGTTGGCACAAAAGTTAAAAGGCCATCAAAATGTGGCACTCCCAAAGTGCATAATAAAAGTGCGCGTTGGGAGCGTTAACGCGTTTCGCGGCTCTACTCTCCACTTGATCACAACATCGGGTCCCCAAACAACAAGTGAGTTATAAACATGGTGTAGAGCAGTTTCACCGAAATGGAAGAAGGACTCCATCGGTAGGTACACTCTCCATGCGGCAAAACAATGGTGGCCATCTTTGTCTGGAAAAACCAGACAAATGATAAAAGGAATGGGAATGGTAATCCCGACTAATCTACTTAAGAAAGTCTAAACCCTTGATAATTATTAATGAACTATCAACTGGTGCCTTGTGTATATGTTACACGATTTGACTGCCATATAGCGCCGCCGTTGGTGAGCGTACCCCGATGGAGTCCCTCTATGCCGAATAAATACTGGAATGCATTGCATAAATCTTAACATCTTAATTGTTTCCATGACAATTTCACAGGACAAACAGATCTCCATTATTTTACAAATGAATCACAACTTTTTGGCATAGTGCACACATCGTGAGATGGATTTTAGTCCTTATTGTTAGAACAGCTATGCTTGTCCATGAATTAGGCTTCTGTCTCATGATTACTACAGGTTTTCTAACCATTTCTGCTCATGGAAAAGAAGAGCGAACCACAGCACAATGTTTCTATACCAGCTACCTGGTGGGTCAGTTTACTGCTGGATATGTAATCATGCAATAAAGTGCATTGATCACTGTAAAGTGCATAGTGCAAAAGACATACGATAATGTACATTAATCACTGTAGAGTCCATCGGTCGCTTGTTAAAGTGCATAATACAGAAGGTATATAATAAAGTGCATCAGTAGTTATAAAGTGCAAAGTGCACAGGTCATCAAACTAAGGCATTCCTCTATTGGTTCTAGTTCCAGCCGAATGGTCTCCTAAGCATCCCGACTCGGCGGCTGTCACAACTGCTCCACACCACATATTTAAAATCAGACTTTGATTCGGAAATGGAATCAAGTATAACACATGTGTAAACATCTAATCTAAAAAGACAATCACCTGGTGAGTAAAAAGTGCATACTGACAAGTTAAAAAACAATGTTGAAAACAGTGTTAAAACCAATGTTAAAAAAGAGATCGATTACAATACTCCTCTAAACCTTATACACGGATAAAAAGTGAGCATATTACAGTATTCATTTGGACTCAACATCTGTGGATTTATGATTAATTATTCCGGCTTTCCTTTAAGAAAAGAAAAAGAAAAGAAAAGAAGAGAAAAGAAGAGAAAAGAAAAGGGGGAGTATGGAAAGGAAAAAGAAAGAAAGAATTTAGAGAGCTATCAATCATTGGCCTAAGAATGTACACACACACACATATACACACACACACACACACTCTCTCTCTCTCTCTCTCTCTCTCTCACTCACTCTTGAATGTGGAGCTGTAAAGCCTTGAAGGCTAATTTACTTCACATTCTAGTTATGTGGTCAGATAGTAATGGTAGACTTTCACCGGTTCTTGAAAAGATAATCAAATGGGTATATGATCTTTTCCAATGATGTTCCCTCCAGAAATGTTGCTTTCCCCCAACAAAAACAGTGGATAATCAGAGGTGTCATCATGGTGCAGATGGAAACCTTGCTTAAGAGCTGCACCCAAATGTAAATCCTGGCTGTACGAAATAACGATAGTGGGTCCATTGCTCGAACAAAAACTGCTCAAATTTATTTTGTGTGTTTTTGTTGTTGCTCAATTTTACCTCTAAAATGTAGATGGGATGGGGTTAGACAGTATTGTTGGGGGAGAGGTTGTAGGGGTTGTTTTGGGGTAAAACATTAGAGCAAGAAAAACCTAAATAATAATTTGAGCCATGGATATCTAAAATAGCCAGTCTGGCCTCCTTTGAACAGATTCCATACTTAGGGTTTGTGAAGGCACCTTCTTAAGCATTTGGACATCTTTACTGAGCATCTATGATTAGGTAAAACATGTCATCCTGATAAATGAGTGCACTTGTAATATATCTTTGAGCTTAGGACCCTTTAGGAACGTGCATATGTAATGGATGGGATCCCACATAATAACTCCAAGTCCAAATAACTGAACCAACTCCGGAAGATGGCAAAGTACAATTTTATTAACAATTATCTAAAACAGAGGGTTTACAACGAACATCAACTGGCGTATGCTAAGGTTCTCACAGCAATCTTTTCACAAAACATAGTTTATATATCAAAAACACGTCAGAGGTGACGTCAAACTACATGGCATTACTGATAAACCTACCAAGTGTCCGGATTGGCTTAAGGGGAGCATCTAAGTATACTTTATGTAAGAACTAGGATTGTGACTGCCTACTATCGACAACATATGCCTACCTCTAAAACATGTAATCTTCAGAAACATTAGATACACAGTTTCTAATTGGTTCTCAAACTATAAGGTCCTTCGTTATATGGACTACTACAATTGGTTGGCACGCTTGTGCCAGTTCTGGAACATTTGGTTCATTTAGCAGCACATAAGCCAGGAGCCAGTTGCAAGGAGATGGGGCATGACACTACCTCCCCACCCAATTAGCCCAGCATCCCTCATCACCTATGCCTTCTGCATTGAAGATTGTCTTTGAACTTGGCCTTGCAAAGTATCCTTGCCTCTGAAAATGCACGAGCGTGAGAGAACTCACTATCATGTCTAGGACTCCAAGTTCGAACTCTATTTCCATCCTAGGCGCACGTGACAGGAGACCACAGTTTTTTGGTCCATTTTGCAGGTTTTAAATGCTCTAAATGAATTCAACTTGACACTCTTGGTGTTCTCTCTTTGCACCTTAACAAGGGAAGATTCATCCTCCAGACGTTTGCTTATTTCCAGAATAGATAGCTGACCTTGGCTGCTTCAGTCATGATTCCAGGCCAGACAACCTCGGCATGCAGCTCGACGATTCTGCTTATTCTTGCTGCAACACAGTTTTCCCCTCCAGCTTCCTGGGTTCTGGCTTATTATTCATGATATTATAAATTCATGATAACAATGTCCAGCTTCTATATAATGGCATATTCGCCTGTGCTCTATCCACTACATATATCCAGCTTCTATGATGACTTAGTCTACCTTGCGTTTCAGCATCTTCACAATTACTGAATGGTTGATTTTCTGCAGCACCTCGTGCACGTGTAATCTTCTTTTTTGTATTTTAAAGTTCACTTGATTCTTTACTTTGTCCTTAGTCTCTTTAGGATTTATACATCTTCTTCAGTCAGTATCTCAGGACGTCATATACACTCTTTGTGATGTCACTAATCTCTTTTCTTTGCTCTTTCTCATATTCCTTCAGTGAGTTCCTCCCTTAGGTTGTCATCACTTTGGGGATACATTCAGTAGGGTTGTCTCAATGGGTATCTTCTTTCGAACACACACTGTGGTATTGGCTGCGTGTGTCAAACACGGCATGATCTCGGGTCTCCAACAGATGGAGGAAGGAGGGCAGGGTTTCCTGCAGAGGCATGCATCTGCTCCTCTACATTCCCTCCTCTGGTCGAGTCCTTGACAATGTCCTCAATTGTTTCTACATCCTGATATTTTCTCTTGAAGTGTTTGTTTGGTGTCCATATCTTCATCACCCCCCTCAGGGTGCCTGATGTTTGGACATGTTCATCTACACTACAGGTCATGTAGTTACATTTTCCATTCGGGGTACAATAGACCCATCGTCCCATGTACTTCTTATGATTCTTTGGATACAGAAAATCCATTTCCTCAGGTGCCACGATGCTGGCCTCTATGTATTTTCTGACAGTGTCATCAGTCAGCTCCTTAGTGTTTGGTACGTCGCTGGCATCGATCATGATCTTCATTCCTACCACCTTCTTTGCCGTTTTCTTGCATTGAGCAATCACTATCCTGACTATATAGAATCCAAACTTTACTAACACCAGTAATACTGACAACCACTGAGGAATCGACGAAAACAAGGGAGTAAACCAACTATCATCTTCATTGTCATCTGTCTCATCTTCCATCTTGGTATGCAGGTCCGTCAGCATCGTTATGACCTCTGTCAGGGTCTCATTCTGGCCATCATGAGAAGGTATAATGTGCAACATGATGGCCCGATTTTTGCGCAAACCTCTCCTTTCATCGCTGTGAACATATCAAGGACATACCTATTCTGGAGGGTCATCAATCGTATGGCCCTCAGTTCCTCGTTAATTGCGATGAATCCCTCTACGGTAGCATTGATCGTCTGCAGAAGCTCCCATCTGGTGATTTGCTACCATTTGGTGTTCGCCACTGTCTGAATTCCAGGCATAGATAAAGCTGTCATTATCATGGCAGCGTGTTCAACAACTTGTGCTCATCAGGAATAGTTGTATACGCTGTTATTGATTTGGCTGATAAATGTTCTCTTTCTGTCCATGTGAGTTCAAGTGATCTAATTTTTCTCAAGCCATCATACACTTTTGGAAATTCATCAATGTTTAGATCACTCTGAAGAATCACTAATTATGGAACATGGATGAGCACCATAGAACACACTCCGCCCCAATCCTTAGGCAACTTCATATAGGTTCTAGATCCACAAGCCCAAAGTCGATCCATAAGGACTGATGTCCCTTCTCCCATTCAGGAAACGTCAATTGTGGTGTTGCATTCTTTGTTATATCCCACATGGTTCTTTCCATGTCTTTGGAAGCACAGTGTTGCATTAACCACTGGGATTACAACTAGTGGGCCTGATTCGTATTCTACCCATGTCAATAGTTTAGAGTGCTTGGCCCACAACTTTAAGCATCCGTCATTCACCTTCTGTACTTCTTGTACGTAATCTGTTTACAGCAGATGAACTGCACAGGACATCATTCCTTCTTTCCATCTCTTCTTGGTACGTACTCATCCATAAATCAATAGTTGTGTTCGTTCCCAACATCCATGCGATCCTGCTATTTCCGTCACTTCAGGACAATTCATTGTCCTCATTTCTTCAATGATTACCTCATCCTCTCCTGCAGCAGGATACACAAGCATCTCGCTTTTCCATCCAGGCTCCTTCTCCATTTGTAGGGTTTTGATATAGTCATCCTGGTATGGAAACGACCATCTTGATCTCCATCGCAAGGTCACCCAACTTCCTTGGAACTGTCCTCGAGTAATACATGCTGCAAGATGACTGAGGAATTCAGCATTGTGTTCTGAAATCTCTTTCGAAATGAAAGTCCTTACTGTATTCATGGCATTGGGGATGAGTGAGCAGACATTGGAACTCTCATCAGATGCTCTTTCTCCAACCTTTTTCACATATTATGATATGATGATATGATATTTTATTTGTAATGCGCTCGTACACAAGTGTTTCAGAGCACAATAAGGCAAGAGGGGGGGAGCAGGGGAGAACACAACAACGATCTTATTAGACCCAGTGACATTGAGAACATGCATGTGAATGGAAAAGGGGAACAGTGCATGGAAGGGGGAGAGTGGAAAGTGAGGAGCAGAGGAGAAACAGATAAATAATAATAAATACAAATAAATAGATAATGGAGGCAATAAACAGTGGACTGCAGCCAGCAAGTGGCAAGTGCTGTGTTTACAGCAGCAGAACTGAATAAGTCTGATAAGTGGAGAAAAAGAAGAAAATGGGGGGCCGACTGTATGGGTACAGATACTGTCCACAGTGCAAGGGGTGGCCAGGAGTCAGTGCAGGAGGGTGGCAGGGTGAGCAGGTACCTGGGCCCCGGGGACAGAGGGTGGCCATGTGCACAGTGCCAAGAGAGAGCAGATCAGCAGGGGAGAGGGGAGCAAAGGCAGAAGCAAAGAGGAAGGTCTTGAGGTGCTTCCGGAACCGGAGCTGGTTCTCCTCAAGTTTTAGAGTGGCAGGTACCACATGTTATTTTCCATGTGAGCTGTATTATCTAGATAGGTATTTATCCCTTCCTTATCTTCCTCTACATCTCTCTTATGTCTCCTAACATACTTAAAAAGATCAAGGAAACTGTCATCATTCATGCTCATAGCGGGGAGAATCATAGGAACTCTTTCTTCAGCAGAACCATTAAGATGATAGAGACTGAAAAATAAGGAACAAAAAGACAACGGGAACAATCATACAAATATATATCATGCATAGAAATCTGGGCAACCATTTCACGCAACATCCTAGTGCTTGCTGAACTTGTTCACTCTCTATGACCATGCCATTTTCTTCATACATTATTTTTAATACGATCATCAAATTTCCTTTACATATGTAATTGTACAATTTTCTTGATTATAGCAATAAAAAGTCTTCTTATCACTGGACCATTTGTAGGATTCTTTAAGAAAGGGTGAATATTAACGTATCTTCTAACAAGAGCAGGGTAAGATTGAAGTGTGAATACAAAGACAGCAACTACAATCCGATGAACATCACTATTGGAAGGTATCATGTGTTTCTATAACTTAAAACAGATATTCTCCACGAAATTAATCTGGATATTGGTCTCTCTTCCGATTTCTGATCAAGAATTGATGTTTAGGCATCATTCTGGTGCATTTTCTAGACTGATTCACTACTTCTAACAGTTCATTTCAAACTCTGGAATTCCTCTGCAAGTCCTTGCACTCTCTGCTGAAATATATATAAGGAGTGTCTATTAATTTCCAGTCAAAATAAAGTATGTGTTACTCCCTCGTTGCTTTATCGTCCTATTTCTTAGTCATCAATCGAGTCTGCACATGTGGAAATTCTTCTTGTCTTGCTTCTGGATCAGCAACGGTGGGAGTGAGGGTCTCACCTTTATAAATCTTCATGTCATTCATATGTAACCAAGCACATCTTCCGGGTACTCTAAAAGCAGAAGGGGACACTTCCTCAACACAAAATGGGCCATTAAATTGAGGCTCATGCCACCTCTGGGTGAAATGTCTGATCGGGATCAGGTCACCAACATATAGCTTAGGTGGTGGTAATAGTTCACTTGGATTGGTTGCACAATTATCTTCTTCCGTGTTCCTAGACCATCCCCCCTGATGCTTGACTTGATCTGAAGTGAAAGAAATACTGGTAGTCATACATGTTAAATAATCATGCATCTCATCACCTTACGTTTTAGCTACACTCTGGACATCACTCCTAATCCTAGATGGAGGTGTAAGGGGCATTCTCATTCAACGCCCTGTCAGTAGCTCATGCAAGGTGAGGTGGTGGTCCGACACGGGTTGATTCCGAAGTCCAGGGGTAGGCAATATCACTTTTTCAAAGTCAATTTAACATTGGTGTTCCTCTCTTTGAGGAAGCCATTCAGTCTCTCACATATTCCGTTCACTTGTGGGTGATCCGCAGAAGAGAACTTGTGCCTCATACTTAATAAAAGCCTTATTTGTTCAAATAGCTCATTGACAAATTGTGGCCATTATCGAATCATAGCAGTTCACACACACCCCACCCCAAGAAGACTTCACATACTAAAAACTGAGCTGCGCAAGTGGTATCAGGGTGTGTGTATACAGACCCGCTTCAATCCACCTAGAGAAGGGGCATGCCACCACTAATAGATACCTATATCCATTACATGTCTGTAGCATATTGACATAGTCGATATGTAAATGCTGAAACTGACCATTCGGTTGAGGTATTGCCCCTCTAATCGTTCACAGTGTATGCCCAACAGTAAACATTTGACACACGATGAAATTCACCATAAACAGTGCAACATGTTCCAATAAATTAGGAAAGAACAAGTCTTCTGCAGAATTGGCAGCAAAACTTTCTCTAGTTACATGTGCAGGGTAATGTGGTTGTTCAAGCGTGACTTTCAATAAAGTTACTGGCATCACTGGCTTTCCAGTGCTGTCCTGTCACCATAATGCTTCTGTGGGGGATAATGAACACCCCCTTTGTTTCCATAGTTCTTGCTCTTCCTGTGTTGCACTTCCCTGAAACAATTGGGTCATCAACAGCATATTAAATCCTTCCTGTACTAACTCTAAGTTCTAGCCGAATTCTCTTTAATATCCTCAGTATCAAAACTCAACATTTATGGAGAATATGTAACCCTTTTGGCTTCTACTTCTGCGGCTTCGTTCCCGCAAGAGAAAACATTTGTTTGATTAGTATGCGCTGCGCATTTAACAACCACTATGCTCACTGGGAATTGTAGTGCCTTAATGAGCCTGTCCATTAAGGACGCGTGTTGCACTGGAGAGCTGTCTAGCAGAGGTAGCCCCTCATTTTTCAACGTGACAATCCTGCGTGTACATTTGACATCACATAGGCGGAGTCAGTGTACACCGTCACTTCCTGTCCTTCATGTTTCTCAAGTGTGACAATAAGCGCTACTAATTCTGCTGCTTGCGCTGAAAAACGAGACGGTAGCCTTGTGTTTTATCTCTGTTTTACTACTATGGCGCCTGAATGCCTTTCCCCACTCGTCTCATCAATTTTCAAGGAACCTTCAATAAAAAGTATCTCCCCTCCCACCAAAGCGTTCTCTTTCACATAGGGTATATCATTATAAAACTCAAACTTAATTGGCACAGTCATGCACATGATCACCTTCTTCTACTGGTTCAGCTACAAATATGGCTGGGTTCACTATTTTACATCCTACAATTTTAATCGCTGGATTGGAAATAATTACTTCGTGAGCCAAAGCTCTTTGGGATGTCAATGTGTCCTTGGGCTTTAGACCTAACCATAGTACAGAAAGTGCACTCCTGGAGTCTGATATGTTAGATATTATTGACTCAGGCGGATGTGGCCTATTGGTCTTTTTGGATCTGTCAGCCGCATTCGATTTAATGGACCATGACACTCTTTTGGTAGCATTAGCTAAAACGGGTAAGTGCTCACCAAAGCTATAAAGTGGATCCATTCTTTTTTGTGTGTTGGGTCTCGGCTGTCCATTGAGGTGAGGCCCTTTCAGATTATGCTCCCATTTCCTTTGACATTCCACAGGGGGCTTGCCTGTCCTCAGCTTTATTCAATCTCTGCATCAAATCACTCTGTGATATGTTAGAAGACTTGAACATCCGTTTCACCAAATACGCTGACAATAATCAGCTTTTGATGAGACTGGAGGGTAACTATGAAAAGGACACTGTCAGATTAAACAATATCTTTAAACCAGTAAAACAATGGATGGTATGGCACTGGATGTGCTTAAACAATTCTAAATCAGAATTGTTACTTTTCGGCTCTCCCCATCAAAGATCTAAATTAGATCACAGCTACAACATTTTTTGCTAGATGGATGTGCTATTAAAACTGAGACAAAGATTAAAACATTAGACACCTTTCAGGATTGCATCATTAGCTCTGATGCACAAATGAACAGCATCGTACATAATACCCAATACCACTTGAAACTCTTGAGGAAATGAGACCGTTGATCTCGGATAAGAACTGTAAAACACTGGCTAGGGCTACGGTTCTCTCAAGAATGGATTACTGTAACACCCTTTTGGGCGGTGCAACGAAAAAGAACTTGCACACCCTTCAAGTGGTTCAAAATGATGCTGCTCGCATTATAAAACAAGTTCCACGGGGCAAGCACATCACACCAAATCAAAAGTCCCTTCACTGGCTCCTTATAAAAGCAAGAATCCAATTTAAAATGGCTATTTTTGTCCATAAGACAGTTTATGGTGCAGCCCCAGAATATCTAAATTGAAGAATAACTACTTTCCAAACTATTAAAATGGTGCGATCAAGCAACACTATGTTGAAATGGCAAATCTTTTCCCTAAACTGCACCTACTGCCTGGAATGCTCTTCCACCCAACTTGCGCTTGGAAAGTAACTTACTTTCATTCTGAAAAGTGCTGAAAACCTATCTGTTTGAATAAAAACCCCTCTGCTATCCATTGTCGACCCGTTACTGCCTGGTTTTCAGCATGTAATAAAACAATATAAAATGAAATACATTAATGATGCACATAGCTGGTGTTACAGTGGAGCCACCTCAAGCAATTCTGCTGAGGAATGAACAGCAGAAGAATAAGCCAAGAGTGAAGGGACAGGGCTTACAGAAAAACGTTGGACACCAAACAGAGAAAGAGAGCTGGGCACCATGAAAGCAAAGCGTTCAGAGCTGGAGCCCATGCAAGTAAACCCTTGAGAGAGCGAGAATACAAAGAGTAAAGGTGCATTATGGTACTTGGAGTCATAGTTTATAACACATCTGGTGAAAATATATAGAACAAAACACTGGGAAATTGAACTTGAGGAGTAAAGCTGCATCCTGGAATATCGAGTCAAAGGGCCTTACTACAAGTTTGGAAAATCCTCTGTAATACCACCAAACGGATTTACCATTTCTGCCACTTGGTCAGGCGGAATTTCTGATTTATTTTGGGTCCATTGGACTCAATGGGGCTTTTTTGTGGAATTACCGTAGCAGAATTACCTCTGCTGTAATTCTGCGGATTTTTTGCCGTTGAGTGGCAAGATTTATCTCCAGGGTTTTGCTGGAGGTAAATCTTCAACTCAATGGCAAAACTCATGATTTGGCGTAGTGGTAAAATTGGAGGGAACCAAGTTACCTCCAATTTTACCACTTACCGCCATACTCGTAATGAGGCCCAATAGTTCCTAAAGCACCTTATGAGAATGCTTAAAACAAAAAAAAATTACAGACTAAATATAATAAGTTAAGTTACATATTGAAACTATGAGTCTGAGTTCAAGAGTCAACTGAAAAAGTACTCTCACCGAGAACTGTTTATGGTTGGAACAAGGAGGACTAGTTCCAGAATTCCACTGAGAAACTATAGGTTAGGTTAGGTTAGCATTTATAAGGCAGAACATCTCGCTATTGAAGTGTTACCATGGTGCCAGGTCTTAATACCATGCAGCTCCTTGGAGAGTTTGGATTGGAAATGATCTGGGGAAATAAAAGGTTTTCAACTTGCGCCTACATTCGAGTTGGTCTTCTAGCTGACGTAAACCAGTTGGAAGCGAATTCCATAGCTTGGATGCCTTTACAGAGAAAGAACGGCCACCCCATCTTTGGTATTTATACCTAGGTGTTACCACTAGATCAGCGGATGCTGATTTCTAAGATGCCTAGTGGGAATGCAGTGTGAAAAGTGACAGCTGATAAAATATGGTCCTTTATTATTAAAAGCTTTGAGTACCAGACATAGGGCATTGAATTAAATGTGCTTATTCACTGGCAGCCAAGGCATTTCTGGAGGGCCGATGGGATGTGATCACGGATTCTCAGATGACCAGCCTAGCAGCGGCATTTTGAATGTACTGCAGATTCTTCTTGGGGAGGCCAAGGTAAATGACTGTAGTCTAAAAGTCTGTAGTTGGGAATTTACCACTGTCTCCAACAGCTTACCTATATATGGGAGCAGTGAGATAGGGCAGTAATTTACTGGAGCTGTGGGGTTCAGAGTAAAGGTCTAACCGCTGCCCATTTGAGGCAGTGTGTAAGTATTCTAGTATCCAAGGGAGAGTTTATAATTGAGTATAGGTCTACTGTTATTCACGTTCAGCGTTTAAAAGAAATGTGTGCCAGGCAAGGGTCATTGAGGGATCCAGTAGGTTTCCGCTTAGACATGACCTTTAACAGTGAGATCTCTGCTGCAGGTGTAAAATATTCAAAGGCTATTTATAGAAGCAAACCGGAAACATTGTTGAGATATAGGTTGTCTGGCTCCGTAAGAGGGGCTACCAAAATAAACTCTTTAATTGCATCAATGTTCTGCTAACAAATGGAGTTAGCTCTTCACAAAATGCTTCATTTGGCGGTAGTGGATTATTCAGAGGTTCTGTGGGTGCTTTGGAAAGTGTTGCATGCTGGTATTTGGGGTTAGAATTCAAAGACTATATTGAGAAACTGAAGCTACTGAGATCTGCTTTAAGGTGTTGCTTGAAATCAAGCTTTCAGGAGTACATTGAGAAATCAAATCTTTAGAGAACTGTTGCTTGCTTGAACTTGGAGTCAGTGCCCTAAAGGAACTCTGAAACAGTAAACATAGAGATAGCTGCGGCAATCTGGGACTTGGAGGCGGAGTGCAAAGTGGACTTTTAAAAACTGTGCAGAAAACACCCCTCAGGAAATTGATCACAGAGACTTTGCAGACCCTACTTATTATGCCTATACAAGAGAGACAGAATAGAGAAGGGGCAGCCTGAAACAACCAAATCCTTCACTAAAACCTGTTAAAACTCTTCTTTTTATACTTATAATTTTTCTCTTACAATGTTCCAGTAATATATTCACTCGAACGCAGCACACCAGAAATGAGTCAAAATAACTACAAAATTAAGATTGGGAAAACATTATGGAATGGATTTTTATCCCAAAGAAAATGGACACAACGAAAGACAAGACACTAGGATGACTTTTGGGTGCACTTGCAATGTCCCTGCTCAGTGGTTCCGAGGGGGACAGCTATAGAAGGGCAACATGTGCCATGGAGGTTGGGGGCATTGCCATTTCCATGTCAAGGGGGAAAATCAGATGGAAACACTTGTGTATAGGCGTGTTATAAATGTCATATCATATCATATCCTGTCGACACAAGTAGATTTAAGGCTTGATTCTATTGGGCTATTGAGAAACTAGCCCAAAACCGTCCGCAAAATTCTTCAACCACGGTCATCAATTAACTCAACAAACAATACTAAGAGTGGCGAAGTGGACGGGAGCGGTTGGGAGCGCTGCTCATTTACTTTAAAAAAATGTTAACCCTTCCTATAGTTTTTATTTTAAAAAGCACTGGTTCCAGAAAGGCTTCGTTTGAAAAATAAGAGTTTAGGAAGAAGTTGAAACTTGCACTTCTGAAAGTTCCCTTAAACAGCAGGCGCGTTTTTTAGGGGGGTGGATTGCGCGTTGGTGTGGCGCGGCGCTGGGGTTTATGGACAGCCTGGGCAGGCCAGCAGGGAGCATAGTTCCACTACTTCTTTTCGTACACTTCGACCACTGATAAGGATACGAGCTTGCTTGCTGTAAGAAACTTGCAGTTTTGTTGGATCAGCGCAAATGGTGCGATGCTTAATGCACGATAAATATACCCATGGCCTGGCCTCCTAAGCTTCCGCCTTCCGCAATATCCCTCAAGGACAGCGAATCAATACCTGCCCTCGGCTCCGATGCTCAGATGAAGCACCATTGAAAGCCGATCGTGCTCGGTTGCCAGCTCTTAGCCCTGGAATCCCCTTTCAAGAGATTATAAAGCCACCTGGTTTTCGAAAATCAATTATGACTTGGTTATTTGTCAGGGCATTCAGCCAGAGTGTACCGAGCACTGTCTTAATGACTTGTCTCCATTCCTCCGCACTGTCTGATATATATATATCCACATAATTATGTTGTACAGAGCCTAAGAACTGTGTACGGAGCACTGCATAATTACCATTGACTGCTGGAATGGAACCTGGCGCCTGCATTCTTCTACTTGCGTCACTGTGGTGATACAGCAGCGTGTAGTCCCTTGCATGCGCTCAATTTCATTCACTCCATTTTCTTGCGGTGGAACTGTTTCCGCAACTACTTTTCGTGCACCTGAAATATATATCTATTAGCCGAGGGGGAGAAGGAGGGAGGTGGAAAGGGGGTAGCCCAGTTCATCTAGCAATGTATGTATACAATGTATGTATACAAGTATAGTATAAAAAGAATTGTTAAGACTTTAAAACACAATAATGTCATTATGTAAAGCAGTAGCTTAGAGTCTGTTCCAAGACTGACTCCCTTTTCACACTAGCGAAACCTTTCATGTACAATTTGTGAAAAAAGATACATTCGCAAAAAATAATTAAAATCAATGAGTGAGTACATTGATTAGGGTGTGCAAAAAAAGATTAAATAAAGAGAAAGCGAGTTTTATGAACTTGGAGCGATACATCACGAACAGTGGAATGCTGCCAAGAGCACTTTCGCCCACTATACTTCTGCAATTTGCCCAAAGGTAAAATGGTAATACAATTGTAAATCATTCTACTTTCCTTTGAGAGTCGGCCCTAAGGGTGTCTATAGTGAGGACATATTGTCTACTGACAAAGTTGCTGACCCTGGAACCCTGGAGTCCTGGCCTCTAGTTCTGGATTCACCAAGCAACCCGAACTTTAAAAAAAAAAATGAAATTCAAGGTAATCCGGGGGCAATGAATTAGAGCTCTGCGGCTAAGCGCAGTCTGGCACGGTGCCCCAGACATACTGTTTGTGGCTATTGAAGTTTTGGATTTAAATTTGGCAATTGTTGGAATCCTTACTTTAAAGCCTGGAATTCACCTAGCGTGCTGCATATTTTGGATCACCTTTGTGATACATTTACATCTTTGTGTTTCCGTCCGCCATTTGGGCAGCATGATCTCTGGACGGACTTCAAAGGCAGCATCCTGCCTTGAAATGGTGCGAAGTGCGTTGTGGCACGTGTGATGTCATGGAGTCACAGAGGTGGTCACATGATGGGCGCAACCTGGCAGGGGCACGGGAGGAGATGGGGAAGGAGAAGAGGAGGAGTCCGTTTAAGCTGGAGTATGGAGTAATAAAGATGTGTTGTACCAGCTCTTTGTCTGTGCGTTATTGTTGGTAGATGGGTGCTGTGCCGGTGAGCCGATACTTTGCAAGGAAGCACCCTGCTCTAGGACACCTCCTTGGTGACAAAGCAGAGGATCCACTGAGCGTATCAGCGGCTCGGCACCTAAACGAGTTTGTGCCCCAGAAAGCAGAGGAGGCGGGCATGGTGCAGCGCAACATGCACTGGAGGGAAGTTGGGCCTGGTGAACCCGACAGGTGGCGGAGCTTAGCTGGCGATACCAGAGCATTGCAGCAACACTGTGAGGACCACAGAGCAGACAACGTGAGCACCAAAGCGGCGCACATCCATGAGGAAATGCCCGCAGTTCATTACAGGGCCCGGAAAGGACAACAGAACAGAGTGGATGGTCCTCCTTCTACAGACAGAGGTGAGAAAATAAAGCGCTCAGAAACAAAAGGAACCCAGCAGTGTGTGACATCTTACATTGACAATCAAAAAGCACACACATACAGTGGTAACACGTCCCAAATCATGCAACAAAACCAGCAATGTCAGATGCTGACACGCACACAGTGCCTATAACACCACAGGCAGACCTACCCTCACGCCTATAGGTATGCCAGAGCGATGCTGGAAGTCAGCGGACTTGGAGAGCTCAACTCCCTCCCCAGTAAACACAGAGGACTCAGTCAATGCCCCTTATCATCCATCCCTGGAATACTAAACTGTGATTGGTTAGAACTGATTCCCCCAGGCCTGGGACTTGAACAAGTTCTCAGCTCGTGGTGTACCTCTTCAAGGTGATGGGAACGATTATGTGTCTGTATTGTAACTTGTGTACACCAACCTATGAGAACGTGCTCCGTTCGTTGCAATAAATGTCGCAGCCTGTGTTTGTTTTTGCTGGGATCGGCTCCCGTATCCCACCACGGAAGACTGTCCATTGTTTAATTCAATTGTACCACGTGTTTAGAGACCACAAAATCAAACTCTGCAGCTCCTAATTATGAGGATATATTCTGTTTCTCTGCATCCGGTTCCTTTGTTGTCTGGGGATTGGAATGTGTCTTCATCTCTGTGACCTTGGCTGCAGGCCTGTCTCATGTTCCCTGTGCAGCCTGAAACAGCTTTGTTCATCCCCTGCTCAGTGGTTTGAGGCCTGCTGTAATTTTCCTGAACCTTAGAATGCAGTTTCTAAATTGGCCATGTTATGCTATGTTCTCTATATATAAGTCACACTTGGTTCTGTCAGGCCCCTGGGTCCTCCTGCAGTTCCATATAGTTAGTCACCTTTAAACATCTGCAATCTTGCTCAGGATCTCTTGTGCCTTGTGGCACTGCATTGCTGCGTTTGACTAATGACAAAATAATAAAAGGAATGACAGTGGGCCTCATTACGACCCTGGCCTAATGGTTTAACGGCGCCGTAAAGTGCGTCGGCGCCGTTAAACCATTAGCACCTGATTACAAGGTCCCTTAACGGGTTGGAGGCTTTAACGCCTGCTTTTTGCAGGCGTTAAAATCCAACCCGCTAAGGGACCTTGGAGCTAATTACGGCAACCGTAATTTACGGTGCCGTAATTAGCGCCTTACCCATCCCCATTATGCCCTATGGGGCAAAATGGGAATGGGGAAGGGCAAATGGTGAATGGGGAATTACCGCCCCCACCAAGCTTGTGATGGGGGCGGTAATTCCGCCATCCACCATGCCGGAGACCGGCATGGACCATGGTGCTAATAGCACCATGGTCCAGCGCCTGGGTCGTAATGAGGCCCAATATGTATATATATATCTGTTGTCTAACTATAGAACTGTGCGCTCATGTTCCTCATGTATTACAGTGTGTTTCTGTGTGGTGCAGTGCAGACTGCATGCATGCTTCATGTCTGATGCTGCTATGTCGTGGTGCCACTAGTGATGTCAGTACCGTGGCTTCTTGGTGCTCAGTCGAGGCTGTCCATATAGGCGTCTGGCTCTTCTCCCACACATGCATAGATTTGTATTGAATTTAGTCTGTATGGCTGGCTGAGAGGGTACCTCTCAATGTATTTGTCGATCATTGGTGCATTTGGAATTCGTCCAAAATAGGATGGGTGACTGCGAGCATTTCTGGCTTTTCATCTTGTCATGAACTTGATGGCACAGTCTGACACGGCAATGGAACTACAGGCGGAAGCCAGGGGTAAAGTGCAGGTGACTAGCCCTCGCCCTGAAACAGTCAACATAATAGCAATAACCTTGGCACAACATGGGCTCAACAACCAATTCTGCTACAGGTGCAGGTATGATTTCCCTCGTAAGGGAACGTGGCCCTCCATTGGCCAATAATGTTAGCATGCAGAGGTGAGAATCACTTCAAAGCGGTGTGCAGGATGTCTCGTAGTCAAGCAAGAGGCAAGGGATCCAATGCCGCAGCACCAAGGATAAAGGAGAGGGCCCTCCCCAACACATCAGGCTGAAACAACAACAGGAGCACTCCCACAGGTGAAACAGAGAAAGAAAGGAAGACCTGAAAAAATTGACAGATACCCGAGTGACATTTGCATCATACATCGACGTCTCGCCCCCAGAGACGTACAAATAGACATATCAGATATATTGTGGAACAGTCTCCATCAGACAGCAGCTCCAGCTGCTCATCTTCAGAGAAGCTAAGAAAGAGGGCTATCTTTATACCCTGGAAAACCCAACGCCAAAGGAGCAGAGCCCCACACTACTATTACAAATCAACGAGTTACAGGCAGAATTCCTAGTTGACCCTGGGGCAGCAGTTAATGTCATTAGCGAAGACATTTACAACAATATCCCATGGCCCCCAAACTTAAGCTGGCTGAAGGGGACATTTAGCCCTAAGGCTCTAAAACACCGCTGCCATGCAAGGGATACTTAATAGCTTAATGCAGACACAAAACACAGAAACTTCAAATACACATGGCTGCAGCAGAAAGTGTCTACATTCATGTTCTATATCGAATGATGGCTCACAAGTAGAGCGAGGATTGAACAAGTATTTCCATTCCTCTTCAAAGGATTAGAGAAACTCATAACAGACATATGCAATTGCACATCGACACGGCTATACGACCAGTCGCACAGCACTACAGAGGGATACCTGTAAATATTCAACGACAAGTGGAAGGAGAACTGCATAAACTGTTTGAACATGACATCATCGAACATGTGGTAGGACCCATGCCATGGGTTTCACCCATAGTACCAGTTCCAAAAAAGGGATCCGACTCCATCCGAATATGCGTCGATATGCGAAAACAAAGTGAGGCAATATTGAGAGAAATACATCATGCTCCTCGAATAACGGACATGATTCACCTCCTAAATGGAGCGCAAGTATTCTCAAAATTAGACCTGAACAAAGGATACCACCAACTTGAACTGTGTGAGGAGGCAAGCTATATCACTACCTTTGTGACAGACTTAGGACTTTATAGATACCAATGACTCAGCCTCAGAGTTTCCTCTGCAGCTGAGATTTTTCAAGCAAAAAGTTACAACATCATAAAACATATACCAAATTGTCTCAACTGTAGTGACGACATCTTGGTTTTTGGGAAAGACAAAGACCAGCATGACTACACCTTGGCAAGAGTGTGCATGGCGCTGGAGGCCGCCCACCTCACACTCAACATAGAAAACGGGGAATTTCTGGAGGGCACACTCTGTTTCTTCAAACACATTTTCTCTACACAGGGCATGAATCCTGGCCCAGAAAAAGTGGTGGCCCTCAACAACACCTGATCACTATATCTGCTCTTTTTGGGATTGGGGAGCTATTGCACATGCTACATTCAAGACTTCGCCTCAGTGAGTAAACCCCTGAGAGCACTCACGAAAAAACATGTACCATTTCACTTGTTGGAATGGTGCCAAGGGGCATTTGAAACCATACGTCAACGCAGCCTATCAGCCGAAAACATGGCATATTTTGACACTACAAGGAACATGGAACTAACGTGCAATACCAGTTTGGTTGGGCTCATTGCCATTCTGGCTCAAGTGGATCCTAAATCACCTCAGAAACTACACAATGTCTCCTATGCTAGCCGAAGTTTCTCCAAGACAGAACAGGCCTAATCCCAGGCAGAGAAAGAGGGGCTAGCGATAGCATGGGCCTGCAAACACTTACATCTGTTTCTATATGGAAAACGGTTTACCATAGTAGCAGATCACCAAGCCCTACTATTCATCTACAGGACTCCACCAGCAAGAATGCCACCGAAGATCGCTAAGTGGGGGTTGGGACAGCAGGATTATCGTTTTAACATCATACATCACCCGGGGAAGGAAGTTAACCTGGCAGATTTCTTTTCTCGACACCGAGTCCCCACCATCTCATCAGGCCGACCATTGCAGACCAATACATCCACTATGTCGTACAAGCAGCCATGCCGAAAGGGGTTGACACCCTACAAATCGTTCAGGAAACAGAGAATGACCAAGCCTTCCAACGTATCATAGGATGCCTGGAAACAGGGCGATAGAAACATGCCAAGCAGGCAGAGGAATGTTCCATCTCAGAGGTACGGAAAGATGTCAGAAGCCTACTGCTTTTGAACGACAAACTATCTACATTGGAGGAGGGACTGCTACTGAAAAGAACAAAGAAAGTGATCCCACTATCTCTACGGCAGTGGATGGTAGAGCTGGCCCATGCAGGACATAGGGGCATGTCCACCACCAAACGACACCTACAGCAGAAAATATGGTTTCCCCACCTGGGTGATCAGGTGGAACAACTCCTCAAGGATTGTTCCACATGCACAGTCCTTAGTCCACACAACAATCCGGAACCACTTCAGGTGACAGAGCTCGCTGAAAAGGCATGGGATGAAATCGCCATTGACTTCTTTGGGCCTATTGAAGGGGGAGATTACATGCTGGTTGCCATGGATGAATATTCAAGGTTCCCAGAAGTGCAACTAGTAAGGTCTAAAGTGGCATACCACACCATCCCTGCCCTTGACAGAATGTTGACAACATATGGCATTCCAACAGTGGTCAAATCAGACAATGGATCCCCTTCCACCAGGCAAGATTTCAGAACTTTTGCTGAATACATGAGATTCAAACGCAGGAGAATAACACCCTTATGAGCAACATCAAGAGCAACATCCAGATCGCCCATCTGACTGAAGAACCAGTTGAGAAACTACGGTATCAACTTCTCAGAGACTATCGAAACACTCCACACAGCACAATGGGTAAGGCCCCCTCTGAGACCATGTTTGGTCGAAACATCAGAACACGATTGCCTCATCTATCCCTCCCAGGAGAAGCCTACACTAAGGATCGGGGCATGAGAGTACATGATGAACGAGCCATGGACAAAATGAAAAACTGTGCAGATGCCAAAAGACATGCTCGCCAACAGCCCCAGACCCACAAGCATGCGTCTGTTTTCAAGGGGGGCCCGTAGATGGCCATGAATGGAATAAAGTCACTAATAACAGCAGAGGATGGTCAGTGGCACATAACCCGAAATTCGTCACATTTCAGAAAGATAACCAGGAGAGTGGCGAGAAAGGTAGGAGGAGCAAAATACGAAAGAGGAGGAATCCAAGGCCTCACACGCAGGGGATGAAGAAGAATCTGCAAATGAAGAATGGAGCATGGTTGAAGCGCACAGCTCAGGCAGAACATGAGTGGAACATCCAGGCCGCCCTCAGAGAGGGAGAAACTGACCTCAGAGACTCACTGAAGTGATGGGCTAAGTATGAACTGGGTAGTGAAAAAGGGGGGAGGTTGTGATGTCGGGAAGACACAGAGGTGGTCACATGACTGGAGCAACCTGGCAAGGGGCATTGGGGAGATGGGAAAGAGGAAGAGGAGGAGTCAGTTTAAGCTGGAGCACTGAGTAATTAAGACCTGTTGTAGCAGCTCACTGTGTCCGTGCCTTATTGATGGTAGATAGGCGCTATGTAGGTGAGCCCATCCTTCTAAGGCAGACCCCTGTTATAGGACACCTCAGCAGGGTGCCCCAGACATACTCTTTGTGGTTTGTGGAGTTTGGCATTTCAATTTGGCAAATGTTGTAATCCTTACTTTAAGGCCTGGAATTCACCTTGCATGCTGCATATTTTGGATCACTTTTGTGACACATTTAAATTTTTGTGTTTTGAACCTCCTTTGAGGAGCATGATCTCTGGACGAACATCAAAGGCTGCATCCTGCCGCGGAGCGCCGAAAAGTATGGCAAAGTGCAGTCTGGTTGTCGGCAGAGTGCGGGTACGTTTACTTGTTTTGATCTTCCGTCCCTGACGGCCAGCTCTGCCATTTTTCCACGTCTGTGTTCTCTGTTTACTTACTATTTCCCAAATGCTCCAGTCTAAAAATCGAACAGTAGTGAGAGCAGTGGTAGGCTTCTGATTCTGTGGATACTGTAAGTGATCCTACTTGGGGCTAAATAGCCTCATCCTGCAATGTATAATTTAAGGAGCAAATGCATGACTGAGGGGCAGAACAAAAAGGATAATATGCCTTCAGGGGATGAGGGAGAGGCTCCCCCACCTCCCAAAGTTTTTTGCAAAGTGTGTTTGAGGTCAAGAAATAAGGGGAGAGTGCACATCATCCAACTGGGGGTGAGGAACAAAATTTAAACTCTCGCGCGTTTACACTCACCTCGACTAATATAAAGAAAACAATCCTAGACTTTTTCCATCGAAGTACGGGTGCTAGTATGAGCGATATACCATCTGAACCATATGTGAGTCCCATAAATGCTCACTTAAAAAGGGCCAAGCATCAAAATTGACTACATGTTTCCGACCAAGTATCTAAGAGTCAGATGGCAAATGTTAATAAGGGGAAAGTGGTTGAAGGTAATGTTGTCCGAATCTCTCTGAATCCTTTGTGTGACACTCTGGCGTTATTCAACACTCAGGCACCAAACAAGCTGAATGGTTCATTTGATTAATCTGTGCTTTCTAGCTCGATGGAATATACTCAGGGTTCGGCACAACCTAAAGATATAAACGCCCCAACCTGATAGCCTTACATTAGGTATTGAACTCGATGGTCAGAGTTTTTGAATTGATAAGAGAAGAGGTAAAAACTCAGACAGCCCAATTGGCATTGATACAGAATAAATTGGATGACTGTACACTACAAGTGAACACGAGAACTAGTAGTGATGTAATTGTCCTGATACTTTCCCAACCCCATGTAAGGGACTCATTGCTAAATCCAGTCACACCACGAGAGGAGTTGTCACTAAATCCGTACGTGCCTCCATCAAAGGAGTTTATAGATAAATGTTTGCTTTTGGGAGCTCTCCCATGTGAAAGCGATGAAGTTGTTATGCGGTCCAGCACAGAATCCCTGGTATCACCTAACAATTTAAAAGGGCGACGGGGGAAGAAAGTGGGGGGCAAACAAATGAAGAAGAATAAGAATCAGAAGGGCAAAAACAATATCAGAGGTCATCCCTTAAATTCATCTAATCATTGAAAGGACAGCAAGAGGAACAGACACAGACCAATGATAATAGTGAACATCAAACAAATCAGCCAAGAATGACCGTCTGGCCTCAATTTATAAGATGGCCACTAAACATGTGGGAAGGTCTGTCAATAAGCAAAATGTGCCTGACTTTGGCAGTCCCGGAATTGGGGTGGAGGAGAGTGCGAAAATCCACCCTAAGGAGAGTTGTATCTGTTTCACAAGAGAAAGTCAAACTGGCTCAGGGGTAGATAGCGTGGAAGGGTCAGCAGCAATGTTTGCTCCTTGTAGGGTGAAGGGCTGATACAGAAGTGAGTTTAGGCCCCCATTCGGGGTAAATAATATCTTTCTATGGTGTAATGATAAAATGGGTGGTAACAGAATAGTGAGACACCCCTTGGTATGTTTACAAAAGCCTAGACAAAGCAAAAACGAGTGTAGTGGGGGAAATTATTAATAATTCTAGAATAGTACTGGAATCGATGTTCCCTGCAGAAGATAAGGCCATATTGAATAGAGTACCATCTTGGCCATTTTCCATGATATCCCAGCACTCCGTATTATTACTACACGGGACATTGATTTGGTAGATTTCCTTATTGAGAACAGAACCAACATACTGGCTATTGATGTCTCTTCTGAATTGGTCTGACATCATATCCTGGCCTCTCTAGATGATATGAGGCAGAAAGGTGTTGATTTATATCCATACAGGGAGAGTTTGACATCAGGTTTTAATAATAATTCTAGTAACAAATCATGTCACTTGCTGTTCATTTCATGTACTGTAGGACAATATCCTGTTAGGAAAGTGACAATGTCTGATCCTTTTGTGCAGACCAAATTGACATTAGAAGATTGGTCATGGCTGCCAGTGTCATCATTAAATGAGGATGGGCCGACCAAGAGGCCAGGTTTTTAGCATGATATCCTGGACTTCAAGGGGTTTCCCAAATCCGTGAATGTCAAAGATATTTTTACCAAATTAAGGGAAGTTGAAGTCGTTTTTTTGCAGGAAACTTTCTTGATGGAGGCTGTGGTTTTAGATGGTTTTCAGACCAAGAGACAAGGAGCCTTTGGGGGAAAAAAGGAAGGCCGAGGGGAGGCCTGCTAGTTGCAGTGAAATCGAGTTGGGCTTTTGAAGTAAAAATGTTAGCAGTGCAAGTGCTTACTGAAAAAAGAGGGGAAGATATATTTTTAGTAAATGTTTACTGCAACTATCTGGCTTCCCATCAGGATTTTATTATTGATAAATTTGCAAATGTGTTTTGGAATTTGTATTTCAGTGACAACAAGGGAAATAATATCTTGGCAGGAGATTTTAATGCCGATTGTTTAGACAAATCAGGAAAAGTAAATGTCGTAACCAAGAAGAACGGCAGACAGAGTACGAATTAGAGTGCACTTTGAAGGCGCATAGGCACAATTCTTTAAAATATGGAATCTGAGTATACTGAATGTTAACAAAGCAGGTGACTGTAAAGCATAGTATACTTGGCATAGGATTTGTCAATCTTCTAGGATTGATTTTATTATGGTGTCTGAAGGCTTTCAATATGAATGTGCCCAATTTGAGATATGTGATGGAATGCCTAGTGATCATCGAATATTATGTGCCAGGTTTTTATGTGGGTTTTCTAGTTTACTGTAATGTGCCATTCCGGCAGAGAAGGACTCAAAGATTAACATGGACACGAATATAATAAATAGATTCAATAGGTATATAAAGAACAAACTGAATGTTGTGTTGGGAATTTCAAGATTGGAGTGTTGTACCCTCCAAAATGTCCCTATATTTATTAAAAACTCATTGATCAATAAAAGCTCCTCAACAACTATGAAAGTTCCACGACCATGAATTTTCAATAAGGAAGTGCAAGACTAAAAGAAAATGTTAAGATCGACTATAAAAAGTAGTTTTAGAGAAGAGGTAAAAAAGGAGCAATTATTGCGTAAGGCAAAGCAGAAGCATAAACGCAAAGTTAAGGCTTTACGCCTGATATGCACCAGCAGGAAGGGGAGGCTATGCTGTCTAGTATCCAAAACAACCAGAAAAAACGGAGTGGGAACCACCCCGTCAGACCCTGTGCCCCTACTGGCTCCTCTTGTGGAGCTTCTATTTCATTCCTTAATCATTAGTAGATCATAAATGAATATAGTCTGTATTTAATTCAATTAATATTCTTCTATCTTGTATTTCCGGAAAACTTGCAAGTATTCATAAGTATTCTCTTCACAAGCGTTGTGTAAAACAAGATTTTTGTGTTTTATTCACACAATTTTATGAATCACTGGTTCCTCAATTCAGAATGTAAGCTAATTTAGCCAATGCATTTCGGTGCAAAGCAACATTATCAGGGCTGCATTATATAGATCAGTGTTGTGGTTAAACAATCAACATATACATATCTATTTTAACCATTGCATTAATTAACAAAATATACATACCAACAGGTAGATGCATGAGAAAAGAAATGGATTTGTCCGTTCATGTAAATAGGTAAAGGCAAAAGAAAAGGAAATTAAAACATTCATTACCATCAATGTGATTTTCAATCGAACACCACCTCTTTTGTGCGTGTATATTAAAGTTTTAAATTACCTCAGCTTCCTTACGGAACCTCAAATTGATTTGTTTCTACGTATTTATGCTTCTGGACCCCCTCCCTGTTGGGATAAGCATGAGATCAGAATCTCCGTCCCCTCTAGACAATAGTATTTCATGAAATGTGCCCGGCGTGCGAGCACCGCACGGCTTACTTGCATACAAACGCCGCCTCGTGTCTCCTTGGTTGGGTCGCGAATACGCATGCCTGCAAGCGGCCATAGTTTTCATGTTGCCATGGCGATCGAGGCGGCGTCACTTGTCCCGGATTGGACAGAGTGAGCGCGCCTCCAGTCCCACCCTCCCACAGAGTGTGGAAGGACGGGACTGGGAGCCATGGCAACAGGGTATGTTGTGTGCGCTGTATACAGTGCGATAGTTTAGATCTTATAGTTCACATGGGGACCGATCGTGCAGACTCTCTTATAACGGCATAAATGCCGTGACTGTCATAAATCTCCCCCCGTCTCACCTGTGATCGGGATCTCCCTTGTTCGGCCGCAGGACTCTTCCTGTGGGTGGTTCGGGTCTTGAATAGGCTCGCCCGAGCCTTGTCAGGTTGCAGAGCACGTTCAGAGTTCCGGGAAGTTCGTGGTTCCAGGGTGTCCAGGATTAGCGATAAACAAGCAATGTAGGGGGGAAGTCCAGGAACAGGAAAAAAGGCAAGGAAGGAAGTATGAGGATCAAGGAAGCAAATGTAGAGAGCAAACACACGTCGGGTCACTATCGAAGATAGCGTTGAGATGCGCGGACCCGCAGGGGCGTGACCAATTTATAGTACCGTGCTACGACGTGAAAGCTAGTGCGTAGCATGGAGCTTGGTACGGCCATGTTGGGAGGAACAAGGAGTACAAGCCCTTCGTGACAATGACCATGAGGTCCAGAAAGGGCAATTTCGCCGGGTCATGACAGCATGCTCCCTCCGAAGACTGGTTCCTCCAGGCTTGCCTGGGTGAATAAGATGGAATCTTCTGAGCAAACGAGGGGTCTTTAAATTAGAAACTGGTTCCCATGTTCTCTCGCTAGGGGGGTAGCCTTTCCACTCGACCAGATATTGTAATCGACCCCTTCTATACCTGGAATCACATATCCTGGACACCTCATATTCCAACTGGTCGTCCACAACAACAGGTGTGGGTTTGAATGGTTTTCGAGTAGAACTAACGTAGGGTTTCAACAGGGAAGTATGGAAGACTAGATGTATCTTCTTCCAGGAATCCGGGAGCTTAAGTCGGAAGGAGACAGGATTGATGATCTCCTTTATAGAAAATGGACCATAATAGCGAGGAGCCAATTTGTTTGGTCGTAGATGTCGAGGTAACAGTTTCGAGGCTAGCCAGACTTGATCGACAACTGAATAGGAAGGTGATGGTCTTCTCTTAGAGTCCGCATATCTTTTGGTTCGAGTCTGGGCCTGTTCTAACTGATCCTTGGCCTCTCTTTGTAAGTCGATCAGCGTCTGAATCCAAGAGTCAAGGGTAGGTACCGGAGTAGATTCTGGAAGAACTGATGGTAAAACAGACGGATGATAACCTTGACTGCAATAGAAAGGGCTGATCTTGAGAGCTGAATGATCTGAGTTATTGTAGGAGAATTCGGCTAAAGGTATAAGGCGAGACCAATCGTCTTGAACCTTGGTGGCAAAACAACGAAGATATTGTTCCAGGGTTTGATTTACTCGTTCCGTTGCCCCATTGGTTTGTGGATGATAGCCTTAAGAAAGGGCACGTTGGATTCCTAGAACACGACAGAGATGTCTCCAGAATTGTGAAATATATTGAGGTCCCCGATCCGAAATAATCTTGGAAGGGAGGCCATGAAGACGAAAAATATGTTCCAGGAAACTTCCAGCAAGTTCTGAGGAAGATGGTAGTTTATACAATGGTGTAAAATGAGGTAGATGAGTGAACAAGTCAATGGTTACCATGATGGTTGTATATCCTCGGGAAGGTGGTAATTCAACAATGAAGTCAGTGGCAATAACTTCCCAGGGTCTGGTTGGCAACGTAGGTTGTAGAAGCAGACCCGCCGGCCTCTGATTATCGTATTTGTTATGACTACAAATTGCACAGGTCTTGATGTATTGAACTACACTGGACTTCATCCCTGGCCACCAGAACAGTCTTTGTATCAGACGGAAGGTGTTGGTTACCCCTCGATGGCCGGAGTGAAGAGTATCATGGCATAGATTCATTACCTTCTGTTGAAGTTCTTTTGTCGGAATGACCACTGAATTGTTCTTGAATAAATATCCTTCCTTGATTGTCAAACGCCAGGGATTTTTCTCGGATATGTCCTTCCAGAGTTCAGATGATTGAGTCTGTACTCTGATTTCTTCCAGGAGATTGATCGCTTGAGCTAGAAAGATTGTAGGTGGAAACATTTTAGGATAGATCTTATCCTCCAAGGGAACGTAGTCGGGACGCCAAGAAAGGGCATCAGCAATCATGTTTTGCGGTCCAGGAACATGTGAGATTTGAAATTGATATTGAGCAAAGAAGTAGGCCCATCGAGCTTGTCTACTGTTCCTGCACTCCATGGATTGTAGAACCTGAAGATTTCGATGATCAGTACGGACTTGAACTGGATATTTAGCACCCAGGAGTAGATGTCTCCATTCAGTGAAGGCATGCCGAATGGCCAATAACTCCTTCTCCAGAACTGAGTAGTGAGTCTCACTGGCAGTCAGGGTCCGTGAAAGGTAAGCAGTGGGATGTTCCAACTTATCATCGGATTCTTGTTTTAAAACTGCTCCTATGGCGTAATTGGAGGCATCTGTTTCCACTAGAAAAGGACGATTTATGTCAGGTTGGGCCAGGATGGGGGCCTGAGTGAATTCTTTTTTCAAGCGTTGGAATGCCTTGTCTTGTGGTATAGACCAGTTGAATGGAACTTCTTTCTTCAGGAGATTAACAATGGGTTGAACAATCTCGGAAAAGGTGGGAATTAATTTCCGGTAGAAGTTGGCAAGCCCCAGGAAGGACTGTATTTGCTTTACAGATGTTGGGGCGGGCCAAGCCAGTATGGCCTTCACCTTTGAAGGATCCATACTAATTCCTTCTGAACTAAGGACAAACCCCAGATAGTGAACTGATGTAGCATGAAACAAACATTTTTCTGGTTTGGCTAAGAGTTGATTTTCACGGAGACGTTGAAGTACTACCTTTACATGTTCTTCATGTTTCAAGGAATCCTTTGAGAAGATCAATATGTCATCCAGGTAGACGATAACATTGAGAAATAACATGTCAGAGAACACCCTATCCATAAAACGCTGGAAGACTGCGGGAGCATTAGTCAGACCAAAGGGCATTACTAGGCATTCAAAGTGACCAAAGGGTGTTCTAAAGGCTGTTTTCCATTCGTCTCCTTCCTGGATACGAATCAAATGGTAAGCACCTCGGAGATCCAGTTTCGTGAATATCACTGCACCTCTCACAGCTTCAAGGATATCCGAGATCAGGGATAGTCGGTATCTGTCTTTCAGGGTGTGTTGATTTAGGCCCCGATAGTCCAGGCAAGGTCTGAGCTCTTTGGTATCCTTTATAGGAACGAAGAACAATGAAGCACCAGCTGGTGATTTTGAAGGTCTTATGATGCCATTCTCAAGATTAGTGTCTAGGTATTCCCGGAGGGCTCTCTTTTCTGGTTCTGAAAGGATAAACATCCTGCCAAAGGGAATCACTGCTGAGGGTTCAGTATCTATGGCACAGTCTTCGGGTCTATGTGGAGGTAAGACTTGAACGATGGCAGTAGAGAATACATCAGCATACCCTTGATAGATCTCTGGAACTTGTACAATATTGGAAACCGTGAGTGGTGTCTCTGGACACCTTGGTGGACTTTTAGGGGCTGTGACTGAGGTATCCAGGTTTAAACAATGGTTCATACAGAACTCCGAACCCAGGAATAAGGATCCGGCCGTCCAGTTAATAATTGGATTGTACCTTTGTAACCAGGGCATGCCCAAAACCAAGGGGTAATGGGCTGATTTTATAATGTCAAACACAATTCTTTCTTGATGATGATTTATGGAAAGATGGATCTCCCTTGTTTGCAGACTTATGGGTCCTGAAGAAAGAGGTCTTCCGTCAATCGCTTCCACTGGCTGTGAAAAACTTCTTGCTTCATGCGGAATGTTATGACTTCTGACCCAATCTTGATCAATGAAGACTCCCATTGCTCCGCAATCCACCAAGGCCAGTATGGGGTAGACCTTGTCCTTGGATGGCGATAAAAAGGCCTGTAATATCACCAATTTGTTTTGTCCAGGAGAGTTCAAGGATGGAATTGATGTGGAGCAAACATCGCTCTCCCGAAACCTTGCTCCATTTAGGATCGGGAGCTGGCGTTTCCTGAGCGTCGGGGAGGAGCCAGAGGACATTCTTTAACTAGATGTTTATCCGAGGCACAATACATGCATAAGCCTGTGTGTATTCTTCTTAACCTTTCCTGCGGGGAAATTGGTCCACGAAAGGCTCCAAGTTGCATGGGTTCAGAATCAGTGCTCGGACTCTTGGCAGATTCTGTCCTTGTAGTATTCTCTAGGGAGTATCTTTGAATTGATACTTTATTCTTTTTCTTTTCGGCCTTTCTTTCTTGGATTCTAAAGTCTATTTGCATAGACAAGTCCAGGAGGGCCTGGAATGAACTAGGACGTGCCACCCTGGCTAGCTCATCCTTAATCTCTTCATTTAGACCTCTGTGAAACAAAGTAAAACTGGCTTCCAGGGACCAGTCCGCCCCTTTGGCTAGCTGTTTGAATCTGGTTACATAGGTCAACATGTCTTGGGATCCTTGTTGGAAGTCAAGTAGCTTTTCTTGAGCACTGTGAACCAGCCCTGGTCGTTCGAACATGGTCTTGAGTTCCGCGATGAACCCTTCATAATCATCCAGGAGAGCATCCCCTGAATTGAGTAATGGAGTGGCCCATGTAAGGGCATTACCGGAAAGATGTGATATTATGAAGCCCACCTTAGCCCTAGGAGTTGTGAAATAGTAGGGCTTAAAGGTAAAATGTACCAAACAAGAATCCAGGAATCCACGTAAGGTCTTTGTTGAACCGTCGTATTTATCAACCACTCCTCCCAATAATACGCTGTCCTTGTTCGCGGAGTCGCGTGACAAGACGAGCTGTTTTAGCGCTGCATTCTCGGCTTTTATATTCTGCATTCTCCATGGTAGAATCCGTATTGATCGTACGGCGTCTCAAACTGTCATAAATCTCCCCCGTCTCATCTGTGATCGGGATCTCCCTTGTTCGGCCGCAGGACTCTTCCTGTGGGTGGTTCGGGTCTTGAATAGGCTCGCCCGAGCCTCGTCAGGTTGCAGAGCGCGTTCAGAGTTCCGGGAAGTTCGTGGTTCCAGGGTGTCCAGGATTAGCGATAAACAAGCAATGTATGGGGGAAGTCCAGGAACAGGAAAAAAAGCAAGGAAGGAAGTATGAGGATCAAGGAAGCAAATGTAGAGAGCAAACACATGTCGGGTCACTATCGAAGATAGCGTTGAGACGCGCGGAGCCGCAGGGGTGTGACCAATTTATAGTACGTGCTATGACGTGAAAGCTAGTGCGTAGCACGGAACTTGGTACGGCCATGTTGGGAGGAACAAGGAGTACAAGCCCTTCGTGACAATGACCATGAGGTCCAGAAAGGGCAATTTTGCCGGGTCATGACAGTGACTACTGCTCGGTATTGCAGATGGAACTACCCTCCATCTTAGGGGTGGTGTCCGATGTTAGAAACCGAAGCCGGATCAACACCCCCTCATGTGCGTCTATGCTACTTAAAACTACAGTACATCCAAAAGATGGTAACCAAATGTGCTCGTCTATGTGAACAAACAAACGAAAGCACTGAGTGTTCCTATATGACAACTTAGTTAAAGCACACAAGAACAGTTTGTGATCCTGGTCCAGGTTAATCAACCATTATTGCATATGCACCTTTCTTGTTTAAAACACGTCTAGCTGTATATTCCCCAATCATCACTAAATTAACTTGGACTTCATTCTCCAATCCTCACATTGGTGTCAAGCATTGTTTGACCCACCTTCCATCTAATGGCATGTGTTGTATCTATATGTCACATATTCAAATGCATTTCTATTTTGATCTTATGTCATCTTCCTCTCATACCTCCCCTGTAGGTTGTATTATTAAAGCTATTTCAAACATTTTCAAAATAATTTCAGACATTTTCACAATAGTGGTGTAATATAAACCCCCCTGTGGTTATTATAGAAAACAAGCATAATTGATCTCTTCATTCAGTCCCTTGGGTGCTAATGTTCCAAGCTTGTCGATCCAGAAGGATTCTCTCTGGTCGAGCCTTTGTTGTAAATTCATATGTGGTTCCCTCTTGTTAACCGCTTCAAGTATTTGGAATCTTATTTGTGACAGATTGTGCTTCTTCAGATCCCAGTGTCTGGCCACTGCTGAATTCTTATTGTGGTTCCGGATACATGAGCGGTGCTCATTCCATCTCACCTTCGCAGTCCGTGTTGTTTGTCCCACGTAATAAAGTCCACATGGGCATTTTATTGAGTAGATGATGTTATTGGTGTTGCAGTGTTGGGACGTGCAACACCAATAACATCATACACAGAGAGAGCAGTTTTTTTAGCTGACTCACATATTGTCTGATCTTACTTTCACAGTCAGGTCTTTTAATGACTTGGTTATTCTCAAATTAAATCCAAGATACTTTATCTTGTTTACTACATGTATGATTGTTCATGCACCATTTATGTATTTCTTTCCGATTCGACTTTGATCCTAGGATCATAATATTCTATTTGCTCAGGTTGGTTACTAATTCATTATACCTGCATATTGTTCTGTTGCTTTTATTAGATGTTGGAGCCCGATCAGAGTGTGGCCAATCAGGGCAATATCATCGGCAGAAGCTAGGAAGTGAGCAGGGCTTTTTCCTATTTTAGGGCATGCAAGCATGTGTCTAAGCAAGAAATGTGCACAATATTAATTAGAAAGGAAGGCAGCTAGAATGTATCCCTGTCTAACTCCGTTGGCTGTGGGAATATCAGGATATAATTCTCCACTTAAATTTAATCTGATCCGAATTAAGGTGTTCTGGTGGAGAGCTATTAGAATGGCAAGCAATCCTTCAGGAATTCTCCATATCTTTAATTTTGCCCATAGTTTGGCCCTATTGACTAAGTCAAATGTTTAGTTAGATCTATACGTGCTATATATGCAGGATTAGATTTATTATGTATGCTTTGGTCATTAAGTGTGGTGGAAAGACCTTTACGAAAGCCAGTTTGTTGCTTAGCGAGGATTGATTTACTATCGGCCCAGATTTCAAAATCTTTTAACAATAGACTTACGAAGATTTTACTATTGCAGTCTAGTAGGGCTATGGGACGGTAGTTTATGGGTCCATTCTGTCGCCTTTTTTATAAATAAGAATGATGACTGCATGGTGCCACGAATCAGGTATGATTGAAGTGTGTATAATTTATTCCAAGAAACTATGGAAGATTTTAGGCCAGGTTGTTGGGTCTGCTTTCAAGATTGTGTTAGTTAGGCCATTAGGGCTGGAGGCTGTGAATCTGGAGAATTTGGTCGTAAGGCACTCTATTTCTTCAAACGACTTTGTGATAGACCATTTGATTCCTTTCTTACAAGCTATTAGATCTTGGATTGGCATGATATTGGTCTCTGGAAAAAAATCCACCCACACATCACTTGTGATTGTGGTTGTTTGCAGCATATTCTGAGTTGTGCTTTGGCCATTAAGTAACAATGAAAAATTCCTAGTTTGTGCTGGCAATAATGCTTGGAGCATGTTTTGGCCATCTTTGATGTTACGAGTTATTCTATGTGTACGGGACCAATGATGGTACCTATTGAAAAGCACTTTCTTTTTTTCTTCTAAAATGTTTTTATCTAAGCCCTCGTGTTTGAGAGCACACGTATTTGTATTTAATTATTTCTTTTTCATATAGGTCACTGAATCAAAACTGTGCAAATGGGACTTGACATTTAGGTGTTTTAAGGGGGATCCAGATCCCATAAAAAATTCAACTTAACTGCCAGGAACACATAGGTTTTTTTGTGTCTGTAACAAGACCTTTACTATTTCATCTAATTTAGAATTTAGGTTTTACCCTTGCTTGGGAAAGGTTACTGTACAATTGCCTTGTGCAGATGCTTGAGGTTTCTTGTGGTATTGATGTTTAGTGTCTGAGCAGTTAAGGGAGAAGCAGGCTTGGAGCGAAAGATGGTTGCTATATTTCATCTGGACCACTCTGAACTGTATGCAGTGATGAAACAATATTTTTGTGTTTCTTCAGAAAATGCCAATAAAATGGTGTACAAAGAAGCCTATGCTTTTTTTCTTGTAAGAGCTAGGAACAAAAGGTTTGCAGTTCTGAATTTGCCATTCTTCAAGCTTTCAAGAACAGGCTGAATCTAAACAAAAAATAATATTTTTCATAAGTGTACGTTTTGTGAGAGGTAGGCGTTTTTTCCCTTTGTTTTAATAGGACATACTTGCACAGAATGGATGAGGATGATGGGAAAGCTGAATGGGAACACAGAAAGTCATACATTTCTGAAAAGTAGCTAAAATTCCAAGTTCAGGAAAGGGTCATTTGTGAAGATCAGGCAACAGCTATTTACCCATAATTCCTTTGCAAAAATGACTGGAAAAAAAGTATGTGGACATGTTTGCACTTCTAAGGTAATGGCATCCATGAATATTCAGAAAAGCAATGCACCGCTATATTCTCCCCACTCAAGTTAGGAAATCACACATTTTTTGTAATTTTTCACAAAAAAAAGCAACACCACAAGCCAAAAACCTAGCCAGATTACACAGTATTTGTATGCTGATAGCCTAAAGTGTCCTACTTAGCATTTGAAAATAATGAAAACCAATGTAGTGAAAAATGCCAAGCATATATATTTTGAAAGAACACAGGCTGAACTTTTGAAGGATAGGTGACTTGCGCAGGTCACAAAAGCGTGCAGTGTCTAAAGCAGCGACTGAATGTAGGGCACATTTGGGAAATGAAAGGGTTGTGTAACAAAGCGCAGTAGGAAATGTATGAAAATGTTATCACAACCAAGAGAAAACAACAAATGTCCTACCTTTCCACATTACCACAGGTGAAAGAAGACACATGTGGGAATTCAAATACACCCAGTGTGCATTGTTGGCACAAGAATTTCCTACCCGGAATGCACAGCAATTGTGAAAAAGTGGAAAGAAATACAGTATTTTGAGATATTTGCTACTAAATGCTCAGTAAACAGTGCATGACCTACCTTCTCACGTTGCCGCAGGTGTCTCGATATAAATGGTAACTCACATGTGGGGGTCCAATGGCCTGAACCGAAGGGAAAGGGCTAAACTGCCAGCATGGAAATGCTCAGTGAAGGGCATATTTGGGCTTGCAACAAGCACCTGCATTGAGGGATCTGGCATTACAACCACTGTGGAAAGGTGGGAACCCCATGCAGTTCTGAAAAGGAGAAACCCAGAGGAATCCAAATACATCTTGCTTTTATTGATCACAGAAGATTGCTTTACCCAGAATGCACAGCAAATAGGAAAGGTTGGAAAAATGCAATATTTTGATGCATTTGCCATTGGGAAACCACAGAAACGGACATGGAACATTCCCACAGGTGTCCCATTGAAAATGGTACCTCGCATGTGTGGGTGCACTGACCTGGGCGCAAAGGGAAAAGGCTGAACCACTGGTACACCAAACACCCTGGCAAGACCAAATCCATACTGCATTTGGCCTAGCGGATAATTCACAGATTTTGGGCTTGGGGTGTCACAGCCACCAAGAAAAACAGGGACCCCATGCATTTCTAAAAAGAAGACACCAATGGAAATCCAAAGAGGTCTCACTTGCATAAATCGCGCCAGAATGTATTACCCAGAATGCCCAGCAAAGTCCAACATGTAAAGGAGAAACCACAATCTTGAGATATTTGCGACCAGGAAACCACTGAAACACATGGACAACAATTTATGTCCTACCTTCCCACATTCCCACAGGTGTCCCGAGGAAAACGGTAACTCATGTGTGGGTGCACTGACCTCAGCACAAAGGGAGACAGCTAAACCACTGGTACACCAAACGCCCTGGGAAAACCAAATCCATACTGGATTGGCCTTGTGAACAACCTACAGATTTGGGCCTGGGGTGTCACAACCACCAAGGAAAACAGAAAACCCCATGCACTTTTGAAAAGAAGGCACCCGTGAGAATCCAAAGAGGTCTCGCTTGCATGAATTTTCTATATTCAGAGGCACATATGGTGTCTCATCAATATTTCCAGCAATATGTAGAGTTAGTTTTTGTTTGATCCTAAGACATGTCTTCTCC
The DNA here is from genome assembly GCF_040938575.1 of Ambystoma mexicanum. Classification (NCBI taxonomy): domain Eukaryota; kingdom Metazoa; phylum Chordata; class Amphibia; order Caudata; family Ambystomatidae; genus Ambystoma; species Ambystoma mexicanum. The sequence continues at coordinate 658,880,038 of NC_090930.1, forward strand.
ACTTTCTTAATATTTTCAAATTACAGCTTCAAGTCTGATGATCTCTGTTCTATCAATTAGATTAGTGAATTTATCGCAAACTCTAAGGCTTTAATAGGTGAACTGAAAGTGCCATTTTTACACATTGTTAGTTTATTGGTTGTTGCTAAAGTGCTGTTCACCACAATGTTATTTTATATAGTATGATTAGCATGTTCAGACTCAGACAAACGGTTCTTTTCAGTTGTCTGGGCAAGGAAATCATCCTTATTCCCATTAGATATCACTGTGGGATTACCAGCTATCCTGTTGTTCCTCCCCTTGAGCAAGATGGGCATGTTTCAATCAATGATGGGTAGGTAGGTCATGTCTTCAGATAGATAAAATCTGCTCAGTCATGGTGTCAGGTTTTTCTGATTGTTTTGTAATCAAGTTGGACGTTGCAGTAGTTTTATCAGGTTCCTGCTTGCTAAAATAAGTAGTAATTGTTCCGTTTTCTTTGAACCCTGTTTAGTAGAGTGGTCATGTTTACTTAGTGGGCGTAGACATGAGGCGGAGATAGTGGGTTATGTTAGTGACATATCACTCATCGCTTTACTGTCTGTGGCGCTATTCAATCTCTTACTCCACAGATTATAACGAGGAGCATTTAGCTTTGCAATATCAAAGGCAAGCTAGTACATGGCTCTAGTAGGCAGTATTAAGGCAGTGATAAGGCAGCGGTAAGTTGCTAATGTTTGTTGTGCATCACTTATATTAGATGGACAGGTACTCACGTCAGAAGGGCGGGTCAAGGATCAATGCGCCAATACCATCAGTGATACCAGCAGACACAAGCAGACTCCAATTTCCTCCACTTCCCTCCCAATCACGGAGAAAGTGGGTCTTTTGATTTCTGACACAGAGACCACATCAATGAGCCCCACCTCCAGCTGCGCTCTAGGGTACAAGCAAATTCTCTTCCTGCAATTAGAGCTGCGTCTCTAGCGTACTCTTCTTTCCTCCACTTTGGAGGAAAGAGTAGGTTGGAGTGGTGTGATAGAGACACTGCAGTCCGTTTACTAAACATTTAGGGCCGGATTCACAGAAGCATTTTATAATGTTGCAATCCCATTGGAAAACGCTCCGTAAATCAAGTCCGTAATCTACTGGTGTGAAGACAGAGTGCACAACAGTGAGATGTAAAGGAACACATATTGCATTTGGTATGTGGCAAAGCACATCCAGAGTGCGTCCCTTATTTCCAAAGGGATTCTCTTTGGGATATGCTCGTCCCTGTGAAACTTTAAACTACGTCTGGCAAGCCATGTCTCAAGCCAAGTCAATGGAACTGCACAAGGGCGACGGGGATCTATTTTGACTCCTGCCTGATTTCCAGAGGTCTCTGTCGAGAAATGTTCATGCATGTTTATTGGTTTTTTGTACATACAAGCTGATCTGATGCATCCAGATCAGTGGTGGCTGCAGTACCGGGGTCACAGGCCTTGGTAGCAGGGCTGTGGTCACACAGTGTCAGCCTGCAGGCCTTGGTAGCATGGCAGTGATCACACGGCATCAGCCTGCAGGCCTTGGTAGCAAGGTCATGATCACACGGCATCAGCCCGCAGGCCTTGGTAGCAGGGCCGTGGTCACATGGTGTCAGCCCGCAGGCCTTGGTAGCAGGGCCCGTGATCACACGGCATCAGCCTGCAGGCCTTGGTAGCAGGGCGGTAATCACACGGCATCGGGCAGCAGGCCTTGGCAGCAGGGCGGTGCTCACACGTCATCAGTCAGCAGGGCTTGGTAGCTGGGCCGTGATCACACAGCATCAGCCTGCAGGCCTTGGTAGCAGGGCCGTGAGCACACAGAATCAACCTGCTGCAGGCCTTATTAGCAGGGCCGTGATCACACAGCATCAGCCTGCAGGCCTTGGTAGCAGGGCGGTGGTCACACAGCATCAGCCTGCAGGCCTTGGCAGCAGGGCAGTGATCACACGGCATCAGCCAGCATGCCTTGGTAGCAGGGCGGTGGTCACATAGCATCAGCCTGCAGGCCTTGATAGCAGGGCGGTGGTCACACAGCATCAGCCTGCAGGCCTTGGCAGCAGGGCAGTGATCACACGGCATCAGCCAGCATGCCTTGGTAGCAGGGCGGTGGTCACATAGCATCAGCCTGCAGGCCTTGATAGCAGGGCGGTGATCACACGGCATCAGCCAGCAGGCCTTGGTAGCAAGCCCAATGATGAGATACAGAGACAGAAGTGCTATTCATTCTCCATTCTCGCCCAAGTGCCAGCTGAGGCTCCACATATTCTTAAAGGGGCAAATATGTTTCTATTGTTTTTTTTTAACGTTTACATTTGAACCCCTTAGTAGGTGTCACCCGTCTTGCACACCCTACACCCACGTGGGTGCGGGCCAATGGCTTGCTTGGTGTTGTATGCACTTTCAATGCTTAGATATGCAGACAGGGCCGGGCTCTGAGATACTGTGAACCAGGGATCATAATACTCGCAGGCCATGCTGCTCGCAGCCCTTCTTATTTGCATTGCACATTTGGGATCACTAAATATCCAAAGGAATTAAGGCCAATCCAAGAGCCCCACTTGTCCTAGAAAGACTCGTGGATATGGGCATCGAGGAAGTGTAGGGCAAAGGACTAAACTGCTCTTCCTTAGGAGGTCGGTGAATGGGTCAATAGACATGGCGAAGGCAGAAACTCTAAATGAACCCTCGAAGGGCTGTCACAGAAGCCTGGGACCAGCGGTGCGGACTAAGCAGGGCAAAACCTGAGACAGTGCAGGGTCTCTATGCCAAGAGAAGGGAGAACACGGTCACCATTGGTTCTTCAGTGCTGCCACATTCCCTGTTTCTAGGCGGTAGATAGGGCGTAGGCTGGGTGCAAAATCACCCTGCAAACATTTTCTGGTTGGATACGTGTTCCCTTTGACCCGCAGAAATCCCATTTGTAGTATCAGTGCTTTCGCTTCTTGCACCAAAGGAAGTCAACTCTACAAGGGTCACAATAAGAAACAACGCTGTATGAATATACAAGCATGCATGATAACTGCAATGATCATTTTGTTACGCAGCGCTGCCTCCCACAGTTCTACCTGTTTGCAGCACGCCCAAGAACAGATGTTACTAGTTCCTATATTAACGGTATTCAACTTATTTACAGCTCTCCTGCTATTTCAACCAGTCTGTCTTCTGCAAGTTCAGCACAGACCTCTACAACAAGCACGCAACTCACTGAGCTATTTGGTAAAATTATTGCCCCCACGGTCGTGCCTTTTTAAATAACGTATCTGATTTTCACCCAACTAATCTGGCAGCGTGCATCCCCCCCATCTGCACCCCTCCCCAACTCCCCACCCACCGGTGAACAAGAACCGTGAAGGTCCAATGTGTTTTATTAGAAGTAACAAAGAGTCAAATAGGAGGGATTGGAGATTTGTAGCACAAACATAATATGTAAAAACCCCTAATGCAGTCATATTCTGCTATAGTTAGGATAGCACTGAGTCAGTAGGATCAGAGCGAATGAGTTACCCCCAAGCACGCAATAAGTGTTATGTGTGGCCCAGTTATGTGTGGGTTTGGTGCCCCTTTGAGAGAAAGCGTCATGACATGGTCATGACGCTCCTCCAATGAAAGGGGCTCTGCTGGCACGTACCGACCAGTGCAGCAGAGCCCCAGGAAGTGGCAACTCGTGTCTGTGTCGTCTGTGTGTCTTTGTTGTCCACGTGACCGCGGCCTGTTCCTGCAGCCCCAGCCTGGGTGCCCCCAGGACTGAGGCTGCCCTGACTGGAGTGACCCCCAGCCTCACGGTATCCAGCCCGGTGATCTGGGCCAAGCAGGGAGCCCCCTGCAGAGCCTTGGCTGCGTGTCCGCAGCACCAGTACTGGGTTGGGAATCTCTCCCGCCCCAGTGATCCAAGGCAGGCCACCACAATAAGCCCCTCAGCGTCTTCAGCGACTGGACTGCCCGCACATAGCTTTCCAGTTATTCACATAATAAGGAAAAGCTGCAGACAATGTGAGGCTGGGAAGGGAACACCTGCTTTCACTCCCAAGTAGACAACGAAAGCCAAAACAACTGAGATGGGGAGGTCCTCCCAAACTCCACTCTGGCATCACTACTCATGCACAGTGGCCCGCTTCGTCTTGGTTCATTAGCTCTTTTTTATTTTTTCACCTTTAGCGCAAACTCGGCCCCATACATGTTTGATGCCTTTGGGTACCTTTACAAGACTGTAAAATAACACACACAGAAAATAAAAACAAAAACACAATAGTTCATTCATTACAACAAAATCACTTTTCTGCAAGCATGCCCACTGAATCCTTTTTCACCGGCAAAAGATAATGTTTTGCAATACAGTTATTGTATTTCTGTTTCCACCTTTGTTTCCTCTCTAGGTGGAGTACAGTGCTTGTTTCTGTATATTTGCAAAGTGTACAGTTTTGGTAGAGGTGATGCCGTTAAGACAAGATAAAGCCCACATCTCTGAGAGTGTGGGTTGCTTTTTCACTTTCATATGTGCACTGTCAGTAAGCACTAGCTGGTCTTTAATGTCAGTACTTCTTCTGGAGGCAGACAGAGGCGTGTGTCATTTCCTCAGACATTTCTCCATGATCTTGCAATGTTTCATAAAGATCTTCCTGGCATTGTGTGGCATCTTGGCTAAAGTGCTGGCGCAGATGGGGTTGCCTTGTGCGGGATGTTGTGAAGCTGTAATAAAGCCTCTCGATTGTTATTGTGAGCCCTTTTATGAGCTTTCTTAATAAAGCTTCTAAGATTCCCTTTTTGTTTCTACTTAGAACTCAGGGTCTTCTTTTTTGAGTTGGCATTATTCCTATGCAATCTCAAAAAGTGCCTATGTGGGCGGTTCATCATTGCAGAACCTACCCTATGGACCATTTTTGATCTTTCTTCCTTTCAGCATTGCAGGATGTGAAATAGTACACACAGAGCGCCCACGTTCTGAAACTTTTGTACTGGTGGGGAAGAGCCAGGGCTTTCTTCCACCCCCCACAACTTAGAACCTCTGTTTTGCTCCATTGATGCGGAGGAAGCTTGTGTGCATGGCACATCCTAGATTCCCCTTTTAACTAACCCAAAAGGCCTGTTGCCCCAACTTGTTTATGATTAACTGAATATATACATATCTATAAACTTGTATTAAGGACATATATTACAGTGTTCATTGCCTGGGTAATATTTTGTACCTTTATTATGTTTCATTTTTAGTTTTTCTTTAGCCTTTCAAATTGGTTTGTATTTGGCCTAGTTTTCTACAACACACCTATTCTCAAGTTCCCATTGGAGCGCTAAGTGTTTTTTTACTTCTTCTCTGTGTGCTGGGTTGGAAAAGTTGCACACCACAAAAGTACTTCGCTCTAAAATAAACGTAAATCAAATGATTGTTGGGGATTTATTTATTTTAATCACATTTCAATGTAACATGTTGTGGATGAAATGTTTCTGGTTAAGTATTTATACTACTAAGTGCTGTTTCATGGATTTATCCCCAAAATATGTCACATCGTTGTTTCGAAATAAAGTTACATTCCAGGCCTTATGCTCGACTCACTGGGCTTCTGCGAAACTAGGCATTTCCCTGCACTAGCCCATCTACCCGCGCCGCATGTGCCCACAGGAGGCTGGCTTGCCATTGGTAGACACATTCCTTGTTTTAAAGTTGCATTTCCACTAATCCACTTGGGTCTCTAGAAACGTTGTGGTTTAGGGAGCGTTCGTGTGGAATGGCAGAAGATCCAGGAAACTGGCAGCCATCTATGCTCTCCAGGACATTATTGCCATAACGTTTCCACTGCATTCGCTACCCAGAGACCAACTGCAACCAGTTCCCAAATACCATTAGCGCGCTGACCATGCATTTTAAAGGTTAACAAAATAGTTTATTAAACTCTATTTTATTTTTTTACATTAACTTATTATTTGATGATGACAGCTGTTTTACCTTTCGGAAGACAACCCTCCCCCCTTCTAGTCACACCATGGCTGCACATCTGTATGGAAAATAATGCTTTTCATCCGCTTGCAATATCCAAAGAATGAAAACCTCATCAAATGTAAACAATCGCTGAAAGAAGACGCAGACTGCTGCCTACTAAACTGGTGCAGTATAATATATTTGCTGAAAGAATAGACTTTATTCATGAGGTGTTGGGCATTTCAGGCAGCCATGGAGAAGCTGAGTTAGGCTGTGCCTAGACCAGGAACTTGCCTGCTAGTGCTAGCGGTCTTAGGTCAGAGACCGATTTAGAAAGACTGCTTCGTGACCGCACAGAGCTGACTGTCTAGCCCTGCCGCACACAAGTGCACGCACGGATTGACCCGGCTGTGTGACCCAGCAGACTCGACGCGGGAGTGACAGATAAGTCTGAAAATGTATGTCTGTGTGCGTCTATGTGTTTGTATGGGGAGAACGTATGTTAGATTTGTGGGATGGGGTGGGTGGGAAAAGAAGGGGCTCAGGGGGTTAAACCCCCTGATTTACGAGATAATGAGCGGGATAAGGAGAGGGTGGGGAGGGAGGGGGGTTCAATGGAATAATACCGCATTTTAAAGCCTGCATAAAAACGACCAAAAAAAAACCCGGTCTGTTTTTGGTTCGAGCTTTAAAATGCGAGATTATGACATATAACGCGCTAGCTACTGTTGCCGAGCAGCCTCAGCAAATCACCCTGACTGCTGACTTCTCAGAGCCAAGGTCTGCCAGGATCACGCGGAGTTCGGCTTTGCTGTGGTAACATAGAGTGGAAAGGTCCTGTCAAAAACAAAGAGGTCTTGATAGGGCAGGGTCACGTTCCCAAGCTGACATGCTGATCCTGCTTCTAGTCAGCATGTCCGGGAGCTGCTGGAAAGGCACTCTGTAGGGTATAGACTCGAGAAGATAGCTCAGGGGCAACGCGCTTGTCTCGAAAGCAAAACGATGCAGAGCAACTCAGGTTCGATCCCTGGGTCCGTGCAAATAACCAACTACAATTGCAATTATATCGGCTAGCATAAGTTGAGAGCCTGAGGCACTGTAAATGCTGCAAAGAGAGAGATGTTCACCCATAGGCATGGCAGCCGCAGGTCCCCAGTGTGTACTTAGTGTGCCCACTGAGTGGGCAAAGAATGTCTGCATGGAAGCCTGTAGTCTCCCGGAGGAAGCTACGTTCGGGCAAATAGCACGACATTGCATGCTCGAAGATCTGACTGGTGTTTAACCCTCGAGAGAATAAGTCCAAATCCTACCAGCACTAGCCTGAGTAAATAGTGACTGAAGGGAAGCGTAGCTCAGGGGCAGCCTCTGGTCCTTTACACAAGACTACACTGAGCAGCAGGTTCAGTACCCAATCCCTGTACTGCGCTTAGACGTTGGAGTTCGGCATTGAATATGAAGAAAATAATAAATGTGTGGTAATAACTCTGGTTAGGATAAAGCACTATTTATTCACTCTCATAACCACTGCCATATGGAGCCTGTTTTCAAAGTGTTTCAGGAATTTGTGAAAAGAAATGTGTTTTTTTTTCTTTTTCTTTTTTTAATATGTTCTCCGGCCTCTTGGGGGAGCAGATAGTGTGTGCAGACCTATAGCCTTTCTTCAACAGCAGCTTCTATGTGCGTGATGACCTGCTAAGTAATCCAAGCTTATGGTTGCCTTTGTTTCCACTACGCAGGTCTTTATGGAGGAAGTTAAATCCAGGGGACCATACATTTATTCCGTCTTGGAGTCCGCTCAGGCCTTCTTATCCCAGCATCCCTTCGAAGAACTCGAAGACCCTCTGCCAGAAAGCAAAGGTGGGTGGCAAGCTCGTGTTGAACTGACTGTGCATCAAGGAAGTATTATGGACTTTTAACATCAACAAGACAATATTTTATATTGGCCCATCAGGAAGTATTATGGACTTTTAACATCAACAAGATAGTATTTTATATTGACCCATCATCACTTACTGGCCACCCCTTGGTTTATGTACCCCTAGATGGTGATCAACCATTTTCGACTAAGCAGAAGACATTAAATGTACATACAGTATTTGAATAAGCCATATCTTTCATGAACACATGTCATATTTTCTTTCATTCAAAAGGTGACATCTAAACTTTTGTTAACGTTTACTGGTGCATAGATTATACAAAAAGGCAGGACAAATCTCAGACCAACAATTTAACATTTCTAAATTGACATGAAATGTGATGCTTCAAAGATATCCCAATGCCCTGTCTTAGGTGGCTGGATGGAATCTGGAAGTATCATAGCACAGGTTACATTCACACACAGATAAGGAAACAAACCAAACAACAGTACCGTGACTCAAATGTCTGCATAAGGCGGCCATGATACAGTCTCACCTCTGGCTCTTGTGGGTTTACCAGAGTGCCCTTAACCCTTTTTCCGTAAAGTGCCTGTTGCAGGCTTTCCACAGGTCCCGAACCCTTGTTTTACTGAAGTCCTCATTGTATGGCCTGTTTCCTTTGTCTCCTTGACCAGCCAATGGTACAACGAGAACCAGGATTATCCTTTAGTGATCTCCAGCTCAAGGTCTCTCGTTTGAGCCTGTTCGCCGCCCCCAACCCCTCTTTGCAATGGTGAAGTTTCCCTCAGTCAGTGCCCCCTACTCTTTCTCTGTTCTCCCTCCTCAGCTTTACACCGATGTCTCATTCTCCTCCCGCCTTCAGTACCTACCTAGGGCCGACGTGGCCCCCTTTTAACTTCCTGTGCCATCTTACAAGATGGGGCCCCTGTTTTCCCTCTATGTGTCTCCACCCTTCCCCAGATAACATTTCGCCCTCCAATGCTCCTCCCCCTCGCTCTCCTCCTCAGTTGTATTTTCATGTCCTGATGTTGATGCTCTTTCACCTCCAGCTTTTGCTGGCCTGGAACCTCCTTTTGCTGATCTGTCTGTGTTTGCTGTAGATTTCATGGAACCACGTTCTGCAAACCTTCTTGATGGTAGCATTGGGTCTGGCTAGTGTGAGCTTCCCCATTCTGGTCCCCCAGACACCAAGACTGTTAGCAATGACCCTTTCTGGCATTTTGCTACTTGGGAAGCCGCTTGTCCTAGGAATAGGGATGAGCCGTTCACTCACATGTAACTAATTTGGGTTCGTCAAAGGGCACATGATGTACCCCATTAGGATGTGGCAGTTTCTGTGACGACCCCTGCCATATGGAGGAGATCAACCAGGAGATCCTCCCAATACCACCCCCCGGTTTTATCATCTGCTAGCTTGGGGCACACCCAACCCAGTTGGTCGCCCCTGACAGCACACAGAGACAGGCAAGGGACCTTGCACAGTCGTTAAAGACACAAAGATAACAGGGTTTGTAAAAAGAGGAGACAAGGTTATCACAGTCTCCTTGTTCCAAAGTAGTGACTTACCTAAAAAGACACCACTTCCTTCTCTCTAAATGTTAACCATCAGGGCACTCCAGCTGCAGCACCCATGTGATGAGCTAAATGGCATGTTTTGTCCACGATTGTATCGATCCCACGGTGAGATCGTGGGCTTGGCAGTGTTTGGCGTGTCTCTGTCTGGACAGGCAGAGCTGTGGGTGTGCACTTCTTAGACATCTAGAAGCCACTAGACCGCTCAGGCAGGTCCGAGGTTCCATGCATGGCTGCCAGCCAGCTCCGGAAGCCTACATGTGTCGGTCTCTGTTGAATATAAAGGTGTTGCATAGTGACAGTATATACAGCTCCCAGATAGTGGCAAATTGATTGCTCAGGCTTTGCAAGTCTACCACTGGAGTAATGGCCCGGTGGAGATGATGGTACTGGGTAGGATGGAAGGATGGAGCCAGTTAGCCCCAGAACTTGGACAAAGCTGTCAAGAGAGCATGTAAATGTGAATTATTATATTTTTTTAAATTTAGAGGGGAGTGAGGTTGCTACTGAAAATACACACAATGCTGTGGTATTTGAATGTTGAGATGCCTTCCTAACTTGAATCTGTGACCTACCGGTCTATTGATTACATCATAAATGATATCAAGAATAACCTAAGAAATCACTTCAGAAATTCTCCTGTAATAGGATTGTTAAACCCTCTTGTATGTAGGACTGGACTGTGAAGTATTTGTATCCGCTGAGCTAATGTGCCAAATGTAAAGGCGTCACAGGAAGCGCTACCACACCAGGAAATGATGTCACAAGACCTTTTACACCATTAACATCACAGGAAGTGACAATGAAATTGGTCTGGAAATGTAGTTAGGAACAAACATTTAAATGCCATTTTAAAGCAGCAATAAAATCATACCAACGACCCAATGAATTCCAGTCATATGAAAATTAGTTTGCAGACATCGGTGAATTTAAACACAATTCAGCATTTTAATATTAGATCAAATACTCCCCTGCTATAAGTATGGAACCCATATAAGGTATTAAGTGCTGCCTCAAATGCCCCAGTATTGCCATCTAATGCCGCTTAACGCCTCATATGCATGATATGGTCACCATATGCAAGGTATTGCCAGTTGATGACTTGTATGTCGACAAGATAGCTGAGCATGTTAGGCTCTGGGCTCAGATATCTTTGTGAAATCTGCAGTCACATGTTAAAATTCCTATAGGGCCTACTCAGCCCGACAGCCTTCCAAGGTTTATTATTAATGATTGGGTAATACTAATACAAGTTACTGTTATAGTATTTAGTAGCAGGAGGATTCTAGGATGGAGCACTAGATATGCCAACTTCTGCCTCAACTCCCACACTGCCATCCAATACCAGTTAATGCCCCAAAGTGAAGATAAAATCATTGTTAAGGCTGGGAAAATAGCTCAGGGGCAACGCGTTTGTCTTGGAAGCAAAACAACACATAGCAATATCGGTTCGAAGCACGCTTAGAAACTGGTCTCCATATTAAGCGTGTTATAAAAGAACAATTATATTATTATTATTATATGTTTATATGTAAGGCATGCATCGGTGCTTCTAACACAAGCCAAGTGCACCCTCAAATGCCTCTGTAATGCAATCTAATGCATTACATACATAGCACCGTGTGTGATGTACAGCCTATCATGTTCAGGATCTTCTCCTTAATACTGCTCCAAGCTCTCGACCCACCTCCTAGACTTATCTTTTAAAGGCCGGAGCCCGCAGCTGCGACCACTGTACACACAATTCTTCTTCCACCGACTTTGGGTTCTCCTCATGGTCGTCATTTCACCAACATGCCAGGGGTAGCGGAAGTGACATCACACAACTCTTGACCTCTGATGACATCACAGGAAATTATGCCATTTGACCCCACCCCAAAGTGAAATCGCGGGAAGCGATGGAACACGACCTTTCACACTTTGACGAAACAGGAAGTGGCATCAAATAGCATTGTTACTAAGTACACTACGAAAAATATGATTACGATATCATTATAATGTGATGTACATTTCATACAAGAATGGATCACCATATCTATCGTTAATATCAGTGTGCATAGACCCATATTACAAGATTACTGTCAATGCAAGCAGACATGCAAGGCCAAATGATAATGATGTGTTATTATATAGCACTTACGCTTAAGCGCTTTATATAGAACAAATATACATGCAATATCACCCATCATGTGTTGGTACTCATTTATAGACTTCAGAAGAATGAAAGGCTGAGTTGTGGTGTTTAAGAACAGCCAAATCAGTGACTCGCCCCCTGAAGTGTGCCTGAAATAAACCTTTAATGAGTCTAGCAATGATTGTATAGAATTCCAGAAAGACACATTATTTGGTATTCTTTCTTATTTAGGGTCAGTGCTGAAAGTGTTTAGACTTGTGGAAACCCAGTTTTTTTAAGAGGCCGGAACAAGAAGGTGAGCCACTCCAGAAGCAAATAGCCACATGGCGCTGGCCACAGCCCAGGAGCTTGCATTACAAAAACCTAAAAAAACAGAAAAATACAGTTTTTTAAAAATCTTTTATTTTTAGGGGTAACAAGGGAGATCACAGGGGTAGCAAGGGAGACATCATGGGTTCCAGTTGTGACCCCCGGTGACCCCTAAATGACGTCCCTGGTTCTCCTGCTCAAACTGTGTCGGCAGCTTCTTGTTGACACAGTGACTGCGGGAAGACGTGTATTTTCTCAGCCTTTAGACCGTCGTTTGGAAGCTGATGGAGGGACCAAGGGGGAGAACTGCAGAAAGCAAACACTGCTCCCTAAGAACACTGTTTGCCCTGCGGTTGCAAGCGGGCCATTGCGGCCCACACAAAGGGTAAAGCAGTGGTATTCAAACTTTTTTATAGCGAGCCCTCCTTGAGTAAAAATGTTCTTGGCAAGCCGCACCTTGAGTACGAATATTGCTACTGGGCCTCCTAGATGTCATATCTGCTTATATTTGCTATTAAATCAGTCACCATACTCCCTTTTGGAAGAGCCTCATGCCCCCGTCTGGACACACTTCGGGAACCCCAGCGGGGAGAGGGGGGCAGCCCCACAGTTTGAAGACCACTGGCTTAGACGTTTACATGTTTGCCTGCAGGCTGTTTGTAAGACAACAATGGCATAGAATATTATGGCATACAGCATTGACAGCAAGGCCCAGCCATTCTGTATATGATGATTACATTCAGGAAACATATTGCTTGCAGTATCCAACAATATAGAGTCCTTGATAGACACAAAGTGATGTAGCGCAGATGCAAACCAAAGCGGCAGAGGGCCAAGATGCACTCCCAGTGATGTTCCCAGCCAATGGGTAATGCAAGGATCGAAATCACCTATCTTATAGCACCTCATGCCTGGTTACCTTCCTACAGGAACTATTACAAACCCACTCACTGCTAGTTAATACATGGTCATCAGAAAGATAAAAGGCGGAGTCAGTCCTGTGGAGATTAGAACCTGCGTCTGCAGGTAGCACCCAGATCCTTTCAGCAACACACAAGTCACCATGATGGCTTGAGGGCTTACCTTGGCCCTTGCAATGCTCCCTTTCCGAGCCTGGCCTGAACAGTTGCCCCACAGTGTCTTATGTGCATGCCAGTTCCAGGGGTCTGCTCTGCCCCTCCATCGCTCTAGATGAGCATGGCCCGCTCTGCCAGCATGTGGCTTCCTTTGGCTCATTTGATTCGGTGGGCATGATGCCAGTGCCCCCTGCCTGGCCCCAGTTTCAGTGAGTATTGAGCTCTCTTTCTGCATCTGCCCTTTCTACCTCTATCCTGACGCTGTTATTATCGTTTATACAAGAAGGGGCCATTTGCTGCACTAGATCTTCCCCATCATCGTAACTGTGGAGACAGGGCTTGCAACTAGTTTTGCTCCAGGGAATCCGCATTATAAAACGAATCAACATGTCTGCATCTGGCCCCCGTCCATGTCGATCCCAGTGCCTGATCGATTCGAGCTTTGCAAAAGCTCACACAGCCTTCCTTGGCAACATAACTCTACCTTCCAGGCCTGCTAACCGCTCGGGTGGACTTGTCTTTCATGGGATTTAACAATCGTTTAATTCTTTTTAGTTTCTCTCATTCACGTTAACACCAGCTGCCTTTCCACGCACCATTGGATGACTCATCTCAGTCCTGCTACGCACCTTCTCTAGAAATGCACACAACTGCTGCTCTTCATTTTGGGACGCTCAAGACATAACAATTTATCGACTTTAGTGAACCATCTGTGATGATGTCATCACAACCTTCTCCTTTGTTGAGGAGTGGCACAGTTTTGCATTTGGATGAGTGGGTTGCACTGTTCTGCATACATGCCTACCTATGTGACATTGCATTGCATCATTCCAGTCAACAATGTATTTTAACCAACGGGAAGCCTATAAGCTCTTAGCAAGCAATATTATAAGTATACTTATAATATTGCATTATATTATGGCCCAGTGATTTAAGCAGATCTGGGGTTACATTTTCAAACCACCCTAAGAAATTCATCATCAATGACAGCATGCTCATGTCCCTCGTTTGAGCTTGATTTCTTTCACCGGTCCGGTGTGTTTATACAAATATAAAGCAAATCATTTGGATATTGTCAATTCTGCTATTATTTTTATAACCTCACCATGTTGATCTTTTTGTTCCTCAGTTCACCTGCTATTTCCAACATCTCCTTTTGACATCCCAGCCTTCCCTCTGTATGTTCTTTTAATATTATTTCCTCCGTCACTTGGTATCTATGTCCGATCAATTATCAATGTCCTCAATGCCCCCTCAATATTGAGGTTATCTCAGCCTGCTGTGCTGTTGCTCTCTCCCTTTAGACGTGTCGCCAAGGCATCGAATCCAGAACATCAGCCGCTTCGTCTGGAAACAGGCCAACGTGGCCAGCGAGCTGTGGGAGAAGCTGACCGTGCGCTGTGTTGATCAGCACCGACACATCGAGCGAACCCTGGAGCAGCTCATGGAGCTTCAAGGGGCCATGGAGGAGCTCAACGTGACGCTGACGCAAGCGGAGGGCACTCGCGAAACCTGGGAGGCCATAGGAGACCTCTTTATTGACTCTTTACCGGATCACATACAGACGACCAAGGTACGGTACCTACAGCTCCTCCTAACACTGCTCTTATCTTGAGAAACCAAATATTCGTGTTGCTAGTGGTGAAAGTGCCAATGTCTAATCCATGCCATGTTAGCTTGCCCAAATCAGCCCGTGCTATTCCTGCGGTGAGCAGGACATCTTGTTTGTCCAAAATGAAAATAAATTCTTGAAAGTCATGGAGCTCAAATGAATGTCTTACGATACATGAGCCTTTCTGTTTTTAGACACCCTGGTACACCACATCTGATTCTCTCTACCATGGGCCTAAGGGCCAGCAAATAAGTGGCTTTGTAGGGAATGGGATTTTGAAGTAGTGTGACTGTGGCAAAGTCAGGTCGCAGTTCACTCCACCTGTTTCCTGTTGCCTATGTTGTGCTAAGAAGTGAACACTATGTTGGTGGTATTGTGGCTACCCTCTGGTGGAAGTAAGGCAGTCTTGAGAAAACTGATATGATATGGAATCGTCTGTTCACATGATTTTTAAAGGATACAGTTTTCCTACCTTACAGCTATATAAGTCACCACTCTGCCCTTTAGCAGATGTAAGGGATATGAATAATGCCTCTATTTCAGCATCCTTGTCAGGTAATGAGTGACAGGTGATAGGAGGCGGCCTGTGGATCAAGGTGCCCCCCCACCTATGCATGTTACAACTTGCACGTGATCTCTGCGGGCTGCCCACCTTGAGACTGTGTGTAATCTTCTAGGTAGAAGGTTTGATTGGTGTAGTTGGGTGATATTTTCAGTATGAGGCTGGCATTCCAATGAGAGATGGGGACACTGTCATTTTTGTTTCCTGGACAGCCAGTGGATGGTTTGTCTCCTCAAGGTTCCACAGATTTAGTCTGAGGATCCCAGTTCCCTAACGAGCGATCCTTTAAGTGTCTCACTGCATTTAAACAGTGTCATGGAAGAGCAGCTTCATTTGTGAAAGAACTGAAGATCTGGCTCTTCCAGTACCACAGTGGTCTGACCTAGATTCTGGCTATCTCGTGGAAACCCCTATCTATGTATTGTATTGTGATAATATTGTACTGTGATCATTATTACTAATGTTTACTCCTTGCTACCAATGTGCGGAGGGCTCTGTTGCTCCTAAGCCAGGTTTGCACTCTAAAAATATATAATGCGAATGCCTGGAGACCATGCAGATAGCAGTAGTGCGCGGGATAAATCACAATAACATAGGATAATAATAATAATATTATTAAAGTGCAGGATGCATATGCCTAGCAGTAGGGGCAGCTCATCCATAATAGGCGATGGGGCGTCGACCCACCCATTTGGGACAAGCTGCCAAGCCAGCCCAGTGAAAACACTAAGTGCTCCCTCAGCTGCAATAAACAGCTGAGGGAGCACTCCTGGGCTGGCTTGAAATGTCAAAGGGAAACATTTTTTCCCTATGACAGTTGTGTACCCTGACACGCATGTCCAGTGGGCCATGCAAGGCCAGGGGCATTTTCTCCCACAGGCTGTGGTACTGCATGTCTGAATGTGTGAGGGGGTGCTTCTGCGCCTCCATGCACATTGAGAGCTGCTGGGGCGATTTCCAGGGGGGGGGCAGCTCCGGAACCCATGGGCTGGAGCCAGGAAGCTCTCCCTTTCCAGTTCATGTTGCCCGGGAGCCAAAGACACGTTTCGGTACGTGGTAGAGTGGATTCTGGACTGCGGCTGCAGATTAAGAAAAAGAATATGCATGTGGATGTGTGTGTGTGGCTGTGTGTGTAGGAGTGATTGCATGTTTGGGTGCACGTGTGAATGAAAGAGTGTATTTTATGTGTGCTTGGGTGAAAGTTATGAATGATGAAATTATATTTTATTTATATTGCGCCTGTGCACAAGTGTTTCAGAGCGCGACCAGGCAAAAGGGAGGGGAACAAGGGAGAACAAAAAAATTAAAACAGCAATCTTACTAGGCCCAGTGACATCTAAGAAAACCCAAGTGCATGGAAAAGGGAAAAAGGGGAAAGTGCATGTAAGGGGGCAGGGAGTGGAAAGTGCGGAGCAGAGGAGAGAAAAACAGAATAAATATTAAATTAAATAAATAAAGGTAGTGCAACCAGCAAGTGGCAGGTGAAAGTTTGTCAGATAAGGTATATCTGATAAGTGCAGAAGAAAAGTGGGAGGGGTACTATATGGGTACAGATACAGAACCCTAGTGCAGAGGGTGCCCTGGAGGCAGTGCAGGAACGTGGCAGGGTGAGCAGGTACCTGGTCCCGAATGACAGAGGGTGGCGAGGCGCGCGATGCCAAGAGAAGAAGCAGGTCAATGGGGGAGAAGGGAGGCAAAGGCAGAGGCAAAGAGGAAGGTCTTGAGGTGCTTCCGGAACCGGAGATGGTTTTCTTCAAGTTTCAGAATGGCTGGGAGGCTGTTCCAAAGGGAGGCACCAGCAGAAGACAGAGATATACCCCCAGCTTGTTTCTCTGCAAACAACTAACCCAAAGGAGATAGAAGTAGAGGAGCGAAGGTCACGAGAGGGCAGGTATTCCGGGACGGGGAGTTGAAAGTATTTCGGACCCAGGCCCCAGAAAGCCTTGTGGACAATGCAGAGGGTTTTAAATGTAATCCTTGCATCCACTGGGAGCCAATGAAGGGATTTCAGGGCTGGAGAGATACAATCCCAGGGCTTCAGGCCAAGGACAAGTCTTACAGTCCTGTTCTGGATTAGTTGTAAAGGTCGGAGAGTGCAGGCAGGAAGATTTAGGAAGAGGCCGTTACAGTAATCCAGTCTCGAGAGAACCAGAGCTTGGGGGACAGTGAGCTTTTGAGGGAAGGAGAGGAAAGGCAGAGTACCTTTAAGGAGGTGCAATAAAAAGTTTGACTTTTCGGAGACGTCAGAGATGTGTGCGTAGAAGGAGAGTGTAGAGTCAAAGATAACCCCGAGGTTCTTGGCCTCACAGGTGGGGGTAGGAGGAGGACCAAGGGAGGCCGGCCAGAGAGAGAGAGGAAAGGATGGAGATGGTGTACCAATAAGGAGGATCTCAGTCTTGTTGGCATTTAAACATAGATCATTGGAGGCACACCAATTTTGAAGGGTGCTTAGACAATCAGAGATGATAGAAGGAGAGGAGGAGGCTGAAGGAAGACCGAAAATGAGTTGGGTGTCGTCAGCATAGCACTGTAAAGTTGAGCAGAAAACGGAGAAGCAATAGTCGAGAGTTGCCAGGTATTGGTTGAAAAGCCATTGGCTAGAGGTTTGACCCCTGGGGAACACCGCAAGTGGAGAGGGAGATAGAAGATAGAAAGGACCCATGTTGTACCTGGGAGGGTCGATCAGAGAGAAAAGAGGTCAGCCAGGCCATGTTCATGAATATGGGTGCATGAGGGAATGTGTATGAATACGTGGAAAATACATCCCCTACACAGAGAACTCAAACCAGAGGCCCACTCACCAGCCCTGTGAGCAGGCCTCTGATTTGCGGCTATGGTGGGATGGAGTGCCCCCAAATCAGATACCTGCTCACCAGCACTGTGAGTACTGCTCCCCAGGCCTCTGATATGGGGATGAGTCAGAGCAGAGGCACGCTCACCAACACGGTGAGCACCGCGCTGGTGAGCAGGCCTTTGATTTGGAGATGAATCAGAGGCCCACTCGCATGCACTGTGAGCGGAACTCACCGTGCTGATGCACGGATCTCTGGTTTGGGGATGCAGGGGAGGAGGTGCATTTTTTACTGGGCATCAATGTTAAAGTAAAAATTATATCATGTTTGCTTTAGCCATGATGACTAATAAAAACAATGCCATGCCTGAGGCATAAAGCATAGCCAGACTAGCTGTAGCAATGCAGTTCTGTCTAGCCATGTAACAACACTTATGTTTTTATGGCATGGCATTTATTGCTTGGCATCATGGTTAAAGCAGACATGATAAGAATTGATGTGTGGCTAGACTAGCCAACGTTGCTACAGCCAGTCTAGTTATGCTTTCTGACTCTGGCATTGTGTTTTTTACTGTCCATTTATGATAAACCAAGCATGATCACTGTTACTGCGTGACTAGACTGGCCTTTTTGGTGCAGCCATCCTAGCCATTTTTTACTGTGGCAAGGCATTTTTGAAAGGCATCTATGATAAAGCAAACAAGATAAGTGTTATTAAGTTTCAGGCATGTTTGCCTATTGTGCCATGGCATTTTTAATGCCAAAGGCAACCGGGGGATGTTCTTATGTGCAGGTACTGGCATATATTGGCACAGCCACCTTGGATACGTTTGCTTATAGTATCATTACTGGCATTATGCACAAAACAAATGTGCGTATGTTCTTATATGAGAATACTGGCAGTTATAGGTGCAGCCAGCATGGAACTGTATGGGCACAGCCAGTGTGAAAATGTTTTTTATGCTGGCATATATTGTGGGGAAAGACATCATGAAAATGTGTTGGCAAACACTCCTGTGTGCTGTTGGTGGCTTGCATCTACTGGATTTTGTAATGCGTTACCCTACAAGACTGATTGCAAACTGTCTGGCTTCTATGCATTTTCTCACAGAAAGTGTGATGTATAATGCACCATTTTAACAAATTATTTAACCCCCCCCAATCCATCCTTGTTTGTTTTGGGCTCCCTCGCTATGCAGCTACGCTCAGTCGCTCACACATATTTGTGGCAAATACTTACGCCCACCCAGTTAAAAAATTCACCAGCCACCACTGCCTACCAGGTACACAGTGTGGTGCTTTTCTCTGGAGGGTTTTGGAACCTCTACTCCATCAAGGGATTTAAATGCTTTGCTTTCTTCAGCTTGGGAGACACCCTCACTGCCTTTTCTCAATTATATGTGTGTGTAGAATTCTGCGCTTTTCTTACCTGGTGACAGTTAAGGGTCTCATTAGCTCCGATTGGTTACCTAGAGTAGTGCAAGAACCTTCCCAACATAAGACGCTGGTAGCTTGTTTCCCATGGCTATGACAGGATGAAAGATAGTAAGAGCAAGACACCCAATTTCCGAACCTTTTCTAGTGTGGTAGGAATATTGTCAAGGAGGCTGGGAAAGGCAAAGAGGCTTACCCAGAGGTAAGAGGTTCTACCAGCCATCAATTGAAATTCTGTTGTGCCCCATTCAGAGATGTCTCTATGGCAGGGAAAAGGGGGCACTTGCCCCAGGCCCCCGCCTTGTAGGGGGCCCCACAAGGTTGGCCTACTTAAAGGATAGTTCCGGGACTTTTTTTTTATTGTCCCTACGGTTCGGCCATGTGTTTTTAAGCATAAATCGGTAGATCGTAGAAAACTTTCCTATGGACCTTACCCGACTTTTCGTCCATTAACGCACTCGAAATCAGCTGCCATTTTCTGATAATCCTATCATTTCCCCCCATCGACCTGGCTCACCTGCTTTTGCGGCACTAAATCAAATCCCCCGCCCCTGAAACAGACTTTATCAAAACATTCATATTCCCTGCCTCTATCCGTGACGTGACTGTGCTGCGTAGGCAAACGCGCCCAGGCGTCTTCTACGCGACTCCACACAGAACCCGGAAACCAACACAGATTAGCTCACAACACAGCGCGCCACAATTCGGAATATGAAACTGTACTTTTAAATCAAACCGCAAGATTGTAAATTTGGTAAAGTACATTTATTTGACATCAAATGTTTAGAGAATATTCAACGATTTGCATTTTTATTTGCTCACGTTCCAAAAAGTTCGTTTTGAGGCACGCGATGTTCCTTTGCTGTACAGAGGGTCTTAGATCATCTCACAATGCAGCGCCACAATTCGGAATATGAAACTGTGGTTTAAAAGCAAACGGCAAGATTGTACATTTGGCAAAGTACATTTATTGGACATCAAATGTTTTGAGAATATTCAGCGATTTGCATTTTTCTTTGCTCTCGATCCAAAATAGTTCGTCTTGAGGCAAGCGATGTTCGTGTGCAGTACACAGGGTGTTGGTTTACGATAAAATAAGCTCTTCGGTCGCACTGATAATCGCATGGCTGTTCCAACAACGAGGCACTAGGCCACCACAACGGTCTGTATGTTGCATCTAGCCGTTAGTACCGCGTAAGGGCATACTTGTACTTGGCGATCGTCCCATAAAATGGTCAGGGTGGTAACGTTGTTCACGCGGAGAAGCAACTGGCAGTTATAAAAGCCATCCGCCGGTGTCTGGTACTCGTGACACATACAATTATGAGTGATGTACCTGTTTTAAAAACATAAAAAATGAAATTAGTCTCACCATCAGATCTTTATTAAAATTATTCATTTTATATATTAGGTCGGGAAATTATTTCATAGCTAGGACAGTGCAACTGGGTATTATACGTCAATGGGGGGGCTGTAGGATACTGAGACAGTCCCCCAGTGCAGGGGTTGACAGGGAGGCAGTGCAGGTGGAGAGTGGAAGGGCCCAGGACCGAGGTCGCCGACAGTGGACCAGTTGTAGCAGGGGAGAGGGAGAGAGAAAGCAGAAGCAAAGAGGAAGGTTTTGAGGTGCTTCCGTAAAAGGAGATGGTTCTCCTCAAGATAGTGCGCGGTACAAAACAATATGCGACATAGAACGAACAAGTACAACTTAACCCGTCTTTAAAGCTACTGTATAGTAATTAAATTGCGGTATAAACTCATCTAAAGAGTTACTTACATTATATTTGCATTTTCCATTGTGTCTGTGCGTAGGGCAGCCCCGAAATACCACTCCTTCTATGCCGACGTTATTTCTTCTAATGAACGAACATTAAATGGCTTTCGTTTCTGAAATTATATTCATTATCGTTTCTTACGTTATTGCCCCACACCCCCAAAAAGAAGTCTTTCGGGATGGTCCCGGCCTGTCAAGGTCAAATAACAATAGAACCTTATACTGAGTCGTGGGCCATTCCGGCACCCGAGAAAAAAATCAAAGCAGCTGACCTTCACTTTGAACGAGCACACATTCCTAGTTAGCAACATTCAGTGTAAGGCCATCTCACAGGACTCACAGAGCAATCACTTTTATTTACACAATACATAGCTACACATATTCAATGGGCCTGCGACATGAGGAGACTCGAGAGAACAGACAATCAAATTACAATCATTTAAACCGTGATGTGTATTTCTCAATGAGCTCTTCTTTAGGTGGACATGGAACAGAGGCAATGTTGGGTGGCAATGCAGTTGTCCCCTGCACAGGTTCGTTCACAACTCCATGTATGTGCCTATCTAGGACATCAACAATAAGTCTCTCAATAAAGTCATATTGCATATCCTCAAACGCTGGTTTGATAACCCATTGTTTACTTCTTTTAGTGAAGGCCTTATTGTAGCGAAGCGTCCCTAAAGTTCCGGTCGTCCTACTTTGTTGACGGCCAACATTATGGTTATGTGCCAAGACCGCTAGAAGAGTCCGATTTATCATGCCCTCCATGCCAAAATGCAATCGTTTTGGCCTGTACTTTAGGCACATATTGTGGAACACCTCCAAATCTCCTGTGTGGCAGAATTCCGTGAGTCCCCTCAAATCTCTTGTTATAGTTTTATCAAATACAATCTTTTCAATGGCTTTGTGAGTGGGTGATGAAGGAATCAACCACTTCTTCTTCCGTGCCTCCTCTGTGGAAAAATGGCCATGTTCACAATTGTGGAAATGTTGGTTTGTGGTCCAGCGGTGAACGTTGCTACAGTGTAGCATTACTGACCGCCATTTTTCCAGTAGAATTTCCAACGACCCTCCACATGTTTTTGAGCTCCACCAAAGATGGTTGCTGATTGACTTGGACCACTGTGAAATACCTTGCATATCTTTTTTTTTACCTGCAGCCGACATTTTTTTATTGATTGTTTTTGCAAGATGCCAAACGTCAAATTGGTGATTTATATTTTTGTACTCTTCTCTCATTGTCTTGGCAATTGAAACGTGTCTGTCCGTGGCTATCAGGTCGATCACCATTCCCCGCGATTGTAGTTCTTGCAATGATGCTACAAAGCCAACTTTCTCCATGGCCACTGAGGATGTGCTTTGTGACACCTGCACGACCACCGAACTCACAATTTTCTTACTTTCCATGTCCTGAAAGTGGTAGGTGCAGTACTTGGCTGAAAATCCTGGGCTGTCACACTGTCCATCACCGGCTAGCCTGAACCGTTTGCCCGCGAATGTACTATCAATAGACATTTTCTTCCATTCTCCAAGCTTCGCTAATGGCTGGAAATAGATAATCGGTTTGGTATTTGTAGGACTGAGTTTTCGCAATGAAATGGATTCCCACGAACTGAAAGAAAGACTCTAACTTTTTAAAACTTGAACCACTAAAAAGTGCAGCCGCTGCACAAAGTAGATTGCCTGCTGGCAGTTGCCCCAGCATGGGTTGTGCAGACCATGAGAAAGGATGATATTTTGTACAGGTGGCATGTATTTTAAGGTTAGTGCCTCGAATTGCACGAGTCACATTAATCAATGGCTCCCCACATACTTCCCCACCAACCGAATGCCCACATTTCATCCGAATAATAATATCAATCAAACAACTATCGAATACAATGAATTTGGCCTCTTTCCTTATACTGTCACTCTGCATCCCAGCTGGTTCGGCCTGTAACGTTGAGGACATGTCACTCACATGAAAGGTAGAATCTCTGATATCGTCTTCCGCTATGTTCAGTGATATTGATGGTGTTTCATTGCCGTCCACTTCATTCTCTTCCATTGCAACATCTGTTCCTTCTCCGGCGATGGGTGAATAAAACAATTTCTTCAACTTTCTCGCGGTCTTAGTTTTTGCGGGTGTGGATTCTGTGAATTGATCTCCGACTGCATCCGAACTACCAGGAGGACATTCACTATCAATGGCTGGATGTGGTATAGCTCCGTTGTCAATCACTTCATATTCTTCCCATTGGCAAGATGCATCTCCGGTCTCAAGTCCCTGCCAAAAGGTTTGACAAGCAACATCTCTCGTTCGCTTCACTGTCTGTGTAGATCTAGTTCGTACACCCACTCGCAACTAGAGGACAGATTGGAAAAGGGATGTTCAGTTTAAACACAACTTACAGTATTGAACTATTAACAGTGAAAAACAACATAATATAGTGACCAGGACACTAACCTTCTTTTGCTTTCTTTTCTTTGAAACTTTCTTGCCTCGAACTTCAACATCGGGACGCTGTTGCTCCGACTCGTGTGTGCATGTCTCCACTTCCTCTTGCGCTGCAACGACTATATTTTCATGATAAGCACATACATCACGCACTGACGCTCCATCGACTCCCTGAAACATAGAACTTTCATTAGTATGTATAGTAATATTGAAAACACAAAATGTACTTGGGGACCAATACCCACGTACATCTCAATAGCAAAACACGAATGAACGCTTTTTGTAGAACATTCAAACGACAATTATTCACGCATTGTTGATCTAGTTAGATGGAACTGTCAAGATCCATACCTCGGGCTGCTCATAGACTTCCATTGATGATATTATTGAAGATGATGCTTCAGTAACTCCCTGAAACACAGTAATTGCATTAGTATGGTTTTCTATTTTGTTAAAAAGAACATACACTTTGTGCAGGCGTCAACGGCTCATCTAAATAGACCTGCACAAATGATCAGTTAAATAATGGATATCTAAATATGATTCGATTTGCTCGATCGTTGGAAGTGTCACCACCCAGAGATCTGCATCAACTACTAGGGGTGATGTTCTTGTAGAAGAAGCTCCGTCATCTCCCTGAAACATAGTACTTGCGTTAATAAAGAAGGAAGTATAGCGGATGTATTCATGTCATATGATTTCGCTTGATCGAATTGTCAGTATCCATACCTCGAAATGCATAAGAACATCAAGGGACGATGTAACTGCGGTGCACACTTCTGCAAGCTGTTGCGCCGACCCGTAACTGCATGCTCCCCCTTCTTCTTGGACTAATGCTCCATCGACTCCCTGAAACATAGGACTTTCATCAGTAATGAACACAATATTGAAAAAAGAAGACACATAGGAGGGCGACGACAGAAGGACATATCAATGGCTAAAAACGAAAGAAACATTGTGTGTAACAATCACGCTACAAGAATGCAAGATCTGATGATCTCCATCGATGGAACTGTCCGGAAACGTACCTCGAGCATCTGACTGACATCAACGGTTGTCGTCAATGCGTTGGACTCCTCAGCATCTCCCTGAAAGACAGTACTTGCATTATTTTGGATAACAATAATTATAACTGAAAGCAAAGACTAGAGGACGAGTACAAGGGTGTACCATTAGGTAAAATAATCACACGATAAATTAAAACTATTGATTTACATGCCTAAAACAAGTCAGTGGCAGAATAGCTAAGTAAGATTACCCGATAGGCGCTTGAAGTGGCTGATGACTGCAATAACGACACGGATGGAGAATCTTCCGCCTTCATATTGAGTGGATACATAAATGGGGAAATTATTGTTAGCTAATGCTACACACTACTGCAAGGCCGAGAGATAAATACGTAAACTTGACTCACCAGTGGAGGGATGTGGACGAATAGAGTGGGAATAGCGGTTGAGAGCAATTTTCGCTTCGCTCGCGGTGTGTTCTTCTTTATTAGCAATGATGTGGAGTACATGTTATAGGTAAAGTGCCTGCTGCAGATGCGGTATCGATCACCCCTCTTGTCCGCAAAGACTTCTAGGACTCTACTTTCAAGCTCAGACGGTGGATATCCGCAATATCGGACCCATTCTCTTATCTGATCTATTGTCTTAGGGAAAACATGCATTATAGTACCTTCAGATTTACTATGAGTCTTCGAAGGGCAACCGCCAATGGAACAGGCAGGCATTGTGGAAAGTTCTGAAAAGTAAAGATCAACAATTCTCTATGAATACCAATGTGTTAAAAAATTAAATGACACATAAAAGGTTCAATGCAAGGTTCTTTTTGGTTCTTGGAACTATACACGTTATTCACATGCGGATAAGTATTTGAATAACTTTAAAAAATAGAAAAATAATTTCACTAAACTCAGAACATGTGACTAGTTCCTTGCATGTACTGTCTTGAACGAAAAGAAATTGGACGCAAAATGATTATGGTACATGGCCTTACCTTGACGAACAAACAGTTAGATGCAGGGATCAGAGTAGTTTCTTGTCGTAGAACAGGGAGCAGTTCACAGGTTGCAAACTGACGAGTTTCCTCGAAGTGGTCACGGAAGTTCACAGAGACGAAGAGCAGATAACCAGCACCTTCACGGGTTGACTAGCAAAGCGCAAAGAAGTTCTCATTAGAAATATGAAGTGGGTTATAAAGAATTCGAAACAGGGGTGTGTTTGTGAATGAATGACGTGTATATGTCGTGGCATTATGCGGTTTGCAGGGGGCCGTCCAGCGTGAGGGGGGATGCTTGGCAGGAGACACGGGGTCTGGAGGTAGACATGGGAACAACAACCCATGCTCTATAGACCACTTTGAAGTGTACATGGTCTTTGGCACCTCCTTGGCCTTTATCGCTCCCTGACAGCTCCACTTGCCAGCACAAGTACCCCGGTGCGAACTGCCTTTGATAGGGCGGGGGGTGGATTGGGGCGGTGGTCGTGCAGACAAGACACAGGAAGACTCGTGAATGGAGACACACTTATGTGGATTTCAGGGGGCCGTCCAGCGTGAGGGGGGATGCTTGGTAGGAGACACGGGGTCTGGAGGTAGACATGGGAACAACAACCCATGCTCTATAGACCACTTTGAAGTGTACATGGTCTTTGGCACCTCCTTGGCCTTTATCGCTCCCTGACAGCTCCACTTGCCAGCACAAGTACCCCGGTGCGAACTGCCTTTGATAGGGCGGGGGGTGGATTGGGGCGGTGGTCGTGCAGACAAGACACAGGAAGACTCGTGAATGGAGACACACTTATGTGGATTGCAGGGGGCCGTCCAGCGTGAGGGGGGATGCTTGGCAGGAGACACGGGGTCTGGAGGTAGACATGGGAACAACAACCCATGCTCTATAGACCACTTTGAAGTGTACATGGTCTTTGGCACCTCCTTGGCCTTTATCGCTCCCTGACAGCTCCACTTGCCAGCGCAAGTACCCCGGTGCGAACTGCCTTTGATAGGGCGGGGGGGTGGATTGGGGCGGTGGTCGTGCAGACAAGACTCGTTTGCCGCAGGGCCTCACCAAGGAGAGGCCATCTAACTGCATGTAAGAGGCAGGCTGCAGGATCTAGTACATGGAAGGCAGGGGGGTGAGTTTATAAATACCTCACCCTCCCAGGAGAATATATGGGTGCAGTTCACCCTGGAGACCCTGGATGCCTAGGCAGTTAGTCAGCAGCAGGCTGGCCTGTGGTGGCAAGGCGGCACGGGCCAGAGGGGGCTCATCTCTGTACCCGGTGCCCAAAAGGATGATTTATTATGATCAACCATATTGATTATTTACCTATAACCATGTTTTGTATCAATAAAATCCAACAGCCTTTTATTGCCAACGCTTGAACAAAGTGGTGTGGTAAGTATTTTTGGGGAAGGAGGCAAGGCCGGGAGGCTTGATGCCAACCCGCAAAATAACATATGTATGTCTGCTGCATATGGGTTCAACGGTTATGTGGATTGAAGGTGGGCGGCCAGCGTGAGGGAGGATGCTGGCCGGAGACATGTGGTGTGACAAGACAAGGCACAGGAAGACTATTCAATGGAGACACACTAGATTTATTTAAAAAATCAAAACAACCATTGTTAAAATATATGTTGGGTTTTATTTTAGATCTTAATTTCAATTGAACATAAATAATAAACATTACACATTGTAAAGTTCCGGTTGCAGCACATCCAGGGAAAATCCGCGGTATTGACCACTGTCGCTGGGGAAATGTTGTCTAATGGCAAGTACCGCACAGGCAGGTATTACTCTCCGAACGCGGTGTCCGAGCCTCCCGTGAAGCCACCAAGTGAAGCAACGATAGGCCACCAGCCTGTACCACCTGTGAAAATGAAAGATGCAAACTGTATTAAAATGACAAAAATTTCTAATCACTGTCGATTCAGGTAAAAAATGTCATTCTGCTTTGAAAAAAATTCTATCTAGAAAATGCACAATATGGAACCAATTTACATGCGTTCGAATGATATGTAGATGTAATTTTATATGTGGGAGACGACCATGAAATAGTAGTGGCATCACTGACATCCCAACTAGAGTATACTTACTCGTTACTCGGATTACGCGGACGAACAGTGCCGCGAAGTTCGTGCATAAGCACCATCATCATCCTCAACACGGTCCGTGAGAGGCAGGCTTCCCTGAACTCTGGCAGCTCGGTGATGCATTGCGGACTTGGCTCGCCTTCCGAAATGTAGGACAAGCACCCGGAATTTTCACGGCAGCAGCAGTTCTCCTCCTCAGTTGGCATTAGCTCGCACCGATTGCACGTGCACCAGGTGGAGACGCCGTCCATGCGACATGGTCCAGGCTCTTCATCCGTTGACTGGTCCTCCCAACTGCCGTCCGAATCCCCATCGTTTTCGCGTGCTTGCCTTTCCAGTAGTTCTTCCTCGGTGCACTCGGGCTCGTACATATACGGCATTATTGTAGCCATTGTGTGGTAAAGAAAGTAAAATAATTTACAGATATGGTACAGGTGTTCACAAGGCCTAGAAGCGGCGAAGGTAGCTGACCATAGCACAGAAACGAGTCACAGACTACTCAAAGTAACACAGATAGAGTAATGGAATCGAAAATCTGCTGCTGTGTGTTGTGAAACGGTGTGTTTATACTTATTGAGGAAAGAGGCGTCCTGCCATTTCCATGGCGACACTTCATTAGCTGAGGCGCAGCGATTGTTGACACGAAACGTGCTTTGGCGTTGGGAAATGGGCGGTACGCGTCTGCTGATGTCAGGCTCAGGGGCGGGGGATTTGATTTAGTGCCGCAAAAGCAGGTGAGCCAGGGCGATGGGGGGAAATGATAGGATTATCAGAAAATGGCAGCTGATTTCGAGTGCGTTAATGGACGAAAAGTCAGGTAAGGTCCATAGGAAAGTTTTCTACGATCTACCGATTTATGCTTAAAAACACATGGCCGAACCGTAGGGACAATAAAAAAAAAGTCCCGGAACTATCCTTTAAAGAAGTCAGTTGACATTGTTTACCAAACTTAAATACCACGCACAAGATATTTTATGGCGTACTGCCCAGATGCTAATCTTATTACCTGTATTTAGTACATTCGCCTCTACTTTGAGTGGAAGGGGTTCTAGACAGAAGAGAGCGTATCAGATATTTCAGGCTTTTGGCAAACTTTTCTAAAGTTTTGTGGAGTAGGGGTGGAAGTCCTAAGAACCTCAGCAATTTAGGACGAGGCGATTGTAGAAGATGTTTTAGGGGTGCTAGGAGAATGGAGGGAGCAGGGGGATCACCCATAGATGCTGGACGTGAACTCAATTTTAGAAGTTAGTCGCCATCTTGAAATTGAGGCCTAGTGCCATAGCTATGCCGGTACGCCTAATCCCATCCCGAAGGTTAGAAGGGTGTGCGTGCGTTTTCTGCTCACAGCCCTGACAGCCCTGCAAAAGGATAATTTCCTGAAAACACACAGTTCTCCATTGTGCCTTATCATTAGTGCATGTGACCCAGAAGTAATAAAGGCCAAGAGACGGCCGGAACAGACCTTTGAAGAGCTATCCCACAAGAAGGAGGGTGAGGGCTTTAGGCCTTCGCCAGTCCAGATCTCTAAGTTATAGTGGCATGGGTCGCCAGAGCACAAGACACAAACATTTGAGTGCAGTGACCAGTCCAAGACCCCTGGCCATAAAAATGTAAAGTAGCCAATTGATCAGGAGAATCAGAGAAAAGGGTCAGGCTGCCCCCACCATCGGTTCATGTGATTTGTGCTGTGTGGTGCCAGGTGAGAAGGTAACAAATTTAAACTGCGGGTGGGAAAGTTGTGGAGGCGCTGGCAAGTCTGGGATTGGAGCTGGGGTTCACGTAGTTATGAGAAGTTATCACGACCTCGAAAGTAGCCGCTTCCCTCATGTCCTTGGTACCAGGTGCACTATAGAACTATGAAATAATGAATTGTGTAACCAAATTGCCAATTAGAATCTTTGCACTTGATGATTGAAGAAGAGGATCCCCATGTGGATGGAGATGAGCACACGATGCTGGGACCAATCGCCTGGCATCCCGTATGAAGCAGGCTATTTGTGTATAGGGTCGCACCAACCAGTTACCTGCATTTGTAACCTATGTGATGTACGTCACTTGTGACGCTGTGTACCTTTAAAACCCATTGCTTATGCTGTTTTTGTCAGAGTGCTTTGTGGCAGCAGAGTTCTTTGCTGGCACGTAATTGTATTTTTGGGAGAATAAACCTTGTTCTCCTTGCAAGAGGTGTGCTGGGACTTTTTCCCTAGTGGGTTGTATTTTTTCTGGTGTGAGCGTTGAGGGGCTACTCTACAAAGGTCTGCTCATTTGACACAACAAACGGTTTGCTTTTTTTTGTAAAATTCAAGGTTCTTCTGGGTGTTTATAAATAGAAATTTCACAAGCCTGTGTTTTGGGCATATTCAAACGTTTAAAATGCAAAAGAGCAACCAAGATGAAATCTTTTGAGATTACATCAATTATTATTCTGCTACTTATATGTTACCCTTGACGATGGATACGATGAAGCTAGAATCATTCCTTTTTTATAATACGCTTCTGTAACATTTTAATAAAAAAATTATGTTGGGGTATGTTTGTGTACTGTCAAAGCCACTTCTATAACATGTGATTATTTTAGTTCATGGTAAGGACTGCAAATGCATAAATTGTCGGAAACGCTATCTTCACTGCTTAACTGGTGTGTAATCATGGATGTGTCATTTAACCTTGTAATACCTAACCTTTCAAAATTGTCGGTCTCTAAACCCTTCAAAATGGTTGCCCTTAATAGTGATTTCGTACTCAGGCTATGATGCTCAAACACGCCTCACTCATTGTTTCAATGGCTATAGTGTTGCTTCCTCTATCATAATAGTGATCATTGATATGTTGCAAACAACAGTCACTAGCTGCTTTGCTCTCTAATGGCAACGAGGTCACTTCAAGGCATTACATTATGCCTGACTCCAGGGCTTTTAGGGAGGGTACTGATCATCTAACTGACCCATTCACCCACCTGCTCACACTGTACGTTCCCACAGGAGCGTTGCCATTAGTAAACACATGCATTTTTAAAATGCTGCATTTCAACGAAGCCGTTAGAAGCTTCGTGGTTCAGGCAGCTTTCACGCGGAATGCCAGAAGATCCAGGAAACTGGCAAACACTGTGTATGTTCTTAAGACGTTATCGACATCCCCTTTTTCCCTTTAATCTTTTCCAGAGACACTGGTATGTTATCAGCCAGTAACAAGAGACCATTACCCGCGACCATGCTTTTTTTTTTAGAAATGTCCTAAAAGATAAGGTTATTATACTTTATAAATTCTATATCAATTTCTTATATTGATTCACTATGATATATGTTTCAATCATGTTTCACATTTTGAAGCATCAATTGTGTGATATTTTATGCCACAGATGGCCTGGAGAAGGCACCAACTCTCGAAGACAGTTGAAGGGTTTTTAATTTTTAGTGTAATAAAGGGCCCCCCTCTCTATCTCGTGAAGGGTGTTCCCTTCCTAAACCAGTGGTCCCTCAATCCAAGATTGTCACTAGTGATCTGTAGCCCCCATATCGAAAAGTCTGCCTAGCTTAGTGTGGTGGCCCAAAGGCAAATACCTTATCTATCTAAGTATCCCTCAGGGGACCATCCAGGTGGTCCCTGCTCTAAGTTCCCCAATCTGATGTGAAGTAAGGGTTTATGCCTTACAGACACTCAGGTGCCACTTGGTCTTATCCTTCCACTCTGTGATGTTCCCCTCCCTAGGTCTCTCTGATGCTCTCCCTTACCTCCTCCTACTCCATCTACTTCTCTTCACGCCCACATGACAATTCCTCATCGCCCTCCGATGTTTCTCTCTTAATATTCTATCGCTACCCTCCAAGTTTACTCTCAGCTACTCCCTCTCTCTCTAGCTCCCATCCACACTTCTAGTATTCTCCCATCTCAGCCCTTTTACTACTCTTCCCTCCCCACACTACCCCCTTGTGTACTACTACTGCTACTCTCCTCAACACTCTACTCCCACTAACCAACACCTTACCTTGCACACTCTTTTAGCAATGCTTCTCCACATTCCTATGCTCCATCCTTCCCCTACCTGGTCTCTTGGTTATCATTCTCCCCTGACCTCACCTGAAGAACCCACACCTTCATCCTTCCTTTCCTCCTTTTATCCCCCCCACCACTTCTTCCTCCGTTTGCTCTCTCCCTCTACTGGTTTCTCAGGCCAACCAGTGGCTGTTCTCTTTGCTGGGAAAGTGTTACAATCAAGGACACATTCAAAAGGGGTCTAAACGCCAGACCCTTTCTTGTGGGCGTGCCTGCTGGTCTCTGACAATGGTGGCTCCCAACACTCAATGTCCAAGTCCATGCGAGTGCTTCTCTGCTGGATAAAGATATCAACTTGGTGAGGGTCCTGTTCTGCATCTCCCGCACAGGTGAGTATAATTTCCTTAAGTATGTGAACCCCACTGGGTATTCCACTGTCTGACTTGCCCAGTTGTTGTGCTGCTGATGTTTGCTGTCCCTCAGCGTGTGTATCCAGCCGGAGTGATCCATGCCCTGACTAGCTCTGATGTTAATGCTGATGCAGGACACGTAGCAGCTTACTTGGTTCAGGCTGCATGATCTGTTCTGTATCTCGCTTGCTTCGCTTCGTCTCTCTTTTGTTGCTCGCTGACATTGGAGATCCTACAAGACAAAGAGAAAGGCACTGGTCAGAATGGTGCTGTGAAGGCATGGGTTGATTGATCATGGTACTTTTTCAAGAATACCAGCAAAGGCAGAAGAAATATGGAGTAGGGCCCTCCCAACTCTTATCTCACCGCCACCGGGGTAGACCCAAGCTACCAGTGTCAGAAGGGCACTGTACAAGACCACTTGCATTACATTAGACTGCTTTCCATTTGGTACAAGGCCATTATCATTCAGGGTAGACAAGGATGTGGTATTGGAGAGTGCAGCCAGGAACCCAAGCTAGGGAGGTGAACACAGCACCCTGACTGAACCTGTAGAGAAGTTCAGATCGCCAGGCTCTTAGTCTAAGCTCTGGCGCTTAACCCACTTTCACCCAGACCTAACTTCAGCCATTGCCCATGCCATTGCCGTGACCCATGCCTAACATGCAAGTGCAGGTGGGAAATTGACACCCAGTAAAGGGTCGAGAACGAGAAATAATGCAAAAACAGGATTCTTTGTGATTCTCCCCAATATACATAGAACTGAGGAATCAGGACTGGCAGTTCTACATATCAGTTATCTGTCTGTAGACATAAATGTTATTAATTAGTTGTTATAGTGGTGGAGGTCCCGTATCTAGGTAACCTTCAATAATTACTATGAGTGAATGTTACCGTCTTCAAGGAAACCAATTTACTGACGTTCTGACATAGTGATACATTGTATGTTCAGCTTTTCATTATGTTCTTATAAGTTTGCTTTCATTCTGCTTGTTAAACAATTCCCTGCGTAGCCCATAAGCCAGAAGTACTAGATGCAGCACATGTGTTTAGCCAGATCCCCTACATTCCAGCTCCCAAGGCAACATAGTGTTTGCTACTAAGCAGAAAATACGTGGCCAGTGAGACAGAGCTGGTGAATAGATACAAATAGATGCCAACAGTATGAACTACTTTGACACGGCTTAGAGGACATGTACAGGGACAGGGGCCCTGGGGTAAATTGGGGTGATGGAATGGCGAAGATATACACAGTGTAAGACTACCATATTTTGTAGTGAGGTTTACTCAGATTGCGTGAAGGTGAGCAAAAACGTGAAGTGAAAGGCAGAGTCGGGTAATGAGGAAAACAAATGGAATAGACTTACTGTGATCAGGTTTGCTGACCGCTGACATGGCTGTCACGCTGACCCTCGCCAGTGTGGCATTATGCCAGTGGGTAGGCTCCACAGGAAGTCAGTGGAAAGGGGACTGGACAGCCTAATCGTGATTCCTCAGCTCCTCCGTGGGCTGCAGAGGGCCCTCTATACAGGCTGGATATCCTGATCCTCCTCCCCTTCAGGCACCTCAGTGGGATCTGGACACATCACAGAGATTTGGCTCCAGGAGTGTGCTGTTTGAGCTCCACGCCCTCAGAGCTGTCTGGAACGCTGCCCGTGCTATGGGTCATGCCTTTGGAACAGAGGAGACAGAGACGGGCCAACTGTTCACAGATCTTTATTCTTACTAACTACCCTTCCGCTCTCACCTCGTCACTTCCCTTCTCCACCACACACCCCAAATAATTTCCTCCCACACAATTAGGCTAAAAGGCCTCATATGCTAACGTGACACCTCCCCCTTCTTGAACACGAAGAGGGATCAGTCCATTTCCTCTATGAGTCTCATGGGCTTTATCTTGACCCTCACAGGCCATCCAGCTGGCTGGCATTCCGGATCTTCCCATGGGGTAGATTGTCGCAACATCTCTCTTTCGTCCCATTCTTCCTCTGATTCCTCACTGTCTCTCATGTATGACTCACCCGAGTCTCTGTAGGTGTCCTCTTCACAGTTGCTAATCTCCCCCCAGCTTTCTTGAAATGAGAGATGTTCCTGTGATAGTCCATTAATCGCCATCGCTCGCTGTGATCATTATGCCATTTCGGGTGGACACTGTGAAAGTCCTATGAGCGAACGTGGGGTCCTCCTTCCTTTGTTTTGCTTGTTTGACCACCACCTGATCCCCAATGTCTAATACTGTTTCCCTGGCTCCTCTGTGAGTGTCAGCTACCTCTTTCATGGTTTGCTTGGCTGCTGCATGTCATGCCCTCATGTCACGGTCCTTGTTGCTTGTCTCTGTTTCTTCTGGGTTCTGAGGGAGTCGTGTCATGACTTTAAAGCCAAACATGAGGTTGGCCGGGCATTCGCCCCTGGAGCAGTGTGGCGTGTGACCATACTCCTGCAGGAATTGATATAGGACTTGTTCAAAAGGCTTGCCCATGATGTGAGCTATTTGCGGTGTCCTCTTAATGAGACTAGAGGGATGTTATCTCGCGATGCTTGAATCCCATGTAGTCCACAAAATCTGCAAAATCAATGCTCGTTAAGGGCGGCACATTGTTTGATATGATAGTCTTTGGTATACCATATGCCGTGAGTATCCTGTCCAGGGCCGGGATGACTGCCGTAGCAGCCGTGGAGAGTATGATCTGGACTTCTGGGAACCTGGAGTATTCGTCAATTAACACTAGTATGTACGATCCATCTCTCAAGAGCCCAAAGATGTCAATTGCTAGCTCTTCCCAGATGCTGTCTGGCAGGCCCGACATCTGCAATGGGTGAGATTTTGGTGGAGGAGCCACCGTCCTGCATATGGTGCAAATCTGTAGTGCAACCTCCACTCTGTTGTCTAGCTGGGGAACCAGACCTTCTGGGGGAGCTGTTTCTTGGTAGATGCAATTCCCTGGCGAGATCAATGATCCTCTGGCGAAGTGACCTGGGTACTACGGTAGTACGATCTTGCAGCCTTTGAGGACGATGTGGTCTTCTGTGACAGTGAGTTCCTCTTGGACGAGGCACAGGCTATGCACATCATCCTTGGTGGGCTAATCCATGTGTTTGGCCATGTCTTTAGCATGTTTCATCCTTCCTGCCTCAAGGCACTGAGCTATTGTGGAGAGCGCAGGATCAGCTTCTGACTCGTGTTGTAGTGTCGCCCAAGCAATCGGGAACATCTTCATTTGATGAATGACATAGTTCAGGTAGTCTTCTGCTCTCGATTTTTCCTGCCGGATCAAACCCCCGGGGACGCGACAGGTAGTCTGCCAGGTTTTTATCCTTCTCGGCCTATGCTGTATAGTAAACTTATAGTCCTGCACCCGCAGACCCCATCGAGCAATGCGTGGGGGCATCCTGGCTTCTGGATTTCCATAGATCGTGAGCAGGGCTTGGTGGTCGGTGATGATAGTGAAAGCTTTGCTGTATAGGAAGAGGTAACCACCGCCAGGCTTTCCTTCTCAGCCTGAGAGTACTGCTGCTCCGAGTCCGTGAAAGTGCGGCTTGCGTATGCGACCACCTGCTTGTTGTGGGGTGTCTTCGGATCGAATTGTGACAAAATGGCACCAATTCCCACAGGACTGGCATTTACTGTCACTTTTGTATCCTTAGTAGAGCTAAAATAGGCCATGTCTGCTGCAGATGTGATTTTAGAACACATGTCCTCAAAACTGGCCTGGCACTCTGGCGACCAGATGAAATCCTGTCCCTCCTTGGTGAGCTCACAGAGTGGCGCGCTGATGGTGGCGTAATTTTCCAGGTATCTGGAACAGTAATTGGCCAGTTGCAGGAAGGATCTTAGGTCCGAAACAGCGGTTGGCCTGGATGTTTCTGTCAGGGCTGGTACATTTTCCGGTGTCACGCCCTGTTTCGAGAAAATGTGTCAAAAAATTGTCAAGGGATGTTTCCGAAATTCACATTTGCCCTTGTTCAGTATTACTCTTGCTTCCTCTAGCACCAGACAGATGCAGTGCAGCGTTTCATCGTGCTTGCTGGTGGATTTGCCAAAAACCAAAATGTCATTGCTGTAATTTAAGCAATTTGGTATGTGTTTTATGATCTGATGCATCTTCTCCTGGAATATATTTGCCGCTGATGATATACCAAAATGAAGTCTCTTGTAGCAAAACAAGCCCATGTGCACCAACGGATTGATCACTCCTCTGACTTTTTTGGCAGTGGGACTATTGGTGAGACCCACAGCGTCAGGCCACTCGCACGTTCGATGATGTTGAGGTGCAGCAGCCGGCGGAGCTTCTCCTCGACTTGCTTCTGGATGTTGATGGGGTTTCCCCTGTAGTGCTTTGCAACCGGTTTGACCGTGGGGTTGATGTGCAGCTAGACCTTACAGTTTCAAAGTTTTCCCAAGCCTTTTAACGAGTTCGGGAACATTTTGACCATGTCCCTGTCCAGGGCTACGTATTTGTGTGCCATAATGCGGTACAGGATATGCACCAGGCCCATGTCCAGCGCCATTTTAAAGCTCAGAATGCATCCACTGTTGGCTGCCGTGGATAGAACATGCAGTTGTATGCGGGCCGTGTGAGATTTGTGTGCGGACACAGTGGTGAAAACGCCATTGCAGGGACGTGCGGTGTCAGACCCAAATGAGTAATTGTCCACCTTTGACGATTTCAGTTTAGGGGGTTGTGGGAGTTTGTTGTATGTCTCTTCGCTCATGACATTCACTGTTGCCCCTGTCTATGAGGAAACCTGTGGGTGTATTGATGACTTGCAGGGTTAGTGTGGGACTATGCTCTTTTGTTGTGTCATTCTGTAGTGCCCATACATATCTTCTTTTCCGTTGGTCCGCAGAGCAGCCTGATGAGTCGCTCCCGGACTGTGAGTCTGCCGCTACATATCTAAAGTTATGTCTCGGCCGACATGACGTCCTTCTTTCTGGAGATCTCTGTGATTTCCGTTTGTGGTATTTCTCATGTTCCCCATTTTCTGGCTTGTATCGCCTGGGGTCACGGGTGCACCTGCATTCCTCCCTGTGGTATTTTTGTTGTCACCTGCAGCTGGGCAGCAAGGAGGTGTGAGGTGGGGTTTGTTTAGCGTTCTTGCATACCGCACGGAAGTGCTCCTCTCCTCCGCAGGCTGCACACTTCTATCCCAGGGCGGGGCACGTGCCCTCATGGGGGTATTCATAACCGCATCGGTAGCATGTCAGATTAGTTTTCATGGTGCTCGCTCCTGCCATGGGCGATAATTTCTCGATAGACTCGCAGTCTTTGTTAGATGAGAACATTTTTTGTTTTCTCATATTCTGAACTTGTAGGGAAATAGCTGAGTCGCACTGGGCCATGGCCAGAATCTCATCCAGCGATCTCTGTTTCTGTAGTTATTTTTTCCGAAATTCAGAGGACTCACACCCTGATATTATTTGAGACCTGAGCACCTCATCATTGGAGTAGCGGTGGAAAGTGCAGTGTTTCAAACGGATGCCTAGTCTCATGATACAATTGTCAAGGGTCTCCCTCAACTCTTGGGTCGTTGTGCAGAATATGTGTAATTCACAGTCAAAGTTGGTATGTGGGGCAAAATAGGTGGCCAGGGCCTCTTGTATTTCCTGAAATATTGCTTTTTCTTCATCCACCTGCTCGTATAGGATGTCACGAACAGCCGCACCCACTGCCAATGTCAGTAAGTTCTTCTTTCTCTCTTCATCCACCTAGCCCATTGCCCCTATGTACACCAACCATGGTCTGCTGGCAGGCACCCTTACACCCAGTGTTTGTCTTGGGCCAAACTGCGCCTTATTCAGGGAACTGCACCCTTTATTTTCAGGGTTGGCGGTGGTGGTACGAGCCAGCACTCATCCCCACTGTCCTGGCTTCCGCCTCTGCAGTGTGGAGACCGCTCTCGTACAGACATGTGCGCTGCTTTGCGCACGCAAGAAAAAGCTCAGGTTGCCACTGTCGCCCTCTCCTGCACGATCATCTCACGGGGGGCGAGGCTCGCTCCTCAGGGCACACTGCTGCAGGCCGCTCTGCCTGCGAACATCACTGCCACTGCCCGGCGTAGTATAGGGGTGCAGCGTGTTGATTGTAGGCTGATCCACCTACCGGATTCACTGCCGCCTCCCGGCATGTCAAGCGGGCATGATGCAACAGCGGGGATCCGCTTGTCGCCATTGTGCTGTTCGGGCTCTTCAGCCCTGCGCTGCGTGCTCCGTGCCCTCAATGCTGGCTAGCCCGCCACCCGTGCTATGGCTCGGGCCTTTGGAACAGAGGAGACAGAGACGGGCCAACTGTTCACAGATCTTTATTCTTAATAACTACCCCTTCTGCTCTCACCTCGTCACGTCATAACATTTTTTAAAATTAAATTATCCTATAACTGTGCCATAGTCCAACTAGCCCCTCAATGCAGTGGCTTGCTTCTAAAACCACTTGTTGCTCTGTTAATAAACAGAGCAACAACAAACAGCTGACTTTGCGCTGACGCAAGTCTTTTAAGCCTGCGGCGCAAGGAGATGACACAGACGCAGGCGACTGTTGCCAGGAAGCCGGTAATTGAAGTCAAGAAGACTTCAAATGTTAGTGCAAGCTAAAAGAGCACGCACCAATCAGTCGATACACATATATAATGAATTTACACAGTAAAAACAAATCGAATACAAATATTAAACATTTTAAAATAAATTATTCTATAACTGTGCCATAGTCCAACTAGCTGCTCAATGCAGTGGCGTACTTCTAAAACCGCGTGTTGCTATGTTAAAGAACAGAACGGGGTGAGGATGAGTAGCGGCTGGACCACCTTCTTAGCCCCACACTACTACTAAGTCAGCAGTGATCCAAATCATAAAGATAACACAAATGCAGCCCAACAGGTACACCTCCTTCGCTTTTCGTGATAAAGCAACAATGATTACATTTTCAATCGGAGGTGCAAATGTTCAAGTGGCACCACGGACTGCAGTGTCGTTGACTGCAGCAGCTGTCAGGAATACATATGTAACCTTTGAACCTGCCCTGTGCCACTGAAGGACACATGCTGCAGTTGTCAGGAGACTGGTTCAGCATTGGCATATGTATGCCCTGTGCGTTGGCATGGAGCTTTATGAAATGGGTCTGATTACCAGCCTCCCCTTTCCTTTCAGAAACAGAATAACCCACATCATTTTCTACTAATACAAATCAAAAAGTTAGGACTTTCACACTCTTGCAGATGGCAATCCATCACAGCATCAGTGGATATTGTTATGGCTCGCCGCGAAAACAAACAGCTGCACATGCCAACTGTTCAGTTAACAAGTTGATCGGCAGAGTATTTTTATACCTCATCTCCGCTTTGCATATATATCACTACAGAACCTAAAGTACATGGGTCATTGCGGCCCAAGCTGCACACGTAGACTCGTCAGGTAATACGCTGGTGATCTTGCTTCATGAGTGCCTAATTTTCTCTTTGCAAGAAAGCTTAGTTATATGGGTTATTTTTATGCCACAAATGGTCTCAAGAATACACCAACTCCCAGATGACGTTTCAGGGTTTTTATTTTTAATTTTTAACCTATTGGCCGCCCCTCTCTCTCTAACATAAGGATGGGCAGTGCCACCCTAACCCGGGCTTGCCTTGACCCGGCCTGGCACTGGTGATCGATAACCCCTACTATAAAGAAACGAGCTGTCTATAGGTGATAGCGAAACAGCCAGCACCTTCTCTATCTAGACTTCTTTTGGCAACAATCTAGGTGACACCTACCAGGGAACCCAGTTGGATAGTGCCTTCCAATAACTCTGGGCACTCTCATAGTCCTCCATGCTCTTCTACTCCTTTCCCTGGCTTTCTACTCTCTCTCCATGCTTCACTACTCACTCATGTTCTCTATTAATTGTCCCTCAGATGGGATCTCTCTCTCTCTCTCTTCCACCTACCATCTACTCTCCCCTTCTTCTCTGCTACAACTCTCCTGACTCTTCCACACTACTACTCTCTTCTCCACAAGACTACTTCTCCAACTTGTACACTCTCATTCCTCCCACCTCCATGCAACTACTACTCCACCGCCACACCCCTACTACTCCCATTCTATTCTACCACTCCTCCCACCTTCACAGCACTACTACTGCATTCCTCAGTTACCCTCATTGTACTCCTTAAGTGACCCTTCACTCACCCCACTCACCCCATACTCTCCTACTAGCACTTTCACTCACACATATTACATGCACACTAACAACACAGTACCACGTAATTTCACCAGCCACTACCTCACCTTTTCTGTAAACTACCTTCACTCTACATTCCACTGTCCTTCTTCATTCTGGTTCATTGGTCTGCCGCCTCATCCTCTGACCTCACCTAAACAACACACACCTCCATGTTTCTTTTTGTCACTTATATCCTCCCCCTCCTATGATTCTCCATTCTGGTTCTCGGGGACAATATTTCCCTGTACATCCACCCCCCAGGAGGCTTTACAGACATCCACACACATAAGAGGAATCTAAGCCCCACCCCCCTTTCTCTCATGCTGGTCCACCAGGAATCCTCAATGGTGGCCTGCTATGATCAAAGTTCCAGTTCATGTGAGGGCCTAGGTCATTGGTGTCTCAGTGTCTGTTAAAGATCTGCTCTGCGGCTCTGTTATCGGTAAGCAGTTGCTCTGTTTTAGGCTGCGGACAGACACTGCTGAAAAGCCGCTCCATGGCTCTGGTGCAGGTGAGCACGGTTGTTGTAAGCAGTGGATGGTAATATTGTGCACATGCACTGGTATTTGGTTTGATGGTGTCTTCTGTGTCGTGCAGCAGTTGCATGGTGTTCTGCTGCCGGTTGGGGGTCAGCTGACACTTGATGCCCCTCGAGAGGCTCTTGCATCTCTTCCATCCACAGGTGGGGCTGCTCATAACTGTAGTTCTCTGGAACAAATAGCGAGAAACAGGTCAGTATTTGGAAATGGAGGTATGGCATATTGAAGAGTGGTAACATGTTCAATTATACATGCACAAAGAGAAGGGGCACGTACTGGGGCTTTGCCAATAGCCACCTTACCCCTTTGGTGCAGAACTAGCTCTCGTTTCCACCCTGCAAGGCCTCCCAGCCCATGCTGAGGAGGATCCACATCCCTTCTTGACAGGGTCAGACCACTGGCCCTATCACAGTTAGTAAGATTGCTTTCCCAATTGATTGTATATTAAGCCTCAGTTCTAAATAAATGGATTACGTACATCATTCAAATTGTCTTTAAGTAACCCTTTATGTATTAGTCTGGTTCCATGGTTTTTCACTGTAGCTTTGCATTTCTGTTTCTCTTATAGTACAGCTTTGACTGTTACCAAAACAGTGTTGTCCTTGGAAAAGCACAAGGAAAGGCACAAACAATATGTTGACCAGTATATCCCAACATGGATCAATTGAATACAACATTACTACATCCAATATAATGCACACCAAAAGATGCCCCAAATGTTGACTAAACTCAGATACACATGTATGAGGAAGAGAAAGGAAACATTCAACAAAAATGATGGTGACCAAAAACTTCTAAACTACTAAATCCTGAAGAAATGTATCTAATAGCATAATTACAAACTAAACATGTGACTTTATTACAAAATGTGTTTAATAAAACATGTGTTACACAAAATGTATAAAACCACATGAACGTATTAGGACTTATCCCAGGCCGCAACACCTACATGAATCTGGGAAGAGCCATACACACGATACAAAGGAGAAAGGTAGCCCAGAATATCTAGTCCTCGCTTCTCTCAATGTGGAGAAGGCATCTTGCTTCAGATACTCGAAATAATGAAGGTGGGCTTGAACTGTATTCACCTGGGTAGGCTGTTTTATAATAGACCAACAGCAAGAGTGCGCACAGGGTCAACAGTCTCATAGAACTGGGTGGTTGAGTGAGGCACTAGACCGGGGTGCCCACTGTCACCCCTCTATTTCTTTTAGTGATAGACCATTTAGCCGTTGCATTGAGGTATGAACTTGGTGAGTGGGGCATAGCTGTGTCAGGCAAAGACATGTTATGGAATTATGTGCTGGTGCCCACGGCTGTTTGTAACAGACCCGGTTAGGAGTCTGCCCATACTGCTGCAAGCGGTGGAGAAGTTTGGCGTTTGTTCTGGCATTAATATTAATTGGGGGAAGTGTTGTCTCTTTCCATTAGGCGCTCGCTCCGAGCAATAGACCATACTCAGGTCTACCCACAGTCGCACTTACGTGGGCCACAAACACCTTAAAGTACTTGGTTCCTGAAAGAACAGTACAAGCCTAACGTGGAACGTGTGGTGAGAGGAGTGAGAGGTGCATCAGCATCCTAGTTTACACTACCACAATCCATGTTGGGTAGAGTGGAACTTTGCAAAATGGTGATTTTCCCTACAATAATGTATGCTTTTGTAGGTGCTACAGTGTCGATCTCGGACAGTATCTATACAGCTAATAAATCAATACTTACTTCTCTGAATTGTGGGCAAAGGTTCCCGGCAAGTTACTTTGAAGGTTCTTTGTCGCCCTTACCAGGACGGGTGGGTAGGCACACCCAATTTCCAATTCTACTATTTGCAATACCAATTTATTGCACAGTGCCTGGTTAGAGAACACAATTTTGAAAAGCAAATGATGGGCCTCGATACATGTGGCAGGAATTGGAGTTTTTTATTTACTGGTAGGATGTCGACACCAGGGGATATACCACATCTTCTCGCTGTTGGGTGTAAGAATTGGGTTTGAGCCTTCAAGAATCGAGTGCTGGTGATCCCCTGCCCATTGAATGGCCCAGCGGGGGCTCTTTATCGGATCTGTGGTTCGGTGACTGGGGCAGCTGTTAGGGCCTGGCAACTAAAGGGTTAACATACAATTTCCGATTTTTATGGCAGTGACGAGTTATGCACATTTGCAGAACTGTATAAAATGTGTGATATAAGTACCAGAAAACTCCTACAATTTACAGTACTAAGTTGCTGTGTGACGGACAGAAGGGTTTCCGCAGGGAGTCAGACGAATCTACTTCATGCAAGTCTATTTGGGATTTGGGCTATTGCCCACATGCAGCATGTCTATTGTTCACAATGTAAAGAATAAACATCCTGACCGAGACATTGACAAGCAGGAGGAGGTCGGAATTTAATCTAGGTCAGCAACTGACATATGATGCTTTGTCTAAGGCATGCTCAATAGTGAAGCAGGTCTCTAGGGACATGAGATTACAGAACATTCACTATGACGTCCCACACATAATGTGCTTTTCACTGCATAGACAGCATAAAATAGATCATATGGCCCAAACAGTGTGTCCTAGATGCTGTGCTGAGAAGGCAGACTTCTACCACCTGATTTGGAATTGCTCTTGGGTAGCGTATCTATGGACAGAGGCAGTTAGTGAATTGGAGAGAGGGACATTTAAAACAACCCTGAGAATGGGGTGTTGTGTTATTGTGTAGTGGGATGACAGTTGTGCTTGGGAAGGTTATAAGTGTTTACTGGGTTTTGTTCTGAGATCCAAGCAGAATGAATTAAATATAAGTTCTGCCAAATGGGTTTGATTTCCATAAAGCATTTGATGGGTAGTATGATGAATCGTGGGATTCAGTCACTTCTCCCCAGGAGGGAGTCTTTCCCTGTGAGGTTAGGGAGGTGAACCCACTAAGCGATATTCTCCCTAGAACTAGATGTAAGTGGAACCTCACCAGGTGGGAACCCCCCCGACTCCCTGGGGACAAGGACTCCCGGTTCGAAGAGGATGTACTTAAGTCACTCACCCACTCTCCAACTACAGAAGCCTCTATTTCAAGAAGTCATGAAGAACCAATTGATGTATGCTATTGTGGTGCAGAAACCTTAAATCCATGTAAGAAAGAAAATTCATTAAATGCTGTAAAGAAGAAGATTGTCCAAGTAATCCAGAGTACTCTGCCAATTGAGAGAAATTACTTGGATGCTCTGCCGGGGAATACCCAGCTACGTGTCATAAATGGAGGAGGAGAAATCCAGTCAGGAGACGAAGCCTGGGAGATTCAAATCAGCTGTGTGTGGGAAGCTGATCTGGACCGAGACGCGCAATTTCGAAACCTGGAAACAAGCTAGTGAGTTAATTTGACAGGGGAATTGCCTGAAGTAGGAAGGACTGAGGGAAGGAAACCTCAGATACCTTACTGAGTTGCAAGTGGTGGCGTGACCAAGAATCGGTGGACTGCTAAGTCCAACAACGACACTGAGACCACAAACCCGTCCACGGAACAGGGTGGGTGTGGCGAAAGAGAGAGAGAGGCCAGGAGAACCGATGCCAACCTGTCGAACCAAAAGA
The DNA here is from genome assembly GCF_040938575.1 of Ambystoma mexicanum. NCBI lineage: Eukaryota > Metazoa > Chordata > Amphibia > Caudata > Ambystomatidae > Ambystoma > Ambystoma mexicanum. The sequence continues at coordinate 658,924,331 of NC_090930.1, forward strand.
AGCATTCTATACTGATCACATTGGACAATGATCTCAAGAACTTTGTTGTAGACCACCCTCTCATCACTTATTGAAAAGCCAAAAACTTCAAACAAATCCAATGCCCATCACATTTCACAAAAAAGGTTTAATCAAAAGGCAAAAGCCAAATCTGGTCGCAAGACAAACTAAAAGGTTTTTTCAAATGTGGACAATGCAATTATTGCAAATTTGCAGAAAACAGCAAAAAAGAAATAAGCCTGCCCAACGGCAAAACGTACACATTTATGGACTTTATGAACTGCAACACACACTATGTAATCTATGTTGTTACTTGCATATGTGCCAAGATCTACATAGGCAGCACAGTGAGGCCTTTGAAAATCCGAATTTCAGAACATCTGCGAACCATCAAAAACAGAGATATAAGATACCCTCTTGGAAAACATTTTGCACTTGAACACCCCACAAAGGACACTGATGGGATAAGATTTTTTGGAATCGAACAGGTCAAAGCAGACCAAAGAGGAGGAAATAGGGAGAAAAAACTTTGTCAACGGGAATCTAAATGGATATGTATCCTTGACTGTTGCAATCATGGCCTGAACACTGATACAGAAATGGGCCATTTCTTGTAGACTAGAAGAAACCAAATAATTGGCATGTACTTTCGAAATCCGATATGGAACAACGTAATGATGCACAAAAGAAATGATCTAGTATCGTGAGAATTATGGAACTGTATAACCGACAGCAACATGTGTTGCCCCTCCGTTCATCAAGAATTTTGCAAACTACTCATTATCAAGTATAACAAGTATTTGTTTATTGAGGCTCAAAAAGGCAAGAATTAACATTGTGACAACATGTTATGTGCAACTAACAGCATTAAGTGGCATCACTCATCGTCAGATTAACAAATGACCTACTATCTTGTATATAATCTGAATGTCTCCAATACTTACATCACAATACAATCAGGACTGATCCAAGCCCCTCTCATCATTTCTAAACACAGTCTATAACAATCTATAGGCAAGTAACAATTCCCCGAACTAACACAGAAATAAACCATTCCCGATCCAAAATGGCAATCGTTTTGCATCGGGAGCGCAGTGACACCATCACGTTGCGTCGCGACGCTCCGGACGCACTACTTATGGCGGCCATTTTGAGAGATGCATCGGACACTGGAATCCGATGCATCTCTGCAAAATAGAGCCACAATCAAACGAATTTGAAACAACATGAACCGCAGGTAAGCCCCTGAATGCCATTACACTTTAGATTCAATTTAAACAAAAATGGGAGCAATTATTGTTGTTACAACTAAAAGCGGTCCTTCTCTTATAGAGACCGCATGGCAGACCGCCAAGTAAACAGCCAGACCAGGCGATCCTTAACCGAATGAACACAAATAACATAATACCCATTGGAATATAGTAAACAAGTAAGTGATATTTAAAATGCAATCTAGTAACTGTTAATTGACATCCAAGGGCTTACGATTATAAAGGCAATTTCTCTTGTCCCCCCCCTTTTTTCTCACAGCCCAACAGCTCGATTTACAATAGAGACAGCGCCTTATCACAATCCCCTCCTGAAGGACCATGCCTAATGTAAGCATGGGGACACACATGTAGAGGGTGCCAGAAGGTACTAGAGGGTGCTAGAAGGAACTAGTGCACACATTTCAAGAAATACAAGCAAATGAAGTTCACAATTTTTCTTTATTGAATATAAGAAATGTCATTGAAAAGGTTAATGAAAATGAAGTTAAAATTTTCAAACCAATCACAGCAAAAAATGTGAATGAACATGAAAATGAATTTACAATTTTAAAACAAATCGAAATAAGAAATGTGAATGAAAATGAGCCCGTGATTTTCAAAGAAATCGAAAAAACAAATATGGAATAAATTTCATTAAGAATGGAGTAACTCTGAAAAGTTTATTTCTTGAATACCATTTACAATTTGGAGCGCATAGTGGAGTCTTTGTAGTGTTTGTATGTGACGCTAGCCCCAAGCAAAAGAGGTAACTGGGAATGTGGGAGACCTGGAAGGGGTAAAGAACATAGCAAGCATAATGATCATTCTCATCCCAGTGAAAAATGCAACTCGATAGTCCCTGAGGGGAGGGGAGGGGGAAGTAATATGGGAACATTCTTGAAAGCGAGAGAACTGCAAAAAGAGAAGCGAATCATTACTGACACCCTCATACGTGTCCCAGTAATACCAAAGAGGTGGAGAGAAGTGAGAATCATTACTGGTACCCTCAAACTCGACCCAGTAAAACTAAAGAAGTGGCAGCAGAACAGAATCATTATTGGAACATGTGTACTAATCTCAGTAACTGTCAAGTGAAAGACAAAAGTGAGAGATCATTTGAGAATCCTTATAACTGGCCCAGACAGGATGAACCGTAGACATTGTCTATAGAAGAATCATCGTGTATTTATAAAGAGAGCGAGAGAGGAATGACTTCAGAAGGGGAATACATGGTGTCAAGACCAAGAGAGATAAATTGAAAATCTCTATTTTTGAACTGTATGAACTTGTTAAAATAGTTGGCAAGAACGATCTATGCTTAAGTTACTAAAGTGACTGTGTTGAAAAGCAGACCACAGGAGAATGCAGTCATTCTCCTGTGCCTAGGTTGTTTTTCATAGTGGTAGGGACAGACAGCATAGATTTGGACAGACGACTGAATCTTCCTTTTGGACTCACCGACGACTGGTGACCACCCTGCTTTTTTTGTTAGGCAGGGAAAACCCATACCTTAGGGATAGTATAGTCTGGGGTTTATTTCTAAATTTCGGTTTAATAAAGTCCATAGAATGAAAAATATCCATATCTGTCCTTCTTATGATCTGCGAAATATGGTGTCAGGAGTGGGAATGTGACCACGTGAAGAAAGTTGGGGGACCCTACAGTTTACTGCCGAGTCAATTGGCTTTTATTTACAAAGCACTTTGGAAATAATAATTCCCACTGGTGAAAGACACCTTAGTCCAACAGGTTTCATTTTATCACCTCCCACGGGAACATACATCAGACTAGCCTCGAAATCAGGGTTAGCATCGAGACAGGTATTGAACATCATAGCATGAATCATTAATCCAGATTATAGGGGTGATGTGAATGTCCTCTTACATAACCATGGGAACACTCCATACACAGTGAAAGAAGGGGAAAAGATAGCCATTGGGATTTTAGAGAAGGTGCAGTTACCCATTCCCTAGAAGGTACGAGAACAGAAGGACAAAGAAATGGGTTCTCAAGGGTTTAGTGAAGCAGACAAGTCGAGAAAATTTCAAACCCCTCAGAGAACTGAGAAAGTGGGTCTCCTTCCTGACTTAGCGTTGGTCCAGAGAAGTGATCCTGTATTAACAGAGGCTTGTTCTAAAGTCATAAAAGAAATAGGGAGGAGAAATCAGTTTAGTCCTTTCTTTTTTGTTTAAGTAAAGGACTCTTGTATCGGGGTGACCTAACACCAGAGGGAAAAGCCAGGACACAGTTAATGATCCCGAGAATCCATAGAAGAGTAGTCCCAGAGTTAGCTCACTCTCACTTGACGGCAGGACATCAAAGAGTCAGAAACACTTGGAGTCAAGTGACGATAAAATTCTACTACATTTTTGCCAACGTGAATTTTGTGTTAACCTGCCCCATTTGTCAGCAGACGGCAACCACCCCAGTTCCACCAGCCCCTTTACAACCCATCCCTTTCATCGACCTACCTTTTTCATGCATTGCTATGGATACCGTTGGACCCCTCTAACCATCTAAATTGGGGAACTGATTTATTCTGGGAATTGTTGAAAACACTATAAGATATCCAGAGGCCTTACCGCTGGGAAATAACACGAGCCAGCACATCTTAAAACATCTCATTCCATTCCTTTCCCAAGTCGAACTTCTTAAGAAAATACTAGCAGATCAGGGTACCACCTTCATGTCCCACCTCATGGCTGAGATAAAGGATATCCTCCCTAAAAATACCTTGATGATCTCGGTTTATCACACCCAGACCGATGGGCTCGTTGAGCGCTTTAACCGGACACTTAAGAGGCTATTAAGAAAACGCATAAAGGCAGATAGTACGAGCTGGGACACCATGATTCTGTGGGCTCTTTCTGGTGTGAGAAAGACACCTAAGGCCTCTTTTGGGATCTCCCCATTTGAGTTGTCATACAGAGGAGAGCCACAATATGTTCTCGATATGCTCAGAGAGATCTGGGAGGAAACCATTGTTCAAATCTCACAGACGGTGCAAGAGATAGAAGAGCATATCACTACATCCGAGAGATTGTTAAGAAACGCCTGTGGCAGGCCCAATATGATCAGACTACCCTCTGCGATTAAAAGCCCATTCCTGGTTCTTTTTCAGTGGAACAAACCTTTTTTAGTCCTATTACCAACCAGCAAAAGCATAATGTATCCAAATGGTTTGGGCTATACAATATACTGGAAAAAGCCCTTCTAGCTACTTGGTTTCCCAACCCGACAGAAAAGCAAAAACTTGACTATATCATATCAACCTGTTAAAGGAATGGAGGGTAGATAAATGTGAAAACTCCTCTGTAACCATAGTCACACTACTCACAGAGTAGGACAGGAAAATACACTGATATCCCCTAAACTAACTCCCTCACAACAGGAGGATATCAAGGACTTGTTAGCATAGTTTCCAGATGTTTTTGTAGATCAACCAGGGAGAGTTAAGAACTTCTTTCACAATATCAGAACTCCACAAGGAAAGATTGTAAATCTCGGACCATATAGAATTCCTGAGGCCATAAAAAAAATCTAAAAGCAAGATGTGGAAAGTATGATCCAGGCAGACATTGCTGAGTGAAAGAGAATAGTGAGAGATCATTTAAGAATCCTTATAATTGGCCCAGCCACGATGAATTGTGAAGATTGTCTTTAGAAGAAGCATCAGTGGTAAAACTGCAAAAGGGGAAAACAAGGTGTCAAGGACAAGAGAGAGAAATTGAAAAGCCATATTTCGTAACTGTTTCAACTGGTCAAAATAGTTGCCAAGAACTGTCTATTCTTAAGTTACTAAAGTGACGTTCTGAAAAGCAGACCACTGGAGAACGGAGTAATTCTCCTGTATCTAGGTTGTTTTTGATAGTGGTAGGCACAGAACAGCTTAGATTTGTACCAAGGACCGATTTTTCCTTTTGGACTCAATGAAAACTGACGAGCAGCCTAGTTTATTTATTTATTTATTTATTTATTTATTTATTTATGTATAATGCACCAAATCCCACAGGCATCAGGGTGCAGGACATAAACACAACGGACAAAAAGAGACTGGACAAAAGAGAACCTAAGAACAGTCTATTTTAACAATTTATTCAAACAGCCAGGTCTTAAGTTGTTTCTTAAATTTAACAAAGCTGGATTCCAATCGAAGAGTTCCTGGTAGAGTATTTCAAGCAGATGCTGCACCCACAACAAAGGAGAGCCCAAGTCCTTTGGATTTTTTAAACCTGGGTAATGTCAATTGACCTAGGGAACTGGAACGAAATGACCTTGATAAATAGGCAGGCACACATCATAAGGTGCATTGATGCGCTATTGAGAGGGCTCTAAACGTCACTCACGGGCTACTGGGAGCCAATGCAAATTCCTTCTTGCTTGAGTTATGTGTTCTTTTTTAGGAATGTCACAGATAATCCTGACAACCTCATTCTGGAGAATTTGGGAGTTTGGCAATAGGGTTCTGCAATCATCTATACAAGGGGTGATAATGGCCCGTACCAACATTTCACAATTTATTTGCGATAGCAGAGGCTTAGCTTGTCTCAATACTCTTAGGTTGTACTGAGCGTTCCCAACTATGGCTTCCACCTGTGATTTTGAAATAAAGGAGGCTTCAAAACACACCCCTGGAATGTTTACCCTGTCACAAATAGCGTTATTAGAACCATCCAATTTCATCAAGTTATAATCTCAGCTGAGTTTATCTCTTAGTTGGGGATTGCCAAAGATCTTGAGCTCTGTTTTAGATGGATTCAAACAGAGCTAGTTGCTAGACATCCAACCTTTGATCAGGTTATACACTGATGATAATTTGCTTAGTTTTGTGTTAGGCAGGGAAAACCCATATCTTAGGGAGTCAGGAGTTTATTTCTTAATATTGCCGAATAATGTCCACAGAATGGAAAATATCTGTCTCTATCCTTCTTCTGACCGGCCACACTCAGCAATGGCTCTCTGCAAATATTCTCGGACTCCATGCATGGAAAACCGAGAACATGGGGTCGGCTGCAGCTTGACTTCAAGCAATGCAGAAAAACAGAAGAAGCAAGAATCTTGCAAATAAAATTAGTGATTGCAAACATAATATTAGTTTATGCTATGAGAACATGTTCAGTGAATAGGGTCACATGATGAAAGCTGGATTTGAATTTCAAAGCTCGACCAGTCTGCCACCATGGTGAAGTTGAGGAGAATGAGGTACATTTGTAGAGCCATAGGGAATAGTTACTGTTGATTTGATATAATTAACAATTTTATGTGATTTACACGATTGTGACGAATATTGCAATATGCTCATGCAGAATACAGTAATTGTGTTCATGATCCATTGTATATTTATCTTAGTGCAAAACTGATTCCACTGGTGGTTGTTGTGCATGTGTAATGAAAATTAATAAAGATATTTCAAGAAAGTAGCCTGTGAGCCAGGTGATTATTTTCATTGGTATTTTGGAGAGCCCCCAATTGTGATGGTTGGGTAGAGCTTTGAATACCTGTTCTGCTATTAAATGACTAAATTAGCACTTTTTATATGTAGACATTAATTTAGATGTTTATTTCTGAACTTCCCACAGTGACCTTGCCAACCTTGTTTCCCATCGAGAGGGCAAGCTACTACATGCTGGTTTAGCAGTGAGATTATGTGACCACAAAAGAATAGAACAAACACAGGTTGTTACGGTGTAAACCATTGTGCCAACACAAGAAAAATTAAACATGACAACATATTTTTTATTCAACAAGTGCGGTAACAAGACACACCACATATGCCACCACAAGCAGGTCAAGCATCAGCACCCATTCCAAAATACCAGCTCCTCATATCCATAAAGGGGTGAAACAATCACAAATTCCTTTTGCTGAATGTTTAACTGGACCCGCAACAACACCCACCTACACTGAATGAAAATTGCACATAAAGATTAATGGTTACAACAGGGGCACCTGGAATCTGCTGGACTTAACATGGTGCAAAGAAATCTACCACCCCAGACCTAGACTTTAAGGAGCACCAACCTCCTCTCTCACTAAACAATCCAATCTTTATTTATTTATGTATTTATTTATTTATTATATAATGTGCACTATACAGCAAAATGGTGCCACAAGACAAAAGGGGGTGGGCAGGGAGATACAAAAAACAATAATGGTCCATTTGTATCGTGCAAGTGCAATAGCAAGAAGTGCAAGGGGGGTAGGTGATAGTCAGGGGAGGGCCCAGGGTCTAGGCAGGACCCGTGAGGGAGCTCAGGGTGCAAGTGCCAGGGGCTGTCGGGGGCGGACCAACCTCTAAATGTGAGGACAGAGGGTGGACCAGAATCGGGAGGGATGACCAACCCACCTGGTTAGTCAGGGAAGGGGGCCCCGGAGGGCAGTGCTGGTTAGGGGAGACGCTGGTATGGACTGGGCAAGGAGGGCCTGGTGCCCTGTAAGACTCATAAGGGACCAGCCACCATTCACAGCAGAAGAGGGGGTGTTAGCAAGAGAGGGCGAGCCGGAAGGAAGTAGAGAAGAGCAGGGTCTTGAGAAGCTTCTGGAACTGAAGGAGGTCCGGCTCAAGTCTGAGAGGGGCAGGGAGGCCTTTCCAGAGGGAGGCACTGGCAAAAAGAGAGATCTACCGCCTTAATCTCTACTTGGAAAAACATCTGATCTGCAGAGGATGGGAGCTAGAGAACCAGAGGGCTCTAACAGAGAGGTATTTAGGGAGAGAGAGTTGGGTGTAGCAGGATCCCAGGCCCCAGAAAACCTTGTGGGTGATGCAGAGGGTCTTGAATTTGATCCTTGCAGTCACCAGGTGCCAGTGGAGAGATTTTAGGGCTGTAAAGATGTGGTCCCTGGGCTTCAGGCCAAAGATAAATCTTGCAGTCCTATTCTGGATTAGTCAAAGGGGGCAAAGAGAGGAAAGAGGGTGAATTGAGGAAGAGGCTGTTGCCTAGAGAGAACCAGAGCACTGGAGACATTGAGTTTCTGGGGGAAGGTAAGGAAGGAGAGAATGCCTCTGAGGAGGTGAAGCTGAAAGTGGGCCTTCTTGACAAGGTCCGTGATGTGAGGGGAGAAGGAGAGCGAGGAGTCAAAGATGACACCATGGTTTTTGGCCTTACCGGTTGGTGAGGGGGGCCCAAGGAGTGCAGCCAGAGAGTGTTAGGGAAGCAGGGATCAGGAGTCCCAATGAGAAGGATTTCCATTTTACTGGCATTTAGACAGAGATCATTAGCTCTGCATCATGCTTGAATAGCAGTCAGACAGTCAGGAATGAGAGAGGAAGAAGAGTAGGTAGTGGAGGGAAGCTTGAAGAAGAGTTGTGTGTCATCAGCATAACAGTGTAAATGAGGAGAGAAGGAGGAAATCAGGGGAGCCATATAGGCAACGTAGATGTTGAAGAGCCACAGAGATAGGATAGAGCCCTGCGGATGCCGCAAGTAGAGAGTCAGATGGAAGAGAGGAAATGGCCCAGTTGCACCAGGGAAGGTCGGTTAGAAAGGAAGGTCAGCCACGGCAGTGCCAAGTCAGTGATGCAGAGGGTATCATGGAGTCGCTGTATGAGGGTGGAATGATTGACCGTATCAAAGGCAGAGGACAAGTCAATGAGGATGAGGGAGAGTTAGAATCAAGGTTTGAGAGCAGGTCTTCATGGGTGTTCAGGAGACCAGTTTACCTCTGAATGCTCTAAAGCCAGACTGGTGGTCAAGGAGACAGCCAACAGATTTAGTGTGGTGGGTCAGTTGGGAGATGACCAACTTCTCCAAGAGTTTGCAAAGGAAGGGGGTAGTGGAGGTAGGGTGTGAGAGAGGAGATGTTCTTTATAGGTTTGGAGGAGCAGGGGGCACCTGTTTGGAGAAGATTTTCAGAAAGCAGACAGCTTTAGCGACCTCGTACGGTGCTATGGGCGAGAAGGTAAGAGTATGTGGGAGAGGGGAGGGGTGCCAAGGGAGGCCTGAGAGCAGGTGCAGGAGTAGGGTGGGGTGTAGTGGAGAGTGAGGACAGAAAGTCAAGTGCTTTGGTTGTGAAATTGAAGGCCAGTGCACTACAGAGGGCCTGGGAAGGAGAAGGGGAGGTGGAAATTGAGGTCGGATTGGCTAGTTCCTTACAGATCTTGAACAATTGGATGTGGGCGAAACAGTATTGTCTTTGGAGTAGGCGACAGGCCAGTTTGTCAGTGGATGTGTTTGAGGCATGCCACTTCCATTCAGCCACCCTTCACTTGCGTTTCAGGGAGGCTAAATGAGAATCATACCAGTAGTTACACTTGGAGGCAGGATTCATGACAGGGGTAAGGGTGTCCGTGTCACTTTCATGCTGTCTCTTCCACCAAATACTCCACACCTCAACAAACTAAGACTTACCCAGAATCAGCTTATCTTCTCATACAACTCTTACAATAGACAAGACCCAATACCCATCTATGTGTATAACCGAGTCCGAAAGTTACAGTGGGCTGTTTTTTCTCCTGTGGGAGTTTGGGTCTGGCTATTAAGGCATGCAAACTCTTACCCCTGGAATGGGTCTGTTTGGGTGTCTTCTGTGACTGCCCTCGGCCACACAATAAGAGATAAGAGACAGCGGCCATCATCCTCTAGTTTGGCTTGGTATTCGGCCTTCTTGGTCATTCCCATTGCAAACCCCACAGTTTCATGACCCATTATTTCCATTGCTCTCAGGAGTTTCCGTATCCTTCATACTATTAGTCCCCTAAAGTAAGGCACCTGGCCACATATTTGCTCCAAACTCTTCTCTGTTCTGTTGTATGTGTTTATTTTCAAAACTCTATGCTCTGTTATAAATGTGTGGTGTGATTGGCAAGATGCCACATACTGGTTTGTATCTGGGGGCAACCCCCACGAGGTGGGGTTGGGCTGGGTGGCAGCACACCAACTATTGCATGCTTTGGTTTGGGAAGGAAAAGCACAAGAGAGGTGGGGTGAGGATGACTGGATGCCAGGTTGTGCTTTGGTGTTCTGGCAGTGGGACCATCAAAACAAGGAAGATGAGAGATGGTGGCAGGACATCAAGTATTTTTGTCATGTTTAGGGAGTGAGTGGAGGTGGCAAAGATGCCAATCTATGTTCCCTCATGTCCTACTACACCCCCTGCAGTGCGTCTCTCTGGGACAATGAATCGGTGGAAAAGAGATGGCAACTACTCAGCAGCTGGGTGCATTTCACCACGGGTTCCAAGTGACATCACAGACAACTCAAGCTTGCACTCTCATTGGCCATTGGATGCAGCTTGTGATCCTTTGGTGTAATGTATCTGCGTCCTTTGATCATTACCCTTCTACAATACTATGTTTTCTCTTTCTCTCTGCTACCTATAGATGTGCAGTGCCCTATACTGTCCAATAAAGTAAACTGGTGTTTTCTTTTTCTTGTCCATCTTGGTGGTTGCAGCTGTTTAAGGAAGAGCTTTCTCCAATGAAGGACGGGGTGAAGCTGGTTAATGACCTCGCTCACCAGCTTGCCATATCAGACGTCCACTTGTCCATGGAAAATGCCCGGGCCTTGGAACAGATCAACACCCGCTGGAAACAGCTGCAGGTAAAAGGCATAACCCTGGCATAGGCTACTAAGCAATCACATTTTCCACAGTTTGGAAAGCAAACATTATTTATTTTTGTTCAAAATCATACTAGGATTCGGATGGAGAGGGAAGTGGAAAAAGTAAGAATTATTCAAAAGCAAAGATCAGTCTGAGTTATGGTCCAGCAAAATAAAAGAGGTGATAGCTGCAAGGTTTAGAATTAATCTTAACCTCTGGCATTGCTCTGGGCAACCCTCCAGACTATCGTTATTCACCTGCCAAGCCATTACAGAAGGGGAAAGACCATATGCAAATCAGGCTTGGTCCCACCCCCAAAGAGGCAGTCCAGCCTGAACTGCTAAATCACATCCCTTCTGCACGAGATCACAAGCATCCCCAAACATGTTCGGCCTCATTGGACATCATCAGTGAGGAGTAGCTTGGGTCTCTAGGCCCAGCAGGCACGAGACCCACGTCTGGGCATACCCGTCCCACTCGGGGTGACTTCAGCCAGAAAAAAAGCGGTGATAGCTGGAAGGTTTAGAATGGCAGAGGTTAAGATTCATTCTGAACCTTCCAGCCATCACCTCTTTGTTTTTGAGTTATGGTCCAGCCTGGTAGGCTCTCACGCGAAGGAATTCTGTTGATTGAATAGCATCTAAATCTTAAGTACGCGAGAGTGCGTAAGAAGGGAAAACATATTTTGCACCACTTTTGCTAGTTGTGCAACAAGTAACAGTTTTGTAATACTCTTAGTTTGTGCCTTATTTCTTACAGACATGTACAGGGTAAATATTACACTTTCTTTTTGCTCACTTTTTGAAATGTTCAAGATGGGACTTTGATAAACAACCTCTCTGCTGCATTTCTTATTGTTTAAGTAGCAAACAGTGCAAAGTAAATTTGTTTGATTTTTGCCCAGGTGCAAAAGGCCTAAAAGCCAAACGTATTTTTGTTACTTGCCCAAGCAGAAACAATGGTGCAAAAAGGATTCTCCTTTATTCCAGCTCAGACTTTCCATATGGTGGCCCTATGTGTCCTCAATGCCATGCTGGGTGGGGTGCATGAGGTGTGTGGTGGATCAACAAACCACGTGGCACACCAAGTGAAGGTTCAAGGGTTGGATGAGATATACACCTATAGGGTCTAAGTGTTTATTTATAACACAACAGGAAATCCATCTCTGAAAATAAGCGAAATTAGCCCATGGACATCATTATTAACCTCTTCTCAGGAATCCCAATGTTCGGAGTGCAGTCGACAACTACTGTAATTGACTGCATTCTGAATGTTCCCACTTCAAAAGCAGACAGGCGAACAATGCAATTCCTGGGCAGGATATCTTTCAACAAGACCTCCCTCTCTGCGTGGATCTTTACTTTGCTGCAATATTTAATTGAATGCACCAAAGAGACAGCTAAAACATTCGAGATTGCTTTCATGTTCTTTGAAAAGGAGTTTATTTTTACATTACACATAATGCATGCTCATGCAAAACCTGTTCTATTTTAAGCGAGCTGTCAAATCGATTTCTTAAATTTTGAAGGCAACCTTGTTGTTTAAATTCTGCAAAATAAACCACATTTAATTTTCTAACACAGTTTGCTATTTACTTTAGTTACTATTTAAACGTTTTTTCCTTCACTACCAAAACTCCAAAACATATATTGCTATTGCTAGTATGTGCTGTTAGGCTTGTAGATTGAGAGAAGGACTTGGGATAATGACGCTTCCCCAACTTATGACCTTCTGCTTCACCTCGGGCCATAACCTCTGAGCAGTCATTATCCCATGCTTTATCAACTTCCTTTTTTCTCTTGCTGTCCTTTCACTTTCATCTCTGGTTCCTCTGCTTCCTACATCCTCTGCCACCTCAGTGGCTGTCACTGCTGCTTCTCCAGCCACCCTGTTGCATCTTTCCTCCGCCACCTCTTTGGCACCCACATCTCCTCCTTGGCTACCTTGCCATCTCCTCCTTCCTCCCCTGCCCAACCTCGGGCGCACCTCTGACCTGTACCCCTCCACGGAAGACTTTCAAAGGTGGCAACCTGCTCCACATTGCTACTCTCGCTCAGCAGTCAAACACTCCTCTGACATCTGCCGCATCCATGAAGAACTAAATCTAGATGTACTTGATCTGACCGACACGTAGTTCACGGCCAGCTCTGTCACAAGCTTTGACACTCTCCTTCCTGATGGCTACAACATCCTCTCCACGCCCAAAACCAACCATCCAGGTGGGGGTGTAATCTTGATCTTCCCAGAGTGGATCCCTGCTTCTATCATTCCTATGCAGGACTACTCCTCATTTGAATGCCTGTTCTGCAGGCTCTCTATCTCACCTGGTCTTTCTCTCACTGTGGCCACTATCTACGGCTGCCCGGCCGCCAGGTAGCCTCCTTCCTCTCTGAGTGGGTGAACCTCTTCTCCTCCCTCTTCGCCTCTACCTCTCAACCTCCCCTCCTCGGAGACCTTAATGCTGCATGTCTTTCTGCAGGACTCTTTCGCAACCTCTGTGACTCTCTCTCTCTATTCTTCGCTCTTGCCCGACTCACTGTGCAGGACACACCCATGATGTTCTGATCTCCTCACTCCTCCCCCTCTCTATCCCTCTCACCACTCCTCTCTCCTGGAGTGATCACTTTCTCCTTTCCTCCCATCTCGCTCTCTCTACCCCTCAGGCCAAATCGACTCCAGCACTGCCACCTACCTTCTCGATCATCCGACCCATGAAGCGTGTGTCAGTTGAGGCTTTCGCTGCTACTTTCCCTCCTCCTTCTGCACCGTCAGCTGACTCACATCCTGACACAGCCCTTTCTAACCTCCATCTTTCTATCTCCGACACTCTTGATGTACTTCCCCCTGTCATGAGGATCCGCTTGAAGCTCAAATCCAAATTCAACTCTTGTTACGACTCCAACCTCGTCACCATCAAACGCAAGTGCTGGGTGGCTGAGAGGAAGTGGAGGGCTACAGGTGCACCCTATGGCAAACTGGCCTGCCACCTGCTCCAAAGGCAGTACAGACTCTCTGTCCTCACCAGAAAGAGAGCACACATCCAGCCATGCGTCTCTGCGGCATCTAACAACTCAGCCGAACTCTTCAAAATCTGCAAGGAGCGGGCCAACCCTGCTGCAGTCTCTATCGCTTCTGTTCCCTCCCAGGCCCTCTGCACGGCCTTGGCTTCTCATTTCATCACTAAAACTCAGGGCATCCTGTCCACCCTCTCTTGCTCTTCCTCCTCCTCCTCCACTACCGGCCTGCCTGTGGCCTCCTCTCATCCTCCCTTCTCTTCCTTTCCCTTGTTCACGCTGACGACATTTCTAGACAAGTCCGATCTATGACAGTCTTGTCAAAACAGATTTTCAGAACCATCAAGGACCACATTGACACCCTTGCTCCAGCCATGGCTGATCTCTGAAATCACTCTTTTGCCACTGGAACCTTCCCCTTCCCCTTAAGCACTCCTGTGTGCACCCCCTCCTTATGAAGCCCTCTGTCGATCCTTCCTCTCGGGCTAACTATCACCCAATCGCCATAACTCCTCTCCAGGGCAAACTCTTGGAAAAGCTGGCCATCACCCAGCTTAATCTTCACAATGAATCTGTTGGTCCATGACCACCAGTCTGGCTTCATAGCAGCCAGAAGCACTGAAAACGCTCTCCTGAACATCTGTGAAGACATGCTCTGTAACCTTGATTCTAGCCTTCCTTCTGTCCTCATTGTCCTCAGTCTTTCTTCTGCTTTTGATACAGTCTACCATGCCATCCTGCTCAGTCGCCTCTGCGATAAGCTGGGTATTACTGATCAGGCCTTGGCCTGGCTGACCTCCTTTCTCACTGATCAACCCTCCCAGGTCCAGCTGGGGTCCTTCCTCGCTTCTGTCTCTCTCTCTACCTGTGGTGTACCACAGAGGTCTAACCTTTCTCCCTGGCTGTTCAACCATTACCTGCTACCTCTTGCCCACTGCATCGCTGTTCTCTTCAGTGCTATGCGGATGACACCCACCCCTCTTTCAGGCTCCCCTCAGCCACCTCTACTCCTTCTCTCATCCACTGTCTGTCCGCAATCCAGAAGTGGTGTGCAACTAATAACCTCTGCCTTAATGCCAGTAAGACTGAGATCCTCCACATCGGAACACCAGCTCCCTCCTTTCCTCTCTCTTTCTGTCCGCCCATTCTGGGCCCTCTTCCTACTCCTACCTGTGTGGCTAAGGACCTTGGGGTTATCTTCGACTCCACTTTCTGCTTCTCTCCTCACATCTCTGTGTCTGTAAGAAGTCAAACTATCAGCTGCAGCTCCTCAGAAGTATTCTTCCTTTCCTTACTTTCGCCCATAAACTCACTGTCTCCAGGGCTCTGGTCCTCTCTAGGCTGGACTACTGCAACAGCCTCTTTCTAAATCTTCCTGCCTCCACTCTCCATCCTCTACAACCTATCTAGAACACGACTGCAAGACTTGTCATTGGCTTCAAGCCTAGGGATTGTATCTCTCCAGCACTGAAATCTCTTCACTGGCACCCAGTGGCAGCAAGGATCAAGTTCAAGACCCTATGCATCGTCCACAAGACTTTCTGGAACCTGGGACCGCACTAACTCAAATGTTCTCTTCCTAAACCTCTTCCTTCTTGAGCCCTCTGCTCATCCACCTCCAACTCTCTCAGGGTCAGTAGCTTTTCCAAGCAGAGAGTTGGGGGTAGATCTCTTTCTTTGGCTGGGGCATCTCCCTCTGGAGCAGCCTCCCTGCCACTCTCAAATTTGAGCAGAACCACCTCCAGTTCCAGAAGCAACTCAAGACCTTCCTCTTCGCTTCTGCTTTCTCTCTTCCTCTGCCCTGCTGATGACCCATCTGGTCCACACACTGGTCACCTGACCCTCCTCTTAAATTGGGCCCAGGTCCCTGTATATCCAGTTGAACCCCGGACTGCCTCTTGACTCCCCCAGCACTTGTGGTCTGGATCTGTAACTCTACAGCCCCCTCTCTCTGCGCTTAAGAGCCACCTGTTGGCTACACTGCCTATTACCTGCACTGAGCCACCCGCTGGCTACACATTTGATTACTTGCACTTCTCCATCTACACCCCCCGCCCCTTTGGCACTTCTTCCCATCCACTTCCCTGCATTTGCCCGATCTGAATGACACAGGGCCTAGTAAGATTGTTGTTTTGTCCTCCTTCTGTCCTCTCTTCCTTGTCTTGTCACGCCTAAAAATACTTGTGTACAGGCGCGTTATGAATGCCATATCATATCATGTGTTATATCAATGACTAGATCCTGTTTTGGCAGAGAGGGACAAGTGAGAAGATGGCGCCTTGACAGATATTTGGTTACCAAGTGCTGGGCTGCAGATTGAGGCAAGGTGTGGGCAAACTGCCAAAGTTGCCTACAGTAAGTAAATTGTGAAGAGGGGTGGTTTGCCTGTTGTCTGCGCACAAACACAATTGCAGTCACAATTACAGATACATTTTAATTATCAAAACAGCCTAAAACAGCCAGACACGTGTTTCGAGCTACAGAGCTCATCATCAGAGGCTGAAAATTGATTACACAAGCGTTGAAAGGTACAAGATATAATCAGACACAAATATAACGTGATGAGTGAGATTTAGAAAGCAAAGACACATCCAAGCAAAGGGCATGTGGGCAGTCAGACCCAATAATCAACAAGTCAAAACAATGTCACAAGTGCAACAACAATATATACCATATTGCACCAACCATAAATTACAGGAAACGGATATTGTGTGGTGCAACCACAAATGGGAATTCCACAAAGAGGTGCAATGACAAGTAGAGAAATATAAAATAACCAATGCAAAAATACTTAGAGTCTAAGATTAAGGCAACACAAAATTGTCTCTCCAGTTAATGTTCAAGCCAACCAGTTATGAGAGAGGTGTTTAAATACCTTATGTTCTGTGAGAGTTGTCAATCGGACTAGAAATTAAGTAAAGGATCCAGGTGTTACTAATTGTGCTTCCATGTCGGTATTGTATGATAGGAAATTTTAAAAGTTAAAAATTGATTTGCATAAAATGTTTACCAATATGTTTATTCAAGTTAGTGCATTAGGTTGATAATTGTGGGCTCCACTATTCAGAAGAGAAAACAACCAATTAAAACTGCACCAACCATGGCACTAAGTTAGTCTGTAAATTACAAATATTTGATAGGAATACAGTTTGTGCACTATTTGTGGTCTTTGACATACCTATATAGGCGCTTGTTGCGTAGAAAAGGTTGAGGGTCTGTGGTCCGTGTCCACAGAACGATGCATTAAGGGGAATGGGAAAAGACACAAAGAAAAAAGAGAAACCACCAATTAGGTGCTAATAATTCAATTACGTGCGGTGAGACGGTCACATGTGCAGCCCCCCAAAGCTAATTTGGAAAGGCAGGGGCTAGCGCGAAACACCTGTACTCAATGGCGTCTCCGTCTGTCTGAAGGAGCTGGAGCCTCACGTGCTAGAGTGCGTAGAGTATTTACTGTTGCACGCAACGCAGAAGTAGATTCAAACACGGACTACATTTGTGCCGCGAGCGCCGCCATGTTGGGTGTATGAATGGATCTAAAGCACTCATATTTCCGTGTATGCTAAGGCAACTTAAAAAATTACATTATGTGAATGTAACCCTATAAATTAACCAACCTTGCTACAAATTTGTAAAGTGTAAAGTGTACAAGTAAACTCAATAAACTCTTTGGGCATATTACAAAAAATTGTGCAGTAAAGTCAATAATAATCCACAAATTTGATGAAAACAAGATCAATATTGATCTGACCCGCGTGAGGTATTTAATTACAACGCGGGCTGTAAAATAGAAGCTAAGTCGTACTTAAATGGCTTAAATTAAGGAAAACCATTGGAGGTTAATCTACGGATGCAATGAAATACATTGGACCGCATTTGTTGATGTACATGATTGTGCGTGATCCTTTATCATCTGAAAGTAGATGGGATCAATTCTTAAAGCCTAATTGGTAGTGTTTGTTCCCTGTCTAATGTCACCTACGACATTGAGCCATGACTTCGCAGGACTCCTATGTGTCCCCTTCCCAGTGTCCCCATGATCTCTGTACTCCTCCCTGTAGGTAGTCAAAGGGCTAATGTGGATCTCTGCTTGCATGCAGAGACACACACGCCCCAGCTGTAACCCTGTCTTCCTTGTTCTCGTCTCCCCACATTCGGGGTAGACCTAGCACTTTGCTGCTGTATCTGCTCAGGCATAGCAAGAACATGTCAGTATCTGTGCAAAGAGACATGTTACGCCCACCTGGTAATTTCTAGCTCCCTGTGTTGGGGGTCCCCAGAGGTGATGTGCCACCAGTGTTGCCATGTGCCTATAGATGACAGGCTCTCTTTGTACTTTAAGATAGGAATTCATTATCAGATGTCCTGTAAGGAAAAAAACAAAAGGACACAGAGATCGACTCAATCTAAAGTGAAGAGGCACCGGAATATTGCATTGCTTCATTCATTAGTACTTTTCTTTTTATCAGTTACCATGACAAGGGAGCATTTATGGGATGCAGGTAAGTTACCTGTGGTCCTGAGAGATAGCAACCTACAAATAGTGTAGAGTTTTACACACATCAGGAACACTCCTGTGAATTGGCTCAGCCGCTGGGTTCTAATCACCTTTAAATGTGACAACAGGAAATGCTGAAAGCCCCAGTTCAAAATGGAACTGTATTCAGTCAAAGTGGTGCCCTTGTTGCACTAAAACAATGCATATTCTCAGAGTCTACGAACAATAAATGTTTATGAAGGGTAGAGCAGCATTATATTTCGTCATTATTCACTGTGTACCTTATAGAAATACATAAAATTGCATCTTTAAAAATGCAAAAAGATCCAGCGTGTCAGTAATGTTTCGATGTACACAGTGTATTTCGTTTTATTTTAACAGCAATCGAAACCTTAGGTTATTCTTTCAAGAATATATATATTTAAAAGATACCAGTGATATTTTATAAATGCATGTAGAAGCCCATTCTGACTGAACAATGATTTGTACTTGCAACGTTTAAAAAACGAGAATACATTATTGTTTGAATGTGTACGAAATCAATGGTTTTCTAATGTGGGCTTTGGTGTGCCTACTTTGGTTAGCTGGTTAGCTCTACAGTGAAATCACTGACACATTTATTTCTTCTTTTTTAGCCCTGCATACATGATTAAATGGTGGGAGGGTTAAGTGTCCCCAGAGATGTAGCTTAGCCATCTCGAGTGAATAAGGTTTTTTTGCATTTAATCATGAAAACCCATTAGGTTCACAGAACAAAAAGCCACCTTGACTAAGACCCCAGAGGACTGAAATGCCTTCACCCTTGTGAGTGCATTTCAAGTGAATAGTTTTATAAATACATTTTCAAATTGCACCAAGGATGAATCGACAGGGTCCTAAACTGATGAGAATCAGAACTGTGCCCATGACAACAAAGCTTCTTGTCCTAATGCTGAGCTTCAAAGAAAAATGATTGCACTTAGCATGTGACCTTTGATACCAGTAAAGGCAACAAAGCCGGCCAGATGCCCAGAATTGTAAAATAGACAATGAAGCATCTGAGAGTTGTTTACATGACCCATTATGGTGAACACAAGTATTCAGAATTCAAGGAAATTAAGCTTATTTAAAGTTAGCACCAGAAATGCATCTAAAAATGATTGTCATTATAAAACCTCAGACATATGAAGTAGAATCAAATGGAAGAGTGTGTTGTGTCTGTGACATTCTCCTTTGTTAAATGAGTGCAAATCGGAACCTCCTACATTTTTAATAATTAATGCAATTAGAATATTAAAAACTTCATAAATAATTATCGTATATACTTATGCTGCATGTCTCTGTGTCCGTCTAGGCCATGAGAGCCCAGAAATTCATATTTCATTACTGTGCCATATTGTTAATAGGCGATATGGAACAGAAATGATTTTGCATTTAAGCGTGTTAAGAGCATACAACACCCATCTTCCCCATGTATGGAAAATATGATCAATCTATGAAGATTGGAGGTGGGTATTCCCTTGAGGAAGCCAATGGGAATATTTCACCAATCGATTGAGCACATATGGTTTTGTGGGATTACAAAGGTGGAAGACTGTATAGAAGGAGATGATCGAGAAGAACCACTCAGACAAAAAGAAGCCAGGTATATTTTTTTTCATTTGAACCAGCAACTTGGGACTGGATACAGATCATGAGCTACACTTTCTTATTAAGAATAGAAGGAAATCTATTACAATGACTAAAATCTGTGTAGGCTGATTTACTTGGTGTTCAGACTTAAAAAACGTAAAAGTTGGTGCTGTATGAAAAAGAAAGGTACCTTGCACCATTGCATTAAGTTTAAAACATGTTGTTTCTATTTTTTGATAATGTGCACATCTTTTCTTTATAGATGTTGTGATGACACTGGATACAGAACAAAGATATTAAATATCAGAAAATTATAAATTTTACACATTATGAAGGGCCAGTTTCCTACTGATAAGTTCATCATTACTTTCTAAACTTAAAGAAGAGCATATTATCAAATAATGTATAAAGAAAGATATGGGCTCTGAAATCATTTTAATCACAAATTGAACATGGTGCGCAGTACATCTCAGAAATGTAAACACAAATCCAAACATACAATGATTGGACATAAAATCACACATGTCTTGTGAATTCACAGAGAATGTTAATCAATATGGTTGTTGTAAAAACATATTTCTATGAGTAAATAAGAAATGCAAACCTTTGAATCAAACAGGAGGAATATAAGTAAGAATAGTCCTCTTTCTATCGCCATTAATCAGAAAGAAGATCATGAGCAGTCTCAAGTGAAAAACACATGAAGTAAAAGGAGTCACTTGAGATTTCTTTATTCTACAGACATCTGTATATCAAAGAAAGAAGGTAACTAGTAGGCATAATTCTTGATGAACCGATTACCATGTACACATTATCACCGTGAAATTGTTACTATTTGAAACTTCAGTAACAGTTTGATTTGTAAAGAGATCTATTGTGTATGAGAGGTTAGAATTGGTATTCTATGTGGTTAGTATTGTTCGGAAATAAATATAGTTACAAAGAAAGTATGACGTGGCAAACACTTTCAACATGGATGACAGTGAGGGCTATAGACTTGTCACTGTTTGCCCTTTTTCAGTGTCAGACTTACTTAGTAATATTATGTTCCAAAATGGTGGAGGCATCAATCTTACATGATCGTCATTGAACATGGTGGTTATCATGGTGCCCATTTATTCATCAAAATAAGGGTAAGAAAATTGGATAAATCATTTTAAAATTCTAGTAGGATTGAGTAAATGATCATGCATTATCAGAGTCAAATACATAAAAAGAGTATAGTTGTATAACTAATTTGGTTACAATGTCGTATTTTTGGAAATTAACAAAAGAACTTAAACCAATTGTAAAGTGTTCCAGGGACCTTCAAAGGGAATAAAAAGGCAAGTAACCATCAGTTCTTATTAAAATAAAGAATCACACTGATAGTATATGTTGCAATGACTTATAAAGTGATTGTTTTTATTTAAGCACAAACATCATCAGTTTGAAAAAGTTATTTTACTTTGAAAATATAAATAAGGATACTTTATATACGGTAAAAATAGCATGTACTACTTGACAATATTACAATTAATATACACATTTTAAATATGTCTGTGTTTCAGTTAATGCAAAATCAATGGTAAGAGTTGATTACTAAAAAACTTACATTTGCATAACAGTTGACACACATAAGTATATTCTATACTGAATCTCAAGTTACAACAATTGATTACAAATCAATATATTAATGTGCTTCAATAATCATTATGAATTGGGTTTATTTAATAGGTGTCATTAATTAGAAATGGTCTTTTTTTCCCCTCTTGCTTGACATCTTTCTGCTAGAATCAAATATTGTTTATGGGAATTTCTTAGTGAATGTTAAAGTGTGAATTATGATTGAACAGTACAAAAGAAACAATCTTGTATTCAAATAATGTACCAAATGGGTCACATGCCTACACTCATTTAATAATTAAAATAATGTCTTAATTGCCCTCAATAAGTTCACAATAGATCATGTGAATACAGCAAATCTATAGAGTGAAACCAGTCTTGGCAAAGTGTGTACAGGATAGGAAAAGTGTGTACCAGTTATAGGATTCTTGAAACCAAGGAAAGATGTGTTTTCCTTGGAAAAGGGAATTAAAGGCAGTAACCTCTTCCTTGGAGAAGAAAGATTTAAAATGTCGTTAATCAATTGTGTGTACACTCATTTAATGTTTGATATTTATCCAATGTAAATGAAACATGAATAAATAGAAGCAGAATATTTATTCTTGCACAATGTCTATGGTTACTTGTCTGTAATGTATTGTGTTGTCGATTTGCACAAGTCAGAGTGCACCTAAGTAACTTGATTGCAGCAATTCAGTTCATGGGATATCTCCATCTCATATTTGATAACAGGAAGTGATTAACAGCTTAAACAGGACTTCAATGTTGTCCTACATTGATTCTGCAATCAAAAAGTGGGATATCATCTGAACAAAGCATGGGAATATCCCTCACGATGAAAAGGAAAACACAAAGGGAATAGAAGAGACTCTGGAATCAAAAGCTGCATGGATGGGATAACACCTGTTCCAAATGGATGAGAGCTAAACCTGGAAATGATCTGGAGGAGTGGGCCCTGTAAATGATGAGACTATTACCTGGAGCAGAGCTACCTCCCAAAATGGAGGAGAGGCAGACTGGGAGTTTTTTGAATATTCATGAGGCGCATTCCTGACTCAGAGCCTTAGAGAATTATTCAAAAGTGAATATGAAACATCCCCAAATGTAAGTAGATAAATCCCCTAGAAATGTTCTCCTGTTAGGTCCCTGGACCTGGGAAGGTGTTTTTTAGTAGGGAAAATTCACTCCAAATATTATATGTTGATATTCTATTGTGAATTCTTGTAGAAAACATACCATGTTTTTGTGCATAGGGCACAGGGGATGATAACATATTACTATCAGAATGAGAGTAGGATTTTGTAGTTTATTAGTGTGAGTTATATGATGCTTTCAATGCACTTAACATTTAGTGGGATTACATTTAAATAAGAGCAAAAAAGCTGTCTTTGTGCAATGTTAGTGCTGTGAAATAGGGAGCACATCCCATCATCGAGAGTGCAGCATTTCGTTAAAGATTGCTAAAATTATCTGAATCCTGCAGTGTATACAGTTATAGTCAAACACCGTAGGCTGTGAATCGATGGATGTGCTTCATAGCCTAAAAAGAGAATAGACAAATCAACACAATGAAAGCATAGATATATTTTTAAAAAAACAGAATGGGTGGGAGTTAAACATTTGTATTTCTACAGAAATCATGCACTTTGTAATAAACTCTATTTCACCAAATATTTTGTGTTGGAGTGAGAGGATCCCTAACTAAACATACCCAAGTAAATTAAGGAGCTTGGGGGATGTGATTCTTGTCCTTTCAGAAAGTCAGAATTTGAGGTGGATACATAGAGTAGATAAATAAATCCTGTGGGTTATAAATTGATAGCACAGTTTTCCTAAAGAAATGCTTGTAGATCCTAATTAACCCTATCATTGTTTTTATTGTACTTCCAAGCATATACTAGGCACCGGTAACCCACAAACACACATGGGGCGGGGGTCGAATTAATGTAAATGTGGTTCCATACATTTAATTTTTCTCAATGCAACATTTCCCCGATCCCATTTCTTGTTTTTGATATTGGTGAAAATAGACGTTTTAATCAGTTGTTTGTTAACAGAAACAAATTTCATGGAAATGTTAACTGAAGAGAGCTTGACTATATTCATTTATACACTACAAAGTTGTATTAGAATTAAGAGTGCTGCTTAGAGGTGGCATTGTATTTAGGATTAGAAATGATAGAATTATATTGACTGGATATATGGTGTGGCTGCATGTGTGCACAGATTTTTTGTAGGAATGCCGCAGGCAGGCCACTTCTAGTTCTGTAAATAAACTATCACCTACATTTGAATGAAATTTAACTATAAACACAGCCCCTTTCTTTCCCAGAACTGTGGGATGGGAGTATATTCCATGGAATGTTAGATAAGGGATGGCCCCTTAGTGAAAAGAGTCACATATCAACACATATCTCAACAGTCCTCTATAGAAAACAGGTTTAGTTTGGTACTGCATGGACAGGGGATTGCAGGGGAACTCTGCAGCCAGCAACCTGTAATACCTCCAGGTGGCTCACAGCCCTTGCAACGCCCTAGTAGGCTGTTTTACTGAGCTACAGAGTTCTCTTTTGGCCTAAGCACAAGTCACATAGTTGACTTTCTCGCAAGTTCTAATTGGCTATGTAGCAGGTGCCTTTAGTTATTTATACAGTTTTATTTTATTTCACTCAGACACCAATTGTATTGTACAGCTACTTCCATTACATAAACACCAATTTCTTATAATCTGTTATGTTGATGTAAATAATTTTAATAAAGTGCAATGTTCAATCTTTCCATGGCTTCTTGGCACTGGCAGAGGGTGTTAGGCAGTAGTGGGTTATCCTCTGGGAACGTTTCCTATGGGGCGGAAGCAGCTGTGCTACATCCAACACCCTAAACTTTGATCTGAGCATGGCTTTGGCTCAGGAGAGGTTAGGTTTGGGGCCTTCTGCAATGCATGTCCCAGGAGACAAGAGAGTGCAATATTTTCTACTCTCTTCACTGGTGTCACAATTAAATTATATAAACAGAAGCAGGAAGGATTCTTCAAGTACTTATGAAGTGGACTTTATCTACAGGTAGTAGTTACAGAAATCAAGTATACTTTAATCATAGTAGATAACACAAGAACACTAGAACACAAAATCGCCAGCCAAACTGGCCCAGAGTAACTATCACACTCCGTTAAGAAATCAAACCCACATAGATGGCAGACAAAAGGGAAGACACAGAAGAGCAGCTCACAACACGTGGCCAAGAACAGCCACGAGAGGCCAGGCTATATAGGCAGGAGTGTTGGGTGGCACTATTAAATGGCTGCAAGATTTAATTGTGCCTCCTCTGGGAGCAAGGCCCTAGAGCGGTCTGGCCGGAAGCCATTGATGCCTTCTGTGTGATTATGGGGTTAACTATATTGGTTTGGGAGGATGGATCCTCTTGAGCTAAGGCTCGGCACTTCTAGGAGTTACTTTTCCATAATTCACCTGTGCATCTGCATAATCCAGCCTTTTCTATCCTTCTCAATCTGGCCTGCAGTTGGCTTGTCCGGTTAAGAGGGCTGTAGGGAGGACTTGTATCCAAGAGAGTGGAAAGGTAGATAACCACCTTATATTTACAGATGTAGTCTGGGCATTAAGGCCCTTTGTATGGACTGGCTCCTGCTTTACACACATTGTTTATTTGGGATGTCTATGGAGTGCTCCATGCCACATTCCAGCTGCTTGATCGAACTTGTCAGCTTGTAGATGGCCTCAGAGTAGGCCTTATATTGATACATTGCCCTGATTGTCTTATCGGCTGATGGCTGGGATCAGGGGAGGGCTGGCAACATTTAGCCTGGGGGGCAAATATACTTTACTGTCCCATAGTGCAGTGGCCGCAACTTGCAGAACAAGTAAACTCAATACCAACCTCCCCCCCCCACACACACACACATTGTCAAGTATATTTAGGAGAAATGATTGACATTGCTTTCCTTTTATGCAAAATATTTTTCAGTTAGGTTTGTGGTTTCTTAGAGACCCAGACCCCTGATAATTCTCCAGAATACCAAACATAGTACAATTATTTCACCAAGATATTATCATTGGTGAAATGGGAAAGCTAGGATTTTAGCTCAGTTTTCAATGTGTCACAGTATGTAATTTGACAGCAGGCTACATCTCCTCCCATCCCGTCTTTAGTTTTAGAACAATGTAAAGACCTGGCAAAGCTAGAGAATTATTTGGTAGAGCAGAGCTATTGCTGAACCAGGGTGTCTGGGTTTCCTCTCTGAGAAAAACATGAGCTGGCATGGCAAAAGACCCATACCTTATCAGCTCACAAAACAAAAACCATACCTGCACCCTGTGTACCCACCCCCCACAACATAAGACCTTCACTTGTCATCCTGCCTCCTCACCAGTATGCTTAACATAAACTGTTAGAATTATAATTATAAAGTAATGTGATGAAAATTGATTTTCTGAGGATACACATTCAAATAATGTATGAAGTGTGGAAGGTTGGTCAAATAATGTATGAAGTGTGGAAGGTTGGGATGTGGGCCCTGCCTTCATAGTTGCAGGGTTTCCAATTCAGAAAGCAGCCGAGACTTCACATTCTTCTATTCCCTCAACAATATTAGAAATAAAGAAAAAGCTTTCTGCAAAGTCGTTATTCAAGGGCTAAACTAGTGTACTGTTCAATAAATCTGGTTTTCAATGCACTAATATATCCACAAGGGCAAAGCGTATTAATCGTCTGTATCCTGAGGCAAATACATATGAGAAACAAACTAAGATTATAATTAAAATGTACTATAATTGTAGTTTGGAAAATTGTGTGTACTTTTAAAGCACCAAGTCACATGATAAGGCAACCTGAAAATATGTAGGTGAAGTAGTAATTGAAACATATGTTCATAAAGCAAGTATGTATCACTTAGTCCAAATGAAGAAAAGAGATCAAGCCAGTCCCACAATTGAGTACAGTGGCATGCAGGTGAGACATATATCTCAGCAACAGTCAACCTGCTGACCTACGATTCCAGATGTCTAACTCCATCCCATTTACGCTATTTTCCTTAACCAGCCTCCTCCGATGTTCTTCCCTTGCACCACATTCTCAGTGCCACCGTTTCTTACCATTAACTTACAGAGCTCTGTTCCCCTTTTGCTCCATCTTTTAACTGTTAACCCAATCCCATTCCCTTACCTCACACACACTTCTTTCCCTTTGCCACATTTCTCAGTCACCAGTTCCTTGCCACTCACACCCTTCAATTGGCCATCACAGCAAGACCATTCCTTACTCCTCACCACCTTCCGTTACACTACCTTACAGTTAGACAGTAGAGGGAACAAAGGAACACAAGCTCAATTACCCCTCTTTTTGTCCGCCTCGCAGAAGGGCAGGGACAGAGGGATTTTTGGATAGATATATTTCTTGTCTATCTGAGAGTCGCATAAAAATATTTCATTATTCAGGGGGTAGTCACAGTAAAAAACATATTTTAATAGTATAATTTATACACTTTTGTAAGTGGTTGGTGCTTTCCACCAGGCACCTCCAGACTTAGAAAACAATACATACAACTAAAAAGTCCAAACTAACACATACATATTCTGCTTGTGGTGTCTAGGTTAGTAGAGTGACAATTCTAATGATGCACTTTGTCAATTTTAATTTGTTGACTTTCGAAAAAATGGGGAAACTAAGACATTAAATGTACAGCATGCAATTTTAAACGCTGCAAAAAAACACAGTTGTTTCAGTGTTAGGATGTCTACATATGTTTCGGCACATAATATGCATCAACACCATCCCTGGTGTTCTGCTATTTTAGTTGTGGCCCTCTTCAGGACAGAATGTTGTTTTTCGGAATGACAAAAGTTCAGAAAAACCCCAGGTGTTCACGTTGTTTTTCAGTGCTGTAAAGGATGGAAAATATGGAATTTGTGTTAGTGGTGTGTCTAGGACTCAACTTGCATTAAAAACTCTTCTGATAGAAATTTATGCGACATGGATACAATCTTCTCCACATTCCCACTTCTCACTGACCTTTGTATGCTTTTGTGGTCGGACTTAAGATTATTATTTTTGTTCTAGGCAAGCGTCGAAATCGCTGTCATGCCCTAGATGTCATCATACAGTTGGTTGCCTATATCTTATTTGGGCTTAGTGGTTGGTCCTTACGTCGAAGTAATTCAGGCTTTCGAGCCTACGGACACAATTGAAATTTAAACAAACCGTTTGTTGCGTTTATGCATGTTGGTATTTCAAACATAGAAGTTGTCTTCATTGTTTACTGACCTGAGGGTTTCGTCAGAGGATATAATTTAATTTAGCGCTAGTTGTTTTTGCAGAGATGCATGTCCCCTGCATGTGGGTTCCCAGGGGTACCTTCTTTTCCTGTTTAACAGAACCTGTGGGGGCAGATGGAATAAAAACTGCGTTTAGGAGGCCAAATCTCCACATGAGCCGTGATGTACTTTTTTTCTTTCACTAGCGTGATTTCGTAGTTGTTTTTTGAAACATTAGCGTTTAGGTTTTGTTTACCTTCTATTTGATTCGATGAGATGATCTTTACGTATCGTAGTGCAGCTCCTCTCAGTTTCGACGCAGAGGTACCCACTTGTTTGAGTTTGGTGTTTCAAAAGATGAAATATGTTACTTCCGTATTGCTTCCGTAGTTGCATATCATGTGACTGCCAGGTACGTCTTACGAAAAACCTGTTCATTTCTTGGCGGCGCATGCGGCCATCTTGAAGTGTATAAACAAAATGGTCGATCCTTTATTTTTTGTAGGTCTCCACATAACGTAATTGTGTTTTGTTCATTAAAATAAATATGGTGGTACACGGACACACCTTGGCAGTGTTTTCATTGTTTACATACAGTATAGCCCGTGTATTTGTTATGGTAGAAACGAAGTCTGGGCTCCGGGGTCATATAGGCTCGAGATATTCTCTTCAGAAGAAAATTCCCCACTCTACTGATGAATTAAGACCATTTTTTACTGTATCCAGGTCGAAAATCCATTTTTGTTCGCATTTGCGCAGAGCCAAATCACGGTCTCTGCCTCTGTTTGAAATTTGAACTGTTTGGATGATAAACCAAAAGATTTCACATGGTTTATGTTTTAGTTGGAGATAGTGGGCTACAAGGGGTTTATTAGGTGTCTGATTTCTGATGTTAGTCCGATGTTCTCCTATGCGTATTTTGATGTGTCTTTTTGTTTTCCCGATATACAGGAGTTGGCATGGGCATTGGATCGCATATACTACCCATTGCGAATTGCAGTTTGTGAACGATCTGAGTTGCCAGTCTCTTTCTTTCAATTTTATGTTTTTCATGTTTTTCGTGAGTGGGCAAACCGAACACATGCCACATTTAAAATGTCCTGTTACCGGTGGAAGGTCCCAGAGGGTGTTCTGTAAGTCTGTTTTTTTTGATTGAGGATATGTGTGGACCAAACTGTCTTTTAGGTTCTTCTGTCTTTTAAACGCAAATCTAGGAGGTGCAGGATTGAAGTCCTCCGTTTTTATGATATGCCAGTTCTTTAAGACTAGTTTGCGTAGCTTGTGGCTAATCGGGGTGAAAGTTGTGATGCATGTCATTTTTTCCACAGTTGTTTTTTTGGGCGGGTTTAAGCATGTTTCTCGATTTTTATTTTTCGCACTTCTATAGGCCACGTTTATATACTTTTTCGGATATCCTCTTTGTTCCAGACGTTTTTTCAGTTGTTTGCCATGTATCCTATAGTCTTCTAGATTCGTGCAATTACGGCGTACTCTTAGGAATTGGCCTATCGGAAGGTTGGTCTTGAGGCTTGCTGGATGGTAGCTCTTGAATTCGAGAAGTGTATTCTTATCCGTTTTTTTTCCGATATAGTTTGTGGTGAGGAAGGCGTTTGGCTCTGTTCTGATTTCTAGATCCAAAAAAGGGATGCTCTTTGTGTTGTGGCACATAGTGAATTTGATGTTCACATTGCATTGGTTTAACCATTTTTGGAATTCTAGCAGGAGTGAATTGGAGCCTCTCCATACTAGAAAACAGTCATCGATGTATCTGTACCATGCGATGATGTTGGTTTTAAACGGGTTATCGATGTGATAGATAGACTTGGTCTCTACCGAGTCCATATATAGGTTTGCAATATCGGGGGCAAATGTTGCACCCATACTGGTTCCGTGTCTTTGGTTATAGAAAGAATCTCCACAGATGAAGTAATTCTCCATAAGGGCCAGTCTTGCGCATTCAAGGATAAAGGGGGTTGGAACTGTCTTGTTGTTCATAGTTCGTTGGTTCAAGTATTGTTCCAGTATTTTTAAACATTCGAGCTGCGGGATGCTGGTGTATAGAGCGACTACATCTAGTGTTGCTAGAATGTCTCCTTGTTCCGTGGTTATATTTTCTACGATCTTTATCATACTCGTCGTGTCCTTAACATATGATTTCATGCGTGATACGAAAGGTCTGAGGAACCAATCGACGTAAATTGACAGAGGTTCGAGGATCGAGTCTATTGCCGACACTATTGGTCTCCCTGGGGGTGTTGTGCTGTTTTTGTGTACCTTAGGGAGTAGGTAGAATGCTGGGATAGTAGGATTGGTTTTGATTAAAAAGCATTTTTCATCATGATCTATCCACCCTTCGGCTTCTGCATGTTGCATTAGACTCGATATCTCCTCTTTCAGGCGTGATGTCGGATCGCCTTGTAGGGGTTTATAAAATTTCTGATCTTGTAGATGTAGTCTGATTTCCTCGTTGTATGCGTTTTTGTTCCATAAGACTATTCCCCCTCCTTTATCTGCAGGTTTTATTACGAATAGTTCATTTGTTTGTAGGTCTTTCAATGCTTGTCTTTCCATTGGGCATAGATTGTCTTTGGAGAAATTGTTGGTGCATAGTAGTTTTTTAGTTCCTTCAATTATTTTATTTTCAAAAGCCGCGATCGCCGGGCTTATACCAACGGATGCAGACACGGAACTGGAACGGACCTGTGCAGAATTGGTAATCCCTATCTTCAATCTCTCCACTCACGTTCTCACAGAAGGTGAGATCAAGGTATTAAGCCGTGGCCTCAGTTTTGTACCGGTTAAAAAGGCAGAAAACTTCCAAACAGAGATTGAACTACAAAAATTCTTCCGAACAATCAGGCTAAAATATTTTTTCCGAAACCCCAAAATAGGGAACAAAGAAAAAGAAAAGAGCACAACGGGCCTAAAACCTCCGTCGACCTTCTTCCCTACGAACAATATGATAAGCCCGGCGATCGCGGCTTTTGAAAATAAAATAATTGAAGGAACTAAAAAACTACTATGCACCAACAATTTCTCCAAAGGCAATCTATGCCCAATGGAAAGACAAGCATTGAAAGACTTACAAACAAATGAACTATTCGTAATAAAACCTGCAGATAAAGGAGGGGGAATAGTCTTATGGAACAAAAACGCATACAACGAGGAAATCAGACTACATCTACAAGATCAGAAATTTTATAAACCCCTACAAGGCGATCCGACATCACGCCTGAAAGAGGAGATATCGAGTCTAATGCAACATGCAGAAGCCGAAGGGTGGATAGATCATGATGAAAAATGCTTTTTAATCAAAACCAATCCTACTATCCCAGCATTCTACCTACTCCCTAAGGTACACAAAAACAGCACAACACCCCCAGGGAGACCAATAGTGTCGGCAATAGACTCGATCCTCGAACCTCTGTCAATTTACGTCGATTGGTTCCTCAGACCTTTCGTATCACGCATGAAATCATATGTTAAGGACACGACGAGTATGATAAAGATCGTAGAAAATATAACCACGGAACAAGGAGACATTCTAGCAACACTAGATGTTGTCGCTCTATACACCAGCATCCCGCAGCTCGAATGTTTAAAAATACTGGAACAATACTTGAACCAACGAACTATGAACAACAAGACAGTTCCAACCCCCTTTATCCTTGAATGCGCAAGACTGGCCCTTATGGAGAATTACTTCATCTGTGGAGATTCTTTCTATAACCAAAGACACGGAACCAGTATGGGTGCAACATTTGCCCCCGATATTGCAAACCTATATATGGACTCGGTAGAGACCAAGTCTATCTATCACATCGATAACCCATTTAAAACCAACATCATCGCATGGTACAGATACATCGATGACTGTTTTCTAGTATGGAGAGGCTCCAATTCACTCCTGCTAGAATTCCAAAAATGGTTAAACCAATGCAATGTGAACATCAAATTCACTATGTGCCACAACACAAAGAGCATCCCTTTTTTGGATCTAGAAATCAGAACAGAGCCAAACGCCTTCCTCACCACAAACTTATATCGGAAAAAAACGGATAAGAATACACTTCTCGAATTCAAGAGCTACCATCCAGCAAGCCTCAAGACCAACCTTCCGATAGGCCAATTCCTAAGAGTACGCCGTAATTGCACGAATCTAGAAGACTATAGGATACATGGCAAACAACTGAAAAAACGTCTGGAACAAAGAGGATATCCGAAAAAGTATATAAACGTGGCCTATAGAAGTGCGAAAAATAAAAATCGAGAAACATGCTTAAACCCGCCCAAAAAAACAACTGTGGAAAAAATGACATGCATCACAACTTTCACCCCGATTAGCCACAAGCTACGCAAACTAGTCTTAAAGAACTGGCATATCATAAAAACGGAGGACTTCAATCCTGCACCTCCTAGATTTGCGTTTAAAAGACAGAAGAACCTAAAAGACAGTTTGGTCCACACATATCCTCAATCAAAAAAACCAGACTTACAGAACACCCTCTGGGACCTTCCACCGGTAACAGGACATTTTAAATGTGGCATGTGTTCGGTTTTCCCACTCACGAAAAACATGAAAAACATAAAATTGAAAGAAAGAGACTGGCAACTCAGATCGTTCACAAACTGCAATTCGCAATGGGTAGTATATGCGATCCAATGCCCATGCCAACTCCTGTATATCGGGAAAACAAAAAGACACATCAAAATACGCATAGGAGAACATCGGACTAACATCAGAAATCAGACACCTAATAAACCCCTTGTAGCCCACTATCTCCAAGTAAAACATAAACCATGTGAAATCTTTTGGTTTATCATCCAAACAGTTCAAATTTCAAACAGAGGCGGAGACCGTGATTTGGCTCTGCGCAAATGCGAACAAAAATGGATTTTCGACCTGGATACAGTAAAAAATGGTCTTAATTCATCAGTAGAGTGGGGAATTTTCTTCTGAAGAGAATATCTCGAGCCTATATGACCCCGGAGCCCAGACTTCGTTTCTACCATAACAAATACACGGACTATACTGTATGTAAACAATGAAAACACTGCCAAGGTGTGTCCGTGTACCACCATATTTATTTTAATGAACAAAACACAATTACGTTATGTGGAGACCTACAAAAAATAAAGGATCGGCCATTTTGTTTATACACTTCAAGATGGCCGCATGCGCCGCCAAGAAATGAACAGGTTTTTCGTAAGACGTACCTGGCAGTCACATGATATGCAACTACGGAAGCAATACGGAAGTAACATATTTCATCTTTTGAAACACCAAACTCAAACAAGTGGGTACCTCTGCGTCGAAACTGAGAGGAGCTGCACTACGATACGTAAAGATCGTCTCATCGAATCAAATAGAAGGTAAACAAAACCTAAACGCTAATGTTTCAAAAAACAACTACGAAATCACGCTAGTGAAAGAAAAAAAGTACATCACGGCTCATGTGGAGATTTGGCCTCCTAAACGCAGTTTTTATTCCATCTGCCCCCACAGGTTCTGTTAAACAGGAAAAGAAGGTACCCCTGGGAACCCACATGCAGGGGACATGCATCTCTGCAAAAACAACTAGCGCCAAATTAAATTATATCCTCTGACGAAACCCTCAGGTCAGTAAACAATGAAGATAACTTCTATGTTTGAAATACCAACATGCATAAACGCAACAAACGGTTTGTTTAAATTTCAATTGTGTCCGTAGGCTCGAAAGCCTGAATTACTTCGACGTAAGGACCAACCACTAAGCCCAAATAAGATATAGGCAACCAACTGTATGATGACATCTAGGGCATGACAGCGATTTCGACGCTTGCCTAGAACAAAAATAATAATCTTAAGTCCGACCACAAAAGCATACAAAGGTCAGTGAGAAGTGGGAATGTGGAGAAGATTGTATCCATGTCGCATAAATTTCTATCAGAAGAGTTTTTAATGCAAGTTGAGTCCTAGACACACCACTAACACAAATTCCATATTTTCCATCCTTTACAGCACTGAAAAACAACGTGAACACCTGGGGTTTTTCTGAACTTTTGTCATTCCGAAAAACAACATTCTGTCCTGAAGAGGGCCACAACTAAAATAGCAGAACACCAGGGATGGTGTTGATGCATATTATGTGCCGAAACATATGTAGACATCCTAACACTGAAACAACTGTGTTTTTTTGCAGCGTTTAAAAATGCATGCTGTACATTTAATGTCTTAGTTTCCCCATTTTTTCGAAAGTCAACAAATTAAAATTGACAAAGTGCATCATTAGAATTGTCACTCTACTAACCTAGACACCACAAGCAGAATATGTATGTGTTAGTTTGGACTTTTTAGTTGTATGTATTGTTTTCTAAGTCTGGAGGTGCCTGGTGGAAAGCACCAACCACTTACAAAAGTGTATAAATTATACTATTAAAATATGTTTTTTACTGTGACTACCCCCTGAATAATGAAATATTTTCATGCGACTCTCAGATAGACAAGAAATATATCTATCCAAAAATCCCTCTGTCCCTGCCCTTCTGCGAGGCGGACAAAAAGAGGGGTAATTGAGCTTGTGTTCCTTTGTTCCCTCTGTACGAACCAGGTCCCGTTTTCAGCTCAATCCCCCTTCACCAAAAAATTGGGACTTACCCTCCTTTATACACAGTTAGACAGTAGACCACCTTGATTTGCCAGTCAGCCACTCCCAGACATGACATGAAGCTGTGGTCCGAGTCTTGCTGGTAATTGCGGCTATGGGGTCTGCATGTGGACAATTCAGAGTGAAAGGCTTTAAGGGCACATGGCTTTTTTTGTGCTCCCAAGTTGCAATGTACTGGAAAATGGGCAGCATATTTCAGCTCACGGAAACAGAGAGGGGGAATACACATTGTGCCTGAAGATGGCGAGAGAGCAAGAGCGGCCTGTTATATTTATGTGTGTTGTCAAATAAGGTGGAGTATGTGTTTTAGTTTCTGTCACTGGGGTAATATGTTTGAGTGCATTTGTGACAGTGTAAAGTATAGGTGGAAGGATGCATCTGTGTTCACGTGACTTTGTATCTATATATCTGAATCGGGTGTTGATTTGCATGTGTGACTTCTGTTGGTCACGTAAGAGAAGAGTGTTCTGAACAAGACAATGAAAATCAATCACAGATTTAGGGGGTCATTCAGAGTTGGGTGGTAACAGTATAGTCATCAGTATTTGGCAAATACCGTTCATTTTACCGTCCACCCAATTCGGGGTATGATGAAATGCCATTGTTGGTATTGCATGGGACTACCGGTGGTGGTATTTTAGGCAGACTTTTTACAGAAAATCTACCTATTTTTACCTCTATCTTAAAGGTGGTGCTAAAAAATCCAAACTAGCCCTACATGTTATAAATCTTTCTTTTACTGTACAGAACCCGAAGCACAGGAGCTTCCCTTTAACAGAGGGAAAGATTTTACAAATCTGAACAGGAGTTGCAGCACTCAAATCCTTTGTAGCAGGCTAGATTCTGAAGGATTTCGTCTTTTTCAATTATTTCTTTTCCAATTTGGAGCTACTGCTC
The DNA here is from genome assembly GCF_040938575.1 of Ambystoma mexicanum. Taxonomy (NCBI): domain Eukaryota; kingdom Metazoa; phylum Chordata; class Amphibia; order Caudata; family Ambystomatidae; genus Ambystoma; species Ambystoma mexicanum. Next base: position 658,959,659 of record NC_090930.1, read on the forward strand.
AGCCAGCCTGGGGGGCAATTCCCAATTTGAACCCCCCCCCATGCCAGTCCTCCCCTGGCTGGGATAGAGAATGGAGTGACCAGCAAATGTTTATTGGATTCGTGGGAGCCCAGTCTCCCGGCAAAACGGTGAGTATTGTTCCCTGTCCAGTCTGCTAAGGGTGCATGCTATACTTTGCCTCTAACCACTTGCAGTTAATAGGCTAAGCAGTATGACATGAGAAAACAACTTAACCTGACATCTTATGATATAACATGGCATACCACAACCTAACAATTTGGTATAAAAAAGCATTAACTCCAAAAACTGAGTGGAATGAAAAACGCTGGGGGTGGGAAGAAGGGGAACCCTCAAAATCATAACATTTAATTCGGTTACAAATTATTAAAATAATGAATACAAATACAAGCTTGTAACAAGGTTGGGTATGAATGGCGGGTGGGAAGAGGGGGATGTCAAATGAGGGATGAGGAGGTGTGGGGAACATTCCCCATACAAATCAGAAAATATATGCATTAAAAATGAACAATTTTGTTTTAAAATTTAACAGACCAACAGTTCATAACATGAGCCGGCAACTAGATCGCAGGATACGAAACCAAACAAAGCATAGCATTTCAAAGTGAGGACGAGCTCAACAGACCTAGCATAGAGTAGCACAGCACAAGCCTATAGTAAGAGCGTCCATAGAGTAACATGCATACCCGAACCAGCACAATGTCAGATAGCATGAAAGCACTGCAAAGATAGCATGTCGTGCTAGAGTGGGTGATGGGAGGAAGGGGTTGCCGCAACCAGGGATAAGCCCAGCAGGGCACAGGGTTAGGAACTGCCAGGAACCCGGTGTATTTCCCGACACCCTTACTTCTCGCAGCCCCCACCCCTGTCCGACACAGCACACGTCCCCATTGCCCCACACTGGCCAAATACACAAGCACACCCCACTTTACCCTTGGTTTCGAGGTCTGCTCGTCTGTAGGTTGGCTGCCAAAATGATAATGGAGATATTAGACCCTCACCCCCCTCCAACTTGACAGCCGTGCTTTATTCAGCCAAGAGGCAAAGCGTCCTTCAGTTTAATGTTTCTCCTAGCATTTTGAAACACTGCGGCATGCTGTGCCTAGAAAAATGCATGGTTTAGAAAGATACATCAACCAGAAGAGTCATTGGTGCCGTATGGACACTGTGTCAGTGCCCTGTGCCAGGGCCCCTAAGTGGCACCTTGAGGAGGCCTAATACCCGTAGACACTCTTGATTGGCGAGGCTTCTGGGTGACAGGAGGACACTCCCAAATGAGGGTGGGATTTGATTTGTAAGCTTCAAATTGAATGTCCTGACATGTGCCTCCCTCCCCTCACTCACGTTACCTCTTTGCAATAAAGGGGCAAGCATGGTGACCCCTGAATTTGTCCATAAAGGACAAAGTTAGGTTTGTACAGATCTCTGCTATTCACACACACATCGTTAGATTTGAGTTGGTTGTAAGTCTGCTGGGAGCTGGGTAGGTGCAAGGGCCATGGAGATGGGCGAGGCATGAGTGGGTGTCATTGTGGCTATATGGCTTTAAGGTGGTCTTTGTGGTAAGTAGTGTATGCAATTACTCGTTCAGTATGGGCAAGGGTTTTAGGATTGGGCTCCTACCGTTTACCCATTAGGCGGGCAATGCCAGTCCAACACAGCTTTGCTTAAGTCCCAGAAAGAGGGCTAGATTTCGGTGTATCTGGGAGTTGTGCATGAAAAGGGTGATGCCTGAGACATACTTGCCAACATGACCCATTCCAATCTGTAGGTACTTATTCAGTCCTCGTTCTTTTCTTTGCATTCTGGGACTTGTAGTTCTACTTTTCCTAGTATAAAACTCGGACTACACGTCCCAGAATGCAAAGAAAAAACCAGGACTGGATAAGCACCTATAGATTGGAATGGGTTATGTGGACAACTATGCTGAGATGTGCTCGCTAAATGACTGCATACTAATGTCGTGGATATTGAGATATGCATGGTGGCCTATTTGCACTCAACAGAGAGTAAGAGCTAATGTGAGATTACCTATTGGCAACATGGAGGAGAAATGTAAGTCATTGTTGTAGATAGATGCATGTGATGCAAAGTACCTTCATTGGGGACCTAGACCTGTCTGAAACAAAGACCAACTACTGTCATGGCACCCTAGTTCTTCACCAATACTTCTCACTTTCGCACCTTGAAACACTTGTGTATAGGCGCGTTATAAATGCCATATCATATCATATCACTTGATCCATCACCTGTAAAGGGCCCACACACCCATGCATAAAACAGCCTTTCCCAATCTCCTTGATGTTCCTATGTCCCCTCTCTTTCAGCTATCCGCTCCTGGCATTCCTCCCACGTTTTCCTTTCAATCCTCGCTGACAGAGGCCTGGTTATCAAGGCAGGGGAACACTATGCTGTCCAGCAAGCCTTGGTGCTGAGAAACCAGCCGTCTGTAACTGTACAGACAGCAGGCTTCCCCAGGTTCCCCCATGGGGTAGACTCCAGAATAGTAATTACGGGGTTGGCGAGGCTCATGGCCAGCCGTGACCCAGTCCAGAAGGGGAGAGGGGCCTGCTATGGACCAAATCACCAATTCCAACATAAGTTGCAAGCCTGGTGGCCTCGCACTTGTTCCTGCCCGAACCACGCTCAGGTTGATAAATGTCATTCTCACAGATGGCCTCAAGAACACACTACCTCACAGAGATGGGTCAACGTTTTTTATTATGAATTTAAATGGGGCCCAACTGAAGGTGTCCCTCTCTCTCTTGTGTTCCCTCGGTACCGCTCCACCCTATCCCTGGCTACCCATTCCCCAAAATGAGCACTTGAGATCTAGAGTCTGTCTGACTAGGTGTGAGGGCCTAAAGAAACCCCCTTATCTTTCTTACTTATATGGGGTATCGTAGGTGCAACCTGACCTAGTGTCCCACAATAAGAAAGATAACAGGAACTGGTGCCAGCCAATCGCCCAGGTCCCACTCGATCTTCTCCCTCTCATGCCATACTCGTCAGTCACCCTGATGTTCTGTCCTTTTTTTCTTTTTATCTCCTCCCTTCTATTCATCCCACTCTCTAATTTAGCTCGCTCTTTCTCTGCCTCTCCAATATTATTTCACCTCACTTCTACTCCCACTCTACTCTTTTCCCCCCTCCACTACTCTCCCCTACTGTCTACTCTTGCTACTCCGCTATTCACCATTCCCACTATTATCCACTCCCACTACTTTCCTCCCCACCTTCTCTCACAGTCTCCCCACTTACACTCTCCTTTACTCCCATACATTAGCACTTAATTCCACTCGCTCACCTTCCACGCACTCCCCCACCCAAGTACCAATTTCTCTCACCAGCCAATACCTCACCTCGCACTTACTCTCTCTCTAAGTCTCTGCCACACTCCACTGTCCTTCCTCTTAGTATTCTTCTCTCCTGCCTTCACTTTATCCCACTCTCTACCTTCTCCCCCACATTCTCACACTCTCTCTCTGGCCTTCCAATATTATTTTGTCTCACAACTACTCCTGCTCTCCACCGTTCACATTGTGCACACTCTCTGTAAGTCTCTGCCACGTTCCGCTCCACTGTCCTTCCTCCAACTGGTCTCTTGGTCCATCTCCTCCTCTTTTGACCTATCCCGGACAACCCACACTTCCGTGTTTTTCCCATCCCTTTTTATTCTCCTCTTCCCCCCTCTTTCTCAGCTGGTTTCCCAGCAGTCCAATCTCTGTGTTGCTCTACCCCAAGGGCTAGGTTACAAAGATGGCCTCCAACTCCCTCAGGGTCAGCCGCTTCTCCAAGCAACGAGTTGGGGGGAGATCTCTCTCCGCAGCAGGTGCCTCCCTCTGGAACAGCCTTCCTGCCTCCCTGAAACTTGAGGAGAACCATCTCCGGTTCCAGAAGCACCTCAAAACCTTCCTCTTTGCATCTGCTTTCTCTCTCCCTCTCCCCTGCTAAAACACTGAAACTGCACTGAATCAGTAACTGGGCCACTCACCAATCTCGGTCCTTGGCCCAGCCACTCTCCCCTGCACTGCCTTCCTAGCAACCCCTGCACTGCGGGACTGTCTCTGTATCCCACAGCCCCCCTTCCCAGCACTTGTCTGCACTTATCTTGCACTTGCCACCTGTGGCCCTTATTATTTATCTTGTTCATTACTAACCCTGTACTGCACTCTCCCATCTCCCTTTGCCCCTTGCACTTTTCCTGTCCCCCCTACCCATGCATTTGCGCAAGCTGAATGACACCTGGCCTAGTAGGATCGTTGTCTGTCTCCCCTTGTTCCCCCCTCCCTGCCTCGTCGCACCTTGAAACACTTGTGTATAGGCGTGTTACAAATGCCATATCATATCATATCATAAAGATGGCAAACCATAAAGTACCCTTTAAGTCCCACCCCTACTCGAATTTGGGTACGCCAGTGTCTCGCAATAGCCACACGCTAGAGCAAAGGTTAATTCCAGAGTTTGTGCTTTGAAGTGGATGAGTGTCCTGCTTGCCAGTTTGCTGCAAGCAACATTCCACTGGCTTGATGTAACCCACCGCCTCTCTCTCTGGTGGGTTGTAGTCTACCTTCCAAGCAGCAAAGATATCTGGTCTTTGTAGTCCTTATACACAGAGAGATAACAGCATAGGGTAAGGTAGGTATGGGTTAATTGCAAGTGTTATTCTCCAATTGTAACCAGGCACACGTGGAGGGGACAGAGACTGGGGCTCTCCCTCCCCCTCACCTCGGGGGCAGAACTGACTCCGGCAAACACCCTAGTAGGCCTCCTGCCCCAGGTTGAGAGGGTGTCCCCATCCCTCCTTGACAGGGCCATGTCTGTGACAGAGACCCAAATGGCATGTTCATATGTCAAAAATAAGTACTTATGGAAGGTGAAGTAGGTACCTGTATGCATATGATGCACAACCACAGGAGTTTTACATGCTCTGTAGTGTCTGATTAGCATGAGCAACGTTTAAATGTCCATTAAAGAAAATCTGAAATAAATGATACAGACCACATTATGATGCAGTCTGAACAGCAATGACATAAGTGAAAAGAAAGCAAGAAAGGGACCTTTTGAGATAGTAGATGTTACCACATGTGCGGGCTTATCTGTGGTGAGGAGCATAGGCCCACCAGTTATGCAGGAGATGTAGTCAAACTGCGGTGCCACTTCAAAGCGTAATCTCTTCTGACTTCCTTTCAAGTGAATGGGAAGGGCCGGCTGAGGTTGCAGCACTAACATGTAATGTGCTTGTTATTCTACCTGCATTTATGAAGTATGAACGTCAAGTGGAGCCATCACTCACGCAGGAGATTCCGGTGGTGCCGTGAAATGTGCAATGTGTTTTAAGGTTAGTTGGCTGGTTTCTTGCAGAGCTCTTTGAAAAGTCTTTTTCTTTCTCCATGATCTCCATTTTAGCCATTTGAGGTGAATAGCTAAACCAATTTGTGTTTTTCCATTACATTCTCGTACTTTCAGGGCGTGTTTATAGAGGGAAAAGGAAAAGTGCATGAATCAAAGACTATGCAAACTATTCACACCAAGCATTGGGCACCTTCCGATCTCTGGAGCTCGCCAGGCATGGGGCACCTTGAGATCTCCAGAACTAGCCAGGCACGGGCACCTTGAGATCTCCAGAACTAGTCAGTCATGGGCCACTTTGAGATCTCTAGAACATGCCAGGTATGAGGCACCTTGAGATCTCTAGAACACGCCAGGCATGGGGCATCTTGCGATCTCTAGTACATGCCAGGCATGGGGCACCTTGCTGTATCTAGAACACACCAGGCATGGGGCACCTTGAGATCTATAGAACACACCAGGCATGGGGCACCTCGAGATCTCTACAACATGCCAGGCATGTGGCACATTGGGAATTGGGATCTCTAGAACACGCCAGGCATGGGGCACCTTGCGATCTCTAGTACATGCCAGGCATGGGGCACCTTGCTGTATCTAGAACACACCAGGCATGGGGCACCTTGAGATCTCTAGTACATGCCAGGCATGGGGCACCTTGCTGTATCTAGAACACACCAGGCATGGGGCACCTTGAGATCTCTAGTACATGCCAGGCATGGGGCACCTTGCTGTATCTAGAACACACCAGGCATGGGGCACCTTGAGATCTCTAGTACATGCCAGGCATGGGGCACCTTGCTGTATCTAGAACACACCAGGCATGGGGCACCTTGAGATCTCTAGTACATGCCAGGCATGGGGCACCTTGCTGTATCTAGAACACACCAGGCATGGGGCACCTTGCGATCTCTAGTACATGCCAGGCATGGGGCACCTTGCTGCATCTAGAACACACCAGGCATGGGGCACCTTGAGATCTATAGAACACACCAGGCATGGGGCACCTTGAGATCTCTAGAACATACCAGGCATGGGGCACATTGGGATCTCTAGAACATGCCAGGCATGGGGCACCTTGAGATCTCTGAACATGACAGACATGGAGCAGCACCTTGAGATCTCTAGAACACACCAGGCATGAGGCACCTTGAGATCTCCACAAATCGTCACGCATGGGGCACCTGGCGATTTCTAGTACTAGCCAAGCATGGGGCACCTCGAGATCTCTAAAACACACCAGGCATGGGGTGCCTTGAGATCTCTAGAACATATCAGGCATAGGGCACCTTGCGATCTCTAGAACACGCCAGGCATGGGGTACCTTGAGATCTCTAGAACACGGCAGGCATGGGGCACCTTGAGATCTCAAGAACTAGCCAGGCATGGGGCACCTTGAGATCTCCAGAACTAGTCAGTCATGGGCCACTTTGAGATCTCTAGAACACGCCAGGTATGAGGCACCTTGAGATCTCTAGAACACGCCAGGCATGGGGCACCTTGCGATCTCTAGTACATGCCAGGCATGGGGCGCCTTGCTGTATCTAGAACACACCAGGCATGGGGCACCTTGAGATCTCTAGTACATGCCAGGCATGGGGCACCTTGCTGTATCTAGAACACACCAGGCATGGGGCACCTTGAGATCTCTAGTACATGCCAGGCATGGGGCACCTTGCTGTATCTAGAACACACCAGGCATGGGGCACCTTGAGATCTCTAGTACATGCCAGGCATGGGGCACCTTGCTGTATCTAGAACACACCAGGCATGGGGCACCTTGCGATCTCTAGTACATGCCAGGCATGGGGCACCTTGCTGCATCTAGAACACACCAGGCATGGGGCACCTTGAGATCTATAGAACACACCAGGCATGGGGCACCTTGAAATCTCTAGAACATACCAGGCATGGGGCACATTGGGATCTCTAGAACATGCCAGGCATGGGGCACCTTGAGATCTCTGAACATGACAGACATGGAGCAGCACCTTGAGATCTCTAGAACACACCAGGCATGAGGCACCTTGAGATCTCCACAAATCGTCAGGCATGGGGCACCTGGCGATCTCTAGTACTAGCCAAGCATGGGGCACCTCGAGATCTCTAAAACACACCAGGCATGGGGTGCCTTGAGATCTCTAGAACATATCAGGCATAGGGCACCTTGCGATCTCTAGAACACGCCAGGCATGGGGTACCTTGAGATCTCTAGAACACGGCAGGCATGGGGCACCTTGAGATCTCAAGAACTAGCCAGGCATGGGGCACCTTGATATCTCCAGAACTAGTCAGTCATGGGCCACTTTGAGATCTCTAGAACACGCCAGGTATGAGGCACCTTGAGATCTCTAGAACACGCCAGGCATGGGGCACCTTGCGATCTCTAGTACATGCCAGGCATGGGGCACCTTGCTGGATCTAGAACACACCAGGCATGGGGCACCTTGAGATCTATAGAACACACCAGGCATGGGGCACCTTGAGATCTCTACAACATGCCAGGCATGTGGAACATTGGGAATTGCGATCTCTAGAACACGCCAGGCATGGGGCACCTTGCGATCTCTAGTACATGCCAGGCATGGGGCACCTTGCTGTATCTAGAACACACCAGGCATGGGGCACCTTGAGATCTATAGAACACACCAGGCATGGGGCACCTTGAGATCTCTAGAACATACCAGGCATGGGGCACATTGGGATCTTTAGAACATGCCAGGCATGGGGCACCTTGAGATCTCTGAACATGACAGACATGGAGCAGCACCTTGAGATCTCTAGAACACGCCAGGCATGAGGCACCTTGAGATCTCCACAAATCATTAGGCATGGGGCACCTGGAGATCTCTAGTACTAGCCAAGCATGGGGCACCTCGAGATCTCTAAAACACACCAGGCATGGGGTGCCTTGAGATCTCTAGAACATATCAGGCATAGGGCACCTTGCGATCTCTAGAACACGCCAGGCATGGGGTACCTTGAGATCTCTAGAACACGGCAGGCATGGGGCACCTTGAGATCTCAAGAACTAGCCAGTCATGGGGCACCTTGAGTTCTCTAGAACACGCCAGTCATGGGGCACCTTGAGTTCTCTAGATCTAGCCAGTCATGGGGCACCTTGAGTTCTCTAGAGCACGCCAGGCATGGGGCACCTTGAAATCTCTAGATCTAGCCAGGCATGAGGCACCTTGAGATCTCCACAAATTGTCAGGCATGGGGCACCTGGCAATCTCTTGAACTTGCCAGGCATGGGGCACCTTGAGATCTATAGAACACACCAGGCATGGGGCACCTTGAGATCTCTAGAACATACCAGGCATGGGGCACATTGGGATCTCTAGAACATGCCAGGCATGGGGCACCTTGAGATCTCTGAACATGACAGACATGGAGCAGCACCTTGAGATCTCTAGAACACACCAGGCATGAGGCACCTTGAGATCTCCACAAATCGTCAGGCATGGGGCACCTGGCGATCTCTAGTACTAGCCAAGCATGGGGCACCTCGAGATCTCTAAAACACACCAGGCATGGGGTGCCTTGAGATCTCTAGAACATATCAGGCATAGGGCACCTTGCGATCTCTAGAACACGCCAGGCATGGGGTACCTTGAGATCTCTAGAACACGGCAGGCATGGGGCACCTTGAGATCTCAAGAACTAGCCAGGCATGGGGCACCTTGATATCTCCAGAACTAGTCAGTCATGGGCCACTTTGAGATCTCTAGAACACGCCAGGTATGAGGCACCTTGAGATCTCTAGAACACGCCAGGCATGGGGCACCTTGCGATCTCTAGTACATGCCAGGCATGGGGCACCTTGCTGGATCTAGAACACACCAGGCATGGGGCACCTTGAGATCTATAGAACACACCAGGCATGGGGCACCTTGAGATCTCTACAACATGCCAGGCATGTGGAACATTGGGAATTGCGATCTCTAGAACACGCCAGGCATGGGGCACCTTGCGATCTCTAGTACATGCCAGGCATGGGGCACCTTGCTGTATCTAGAACACACCAGGCATGGGGCACCTTGAGATCTATAGAACACACCAGGCATGGGGCACCTTGAGATCTCTAGAACATACCAGGCATGGGGCACATTGGGATCTTTAGAACATGCCAGGCATGGGGCACCTTGAGATCTCTGAACATGACAGACATGGAGCAGCACCTTGAGATCTCTAGAACACGCCAGGCATGAGGCACCTTGAGATCTCCACAAATCATTAGGCATGGGGCACCTGGAGATCTCTAGTACTAGCCAAGCATGGGGCACCTCGAGATCTCTAAAACACACCAGGCATGGGGTGCCTTGAGATCTCTAGAACATATCAGGCATAGGGCACCTTGCGATCTCTAGAACACGCCAGGCATGGGGTACCTTGAGATCTCTAGAACACGGCAGGCATGGGGCACCTTGAGATCTCAAGAACTAGCCAGTCATGGGGCACCTTGAGTTCTCTAGAACACGCCAGTCATGGGGCACCTTGAGTTCTCTAGATCTAGCCAGTCATGGGGCACCTTGAGTTCTCTAGAGCACGCCAGGCATGGGGCACCTTGAAATCTCTAGATCTAGCCAGGCATGAGGCACCTTGAGATCTCCACAAATTGTCAGGCATGGGGCACCTGGCAATCTCTTGAACTTGCCAGGCATGGGGCACCTTGAGATCTCCACAATTTACCAGGAATGGAGCACCTTCAGATCTTCACAACTTGCCAGGTATGGGGCGCCTGGAGATCTCTAGTACTAGCCAAGCATGGGGAATGTCGAAAGTGCTAGATCTCAGTTCTGGGGCGACGATGCAGAATGACAAGCTCTACTGATATGCTCCATTTGGTAACCTAACTTGCAATTAACATGCATCAAAAGTACAGTGTCATCATTAAATAATGTCTAAAGAATGCTATCCATCCTCTCCAAAATGAAATGCATATAATTCTGTCAGTCTCATTGTCTGATCAGAAGTACGTAGGGACTGCTAATGGATGAGGTACGCAGCACGGCTCCATGCACTGATTGCATATTGAAGTATTATGCCGTGAATGGTAATCTTCAATCAGAAGATTGATTATATCATGCTGCATAGGGAATCATTGATGTATTAATCTAAGCTAAAATTGCTTTGAATATGTTATTGCTGCACAATGACATCAATGCCACAGTTTGAACCCTATCTTTTTAACCCAAAATGAGCATCCAGGCGAAATAAAGCCTGCATGGCAATATATTAAAAAATACTTATTCAATAAATATGAACTATGAAAGCAAGAGCCCCAATTACTACCCAGGCCTGTGACTCCAGTGTGGTGCCACTGTCACTGCTCGCGCTCTTGTGTCACTGGGAAATATAAGCCGAATCTATTGGGCCTCCTCTTTGCTGGTCGCACAATAAGGGATGGAGCCGGCAACAGGAGTGTGCGCCTCATTTCATGTCCATTTCTACAGGTGTGGAATAAGGCAAACCGAGATTGGTTCCTTTATTCTTAACTTTTCAAATATTAATGATGTGATTAAGTTTGAGGCAAAGCCTGTCAGCTCCAATCAATCAATCAATCAATCAATCAATCAAGTGCGTATTATTTTGGATAACAATATGTCCATAAAAACATTTAAAACATATAGATTACATTCTAAAACACACAAAGCATCATATCCAATAAAGAGATTAAAAAGATTATTCAATCAGCACAGTCTGGATACAAATCAGGTAATAGATTGCAGTGGGCTAGACAGTTGGTTATTGTGATGTGTGACCCTCCCACGTGTATTGCCCTTTTAAGTTGTGGGTCCCTCCTAATGTGTGATGCCCTTTTAAGATGGGACACGGCTGTCATGGCCCAAGCTAATAAAAGGAGCAACTGCAGGCAGGTGCATCAGAACGGCTACAGACTCAAACCATGGAACCTCTGTTGTCTCTGTCTCTCATTCTGGGCCTGCAGGCCTACACCGTGTGATCACGGTCCTGCAGCCCTGGCCTGCAGGACCCACGTTGTGTGATCATGGCCCTGCAGGTCCCTGCTGGTCCGGGGACCCCAGACCAGCCTGGTGCCTTGGATCCAGCCCAGGCACCCACCATCCAGGATGCTGCCGCCATCCGAGGTGCTCTGGCATCCAGGCTGTGTCCCCACAGCCTCACAGGGTCCTGCCCTGCAACCAAGTAAGTCCGGGTGACCCCGGCACACCAACATGGTGCTGGGCACCCCAGCAGCAGTGAGGCCGGCCGCCTGACCGCCGGCGGCCCCACAATAGTTATGCGTGATTTAATCTGCAGAGCGCCTGTCTCAAGAAGGGAAGTAGGCTCCATGTAGTGCTCGGGGTCTCTGCCCATAATCCAAACAGTAAAGCCTGTAGGCAATGCCTAAAACCAAGTTCATTAAAACAATGGGTCTCACGGTCCGTGCACATATGTCACCATAAACCGGACAAAGAAGACAGGCCTGCATTACATTTCCTTCCATGGTTAGACATACTGGGCAAAATCTTTCAGCCGGTTGGTTTTCCAGACCACACTGCTGGGACTCCTCTAAATGGCCTGTAGCTGAATCTGGCGCTAGTAATAATGTTGGGCTCAGAAAAATGATTAGCCCATAAAAGATAGTTTTGTGCCAGACCAGAGGAAATGAAGACATGGTTCTGATTAGATTGGCTAATTAGTTCAACTGATTATCCACAATCTTTGGTGTAGGATAATAAACGGGCCTTTAGTTTGGTTCAGATCAGCAGGCGCCGTGGAATCATTCAAAGCATTTATTTTTCGGAGGTATGATTTAACGAGTTTCACGTCATACCAACTGATCCCCTCTTTTAGCTAATTGAGCTTGCAAGAAAGTGTGGGTTAATGCAGCTTTAGGACTAGAGCATAGGCGAAGCCTGTGCAGGATTGGCTGTAAAATCAAGTCGCCATGGATGATATCCAATCCCAGCTCTAAACCCCTCAAAGGAAACCAAGCATCTGTGTCCCTTGTGTACACGCCCGACACACCGGCCCAAGAGGAATTAGAAAAAAAGCATTTCTGTTTACTTTGTACAAACTGGATTTCTCAGTTCTGGTAATTCTTTATTTCTTCTGGGTAGGCAATTGTTTCCCCCCACAGCAACAGGAATCGTGGATCTACTGTATCTCTCCCAGTTCTCTCCCAGTTCTCTTTCGAGTGAAAGGGTAGTACTGAGCAATACATGCCACCCTGCAACACGATTGCCTTCTCTTGTAGTTCTCTTTTGGACTTTGGCTGATGCCTTCAAATCCCCTTTTCCAGAATGCAACAGAGGGGACTTTGTTCAGTTCGCTCTAGACATGACTTGGCAATTTGGGCCATTTCTAGCAGCAGACAACATAATTAAGGTTCTTCAGTACCTATTGTCTTAATCTGGAACCTTGAACCACATCTCCCAGAATGCAACACAAACGACTTGTCTAACTTTCTTCAGGCTTGAAATAACTATGCATGCAAATAAAACTGCTGGCCTTAACTTGCTGTGTGCTCGAGTTTTAATGGAGCATGAATCAATATATTAAGACTTGGAATTAGCATGTAACATGAATGACTTGATTTCACTGTCTTTAAACTTGATTTTATGTGCAACATGAATGCCTCATTTCAATTCTCTTGTTCTTCGGCTGCCAACTACATCTACCATCATGCCCCATGAATAACGTGGCTTTGCTTTTTTAGACTCGAATTATCATGCAACATAAATGTTTGGATTCTGCATGCTTTTGACTTGATGTTGTATGCAACGTAAAAGAGTTGTACTTCACTTGTGTTCGCCTTAGCATTGCACGCAACATAAGTAACTTGCACTTCATTTGCTTTTATGCTTGACTGTTCATGCAGCATAAACTACTTGTTCCAATCCCCTTGACCTTGGGCTGGCAGCTGCATCTACCAGGATGAAATATAAATGACATTTCTTTTCTGAAATTAGATTAGAATGCAACATAATTGAGCTGGACTTCAGTTCCTTTAGATTAGGCATGCATTGCAAACGTCTTGTTTGAATTTGTGCCCTAGGAATATCATTTCTCTTCATGTTTAAGATGATAGTTCGGCTCATCTATAACCCTGCACCCAAAATATCTTCTCACTCTCCTACGCTGTCAACCCCTATTCCCCATTTAGACACTTAAGGCTGAACACCTCTTTCTGTCTGGACAGCACTTCATCCATCGCTTGACTTCGAAGTTCCAGGAGTATTTTCATTCATTCATTGAAAGGGGATCTTCCTCCCCTCCAGCAGAACACTGATGGTTCTCGCTGCTGGAGGATGACTCTGTATTTGAGGTACTCTTCGAGGTACCTTCTCAGAAGCGGTGGACTTTCTCAAAGTCTTCCTCACACCTGTGTTTTCTACACATTCCCTAGTATGGCTGGGCCTTGTTGCTCTTCACTCCCCTTACCCTTGCTCAGCCTGTGTCTTCCAGGATAGTTGCTTCCTAACGCTCAACACCAGCGACATGCCTTATTCAGGCCTTGCCCTCTCAGTTGGTAAGCTGACGGCTCATGCGATGCTTCAAACTGACTCTAGTGGTGGCGTGGCTCTTTGTCAACCAATCTGTAAATTGGGGCTGATGTTGTCCAAGCTCACACTGCATGTATCTTCTGTTGCCACTGCACCACTTACATTTGCTCTGTATTGACAGTAGGCTCCCACAGTGTCTCTGGTCTCGGCTGTATCTCATCAGGCTTTCAGCCCTTCAGTCTTCTCACCTTCTTTCTGCTCAGCATGCTGGCCGTTTCCTAGATTTCCCAGCACGCTCGGGATCCACACAAGGCCAACAGAAAACTTAGGAATTTAATCAAGGTGTATTGGAGACATTTACACCAAGAGCAAACAAGAGTAATGTAACTTAAAGCCTTCAATAAGGAAAATAGTACGGTATCTAATAGGGTTTGGCACATGTGAATCTCTGTCTTCCAACTCCCTCTCCCGGTTACCTGCTCACCTGAGATTTGTTTGTAAAGTCAATTACAGTTCTGAGGTTTTAAGTGTTCTGTCACTTACTTCACTATAGCTCACCATGCTCTCTCTTCTCATATTAGGAACTTCCTGTGGCCCTACAAGCCAAGTTGATGTTCATGAACAGGGAGAAAAGCATGATTTGTCCCTCGTTCTTGCTGCTCTTATGTGATGCTTTTCCAACTATGTCTCTCTGTGATGAATCCAGGCACCCCCACCAAGCCCACAAACATAGCAGGACAACAGCGTACCATGGGGTGGCACCCCAAACGCGGATGGAAGTCAAAGCTAATGTCACTAATGGCGGTACATACTCCCAGACTCGGAAGGATGGTTCAAGGGTCCTTATTTCACAAATAGAAAAATAATGATGAGTTTTATTTTGCTCATGTGGTGGGCAGGGTACACTAATGAGCTTCCCGCTCTCAACTAGCCACTAGCCACAGGCTCACTCCACTCTAGCCCAGATGTCCCTAAACCCCAGGTTTGGCAACTAACGATGAATTACCCCTAGTACCTAAAAGAAAACTATAGGTGAGGGCCTAAATGACAAAGCCTGATTTATTTGGCTCTCTCTGGGTTCTTTGAAGGGTTCTCTAGCTTAACACTGACCAGGTTATCTCAATAGTAAATGATGTTTCTAACAGTGGCAACACCAGACACGCTTGTCCATGATCTCACTCGCTTGCTCCCTTTCTCTCCTCTCTGTGATCTTATATGTCCATCAGCCTTACACTCTCTTCTATTCTCTCTCACTTATTCTCTGTCCTTTCAAACCCCCTCTGTTAGTCTTTCTCATCTCTGTCACTCCTTCTGTGCCTCCAATATTCATACTCTGTCCCTTCTTCTTTTCTCCCCCTCTCCTTTTTTTCAACCCTCTCTTTCCTCTCTCCCTCAATAACCCCCTACTCCTCTGCCTCCTGATCGTACACACCTCTCCACCAATCTCTCCCCACCACCCTCCTTCTTTTCTCCATCCTCCCCAATACTACCCCTACCACCACCTTTTACTCACTTCCCCACCCTGCTGTCATGCACCCTCCGTCACTTACTCTTTTTCACAGTGTCTCTAAATAGCCCCTGCACTTATCACCCTACCCTTCCACCATCTTCTTCACACAATACCTTACCAGCAAACTGACAGACCACTGCTACTGTCTTGATAGCACTCTGCTGGGGCATAAAATTCTCTCGGGCACCAATGAAAAAGTGTCCCACAGTTGCAACTGGGAATGCATTACTTTTGTGATGCTGTTTGAATAGTACCTAAGGGGGAGGTTTTTGATAAAATGTGATGCAAATTGTACATTTTAAAGAATATTTATTCAGCAACACTGGTCAAAACTATTAGCCGCATAGTGAAGTAACTCATCAAACTGGTGCACATTGGCCAAAAAGTGCCCCACCTTGACCCAAAAAACTGGCCCACACAAGCATTTTGCATTTTTGGTTCGGCCATGGGCCTATTGCCCTATAAGCTAGTCCGAGCCAGACTTCAGTCCACTGTTTGCCCTCTGCCCGGTCTCTTGATCCACCACCACTCCGGCTCCCATTAGTCCCCCGGGTCACACAGCTCTGTCCCGGGAGGATAGCTCAGCGCAACGTGTTCGCCTTGGAAGCAAGACGACACGAAGCAACATATGTTCGATCCCCGGGTCCACGCTTAGAAACCTCTGGGTATTTAAGCACGTTATAAATATGCAACTAAAACAAAAAATTACGCAACTAAAAAACAAACAATTCCTGTAACAGCACCTCGATGCCCTGGGGCTGTGTGAGCGTTTAAAAAAAATGAAAATAAAAAAATAATATGCTCCCCTCAGCTAATCTTTGGATAAGCTATCCCTAGAAGGCTTAAAAAGTCTTTTAACCCCGCCCCTCTTTCAATCTCCATTTGCAGAGTAGCAGCCATGTGCTCAGGCTGCTCGTTTTCCTCGTGGCTTTCTTCATTCGCCTGTGGTCTATCTGGTGCTGGTAGGTCGTCTCATCTCTATTTGACAGGACTAATCCCTGTGCCTGTTCCATTTCTGCTCTCAGTTACATTCCTGTTATTCCGATCTGAGTTTTATTGATTGCACCCAGGTGCAGTGTGCTTAAAAGACAAAAGAGAGCTCTGGCCCGAATAGAGGATGACAGGCATTTTGGTCGGGACAGCTATACCATTAGATATATACAATGAACACACAGGGGTTCAGCTACAGCTCCCATCAAATACCTCACCACACTTCTGGGGTATGATCGGCTCTGGCATAGACCCTGATAAGCAGCTCACTCAAGGGTGGTTGGAGTCCCAGTTCCACACTAACAGGATTGTGACCCAGACCCTGTCATGCTAATTATACAGTATGTTAAAATAGTTCTTCAATGTCATATATGGCTAAAAGTAAGAAAAAAGATGATCCAAACCATCAAGGCATTGCTTCATAAAGTAGGAGGTGCAAATGGTTCAATCATTTTTAATCATTCCTGCTAAACTAGATCATCGAAATGGGTACTTGCCTTGCAAAGAAGAGCATAAAATACCATATTACTTTTACATTTAATTGTGTCCGGTCATTTTTCAGACAAGTCATGTTTAAAGATGACGAAGTGAACGAACTCAAGACTTTCGAGCAACCTTCAATTTTTGGATCACACTTATTCCAACGTAATGTTTCGGACACAAAATATGTGTGTTCCATATTATGACACATTGGCAGTAAAATGCAACGCTGCGTGCGGAAGAATCTTCACCTGCAAGTCGATTAGATAGGCCATTGATTTCAGAGCCTGATTGCAAGTTAACATGTCATGCGCGTTGGCTTCTTGATGTGCTCATCTCCAATCGGGAGAAATGCCTCCAGTTGATAATATTCGGCTTTGTTAGGGAAGTACTGCAGTCAGCACATATAACTGAAAATTACATGCACGCACTGCTGGGGGCTAGTTTGACAATGCATGTGGTACTGCAGTCAGGTGAACTAAACCCTGCACAGTAAGGTAAACGGAAAGGTTTATAGAGAGCACCAGTCCATCAAACCTATATGTCAGCCCGCCGCTCACCTAATTTCAGAAGACAACCTAAATCATATACCATTGGCATTTATTCTCATTTTCTCCTGGAAGATCTTGCTATTTTTTACTGCCTCCTCTGATATCATCCACAGTCATCATTATACAACCTCTACCATCAGTCACACTTACAGCTGGCTCCCTGCATACGCAGCCACATTTTGCCACACACTTCCACACACCCTCTGCACTATACCTACACATGTGAACAAGAAAATTAAGATACATTGATCTCTATTTTGTTAATGCTGTAAAGCAGGGGTCTGCAACCTTTGGCTCTCCTGATGTTTCAGACTACAATTCCCATGATAGCTGCCTATTACCTATGCTGGTAAGGGATAATGGGAGTTGTAGTCCAAAACATCTGGAGAGCCAAGGGTTGCAGATCTCTGCTGTTAAGCCTACTATGCAATGTACCTAGCTTATGCACAAGTTATTAGTCACACAATCCCTTATTTTTACAGGCACTTTGACTGTGTTCCACGGGCCTCATAACATAAATTGTTGAGATCAGTGCTGCTGGAAGTCATTTTCAAGAGCTTGCAGTAGTAAAACACCACCCATCACAGGAAAGAAAAAACTACCCAGTGGTAAAATAATTTCGCTGGACTACCGCCAGTGGTACATGCAGTACTGGTAGATGTAATTACAGTGTAATTTGCAATCCCCACTTCTCGAAAAAGCAGCCGCACACATCCTAGAAATTAACCCCAAAGATAAGCTTTGAGCTGGTCTTTAAAAGCACAAAATCTATAAGCAGCTCCCACATGTCTGGTAATGAGGTTCGCAACACACGTGTCACCTGCGCTAAAACCTTTCCCTATTGTTTTCTACAATTTCGCCATGCAATCCCATATGCCCTGCTGGTTAGACTTTCAGTAAAACACTCTGAACCATATAATGATTATTCGTTCCTTGTGTAAGACAAACCATGTGAATGATTTGAAACTGGAAAATGTCATTATTTGTGTTGGGGGAAAAACCGGTCTGTGCATTTATTTTGGTGCTCATTTATAGCCTGGGCTCGTATTGACATTTTAGAGTGTGATAATCACTTCATGTTCTTCATGATCAAGACATACTCATTAAAAGTTTGCCGGTAGCCTTGACGGTAAAACCGGCAGGCTGCCGCCAAACATGCGATTTTTTACGGCACCCACGAATGGGCAATTACGTGGTCATTACGGCCCCACTGGACTCGGTAATTGCCCATAGGGCTCAATGGGAATGGGGAGGTCGGATGCACCGGCACCATTCAGAATGCTCACGGGTGCCCGTACGCCCACCAGGTCGGGGGGAAGGCACCGGCAAGCAGAACTCATAGTTTGCCGGTTCGGTAACAACAGTACTGGCAAGCTTACCAATACCGTTGTTACCAGACCGACATTGGTATAAAAGTGACAAAGTATAAAGTATATACATTTAAGTTGTCTAGCGTGACTTTGTTAATAATGACACATCCCAGAAGAGAATGGTGTGCCATTGGCCAATACTAACCTATTTCGAAAATCTGTGCAAGAAGGATCAGCTCTCCCCAACACAATTCATTTTTCAAGCATAATTTCATTGGCATGAAATGTGCTTTTACTAGGAAGGTCACCTGGCAGAGTGGTAATCTCTTCCCTTGTCTACGTTATGAAAGGAAGCGCCCCCAATTTCAGCACGATCCTCCCCGCAATGAGAGACAATAAGGGACTCTCCCGTAGTGGGAATAAGACCAAGACAGAGTGCGGGTGAGCGTAAGTGGGAGTTTATCCAAAGAATAGGGCATGCAAAGAACTCTGCAACCTCCGAGAGCGCTCTGTCTGACAATAGCAAAGACAGGCGTATTTCTAATACAAAAAACGTCATCAGAACCTACACACTATAGGGGGCACAAGTTAATTGGGATTGGGTGGCGTCGACTAACTATAGGTGTTGCTGCAGCGTGGTTGGTCTTGGCGTGAGGACGTCACTGGTCAGCCTCGTGGGTTGGGTTGGGCCTGGCAGGCCAGCTTGAGGTCATCCGAGCGGTGTTGGTATGCTGGGGCAGCCTGTGACAAAGATGAATACCTCTCCTGACTCGTTTGCCCTAGGCCATGCACACTGCAGTTATTCAAGAAACGACATCTAAGTTCATCAATAAATCGCTCGGCAGTTTGTCTTATACAATAAACGCAACGCATGAGGAATGCACCTCTTGAGAGGTCCGGTGATTGTCGGTTAGGGTGAGATTTACCTGTGTCCTATTGACCGGTATTTTAGGTCGAGGGGCTGAGTTCTGGGGCCTGAGCCGACTGGTACATGCCTGTCTGCCGCGTTAGAAGTTATTATATAAATGGGTCTCTGTGTCTTGTCCCAGTGATGGGGGTCGTTCTTGGGGTGGTCTAGGGGGAGGGTTGTGGACTTTACGAGAGGGTGCTGGTAAATCAGTGGATTCAAAACGTGGGTTTATTACCGTGCTGTAAATAACACAGGTGGTGGGCTGTGGCCTTGGGTGCGGTACCGGGGCCTCTGACTCTCTGAAGCGGCTCCAGCTTGGTTGGGGGAGGTGAGGGAGCGCGGCACAGGCCTTAGCTTCCTTATCTGGCAGGCTTGGTAGGGTGGGAGGGAGAATGGCCTTGCATATACTCACAAAGGTTTTTTCCTCGTGCGTTGCTAACTTTTGAATGCAGAACTTTTATAATGTTCCGCCTTATTTTGATGTTATTTAAACACACATATATATTTCCATTTCGTTACACATTTCTTTAATACAGTCGGTCCGAGTACCTTTTCGTTACCTAACATTATATTTACTACATGATGTGATTATTTTATGTACATTAAACGTTACACGAGGTCGTTCTAGGTTATGGCCTACAGAAATTGATGCTCGCTGCTTTAGGTGATTAAGAAAACATATATGAGTAAATAAAGGCTATACATTTGGTCTACATCTTTCTCTGTGGTTGTAGCAGCACTAGTCCAGACCTGGGGTGGTATCATGTAACGTTACATCTTTATGGTTTATTCACAGTTTACAGGATCTGTTTAAACCGAGGTAGTTCGTTAATACCAATACTTGAATTATTTTCTACTTTCTTCAGATAGTGATGCTTCAGCTTTTTTCCCCGTCACCCCGGCCTCGCGGACCAGGTCATGCAGGGTGCAATATTACATTGTGGATAAAAATGTTACAGTGTTAGCATCTCGGGTTAGCTCATATCCGACTTTCTCATGGGAACGCGCTCGCAGCGGATCTACCAGGGCTACTGCGGCGGCAGAGATGCATGAAAGGCCCTCCAAAGGTGGGGGCCTCGTTACAGTGTGCTGAACTCACGCCATGTTTGCTAAACAAGATGGCTTCTAGGCCTAACTGAATTTTGGTATATGCAGGGAACGGATATGTGTGGGCAATGTCGTCGGCGGGTGACCCCTCCTCCACCTGGGCCCGGGTGGCATGAGGGGACGGCCACCGAGTCATGGTCCTCACCTGGGGAGAAGGCTGCAGGTGAGGAGGGCCTCGCGGCCAGTCCTTCCCTACATTTCCCCCCTTTCGTTACTAAAGTAACGAATTCTTTAGCTCTTCTAATCTTCTACATTCTTGCTCCTCTATCACTGCGTCATCCCATGCAGGTGTTCCTTTTCTAGGCATCCAGGCTCTGCATACCCCCCTCAAGTTCTCACCTCTTCTAGCATACTCATCTGGGGTACATGTTAAATATATACAGTCACCCGTCCCTTCCAAGTCTACCCAGACCTCCTCATACCATTCCAGTTCCACATCTCGGGGTTCTTTGATAGTGGTGTGCCATAGTTTATCTACTATGTACTTATCACGGCACATAGGCACTAACTGGTATCTGGGAGTGTTATCTGGTCCTGTCTGTACATGTACTTCTTGTGTCGCCTTAATTGTACCACCAGAGTTGCCCATTGTCACCATCATCATCGCACCGTTAGGGACTGCGTTAGCACAACATCGAAGGCCCACCTGGCACAGGCAGAACACCACGAGGAGGACCACCGCAACTGGTATCAATAATTTCATCGTCATTCCAAGCCAGGAGGGAACCCAGGAGAAGATATTGTCGAACCATGAGCTGTCTTTAGCCCCACCTTCCAGCTTCATTTTCTCTCCCAGGTTATGGACTGCTTCAATGACGTGGGACAGGGACCCATTTTCTGCGTCTTCAGAAGGTACGAACGTGCAGCACGCACTTCCTATTTTTCGGCAAACACCTCCATCGATTGCTGTTAGCAGGTCCAGAACATACCTGTTCTGCATGGTCATTAGTCGCAGAGCTCGTAATTCCACCTTTATTATGTTGAACCCTTCTTCAGTGTCATTGGCCAGCTGAATCAGTTCCCACCGTGTGATCTGAAGCCATTTTGCATTTGCTCTTGCTTGGACACTTGAAACCAGTGAGGCAAAAAATGTTTCCACGGAGCTGAACAGGCGATACCTGTCTGGGATCTGTGCCAATAAATCGGATGACGCTTGTGATATGTAGTTTGATGCTCGCTTGTTCCGTGATAGCTCCTCTTCTTTCCCTCCGGAGGACAGGACATAGAGGTGTGCTTCTGCAGTGGGAGACGTCTCGTCCTTGTTCATGTTTCCTTGCGTCTTTTTATTTTTGTCGACGTGGCTTTCTGGAATCACCATTAGGGCCGAATGCAAAGTGGCCATTGAGCAGCTGCCACTCCATGCCTGGGGAAGGTGCAAGTAAGCCTGATTCCCGCACACCCAGTATGTGTCCATTAGTGCTGCTGTTCCTTTTTTCATGTCTGGGATGGTGAGAGTTTTGTTACAGTTTTTGTTCGTTCCCATTGCCACTTTTCCTTCTCCCTTGAAACATAGTTCGTTTTGTATTTCACTTTGTAGCTTGAAGGGTTTCTCCATCGCTGTTACCCATGTTAGTTTAGAGATGTGTTCTTTCCATATTGGTAAGCACGTTTTTTCCATCCATCGCAGCTTGTCTGGTTGGACACCTCTCAGTGCTTCCGCTTTGCACAGTACTTCTTCATCTTTCCATTTGTTTTCTGAAAACAGCGTCCCTTGTATTGCAAAGAAAGGTTCTTTAGGACAGACCACCCCAGACGCTTTTGAATAGCACGTTTTGTTGTCCTGTATTATTTTGAAAGAGACATCGTGTGCTTGAAAGGTGTTCTTTATTCTACACAGTGTGAGATGAAGGAGACATTGGGCATCCACAATGGGCAATTCTCTTGGCAACAACACTTTGGGTGTACCTGATGCATGGGGGATGAGCGAACAGACATAGCAGCTTTCATTAGTTGTCTGTTTAGCTGTTGTACTCATATCTGCATGCCATTTATTTGCTTGGTGGGGGTGTCGTGGGTCTTCCATCTTGTCTAATCCTAACCCATAATACTCATCATAGCCCCTCCTGCTTGTCTCTCTTCTTCGCCTACTTCTCTCCCCCCTCCTATACCTTATAGTTTCGATAGGTGAAAGAATAGGCCCCCCTTTCTCATTCCCTCCCCCCTTTTCCAATTCTTCATATAGGGACTTGTGTTCTGTCATTGTAATTACTTTTCCATTTTCCTCAATAAACAACAAGTCGCTGTTTTGTATCGGGGCGGGAAGGGTAGTGGGGCTGTTATATATTTCAGGTAGGGACATTGTGTCATTTTCCATATCTTTATCTTTTGATCGTGACGGGGCAGCAGTGGGTGGTGCAGTGTAGTAACCCCATACAAGGCGGGATCCATCCCAGATCAAAAAATCACCTTCTTTAATATTCATATTTGTAATTGAATTCGTGCCAGGGGCAAGGGTGGTGTTACTCCCCCCTCCCCCCTCGTTCATCTCAGTAGAGATGAACGCTATGACCCAATGTGTCATTAGGCAAAATATTGAGATGAAGAACACAATAACACACATTGATAAACCGCATTCGTATGAATATGTCAATCTATCTACTAACATTTCTCTAAATCTAACAAATCTATTAGTTGCAGGCTGCCCATCCGATGCCATAGTAAATCCTGTTTGAGACATAAAAGTGCATTAAGTACAAGCATGTAAACATTTAGAACGTTGTGAAATTTTTTCGGCAAAGTATGGGAGTGGGTGAAGGAGGGGGTATGTCCACAGACAAGGTAACTTTACAAATATTACTATCAGTACATTATTTCATACATAAAGAGAAAAGTCGAGAGAGAGAGAGAGAGAGAGAGAAAAAAGAAAACTTCTCCAAAACCCAAAAAGGACCACAAAAACCTTCAAAAGTTGTAAAAAATTATATATATATATGTATATACACAGGTTCATTTCAGTACGCATGTCGTGCGCCATTCGTGTTCAGTGTTCAACACTTAATGCACACAAAATTCCCATCATCCATTCTGCACAACTTCATTGTCCGCAGTTGTCTGTGCCTCGTCCTGTACCTCACCTTCCGCGGCGCTATAAGCTCTACGTACGTCTGTCAAATGCACCCAGTATCGTAGGCCCTTTACCTTTACTGCTGTGGGTGTGCAAAACACTACCTCATAAGGGCCATGGAAACGTGGTGCATTCCACCTTCGCACAAAACTTCGGACATATATAAGGTCACCAGGCATTAGTTGTAATGGTTTTTCAGGCATTGTCTCTGTTTCTGTTGTGTTCCCCTCCTCTCTTGTAGAGGGGGGGGCTAGTTGCTTTGCAATTACGCGCGCTGCCCGGGTCAGTTTTCTCAAGTACTCTGTGAACTCCTCTCCTAATATCGCTGCACTTCTGTGTGCATCAGAACGTTCACGGAGAGGTGAATGCGCTGTGTGCATTCTCCTTCCCGTGACGATCTCATGCGGGGACAAGTGGTGGTCTTTACTTGGCTGATTTCGTAACTCGAACAAGGCCAAAGGCAGGCAGTACATCCAGGTCTTTTTAAGGGAAAAACACAGTTTTGACAATCTGCTTTTTAACAGACCGTTCATCTTTTCCACTACGCCATTACTTTGAGGATGATAAATTGAACATAATTTGTGCTTTATTCCCAATAGGGTAGTCACTTCCTTGAATAGTTCATTAACAAAATGCGTGCCGTTATCTGAGCGAATAACTTCGCAAATCCCCCAGCGCGGGAACACTTCCCGCACTAGGAACTTCGCGGCGCCCTTCGCATCAGGGCGCGCACAGGGGCCTGCCTCCACCCATCTCGAAAATGGACATACAACCACAATCATGTAGCGAGCCCCGTTACATCTTTCTCCCATGTCTACATAATCAATGTGGAGCTCTCTGAATGGGCCATTTGGTTTGGGTATCGTTCCTCTCAGTGTGCGCAATGTCATACCTGAGTTGTAAATCTGACATGTCGTGCATTCTAAAGCCAGTCTTGTGACGTGTTCATGGAGGCAAGGTGCAAACCAATCTTCTTGTATCTCTGCCATTATGTGTTGCTTTGCGTTATGTGCGGGAAAGTGTAGTTGTTGAAATGCTATTTCTAACAATGTGACTGGCATTACCGCTTTTCCTGAACTTTTTTGTCGCCATAACAAATCAGTCGGCGATTTGCTGCATCCCCTTTTAGTCCACAGCAATTTTTCTTCTGCACTAGCTCCCTCTTGCAGCTCTATTATTTCCTGTGTGGGCATCATGTTGTATCCTGTGGGGACCTCTTGGCTTGCTGTGTGGTGCAACATGTATTCTCCTACTACACCTTTCTGTAAATACGAAGCTTCTTTGGCAGCGGCGTCTGCTGCCGCGTTCCCCAAAGATATAAAATCTGTATTTGTGGTGTGGGCTTGGCATTTTACAATGGCCACTGCCGTGGGGTCTTGCAGAGCCTCAATCAGTTCTTTCAATAGTTCTGCATGCTGAACTGGTGTTCCATCTGCTCGTCGGAACCCTCTCCGCCCCCACCGTGCCAACCCGCCGTGTACTGTCGTTGTCATGTATGCTGAGTCGGTATATATTGTCACTGCGCACCCCTTGGCGGCATGCAATGCTTCTATTAGCGCAATTAGTTCTGCTGCTTGGGCTGAATAGTGGGATGGGAGGCGGTGTTGCACTAGTGTCTCGTATTCATCTTCCTCTAATCGTACAACTGCCATACCCACATGTTTCTCTCCTGTCTCCATATCTATTGATGCTGACCCGTCCACGAAATACACCTCTCCCTCGTTCAGGGCATTCTCAAAAATCACTTGATCCTGACCTTCGTCACCTGTGAACGTAGCGCAGTTGTGGTTTTGCATGTCCTCTACGGTGCACGCCTCTGTGATGAATGTGGCTGGGTTCACTGTTTTACATCTTACTATGTGGATGTTTGCGCTGGACAGTATTATTTCATATGCTGTGGCGCGTTGTGTTGTCAATGTGCTCTTTGATCGCTCTAATATTGCAAAGAGTGAGTGTTCCACAAACAGTGTCACAGGACAGCCCATCACTATCGTGGCACTTTTCTCAATCGCGAACGCGGCTGCAGCTAGAGATTGCTCGCACGCGAAATGACCTTGCATTACTGCGTCTAGGGTGCCACTATAGTAAGCCAGTGGTTTGTGCCCTAACGATGTCTTTTGTGTCAATACTGCTGTCATCAGTGTTCCTTTGCAGTGTGAAAATAAGAAGAATTCGCGCCCATAATCTGGATTTGCCAGTACTGGAGCGCTTGATATCAGCTCTTTTAGTGAGTCAAATGCTGTGTTCATCTCTTCTGTCCATTCTATGTGTTTGTTTTCCTGCTGTGCCTCTTTTAGTGCCTGTAACAAGGGCCTCGTGTATGCTGCATAATCCAATATCCATGCTCGGCAATAGTTGCACATACCCAGAAATTTCTGCATCTCTTTTACTGTTTTGGGCTCCCCAACTGCTCTAATCGCCTGTGCCCTGTCTGGTATGATCCGCTTGCCATCCTTTGATATCAGCTGTCCCAAGTATAGGACCTCGGTCAGACAGTATTGTAACTTCCCCTTGTCCACCTTGTACCCTTTATTGGCCAATAATGTCAGGAGTGTTATTGAGTCCTTTCTACACTCTTCCTCAGTTTGTGCACAGATCAATAAATCATCAACGTACTGAATCACTGTGCTTTCTACACACAAATTCCCCAGATCTTCATGTAGTACCCTGTTGAATATGCTTGGGCTCTCGCAATACCCTTGTGGTAGTCTGCAGTGTTCGAACCTCCTCCCCCCTAGTGTAAACGCTGTTAAGTACCTGCTCTCCTCTGCTAAGGGAATCGAGAAAAATGCATTTTTTAAGTCAATAACTGTGAAGTGGGATGCCGTTTTCGGAATGTTGCACAGTATTGTTGATGGGTTCGGGACTAAAGGGAACTCCTTCTGGATCACATCATTGAGTGGGCGTAAATCCTGTATCATCCTCCATGAACCTCCCTTCGCCTTTTTAATCGGGTAAATGCATGTGTTGCATGGGGAGTTTGAGGGCACTATTATTCCTTGTGCTAGCAGTGCATCTAGTGTCTCTCTGATCCCTTCTTCTGCTTCGCGTGACATTGGATATTGTTTTACCCGGGGTATAATTGCTCCCGGTTTCAGTTTTATTACCACAGGCTGAACCTCATGTAATAACCCCACGTCATGGGGGCCATTTGTCCATATGTTAGTGGGTACTAACCTCATGTCGTCATCGAAAAATGCATGTGGTGCTCCTACTACTGCCATTAATTCAACTTGAGTTTTTCTGGCTGTAACTACAATGTCACACGGCATTGCTAGTTCCATCACTATTTCGCCATCTGTCTCAGTGTCTGAAAATAGCTCCTCGTCCGAGAGCTCCCTCAGTGGGATATTTGCATTTGTACACAGTACTGTCCGCCACTCACATCCTTCCATGTCAACGCCAATCACACATATTCTGTTTGCTGACACGTGTACTGCGTGTAAATCCAACGATACCACTGACCCGAGAGCAGTGTCGGGGCTTGCTATGGGGCGGAAGAGGAATTCGGCTGGAATCCTCCAATCCATCCTTTTTAGTTCTGGTACTATGAGAGCCAATGTTCTCATGCCCTCAACAAACATCTCCTCGTTTCTTGGTAACCCTCTGATCTCTTGCATAATTGTGTGGCCGTGTATTACTGCTAATATGCGGAGGGGGCATATGCCTGGCGTCGAACATACGATACCGCTCCCTGTGAATGATATTGTCATATTTAGTTTGCTTAAGAGATCTCTCCCCAGCAAATTAATGGGAGAGTGTTCATAGTACAGTAAGGGTGCTTTCACTGTTTTACCCCCCACTGTCACATCCAATGCTTCTGTGTAAGGAACTTCAATTACAGCCCCAGAGAACCCCTGCGTCTCTAACGTTCTATTAGATAACGGGAACCGGCCCTCTCTAATGCATGATTTCTCCGCTCCCGAATCCACCATGAATATGAACTGCTTGTCTCCTATCTGCGCTCCTATCAATGGTTCCTCTGATGCATTGTGGGTCGTAGATAGTACTGGACACGCAAGTGCTCTCTGTGGGCTGTCCTATGCGGGGTGTCTCATTGCCCCCCCTTGATCAAAAATGTTCCCCGAAACTACTGACACCCCGCTGTAAGGTGCGGGAGCAGGTGCTCCGTTAGCTACTGTGGCGAAAGTGTTACCTGGCGTGTATTGCATATTGTCATTATTCTGTGGGTGGTTTTGTGTCCTGTACTGATGTCCGTGTAGTTGTGCGTTACTTCTTTGTCCTACATTTTCTGGTTGTTGGTATTGTCCCATGGGGAGGCCGTAGGGGCTTCCTGGGTGGGGGTGACCGTACTGTTCTGTCTCCTGGAACCCGTTGTTTTGTCTGCTCCTGCACTCTCTTGAGTAGTGCCCCCATCTCCCACAATTCCAGCAGCTCCCCTGTGGACCTCTGGGACCCTGCCACCCATTACCTCCCATTCCTCCATACCCTTGTCCTCCTCTTCGGCCCCGGTACCCACCTCTTCCCCCTCTTGGGGCCCACTCTTGCCACGTTGGACCTCCGTTCTGCTCCTGCTCAGTCCACTGTCGTTGTCCTTGTCCTGCCCAATTTGCTGCTATTCTTCCTTGTATTGCTATTTGCCCCTCCTCTCCTTCGTCTCCCTCCCTCATGAGTGGGAGTCCTGCTACCGCTGCTGCAACCTTCACTAGTTTTGATTGTACCAACTTTGCCTCGTCTGCCAAACTTTTCTGTGCTACTTCCCTCTCTCTCTCTTTGATCCTTTTGCAATGGTGCACTATTATACTTTGGATCTCTGGCCACCCCTTCGCCTCAACGCCCGCTATCTTATCGAGTGCCTTCTGCACCTCTTTTGGGAGCCCTCTCTTAATGATAAAATAAAATAGAGATGTGGATTGGTGCCAGGGCGTGCCCGTTTCCGCTCTCCACATCTCCTGCACCCGGAGAATGTAATCCATAGCATCCTCCCCGTCATTCATTGTACATTGCATTACTGACTGTAAATCAGGGGTATCTGGGAATGTCTCCCGCAGCGCGTCCCACACCCTTGCTCGTACTGTATTAAAGGAAGCCCCATCATGACGATCACAATCTAACGTCACGGCCGGGAAACCAGCCTTAGCCCATACTCTGTCCGCTTGATCTCCTACTGCGGTTACTAGTAGGCTTTTCACATCGCCTACTGCCAACGGTATGCCGGCGGTATGTTTCTCAAATGCATATATCCACTTGCTCGCCCCTCCTGACAGCTGGGGCAATAATTTCATTAAATTAGCCTTATCCATCTGAGCCCATGGTATATAGTTTGGTCTCCCCCCCCCTCTGTGTATCAATGGAAGTTGTAACTTCCCTTTTGCAGTTGCACCCTCCCTTTCCTTAGTCGCTGCTGACTCCAATGACGCCATCTTCCCCACCCTATTTCTTAGTCGTCCCATCCATTCGTCGTCTATAGTCCCTAGTGAACATGCACCGTCCACTTCCTCGCTTTCCCCTCCCACTGCCATACTCAACCTATCACTGTCATCCAACCCTCCTCTGACATCACATAACAAGTCCTCTCTGATCCCTCTCTCTCGTGATACATCACCAATGCTCCCTTCTACTGCTCCTACCTCTATTATTCGTGTCGGCTCTTCCTCAATCCTGAACAGTATTTCCCCCTTTTTCCATCCTTCCTCAATCTGTCTACCATCGCTCGACGCTCTAGACGTGCGTCCTGATTGTGTGGGGGCACACGCTGTGCGCTCACATATGTCTTTTATTCTTGAGAGTTCATCCCTTGCCACAGTAAGCCTCGACTCTAAGTCACTCGTTAGCTTCTCTATATCCACCCTCTGTGTGCTTCCCTGGGCGCGCTCTCTGGTGCTTTCGTATGGCGGGGGGGCTGTTGGTCTTTGTGGTGTACCAGTTGTGGGGGGAGGCACATACGTAGGGTCGCTGTATCCTGCTGCGGGGGCTGGTTTAGGTAATATCGGGTACAAACTAATCACCTCCGCAGGTTGTGCTGTACTTAGCTGTTCCTTTTCCTCTCTTGGAATCATCAATGGATTATCTGTGGTGGAAGGTAGATCAATATTTGGTGCCGGGGCTTTGGGTGGGGGTACCTCCTCAAACAATCTCCAGAGGTCTAATATCTCCTTCCTATTTTGCCATTGTTTCCCCTTATACTTGAGGCTAATGCATGTTCGTACCATATCAAGAACGCTTTTGTCAAAAGACCCTCCCTCGGGCCAAATCTGGGGCAGACCCTCCCCCTTCAATTCTGTTACCCATTGATCGTGATATTTATTTATTCGTTCAGCGTATCCCGGTAAGCTCTTACAAATATGTGACAAGGGAGTTTCGGCCCCCATCCTCTAAATCACTAACACAGCCGTGTCCACCTTCTTTACTTTTAGTTAGGTGTAGATATGTGTATGTATACCTTTATGGCACAGACAAGAGCGGACGTCTCAAATATTATCACCCAAGTTTATTCACTGCGCAAATCCTTTCGCACTCACCATAGCTCATCTCCTTCCCATTCCCATACACTCTCATGTGATTCCGTTTGCAACTGATCAAGTACTAGTTATGGTCAACACTCTCTGGCGCCACCTCGCGGTCAACCGGTCGTCCCCAACACTCACACGGTGCGCGCACCCATCACAATGCCTTTCCACTCACACCTCGTCTTATTTCCTCCCTTTCCTCCCTGGCCAGCTGTCCCTGTTTTTCTGCTAAGGTTGCTATGTTCACGTCTGTACGTGCCACTACTTAGTCCCCACTCCTCAAAATGTGCTCCCTATTTTATAGTTCTTCTACAAGTATATTTATCTTATACCCTTTTCGCTTTCTTCCCCTGCCCCGTGGAATGGAAAAAAGAAATAGAGAGAGTAGCAATCACTAAAACATATTCCCGGTGTCTCCTTTTGCCAGACACCAATAACTTATTTCTTACTTCTTCATATATTCCCAGTACTAGTTTAGATAGCACTATGCGGCGCCGCCTTCCACCCCCTTTCGGAGCTAGGTTTCCGTCACTTCTACCACTTCACTTATTTCTTACTCCTAATGGCCATATGCAAAGAAAAGATAAAGAAAGTTTCAAGACCCGTCTTTAGTAGAGCCCCGTTATTCTTCTCCTCTACCTGTCCCCGTTCTCCTGTTCATAGTTTCCCCTCCCTTCCCTTTTACGATCGCTCGCACTCAGTACTCACGTGCCCGTCTTGAACCGATAGTCTCCGAAACTGGGTCCGTCCAGGCGGTGTCACCGGTAACTCAACGGTCAGCCCCTGGCTCCGGCGAGCGGCACTCAAAGGGGATTTTTTTCCAATCGGGATCCCGTACCCTTTCTCATTGAGTGCGCACTTCTTATTGTGCCGGTCGCCGTTGGCGGGCAGCCTCCCGGAGCCGGCTCACCGTGCGTATCCCTTCTCGACCGGAGATTCTCGTGCCACAAGGGGGTCGTTAGAAAGGAGTTAGGAAAAATAATTTGGAGATATCACGCTATCGGGGTCACCACTGAAAGGAAGCGCCCCCAATTTCAGCACGATCCTCCCCGCAATGAGAGACAATAAGGGACTCTCCCGTAGTGGGAATAAGACCAAGACAGAGTGCGGGTGAGCGTAAGTGGGAGTTTATCCAAAGAATAGGGCATGCAAAGAACTCTGCAACCTCCGAGAGCGCTCTGTCTGACAATAGCAAAGACAGGCGTATTTCTAATACAAAAAACGTCATCAGAACCTACACACTATAGGGGGCACAAGTTAATTGGGATTGGGTGGCGTCGACTAACTATAGGTGTTGCTGCAGCGTGGTTGGTCTTGGCGTGAGGACGTCACTGGTCAGCCTCGTGGGTTGGGTTGGGCCTGGCAGGCCAGCTTGAGGTCATCCGAGCGGTGTTGGTATGCTGGGGCAGCCTGTGACAAAGATGAATACCTCTCCTGACTCGTTTGCCCTAGGCCATGCACACTGCAGTTATTCAAGAAACGACATCTAAGTTCATCAATAAATCGCTCGGCAGTTTGTCTTATACAATAAACGCAACGCATGAGGAATGCACCTCTTGAGAGGTCCGGTGATTGTCGGTTAGGGTGAGATTTACCTGTGTCCTATTGACCGGTATTTTAGGTCGAGGGGCTGAGTTCTGGGGCCTGAGCCGACTGGTACATGCCTGTCTGCCGCGTTAGAAGTTATTATATAAATGGGTCTCTGTGTCTTGTCCCAGTGATGGGGGTCGTTCTTGGGGTGGTCTAGGGGGAGGGTTGTGGACTTTACGAGAGGGTGCTGGTAAATCAGTGGATTCAAAACGTGGGTTTATTACCGTGCTGTAAATAACACAGGTGGTGGGCTGTGGCCTTGGGTGCGGTACCGGGGCCTCTGACTCTCTGAAGCGGCTCCAGCTTGGTTGGGGGAGGTGAGGGAGCGCGGCACAGGCCTTAGCTTCCTTATCTGGCAGGCTTGGTAGGGTGGGAGGGAGAATGGCCTTGCATATACTCACAAAGGTTTTTTCCTCGTGCGTTGCTAACTTTTGAATGCAGAACTTTTATAATGTTCCGCCTTATTTTGATGTTATTTAAACACACATATATATTTCCATTTCGTTACACATTTCTTTAATACAGTCGGTCCGAGTACCTTTTCGTTACCTAACATTATATTTACTACATGATGTGATTATTTTATGTACATTAAACGTTACACGAGGTCGTTCTAGGTTATGGCCTACAGAAATTGATGCTCGCTGCTTTAGGTGATTAAGAAAACATATATGAGTAAATAAAGGCTATACATTTGGTCTACATCTTTCTCTGTGGTTGTAGCAGCACTAGTCCAGACCTGGGGTGGTATCATGTAACGTTACATCTTTATGGTTTATTCACAGTTTACAGGATCTGTTTAAACCGAGGTAGTTCGTTAATACCAATACTTGAATTATTTTCTACTTTCTTCAGATAGTGATGCTTCAGCTTTTTTCCCCGTCACCCCGGCCTCGCGGACCAGGTCATGCAGGGTGCAATATTACATTGTGGATAAAAATGTTACAGTGTTAGCATCTCGGGTTAGCTCATATCCGACTTTCTCATGGGAACGCGCTCGCAGCGGATCTACCAGGGCTACTGCGGCGGCAGAGATGCATGAAAGGCCCTCCAAAGGTGGGGGCCTCGTTACAGTGTGCTGAACTCACGCCATGTTTGCTAAACAAGATGGCTTCTAGGCCTAACTGAATTTTGGTATATGCAGGGAACGGATATGTGTGGGCAATGTCGTCGGCGGGTGACCCCTCCTCCACCTGGGCCCGGGTGGCATGAGGGGACGGCCACCGAGTCATGGTCCTCACCTGGGGAGAAGGCTGCAGGTGAGGAGGGCCTCGCGGCCAGTCCTTCCCTACATTTACCGTCCAACTTCTTTGGAGAAGTGGTCATGTCTGGCTGCACCCAACCTACATGGTGTACCAGTAAGCTTGTCAGTACCGTTACCGGACCGGCAAACTATGAGTTCTGCTCTAATCCCAGGACCAAAATTAGCGTATGAAACTTTAGCACCCCTATCAAATCTCCCAACCCATGACATAATCAGAAGACCTAAATTGTTTGTTTGTTTGTTGATTTATTTAGCTTGTATAGTGCTTCACACTGAAGCGCTTTACAATAAACTAATAAGTTTGAATGTATAGATATGATGGCACAATTTAACAGAAAAGAAAGAAGATTGAAAAAAAGGAAACAAGAGAGAACATAAAGAAAGACATTCAATTATGAACCAGATAACAGAATAAATGAAGTCCAGCAATAATGCAACCATTGCAGGACAAGAATCAAACCAACCCTCTTAAGCTCCAAAACTATCTGGGGTGGGCGGTAAAGTCTTAAAAATACAGTATCAATGTCTCCTATAAGGTTTTTGCACCAAGGAGCTGCTGCTGTCCTCAAAATGTGTAAGTCTGAAATACCCAGGCAGGAATCCACTTCAGACCACAGTTCTTCCACCTTTACAGGGCCCATCTGAGGCCTGGACAGAAGAGATCCCCAACCTGCTCCCCCATTAGACCAGAGCCATCTCCCAAGGGCTCCTCACATTCTCCAGGTGTTCAGAAAACTCCCACAGCGCCCTACAATTCCAACCACGCTGCTCCAGGCAGAGGAGACAAATAAGCAGGCGGCTGGCTGCCAAACATGGCTGGGAAGGGAGGTTACCACGGAGACACCGCCGATTGCGAAGTGTCATAGGATTTAAATGAACCAAGTTAATGGTGAAAATAATTCCATTAAACAAGGGAAAAAGCAAAAAACGGCATGAATAAACAAATGCACACATGCTGGAACTGGGAATTCTAGAAAGATTGAGTGGTAAAACATGAAAAAAGGAGGCAGAAGTAAAGAGGTGGCAGATCATTTCTGATTATAAATATCATATGGAAAGGAACCATACCACTGATATTCAAAAGCCAATTAATATTATTTCTGAAATTCTCTTTCTTAATTATTTCCAGAGACATGACCCAATAGACATATCTGAACCTTGACCCGTTAATTGTACAATCACAGTCTGAATCTTTTAATTCTACAGATAAGAAATTACTCTTCCTATCCCACGAAATCCCTCGCTTGTAATACCCCGTCTTTAAAAATGCAGGTAGGGTTGGGCGCGGGGGCTGTGGGGAGCCCCATGTTACCTTTTCTAGTAAGTGTAGCCACAGTAATAATGTGTGTATAATCTTTGCCACAGATAGTACTCTAAAGCCTTTTTCTTGCAGAATGATGTCCTAAATCTCAATATCCTTGAAGGAACAGAATATAGTACGACTGGGTTCAGGAAGGATATCAATATTATACATTGCATTAACCAAAGAGATTATTCCCTGCCACCATGCTCCTAGCATAGTGCAAAGACTGAGGATGTCAGTATAATTAATGTCCCTAGAATAACATCCATGGCGTGTACTTCTTGCTGTGTAGGCTAACTAATATTAAGTGTGTGAGGAATATTCAAGTTATTTACATTACATTCTTGCACATGCTCCACCCCCCTCATATGTCGGCTGTGGTATAGTCGATAAAGCTTGTCGTGAAGGCAATGCAGTAGGAATCTTCCTGACTTTGATTTCTTTGCTACAGTAGGAACCTTATCTCATTCCCTGTAGTCTAGGGCCTTCTGTTCTTCTAATTGCCATTATGAGGGAATAGGTTTTACTTTCTCCTCTTGGTCTGCTCGACTTTGTGGGCCACTGAATTTCAAAGTCTTACCTTTGATGGGAGCCATATAAATGTCACAAACGATTGCACCTTGTGTCGAGGTATCCTTGAGGTCAAGAGATTCAACTTACTCGGTTATTAGGACTGTCACAAAATCTTTACCTAATTTGAAGGATGATCTTTTTGTGGGTCATACATCTGCTGGGGAGCCAAATGCAAGATGCACAAGATCGTACATTCCCTGAAAAGTGCCATGCGTCTAATTTATAGGAGACCGCCTTCTTGCCTGTATACCTAAGTGTGGCTACATAATCTAGCTCTGCAGGCCAGCAATGCCTGTGGGAATGGTAGATAAATCCTGGGTTGCTGTGGTTATGATCTCTCATACCTATAAAAGGATGATCTTCCATTAATATCTGAATAGTCTTCCTCACTCTAGGCTGTGTAGCTAATCAGGATTGTGAGGGTCAATAAGTAGATCGAAAGGTTAGATTCCAGTCCCCAGCTCAAATACAAATGCTCTCAATGTCTTTTAATTCAGCAATGAGAACCCTGAGATGACTTGTTCACTGAGTTGAACATTTGCAATGGTTCTATGTGTTGAAATGGTCTTAATTGTGATGGTGGTCAGTTCATTTGAATCTTTTTGGTCAAACCATGGTCAACCCTTGTCTCTGTTATGATGGTCCCACCATGCCACCCTCCCTACCCAACACCCTTGCCCATACACATGTATATATATATGAATGTATTTGGTGTACTGGACCATATTAAGCCAACCAAACCTACCACCTTTACAATGAGAAAGATGTAACCACTGCAGACCATTAGGGATAGATCTGAGTCTAAAGTGATGCAGAGTTATTTCAGTCCCTTCAATGTTTTGGGAAGGTTTCCCATGACGTGAGACGATGGGTAGCTGACCAGGTGCCATAGGACATCATTTCCATCTTTCCTGTATTAAGTCCACCTTGAGTAGGCACTGGCATTGATCACTGGAGTTGACGTCTGGTGAGTTGTGGAGTTTAAGCATTATTTGTGTGTCACCGTCATTGTCCCAGTGATTAAATTCAAAGGATGAAATCGGGTGAGGGAGAGAGTTTAGGTAGGAGTTGAAAAGAAGGGGAGAGAAGACAGAGACCTGTGAAGTACCAGAAGAAGTAGCTTGGAGTAAAAACAAGCAAGAGCGATGACATGGCCTCGGTCGGAAAAGGAAATCGAAGAGCCATATGGGCACTCACATTTTAATTCTGATCTTTTGAAGTCACCCGGCTAGGGTAATATGGACTAGCATGTCTACAGCTGTGGAAATGTTTAAATGGTTGGTGGTTGAAGCTGCACAAGTGTCTGCCTGATTATTAAGGTCATCTCAAGTGGTCTTGAGTGCTGATTGGGTACTCCTCAGTACATGGAATCCTTCCTTGGATCAGGCAGACTATGATTGCTTCTCTGAACTAAAGTAGTTATAGGTATTGAGCCGTCTCAATGATCTTGATCAGGAATTCAGGCGGGTATGTAGTTGTTGGGATTGTCAGAGTAACCACCCGGTTTCTTCAAAAGAGATGTGATCAAGGGAATTTTGGAGTTCCGCTGGCAGGCATCTGGAATTGAAGAAAGCACTGAGGAGTGTGACGCCCAGGTCTGCTCCCGCAGGGGATTGGAGTATTTTCTTAAAAGCGGTAGGTGAGCTGTGGTCTGCAAGATATACCTATTTCTGGCTCTTGGTGAACGTGTCCTGGAAGCCAGTAGGCTGAACAGGAATTGATTGCAGAATTGGGGACAGCTAGCTGTGCCGGAAGAGAAGCAGATGAAAGGTTTTGGAATGTGTTATCTTGTGTCCAGAGGGCCATCTGCTCGAAGCGGTCTAGGAGGCAGTCTACAATGATTACCTTAAATGATATTGCTGTTGCAAACTGTAAGGCTGGTGACTTCTGAGTTCCGTTGAGGGTTCCTTGGGAGGTAATTGTGTGGTAGCTAGGCGTTTGCTGTGGTACAGTTCTTTTTGGCTTTCTGAATGACCTTCCATGTGTGTTTAAGCTGACAGAGGAAAGTCAGTTTACGGACGAGACCACCTGGGGCAGCTTGTGCTTTCTAGGAACCTTTTCGCTGGCTTTGAGGGAGTTGAACTCTTGGTTGATATTCTCGTCACAAGTAAAAATCAAAAATCAAACAATGACTGACAGAAGATCTGATTAACTAAGAATTCAGGAAAATATCAAGATTCATCAAGTGCAGATTTGAATTTGTTCACAGGTGAAACATGAACCATAACGTAAAAAAAAATATTATAAAGTTTGATTCATAGGGCCTAATTTACAAAAATGTTTTAACATGGGAAAGTCCTATTGAAAATGTTTGTGTGTAAATCAGCCCTAATCAGTTTTAATGAGTGAAATACACAATGTCTACTAGCATGTTATGCTGCTACTTTAATACTTTAGTATAACGTGAGTATTGATCATGTAAAATTCTAGTTTAACATGAGTACTGCTAGTGCAACATGTTGGTATAACTGGTATAACATGAGAACAGCTACCATAACATGCTAGAACTGCATAAGTACTTCCAGTATAACATGACTATAACATGCGATTCTGCTCATCAATAGTTCGTCAAATTGCACGTGTTTCTGCACATGCCCAAACTTTAACAGGAGCAAATTGTGAATGAGGAAATTGCTCATGGCTAGTTACCTAAAACTATGCAATGAGTTGCACTGAACCACTCTTTTTGAGTTTTGGCTATTAGGTGGTGCTGATGCACCACCTATAAGCCGAAGCTATTGCGTTAGAGTACAGCTAGGGAAAAATGGCACATGAGGAGGGGCACAAAGCTTGTAGGTGTTGTTTAGTGATGTACCCGTTCATTGACTGACCATGGCCATGATAACCCCTGTAACCATTCCCACTTACTTCCTGTCCCTCCCCACCCAAAACACATCCTCCTGGGAGCTCTTTCAGCTAGCTTTATCAAGCCTAAACATCAAACTGTGTGGTGAGAATTCCTGCAGTGTTCTTTCAAAGCAGTCTTCTGAGAGTTGTTAAAATGGAGCTGGAAGCGGGCCACTGATGTAATACAAATGTCTTAACCAGGCCTGCCTTCAACCAT
This sequence comes from Ambystoma mexicanum, assembly GCF_040938575.1. NCBI lineage: Eukaryota > Metazoa > Chordata > Amphibia > Caudata > Ambystomatidae > Ambystoma > Ambystoma mexicanum. Next base: position 658,997,683 of record NC_090930.1, read on the forward strand.
TCGACGTATAAGCACTATGCGTGTTTTTCACTGAAGTACTGTTAAAAACAAGCATTGGCAGGGCCAACGATTTTGGTTTGTGCATAAGTATTAGGCATTTACCAGGCACTGCTATTATATGCCCAGGTACTCGCACCATTTTGCAGCTGCTACCATTGATCACCAGATAATATCACTAAGGCAGGGCCTGGCAAATGCCTTTCCTATTCCTTAACAAAAGCCAAAACTTTTGGCATTTCCAGTGCTTGTTTTATATTGGATTCTGTGCATAGTGGTAACGTATTAGAGCATGCACACTTTGAACATCCAGACCGGCGGATGTGCCAGTGAACTAAGTGTGACTTACAAACTTCCAAAAGGATCTACCTAAAACACAGGTGGGGGTAGAACATTTCTGTGCCAACAACCTGCACACTGAAAATGTGTTCACTCAGTGCATGTTTCTGATAAATGCATGTATCTGAATGTGCTGAAAGTCAACACTTCCAAGTCAGAATTTCTGTCCGAGGAACCTAAGGTAGATCTCTGACAATGTGAACTCTGTGTCCCCAGCTCAGCCCAGAAATAGGAAGCATTTTTGACATTGGCCAATAGGCCAAGATCTTACTGTTACTCCTGTCCATGCAGGCTTGTGCAAATAGAAGGGTTTTGGGCAGGGACGTAATTTCACCAAAATGCCAGGGGTAGAGGAAGCGACATCACATGACCCTTGACCCGCTGATGACACCACAGGAAGTGATGTCATTTGACCCCACCCCATGTGACATCACCAGAAGTGATGGCACACGACTTTTCACCCCTTGACAAAACAGGAATTGGCATCCATAGCATTGTTCCTCAGTACACTAAGAAAAATATGGTTACAATATCACTGTAGTATGATATACATTTCATGCAAGAATGGGACACCATATGTAGCTTTAATATCAGTGTGTATAGGCCCATATTACCAAATTACTGTGAATGTAAGCAGACGACCAACATAACAACCGGGACTATTGTACATCACTCGAGCTAATCTGTAAACAGAGCATCTCAAAGAGGCCTAAACCCCAAAGTGTAGACATCCAGTGCCTGCCAAGTGTCTGGCCACAGCAACTGACCAACGCAAAGCCAACCTGAAGACCATCAGAGGATGCACCACTTCATGCGTTTACACTCGTACATTACGCACAGGGATTCTCTTGTCAATAGTGCACTTTGAACCATTGCACAGCAACCCACTCCCGCCAGTCACCCAGAGCCTGAATATCCCCCAACCATTTTCACCACGGGCACCCCACCATCCACTGCAAGTCGCTTAAGACCCTCCCTCATTGTTAGATGGGGTATACAGGGGGAGGATGTATTGCAGGTCACAATAATTGCAGGTTTTATTTATTTTAAAATGTAAACAGCAGCAGCAGCTCCATGACATCACCCCTAGAAAAGGCTAATTTTATTATTTTCTTTGGTCCTTAATATCTTGCTTAATGCTGGCCTCCTCCAGCTTCTAAGCGCCAGACAGAAACTGAACCCATGTTGCACTCCACCCTCTTGTTCCCAAAGCAAGTGTGTTGCCCCTGAGGTATCTTTCCAAATATATATATGTTTTGCTTGAGGAAGCAACAGATGGTTTACTTCAAAGGCAGAGGGCACCTTCATGTAACTGAATCATCTCACCTTCCGTCTATATACAGTGTGACTGTGATGCAGGTCCAGCAGATCTGGGTCAGGTCACATAGTGCCCAGGCAGGTTTGGTAGCAGAAGCCACTAGGGCATACCCCCTCTCATCACAGGCTCAGTGGCTCACTGGATGTGCAAAGCAGATAACAAGAAACACTGATGAGATTTGCATTCATGCTGTGCTGTTACTGAGTACTGCGGGCTGCTCTTACCCATTACCAGCTAGCTAGACCTTGCCCCCATTCCCTTCCTGTTGCTAAAGTACTGGGTATGAGCTGCACAGAGAGCCCCGCCTCTAAACCCAACCATTCAGGCATTCTTCACTAATGGACTACCAACCTGTTAGTGATGGCGGCTTCATGGTTTTTCCTGCATCTCTCTTATTTCTCCAGCTAACAAGATCTAGATTGCAGGTGAAACAAGCTGGGGCAAATTTAGCTGCATTTACAACCAATTTTTACAGGTGCAACACAGATATTTGCTCTTGGCACTGCCTCTTCGTACCGTGGCCCAGGGATCACAAGGACAGGTCTGGGGTAGCAGAGGGGGAGCCCGGGGTAGCAGATGCTACCCCTGGCAATCCCCAAATTATATCCCTGGTTTTGAGTCTGCTTTCCCACTGCCAATACTGCAGAAACAGCTGCTCGAACTTGGCTTACGTCATAATTTGGGGTCCAGCACACTCCAGCTTGCAAGCCTTGCCTTCTTTCACTGTGCCTCGCATTGAGTTTAACAGTGTTTGCGTTGCACAGTGTGCAGTCTACAAAATGGGCACAGAGCATTTGCTTGAGCCCCCTATCTCCACGTATGCCCTCAGCGCATCTTCTGCGGCTACCCTGTTGCCTGCCTGCCATCTAATGCTAGTGGGTGTGACCTGGAGAAAGATCTCTTGCCTACGATCGAAGGGAAGATATACTGCTTGCAATCCATGGTAATATCTCTTGGATGTGACTTGGGAGAGGATATTTTGCCAATGAAGGGAAGATATATTCTTTGCAATCCAGGGTAATATCTATTGGATGTGACCTGGGGGAAGATCTCTTGCCTACGATCCAAGGTAAGATATATTGCTTGCAATCCATGGTAATATCTCTTGGATGTCACCTGGTGTTAGGGAGAATTATCTTCTATGGCTAATTTCCCTTACCTATAGAGTCCCCCAGCAGCTTTGCTGGATTTGAGGGGGTTATTTTTTTCTCCTGATAAGAGTGAGACCCTTTTTTCTCACTCTTAGACAGATTGCTAGTGTGTGTTTTAGGCTATCTTGAGTGCGTATGGTCTATGGGGATTTTTTCACCCTCATAGGAATCATCTTTTTCATGTGTGGTACACAGCACCCTCCGTGCCGTACCACATGACTCCATGTAAACATAGACTCCATACCCTGGAACTGACTACTGTCTCCCAGGGCATGTAAAGTCCCGATAGACTTTACTAGTCAAATCTTATGAACAAAACCAGTACAACCCATCTTACTATGGAGGTACTGAGAAGGGTTCATAGTTTTTCCCTAGTGTTAATTTTCGAGGGGATACAGTACAGTCCCTCTCTCAAAAGTTTCTGGCTGGTGGCAGTAGTTACTACTGAAAATATTCGACCGCAAATATTTTCCTATGGGATTTTCCCATTGTTCGAGGCTACCACTTTTGCAGACAGCCTCTAACATACCGCCGGTTTACTTTAATATTAACTTTACTCCGGTAGATTTTTATTGCCAGAACTTTGATTTAATTTCTTTCTCGTGCTTTCTCTGTAGTCCTAACCCAGGTCGGGATCCTTTGTTCGTCCTTTAGGCAGGCTTCTGCACAGAAGCCCTCCTTTCGGCGCCACTCAGTCTGGGGTAGACAGGATGTGCGGTAGGGGGAATAGGCACCCTGGACAGGGTTGCCTATGCAACCCAAGTCGCACTCTGCCATGATAGGCTGGGGGGTTCTCCCGCCAGGAGAGCCACCCCACTGTGTGAGTGACAGCTAGGCTGTATGAATGGGGGTCTTGCTGCATAAAAGCAGGGTCCTGAGGACTGGAGGACAAGACGTCGCCACTGGAACTAAGAAGCCGAAGAGGAGAGAAGCCAAAGACATCTGCAACGACTGAACCACCGGTGAAGCCCTGCTGCAGATCCTCACCACTTTTCTCCAACAACTCGAGAAGATCTTCACCTGCAAGAGTCTTCTTCCCTTGAGCTGGTGGGGCCAGCCAGTTCACCAATTTCCTTCCCGGACCTGCCTTGGTCGAATCGCCAGTGCCAAGCACTAGGAGACCGGATATAAACAAAAGAGGGACTCCAAAACGTACAGGCACTCAAATGGAGCAGACAGACATCTATAAACACAATTGTGTGCCTGAACATACAAAGTCAAAAAATATAATTTGTGGAGCTAACAGTATTATTCTCCTGGTAGCCTAAACAATAGATTAAATCAAATTCAATATTTTAATTTACTGGTCTCTCACCAGTCAAAGTAACCTTTATGAGAAAAAAAGGGGGAAAAAAGTACATTGGCATAGAAAAATTATAAACTTGCTTTAATTGTTAGTTTGTAACAAGACAATGTGTCAATTTGATAAGTACATACAACATGAAAAACATACAAAAACAATGCAATTTACAAAAAGAAAAACAGGACTATTTAGTCCATACAATCAATGCGAGCAGAATTTATGCAAAGGCTCACAGAAGTAGGGGTACAACCCCACTAGGAAATAAACATGGGAACCCAATATATGGGAACTGACAAAAAATGATTTGGTGTTAGCAAAACAGTGAATACATTTTAAATCATAAGAGTTTTCCGAGATAGCTAATAAAACTTAAACTATCCCTAGCTGACCCTTACTTGTCTAAAGGCTCAGATTAAACAATTTCATGAAAATAGCACAGTACATGCGCCAACCAGAGCCTGATTGTGGCTACAACAAAAAAATATATATATCACACAGAATATTGTTTACTAAGCCTAATTTTGGCTAACCATGTAAACAATGTCGCACAGTGCTGTGTGTTAAGCCGGATTTTGGCTGAAAAAAAATTTCGACATATACAATGTCACCCAAACAGTCATTTATCTGCTGTGTTGTCACAGGCTGAAAGGGGGTGTACTACGCCTACTGCTATAAAGTGTGTATGTCCATGATGCCAAACCGCAGGAGAATGTAGTTCCTGCGACCATTACATAGGGCTAGTTGGCGTTTCGGTGGTATATTGATGGGTAGCAACCACCTTCCTCAGGTACTGGGATCTTCACATTCAGCCTTAATACAGACAGCCTTAATGTAGGGGGTCCTCCTGAAAAGGTAGTAACAGGGGACATTTTGTGAACTCAAAAGGTTTAACTTTAAATGGGAAGAGAACTAGAGAATATACCAATATATGGTGAAGGCATCAGGCCTCAATGCCCCAGAACCAAGTTGGCAGTCCCCCCAGACAGAAAACTTGAAAGTTACCAGAAAGGCGCCCTTAAAGTGTAAAGAGCGTACCCAAAAACTAAGTCACCTCGTGAGGAAAATAAGTGAAAGATGTGATCATGTAGTGAAAAATGTGTGTAATAGAATACAAAAAATACTGTGCAAAAGAAAGGCACATAAATCAAAACATGGCGGAACGTACCTCAGAGGGCACATCATGTGCTCACCATGCAAGATGTCGTGCATTCAGCACAATATTTGGGTTTAGCAATTGGAAAACAAACTGAATCTAGAATTTTCACCTAAAGTGAAAGAGGAGGAAAACAAAGACATAAAGGTGGCGATAGTTTATGTACAGCGGTAGTTTAATACGGCTGGTGTGTAGGTATGGTAAAGGTAACAAAAACTCACCATATGAATATGTGGATGCCCATGGAGCGCTTCGTATTTTGCGCAGGACACGAAAACTCCTAGCCTGGGGTTGGTGGTATCAGGCTGTGGGGTGATGAGTATGGCAGTGCTGCATAATAGTAAAAAATGACAAGCCCAACATGTGAGTTAGGCAGTGTAAATAAAACGCCCAGCGCGTAGGTCAGTAATGGCTTAGTGAGAAAAGTAAGTAAAATGGAACTTACTGTTGACTTCTACCACGTAGAAGCAGCAGATGGCTTGCTTCTAAAGAAAGCTGACGCTTGCTTCTGGAAAATGCTGCGTGTATCCGCTATTCTTCATAGTGAAGGAAAAGGCAGCCAGTGGGGTGTAGTAGCACTCAACTGGAAGGCATGTAACACTGAATGGAAAAGGTAGACAAAGAAAGAGGACTGGGACTAACAAAGTGAATTGGTAACACTGAATGAAAAAGGCAGACAAAGAAAGGGGACTTGGACTAACAAAGTGAATGGAAAGCAAAATGGAGCCCTTCCATGAATGACCGGACACAAACAAGGGACTAACACTAACATTGCAGGTTTGCTGAGACGTTAGTGAAGCCAGGCATTATTTACTATATGCAAAGGGTACTAATCCTATGAATGAATGACCGGACATAGACAAGGGACTAACACTAACATTGCAGGCTTGCTGAAACTTTAGTGAAGCCAGGCATTATGTACTATATGCAAAGGGTACTAATCCTAGGGAAAAAAACATTAAAAAGTGAAAAGGGGCAGCACACCCCAAAGCATATGGAGTGTTAATTCTACCAAATTCGAAACTGCATGAAAGAAAATTGAAAACCAACTAATAATAAACATTGGTAAAAAGAAACATATAGAAATGCATAAATGCAAAAATTATGAAAAAATTGTAAAAAAGGTTTTTTGAACAGGACTAGTTAAAAAATTAATTAAATAAATATTGCCTTAGTGCCAAAGCAGAGATAGCTCATTAAGACCATTGGAAATGGTGTCCAATTGGAAAATCCAACGAGCCTCCTTTGTGGACCGAGTTTGAGAGGGGTTGGAAGAGTTTTTGAAAACATCAATCACGCACCAGCGCAGGTCCTCTGTAGAGTGGCCGTATTCCATGTAATGGCTCACTAGTGGTGAGTTAATTGACTTACATCGAATCCTGGAGCGGTGCTCCGTGATTCTAGTGTGTACTGGCCGTGTAGTTTTTCCAATATATTTAAGCCCACACAGGCATTCAATACAATAGATAGCCCAGGCAGTCTTGCAATTTGAATAGTGTCTCAGTTCCCAAAGTTTGCCATGCACCAGGGCTGTTTTTGTCTTCATCGCAAATTTACAAATAGAGCAGGACCCGCAGGGAAAGTTACCCATCAGTGGGCGAAGGTCCCAACTGGTCGTAGTGGATCTAGAAGGTTTTAGTGAAGAGGAGGCATGGACTAGTTGGTCCTTGAGATTCTTTTGTCTCTTCATGGCGAAGATCGGCAATGGTTCAGCTGGTAAAGCTAATTGTGCCACTGACCAATGCTTCTTAATTGCTTTTTTGATGAGAAAGGAATGGGGACTATAGGTAAGGGCACATACTAGTTTGTCCTGTGGCTCAACATTTTTAGGTAGTAGTAGGGTGTCCCGAGGGGTGAATCTTGCTCGTTTATTGGAATTGGTAATCCATTTTTTGGGGTACCCTCGCTGGCGGAACTTAGTGGTCAGGTTAGTAGCATGTTGGACATAATCTGCTATGGATGTGCAGTTCCGTCTGATGCGTAGAAACTGGGAATAGGGTAAATTTTCTTTCAGAGTGCGTGGGTGGTAACTGTCGTAATGCAGTAATGTATTACGATCTGTGGGCTTGGTAAAAAGAGAACAGACCAGTTGGTTGACCGGATAGCCAGGCACCCGTCCACCCGGACCACGATTTAAAGGAGCGTACCTTTTATTTTGTTTGGCAGCACCGCGGCTGGTTTCATCCCTGGGCAGTGCAGTAACTCGAACCTTCCTCCACGATGAAAGCCTCTCTTCCTCTGCTGGATCTCCCGAACTGCAGGAACTGCCAGGAACTACCACCACCGCAGGAGCCTCTTCTACATTTAAGGTACATTGTTCCACCAGGCCTCCCTTTTTCGTTGGGTACTGCTAAAGGTGTTTTAAATCCTTTACCTACCTACTGAGTTGGCTGCCCCTATCATCTAACATTGTCTTTCACCTTCTGCAACCGCCATTTCGAATCGTTTAACAAAGACTTGACTGCAGCTACAAGAACATTTTGCTCCTGGGCCCTTTGCCCTGTACCACTGACTCTGGCACAGGCCTATTGACTGGCTAAATCTGTTACAACTGCCTTCTCTAGATTGCTTCTCACCTAGAAATATGTTGGTGCACCTAACTCTTATAACCACCTTTTCCTTCCCTCTTTTTAAACTTGTGAAGTGCCATTTTGCTTGGTTTTCACCTCAGTATTATACATGCTAAAGTACTGCCTTGCCTACCTTGTTCACAATCTTCTTGGGAAGTGTTGATGGTTTATTTAAGAGTATATTCCTGTATAACTTGACCTTTTCCTCCCTTTTGAGAAATTGATAGAGTGCCATTTCTGCTTGGTTTTCATTGTGCCGTTTTGCTCAGTTTTCACTCTTGCTCAAACTTGTCTACAATTTAAATAGGGAGTTGTGTATACTTTTCTTGACTGATTTAGCTTTTATAATAGTGATTTGTGTGTGAACATCAGAGTGTGTAAAATAAATATATATATATATATATATTCTTTTTGATACAAAGCTTTGGTCAGTGTTTCCTTGTTCCATAGTATTGTAGTCCTAATGTGTAATCCCTGAATACTGCTCATCTCCCTCTTGAGAGAAGTCTGACGGCTTAGCCACAGCTACCAACTAAATCTTTGTGGAACAGACTGATACCAAAGGGGATTTATTGCTCATACCTGTAGTCTTAATCTTCGGTAGTGCTCCCGAAGAGAACTGCACAGGATTCTGCCTAACACCTGGGGTTAGACCTCTTGCCTACGAAGGGAAGATATATTCCTCGCAATCCATGGTAATATCCCTTGGATGTGACTTGGGAGAAGATCTCTTGCCTACGAATGGAAGATATATTCCTCTCAATCCAGGGTAATATCTCCAGGATGTGACTTGGGGGAAGATCTCTTGCCTACAAATGAAAGATATATTCCTCTCAATCCAGGGTAATATCTCTTGGATGTGACCTGGGGGAAGTTCTCTTGCCTACCAAGGGAAGATATATTCCTTGCTATCTAGGGTAATATCTCTAGGATGGGACCTGGGGGAAGTTCTCTTGTCTACAAAGGGAAGATATATTCCTTGCTATTTAGGGTAATATCTCTTGGATGTCACTTTGGAGAAGATCTCTTGCTTGCGTTCTCAGGGGATGACCACTTACACATCTTGCTTCCCGAGATTGAAATTCTGTTCCTCACTTCATCAGAACAACAAACAAAATTGATTATTTTAAAGAGGAAGGGAAACCATAAATGTTCTCCTCTTACCTTGACCTTTGACCAATCCCTCTTCACAAACTCTCTACGGCTGTTGTTACTGACAGAGCCATCCGTCTCTTACCAGGCTTCGGTGCGAAGAGGCCACATTGTTGCCATGGAGCGCTTTCAAAACCCTGAACATAACACAAGATAATAATTGCGATCACTGGCCACGCTTTGTCCTGACACCAACGGTATATTTGTGCTAATAAAGATATGTTGAGCTCACATCTTTTTCTATTTTAGTCACCACTCTGTGGTTAGTGCATTTTCTGATGTGATTATTCTCCTCCAGCCTTTCTACAGTTGTGGCAATGTGCAACTCCTTTTGCTGTTTTGTGTGACACATGCAATTTCCATGAGTCTTGTTCAGTCCCTTAGAAAACCTAATATGTGTTTTGGTGCTAGAGGAGGACTTGGCATTGACATCTGAGAGAACACCCACAGTGTATACATGCTGAAAGGGGCCAGAGGGATGAAGACCCATCTGGGGACTGCATCTCTCTGAGGCGGACAGAAGGAATCCTGGAATGTCTAACGTTATACTGAGTAGGAAGTAGTAGAAAACATGTCAGTTACACAAAGCTTGAAATAGAAATCCTCCAAAATGGCTTCCTTCTCTCCAAACAGGCTTCCATCAATGAACGCTTGAAGCAGCTGCAGGATGCCCATCGGGATTTCGGACCCGGCTCTCAACACTTCCTCTCCAGTACGTGAGTAAATCTTGTCAACCATTCAATCTGGTAAGGAGTACGAATGAGAGATACAGAGTGTAAGGCAGGCTTTTCCATTGGGCGCCTAATACCTTTTTGACATGTGCACAGGGCAGGATCTCCTCTTTGATAAGAGCCTTGTGGATTCCTGGCCATTTGATGGAAACAGGATGAGATTGTGCTAGTACAGACATCTTAAAGAGCCATGTGCAGATATGTTTTTCTTGTTTAAGTGAAAGGAGGTTGTATAGCACAACCTACTATTCTGCATTCTGAGCATTGTGTGTCAAGGTGAAGCATCAATACAATTATCAAGATATTACATATCTCATGAAAAATAGACCCCTTAGTTGAAGAATTTACTCAGCAGGTGACCGCTATTAAACTTAGATCCTGAAACATGAAATGGGAGAAAAGGGGGAGCAAGATTATAATGTGATGAAAGGAGTGGTGAATGCGTGGAACAACCCTCAATCAGAAGTGGTATAGACTAAGGCAGAGTAGATACATTCAGAAACATCCTGTACAAAGCCAGTGGAACAATAGTACGGACTACACACATTGAAAACCAAAGACTGTTGCGGGTATAATACCTTTTTTTGAAATTCTTTTTTTCTAATACATTTATTGATCAACGCAAGTCAACAGAACAAGTACCATATGTCTGTACAAACCAAGGGTGCCCGTAAGAGCCCTGCATTTTAGTTAAAATCTTGTACTCAATAAAACTCACAAACCAAGACCAACTACTTTCAGAATAAATGGCTTCCCTGAAGCCACAGTGACGCTAATATATGGGGAAAGAATTCAACCACAATGTCTGGTTACAAAGATCAACTGGACTCTAACGCTTCAGATGCAACTACAAAAAGGGGAGTTTAATTTGGAAATGTGCTTTTAGAGCCTTTGAGCAGTGGGCAAACTGCGTTGACCTTGTTGTCTTTATTGGCTATAAAATCCAGTGCTTCGGTTGGCGTGCAGATTCATTGATGTTAGAGAGTCAGCAATACTGTTTCTGTGTTTGACATTCCCACCCAGGTCTCCTCTAAAATAGAGGGTAGGCTACACATTTGGCCAACCAACGCCAGACCTTCCAAAACAATTAAGAGACTTAATTTCTGATCTGGGGTGATTTGTGCCTATTTCCGTTGCAGTGAGCCCTAGCCCCAGATGGTGAAAAACCTCAATCAGTGCTACTGCCCCAGATTTGGGCTTAAAGGTAGATGGAATATCCCCTTTACTGAAAAATGGTACACTTGAACCCTAAGGACCAGAATAAGGGGGACCAATCACAGGGATCCTGTAGAAAATGTTTATATTCCATTCTATATAATCACCTTGACCTCACTCTAGATGTTGGCCAAAGCACAGAGGAAATTCACAAAGGTGATGGCAGGGGCCAGGCCATGCTTGCTGTGTTGCCTGGTCTTTTCTCTGGTTGTAATACGGGGGCTAAAAGGGACAACAAGCTGTTTGAAGACTTTTGAAAAGATTGTGAGGAAAGGGATCCTTAGTTTGGGTTAGATCTGTCTTGACAAATTAGGGCATTCATGGTGGCGAGTGCTGCTTGGGGTACAGACTGGAGTCCATTTTGAGTAGCGGGTGCTAAACCTGGAGCTCTGGTTTGGGATCAGGACTTGCGGTCATCATTGTCTTGGCCCTTTTCACCATGTATTTGACCCCTATGCGCCATTTGTATTTCAATATATATTTTTCTCATGACTAAACTGTGTAAACTGGTGAAAAGTGAAGCTTTTGGCAAGGTGCACTGGGGAGGTTAATGGCATATCTCCACCCCCTCCCTTTTTCCACCCATTTTAGCATTTTTCTTAGAGTTCGGCCAGAAGAAAAGAAAAACTCAAAATGAAGTGCCCATCGTCCTTGTTTGTCGAGGACTGCAAAGAGGGAGACATTAAGGCTCCCTGTTAAAAGAAAAACCCGGTCCTCCTTTTCACAAGCTCTACGGCCAGTTTGTTTGGCAGTGCAGAGCTTCAACCCCTTATTACATCATCATGATGAAGGAGGGACAAACCCAAAAACTAACACTTCGGAAGACTAAATTTATCAAGAGAGAAGACGGAAGATATTCAGTGAGGGGTGCTTAGGCCTGAAGTGGGCTGCCCACTTTGTCACTGAAGACATTCAATAAAGGGGTCCAAAAGATTTATTTTCTCAGAAAGTTCATATTTTCGCTGTTTGCTCTATCATTTGGCGCTTATGATTTAAAGGTATGTCATTACACAGGAGCAGAGTAAAATGGTTTAGCAAAAGTGCTTTATAAGGCTCCTCATCCTACTGATTCCATTTACCCTATAGAACATTTTTATTTTGGGTATTTACTGCCTATTGTGGCAGAGTAAAAAAAAATTGAGGAAATAATTACAGGATAATGTCCCTCAAAGTGGCTTTAAAAAACATTGTACGAATCAAGATATATAGCTGTGTTGGAATGTTATGTTATTAAGCATTTTGTATTGTGCCCTTTACCACCGTAGGGGTCTTACGGAGCCTAAACCTTGTCCGAGAATAGAGTGTATTGTGACCCTGCATGGGTGACACAAGACCTTGGTCTGAGGGTAAAGACGGGGGAAGGTAGAATCCGAGGGACTAAGCGATAGGACAGGAGGGATTAGTAAGAATATTGAAAGGAATGAGGTAGAGCACAAAGACAAACACATTCTGAGGGGAAAGGCACAAGGGGAGAGGGTGGCTTTGTGGGTACGTGTGTGATAACCTAAGGTTCTTAGTAGTGATTTGTGAATAGAGGCGTCCGGTATGAGCAGTTCGATTTACTCTGATGATACATTCTAGGCCAGTTAAGCCTGGTTGCTACATCACGTTGGTGATTGGGTGTGTGATGGACTTGAGAGGTGCTCAAACAGACCCCTGTATTGTGGGGGCTTTTACCAGGTTGTTTCGTAACGCAGCCCCTGTGCAGGGGCAGAACGCTGGTTTTGCCAAGCCAGCTGAAAAGATTCTGCACCAAGGATAGGACGTGCAAAGATGAATGCGGTGGCATGGGGTAGGGGGAAATATGATGGGGATGATAGAGACGGGTACTTGTGATAAGAGGGCACTCAGGCCAGTAACATTAGTCTATCACACCTATGTCTTATTTTAAGGAATTGATAGAAATTGAGGCTAGGCAAGTGGCTTCAATCTCCTTATGAAGTCTCCTTAAGAAGTGGTACTGTTATGAAGTGAGGAAAGTCTGTTGAGGCCTTGGGCAGGCGGGAGATGCGTCTGTCAGCTAGTGGTAGTGGCTAATGTACGTGGACATGTATTTAATACAATCATCTATGACAGATTAAGGTAATATTGGTAGTGTGAGACTGATGTGTGGAAAGAAAGGCCTCGTTTTCAGTTTACAATACAAGCAGTGGCATTTAAAGATCAGAAAAGCACATGCAGCCGCAGTTAAGTGTCTAGACACGATGTCTCCAGTGTCTAGTAAAGCTTTGTCTACGACTGAATTATTTTCGTAAAAAATAATGATGCTTGTATTAAATGAATGTGCCAACTTGGAGATGGATGTATTCTCTTACGCCCTCCCCCAAAAAAACCTCTTGTTGTAACGAGTTGTCACAATTTTATTAAGTAGAGGACAGAATATGTTTTGTAAATTTCAGACCATCGGTAACATAAGAAAATGCTAATAAATGAACTTTCCCAGAGGCCTGCAGGTAACTGCTGAATTACTTACGGCATGCCCAGGGATGGATGCAGCATATACAGTAGGGAAATGTGGAATGGGGGTGGGAGGACTACGTACGTTGACTCTACGTGGCAAGGATCAAACCACGCCTTCTTCTGGAACCGCTGGAAGTGAATGCTGCACAGTGTTACAGATAGTGGGGGTGGGTGAGAGACAGCAGGCCTAAACTTAGTCAACCCTATGAAGCCATTGCAAGGCATAAGCAAACATTCCAATCGAGTAGGAATGTTGTTAATAAACTAATGCGTGCATGAATAGACTGATATCTGTAGGTTTCCAGCCAACTCTACATTAAAATACGTATTCTGCGCCAACACGGAAAAGAAGACAGTCGCTCTGACGATTGGGTCACTATGAGCATTATCAGAAGGGGAACGTAATCTGATGACTATACACAAGATGAGATGGAGAGACACGCATGGAATGGAACTGAATATGCTAGCACAGCATTGCGGATTGAGATTGCTATAATATCTACATTTGAGCTAAGGATATTTAAAATAGGGTTGGTGGATTCTACACTGTATCACAGATATGAGAGGCGATTCATGTTTTTCCCTTTACCTTTAGAAATAACTAATGGTTATGATAGAGGCAATTCCGAGTTAAATTTTGGAGCTGAGCAGCAAGAGGCATTGGTAGGAACGTTGATGGAGCCAGAGCAGTCTAGGCAAACCAGGATATGTTTGTCATTAGCAATGGTAGTAGCTTGGAATGATCTTCTCAGGCCAATGGAGGAGACACAACCCCACAACAAGGAAGCATGGGCTTTGCCAACTCCAGTAAAGATCTTTTGAGGGTGTCATGTTGGTCCACTTGAACTTCAGGAGTTCTGGCACCACCATCTTTATTTCTTTGGGTCATCTTAATGTGTCGGGCACCAGACTTTTTTTCTGGTGTTGGTCCCTGGAATTTGGGATTTCTAAGCTTTCTTCCCGCTTGTTTGTTGTGGAGGCCTTTTGCTGCTCTTTAGTCTTTATGGCATTTATCTTCCATTGGACCCGTCTCCACCATAGTGTAATTCTGTCTCTCCTTTATGTCAGGCTAAACTGAGCCTCTGTTGGTTTTCATTTTCTACTTCTTGTATAGTCTCTTCCTCCTTCCCACCATTCTTAGACTCGACCAAATGATCTTACCCCTCTCTTCCTTCTTGCCACCTCAGTCTCTTCTCCACCTTCTGCCATCTTCTCCCTCAGTTTTCCTCATTGTTCTACTTCTCCTTCTCTACTGCTCTTACTTCTCCCTCCTTTATGGCTGCATGCCTATCCTGCACTCCCACTCTTAATCTTTCTTCCCCTTTGCCAGTTTCTTCCATTTCTGCTTGTGGAATCATAAAAATACAATATTAAGGATTTTACACCATGCAAAGGAAAATACATTGACACAGGCTTGTAAAGATTCCCAGAATCTTTATTACAAAACTGAAAAGTATCGAACAAAGTACACAAATAGCTATTTGGCCGTCAATACATCACAGAGACCACCAGCAGTGTTCAATGTGAGCAGTGAGCAGGATTTGCTAGCTGGACATCAGCGTATTTATACAGTTTGTTATAATGATGTCCAGCCTCTTACAAGTTAATTATATACTGGGCTAGGGTCGCGCCAGGTTCGTTTCCTAATTTACATATCTCGTGCATGCGGTTTACTTTTCAACATATTTACTAACACACACTATTATTCTTTAGTTTAACGTTACACTCTTTACACATTGCTTTAATACAGATCAAGCAAATGTTTTGCATGTTGTATTTGGATAGCGTTATTGTTCTCGTATACTTGTAGGTTAACATCGCCGATTCAAGTAATCCCCTGATCCCGAGGTCAACGAAGGACAAGGTCTACATGACCCTAACATGTAGGCTGAAGGCAGGTTGGACATTGACTCCCCTACAGAGGTTGGAGAGGTTAAAGCAAGAACAAGAGCACACGAGACGGCCATTTTAGACTACAGGGTGACTTTGTACGATAAACTAAAAATGGCGGCTCTAACCTAAAATGGAGGCTTGATTCACTTGAGGTCACGACCTTGTAATACGGTTTTCCTCGCAAAGCGACTGGGCATAGGCCAACATATACAATGAGGATGAAACAATATTATATCAGTTCTAAGAAACTCTCCTTTTGGCCTATGCAAAGCGCTAAACTACCTTCAATAGTTTTGCGGTTAACTCCACATTTCTATGTCTCTACATCCCGAATCATTGTCGGACATATCTATTGCCATTAGATCGGACACTAGAGTTTCTTTCAACACATACTCTTTGGAAACCTTATCTGGGGCGTATATTTTATGCCCTAATATACTTGATGCTTGCGCAACACCCCCCTAATACTGAGCATATACCAGGGAGACACTGTATACAACAACAAAGAAACAGAAAACTTCCCAAGATAATCACCAGGGCCGAAAACAACTCCCATCCCCATGACCGCAGGAGGTCCCAAAACCATGCAATAAGTTCCCAGTTTCCCTCAGGAACATGTACTTCTGAACTAAGGACATGTAGATTTTGGATAGCCCTAAAGATCGTTGGAGAGGAGTCTGGTACGTAAACGCAGCAAGTGGACCCCACTAATTTACATACTCCTCCACGCTCGGCCAGAATGACATCTAATGCCATCCGGTTCTGAAGAGCCACTAACCTTATCGCTTTTTGTTCTAACGTCATATTATAGAGTATGTCAGTGGTCCGATTGATGGTTCTCTCCAATACTCTCGTTAGTCCCCTGGTATCTTCTGAATTCGTAATTTGCCCAAAAAATGGCACAAAGGATTTCATGATATCTCCTAGAGTTTGCGCTGGAGTATCCCCTTTCACACCTCGTTGTGGACGAGTTTTCGAAATTTCTGCAGTACTGGCAATAAATACCCCAGGTAGTAGAATCCCTAAATAGCAGGTTCCTTGCCAATCCCTGGGCAACCATGGAAATGCCACATCACCGCAAACAAAATAGACAGGTTCGCCTACGTACAGAGGTCTGTTCTCACTAGTCAAATTCACAACGTTGGCGCACTTTCTAAAATTACCCATTGACCGTGTTCCATTCCTCTGTATGCAGAAGAATACTGAATCGGGGCTATGGTTAACAGAATAAGATGGAGGCGTGGCATCCTTATTGCCTATAGGAGTCATTTTGAAAGAGATCAAAGACTGAAAAGGACGAGACAATGTATCAGAGGGCCTAACAGAAGCAACGTTTGGCTTACTTCTATTTGCAAAAAGCGAGCATCACAGGGGCATCAAAACATGCTTTTCAAAACTATTCAAATTTGTACCATCAAAGTTCCCTGAGATGCTGTCATTCCATCGGCCAAAGAATAGTGCTCTAAGAGAAGCATAACAAGCAGTTGTCAAAGTAAAGGATGAATATACCAACGTAGCCCCTTATCCCCATGTTGCGGTAGATGTGAACAGATCCAGCAATTGGTTCTATTAAAAATTGCATGAGTGGCATTCATAATTAACAAAAGAGTATTATTCTGATAGTTCCGTCTATGCGAAGAATCTCTAGGCAATAAAGTATGCAATTGCAAGGAAAGAGTGGGGATAACAGATACATTTTCAATAGGTAAAAAGTCCTCTAACGGATATGCTTCCTACAGATACCATAACCCAAAACCAACATCGTTTGAACCACTGCATCGTTTGATGCAGTGTAAAACTGCTTTCATCCGCCGGTAGGCGGAACCACCGGTGGCCAGCACGAAGGCCACACAAAGGCCTGTTCCTGCGCCTGTTACGCGCATGGGAGCGCGGCGTGGCCACCCCCCCTGCTCAATTTAAACCTCCCCGACCGCCCTCCGCAAAGTCCGAGGCAAGCTATCGGAACCAAGTATCCTAATTATCTCCATTCATACAAGGTGAACCTACTGTAAGTACTTTGCCCCTATCCTTGTTCCAATTACTGACATTGCAATGTTATGATTCCCCCTCAGCCGGCCCATTTCGGTTCTCCTTTTACTACGTGGACCATCATTTCAAGGAGTATAATCACGCATACCAGTACCGGGGATATTACTGTAGCCTTGTACTCTGAGCCACTATTATCTGAATGTGTTTCCGGCCTCCCTTGAAACTCTCGAACTATAGCATATCATAAGTATTTTGTGCCTCTTGGTCACTAGTAGACCACCTTATAACTGTATTGTGCCTTAAGGTCTCTTACAGACCATTTCAATTGTGTTGTGCCTTAGGTCTCTTACAGACCATTTCAATTGTGTTGTGCCTTAAGGTCTCTTACAGACCATTTCAATTGTGTTGTGCCTTAGGTCTCTTACAGACCATTTCAATTGTGTTGTGCCTTAAGGTCTCTTACAGACCATTTCAATTGTGTTGTGCCTTAGGTCTCTTACAGACCATTTCAATTGTGTTGTGCCTTAAGGTCTCTTACAGACCATTTCAATTGTGTAGTGCCTTAAGGTCTCTTACAGACCACTTCAATTGTGTAGTGCCTTATGGTCGCCTACAGACCATTTCAATTGTGTTGTGCCTCATGGTTGCCTACAGACCATTTCAATTGTGTTGTGCCGTAAGGGCGCGTCAAATTATATTGTACCATGCCTGACTTAGGTCACGTCTAATCTAGGCTTACCATTGCCCTGGCCAACAGCCTGTGATTACACTAATCTAGGGCTGCCCTGACCTTTGCCCTGACCTTTGCATTGGGTTATCCCTATCTAGGTGCCCAGGCTTCCAGCCATACCATAGCATCCTCACTCCCTTCCATTATCTCACCAATCCCACTCAAGGAGACCCTATCCTGTCCCTGTCAACTAGCTCATAGGGAACCCATTCTGGCAGCCAGCACCACCATCATGCACATCAACGTGCGCCTTCTATTGCACTACCTCCTTACCACACATCTTGCCCTATTCACGCAACCACCCAAGTCAACCACTCCTACCTTTGAGGTTAATAACCTGGCCTGCCCTTACCCACTTGACCTAGCGTCACCCACCATGACGTTGACACCCTCAACGAGTCCTTCAGCAACTACCGTTGACGCTCACCAACCCTGCAACCAGATTAACCAATACCTTAATGACCCAGCTCTCTGGCTCAAACACTTTGCCACAAAACCAACTCCTAACCAACCCTGCCCCCTCACTCTCAGGAACAAGAGACTAGGCACCAGATTCCGCATTCGTCCTTCCCGCACCAACACCACTAAGCAAGCCCCACGCACACCACCCAGTCCGCCCTCGCCCACCGCCACTTGCAAAACTAAGACCACAGGGGTTAAATTGCCTGTGTTCAAGGGTGCCCTCATCAATGCTAGATCTCTCACAGCACACGCTCTTGACATAGCCGACCTTATCACCACTGCTGACCTTGACTTCATTGCCATATCTGAAACCTGGCTACATGCCGCCTCTGGCCCTTCTCTATCCTTGGCCTTACCGCCTGACTATGGCATCACACGCTGTGACCGCTCCTCTGCCCATACTAGAGGTGGCGGCGTGGCATTCATCCACAAAAACTCCCTTGACCTAAGAGTGGTATCCGATTCCAAACTTGAATCAGCTGAACTGCTGACAATCAAATTACTACTAACACCTAACCAAACGGCCACCCTCTACCTTATCTACAGACCACCAGGGCCGGCACCCACCTTTGTCAGTGAAATTTCCACTCTTCTTCTTGACAAAACAAAAAACAACTCCCAAACAATAATCTTAGGTGACTTCAATCTTGGTCGCGGCGACCCTATGGATCCTGTAGCAACTGATCTGGAGTATGCTCTTACTGACCTTGGCCTCACCTTGTACATACATGAACCGACCCATATCAAAGGCAGGACCATCGATTGGTTAGCCGGTTCCAACTGCAACATCCAGGTCCTCAATAACTCCCCATGCTTATGGTCTGACCATCACATTATAACATTTAACATCGAAGCTACCCCGCGAGCCCTAACACCCATAGCCCCAGCCCTCCCCACCCGCAATAAAAAAAATATAACAAGAGAACAACTTCTCCCACTGTTACTCCCCTCTCTTAATGCGGCGACCAACGCCTGCTCTGATCCCACCTCCCTAGCAGACATCTACAACCAAACGATGCTCACGGCTATTGACACCATAGCACCAATTAAAACCAGGAAGGCTAAACCACAAGCACATCTCAACTCTTGGTTCACTCCACAGCTAAGAATCCTCCGCAAAGCCAAACGCTGTGCGGAAAACCGTTGGAAAAGCCACCCTTCTGATGAGCATAAAGACGGCTTCCTTCTCGCCTCCCTCATTTATAAAGACGCCATCATCATTGCTAAAAAAGAATCGCTTAATAATCGTATCATGCAAGCCGACTCTAATTCCAAGGAACTCTCCAGAGTCCTAAAAGAGCTCGAAACCCCAGTCTCCCCGCCAGACACTTGCACGAAAGACAGCAAATGGTGTGCTAACATTCAAGCAGCCCTCCTAAACAAAATCTCTATGCTCCAATCTAAAATAACTGAAAAGCAGGACTGCCTGAGGCGGGACAACCGCTCTTTCTCCCCTACTAGGCCCACCTTCTCCAACTCTGCCAACACCAAACCTTTCACCTTCGCACCGCTCACTGTCACCGAAGTAGAAAACATCATCCTCAGGATGAAACCATCCAACTGCCAAGGTGACCCGTGCCCAGCTCCCATCATTAAGGACTCCGCCCATGACCTAGCCCCATTCATTACAACCTTCATTAACTCATCCTTCGAAACAGGTATTGTCCCAGACAACCTTAAAGACGCCTGGGTGATCCCGCTACTAAAAAAACCTTCCCTTGACCCAAGCATACCCACAAACTTCCGACCTATTACTACAGTACCATTTCTGCTGAAGATACTGGACCGGGCAGCTTACCTGCAGATCCAAAACTACCTTGAATCAAACAATCTGTTAGGTCTACGACAATCTGGATTTCGGCCCAGACATGGGACCGAAACGGCTCTATTAGACCTAAAAACCCAGATCGAAGTCCTGAAGGACAAGGGCAAATTAGCAATGCTATTACTCCTCGACCTCTCCGCCGCATTTGATTTGGTTAACCACCAGATCCTTTGCAGGCACCTCCACTCTGCTGCCAACTTCCTCCGCAGCGGCCTGGATCAAATCCTTCCTGAGCAACAGATCTATGAGGGTCTTTGCACCTTCCGCTGCCGCAGCTCCTTCCCCTATTCATTGCGGTGTTCCTCAGGGTTCTTACGTGTCACCTACTCTTTACAATATCTTTACGAAACCACTCTTTGATGTGCTTGATCATCTGGGTGTCTCCTACACCAACTATGCGGACGACACCCAGATACTCAGTCCCATTTCTGGTGATTATCTTGCTGACACCAAGGCCCTCAATGACGTCTACTTGGTCATCCAAGCCTGGATGGCCAAGCACCAGCTATGTCTGAACGACGATAAGACGGAGCTACTTATCCTGGGTACTTCACAACGTCTGAGCAAACTTGAGCCATCCTATCAGTCATTCAACATAGACGGCAACTCCATACAAGTCTCGAAAGACACCAAAACACTAGGCTTTTACCTAGATTCCACCTTATCCTTGTCAAGACAAACTAATGCAGTCAGGTCCACCTCCGCCTACACGTGCAAACTCATTTCAGCCTGCAGACCATTCCTCACCACCCACAATAGCGTCACACTAGCGAGAACACTTATCATGGCAAAAATAGATTACTGCAGTGCTCTATATTTAGGCACCAGCCAAGAAAACCTATCCAAACTCCAAACCACCCAGAACAATGCAATTCGAGCGGCCCTGAACATCCCTCGTAACCACCACATCTCAGAAGCCAGAACTAGCCTTAAGTGGTTACCCGTGAAGCAGAGAATTTCCCTAAAAACGCTTGCCCTCACGCACAAATGCCTAGCCAACAAGGCTCCGATCTATCTCTGCAGTCGGCTTTCGCGCCACTCCACTGCCCGTCCACTAAGAATTGCTCAGACTCACTGCCTTACTATCCCCAGGTTTAAGCTCCAAAAAGCGGGAGGCACTAGCTTCCCTGTCCTAGCCTCCAAACTTTGGAACACCCTCCCCGCTGCCATCAGAGCTGAAGACTCCTTCAACACCTTCAAGAATAAAACCAAATCTTGGCTCTTTGACCAGCAATAGTTGTGTTAGACATCTGTCCTACTTACCCAGCCCACCTGTTCCCTTACATGATTTCCGGTCTGCTACCCTCCCAACTACCTCAGGGATACTCCCTCTGCGGAGCCTAGGGATACTGTACCCTGTTGTAATATTTGTAATTATGAACATTGTATTATGCTGTTTTGTTATACTTTTATTGTAATTTATTTCCCTGTATGTTCTTTTCTTGCAACCTTGTACAAATTGTGCCCTGATGCCCCCGGGCCTGATGGTCTGCGCGTTATAAATAAACAAATACAAATACAAATACAAACAGTTACTAGAAATCCAGTTATTATTACAAAAAGGCAACAATACACTTTGGGGGTACCTTTACATGCTTGATCATTGTCTCTGCTAGTCATATTTTTATCTAAAAGTTCGGTACAAGTGGTAGCGGGTGCAGGCATTGTAGTCTTCAATCGAAAAACACCAATTGTTCATTTGCTGTTGACTCCAGTCGCGCGTCTTCTTAATGTCTTTCCCACAACCCTTAGCCAACAGAATCCTTCCATACAGTAGGGCCAAAAGACAAGCCCTCAAATGATTTCCTCAATCGCACAGTCAGACCATGCTGTACGTCTATTTCCTTGGACGCAAATTATATTTCACAGTTTCTGGCGAGAACAAAGTGTCGTCACTTCCTCCTGGAGGTGGCGAGTGAACGGAAATGCGATCAGAAAAGGATTGATCCAGAAGTTCCACTGTTGGGGAGTGCGGAGACAAGATGGCCGTTTTGTCTGGCCTTGCGGATTCTGGAGCGTTCTCTGATTCTCCCTTGTTGGTTGTTGCTGTTTCAGGCATGCTAGTTACAGCAGTGGGAAGGGATTCTGTGTCTTCTGTATCGTATGGCATGGGCTGTGGGATCCGTTTGGTGTGCGTCGCATGGATTCAGTTCTTACGACCCGCTACCCGCACAGCAGTCTGAGTGACTAGCAGGACTTGGTAGGGACCCCTCCACCGAGGTGCAAGGCAAGACGACCTCTCAAAAACCTTTGTGAGGATCCAGTCCCCCGGTCATAGACTGTGACCCGGACCCTCGTACCGTACATGTAATGCCTCTCGCACCTGGTGATAAATTGAAAACAGATTTTTAGTCAACTGGTTACAGTAATCTGAAAGAAGCACATTTTCTATATCCCGCAACGAACTGCTTTTTGGCAAACCCCAAATATTAGCAGGTCTCCCCATTACCACCTCAAAGGGAGAGAGCCCAGTCTTAGTTTGAGGGGTTGTTCTCATCGACAGCAACACGATCGGTAAGGTGTCCGGCCATTTTAGCTTGGTGCCAGCACACGTCTTAGCAAGCTTGTTCTTTATAATGCCGTTATGCCTTTCCACTAATCCGGCACTTTGGGCATGTCTGGCTGAATGGAACCGTTTATCAATCTGCAATCCTTTGCAAATTTGTAGGCTTACAGTAGCGATAAAGTGTGGCCCATTATCCGACCAGATGACTCTCGGCAGCCCGAACCTAGGAAAAAACTCTTTCAACAGAGTTTTTGCCGTGGTTATGGCCATTGCATCTCTAACCGGGAAGGCCTCAACCCACTTACTAAAGGCACAAATGACAACCAACACATATTTAAGATTGTTACAACGTTCCATTTCAATAAAATCAAAGTGAATAACCTCAAACGGAACAGAAGGTGGAGCGAAACTTCCTCTAGGAGTCGAGGTACCTTTTCCTACATTGTGCTGCAAGAAGACCATGCACCCTTGGACAAAGCGCTCCGCAGTTTTGAAAATCTTATCATTGGCCCATACACTGTGTAGCATTTTAGTCAATTTATGTGCACAAACATGTGTCGGACCATGAGCCATAATAACCATCATTGTAATGTAGGCATCAGGGAGTAACCATTTTCCTTCAATATTGTCCACCCAACACCCATCATCATCCAGTCTCCCTGCACCCTCGATCCATCTCTTAGATTCCTCTATGGTAGCATCTGCTTGAATGTCTTTTACAGAATCGATACTTTCACCCAAAGTGCAAATATTTACAGTTTCTCTTACAGCATACATTTCTGAACTGAAATCAGTGGGAGTTTGTTTAGCTATCTGATCAGCGAAAGCATTCCCTTTTCCTACATCATCTGTAACCTTTTGATGTGCTGAACATTTTATAATAGCTAACTGAACAGGGAGTGCGAGTGATGAAAGTAATCGCACTATTAAAGTGCCATGCTGATTTTTTGTTCCGTGCGAGATCAAGAAACCTCGTTCTTTCCAAAGTCTACCAAAGTTGTGGACCACCCCAAAAGCATACTGACTATCGGTATATATATTTACTGTAAGCCCTTCCGAAAGTTAACAAGCTTGAGTTAACGCTATAATTTCTGTGGCCTGTGCGGAATTATGCATAATTCTTTCGGTTTCCACAATCGTGCTTAAAGTAGTGACGGCATAAGCAGCCGTGGATGAACCGTTCAGAAGTTTAAAACAAGAGCCATCACAAAATAGCTCTCCTTGTGGGCTATTCAAAGGCGTGTCTTTCAGATCGATTCTGCCTTTAGTCTCTTGTTCTGTCACATAAAGGCAATCGTGTGACGTTTCGTCACCATCAACAGTATCTTGCAGGACAGGTAAAAGTTCAGCCGGATATAATACACAACACCTCTGAATTTGAATGTGGGGGGCAAACAAGATTAGTTCATATCTTGTTAATCGTGCGGAAGTGAGGTGTTGTGTTTGAGTTCTATTCAATAAAATATCTACAGAGTGAGGTACCATTAGGGTTAACGCATGACCCAGGACCATTCCCTCACTCTGTTTTACAGATGCAGCAGCAGCAGCAACAGCTCTCAAACATCTCGGCAAAGAGCATGCAACAGGATCAAGGGCGGATGAGAAATAGCCGCATGGCCTATTCTTCCCTCCATGTTCCTGCGTTAACACAGCCAAAGCACATCCATCACGTTCATGCACATACAACACAAAGGCCTTGTCATAATTCGGAGTTCCTAAAACCGGCGCTGAACACAGCGCGGATTTGAGCAAATCAAATGCTGTCTGGTGTTCCAAAGTCCATGGCAATGGAAAGAAATTCCCTTCTTTGTCAAAGCCAGCATTCGTTTAATTGTTAACGAAAAGTTAGGGATCCACAATCTACAGTAAGAAGCCATACCTATCAGGGCTCTAACTTCCTTCTGCGTATTTGGGACAGACATGCCAGAAATAGTCTTTATTCGTTCAGGTGTCAACTGTCTTCCCTCCTTTGACAGGAGATAGCCTAAATAGGCGACCTCCTGACAACAATATTGGAATTTTTTAAGTGAAGCTTTGTGGCCATGTTCGCTAGATGACAAAGCAACAACACAGTGCTTTCTTTACAGGCGCTCTCAGAATCAGCAGCCAAGAGGAGATCATCTACATACTGTAGTAATGTACAAGTAGTAGGCAACTCGAGAGTATCGAGCTGCTCTTTCAATGCCCTACTATAAATACTTGGACTCTCAGTGTACCCTTGTGGTGCACGGGTGAATGTGAAAGAGCATCCACCTAGGGTAAACGCGAACAAATACCTGCTATCCTTGTGTATGGGAATACTGAAAAATGCGTTTTTAAGATCAACAACGCTAAAATGAGTGGCAGAAGCCGGAATCATGGTTAGTATCGTTGTAACATCAG
Source organism: Ambystoma mexicanum (assembly GCF_040938575.1). Lineage (NCBI taxonomy): Eukaryota > Metazoa > Chordata > Amphibia > Caudata > Ambystomatidae > Ambystoma > Ambystoma mexicanum. Next base: position 659,022,859 of record NC_090930.1, read on the forward strand.
GTACAATAGGAAATTGAGGAGCCACAATTTTGTTAATAGCACGTAAATCAATTATAAAATGAAAGGGAATCGCATTATCACCTTTTTTGTATACTGGCAAAATGGGGCTGTTACATAGGCTACCCGTAATTTCCTCAATTACTCCACGATGCACAAAATCAGAAACTATACATTTCAAAGCCTGCTCGCCTTCAACTGAGATCTTATATTGCGGGATGCGAGGCAATTTTACTCCATGTTTCAAAATAATTTTAACAGGTTCAATTTGAAGAATGCCCACATCATTATCATCAATTGCCCATAAGCATTCTGGAACATTACTGAATTCTGGCGGTAAAGGTCGAGTCAAAAACTGAGAGGCGAGTGATTGCTGAGGTGAAATTGTTAACCGAACTCCGTCCGGAGAACAATGCATTACTGCATGCAATGCCTTCAACAAATTTAGCCCCAGCAAGTTCTCCCCACAGTTTGTGGTAAGTAGAAATGGACACTGTTCCGTGAAGGGACCCAGTGTTATCGGTACCGGCAATGAGACTGGACAAACTACAGGTGTGCCTGAAAACCCTATGGAAACGTTGGACTGCCCTGACAGGGGAATATTTGGAACCTGTGAATGATCAATGGAACATTTCTGTGCTCCCCATCTACTAAAAATAGATGCTTCCTATTTCCCACCACCATCTCAACGTAGGGGCCTTTCTGATGAATGGGAATAGGCGCTTCTTCAGAGAGGTACGCGGCAGAAGGGTGATCAAAAATGTTTCTATTATCCACATTCGAAACTTGCTTATCTTGCGAAGGAGGTTGCTGTGATTCTGGTGCAAAGTGACCTCTGCCAGGGCCCCCTGCACCTGGGCGACCTCTGGATCGTCTACCAATGTTCCCAAATGACCTTTGCTGCAAGGTCAGACAATGTGCGCACCAGTGGCCTTCCTGTCGACAATAGGCACACTGGTTAATGGTTACCGGAGCCAAGGGCGCACTTCCCTGTGGAATGTACTGACCTCTAAATTGATTACCCCCTCTAGGGCTTCTAACAATCTGTTGTAATAAGACTTTTGTTTTCAGGTCACCCTTTTTTTTCTCAAGTTTTTCCTTTTCAGTATTTACACGATTTTCATAGTACTGGGCCATATGCAGTACTTCTGATTGAGACTTCGCCTGCCAAGTGCTTTCAGAAGACGTAATCTGTAACTGGATGTCAGGCAGCAATCCACGTACAAATGTGTCGACAAACAGCCTTTTCCCTGACTCTGTGCCTAAGTCTTGTCCACTGAAATCTGAAAATACCTGCTCGAACCGATTGAAGAAATCGGTAGCACCCTCAGACTTTCCTTGGACACAGGCCGTAAGCTTGTCCCAAATGATTCTTTTTTCAGGAACTATAGTTTTCAATTTTACAATAATTCTATCAGGCAAGGTTAATATCACTTGAGGCGGTCGTTCGCCAGCTGGTCTTTCACTATCTAGCCTAACCATGTTATCCCATGCATCTCCCAACCCAGGTATATCATCTATAGTCCTAATCTGTTTCCACAAATCGACTGGCAGGAGTACGGGAAATAATAAATCAATATCACTTAAGGTGAATACCGACAACTGTAAGACCGACTCTATTTCTTTATAGAACCCGGTCGGATTCTTTCTTACATCGGGAATAGATTGCTTTATGGTGTTCACTTCCTGTCTTGAAAACGGGACGTGAACAAACTGTGATACGTAATGTGCAGGAATTTCTCCCGCAAGTATTCCTCATCCAGCATCGGCCGCAATCTCAACTTTCGGGACAAATGTCGGAGGGACCTCTCTCATAGGCAACTGAGAAGTAGGCAGCTCCAAACGCTTACTAAGCAACAGAGCCAAATCAAGCGCTAGGGCAGTCGAAGAAGTATCAATCGAAAAAGCTCTCTTATAAACACTCAACAATTCTGCGGGACAACCAATCTTTCTTTTTACACACTCGTTCTGCAGGTACTCTACCATCACCTGTATCACCTTCTTTTGCATTTCTAACGTATACTGACTATATGTGTCATATACTTCATCTGGAGTTATCGACATATCCGAAATCCATCTTATCGCATCCTTTATACAAATTCACGCTTCCTCACCTTTTAATTCACGGCGAGGAGAAAACCGTTTCTGTAAGTACATAATACCTAAACTACCACCATCTGCTTCCTCATTCTGTAACCCTTCCAACTCCTTCCTATACTCAAAAATCATCTCAACATGCTCATATACCTTCTCCGCAGTATCTCTGGACAACGCTAAGGCGTTCAAATCCCATAACCCCTGTGGGAAATCTACATCGTTTAATCTATTCCACATTATACTCAAATGAGTCCCTAATCCTTCAATAAAAACATTTTTCTCAGGAATACCTTTTCAATTTTCGAGTGTGGAAAAAACATCAGCTTGTTCACCCTTCTCCATACAATGTTTAGCCCAAGCAATCAATTCATTCTTTTTGTCTGGGGACACACTATTAATATATAGTCACAACCCTTGGTCTCGCTCCGTGGTCTTCTACAAACAATGCAGAATCACTTGGAAGAGGAAGAGTAGGCACATTCTGAATATCAACAGGTGGAGGCAAGGGGGCAGGCAAAGGAGTGACAGCTGGAAGAACAGGAAGAACAGCAGGGAGGACCGGAGGAACTATAGGAGGGGGAATAACAACGGGAAGGGGCAAAGCACCAGGAGGAGGGACGTACGGGGGTGGCGCGGAGGCATCGGGCCTTCGTTCATGCAAAAGTTTATTAATCCATTCATCTGACGTATGAAAATCTTTTGAAGGGTAGATTTTCTGAATGCCTAATTGAAACGCCCTGTCCGTGTTCCTAACTGACTCCAATTGTTTATTTTGATCATATAACCGTGCCTTCTCGACACTTGTCATATGTCTACGCATATGTTTCTCTCTACTCTTTTGTTGCTGCAAAGCTTCTGTTTTCCAACTGTGCAATGCGTCAAATGCTGCAGGTCTAGCCTTTTTCTTTACTAATACAGACTCTAGATATTCTATCCGAGGGATTTCAAAACTACCATTGGTTGGCCACCGAAGATTAGAATTGTGTCTGGTCTGTCAGTGCCAAATGTCATTAAATGCTATACTACCAAAGCCTTTCTTACAGTACATAGTACATGCCGGCGACCCCTCCTGTGGTGCGGGACGGCTATCTTCCAAAGATTGTCTGTCGCTGCGGAATAATGCCCTAAAGTAGGCAGACAATTTCCCAGGCATATCAAAGTTCTGGTGTTACCTGGTCAAGTAATTGTGCTCGCGAGTACAATGTGCCAAATTCAAATTGTCAGGGTTAAATTAAGAATCGGGGCACGATTCACCTGACCAAAGGACTGGGAGGCCCGATCGGATTACTAAGGACAATGCTAAGGACCCACGTGTCTGGTGATTTTCGGCAAATTTACCCACCTCGATATATGGACCCTCGTCAAGACGTCGTCTCGGGCTACAGCTCACAGTTCAGGGATCGGATCGTGCAGTTTTGTCAAGGAATTTGCTTCTCGTCTAGAGTGGCCGTTTCTGTTGGCACTGTCCGATCCCGGTCCGATAGCCGAGCCAACCTTCAACAAGACAAAGTCGATCTTGAGAGTCCCTATTCGGGCGCCATCTGTGGAATCATAAAAATACAATATTAAGGCTTTTACACCATGCAAAGGAAAATACACCGACACAGGTTTGTAAAGATTCCCAGAATCTTTATTACAAAACTGAACAGTATCGAACAAAGTACACAAATAGCTATTTGGCCGTCAATACATCACAGAGACCACCAGCAGGGTTCAATGTGAGCAGTGAGCAGGATTTGCTAGCTGGACATCAGCGTATTTATACAGTTTGTTATAATGATGTCCAGCCTCTTACAAGTTAATTATATACTGGGCTAGGGTCGCGCCAGGTTCGTTTCCTAATTTACATATCTCGTGCATGCGGTTTACTTTTCAACATATTTACTAACACACACTATTATTCTTTAGTTTAACGTTACACTCTTTACACATTGCTTTAATACAGATCAAGCAAATGTTTCGCATGTCGTATTTGGATAGCGTTATTGTTCTTGTATACTTGTAGGTTAACATCGCCGATTCAAGTAATCCCCTGATCCCGAGGTCAATGAAGGACAAGGTCTACATGACCCTAACATGTAGCCTGAAGGCAGGTTGGACATTAACTCCCCTACAGAGGTTGGAGAGGTTAAAGCAAGAACAAGAGCACACGAGACGGCCATTTTAGACTACAGGGTGACTTTGTACGATAAACTAAAAATGGCAGCTCTAACCTAAAATGGAGGCTTTATTCACTTGAGGTCACGACCTCGTAATACGGATTTCCTCGCAAAGCAACTGGGCATAGGCCAACATATACAATGAGGACGAAACAATATTATGTCAGTTCTAACATGCTCTTTTCTCCCCCCTTGCCCTTTGTTGGACTCTCCCCTTCTTCACGCATCTTTCTGCCTCCTCTCCTCTTCATCCCACCTTCGTTTGTCTCTTTCCCACCCTTGCACTTCTCTCCACCACAGCTCCAGCTTCTCCCTTCTCCACTCCTTATTCCCCACCTCTGCCCTTCTCTCTGCCTCCATTATGCTTTCTCCAGCCTCCACTCCTAATCGCACCTTTGTGCCGCTCTCTCCCATTTGCTCCCCTCCCCTCTCCTTCCTCTCCTCTTCTCTTTAGCTCTGTTCCTCTTTCTCCCTTCTCTACGTTTCTCTCCACCTCCACCCCCTTTCTACCTTCTGTGCTCCTCCCTCTTGCTCCTTCAATTTAATCTTCTCTCTTTTGTGGCCTTCTCTCCTCGGCACACAACCACCCTCATGTATGGCCCCAGAACCAGGCGGTGAATCACGCTCACAACATGGTTTCTTTGAATAAACTAGGTCTCCCTTATTGGGAATCCACTGATGCCCAAGGTGTTGGCTCTGTAAACTGTCCACTCTTTTTCTGTGTTTTTAATATTTTGCCCATGTGGTTATCTATCTCTCTGCTGCCCAGAGAATTTGGTGACTAAAGGTTGTGGAACAGATAGGGTGGTAGAGAAGAGTTTGGTAGCCTGGGTTATCCTCTCTATACCCTCTCCAGGGCCTGCTTCATGGAGCAGGTGGAGGTCCTTGACCCCCATCGATAACCCAGACCCATCCTCTATCCTCCAATATGGGACTTCGTTACATAGGTTTATAGGGTAAAGAAGCACTGAGGACTTGATGTAAAGAAGCAGGCAATGTACTCCTTTATTTCCCATAACAGGCTTGTATTGAAACATTTCTTCGATGCAAACTTCTGTGGAAAATGCTCTTACATAATGTTACATTTTGTAATTTTGGTTAATAACCCTTTCCCTCTTTCCCATTCCAAAAAACGTGCTTTATACAAAACTGGCTAGGCACAACAGCAACTATGGAGGCGGCGTATACACATTCTTGTAGTGGACAATGTGTTATTTTGGTCTATAAATATTTAACAATTGTAGGGCTTGCGGTCTTTAAGGGCATGTTAAGTCTCTGTTCTCTAGGGAAAGAAAAGGTATCAAAGATTTACTTATTGCAGTGAATGGTTTAGGAGTGTCTCTCAGATCAGTGGTCAGTCCCTCCTTTGCCATTATTGTCCGTATCTAATTTAGCCACATGTTTATTGATGGAGGTTCCTTTTTGCACCACGCCCCTGCCACTACCATTTTGGCTGGCAGTATAGACGTCTTTTTTTTCTCTTTTTTTTTGTTGCATTTTTAAAGCGCTCATACAGCCCGGGGGCATCGAGGAGCAGTTACAGGAATATGACTTATTTGCATATTTATAACGCGCTTTAATACTCAGAGGTTTGTAAGCGCGGATTGCGGGTATCGAGCCTGTGTTACTTGGTGTCATCTTGTTTCCAAGGCGAACACGTTACCGCTGACCTATCCTCCCATGACATGGATGTATCAGTTTCGGCTTTTTAAGAAAATGGGAGATGTGTTCCCTTACCTGGTAGTCCCAACAATATCACTCCTGGTTCCCACTGAAACTCCTGTCTGATTACCTTCTCTATATATTGTGTGATCACTTTCCAGAATGGGGATATAACTGTACACGACCATGATACATGAAAAAGGGGCCTACTTCCCCACACCTCCTCCAACATAACCAAGACTTACAACTGTTCATCTTATGCAGTTTTTCCGAATCTGTCTACCATCTGTGTATATGTTTATGTGAAGTTTTGTTGTGTTCTATGTATCTTGGTGAGTGGGCCACCCTGATCGAGATGTGTTCCCATTTTTCCTTAGTTAGCGGTCTCCCCAAATATCGCTCCCATTTCAATTGGTGCCAATAATTGGCGTTGGTTTTTATGTTATCTAAAACCTTGTGCAAGTTTGAGATGAGGTTCTTTGTTCGTTCCCTGCATTCCCTCTAGGTATTTTTCTATGCTCGCTAAGTCCCTAGTTGCCCCCTATTGAATTTCCCTATGAACACCCAGTGTCGTAGTTGCACATATTCCATCCTATTTTTTTCACCCAGTTTGAACTCTTCCTTGCATATTAGACAGGTTTTGTTTCATACATATACACCCTCCTCTACATTTAATTAAAAACTGTTGGGGTTTAGACCTGGTGTGAATTCTGGATTCCCAAACAATGGGGTAAAGGTTTCTTCTCTAGTCCACACTTCCATGTCTGACGCAGTCACCTGGTTTATATAGATTGAGAGGGGTCGGTGCTGTTTCAGAAGCCAAATCAGCTTCCACAGATTGCTCCCTACCACTGCTCCATCCATCTCCCACCACGGTTTTTTGGACGTTCATTCTCCAAATATTCTTAGCTGTGAGACCATACGATATTTGGCCATATTCAGACATCCCAGCCCCACCACCCCTGCTTAACGCCTCTGGTGAACACATTCCTTGCTAGTCTGGTTCTTTTCCCTTTCCGTATACATATGATGGCATATTTTTGTTTTGCAGGTCCTTCATTACCCTTTTCACTGGTAATGCCTGGAATAAATATAAAAGTGAGGTAACACTTTCAATTTAATTACGTTCGTTCTCCCAACATGAGCTTCCTCTATCTGGCATGCTCTGACTTGATCCTATCAAATGTTGATGGGTCATTTATTTTGTAAAGATCATTAATACTTCTTGTTGAAGTTATTCCCAGGTATCTGACTGATTTTTCGGCCCATTTGAAATGTAAATGTTCCTAGACTTGCTATCGTAACTCCCTAGTAACCCATAGGTCCATAAATTCAGATTTAAGGATATTCATTTTAAATCTTGAAAAACGGTTAATTTCTTCTTTTTTGTATGTAGTTTTGTATGGATCAGTTCTGGGGCTAAACTGGGTATGTCATCCATAAATACTTACAGTTTATATTCCTTGCTGCCAAGCCCTCAATCTCTGTGTCTGCTCTTAGCCATCTGGATGAAAGAGTAGAAAGTGGACATCCCTGTCTAACTTCACTTCTTATGATTACTGGTTCAGAGAGCCTCCCAGTTATTCTGATTCTTGTTGAGGATCTGACGTAACATGCCGATAATTAGGTCCTCTGTTTCTTTCCAAAACCACATTTCTCTAATATATCCATTAAAAATGCTAATAAAAACAATAAAAAGTTCGCGATCCCTAAAAAAGGGTAGATGGTCCTTGATGGTATATTGTTCTCCTTGAGTTTGCCATGCGAGGTAGGCATCAGGATTCGTTGTCCGTTGGATTTCTTTTCGTAGTTCTGCTTGGTTAAGGCTGTCGTGATACCCAGGAGTTTGTCTTCAGGTATAATAGGTACTGGGTCTGGAGTTGTATATTCTATTTCATCTATGCCCATGCGAGATAAGGCATCCGCCTTTCCGTTCTGACTCCTGGTCGAAATGTGATTGCATAATCATATTCAGCAAAGAAAAGGGCCTTCCATAATTGGCGAGAGGACTGGGCCTTGGCTGTTTTGAGATATTGCAGGTTTTGGTGGTCTGTGATGACTGCAATGGTGTGTCTGGCCCCCAGAAGGTAGTGCCTCCAGGCTTTAAAGGCGGATTTGATAGCCAGGAGTTCCTTGTCCGTGATGGCATAATTATTCTCTGGAGGTGAGAACTTTTTCGACCAGAAGGCCACAGGATGTAGCTGGCCGGTTTCCGGGTCTCTCTGTAAAAGGACAGCCCCATTGTGAGACTGGACGCATCAGTTTCAGCGACATAAGGGAGGTCTGGACGAGGATGTTGCAGGATTGGAGCGGAGGTAAACCTTCGTTTAAGTTCCTGAAAGGCTTCTTCTGCTTCTTCGGTCCAAGAAAACTTTTTATTGTTTTTTCGTAATAGTACTGTGATTGGGTGCACAACCTGAGAGAAGTCTGGGATGAACCGGCAGTAGAAGTTCGCAAAGCCCAGCATGCTTTGTACCCCTTTCAGAGACGTCGGTGAAGGCCATTTCAGAATGGCATCTACCTTGTGCACGCCCATTCTGATGCCTCCTTGAGTAAGGATAAAACCAAGAAATTCTACTTCGGTGACGTGAAAAAAGCATTTTTCAAGCTTTGCAAACAAGCGATGTTGACAGAGCTTGGTGAGGACTGAATGAATGTGCCTGACATGATCTTGTTCCGAGGCTGAGTATACTAAGATGTCGTCTATGTACACTAAGGCACACACATCAATTAACTCCCTTAAGACGTCATTCATGAAATACTGGAATGCCGCAGGAGCGTTGCATAACCCGAAGGGCATGACTTGATATTCAAACAAGCCGTACTTAGTACGGAAGGCGGTTTTCCATTCATCTCCTTTTCTGACTCGGACCAGGTGGTACGCTCCTCGAAGGTCCAATTTGGTATAAATATGGGCATCTTTAACTTGGTCTAGCATCTCAGGGATAAGTGGCAAGGGGTAGCGGTTCTTCATGGTGATCTGGTTCAATGCACGGTAGTCAATACAGGTTGTCAAGTCTACTTCCTTTTTCGGTACGAAGAACAAAGGACTGGCTGCAGGGGCCTTCGAAGGACGGATACATCCGTTTGCAAGGTACTGGTCTAAATAGGATTTCAAATGAAGGTTTTCTGGTTCTGTGAGAGCGTAGATCCTGCCGCAAGGGATTTGTGCACCAGGAACAAGGTCAATCTGACAGTCATAGGGCCTGTGCGGCGGCAATGTATTGGCTTGATCCTTTCGAAAAACATCCTGGAAATCATGGTATTCACTTGGCAAGGTATTAGTTGCTCCCAGGGTTGATAGTGTCGCTCCGGGAGTCATGGGGATACAGACGTCAGGTTTCTCCTCTTGGTAATAGCAGGCAGGGGAGCAGTCACCGGGGAAGGTTAATTTTCATGCCCGCCATTGTATCAAAGGGTTGTGAGCAACCAACCATGGCATCCCTAGTATTAGCCTGAACAGAGGTGCCTTGATGAGATCGAATGAAATAGACTCCCGATGTCTGTCCTGGCACAGCAAGGTTACCCTGGCCGTGCACTGGGTTACTGGTCCGGAAGCGATTTCTGTCCCATCCATGGTGGTTACCTTGTCCATAGTTGGCTTAGAACACAAAGGAAGCCCCAATTCTCTAGCCAGTTCTTGATCAATATAATTTCCAACTGCTCCACTATCGATGTATGCTTCAATGGCATGCATTCTTGACGACTGTTGGTGGTTAATTAAGATCACTGGTATTGCAAAGTGCGAGGTCAGCAATTCTTTCTTCTCACTCGACAAACTGACCTCTACGTTTGTCGAGCTTGGTAGTTTTTCCGATTCCTTAGCTTCATTCTTCTCTGTGGCCCCGACTGTTCTTCTTGGGGTTTTTACTGGACAGTCCTTCAGGAAATGTCCTGGTTTCCCACAATAAAAACAAAGCTGTTGTTGTCTTCTTTTGTCCCGCTCTTGTTTTGTTAATGGAGGCCATATCCCTCCAATCTGCATGGGTTCTACAGCATTTTCAGGTACACGGGGTGTGTTTTCCCTTGGTCGAACATACACGGTCCGAGGATCCGTCTTAGACCGGTCTGCCTTTCGGTCCTGCAAACGGTGGTCTAGCTGCACGACCAGACTTATGAATTCTGCACAGTCTCTGGGTGGATCAACCACCTGGGCTAAGACATCCTTTAATTCGCCTCGTACGCCTCGATGGAATAACGTGGTTCTTTTGTTTTCTGGCCACCTAGCTTCGGCAACCAGTCTGTTGAAGGTAGCAATGTACGTTAACAAGTCCTGATTCCCCTGTCGGAGGGACAAGAGTTCATTGTCTACTGCTTGTTCCTGGGTATGGCGAGCAAAACGTTTTTCCATTTCTCTCTGGAACCCCCCAAAGTTATGTAATAGAGGATCGTCATGGGTTACCAACGGCACTGACCAATCTGCTGTACTACCACTCAGGTCTGATAAGACAAAAGCTACCCGAGCTTGGTCGATTGGAAATGGTCCAGGCCTTCAAAGAAAATCAAGGTGGCACTGATTGATGAATGCAGCATACTTCCGTGGGTCGCCTGAGAACCTTTCTGCTGGTGCCAGGGGCACTGTTCCAGGTAACGTGATCTGTACCGGAGTGGGTGGTATGGCGGAGTTTTGCATTGTTGGATTGCTTCCAGGTAGAGGCGTCTGTCCTGCCTGTGATTGCAAGTATTGCCTGCTAATCTCTTCAGTGCATTCTTTGGTCACTATTAGGTCTCTCCGGAGGGCATTAGTCTCTTGTGGGGCAGAATGAACCTTCGCGTTCTGTTACGCTCACCTGGTATCCACAGGGACGCCACCCAGCCGGGTTACTCGCTGGTATGCTTCTCAGCTTTGCCCTGATGTGGTCTGCGGGGAAGGTTCTGCCTGAAAATACAGGAGGACTGTGTTCAAGACTGACCGACTGGGGTAAGTATCCTCCCTCCACCCCCGTATGATTTCAGTCCCTCTGGCGCCCTCTCCTCACCTTGTAGTAGAATTAGGCGTGCTCTCCATCCTGCCTTCTTTGCTGGGGCGCGTTGTCTTTCATGGGCGAGTGCGGTCCAGTTACTTCACTGACGCCGGCCCGTTTGATATTGTTCAGGTTGGTCTTATTGCTGTCTTTAGTTTTGTTGCTATCCTGCATGCCTTTCTTTGTTTAAAATGTCTCTTTTTTCTCCCTTAGGTATGCGGAGCTTCAGCGCGGCGAACTGGCTTGGTTGAGCCCCGCTGGTAAATGATGGCGCATTAAGAGCGCTATGATATGGTAAGTAAGCACTATGCACAGCGCTGCAAAGTCTTGTCTTTGCTAACCTGTGTTTTCCTTCCTTGTAGGTTGCAGTGTTCTTCAGCGCGAGTGGAATGTCCGGAGTGGTGCCAGCCGAGAGGCGACCAGCCAGGTAAGCCTTTGAGCAGTTCATAATTTGTAAATGTCTCTACTGCTTTCTTTAATGTTGCCTCTATCTTCCTCTTTCAGGTCGTTCTGTCCGGGAGGCATGCAGATTCAAGGAAGCTGTTCTCAGTAGCTGCAAGTGTTTAAAGATGAAGACTGCAGGTGAGATGCTGCTGCTAATGATGTTCCTTTTGTCTCCTTGCAGGTTCTGCTTCTCCGAGGTTCGAGGGAATAGCTGGACACGGTGAGCGTCACGTTGCAAGCTGCAAAGTAACACGAAGCGTGTTGTCTTGCTCGGGTGTGGTTTAAATAGCCCCAACAAAATAGTCCAGGTAAAGTAGTCCCTAGGCTACCACACCCAAAACACTAGACCGCATAGCTTGGTTTTTAGTTAGGAACCAAGCTATGTGGATGCCTCCATGTTGGCTGACAATACAATAAAGTAGTTCCCAAGCACATTGTTTTTCATGGTGTATGAGCCTGGCGCCAGGACTGGCCCCATGTGGGCTTTTGAAGAGGATGCCAGGCTCTAGGGGCCCGAGTCCTGACTCCACATGGCCAATGGGTTTGCCAGAGGGGGTTTTGGGCGAGGGTCGTGACACAGGGTACCGCATACAGCATGAAGTGCATCAACAATGTAGACAGGCAAGGCAATACATGAATAAGCAACATGAAAATATGCACAGTCAACAATATACACACCAAAATGCAGGCCCACCATGCCCTGGAGAAACCATCATGAATCCCCCCTAGCGGTGTATACACATGTTGGACGTCAGACTGGCCACAGATATGATGTAAGCCCAATGCATCTGTGTAAGTTACTGTCACACAGTGCCATCCTTGCAAGCCCATGGAAAGGGGAAGCAGGAGTGGCATGTGTGTCCAGACCCCAAGTCACAAACACTAACACGAGGCAAGCCTGTATGGGCCCAGCCGGAAACACACAGTGGATGCCTTAGGATGCCACAAAGCAACACACTGCATTGATGTTGAGACTAAAAAAAAATCCTCCATGGGCTCATGGTCTGCACGGCTAGGCCAAAGTGAGAGATCAGTCATTGTTGTTGTCACCCTCTGGCAGAATATCAGGAGGTGTGCATGGTAAGGGTGCCTGCCCATGCATAGCCCCAGCATGCCCCTCCATTGCAGCAAGCGTGCAGGTCTGTTAAGCCTGGTCCTGCAGAAAGATTGCACAGAGGTCCCCATGCAGCACCTCACGTGTATCACAGAGTTCCTCCTGCAAGGTCTCGTGTGTAGCACGGAGTTCTGCCTGCAAGGCCTCACGTGACAGACAGACCACCTCATGGCTTGCATGGAGATCAGCTGAGATGGTGCGTTCCAGCTGCTCCATCTGCTTTTCTGCCTGTGTGCCCTGGCCCATCAAAAGTGTAGCCAGAGTATTTCTGAGGGAGATGTTCTCTTCCCTCAGGGCTTCCCTGTAGGCCTCTGCCTCAGCAGCAATGGATGTGCGCAGAGCCTCCAGTTCAGCCCATCGGTCCCTGTTGGTGGCCAACGTGTCCAGCCTGTGTGAGCGGCGCGTGGACCGTGTTGCCTGCTGCTGGAGCTCCACCTTCCTACCAGGAGGGAGAATGGAATCAGCCACATGTTATATGCCCTGAGCCATCATCTCAATAGCTGCCCCCTTTTGCTGTGCAATGGCATACATGGAATTCTCCCACAGAGGTTTCCCCGGTGGTGCACGGCCACCGCGTTGCCGGACACCATACCTGTTTGGCCCAAGGAGCCCTGGTCCTTGCTACGCTGGCGCTGCCTGTGGCTGCAGAACTGCATTCCTCCGTTGATCTGCTGCCCCAGGAATAGGAGCAACTGGTGTGGAGCGTGACCCTGCATCTTTAACTACCACAGGTGGACATTCCAACACTGACTGGCCCCTTGAGGGTTTTACCTCCACTACAGGTGTGTCGGACAGAACAGCATCCACTGCAGAATCACTCACCTGCGATGGCATGGATTGAGGAACATCTGATTCAGCATCAGAGTCAAAGAGATCCTCAGAGGTGTACCCAGAGCCAGTCTGGGACAGGATGGTCTGGAGCACCAATGGATGCTCTTGGCCTACCACACCAAGCCCTCCACTGGTGCCTGGTGGTGCCCTGAACCCCCCACCCTCTCTGCCATCTCCTCCTCCTCCTCTGCTTCCAGTGCCTCATCACCTGTAACAAAACAAAAAAACACATGAGCACACATGTCACCAGCAGATACCACACACACAGACATCACAATATTGACAGCCAACACATGAAGCAGCCATGCCACACATGACACAAACTCCGGCATGCATGCAGTGGAAATGAAATGGAAGTGGACCCTGAAAGCAGACATGGATGTGTGTCAAATGTGAAGCCTACACATGTACTGCATGTTGCATAGCACCTGCATCACACACAAGCTCCTGCATTGCAAAGACCTTACACAAAAATGACAGATGCCAACAAACATATGGCACGTATCATAGGCATGGCAAAACTGTCAACCAACCCCAGATGGAAGTCACATAGTACTGTCCAAGGCCCATGTAGAAAGCATGTCACCATACATTACATGTCAATCACTACGACAGAAAGCACTCATGTGTCACAGGATGCAACAATGCCAGTGTGTTGCAATACAGTGAAGGAAGGCACGTGGATACATAAATGCTAGGTTACCTTGACATCACACAAGTGAATAGGAATGTAGAAGGCTGAAACAGGGCTCAGAAGTGTGTGGGTGCAGTGCAGTACAGGTGTATGGTCTCAACTGGCAATCGAAACACAAACGCAGTCATGTGAATGTTGTGTGAAGATGGCAGTGTAAGGGCAATTGCAGTTATCATGTGCAAAGTGTTGGCAGTGGATTGTCGGGGTACAGTAATCCCTCCACCCCCATTTGGGGAATGGCTGGGAGGCAGTGCATGTCTCAGAATGGTGGATCAGGGTACTGTGTTGCAGCAGACAGTGTGGACAGGTGTCTATAGCATCACCTCAGTCATCTGAGACTACAGCAGATGAGAGGAGGACAGCAAGCACAACACATGAGTAATCATCAGAAGTTCACCAAGATACAGAGAAGCTACAACACCAGTTGCATAGAGGCAGGGAGGCTGTACTAGAGGGAGTCTTACACTCGAGACAGACGAGGACACCCAAAAAATGGGCGTGATGAGGCACTGACCCTGAGTGAGCATGAAAGGGATGACTAAATACCATGAGACGTATGAAATGCCGGAGATGGAGTAGAATGAGTAGCTTGACACGGACCCATAGGGCTTGCTGGGAATGCACGTGGTCTATGAATGAACACTCATTTCGCTGTGAGCCTGTGCCATCTGCACAGTGCAAGTGAGACACCCTGCATCAAGGACAAAGGATGTACCACACAATACAGGTCTGGCAGAGTTGCAGAGGGAAGTGGGCATATACACAGTATTCTGGGACAGGCCATTTCTTGAGTCCAACATGTGAATCACCAGTACCATGGAGACAGTGAGCTGCTGGGGGGTAGAGTGGCAAGGAAGCATGTCCCTGAGGGGGACCAGATTGCAGGGTGACCTCACAGAGACATCGGTCATGTGACGACATAGGCCGAGGGTTGAGTGGAGGATCAGCACAGGCAATCAGAAAACATGTCTGGGAGCAGGGATATGGACAAGAGAGGCTGCTGAGTGTCTGGAATGTAAGGAGGGTGCAGGTGTGTTGAGGAGGATTGGCTCTGTGTGCAGCACATGGCCTGTATGCAGACTGCATCACCACAAGCACATATCAGTCAAGCATTGCACGGGTCACACATGGCAGTCATGAATACATAGAACTGAACTGGCAGTCAATCACAACACATTACCCAAGCAAAATACACATGGGCTGGACAGACACACATCAACACTCATCGGACGTTGCATCATAATCCGGCAACTCTCCCCCTCCTTGGATTTTACCCTCATCGATGAACCCTGAAGCTATCTCCTCATGAGTAGTGAGTTAATCGTCCACTGGTGCTGGCCCGCTGCCAGTCACCAGAGTTGAGGCTTAATTAGAGGCCATCTTGTTTTTTACTCAGCGTCGGAGGTCAGACCAACGCATATAGCAATCATAAGCTGTACGCCTCTCAAATCCCATGGCACTGACACTTTCCGTGATGCACTGCCAGTGGGCCTTATGCTGGGCAGGCGTAGTTTGGCACCCTGGCCCCACCAGCATTTTGCATTCGTGTCCTGACAAGTGCCCACAAGTGCGTTCAGTTCCACTTGACTGAAACTCTTCTTCCTTGACGTGCCATAGGCCTGAGCCGTGTCTGGGGTCCCAGCCTCTTGCGCAGGAACACGCTTCATTCTCTTGGTAGGCAGTGTGGACCCTGAGTGACTACTGCCACTCAGGCCAGTAGGGGCAGGGGCGCAGGTGGACTGGGCAAAAGGAGCAGGCAATGGCAAGACGACGGAAGGTCTGACTTGAGTCATTGGTTGCTGGGTGCTGTCGCCAGGACCCAGCACCACAACTGCCGCGTTGCCAAGGGCCGTGACTAACACAGCCCTGGCTGGCTGGCTCACAGCCGGGGTGGTGTTGGCTGCATCTGCCCTGCAACATCCACCACCTGGCTGCTCAGGGCAGCAGATGGCACCACCGCCCTAGATACACGTGGCTTGGTCACAGCAACCTTAGACAAACGTGCCTTGAACTTCCTGACCTGGAAATCTGCCTGGGAGTCCTCCTGTGCCAATGCAGCCCGCGCTGGCTGACCTCGAGCCTGGGTGGTGGTAGCCGCAGCTGCACCTGCAGCTTCCACTACCTGGGGGCCCATGACAGCCGATGACACTGCCTGTCGGGTCAGATGGGCGCCGGGGATGTCTGCAGCAGCTGCATCTCCCTGAGCCGCGGGGGGTGGCGGCTTGGCTGTCCCAGTCTGTAGCTGGACATCCTGCACCAGTGCAACACCCTGGCCACGTCCCCCTCCGCAGCCACCTTGGCCTCACTGGACTCCCAGGCCACCCTGGCCACCATGGCCACGTGCCCCAACACGCCCACCTCTGGGAGGTTGCACAGCTTTGCCGCCCTTACCTTTTGGTGGCTTCCCAACCATGGCACTGATGGACTAGTGTGAATGGGAGGTGCACACAACAATTTTCCTGGGCAATTGGGGTGAAGGGGGCAGGGTACGTGATGGTAAACGTACCCCTGTGCTCCTGCGAGGCTGTCTGTGACCCCTGGGGAAAAATGACGGGTCACGCAACGCTCAGGCACCCCAAAAAACAAAACAAACATGCATGCGAATCCCCCCGGTAGCCCACGTGTGTGGTATAAACATCCCGCAGTACGCCGTGGCATCCAGGGACACAAAAAATGAGTACGCGTCGAACACGCAGGCTACTCTGACCTCGAAAATGGGGTACGCGACACACAGGGAAAACCACAGTGGGAAAAGAAACATGCGTGACTCACCGTCTGCTTTGCATGAAAAAGAAAAACACATGCGCGTGTGCGCACAGGCAACTCCCCCGCCAAAACAAGAAATACAAACTGTAACCATAGTGAAGATATCGCATGTGAAGCCACAAGAAGAAGAAACACACGCGTCGATCCCTATCAGTAGCACGTACAGCGAACTGGTGTCCTACGCGGACCTTTAACCCCTACCAAAGGCAACGCCGGTGCGCATCACGTCACTTATGCGATTACACGCTAAGGGCTTTTCCTTGAATTACACGCCAACGCGCTGTTTTTACACGTGCAGAGTCACTCTGCATCAAGCTGGCCACGCGAAAACACACGGAAGACCACGCTCCTGCCCACAAGGCCATTTACCTGCCCCCACAACGACCCGAGCTGCCTCCTACGAGCCATCTGCTGCTGCCATCCCACTCAGTGTGCCTGCTGCCTACGTGCCCTGCAATTTGGTGCCTGCACAGAAGCCATTGCCAGGGATCCTGTTGCTCAGACCACCTCTGCTGACACAGAAGACTCCCGACTGCTGTACCATCACTCCACAGCCCAGCCTCAGGACCCAGTTGCCCACCCACACCTGCCTCGGGGGTTGTCATGTCAGACCAAGCAACATCTGAGGTCAGTGGCAACCCCCCGGCAGAGAGGCAGAGAGCTGCCAGCCTCAGTCCCATTGAAGTTGGCATCCTGGTGTAGCAAGTCCTGGGGCATTATGATGCCCTCTTCTCAACATCACGTCTCGACAAGGAAGGACGGAGTAGGATCTGGGCAGACATCGTGGATGCCATCAACGCAGAGGGGGTGGCATCCTGTGACTACGACTGCGTCCGGAAGCACTGGGAGGACTTCAGGTCCAGGACCCTCGACAGGGCCCGGTGCCAGGGCCAGTTGAGCAACAACCAGATGAGGGTCCTGGAGCGCATACGCCCAGTGATTTACGACTAAGTCCTACTGTTGCAGACCCCTCTGGAGTCGAATGGTAAGTGTCCATGTGTTCTTGTCCAGCGTAGTGCATGTGGAGGTGGGGCTGGAGTGTGCACTTTGGCCTTATGTCTGGCATGCCCCATGCATGGATGTCTGTGTGCAGGGATATGACAGTACTGCATGTGAGTCCAGTCAAGCGTGTTCCAAATCAATGGTATCTGTGTTGCAATGCATGATGTGCACCAGCATGTGAGAACGCACACGTTTTCATACCTGTGTCTGGACTTGGCCATGTTTGGGGTGTGATTCATGGATGCTTATTTCACCTTCAAGGACATGCATGGTGTACACGTGCGTGTGTCTGAGTAGTGTGGGTGTGACTGGAAAACGCCATGGATGCATGACACATCACCATCATGATGCGTGAATTGACAGATGCGGCCAAGCTGTCCATGAATGCACTGTGACGGGAGGTAGAAATGGGCAGATGCATGACTGTCCGGTGGTGTGTGTGCATGTGATGCCACCGGTGCAATTGCTGCAGTCCAGGGGCAGGAGGCAGAGCAGATCACCGCTGAGGGGCCTGTGCCTGATCCTGTCCCTGATCCTGTGACTGCATCACTGTGCACCGGCAGGCATGCCTCAGTCCAGGCAGGTCCACAGGTAGAGGATGAGTCCACGTCAACTGACCTTCCTCTTCCTGCAGACCTGGCAATCCGTGACAGGGTTGAGCCTGTGCTAGTCGGTGTCGCGATGCCCATAGCCGTCATTTGTGATGATGTGTGTGGTTCCTGTGGTTCCTGGCATTGGATCTGTCATGTGTCACTGCTGTGGAGCAATGTTGGTCATGTCTTTGGGCACATGCATGTGTGAATTTATGATTCCCATGCCATGGGGCATGTACTGGGGAGTGGGTCCAATGGATGGGTGTTCAGTTGCACTGTGGGGGGCATCGTGTGGGGGCTATTTTGGGGGACATTGGCTGCCTAATTGCTTGTTGGGACAATGTGTTTGGTGGGAGGACATGAGTCGGGGCCTGCCTGCAGGTTGCCGTCACTGGTGGGGTTGAGGGGACATGAGTCGGGGCCTGCCTGCAGGTTGCGTCACTGGTGGGGGTCGGGGGACATGAATCGGTGCCTACCTTCAGGTTGCCGTCACTGGTGGGGAGACATGAGTTGGGGCCTGCTTGCGGTGTATGGTGCCATGTGGGCTGCCTGCAGGGTATGGACATGGGTGTTGGGGGTCCCCTGTGGTGTGGCTGCCTGCGGGGCATGGTCACGGTGATGGGCTGCCTGCGGGGCATGGACACGGTTGTTGGGTGTCCCCTGTGGTGTGGGCTGCCTGCATGGCATGGACACAGGTGATGGGTGGCCTGCGGGTATGGACACGGGTGTTGGGGGTCCCCTGTGGTGTGGGCTGCCTGTGGGGAATGGACATGGGTGCTGGGGGTCTCCTGTGTTGTGGGCTGCCTGTGGGGCATGGACACGGGTGATGGGCTGCCTGCGGGGTATGGACACGGGTGTCGTGGGTCCCCTGTGGTGTGGGCTGCCTGTGGGGTATGGACATGGGTGTTGGGGGTCCCCTGTGGTGTGTGCTGCCTGCAGGGCACGGTCATGGGTGTTGGGATCCCCTGTGGTGTGGGCTGCCTGCAGGGCATGGACACGGGTGATGGGCTGCCTGGCGGGTATGGACATGGGTGCTGAGGGTCCCCTGTGGTGTTGACTTTACTTACATTTGTAACTTTCTAGACCCAGCACACACTATCTTACAATAGGGGGCTGGAAGGGTTACCTAGTATCCCCTTTGTCTAGCTTCTCATGTAACATGTTTTATGTTACCCTTTCCTCACTGCATGGCTGGTGCCAGTGGTTTCGTTTTAACTACCATTGTGTGCATTTACCGCGGGCTGCGTTCGCAGCTGCAGTAAAGCACACAAGGGTGCCATTTTTGTCAAAATGGCCCCGGTGTTCTTTGTTCACCATTTCTTTGTGGAAAGGTCCTTCTTCAGATTTATGCCAGGTTTGGTCAAATTGTTCGCTTTGCCTTTGGCAGGATTTACGAGTGAAGCCCACCTCTGGCTCCAGGGTGTCTGGGGTAGGCAGGAAGTGAGGGAGGTGCCTGAAACTCCCTGTGCTTATTCTTCTAGGAAACCCAAATGCACTCTGTGGTGATTGGCTGGCTGACTGTCCGGCAAGGACAGCCACCCTGCTGGGTGACAGACAGCTAGGCTGGAATGAATGGGAGAGAACTGAATAAAAGGCGAGGCTTTTGGCTTGGAAGGCAGAGTCGACCACTGGATGAAGGAACTGAAGAAGAACTTGAAGAGGACACCTGCTGCAACTCCTGGACCATTGGTTTGCCCAGTGAAGCCCTGCTGCAGTGCCGAAACGCCAAGTTCGCATCGACAGAGAAGCTCCTGTAAGGACGACTTCTCCTATTGAGTTGGTGGGACCAATCAACTCCAAAGTAAGCCGCATGGACATCCATCTCGGAGCTGGTTGAATTTCCACAGAGTTCCTCCTGGAAACCGTAGAGCCAGGAGAGGAACACCAGATTGTGTGTGTTGCTTTTTAGCTGGCCAAGAGCTCCAAGAAGATCCTCTGGACTCCCAGGAAGCAGGACTGACCATGCCTGAGCCCCCTCAACAGAGTGTGGGACCCCAGAAGCAAGGAAAGTCCATCTTGACAGCCAGGAACCACTTTGTTGCTATTTGTGGTAGATGCGAGAAGCTGAAACACTGAACAGCCACTGAAAGTGAAGTTTGCTGTTGCGAGTTTTGACCATCCCAGTGCATTGCAGGAGTCTCCCGACGTCCTCCCTCTTGTCCCCACGAATGAGGCCCAGGAGCAGTGAGTCATCTGATGCATTTTTTCTTAATTTTAAAGGTACTGTACAAAGTCTGAAAGAACTTACCTCTTGCTGTAGAGCTGCTTGCATCTTCTACCCCTCACATGTCTAATCAGCTTGTGGCCCTACATTTGATTCTTCTTTTTCTTCAAAGACTTCTGAAACATTGTGCAAAGACTTTTCCGTTTACCTACCAGAGGTGCTTCATCCTATATACGACTTTTGCCCATTGACTTTGTCTTAGCCTATTGAATGACTCTTTCTGGGGTGATCCAAAAGTATTTGCCTGCTTAAGAATATTTGTGGTCTTTTGTATGTTCTAAATAACCTTTTCAGTTTGACTTATTACCATATGATTCTAAATGCAACAGTGATATATTAATGTCCCCAGCACCCTAGCAATTGAAGTCACCTGAGGGTGTAGGTAGTGTCTGTGGGCCCTCACAAAAGTGTATCTACTGATTTAGAGATATTAAGAGTGTGTATTTCATGAAGCGTATTTGAGTGTTACTAATATATTGCTCCCTTCTGAAGAAGGCTTATTCTAACTGACTGATAAATAAATGAATAATTGTTTATTCAAGAAACCTTGAGTGTAAGAGTGTATTTGAATACTTGTAACTGTAAATCTTTGTGTAACTCCACTACAGCTCACGTTGACCCTTCGTGAGATAGGCCTGGCTGCTCAACACGCTACAAAAACTGTGAAGTACAAGCTTATACCAAAGGTTGGGTTTCCTATACCTGTAGTCAGAGTTGTTTATACTGTTCCCAGAGGGTACTGCATGCAAACTTTGCCTAACAGCCCATTATTAGGAGGGTATACTGAAGCCATAGTTAATTGTGTTATATCTACCCTCTTTGGTGTGAAACTATGTCTCTAGTAATAATGGATTTTTTCTGTGTATTGATAATGCTACTCCAGGTTGTTGATTTGGCCCTAGTAGACCTGCGGGTATGTGGCATTCTTCAGACCTTGTTGATCGTTCCTAATTACATGTCTTGCTTGAATGAAAGCTATTCTAATTTGCTCATCTTTCACAAAATTAAACAAGGGATCCTTTCTGTGAGGGTACTTTAATCTCCTAATATTTGGCATCATGTATTTGGACCTAAGGTTGTTCATAACTATAACAAATATGCCTCTTTGTCATTTTACTCAGAGCCAAGGCTACCATCTTAATCTGAATACCCTTTGCCATGTCTTTTAGTGTATCATTCCCTTTATCCTCACTCCTGCCCTTCCTCGCTCCTTTGTATCTTACTCAGTGAAACCACCACTCCTTCAGAGGTTTCCCTTCCTCCCGTTCAGCAGGTTATCTTAATTCTTTGGGGTGGACTGCTAGCTCTCTCTGCTTAGTTAAAGTGTGTTCTCCAGTTGTTTCTGGTATGACCAAAAGAAAAACAGGGAAATCCTTTACATTTTGATTGATCGCCATTTCGCAGTTCTTCAGAGTTCTATTTAGATTTCTTCATGATTGACAACTATTTCCCCCTTGGCACATGCCTAATCTGTTCCTGGTGCAGTGCTTGCAGGTTTTCCTGCGATATTCCCAGTAGTGTACAGCCTTCCTCTGAGAATGTTTTGTGTGGTGAGCCTTTATATGAGAATCTTAAACTGAAGTGGAAGATCCACCTGCATGTGATTCTGTTGCTCTGAGGTGTGCTGTCACTTTGCTTAGCTCTCTTCTTTTCATTAGCAACCTGGAACACCATCACTTTGCATCCTTTGTATCGCACATAGGGTGTATTTCTCGTTCACACCAAGATCCTCTCTGTAGTCAAGTAGGAATGCAACTTCACTAGTAGGTCTCTTGGCTCAATATCATTGGCTACACCTCTCGGGCCACCCCTATGTGCTCTGTCTATGGATAGATCCAGGCCATGTTGCATTGGCGGGATAGCTTCACAAAAGGTATCTAAAAGCTTTCAAGATTTGTTTCTTCCATTTCCTCCTTCACAACTTTTAATCTCAGGTTATCTCTGCGGGATCTATTTTCTAGGTCCTCCAGATGGGCTATCTTTTGGTTCGTAATGGACTGCATCACTAGCTCTTCTTGAGTCCCATTTGCCAACTCTGATATTGTGTCTCCATTGGCATTTGCTCTTCCTCTTGAACTTCCTTCTGTACACTTCCCAATGATTTCCGCAATTCTTCTTTTAAAGAGTGGATTTCCAGAGATTTGCTTTTTTTCAAATCACTGTTGCAGTTTGTACGGTGTTCCTCTGTGAACAGCATTTGAGTTCCTTTTAGCACTTTTTTCTCTGCTTTATCACCCACCATTTTGGGGCTTTTATTATCTTGCTTTCTTCGCTGTGCAATTGTAGAAAGCCTTTCAAGGTGTTCCTTGGGTTTTTTGGTTTTCTCTGACATATACTTTGCCTATTCTGTCTATAGAGGTTTCCTCCTTGTCCCCTCCACTGCTCTTTATTCTCCTGGGAAGGGATATTTTTATGTGGTGTCCCGAATACCTGGCTAAAGTTGTATTCAGTTAATGCCTTCTTCGGGCTCTCTTAATAATTGGTGTATTCCTAGCCAGCGTTGTGCGACTTCTGAGTCTTTGCCCTTTCCATTGAGCCCCTTCCCAGAGGAATATTCCAGGGAGGAAAGTTACTGTGTTCCACATAACTGGTATCTGTGTCTTGTCACCAGGCCTCCACAGTCTCGTTGCTCTCTTTCCCCAACACAGTCGGCTGAGGTCTAGCGTTAATGTTGATTTTCACTGACTTATGTCTGCTCCTTCCCCGCTGTCTCAGCTCGACTCTGGGTTGTTAGTGTTCAACATGCGTAAAGGTCTCTGGGTTTATGGGTTTAAGCAGGGTCCCCAATGTGCTGTTTGAACTTACTCTCTGAACTCCCGGCCCATCGCCAGTTAGGCACTGTGGGGGATCTTCCATGGACAAATCCTATCCCCTTCTGATATGCGGCAGTAGGACACAGCTGCCAACCCCCCCCCACCCTCCCTAATCTGCTGTAGTTTATCAGGGTTCTCAGGGTGTTGCTCTCGTGGTGGCAGATGCTCTCCCCTCGTGCCTGGCGAGACCTTTTTAGGGTATTCCCCTGCTGTTCCCGCCTGCACATTTCTTCCTTTCCTTCTCTGGTGCTGGATCTAAATTTGCTCCTTCTGCTGGTCTCAGTCTTTTTCATTTCGGCCTGTTGTTTCCTTCCTTTCATGATGACTTCACTTGATTTCATTCATTCCTTCTCTTCGGAAATGGTGTCCCATCTGCTCCAGCTCGCGGGTCCGCTGTTACTCTGTGCCATTCTGGGACCTCATCATTAAAGTTACACCTCTTTCTTTCACCTTCCCTCGCTGATATCTTTGGCTTAGGCAGCTTCTTGGTGCTTTTATCTCCCCATTTACATGTGTATTTCCCTGGCTGAGTGGGAGTTCTGCAGGTTGCTTTATACTAAGACACCATCTTGGCTCCGCCCCTCACCAATCTACTTTTAATGAAGAAAAATGGTACAGAGTACTTGATTAGTGAGTGTAGTCAGTGGCAGTATGTTGGATGGAGGGTGGGCACTGGTTTGTGATGGACAGGATGATCTAGTTCCTGGGAACCTGCAGTGTCAGGCTGGGCATTGAGACTTTATGGGGACAATGACGACTTGAATATTGAAGGATGATTGACACTAGAACCTGAAGGTTTTGGGGGAAATGTTGACCTGGTAGGAAGAAAATGAGCACTGTGATCCTAAAGAATGGGAGAGGGTTGCATTGCAGACCTGATGGAGAGGGAGGTTTCGGGGAACCAGACTGGAAAAGGTTAACACTGGAACCTTCTGTAAGGGTGGGGGAACGGGGTACATGATATGGGGATACACTGCGAACCTGAGTGGTCAGGTTGGCATTGGAGATCTGTTTAGGATAAAAGAGGGCTTTGGAACCTGATGGGAGAAGGTGGGTCCTCGGGAACTAGAGGATACCAGTAGTGACTGATGGGAGACAGCAACGGTAGTGCCTTGATATGCAATGGAAGGCACTGGACTCTAATGAGTGCACAGGGGACCTTAATGCCGGGTGGGTACTGGTGAATGTAGGGGAATGGCCACTAGCGGCCTATGGAACCTGATCAAGGTAATGGGACATTGAGGGGTGAGAGTGAAGACTGGGTCCCTGAGGGAAGAGAGTATCACACTGGAAATTGGTTTTGGAAAGTGAACACTAGATTTCCTGTTTGCAGGAATTTGAACACTTGGTGATAGTGATGGGGATCTGATTGGGAAGGCTCAGCACTGCAGTACAAATGGGGTGGGGAGGCGGAAGTGGACACTGGCAACATTAAGTGGGAAAGTGGACACTCAGTAGTGTTGTAATGTGTGCTAACATTAGCCAAATTCTTTGAGCAATTTTTGGTTTTTTAGAGTAGTATACACTGTGCTTAACTGCCGGCCCTGCATGTGTGAATGCTACGCATGCAATACACATGTCCAACCGTCAATGGCTAGGGCCTATTTGTGACATATGTAAGTGGTACGTTCACATCTGTCTAGCACATAAATACAGTAAACACAGTGTGCAGCAAAAGGCTGTGGTCCATGTTTGTTATATGTCAGTAGTGGTGTGGGCATGCACAATTCTCCACCGCAGCTCACACCCACAATCTGTGAGATATGTTTGGAGCATATGTGGCATAGAGCTACAGGCCACACACGTGGTAACATAGCGTAACAAGATGTATTAAAGGTTGCAGTCTGTGTTCACTGCTTAGGTGCAATTATGAATTGTTAATAAACATCCTTATACATTACATGAATAAACTGCAGTGGAAGATTTGTGATCGATCACTTATGAACCCTTAAGTTTATTATTAAAGCCTTCAATGTGTATTTTTTGAATACCTGGATCCAAGGCTCCCAGGTTCATGTTGGGTATCATTGAAAATATTGGACGACCTCTTCCTTTCATAGTCTGAGATGCTTAAGAAATGGTGCTGCTAGTGTTGGGAAAGACTCGTATTTCTGTTACTGTCTAAAACATGTATACCTCCTTGATTTCTTTTAAAAAGCGCATATACTCCAAAGGTCTGTGAAACCTACAGAATTGCCGTCCTAACATTTGCATTTTCGGTGCCTACCTCAATGCATTTCCAGCATAGAGGTTAATTGTGACAACACGTTACTGAGTTTTTTTTTTTATAGAAAGAGGGACAATTCAAATCTCATAGCCACCCAATTTAGCCTTTTCTCGGTCGACATTTAATATAGTTCTCTGGCCAAGACTCATAATTACCATCACGTTCTATTGTTTTTTGGGAAAATATTTGACTAGTTTGACAGGTTTGCAGGTCGTACAAATATACTCTACCTTGTAATTTTTTTGTATATAACTTTTCTAAATTCTCTTTTAGCTGAGGTAGCATGAAATCATACGTTAACTTTTTTTAAAATACTTCCAGAAATGTTTTTTCCCAAACCAGTGATTATCTTTGGAAATAATTCTATCGGATTGACAGGTTTCTCACATTAATATTCCATTAGCGATATGACTTGATTGATGGCGGCGCACACCTTCTGAGTGGGGACAGGTTCTCACTGTTTGATTAAATGCTTAATAAGCGAAGGAAATGCTCAGTGTCCTGTAAGCTCTGGAGGCAGCCTGCCACTCATGCATGTGTTTGTCTGTTTGAGATCCTAGAGTATTTATTCTCAACGAAATACTGACAGCTTGTGGAGTCAGCAAGAGAGCTTCTCAGGCAGGAGGTCCATGGTGTGTCTTCCTACACTGTTGTGTCGAAAAAAGAAATCTCTTGCCCACTCAAACAACAATTAAACTTTCATTGCATTGTGTGATATGAGTTGATGATATGCATTGCTCAAATGTAGCCATTTTTGTTTCTCTCCCTCTTTCTCTCTGTAATAGCCTCTGTCCAGGTGCCCTGGGAAAGAGCCATTTCACCAAACAAAGTGCCCTATTACATCAAGTGAGTATAAGCAGCCACACCCAGGCAATGGTTACCATGTTTTCTCCACATTGTTGTTTTGCTTTTTGTTGTTGTCTGCTCTCTTTCTTTCCCTTCTTCTTAGTCAAGCCTCCTATAGAGACTTCCGTATCCCAGAACCATCACATCTACAAGGTGCCGTCCGGCTGAGGGATTTATTTTTTTAAGAATGCTGAAAGCACCATTTTGTTGAGTGGATTGAGTGCCACATTTTGCCAACTCACTTCCCAAACAGCTGCCCTGGCCCCACGAGACACAGGTGCACATGGGAGTCAGCGTATATATCGATTGAGAGTCATAAGCCATCAACACCAGGGACATCACTTCACAAAAATGCTCGGAGTAGTGAAAGTGATATCGCACACTAGATGAAATTGCAGAAAGTGATGTCAAATGAACTTTGGTGACACACTGGAGCTTGACGTGGAACACTTCGAAAAACTACTTAAATAAGCTTATAATTGATAAATTACAAAATAATTATCAAAGCAGGCAACAGGTGTGTCATGATGTGCCATGCTTGCTGCCCCTAAAATAACCACGCTGCACATCACTGAGGAGGCCCAACAAGGCCAAAACATGTCTCGGGGTACCTGCGTTCCTTTGCATAAGGGACATAGCCCAGCAGTTTGGGCTGAACTGCTCCCACTGGTGACAGTACCCGACCTTCTGCAATGGCACAAATAGAATAACGTTGGAGGGTCTGGAGGTGTATACAGAGTGCTGACTAATTCACAACATTTCACCCATCATATTTTTGGTTCTAGTTTGTCTCCATGCGTGAGAGAGGGTTATCCCATACATGAATCTCCTGCCCGCTGGACCGTGAGGAACCAAGCTGCCCCTCATTGATAAAGCCCCGCGAGGCTGACACATATATAGGGTTGCTTGAGTTTCTGTGGCGAGGGGGCTGTGATACAGTATTTAGGCTTCACTGTTCCCATTGTGGAAGTGTCAGATTGACCTGCACTTTGCTTGTCCCCTCCTGCAATGGTGAATGCGGCCTAATAATGGCTGTTTGCCCAGAGCAAAACCTGTTAGGATTAATTCAAAGCCCTCCACAGGTGATCTTTTTTTTATGTATAGTTTGGCTCCTTATCATCAGTGGGGGCTCGCCCGTAGCATTTCAAATAAAGGGGAGGTGCCCCCTAGTTTTCAGAACCCTCCAGGCCCCCTGAAGAATCCCAAAGCAGCAAAAAAATGCATTTGTGTTATGGAGCTAGTGATTTTAACTCACTCTAAAATAATGTAAATGTGGTATTTGCTTTAACAAAGAAGTTAAAAATATAAACAGTTTTTGCAAATGCAAAGCCTGATGGTGTTCCTTTTGCCATACACAGAACTTTACATGGATGAAGGCTGGCAAATAAAACGCCCATGCCTTCACTCATGTAAAGCTCTGTAAAAGCATTAGGGAGAGCACGGGTTACATCGAACCCTCCAGGATGCTTCGGGGGCGCTGGAAAATCAGGCGTGTGAAGCATCCTGAACCCCTCTTTTGCCCTCCTTCTGTCTGTCTGTCTCAGGCTGGGGGCGGGGCCAGAATGCTGGGCCTGCCCTCTGCCTCATACAAGAATACACAGGAGGCGTGGTCAAGAGTGTCTTCTGACCTCAAGAGGGAGAAATCTTGGGTTTCAAGAGAAGAATTAAGAAAGAATGGGGGGGGGTTAGGTGGGTGTGTGTGTGTTGTGAGAGAGATTGTATTTTTAAAGCGTGTGCGTGTTTGAGTGACAGAGTTTATCTGCGTGAATTAAGTATTTTGCTGAGTGCTGTGTGAATGACTGAGAGAGCCTGTATGGGTGTGTGACAGCTTGTGTGCATGTGTTTATATGACAGTGTGTATCTGTGTGAGAGAAGTGCTCTGCTCAGTGCTGTGTGAATCAATCACTTAGACACTAAACCCACTCTGCTGATTTGTTTTGCATAGTGTAAACACATTTCATTTGTATTTCATTGAACATAACGACATCTGTTTGAAATCTATAGCTAGACCGCTTGTCAAAAAACAATGATTACATACAGTTTAGCTAAAGAACATTTCATCACATCTAAAAAGCATATATTTAAACACTGTACAAAGTTATCATGCTCTCCCATTCTCTCCTCTAACATACCTAAAGGGCTCCTATCAACAGTTCTCTAAAATGCAATCGTGCTGCAACTTCTTTTACAAAACTTCTTCACATTAACAAAGTGCCCTCATACAATAAATGAGATAGATAGCTTGAATATTTGGCCCAACACGTTTTGTTCTGTACGAATATAGAATACATCACCAGAACTTCATCAGGGGCAACCAGACATTCCTTCTAATAAGGGGCCATAACTATAAGGCACACACAGTTAATGCCTATTGACTAGCACAATAAATCATATAGAACGTTTTTAAACAGACCAGTTAATCATTTCTCTTATCTTGTGCATCTCATTTAGTTTAAATGCTCTCACGCACTCCAATCTCTGGAGCCACTTTCAATATTCATCACAGGGTATTCAGTTGGGCCTCATCACCGGTGAGGCGAAGCGGTGGAAAATGTGGCAGTAACGTTATTAACGCTGCATTACCGCTCCGCCCAATCCAGAGTTTGGCCAGAAAGATGGAGATTTGCCTCCATCTGTAAGCTGGAGGTAAATCTCCAGCTGTCTGTCCATTTTCGGTGCTGTTAACGCCAGCAGTAATAACGCTGAAAAGCATCATAGAGATCTATGGACTCAAAATAAACGAGGAACAACAGCGCCACCGCAACTGGGATCTGGTGCAAATTGCGCCGGACTGAGATACGCTAATAGCGCTGGGATGTATACCGGTGTATTTACCACTGGGATACCGCCCAATTCGTGTTGAGGCTCAAAGGCTTTCTTTGGTCGATTATTTCCTCCTCATGAAAAAGCACAACTCTTACGAGCACATACTAGTACTATGTGCACATCAAACATGTGCATCTTTTTATATGGGAATACTGGCATATATTGGTACATCCAGCATGAAATGTTTGGCACATCCAGCATGACAATGTTCATTATATTGTGGGGGAAGACATCATGAAAATGCATCGGCAAATGCTCCCATGCACTGTTGGTGATTTACCCACCAAAACTGATTGCAAGCTGTCTTTTTACCAAATTGTCCACAAAGTGTGATGTACAATGCACCATTTGAACCCATTCTTTAAAAATGTATGCTATGAAAGGGGTATACCCAGAGGAGCCGACATAGTGCACTGCCATCACATGTCAGTAGATCTGCATGTGGGCCGTTTCTGCCATTACATGGTCGTTTTGGTATCACATGGCAGACATGAGTCATTCTATGCTTAATTCCCATATTCCAATGTTCTGTCATGCTTCAATAACAAGCCACGTGTATAATGCCATTTTATAACTGCTAAGGTCTCAAATGGCAAGGTTGTCATAATATGTAAGGTACAGCCTGGCATCATATGCCAAGTAGTGTCCAATTCCTCAGAAATGCAATCCAATGCCACCTAGTTTCATATATCACTGATATGATCATCATATGTTAGATACAGCCTACTTCTAAGCGCTGTTAAAAGTATCTTCTTTATTTGTGTTGTTCGGTCTGTTTTGTTAAGTCAAGTTGTACCTTAATAGTATTTGAGCTTGGTTTCTTTATTATTTATCAATGGTAGATATGCAGCTATGATTTCATGTTTTTAATTGTACACTTTGGTTATTATAACTGTGCATAATTCAAGCTCAATTTTGGTTATTACATGATTTGATTGTTTGCTGGAAATCATAAATAAAGTGTTTAAAAAAATATATAATAAAATAAAAAATAATAATAAGGATGATGGATGGAATCAGCCTTGACGAGTTTTGAACTTGTAATTTGCAGCCTGAACCCATGTGAGAGGAGAGCACTTACCTTGTTGAGATATTTATTTTATTTTATTTATTTGTTGGTATATGGTGACGAAAGCCCGCAGGCATCGGGGCGCCAACAAAAACACAAAGGGACAACATGTATGGACAGGACTAGCAGAGCAAATGAGCATATTCTTAGTTGGGTTTTTAACTGTTGTCAGAAGATGTATTTCTTCAGTAATCTAAGATCTAGTGGCAGCGAATTCCAGATCTTCGCAGCGACAATGGGAAAAGATCGTCCACGGCTGTTAACCAGTTTGAATTTAAGGCTTTCCGCTAGTGCTCGAGTTGATGAATGCAACTTTCTTGTAGGCTCGTAAGGAGACACCAAGCTTCTGATATACCCTGGGACTGAGCCATATAGTGCTTTATGGATCAAAGTTGCAGCCTTCAACTGTAGGTGGGCTGTGATCGAAAGTCAGTGAAGGTCTTTACGACATTGAGTAATGTGTTCTCTTGTGGGCTTTTTTTTGATGATGCGTACCGCGTCATTTTCTACAACTGTAGGTGTTTCTTAGGGGTGCCAATCAAAAGGACATTGCCAGAGTCCAGTCTGGGCAAAATAATAGCCCATGCAACAGAACCACAATTGGATTCCGAGAGAAAAAGTCAAAGATTTCTTAGTAGTTTCAGGTAGTATGAACATTTTTGCACTGTGTTATTGACATGAGCTTCAGAGCTTACTAGTGAGTCTAGGTGGAAACCCATGGTTTTGGTCTTATTTGAACACCCTGACTATATATGCATTATACAGTCACCAGACGTAAGGTGTTGCCTCACCTATCCAGCTACTCTTATGCCTTCAAGAGTCTTGTGCCTCCTCACGCAATCCTGCCAACTGCGAAGATCCGCAGGATCTCATCACTTCTCCCCAGAAGGAAGCCTTTTTCTGTGAGTCCAGGGAGGTCAGCCTGCTATGCAACATTCCCCCTAGGGGTGGCGGTAAGTAGGACCTCACAGGGAGAAACTCCCCTCTTGGGGACATGGACTCCCATTTCATCAAGGAACTCCCTACATCCCTCTATGAAGAACCACTAACACCATCAGAACTTCCTGAGGACCATCCTAAACAAGTCACTTTTTGTTATTGTAACATCATACCAAATAACCAACAGAAAGACAAACATACTGAGAAGAAGAGTATGCCAGAAATTAAGATTACTCAGTAGTTGGAAGCTAACCATACTGGGATGAAGAACATTGCGTAAGTAACAAAGAACGCTCAGGGAAGAGAGACAAAGGACTACAGGTCTACTCTGGGGAGGATCCAGCAATTCCCAACAAAAAGGAAAGAAGGACCAACATACGATGTTGGCAGAGCATAGGAATTTCAAATCTTGAGAGACAACGAAACCAAGAGAGCACGGGAGGTCAATGGTCGAGAGGACACTGGCAACCGAGAAGGGAAGGAGAGACAGAGAGGGAAGGTAGCCAATCTGTGTATGTTCAAGAAGGAAGGTCGAGGTGGTAGTGTGACCCAAAGAAGGTATACTAGTTGGTCCACGAACAACGCTGAGACCGCAATAGAGTGGGCTGCGCAGAACCACACACTGGAGCAGGAAGAAAGAAAGGACGCTTGAGCCATCCGAGATAGGAGAGGGAGCCCAACCCACAGGAAGAACCAGTGATGCCAATCTGACGAAACAAAGGTAACGGGGGTGGTGGGAGACCGGGGAGTGGTACTGGGCAGTAAGAGCACAACAGGATGCCTAATACTCATCCCAGTGGTTGTGAATAACTTACAGAAAGTGAAGGTTTTCCTTTGAAGTTGATGAGCAGGTGCAAGTGGATCTAGGGCACCTGCCCTAAGCCTCCCCCACCTTCTTAGCCCTGCCTCTTCCTTTCTGCTGTTAACTCCTAGATCAAGGGGCATCTCTCTCGCCCGGGTGTCCGAAGTGAAGGGTAGATAAAGAAAAGGGCAATTCCTGTTGGGACCTGTTCATACTGGCAGGTCCCAGGGCCTGAACCCCTACTCAGACAACAGGTAAGCACGCGCTGACATGTTTTGTTCTCCCTCCATCCCCAGAGGCCATCCCCAGCATCACCAGACAACGCCAACATCAACGGCATCAACCCTCCTCTAAGGCATGGACTCTGCAATGCAGCAACCTCAACCACATCAGCCTTAAGCCCATCGACACCCCCTCACCATAATGGAAGTTAATGCTCGCCAACATCCGCTAAGCTATCATCCATGCAACAGACATTGCTCACCTCATCACTACACACAACCTTGATGCCATCTTCATCACTGAGACCTGGCTGACACCGACCTCCACCCACATCCTAGATGTTTTTGTCCCCGACAGCTACAGCATCCAACACAGAGACTGGCCGAACAAGAAATGCAGAGGCCTTGCAGTCATACACAAGTCCTCGTGGCCGTGCACCAGACTATATTGGCTCCTTTGAAGTCCACTCCTGCCACTTCCCACTCTCCCCGATGGACACAGTCACCTTCCATCTCATACTATGTGCCACCCAAACCCAACACTGCCTTCATCAGAGACTTTACCGACCTGGTCACCACCATGTCCCTCAAGCACGCAAACAACATCTTCCTAGAAGACTTCAACCTCCCAGGCAAAAAGGTCACAAAACCAATGAAGGAAGCTCTCCTCAACATTCTCGACACCCTCAGCCTCACACAACACATGAAAGACCCAACACACAAGAAAGTTAACATCCTTGACCTAATCATCACCGCACTGTCTTCTCTCCACTGCAGCTGTTCTCTCCTGCTTGACTGGTCTGACCACCTAGCCGTGCCTTTCAACATCCCGCACACCACCCCAGTTAAGCCCTCCCAGCAGAGACCCAGCAGACAAACCTTCAGGTCCTTCAAGAACTTCCCAGTGAAAGCCCTCACCAACGTACCCTTTACATGGATTGGACACCCCCAACCAAACCTGCGACTCTCTCCTGGAAGCACTCAACGCCACCTTCTCAGCCTCCATCGACCAACACGTGTCTCTGAAACAACGCACCTGCAAACCGAAACCGTCAGCACCCTTGTACATGCAAGAACTCAGTCTCAGCAAAAGAGTCATCAAGAAACAAAAGAAAACCTGGTGCCGCTCCAGGACTGCATCTGACCTGCCTCTCCTCCAGGAACTCTGAGCAACCCACCGACAACTAATGAACAAAGCCAAGACCTCGTACTATCAGAATACTATCAGAATGCCATAGCAGACGCCGACAACAGAAGCAGAGCCTTCTTCAAAGTGGTCAAACAGTGCATCAACCCACTACCCAACCCTGCATTACCACACTCAATCGGAAAAATCAAAAAATCCACCGCCATCAACACCTTCTTCATCGACAAAATCAGCAAGATTTGCCAGCACATAGATGCCAGCTTTGCATCCACAGACCCCCTCATGTCCCTCCTCACGAAATCTCCACACCCTGGATAACATTCAAGACACTCTCGACAGAGGACCTGGTAGAAACCCTGGTCACCCTCAAAGCAACATCGTATACAGATGACATCCAGCATCAATCCTCAAGACCCTCCCCGCAGAAGCTCTCCTTCCCTACCTGGGGATCATCAACAGCTCCCTAACTCAAGGTACCTTCCCATCTTCCCTAAAAACAGTATACATTCTCCCTTTACTAAAGAACCCCATTCTGGATCCTGACTACCTAGGTAACTATCGCCCCATCACCCAGGTTCCCTTCCTAGGTAGGATCATTGAGGAAGCGGTAGCCACACAACTACAGCAACACCTCGACACCAACAATCTCCTCCAAACCTACCAAACTGAATTCAGACCCAAATGCAGCACAGAGACAGCAACCATACAGGTGGTTGACGACACCCTCAACATCCTTGACGACAGCCACCTGGTGTCCTGGTTCTACAAGCTGATTTTGACACAGTAGACCATCAGGCGCTTATGGCCACCCTACATTAGTGCATGACGATCAGCAACCTTGTCCTACGCTGGTTCAAGTCCTACCTCACCAACCTCAAGCAGTATGTTCAGATGGACTCCTCTAGATCAGCAATGCTACCCGTCACCTGTGGAGTCGCACAGGGTTCCATCCTCTCCCCAGTGATCTTCAATCTATACATGGAGCTGCTGGGAGCCCTCCAAGCCACACGCAACATCCACAACCACCAATACGCCGATGACACACAGCTACACCTCAAGATCAACTCCATGTAGGACATCCATAGGCTCAAAACCTGCCTCTCGTTGATCCAGTTTTGGATGTCCAGTGCATACTTGAAGCTTAACCCCTCCAAGGCCGAATTCCCACTCCTAACCAACAACATCGAACACGCAGACATACAGACCTGGCTATCAACCATGAACTCTGGCTTCATACCCAAGCTCACCTACTGAGCCAAGTCCCTTGGGTTCCACATCGACAAACACCTCTCCTTCAAGACACACATAGCTAAGAAAACTGGGACTGGTTGGTATCAGCTCTCCCTTCTACGAAAGGTTGAGCCCTTCCTCCCTCCAGACAGCTTTAGATCCACCGTGCAAGCACTGGTCGTAGCCCAACTGGATGGGGGATATTCACTCCTCGAAGGCCTCCTGTCATCCTCCCTTGTGCCCCTGAGAAGTGTCCTACACATGGCTGCACGCTTCATCAAGGGTCTACGCAGATATGACCATGTCACCCGAGCCCTCATTGACCTTCACTGGCTCCCACTGCACACAGAAAAACCTTCAAGTCTTGCTGCATCATCTATAAGGCAGTCACCCTGAAGTCACACATCTACCTTGGGAGAAACTGGATCTCCGGCAGACAGTGCACCATCAGAAGCCAATTCTGAAATCTGCTCACCAAAAAGGAAAGCATCAGGAAACAAGCCTTCTCTGCTATGCCCCAAGTATGGAACCTCCTCCCCACTGGCATCAGACTCGCCACCACGATCCTGCACTTCAGAAAAGAACTCAAGACCAACCTATTCAAGAAGACTCTTCTCCTCAACAACTAGACCATCATGTCCCTGTTGCGCCACCTGTCTCTCTAGATGCCACCCGCCCCTCGCCTCCCCACCACCTGGTACAGCAGTACCCCTCCTCTTCCCCCCTATGAATCCTGCCCCCTCTGTATATCTGTTCTGTTGTTACTGCTGAAAAGCGCTCTGTTATGCATCTGTAATGTTGTACACCTCTGTAAAGCACTCTGTTATGTATCCGTATTGTTGCATACGTCTGTAAAGAACTCTGTTATGTATCTGTATTGTTGTATACCTCTGTAAAGCACTCTGTTGCTTCTCAAAGCTAGGTCTGCGCTAGATAAATACAATAATAACAATAATAATAATAATAATAATAATAATAATAATAATAATAATAATAATAATAATAATAATAATAAAAAGAGTACCATAAGATTCATCATGCTCATCCCAGTGGAAGTGAATACCCTAAAGAAAGTAAAGAATACCACAGGACTCATCATATCTGCCCCAGTGGTTGGGAATTCCTTAAACAATATGAAGAGTACCAAGGGGTTCATCATACTTGTCCCAGTGGTTGTGAATACTTTAGGGAAAGTGAAGAAACCTGTTAGAAAGCACCTTCTGACTTTTCTGTAGCTTCTCACATCACTTTATTACTTCGTTACATTAAGCTACAAATAAGGACAACCACTGGGTCCCATCACCCAGGCTCAACTGACACAGAATAGAACATTCATCACCAAACATTCCACATGATATCACAGGCTCTGATATACGCAGACAAGCACTTCATAACACATCTCCTCCCTTTCCAATAATACATAAACACCTGACACACACCAACAAGCACTTCCTGACACATCTCCTCCCTTTCCAGTAATACACAAACAAGCACATCACAACACATCACCCTCCGTTCAACATACATCACAAACACACGGACAAACACATCACAACACACATCCACAGCGTGCATCTTTTTATGGAGAGATGCAACTCATAAAAATATTTCAGGGATGCTATCCCTACTCTTCTATGGGATGCTATCCCTATCCTTATGTTGTGGGATGCTATCCCTACTCTGCTGCGGGACGCTATCCCTACACTTCTGTTGTGGGATGCTATCCCTACACTTCTGTTGTGGGATGCTACCCCTACTCTGCTGCAAGACGCTATCCCTACATTTCTGTTGTGGGACGCTATCCCTACTCTGCTGCGGGACACTATCCCGACACTTCTGTTGTGGGACGCTATCCCTACACTGCTTTGGGACGCTATCCCTACATTTCTGTTGTGGGACGCTATCGCTACTCGGCTGTGGGACGCTATCCCTACACTTCTGTTGGGGGATGCTATCCCTACAATGCTGCAGGACGCTATCCCTACACTTCTGTTGTGGGACACTATCCCTACACTGCTGCGGGATGCTATCCCTACACTTCTGTTGTGGGACGCTATCCCTACTCTGTTGCGGGATGCTATTCCTACACCTCTGTTGTGGAAAGCTATCCCTGCACTGCTGCGAGACTCTATCCCTACACTTCTGTTGTGGGATGCTATCCCTATACTGCTGCAGGCTGCTATCCCTACACTTCTGTTGGGGACACTATCCCTACACTGCTGCGGGATGCTATCCCTACACTTCTGTTGTGGGACGCTATCCCTACTCTGTTGCGGGATGCTATTCCTACACCTCTGTTGTGGAAAGCTATCCCTGCACTGCTGGAAGACTCTATCCCTACACTTCTGTTGTGGGATGCTATCCCTATACTGCTGTGGGACGCTTTCCCTACACTTCTATTGTGGGACGCTATCCCTACACCGCTGCAGGACGCTATCCCTACACCTCTGTTGTGGGAAGCTATCCCTACACTGCTGCAGGATGCTATCCCTACACTTCTATTGTGGGACACTATCCCTACTCTGCTGCAGGACGTTATCCCTACACTTTTGTTGTGGGACGCTATCCCTACACTGCTGCGGGACGCTGTCCCTACACTTCTCTGGGACGCTATCCCTTCTTTACACTCGGAACTCTAACAATACACTTTAAGGGAACGCTATCCCTACCACCTCACAACATTGGCGACTCACACCACAGGCAATACAACATCTTACATTATAGTATCCACTCGACCATAGATGCGCCAATAAATGTGGCCCTAAGAGTCCATGCTGCCTCATTGCAGCCTACTTCTACACTTTGCACATATCTATTCAAAACGCTAAAAGTCTGTGTTGCTCTGTGCAATGTAAACCTGAAATTCTTCAAGGCGTTACTACTATCTCACTCAGGCCAGGCATGCACCATGTGTTTACACTTAATTAATCAAAGCAATACTGCGTCTTATACAGTCCATGAGAGTCAATTTCTACCTGTAAATCCTCAAAAGCTGAAACTATGCTCCTCAAAAGCACAAACATGCCACACCAACTCAACTACAGGAACTACATGCCCACACGTCTTCACCTCATGCAGAATTATAAATGAAACAATTTATTCTCACAACTGCACTGCTAACCAATGAAGGATACACTTATTCCCGTAACATGGGAACACCCTCTTCAAACCCTTGTCTTCGATTGTCCCTCTGCTCTGTCCAATCTTATCTCCCGGGACACGGGAGGCGCTTTTCATCGGATTCACTATCTATTCTTTCGCCGGCCTTCCGCACAGGAAAGGACAGTTCCCCTTTGTGGGCACCACACATGTCAACAACCACTTCCAGACTGATCCTTTAACCAGACTCATTACTCCATTCTGCAGTCAGTTTCATTTAAACTTCGCCATGCGCCCGTGTCAAACTTCTCTAGAGACTGCCGGCGCGACTCGCTGGCAATATTTCACAATGCCGTTTTACCTCCTCAGTAGACCTAAACGTTACTCCGTCTGTCTCCACGTTTCCACGGGTTCTTTCCTCTAAGCTTCACTTCAATGCCCAGCTTTGCCCTGCGAGTGCACTCTCTTCGAAGGAACTTCCATAAGCCAACAGTTCCGAATGACACTACGTTTGCTGCTCTCACTTCTTGTTAGTACTATTGCGTCACCATGTTCCTTTCTCCGCCAGCACCTGCGGCATGATGGCTACGTCGTCACTTGGCGAACTGCATCGGAGGATGCACATCTTCAGTGTCCAACCATCACTGTCCAGGGAGTTATCTTCACTTAACCCCTTAAAGGCACGGCAAATGCTCTTATGTAGCAAAACTTACTACACAGCTAACTTCACTAAGCCAGAACCGCTGCGCTGCATTATCTCATTAGTTCATTTTCTCATTCAATGCATCAGGATTTGTTTTGCGCGAGTCCTCCTCACCAAAAAGAGACCTATTTTATCTCAGGCCTCACACGCGTTGCTCGGCTTCCAAAACTTTACACAAAGATCTGCAGTGCCTTCAGAATCCTTCAGGATCACCTCTGCTATGGGCACCTCTCCTTCTCTGCGCCTTGGGAAATACAGCTACCCATGCTATTGGGCTCTTCTTCACGTTCTCAATGCCCTGGGCAGTGTTTTCCTTCACTTTGGCTTTTTCCTTCTCATGGGTGCCTTGGGTGATGGGTCTGCACTGGAGACTTTCTTACTTCTCGCCCCCAAGCGCACTGGACCCCCCTGGGTGATGGGACTTACTTCAAGTCTTTGGAAGGCAATGGTTCCTTTTCTTGCTCTGCTGCTCCCCCCTCAGCAGTCTCTTCTTCTTTGCGCAGGTTCTGAAAAATCCTTGTCGCCAGTGTTAGAAAGCACCTTCTGACTCTTCTGTAGCTTCTCACATACACTTTATTACTTAGTTACATTAGGCTACATATAAGGACAACTGCTGGGACCCATCACCCAGGCTCAACTGACACAGAATAGAACGTTCATCCTGCATTCATCACCAAACATTCCACATGACATCACAGGCTCTGACATACACAGACAAGCACTTCATAACACATCTCCTCCCTTTCCAATAATACCTAAACACCTGACACACACCAGCAAGCACTGCATAACACATCTCCTCCCTTTCCAGTAATACACAAACAAGCACATCACAACAAAACCTTTCAAATAGACTTCATTCAGCCCAGGAAGTGGTTGAAACCCAAACCATGGGCAGAAAGTAAGAAAAAGACACTGCAAGAATCTCAAAGGAATAAGGGTCAAGACCCTACCTTGATAAACCAAGGAATTGTATTTAAGGAACGTGTTCGTATTTCATATTTCTTTATTTGTATAGCCCGCCGGGCCTAAGGGCATCTGGGTGCTTAATTTAGGGTTACAAGGACACATGATACAGTTCAGAGTAGGAAGGACAGGTATAATACAAGGTAATATTAAGTACAAAATATGCAGCGCGGGGAAGAAGGATAGATATACATAGATGATTCAAAGCTATACAAAATATGTTCAAAATATATACAAATGCAGGTTGTCATCAAAGAAGTGGCATGATAAGGTGCGATCTCAAGCAGTCAGAATATTGTCTGATGTAGCTAGCCACAATTTGGTTTTGAGTTATGAGGGTTCTGATCTAAACAGATTGGGCAGGGTATTCCATAGTTTGGCGGCTAATATCGGGAAGCTAGATCCACCCGCTTTCTGCAATTTGAATCTGGGCAAGACTAGGCAGTTGGCCTGAGCGGATCTAAGAGGTCGGGTGGATGTATGAGGTGTGAAACGGGAGGCAAGGTAAATGGGTGCCTGGTTGTTTAAGCATTTATGGGTGAGGGCCAGCGTTTTCAAGCAGATTCTTTGAGCTACTGAGAGCCAGCAGAAATTGCATCTGGTACCCGAGATGCGCTGACCCCTAGGGAAGTTTAGAGCAGCCCTGATGGCATTGTTCTGTGTGACCTGAAGTTTGTTTAGGTTATGTTGGCTCGTTCCTAGGTAGAGGGCATTACAATAGTCAATCCTGGAAATAATGAGCGTTCTGGCTAGGAAGATGCAGTTTGTTGTGGTGCGGAAGGGGCTGCATGCGGTGATGAGTTTGCACATCTAAGCGGATGCTGAGCTAACAGCATTAGTTTGCCTCGTGAGAGACAGAGTGGAGTTGAGGTAAATGCCTAGCGTTTTAGTGTCATTCGAGACCTTGATGGTGTTGCCATCGATGGTGAAGGTCTTGAATGCAGGGTCAAGTTTATTGAGTCGATAATGAGAGCCCAGGATGATGAGCCCAGTTTTAGCATTGTTGAGGCTCAACTTGTGTTGAGCTATCCACGCCTGAATGACCAAATAGACATTGTTCAGTGATTTGGTCTCTGCCAAATAGTCTCCTGGGATGGGGATGAGTATCTGGGTGTCATTGGCGTAATTAGTGTAGGTGACACCCAGATAGTCAAGAATATCGAGCAGAGGTTTGGTGAACAAATTATATAGTGTAGGCGATACACAAGATCCTTGGGGGACGCCACATAATACAGGTGAGGGTTCGGCGA
The DNA here is from genome assembly GCF_040938575.1 of Ambystoma mexicanum. Lineage (NCBI taxonomy): Eukaryota > Metazoa > Chordata > Amphibia > Caudata > Ambystomatidae > Ambystoma > Ambystoma mexicanum. The sequence continues at coordinate 659,063,544 of NC_090930.1, forward strand.
ATGCTGAAGAGGAGAAAACCCTCATAGATCTGTTGTTAAGGAATGATTTGATCCACGAGGTGGCGGAATCTGAGAAGTGGGCGGCTTATTTCAGATGCTGGCAAAGGATTTGGTGGTTGACCAGATCGAAGTCGGCTGATAAGTCTAATAATAGTAAGCGTGTTAGTTTCCCCATGTCTTTCAGATCTTCAATTTGTGTTTTCAAGTCGATAAGGGCAGTTTCAACACCGTGCCTGGGGTGAAAGCCGGATTGCCTAAGGCCGAGGAGTTTGTTGGATTCTACATATTACTGGATCTGAAATTAGGCAGCCCGGTCCAGTATTTTAAGCAGAAATGGTACCGTTGTGATAGGTCTGTAGTTGGTAGGTATGCTTGGGTCAAGGGTAGATTTTTTGAGGAGGGCGATGACCCAAGCATCCCTGAGGTTGTGTGGGACAGTGCCTGTTTTGAAAGATGAATTTATGAAGGCAGTGATAAACGGGGCTAGTTCATGAGTAGCCTCCTTAATGATAGGGGCTGGGCAAGAGTCACCTTGGCAGTTTGACGATTTGAGTTTGTTAATGATATTTTCAACATCGATGATAGTTAATGGTGAGAAAGTGAAAGGTGTGTACGGGTGGGGAATGGAAGTGGATGTGCGTGTAGGCAAGTTAGACAGGAGGTCGGGTTGAAGGCTATTTTGTTTCGCATTGATTTTAGTTTGAAGTGTGGTGATTTTACCGACAAGCGCGTTTTGATGTTGGAACACCAAGTGCTATCTTTGATGTAGGTGTCGGGGGGAGTAACTGGGGTTTCTAGTTCTTTCAATATCTTGAAGAGCTCTCTGGTGTTAGACTCAGCTTGTATGAAACGCTTGTTATATGTGTCTTTTTTGCTTGAAAGATGGCTTCTTTGTAGTTGAGGGAGGTTAAGGTGAGGCTAGCCTTATTAGAATCGGTAGGGAGACTTTCCAGCGAGCTTTGGCGGTTCACTTTTCTTTCCGCAATGATCTCAACTGTGGTGTGAACCACGAATTAAGGTGAGCGCGCGGTCTAGGTTTCCTTAGCTTAAGAGGGGCAAGAGTATTCAAGGCTTGGAGCATAACCTGGTTGTAGGTAACGTCAGGGGAGACCCAAAAGGTGGAAAAGTCCCCTGGAAGAAATAAAGGAACTGATTCACGTAATCACAAAGAACTATTTGAAGATAGTATATTGAGGCTGGAAAAGCCTGTCCAGGATATTTGATTAGTGGTAGGGTCAGCACAGGACAGTTTGGAGGATGGATCATTGTTTTGGACTATGGTACTGATGACAAGCACCCTAGTTTGTTTTGTGTTAGGTAGGGAAACCCCTTTTGATAGGAATTGACAGGCCTTTTTTCTTCTCTTTCATTTAAATAAAAAGAATGTGTAACAATGCTACCATTTCTTACACCTCCTGACAAAACACACAGCCTATTGGGCTGTTGCCTCTCTTGTTACCAAAGTCAATTAGATATTGCTACCGAGTCTCCATTAAGTCATGTACCATCAAAGAGCTCTGGCCTGACCATGTGTAAAATGACTCTTTTCGCATTGAAAATTAAATAACTGTTCCAGAATCCACAAAACCAAATTCAAACCTTACTATATGGCTCCTCTCCCAAGCAATGCATCAGCTGATGACAACTATTCACATAAACCTACACCGGTGTGCAGTGATAAAATCGCTGCAAAAATGTCACCTGTACAAAAAATCGTGGCAAAAATGCAGTGGTTTGACCCATTAAAGGTGTACCCCATTACACCATTTAAGGGAAACCTGGGGTTGCGGGGGTGTCTCCCGCTCCCCTTAAATGGTATAATGGGTCCGGGGGTTGTGGGGGTGTCCCCCGTATCCTTTACATGGATTGCGGCGGCAAAACCACAGCTTTTTTGCTGTGGTATTTTGTGTCCACGGCTATTTTTGCCGCGATTTTAACACATGGAACCCCTACACCGCTGGAGCAAAACCTACTCTCCTCCTTTCCTTGCTCTCACTACTACTCTGCACCCATCCAAGTCTAACTATTAGATTAACCTCAAATGCTCTTTCTGCTCCCATATTCGCAAGCTTTCCATGACCCACCATTTCCTGCTTGCCCCTCTGCACCCTGAACTTCACTCTTACTTCCCTCACACCCAGCTCACAACTTTGCCAGCTACATCTGCTGCATAATCTCTATCTGACGCCCTTGCTCTCTCATCTCCTTCATTCTATTGACCAGTGCAAAGCCTCAAACTCTCCTCACTATTTGGCTTACCACCCACCTGGCTGACCTGGCCCATATGCTGCGGGGTGCCAATCGCTTTGTGCTCCTGCTGATCCATTTTTCACTGAAACAGTTAATGAGCTGGTGCCCCTAGCCGGCTCCTAACTCACTCATATCTTCATCCTTACAATTTCATCCGGTATCTCAGCTGCCTGTTTAAAGGTGGCCATCATCATATCCATTTTGAAGAAACCCACTGCTGACACACAACAACCTACCCAAATATCAACTTGTCTTTCTCCTTCCACAATAGTTCTCAAGCATGTATTCTTTAAATTCACCACCAACTACATGAAGGCCAATACACGCTGTGACCAACACCATTCTGGTTCTACAGCAGACAATCTATAGCTGCAGTGTTGAACCACATCTCTAACTCCCTCACTACAGCTGAACACTGCCATCAAGCATCCATCCTCATTCTCCTTGATCTTTCTGCTGCCTTTGGCTCGGCTGATCTCCCCTCCCTCCATTTGACACTCACATTTTAGCTTTGAGGGCACCATCCTTGATTGGGTGACACACCAGATTGGCTGACTGCACCGTCTCTATTTTGCTGGACTGCTCCTCTGCTATCTCCTCCTGACAAGGCTTCTGCAAGTGTCTATTCTTTATTCCTTGGTTCACTCTGAAAACTCGTCCCCTTCTTTGTCTTTTTATATCATCCACTTACCGATGATACTGAAGTCTTTTACTTCTTCTGAACTACTCCCCTGAGCTGTTCTCTGTCCCAGCACTAAATTTGTCTCTGTTATCCTTCAGTGGAAGGCTTTGAAGTGCCAGTGAAACTGAAGTCTTTCTCTCGGCCTCAAAATCCTCACTCATGCCCACTCATATCTTTTCCTCTTGACTAGCTTGCACCATCCCGCTAAGCTCACTATCGGGACTTCATTGTGACCTGAAACCTAAGCACTTCACCCCACCACAACCAATGCTGCCTGGCTTAAACCCCTATACCGTCATAAAATCCCTCACCATATGACCCTTCACTCTAATAAAACACTTTACGCCTCCATGGTTCTCAGCATGGATTTCTGTTTTAACCACCACTACTTTGCTACTTTCAACAAGGTATTGAACTTTGCTTCCTGTACCCTCTAAAACCTTCCACAATGATCTACTAACTTTATGTACTGCCTTCATGTGGGGTGTTCCAGGCTCCTTGTGTTTAAATCCATCTGTGCTAAAGCCACCTTTTCTTCCCCCCTCTACTTGGCCAAATCTATCTCTCGATTCTCACCCCCTCACACTCTGTGCTTCCAAGCTTGCTACCTAACCATCTCCCTCGACTCTGTGCTGTTTCCTGCTCACACTCATTTTCCATCCTGGCTCCACTCCTTGGAAATCCCTACCCTCAGAAATTAAGCCTTTTTCAACAGGGAGTGGTTTAAAGATCCCCTTTAAGAACCACCTTCTTTCTGAGGAGGGAGCCCCACAGTTCTAGAGAGCTATCCCCTCCTCAATCATACTCATCCACCATCAGAACTAGAGCTGATACCTGTATATATCTGTAGGTACTGAAGATGTGTTTACTGTCTATCTTGTGCTGCCCCCATGTAATGTTTTCAGACACCTCCTACCACCATCCATTTTAATCTATTTACTATATCATGACTATAGAAAGCAAATTCCAGTGGGACTGTACACACCCTCAATATGCCCCTCACACAGCCTTTCATGGAAAAGCACTTTTCATTTTCTACAAACACAAAAAAAAAATACAAACAATTTCTCTCGATTGGTCTCAATATTTTTTCCTCCCAAAATGTGTTCTTTGGAAATGTCAAATGTAAACAAAAAGTGTTTTCCCTGTGAAATATTACGTGTAAAATAATGTTTGAACCCTCAAATGCATCCTCTCTCAAAATGTATTTTGCCAATAAATGTCCTCCCTGCCTCCCTAATGTCCTACCTTTATCCCCTTATCACTCTATATTTAAGGTAGCTCTGGTGAAAAGCAGAGCTACTCTCTTCCGAATATATGCATCCATGCGCCCCCAGACCCCAGAGAATCTGTTCCAATGTCTGTCTTTTATCCAATAGCAAACCTTTCAACAAAACACATGTTTCACCCTGCTCAGCATAGTGGGTTGGGTAGTTTTGACCTTGCAGAGCCGGTTGGGGAATTCTAGAAGGAGATAATACAGTTAAGGGGAAGAGATTGTCGAGATGTTCTTTAAAGAATTTGATCTTCAGGTCCTCCTAATGTGTCGGGTGGAGAGGGGCATCATTCTTGCAGTGGAAGTTACATGATAAACCACTGAACCCACAACCTTGTCTACTTCCCAATAATGTACATTTTCTAGGTGCCAAACCTTTTTCATATTGTTTCTCTATGGAATATGAGACCTGTGCCAAATCTATAACTTTGTAGCACGTGTTTCTGGAATATGTTTTTTTAATTAAATGACTTATCTTTTTAACCCAACAGTTTAGAGGGGCATCTATTTATTGATATGTATTTCTTTTATCCCACATCATCACGTTTCTCTGTTTAATTTATGTGCTCTTTGTTGCTACAGCCATCAAGCTCAGACCACGTGCTGGGACCACCCCAAAATGACAGAGCTGTACCAAACATTAGGCAAGTATTACCAATGTCACGTTGTCTGTCTGACATATTATTTTTAATTGGGCATTTGTGACTCTGCAGGAGTACAGGGAAGAGTAACAAAACCGCTACTTAGCTCCACAATACTAGTAAACAAGCAGTGATCTCAATTATAGAGGTGAAACAGGCCCAGACTGAAAGGCATAACTCCCTCGACATGTGCTTTAACGCAGGCTAAGGGCTTGCTATATCTTCAAGAGCAGTGTGAGTAGCAATCCAAACAATTCAAATAGCATTATTCCAACATGTAAGAGTGTGCAATCAAAGTCCTATGAAAATATAGACTTTTAATCAAGCAATTAAATGCAATCAACTAACTACAAACACTGCCAAAAACCATCCCCTGTAAGAAAACACTGAAAATGCAAACTCTTGGAGAATAGCTCCCTGCTAGATGAGCAGGAAAGACACTTAATTGGCAAAATGTCAATGTTCAAGAATGTCTTTGAGGCATAAATGGTAGAGACGGGGTGCTTAAAAGTCATTATGATCGCAAAAGTGGGCCTGGGTGGCAGGGCCTTTTTACGGTACCTTAGTTGTGCATTTGAGGACTTGACAGCATCGAGACAGGCTTCTAGAGAAGCTTTCTGAGATGGTGATTCAGCATCAATTTGTTGACTTGGTGGACCGGGTCCATTATACAGTGCAGTCCAAGCTGCACTGTATTTTGGACCCGGTCTACCAAGTCAAGGGCTAGAGCTGTTCATTGACTTCTGGGTTCCAGAGAGGCCCAATCCTGGTTCTCCATTGACAAGTAAAGTCTTTATGTTCTGCTCTCCTGTTTCAGGGAGCTTGGCTGGAACCTACAGTGATACTGCACATCCACTGAACAGTGTCCTGGTTCCTGGCTCCAGTGCAGCTAGCAGTGGGGCCTTCGTCCACAAGCAGCCACCCCCACTCTTACCTGGGGACAGGGCTCTCCTCTGCCTTGGATGACTATTGTCTTTACCTCTATGGCAGAGGACTTTGGAATGCACTGTGCCCCAACTGAGGTCCAAAAGTGTATTATTCTTCTTCTCTTGATGGTCAAAAGATGGATCAAAGCATGTGGGGTGCCCCTCTTCTTTTGAAGGTAAAATACCACATGCAATTGGTTGAAAGAAAGCCTGCTATAAGGGGTCCAATCTCTGTTGTTCTAACAGGTACCTGTTGCCTTATGATGTCACACCCGGAGTACATTGCCTACAGTCAATGAAGGGGACAGGAAAAGGGAAGAGGTTTCTAACAGAAACCAAGAAGCTGTGACCCCTCTCTGGGCATATCTTCCCACTCTGGATACTCTAACCCTGCCCCTCCCCATGCCTGTTGACTTCTAAGGGACACCAATTCTCAGAACCCTGTTGTGAGGGAGGCATTTGTTATGTCAGTGATGCCCTTGAAGCACATTTTCCAGGGGACTCCCTACAGGTGTTCCTGTACCCTGAGAGTAGGGTGTTTTCCTTCCAGCCAGTGAATCAAAGGGTAGCATCCTGACTATTGCTCCACATAGCAGCCGTGTAGACTGCCCGCCCAGACACCAGTGTACATCCGTCCTGACATAGTTGGGCCATGCTCACAGAGCTGATACTGTTCTGATATCAAATGTCACCATGCTAAACCAGGCATGGCTTATATTTACAGATTTACTTGCTACCAGACTGTATATATTATACAATCATTTGATTTTAAATCACAGGTGCAGACAATTAAAATGCATCTCTGTTTGCAAGAACTTTGTGTTCTAGCAGCTGTTAGTGATGCACAGATGATCTTTGAATGTGCTTTATGTCACTGCAGAGCTAAGTGCCTTGGATGCCAGGGGACGTATTAGAGCAAGGCACACATGCACACTATAAGTTGTGCATGGAATATTATCTCTCCAAAACCACATTCAACAATATGGAATCACTCTTACCACAAGGACATGAGTATCATCCCTCTGGTTCAGGATTTACATGCTCCCCCAGGGCATGCTAATCCAACAAAACAGCCTCCTATTTTAAATGTATGGAGATGACAAACAGATTCACCTGTGACTAAAATAAACCTCAGCAAGCAACCATAAGTGCACTGCATCCACAACCATATCCTGTAATGGATGAATGTATAATTCTTCTGTTTCATCATGCCAATAGAGCTACTCCTGTTAGTAAAATAATCAAATGTGAATCTGCCATTGCCTAGCCCCAACAGCTTGTACTGGACTGGTATCTATAGAGCAACTAAGGAGTCTGTGTATGAACTATGTGTGGGGTGCTAATAAATTATATGACAGGTTGTACTGGCTAGAAATGTCCCTCAACCTTCATTAAAGGCCTTTGCATATGTTATGTTAAAGGACATTTGTACCGTGCACTATCACCACTGAGGTGGTCCCCTGGCGCTCTGGGGGCTCTGAAAAGGGAAGAGAGGGGGGGGGTTAGTGGGAGGGAGCTGGAAAAGTGCAAGAGAGCAGTGATGTGCTGTTGGCGGCCTCAGCCCTGTGGGTCCGTTGGCTGGGCCTGGGGTGTTTTGCGGTCAGTAGTCGTCGTGTACTGTTGTGCGAGTCTATGTGCGTTTTTGTTTTGTTGTTGCCATGTAGTGAAGTTTGTGCGGTTTGTTGTGCTGTAGGTTTGTGGTTGTGTTTGGTTTGGAGTTTGAGAGATGTATGCAGCGGGGGAAATTGTTAGTGCAGTTGGTTAGTTGGCATCTGTATCCTGACTTGAGGCGGTGGGTTTCTGTATTCTCCCCAGATGGGTTTCGTGGCACCCCTATGCATCTCTCATGATCTGAGTCCATCCAGCCTTCAAGGTCCCTTTTACATCTATACCCCTCCTCCCCTAGCCTGTCTCGCACCGCTACCTATCTTCCTTTCCCACTCATACAGCCATTGCACCTGCCTAAGCCTGCGTATCCTGACAATTCCAACCACTGTGGTACCTGGTGGGAACTAAGGGGCAAGTGCGTATGTTGGGTGGGATTGGGTAGGGTTTGTTGATTGCGTCTCCGTGGGTGTCACCGGTGTTACACTCTACCCGGTGAGACTCGTCCTGGTGCCGTGGGAGCTTCCCAGTGGGTTCTGGGAGCTGTCCATATCTGGTTTAGTCTAGTCATCCTTTTTCCTTTCTGTTTCCGTTTTCAGTTTGAGTCTGTGGTGTTGAATAGCCAAGTTTTTTGTAATTTCCTAAATTTTAGGTGATCTTTGGTGTTTCTTATTTCTTTTGGGATGTTGTTCCAGGTTTTTGCAGCTAAGTGGTAGAAGGAGGTGCCTCCAAATTTGTTCTTGAGGTATGGTTTTGGTTCCAGGCGGATTTCATTGCATGAACTGAGGAATCTAGTAGGCTTGTAGATTGTTATTTTCTTTTGTAGGAATGTTGCTCCTTGTCCGCTGATTGCCCTGTGCGTTATGCACATTATTTTAAAGGTGATGCAATGTTTTATTGGTAGCCAGTGTAGTGTTTTTAGGGAAGGAGTGAGGTTTTCTATTCTTTATAGTTTGAGGAGTAGTCTTGCAGCTGTATTTTGGATACGTTGTAGTTTCTTCAGGATGTATTCTGGTATTCCGAGGTACAGGCTGTTTGCATAGTCGACTTTTGACATGATTAGGGCGAAGATAGTGAGCGTTTTGTGCGTGAAGGAGAGGAAAGTTACGATTCTTCTTGCCGTGTGGAGGAGGAAAAAACATTTCTTGACAGTTGCATTTATTTGTGGTTCTAAGGTTAGGGAGTTGTCTATCAGGACCCCCAGATTTTTTACTACCTCAGATGGTGATGGTGCAGTTCCCATTTCAGTTGGCCACGGGATGGCGGTTTTGTTTTCTTGGTCTTTGGATATGATCATGATTTCTGTGTTTCCTGGGTTGATTTTCAGGTTGTTGGCAGTCATCCAGTTTAAGACTTCTTTTAGACATTCGATTAGGGTTGCATGATCGGCTTGGGTGTCTTTGATTTTGTAGATGATTTGAGTATCATCGGCATAGTTGTAGCATGTGATGTTGTATTTTTTGAAGATTCTGATACGTCTGGTAGATGTTGAAGTACAGTGGTGATAGTGAGGTTCCTTGTGGCACTCGCAGTCGTTAACTCTTGGAGTGGATTTGAAGGGTCTGATCCAAACGGTTTCTGTTCTGTCCGCTAGGAATGATTTAGTCCAGAGTAGTGCTGTGTCAGTTATGCCTATGTCTTCTAGTCTTTTGGTTAGGGTGTCATGGCTAACTGTGTCGAAGGCTGCGGAGAGGTCGAGTAGGATAAGGGCTGAAGTTATCTTTGAGTCTGCGTTAGTTTTTAGGTCATCCCAGATGGATAGTAGTGCTGTTTCCATTCCTCTTGCAGGTCTGAAACCGACTTGAGCTTGGTCTAGCAGGTGATGTTTTTCTACGTGTTCTTGGGTTAATTTATACACGTAGGTTTCCAGGAGTTTTGCCGGGTTGGGTATGTTGGAGATCGGCCTGTAGTTGGAGAGGTCTTCTACGTCGCCACTTGTGGTTTTCAGGAGTGGTTTGATGTATGCTGATTTGAATATCCTATGTACATTTCCTGTTGCTAGTGATTGGTTCAAAAGGTTTCTATAGTATTCTGCTGGCGTTCCTTGAGCGGGGAGTGATTTGTAGATGTCCGGGGGACAGGGATCCATGGGTGATCCAGCTTTCTTGCTGTGTTTTACCAGCATTGCGAATGCCTCTGCTTATATTTCAGGAAAGTATTTTAGTTTGTGCTGAGGGTCTAAGATAAGATCACTCGGTAGTGTGTTGTGGTCGGTTGGTATGTTCTGTATGGTTTGTCAGATGTCATTGATTTATTTCTTGAAGTGGTCTGCCAGGCCGTTGCACAGTTTCTCTGAGGGGGTTGGGGTGTTGTCACAGCCTGGTGGGTTTCTCATCTCTTTGATTATGTAAAACATTTCTTTTTGAGTGTTCGTGGCATTGGTGATTCATCATAATGCCTTCTCTTCGCCTTTTGAATTTCCTTCTTGTATGTGCATATTTGTCTCTGGAACATTGTTTTTTTTATGGGTTGTATTCTTTCCTCCATTCAAGTTCCATCGTTTTGTTTTCCTTTTTCATGGTTGTTAATGGTGGAGTGAACCATTTTGCCATTGCTCTTTTTATTTATGGGGTGAAAGGTTTTTCTGGGGTGATCTTGTCGATTGTGTCTGTCATCCATTTGTGTAGCAGTTCCGCTTTCTCATCTAGGTTAGCCAGCTCTAGCTCTGTAGTTGAGGGTTTGGTTAACTCCAGTTGTTCGAATAAGTTGGTTTCTTTGACATGTTTCCAGTTTCTTTTTGTGGTGGTTATGAGTTTGGGAGGTTGGATGTGGACTTGAGTAGGCAGAGTGATCATGAATGGGATAATGAGATGGTCACTCCACAGTATTTGTATCGGTGGTGCCGTGGTGATGAGTTTATTTTTGATGAAAATTGCGTCAAGGGTGTGTCCTGCCGAGTGTGTTGCCCCTTTGACTAGTTGTAATTTCATGGTATTGAGTTGTTCGATCCGTGAGTTATGGGAGTTGGCGTGACTGTCTTCAAACCAGATGTTGAAGTCACCCAGGATGATTAGGTGCTCGTGGTTGATGGCTATGTTGGTGATGGCTTCAATGAAGTTGTCGACGAAGGTTGCATCATATGTTGGTGGTCTGTACACTAGGATGAATGTGATGTTGCTTTTTGGGATTGCTGTTAGGTGTATTACCATGGTTTCGCAGTTGAGGATGTTGAGCGGTTTGTCTGTTTTTATTTTCAGGTGTCCTTTGAACTCTATTGCGATTCCTCCTCCTTTTTTGTTTTTCCTGTTTATTTGGAGGCATTTGAAGTTGTTTGGAAGTCAGCCCTGGAGTTTGATTTTGTAGTTGGCGTCGAGCCATGTTTCTGTGATGAACAGGATGTCAATGCCACTGTCATCGAGTAGATCGAGTAGATCGAAGATCTCTGATGAGTGTTTATTTGCCTAGCTCTGGTTTATTAAATGAGTCAATAGGCCATTAACACCCGATATACAGTGCCACTCATTATTGCTTAATAAGTCCACCCTATCTCAAACCCCCATAGTACAAGCCACCATCGGACATAGTTCTGTAGCAGTGACATTTTGAAAAACTGGCCAGTATATTAATCATTAAGGTGATGGCTCACGTATTGAAGAAGGATTAGCAGGAAGAAATGAAGATGCCCGGTGGTGACTACTTGCTTTTCTACGCCACAAACCTCTGACTTGTTCTTTGAAGTAAATAGGATGATCTTTCACTGCTGTCTTAGGTTATTGCTAAGACAAAGGGGGATGATGAGGAAACTACACAATTTCTCACTTATTTCCAGATTATCCTTTCTAGGTGATGTGGCTGAAAGATGATAATTGCCAATGGAGATGTGGAAGTCGCAACAGTACCATGAGAAGTAGCATTTCAAGCTTTTATTTATAAACCCAGTCATGATGGTTAGAATTCTGATGGTTTGGGGCTTCCTAGTCTGCCACATTTTCTATGTGGATCTTTACCTTTGATCCCTGAGACACAATTGTTCTTCGGTTCTGATGCCTTTCTCTTGTCTGTAAGATGTGTGACGCTCACCTGACTCCCACGGAGGCGCTGGCCTGGTTCGCGCTGCTGTCACCTCTTCTAAGGTGATGCGCAGGGTTCGGAAGACGGACTGGACCGGGCCCCCAAATCTGGCTTGTCTGGCTCGCAGAAGTATCCTTCTGTAGGCGAAAATAGGGGATTAACTGTCTGCGGGGTAATGCAATCAGCCTCCCACTTTCCCCTCTCACCCTCCTCGAAACCCTTCTGTGATTCCTCGTAGCGTCTCACCTTAGGGTCTGGAAGGACGAGCTCTCCATCCTGCTTCTGATGCAGGGGCGCGTTGGTATCCAGTTACTTCACTGGATTTTCGGATTGGTGAGAACCAAACTTGCTTGGCTTCCAGGTAAGTTTTTTGATAAGAGGTTCCGCTTGTGTCCATGCATTAATGTACTAATGCTAGTGTCTTTTTCCCCATAGGGGCCGGGGTACGGAATGCCGGGGAACAGGCACCGACCCGAGATGAGAGGTGAAATCCTTGTAGAAATCAGGTAAGTCTTTAATGATCGTTTTTTGGTAATGTCTTTTCATTCGCTCATTAACGCTGATGTCTCTTTTCCCCTTAGGGGCCGGGGTCCGGAAATGCCAGGATGCAGCGCGGACCCGAAATGAAGAGGGAATGAATCAACAGGTAAGTCTTAACATGGAGATTTAGCTTTCCTTATTCCCTTCTCTCTCTCACCTTTTGTTCTGGTCTTTTTCTCCCTAGGCGCTGGGGCGTGACTGCAAATCCGGATGATCGCTGCTGAACATGGATGCGCCCAGTAAAGGTGAGTGGAATGCGGCCCTGCAGCGATCGACGCGATGAGCTTTTAAATAAAAGTCTTCCTTTTCAGGATTGTCGGCGAGATGTCTCCGGGATGCGGATTTAGCAGGTAAGGACTTTTCCTTCTTCTGTTCTCTTCTTCTCTTCCTTTGCAGGTGATCCAGGATGCTGGCAGGCGTGGCAGAAGTCAGGATGCAGGAGCAGACACGGTGAGCGTCCAGCTGCTAGATGCAGAACAACGCGAAGCACGTGCGGCTGTTCGGGTGGGGTTTAAATAGCCTTGGAAGAAGTTCCAGGTATGTATCCTTCCTCCAATCAGATATGTATCCTTCCCCGACCATGCCCGGATGGTAAATTAGTCCCACAGGTAAAGTAGTTCCTTTCAGGCCTCAAGGATGCCGGGATCCTGCAGCATGGTCTGCATCAGGTAAGTGCACCCAAGCACATCCATAATGAGCCTGGCGCCTATGGCGACAGGACTGATGTCTTTTATGAGCCTGGCGCCATAGGCGCCAGGACACTGTCCAAAGGGCCCCTATATGGGGTTGCTGGGTCCTTCCTTGGGGACTGGATGTCCGCTTTCGGGGGCGCAGGGCTTGAACCGGCTCCCCGGGAGCGGGCATCATGACAGCACTCCCACCCAAGGCCCCTCCCAAGGTTGTTCCCTCCGGGGGTTTTGGTTTGTCTGGGAAGAGTCGGTGGAATTTCCTGACTAATCGAGGTGAATGCACATGGTCGCTGGGTTCCCACGACCTCTCCTGAGGTCCGTACCCCTTCCAATCAATTAGGTAGAACAGTTTTGACCTAAACATTTTTGAGTCTAAAATGTTCTTCACTTCGAATTCAGGCTCCCCATCTATTAGAATAGGTTCTGGAGGTTTGAGTAGTCGGGTTCCGGGTACCACTGGTTTCAGAAGTGACACATGAAAAACAGGGTGAATTCGCATACTAGCTGGTAAATCAAGTTTAACAGCCACTGGGTTAATTATTGCTGTAATAGAATAATGGGTTAAAAGTTCGAGGCCCTTTGAGTGGTAAATGTCTGGTAGCTAACCACATCCCCAATCTGATACGGAGGTGCTTCACTCCGATGTAGATCAGCATTCTCCTTGTATTTTCTCTTGGCTTGTTGTAAATGCGTAGTTGCCTCTTTGAAGGCTTGGGTAATTGTAGAATGCAGATGTTCTACTGCAGGCATTCCGAGGTTCTGAGGTGAGTCAAGGTTTGAGGTTCGAGGGTGATGCCCAAACAAAGTATAAAAAGGACTGTGGCCAGTTCCAGAGTGTACCAAATTATTATATGCGTATTCGGCTATCCAAAGAATGTCTTTGCAGTTGCTTTCAGATTGCTGTAACATACACCGTAAGTATTGCTCAAGGGTCTGATTTGTCCTCTCGGTCTGACCATCAGTCTGAGGGTGGTGACTGGTCGATAATCTTACGTCGATCTGCGCCATTTGACAACATTTGCGCCAGAAATGGGAAATGAATTGGCTTCCCCGGTCAGAGATTAGCATAGATGGGAATCCATGTAGCCGAACAATATTTTCGAGGAATTCTTTGGCTAGGACAGAAGCTGAAGGTAAACCTTTCAAAGGAATAAAGTGGGCCATTTTGGAAAACAAATCCACAATTACCAGAATAGTATTGTACCCCGAACAAGGAGGCAGGTCCGTAATAAAATCCATTGATAGGGTGTGCCAGGGTGCTGGCGGTATGTCTAGAGGTTGAAGGAGACTGGCTGGTCTTTTCTTTTGACTTTTATTTTGGGCGCAAACACCACAGGACATCACAAAAGATTTAACATCTTTTCGCCAAGAGGGCCACCAAAATTGTCGTTTCACCTTTTCCTCTGTCTTGGCAATACCGGGGTGTCCCTCTATTAATGCATCATGATAACCGGAAATAACTAGTTCTTGTAATTCCTTATGTGGCAGGAATAAGCGTCCTTGGAAATAAGGTAAACCATTATCTTTGGTAAAGTCTGATCCCTTTTGTATCCAATCCTGTAAGGTTGTAGGGTCCAGGAGTTGTTTCACTCTGGCTTGAATGTCTTCAAGCGTCTGTAACTAAGTCATGCCTAGAATCCTCTGTTCGGGAATTATTGGTACTGGTTCTGAGTTTGTATCAGATTCTTCCATTCCAATTCGGGATAAGGCGTCTGCTTTGCCATTCTTGCAGTCAGGTCGATAGGTAATCACAAAATCAAATTCAGCGAAAAACAAAGCCCATCGGAGCTGCCGTGATGACTGAGCCTTGGCGGTTTTCAAATACTGTAAATTCTGGTGATCAGTGATCACTGTGATGGCATGTCGAGCGCCAAGCAGATAATGCCGCCAGGCTTTAAAAGCGGACTTAATGGCTAACAGTTCTTTGTCTGTGATTGCATAATTAACCTCGGGTGCCGAGAATTTTCTGGACCAAAATGCTACGGGATGCAGTTGGTTGGTTTCGGGATCTCTTTGGGACAGGACAGCACCCATGGCTAGGCTGGATGCGTCAGTTTCGACGACATAAGGGAGATATAGACGCGGGTGTTTCAATATAGGTGCAGAGGTAAACTTAGCTTTTAAATCCTGAAAGGCCTGCTCGGCTTCTTCAGACCATTCAAAACGTTTATTTTTCCTCAAGAGTGCAGTAATGGGTTGTACCACGCGTGAAAATTCCAGGATAAACCTGCGATAGAAATTGGCAAAGCCGAGCATGCTTTGAACCCCTTTTACAGAGCTAGGTGATGGCCATTTGAGGATGGCATCCACTTTCCTTGAGTCCATTCGGACTCCTTTGGGTGTCAGGATGAAACCTAGAAACTCGACTTCTGTGGTATGGAAAACACATTTCTCCAATTTAGCAAACAGTTTGTGTTGGCGCAGTTTTTCAAGTACTGCCCTGACGTGTTTTCTGTGATCAGATTCCAAAGAGGAGTACACCAGAATGTCATCAATATATACGACAACACAAACATCGATGAGTTCCCGAAGGACATCATTCATGAAGTATTGGAAGGCAGCCGGCGCGTTACACAATCCGAAAGGCATCACCTGGTACTCGAATAATCAGTATTTAGTACGGAAGGCAGTTTTCCATTTGTCGCCTTCTTTAACTCGTACCAGATGATAAGCCCCCCGGAGATCTAACTTGGTGTATATGCAAGCGTCCTTCACCTGGTCAAGGAGTTCAGGGATCAGAGGCAGAGGATAACGGTTTTTAACCGTTATCTGGTTCAATGCGCGGTAATCGATACAAGTTCTAAGGTCGCCTTCTTTTTTGGGCACGAAGAACAAAGCCGAGGATGCCGGGGACTTTGACGGGCGAATAAAACCATTAGCTAGGTATTGATCCAAATATTGTCTCAAATGCAGAATCTCAGGTTCGGTAAGGGCATAAATCCTGCTACAAGGGGGTTGTGCACCGGGCACCAGATCGATTTGGCAATCGTACGATCTGTGAGGAGGTAACGTGTTGGCCTGTTCCTTTTGGAAGACGTCCTGAAAGTCTTGGTATTCCAGAGGTAGTTGCATGGAGGCAGAGGTTACAGATGCTAGATTAATCTTCAGGTTTTCTGGGTAGCAGGTTTGTGTACAATCCGGGAAGGTTATTCTCTTAGCTCGCCAATCAATTTGAGGATTATGTGTCTCTAACCAAGGGATTCCAAGAATAACCTGAAACTGTGGAGCCTTGATTACATCAAACACAACACCCTCCCGATGGCCGTCGGGACCAATAAGAGTCACCTCAGTAGTGGAATGTGTTACCGGTCCAGAGGCAATTTCAGTTCCATCGACTGTGGTGATGACATCTTTGCTGGTTTTAGGACGGAGAGGGAGGTTAATCCTAGAGACCAATTCACGATCCACATAGTTTCCACTAGCCCCACTATCGATGTATGCCTTTATTGCATGCAACCGCTTAGGCTGTTCTGGATCTACGAGAACCATTGGCACAATGAAATGCGAGGTCTGAGAGTTAGTTTTCAAGCTCGGCAAGCGGACCCCTACACTTGTCAGGCGGAGTCGTTTCCCGAAACAGAGTCTTCATGGTTTTTATCAGCGGCTCCTACCGCCTTTCGGGGCGGTTTTGCCGGGCAATCTCGTAGAAAGTGTCCAGAATTCCCACAATAAAGACATAATTTTAACTGCCGCCTCCTTTCACGTTCTTTTTGAGTTAAGGGTCCTTTAACCCCTCCAATTTGCATAGGCTCAGAGACATCAACTCCCTTGGGATTAGCATGGGTCTTGACCAACACCCGGGTCTCAAACCTGGACCGATCTGCTTTTCTGTTTTGAAGTCTGTGATCCAATTGGACCACTAAGTCTATATACTCTGTGCATTCTTGGGGCGGATTTACAACTTGGGCCAAGACATCTTTAAGTTCTCCGCGTAGGCCTCGATAAAACAACGTGACTCTTTTATCCTCTGGTCATCCCGTTTCCACAATTAGTCTATTAAAGGTTGCAATATAGGATAGGAGGTCCTGATTGCCCTGTCGCAGGGATAGAAGTTCGTCATCCAGAGCCTGCCCCTGAGAGTGTCGAGCAAATAACCTTTCCATGCTTGCTTGAAACCTTTGAAAATCACGGAGAATCGGGTCATCTTGAGTAACCAGTGGAACTGACCAATCGGCAGCGCAGCCGCTGAGATATGACAATATAAAGGCTACCTTGGTCTGATCATTAGGGAAGGCCCCAGGTCTGCATAGGAAGTGCAAACGACACTGATTCATGAATACGGCGAATCGTTTGGGGTCCCCAGCAAAGCGTTCGGGTGGGGCCAGCGGCATGTTTCCAGGTAGATTAATCTGCACAGGGTTACTGGAAACCACAGGAGCGGGGTTCCCTCCGGAACCGGGTAGAGGAGTTTGCCCAGCTTGACCTTGCAAAAGCTGTCTGGCCAGGTCATCAGTTCTTTCCTTTGATATTATTAATTCCCTCCTGAGGGCATTAGTCTCTTGACGAGCGGCATGTACTTCGGCCCGTAATTCCCCCAGTAATTGGGCCAACTGATCAGTCTCAGAACTTTCCATAGCACCTGGGTGGGAATTTGTAGGAAGGCTTCGCGTTCTGTAACGCTCACCTGACTCCCACGGAGGCGCTGGCCTGGTTCGCGCTGCTGTGACCTCTTCTAAGGTTATGCGCAGGGTTCGGAAGATGGACTGGACCGGGCCCCCAAATCTGGCTTGTCTGGCTCGCAGAAGTATCCTTCTGTAGGTGAAAATAGGGGATTAACTGTCTGCGGGGTAATGCAATCAGCCTCCCACTTTCCCCTCTCACCCTCCTCGAAACCCTTCTGTGATTCCTCGTAGCGTCTCACCTTAGGGTCTGGAAGGACGAGCTCTCCATCCTGCTTCTGATGCAGGGGTGCATTGGTATCCAGTTACTTCACTGGATTTTCGGATTGATGAGAACCAAACTTGCTTGGCTTCCAGGTCAGTTTTTTGATAAGAGGTTCCCCTTGTGTCCATGCATTAATGTACTAATGCTACTGCCTTTTCCCCATAGGGGCCGGGGTACGGAATGCCGGGGAACAGGCACCGACCCGAGATGAGAGGTGAAATCCTTGTAGAAATCAGGTAAGTCTTTAATGAGCGTTTTTTGGTAATGTCTTTTCATTCGCTCATTAACGCTGATGTCTCTTTTTCCCCTTAGGGGCCGGGGTCCGGAAATGCCAGGATGCGGCGCGGACCCGAAATGAAGAGGGAATGAATCAACAGGTAAGTCTTAACATGGAGATTTAGCTTTCCTTATTCCCTTCTCTCTCTCACCTTTTGTTCTGGTCTTTTTCTCCCTAGGCGCTGGGGCGTGACTGCGAATCCGGATGATCGCTGCTGAACATGGAGGCGCCCAGTAAAGGTGAGTGGAATGCGGCGCTGCAGCGATCGACGCGATGAGCTTTTAAATAAAAGTCTTCCTTTTCAGGATTGTCGGCGAGATGTCTCTGGGATGCGGATTTAGCAGGTAAGGACTTTTCCTTCTTCTGTTCTCTTCTTCTCTTCCTTTGCAGGTGATCCAGGATGCTGGCAGGCGTGGCAGAAGTCAGGATGCAGGAGCAGACATGGTGAGCGTCCAGCTTCTAGATGCAGAACAACGCGAAGCACGTGTGGCTGTTCGGGTGGGGTTTAAATAGCCTTGGAAGAAGTTCCAGGTATGTATCCTTCCTCCAATCAGGTATGTATCCTTCCCCGACCACGCCCGGATGGTAAATTAGTCCCACAAGTAAAGTAGTTCCTTTCAGGCCTCAAGGAGGCCGGGATCCTGCAGCATGGTCTGCATCAGGTAAGTGCACCCAAGCACATCCATAATGAGCCTGGCGCCTATGGCCCCAGGACTGATGTCTTTTATGAGCCTGGCGCCATAGGCACCAGGACACTGTCCAAAGGGCCCCTATATGGGGTTGCTGGGTCCTTCCTTGGGGACTGGATGTCCGCTTTCAGGGGCGCAGGGCTTGAACCGGCTCCCCGGGAGCGGGCATCCCGACAGCTGTCTCAACTTTGCTTCCCAAAGATTCTCATGCTTTAGAAGCATCCTCTCGCAGTATAATTATGTAACATTTCACAAACACTCTTGTATCTTTTGTGAATTTTTTCTCCCAGTTCCTATAGTAATCCTTTCTCAGTTTGACTTGTCAAAGACAGTCATATTCACGAGAACTTTCTCTCACAGGTCCTGTATTCAGCACTTCCCAAGGAAGGCTTGACTTCCAATGACTGCTAGAACATAACAATGGGGTGCTGGGGGGATGCAATCTATGTCCTTGTTGTCTCTTGGATCGTAGTAATAAAGTCCAGGGACTGTTTGAGAGTATTGTTGAATATTGTGAAGACCAGTGTACTATTAATGGTCCTTAGAGGACTACATTTTAATGTCTTAAGAATGTCATAAGAAATATAAAAATGTTTTCATTTATACAGAAAAAAAGAGAAATGACATTTGCCAGAATTTAGGGACAGCATAAAGTACCATTAGGTAAGAAGAAAAAATGGATAACCATGCAATTATTGTTATAACTCAATGTCTGGTTCAAAAGTGGTCTTACAGATGCTTTTTGCTGGCTATAACAATAAAGAATGGTCATTATTTTGAGAAAAGGATTAGGTTAACTATGTGAGAAGTTTGAGCTTCTCATCTGGGACACCTACATCTCCTCTAGTAAAACATTTCTATTCTTTTGACCTTAGATTTAATCTAATGGAATATTTGATCAATCTTTCAGAGCTACAGATCCAGGTGGTATGTCAAACATGATTATTGCTTAAATCATTGAGTGCCCGAAGACTATATAATCAGACTATGGAGTTAATATCTGACTGAGTCTAATCTCGGGGATCGAGATGAGCACTATATTGATCATGCTTATCCAGAAGGGTATTAAGTCAAATCTGGAAAACTACAGCCTTATTATGATTATAGATACAACAAGGAATATTTGCAAAGTGTCTTTATAAACATATTTTGAATTGGGTAGATGAGAACTCTTAATCCCATCTCCCAAACAAGGTTGTTAAGTGTTTTGAAACAGCTTTTAACAGGATCAACTACTTTACAGAAAGTGATATCTCATCAGGTATGTTATGGCTGCTTCTTGTATTATGATCAGATATAATTGGCTTAAATACACAGACTATTTGGCAATTTTGGGTGACTTTAATCTCCATTCCTCATCGCCCATGATACTTCATCGGTCCTCTCTATTCTTGATTCTTATTCACTACTACAAGTTCTCACTCCACCGTCTCATATATCAGGATCTTCCCTTGACCTTATTATCTCCACTATTCATATCTCTGCTTCAGTTACTGCTCTCCCACTCTACTGCTCTGATCATTCCCTTCTTTCATTCTCCTTCTCTCTCCCTCCTTCCTCTCCCACCTCTCAATTCTCTTCTATCTTCCATCACTGTGACCTTCAATTCTTTGTTATTTCCTCGTTTCTTTAGCTATTGTCGCTAGTCTTGCCTCCCTCTCTACCTGTTCCTCTCTTTTGGCTGATTCTGCTTCTCTTCTCTCTGACGCCCTGACTGACTCTCTTGACCTTCTTTAACCCTCTGTTGCATTTCCCCTGTCTCAAAGGCCTTCTCAGTCTTTGAAGTGACCGACTCTTGGGTCCACTCGCCTGTCGCTGCAAAAGGCTGAGCAGTGTTGGTGTACGTCTGAGGCAACAACTAACTTGTCCCTTCTTTCTTCTCCCCTCCCTATTTCCACTCTTTTTCCTGGTCATCTTTTTCAGAATTTACACTGTATTATTTCTCCTGCTCCTCCCGATCCTGCATCATCTTTTCCCCTTTACGAATATGACTTTCCAACTACTTTATTCTGCAATCTCCCTACTTTGATCTTTTATTCCCCTTACTTCCTCTTCTCCTTCCTTTTCCCCAGACTGTTCTCCCCTTTTGGTGGTGTCCACATTCCACACTCTCACCTGTCTGTACATCTCCTCTTCCCTGGCCCTGGCTCATCCCACCTCCTCCTATGATGATCCTCTTCCTTGCCTCCTAGTCTTTCCTATTTTACTGCCCTCTACAACACCTCCATCTCCTCTTGCACTGTTCCCTCCCACTTCAAGCATGCCTGAATTCTTCCTTTTTAGAAAAAGCCTACACTTGACCCCTCCTTGCATTCTAATTACTATTCTCTCTTTTCGCTCAATGCTTCTAGAGCACATAGCTTATGCCCTTATTTCCGTCTTTCATCAATCTGCACTCTCTCTTACCTCCCTTCGAGTCAGGCTTTAGGAAATGACACTCCACTGAAATTGCTCTCTGTTCTGTCACCAATTCACTTCTCATTCCTTGTTACTCCAGACATTCCTCTCTTCTAGTTCTTCTCGATCGCTCAGCCACGTTTGACACGGTCGACCATGCTATTCTTCTCTCTTCTCTTGCTGAACTTGGCTTCTGAGACTCTGTTCTTATCTCTCAGGACGCACGTTCTCTGTTTCCAGGGCTGGTCACGCTTCCTCCATTTCGTCCCTCTTACAAGGTGTCCTCTAAGGCTCAGTCCTGAGTCCTCTTTCATTTTCCCTCTAAAACTCTCCTCTCGGCTCTCATCTCTTCTTTTGACTTTTCTTATCACCTCTACGTGGATAATTTGCAAATCTTTCTTACCTTTACTTCTTTTACCAACTCTATTAACTCTTCCTTGGTGTGCAGTGTTTAAATCGAAAATATTATATAGAAAGGTCATATCTCGAATATTTTATATTGAAATAATTTATAGTGAATGCATTTAGAGATGGGTTAAACGGTTCAATATTTTTGGGAAACGGTTGGGGTGGGTTTCTAGGGGTGAGAAAGGAGGGGTTGAGGGGGAAACCCCCAAAAAAGAAAAACAATGCATTTACTATAACATTTTTCATTATAAAAGTTTCGATATATATAATCATTCTTTATATAATCTCTTTATATAAAGACATGGAACCCTCTTCCTTGACTGCCTGTCTTCTAGCTATTCATCCATGGATGTCCTCTCACTATCTCCACCTTAATCTCGCTAAAACAGATGTTCTCTTCTTCGCTGCTCCCCCCATTCACCTCCCACTACCTCCTCCCTCAGTTTCTTTTCCCCCCTCTATCCTTGCCATCTCTCTGTCGGGCCATAATCTTGGTGTCATTCTTGAGTCTTCACTTCCCATCTCCACTCGTAACCCTTCTATTTCCCATTTCTGCAGCTATCAGCTGTTTCACACCTGTAAAGCTCGCCAGATTCTTACATTCTCATCTACCAAACTCCTCATCTCCTCTCTAGTTTTCTCTTGACTATTCTACTGCTCCTCTCTTCTCGTTGGTCTCCCGTTGTCTCACTTTGCTCCTCTTCATTCAATCTATCATTCATCTATCCGGGCACTCTGCACTCTTTCTCCCTGCGACTCTATCACGTCCGCTCTTCACTCTCTGCATTGACTCTCCTTTGAAACTCGCGTACACTTTAACTTTCTTTGTGTCTCTAAGACCTCACCCCCCTATCTTTCTTCTTTAATCTCTTTCTACTCCCAAGCCCGTCGGCTACATTCCCAATCCCTTTTTCTCTTCACTGTCCCCCATTCCCTTTGTGCTCTAGCCTGTTTTCGTTCCTTTGCTCTGATTGTGCCCAAACATTGGAACTCCCTCCCTCTACATTCCATATTGTCTATTACCTTTTTAAGACCTGCTTTAAAGAACATCTACTCTCTCACTAATTGTTTCTTTGACGTGCTCATTTTTATTGTACAGCTATCTACTCAGTTCAGCGCCTAGGCGCCAAGCGCTATAACAATTCAAAAAAATACAAATACAAAACAAATCAGCCTCAAATGAGCAATAGCTGGTATGCATTCCTGCCCCACTGCTATCTGACCTGTAATTTTCCAGTCTACCAGGCACCCTTGTTTTGACCCCCTACATGTCTAAGTTAGGTGGTTCTCAAATGTCTATCCTAAGATATGCTCATGCCACTTTCCTTCTTGACATAGCCCCAATTGGGCCTTGAGACTCTTATGCAGAAGTGGGAAAGTATTGCTTACCAACTGAAACAACTTAAAGAAAATTGAGATTAAGGTAGGTCATTGAGAGGACGAGAAATAGACTTTCCTGTAAATTGGAGGAGACAAGCTAGGAAGTGGTCTAGAAATGTGCATTTAGGCATCATATTTAATTATCAAACCTCTTTGAAAGGTCTATTAACACCTAAATGACAGAAACCGAAGCAGTATTTGTTCACTTCAGTATGGAGGAGCTACAAGGTGGATCCACTAATCATAGTGTGTATATTGAAAGTCATGAAGTAGTACTAAATATATTTGAGCTGTGTGCAAAAGCCATCTCAGAAGGAGGTTATACAGAAGTTAAAGTTTTAGGGGAATGCCTCAATCCATAGCTTAAATCTCCAATTCGATGAAAGTTATACTGAAGAAAGAGGAGTAGAGAAAATAGTCCAATTATTCACTTCGGGAACCAAAATTGTGTCATGTGTTTACTCAAAAATGTACCAGTCAGGATTAGTTTCAAGACAGAGATTTTAATACATTGGGTTAGATGTCTTTTTTCGAAGATTAGGTGAATTATAGACAAAATCAATTCACAGAAATTGTATACAATTTCATTTTAATCATTTGCATATTTCTTATGTTGTGGACGGGTTCCTGGGGTTGAGGGTTTCCCGTGTTTTATGGCCTTGATATATGTGAAGCAAAACACTGAAAAAAACATGAATTACACTTGAATGAATGAAAAAAATCAATGGAAAATAATGTTTGCTGTATGTTTTGTTAGATCAGGTAATGATATTACTCATCCATGCCCCAACCCTAACATCTTATCATCTACTGTACTTTGTTAATATTTTAGTTATTTTTATAAAAAATAGAAACATATATACACTTGTCCTAAGAACTTGATGGATTGTTACAGACAACCCATACTTTTGCATTTGAAATGTATACACATAGATTTTCTTGATTTCTGTGAATTGTGTCACCTATATTTCTATTTTTCTGAATTTGTAAAGTTAAGAAACATGGTTTGCATTCGTATGGTTTATTTTTAATTGAGAAATAAATTAACTATTGATCTGAAAAAATAAAATATAACAAGCTTTGATCAAGCAAGCATTTTCCCAAGCCAAGACTGTTATCTTACAAGGGCATGCAAATGTCCACACATGTATGACCATGTATGTGTCCCTCTTAGCTCTCTGAAGTTTGGCATTGTGGTGGAATATAAAAAATAAAATTACAAAAATGATTATATAATAACTGCACATCCTCCACTGCTCGTTCCCTCTCGGTGCTATCTATTTCCCCCTTTCCTTTCTCTGGTAATCCTCTTTTCTACACTTAATACCTCTTTCCTGAACCACATTTGATGTCCCTTTGTCTACTAATTTCCCCCTCTTTCTGTGATCCTGCAATTGTGAACACTTGGCCCTTTTGTTTCTTTCAGTGCTCCAATAGGTTTGCCATTCATCAATTCTATTTATCACTTTAGCTTCTTCTTTCCATACAGTACCCTTCAATTCCTCTCTCTCCTGCCTTTATTGATGCTTTGTGTGATGCTGGAAATGCCTTATGGAGGGACAAGGCCTCTTAATCCTTGTCCTACTACTTCTCTGTGTGTGTTTTCTCTATGTTTTCTGCCATTGAGGCCCAGCCTGGGCCTCTGACAGTGCAGCTCTTCATGTTTTTGTTTTGGTGAACAACACCCATGGGATACCTTTATGGCACCCATGCGTGGGGGGTACACCCTTGTATCCCTTATGTGGGCTTGTTGGCACCTGTGTGTTGCCCAAAGAGCAGTCTATGAGCTGGTGGCAGCTACATGCTGACTTGGCAGTGGCTCTGAGTATCCTCCATTTTGGGATACCCGGGCCCTGCCATAGGAATAAATGGATTCCTGATAAAAGGCAAGATGCCCACTGTGGTCACTTGGTTTCTATTGGCTTTTACCTTGTTTCCCCAAAGTCCTGGGGAGCCCTGACTCTGTCCCTTCCTCCTGTCTGTCTGTTGGGTGGAATTACCATATATGGCCCTGGAGCTGCCTCCTGTCAGACTGAATGGAGCATTCCTAGGTGATGTGTGTTGTGGGTACACCCTAGGGGTGGGCCCTATGTGAATGGAGTCTAAAGTGAACTAACATTCTGTGTTATGGGTGTCTGATTAATGTGTGTGACACAATGACTGAGACAGCCCTGACGACTGAAACTTACATGAATGCAGTGTAGTGTGCTGAAAGGCTGGGTACTTACCCCAAATCTATTTTCTTTTGTTATGGATGTCTGGGTGGAGTGAATGTCCTGAATGCCTGTGAGCCTGATTGGCTGCCTGCTTGCATTAATGCCCTTCTGAGTGATTGGTTGACTGAGCCTGGCTCAGCCTAAGTGAGAGGGAACCAACATGTATAACAGGGGACAACTCACTCATCCATTTGTTCAGAGGCTGAAGTCGATGCTGAAGCAAGAAGAAGCTGTACTTTGAAGTCCAGCGGAGGCAAAGTCTGCTGCTGCATTTTCTTCATGTAATTCAAAAGCTGCTGCGTTCTTCCAAGAACTGATCCAGAGAGGACCTGTGAAGGAGACCTCTCCCCGAGCTACGACGGACCAGTGTTCAACCTGCTACCCTTCATCTGCAGTGCCCTGAAAGCCTTTCCTGTGTGGCTGCCGTCTGGTGAAGGAATCTTCGTGAGTCCTGAAGCGGAGGGCCCAGACATCTCGAGTCAAAGAAGTCTATTGGTGTCACCCAGGGTTCAGAGGTGCGTTTCATGACTGCTGGAAGTCGTTGCTGTCTACCTCCCAGAAGAGGGGTTACCCTGGCATAGTGCTGCTGGACACTTGGAGCTGCAAAAGTTCCAAACTGTCTAAGAACATTCCAAAGAACATCCTTGCCATCATCACTGACCACGCTTTCCAGCCGGAGAGAGTCCAGAGTCGCTGAGTGCAGAGGAAGGTCAGATGGTGGGTTTTCCGCCACCAGAAGCTACCAAAGATGTCACGACGGTCCAGACTTGGTGAGGGTCCGAGGTCCACTGCAGTGGTTGAATCCAGGTCACCAGAAGCCATCCATAGGTCCATGCTGTGGCTGCAGCAGCAAAGAACCAAAAGTCGGACAACCGTGTAAATCCTGACACCAAAAGTGACATCTGCATTTGTTGCCGCGAGAAGTCATCCAAGGGTCACAGGGGTCTTACTCTCATCTGCCAAGCCTTTAAGGAGCCCAGAGCAAGTTTCATCTTCCCAGGACTTCTACAGTCAGATAAATCATTGACCAACAGAGAGCACAGTGAAGAGAAAAACTGCAGCACTTCAAAAAGACTTTGGTTCCATTTTTCATCTTGGACTCAGCATTCAAGTGGCTTCTTGCTAGGGGGATCCATCCTCGGAGGGAATCGTCAAGTGAAACTGAGAAACTCTGCCACTTCACCTGCCAATATGAAACTGAAGGGGAACCCTATGTTGGCAGGGGCTATGGGTAATTCGATTGTAGTATAACAAGAGGTGTCCTGCCCAATTGTTTTCAACATGGATCAGTCTTGCATGGTTTTAAGTCTAGTATTTGTGCGGTACTTAAATTCCAGTTACCTTCCTAGATCAACTCATAGTGTTATCATGTGAGAAGGAATAAATGACAATTCTTGGCCTGTTTTTTTTCTCTTTTTCTCTGTTTCTCAATGAAACTGTTGGGCATCTCTATAAATAATGATAATGATAGTTTACTTGTATACCCCCTATACACACATGGGTTTCAAAGCACTTCAAGGCAAGGGAGGGATCAAGGGAATATACAATGACATTCTTACAAGGCCTTGAGACATTAAGAATGTGAAATTAACTATCATACTAGACCTGGCGACATTACAGATAGAGCAAGAGCTTTGACAATGATAAGGAGTGGATGGAGGGAGGGTGGGTAGGAGGTGAGAACAGACAAGCGACTATCATACTCAGCCTGATGACATTTCTGGTAGAGCCGGAAATTGACAAGAGGATAGGGACAGGGAGGACGGGTAGAAGGAGAGGTACAAAACAAGCGACTGTCGTAATAGGCCTAATGACATTTCTGGTAGTGCTGGAGATTGACAAAAGATGATGCTCATAGTACTTTCTAATACATGGTACAGTTGGTAAGACAATATTTAAACATCAACATATAATAACACAACATTTGTGAAAGAACAATGAAACTAAATCTGAGAGTCACAGGAAATACTGATACAGTTAATCATTTTAACAGTTAATTATTCATTTAGTCAAGAACATGTCTTGGCCAATCCTTGGTTGACATCACTATGAATAGTATGGAATGTGGTTGGTGGTTGGGAGTCGTGGTTGGTCCTAGACCATAGACGTTTCGCCTGGTTGTGTATGTGCCTTCGACTGGGCCTTGGATTAGTAGGCTCTGTAGTGGGAGGAGACAACTGGCGAAGGTAGCCAACTGCTCGACTGAAGCAATTAACTGGCTAGCATCTTTTCTATCGGGTAGAAAATCCAGGATACATTGGGGTAACAATTTCTCTTACAAAGAGATCATCAGATGCGGAGTACCTCAAGGGGCTTGCCTGTCCCTGTTGCTCTTCAACCTGGACATCAGATTCCTGTGCCTAGTCCAAGACAAATTGGGAGCCTTTTTCACTAATTATGCTGATGACCCCCAGCTTGTGATGGAATTGAGCGGGGATTACGCATAGGATAGCGCACGGGCGAAAGAATTATACAAATCCATCGAGAATTGGATGAACAACAACTGGCTATGTTTAAATGCAAAAAATCAGAACTGACGGTCTTTGAATCAAATCAAGCCAGAGCCAAACTTGACAGCCAGTACCAATCCTTTCTCATAAACGACTCCCAAATAAAGGTGGTCACAAAGTAAAAACGCTAGGAATGTACTTAGATGCATCCCTGAGTACAGAAGCCCAAGTCCTTCAACTAAAAAATAACTTTTCCTATCACCTACGGCTCCTCAGAATAATTTGCCCTTACCTGAGCAAAGCCAATTGCTCCACAATAGCTAGAGCAACTATTCTATCAAGGTTGGATTATGGTAATGCCCTTATGTTAGGAGCCAACAAAGGACACATTGCCAAGTGTAAAGTAATCCAAAACAGCGCAGTCAGGATCATCAAGGAAAAAACTAGAAAATAACACATCAATGAGGACAGTAGGAACCTTCATTGGGTAGCTGTGGAGGACAGAATTCTATTCAAATCCTTGACCCTAACACACAGATGCATTTATGGGAAGGCTCCATCCTACCTTAAAAGTAAATTGATTACAAATGTGCCAAGACGCGCACTCAGGTCGGAGTCAAAAGGCCAAATTGAGATAACTAGGGTTAAGAAAGCAAACGGTTTGGGCAACACATTCCACATTAAGGCTGCCAGGATGTGGAACAGACTTCCGCTCCCTATCAGGTTAGAACAGAATTAAACAAGCTTTCAGAAAAAAACTCAAGACCCACCTCTTCAAATAAATCACTGCGTTCTAGACATTAACCCCAACCAAATTGTCCCATGATTACTGTGGTTACATGTTTTGTCTCAATTGTCTGTATGTCAGCGCCCGATGGTTGTGACCTACTGGCACTATATAAATAAATAAAGATGTATACCCCACAGGCTCTCATATATAGCGTGCTGGCGCTTTGTGTATAAAAACATTTTTCTTTAACCAGGAGTCCTGGTTCTAGAAAGGTTAAAATAGTATGGTGGGCTTTTTAAATGTCCTCTTGTTGCCAGTGACCTTATCTGTCTTTTCTTGTCTGCGGCTGGGCTCTGTTCAGGGAGGTATGCAGCGGTCTGAGTTCCCTTCTACTAGGCGATTTCTATTGTGCACTTGTGTTTCTTTCCGTAGTGCGTGGAACTGCTGTCTACGAAAAACAGAGGTGTAGTGCATTGCCATTATTAGTTTGTGCATGGTGATCTCTGTAAAGTAATACCACTGTATGTCAGCTGTTTTACCTGATTTTCAATGCTGGACGTTGGTTATGTATCTTCCTGCATCTGTTAGTATTTCAAAGTGTGTGACCTTAGGGTGGTAAACTTGCATCCCGTTCTGTCTGTGGGTTCAAGAAGAGCGGGTCATAAAGGGGTCTGCATCGGGCAGGCAGAAATACCTTGCGCAGAATATTGAAAACATACTTAAGTTGTTCAGTGTAGGAGCCTATGTTGGCCATGTCTTGCCTGGACTCATCTGTGTACTCGGGTAGCTCTGTGTTGCCGCGGGTAGTGGTTCTACACTACACTTGCACGTTCAGTCATAATTTAGTTGTGTATATGCGCAAGCGCGTGTGGTGAAGGGACTGGAATTGGTGTTTCTCTCGTTTACAGACAAAGACATTGCGAGTAAAACTAATGAAGCATTGAAATATTATTTGTTGATGACAAGAAACTGTTTCAAGATCTTTCCTGAAATATACATTTTTGACGACAAGGAGCTGTTTCAAGATCTTTGCTGCCAGTGGTTTTTAAACAATTGTAACTCACCCTTGGAATCCAAGTTGGAACTTTGTGTTGTCAAGTTGGATGAAAAGAGAACTGAAGTGGAACATTTTGTTATGGCACAGGATTTCCTTATCCTTTTTGAACAGTTGAACAAAAGCCTGCTTGAATCTGGGGAAGGGGAGTCCGCCCAGGTTATGAGAGAAAGCAGCTATTGTGGTGTGAATTATATTGCTATATTTGTTGTTGTTGAATTCCCATATATTTCCTTATCGATTTTGTGTATTTATAAGTATGAAGGACCAAAACCTTTTGTTAGAGTGCTTGCATTAGTTAATTTAGGCAGGGAAATCCTTGTCAGGGTAGGGATAGTGAAGCTATTATCCAACCTTTTGAGTTAATAAAATGGCCTCTTTTGAAAAACCTTCAAAAGTTGTCTGCCTCACATTTCAGACCCATGATATATGCTGTTAGTAGTGGGATGTAATTAGTCGACACAAACTAGCAATCCCCAAAAAAGTAAGCCTGAAGTCTTTCTTATGAAGAGAATAATGTATATAAAATCTTATAGTAAACTCACTATGATACTCATACCTAGGGCTGGAGTTTCATTTCCCTTTCTTGATGCTCGACCTGAATCCATAGGACCTCAATCATTTCCCTTCAAGTTAGCAGAACTACATAGGATAGATGAATCCATAGTAATAGACTCATTGTCTGAATCCGAAGATAGTGAAGGATTTCAAACAGCATCTGACAAACAAAATGTGAACCCGATAGAACCGGTTGGGATTCAGTTAGAAGAAGTTCAAATGACTACTTTAGATGCCCTTTTAACTAAATTGATAGAACATCAGATACAGGCTGAAACCAGATTTCAAGAGCAGTTAGAAAGAATAGCGGCATCTTCTCAAAGACCAGTAATTCCACAAGGAATATTACAACCCTATAGGGAGGGGGAAGATTTGGAATATTTCGTCCTCAACTTCGAGAGATAAGCACACCAGTTGAACTGGAGCCCTGAGTTAAAAACCTGCTATTTAGCTACACTTCTGAAAGGGGAACTTCAGAACTCATATCATCTTTTAAGTCCTGAATGTACAACCTCCTTCTCAGAAATTAAAGAAGGGTTATTAAACAAAGTGCAGCAAACTGAGAACTTCTACAAGCAAAAACTCAGGCGTCTCAAATTCAATCTCAAAGAATCCCCTATAAAATGGTCTGCTAGAATCAAAATATGTTGTCCTTGTGGTTGGGGAAAAGAATTAGAAGAGGTATTGCAAATACTAACTATAGAGGCATTTATAAATTCAGTACCCAGTTATCTGCAAAGACCCATACTACAGCTATATGAAACTAATGTGCCCTTGGTCATGGAAACCGCCCAAAATATTTTGGAACTAACCATCATGTTAAAAGTTTACACAAGATTGAAAAAACTAAGAAAGAATCTAAAATCCTACATCATTCTCCTCAGAGTGTAAAAAAACCTATGAAAATCTTTCAAAATTGATACCTAGGTACGCTACAGGTCGTGAAAAGAAAGTTAATGTCCCTAAAGGAAAAGGAGACTAAATATAAAAAAAGCCTGAGGTCAGAAATCTGCCCCAATACTATGTTTTTGTGGATAAACAGGACACTTAGCATGCCATTGTCCTTCCCACAAGAAAGAAGAACCTTTGGAGATTGGATATATGGTGGGAAATGCCTGGGAAGAAGGAGAGAGGGAGAAAGAACAAGAAGAAGTGGAAAGCATAAATAAGTTGTTCTTGGGGAATTAAAACTTTAAAACCCATGACACAGCTTTTGTAAATGGAATCCCAGTTAAGGCTCTAATTGATTCAGGCAATAGACAAACAGCAATAAGAGCTAATCCAATTTCATGGAAAAATCTGAAACAATACACCCTATTAGAGTAACTTGTGTACATGGAGATTAATACATTTATTATAGAACCCGTGTCACAATTGGGATTCAAGGAAACAGTTCAAAAATAAATGCTGCTGTTATGCCAGGGTTACTGGAAGTAATTATTATTGGAACAGACTTTGTAATTTTTTAAATACTACAAAAAAAATGTAACTAGACCCTTACCATCTTTTTACTCCCCTAACGATTCTTGAGTTCAAAAAGAAAAATGTTCAGAGGATCCTGTCTGGAACTGGAAAGTGGATGAACCTACTAAAAATGCAGGAGAGGCTGATGGTTTAGAAGGGGAAAAAGAACCTGGATGGAGATGTCAGGTCTTTAGGGGAAGGGTATGTGATGAATCCTACAAAGTCCTCACGAAACGCCTAACTAAAGTCTCCTCTCAGGTGGCCAGGGAAAGGCAGACACTTCCTGATCCTGACCCTGGGGGCGGTGTTAGCTTGGAGAATCACATGAGAGCAGAAGGGCCCCAGGGTAACAGGGGGACTTTGTGGGATGAGACGCTGTATTTGTCTTCCTCAAGGAAGCAGATATCATGAATGTCAGCACATGTAATGGCATGTTGTCAAAGAGAGCTGTTATTCCCTAAAGTTAATTGTCAGAATATAAGTGAGGACAATCATGTCTGGTCATGTATTAGCAGTGAGGAAAACTCTCATAAAATGTATAACACTCCCAGAAATAGGAAGCCCTATGAGTCTCAGGAGAAGCATGCAGAGAAGTCTTTAAAGGCTATCAATTTAAATCTTAAGAACTATCATTCCTCTGTAAAACCAAATGTATCATTTAATCATTGCCGTACTCATTTAAGGAATATGCATTAGGAGAGAAAAGGACTTAGTGATGAAAACTAACTTTAGTGTTGGGACTTCGAGTCAAGTACTGGGACAAAGAAGAGGGCTGCAGAGGCACAAGGTTGCAAAGTGCAGCCCATTAAGTACCCCGCCCTGTGCAGAGTGAATGGGTGGTGTTGGTCATATTTCATTATCACCAGTACACCCCAGACTGGTATGCCGACCTTGGAGCAACATTTCAGTACACCAACAGTTATGGGGCCGGAGGCAACCCCGAACATACAAACAAACTTTCCCAAATATATATATATAGATAGATATTTATTGTTGAACTGCCATATATTTCCTTATTGATATGGTCGATTTTTAAGTTTGAAGGACAGAACGTTTTTCATTTAGTTTATTTTAGGCAGGGAGATCCGCGCCAGGGTAGGGATAGTGAAGCATTTATTCAACCTTTTTAGTTAATAAAATGGTATCTTTTGAAAAACCATCACAAAGTCGTCCGTGTTAATTTACTTCGTGGAACCCCTTCCTCAACTCCTCAACCCCTGTTACCCCTTAACCCACAAACCTATATACGTTTCAAAGAATTTTCAAATTAATTTCCACAAAGTAAATTACCACAAAGTCATGTGGAGATCGTTGGTAGTCCCCTGCATGCAGTTATAATTTTATTTAAAATGACCCCGCAAATATGGAAGCTTTGATGAAATACATACCATGGATGATAGTGGAAGGATGAAGAGTGAATGTGAACAGGTTACCCGTAGTGTAATTTAACTGTCATTGTTGGAAGCACAATAATTGTACTGATATGCTAAGCAATTTGTGTGTATTTGTAGTTCTACAGAACAGAAAGACGGCAATACAAATTTCAAACAAAAACATTAGAATTCTTTTACTGGCTTGTTATGGTTTTATGATAACAAATACTATTTAGGTGAGTAGTTTCTGATCGTGGTAGTTTCTTTCACCCATTGAGATCACTGTTCTTTTTACTTCACCCCACTGAGAAGCAAGTATACTAAGTTCTCAGCTCCTCCTGTGGGTCTTGCTGAATCAATGAATCTGAGAACCGGCATTTGTTCCCGGATCTATTCTTAGTCCGTTGTTCTCATCCCTTAGTTTAGTTTAGTTTAGTTTATTACTTATATAGCGCCACCTGACCCTGGGGCATTCAGGCGCTTGACAAAGGTTACTAGTTACATGGTAACAAGTTGCAAGTTACAAAGGTTGCATGGTTGCAAGTTACAAGTTGTGAGAGTGTTGCAGGCATGGTAAGAATAAATAAGCATTACATAGAAAGAAGACATTATAATACAGTTGCTGGTAATGTCCGAGTGATAACGCAGTTAAGGAAAATATTCAGGTTATGACGTATTTACAAGGTTAGGGAGTGTTCAGTTTATATGATATATACAATACAGTTGTAATAGGTCAGTGTTTAAGTTTCTTTGGCCAAGAGCGAGGTTTTGGCTCTATGTCTGAAGTGGTGAAAGGAAGGTTCAGATCTCAGGTCGGTAGGTAGAGAGTTCCAAAGTTTTGTGGCAAGCACTGGGAAACTTGTGCCAGCGGCTTTTTGGAGCTTAAATCTGGGCATATTTAGGCAGTGAATTTGGGCTGACCTGGTTGGACGAGATGGTGTATGTTGCGTAAAGTTGTCTGAGAGGTATCTGGGTGCTTGGTTGGAAAGGCATTTGTGTGTGAGGGAGAGTGTTTTATAGTCGATTCTCTGGGGTATAGATAGCCAGTGACAGGCGCGTCTGGTATCAGAGATGTGCTCGTGTTTGAGAATGTTCATGGCCGCTCTTAGTGCGTTATTTTGGATAACTTGAAGCTTGTCAATGTTCTTTTGCCTGTACCTAGGTAGAGAGCGTTACAATAGTCGACTTTGGATAGTACTAGTGCTCTGGCTAGGGTTGTGCTGTTGGAGGTAGAGAGGTAAGGTCTACTGGCATTGATGAGCTTACATGTGTAAGCGGAGGCGGATGATATAGCGTTGATTTGTCTTGTCAATGTGAGTGTGGAGTCAAGGTAAATACCAAGAGTTTTGACGCTATTGGAGACAGAAATGTTATTACCGTCAATGGTGAATGTCTGATAAAGTTTGTCGAGTTTATTAAGTCTGTGTTGAGAGCCTAAGAAAAGAAGCTCAGTTTTGTCGTCGTTGAGGCAGAGTCCGCGTTTGGCCATCCATTCTTGGATAATGGAATAAATGTTGTTGAGTACCAAAGTGATCAAGTATGTCGAAGAGCGGCTTTGTGAACACGTTGTATAGAGAGGGAGAAATGCAGGTGCCCTGGGGGACGCCGCAAGTAATGGGGGCTGGTTCAGTAGAGGCTGTGGGAGCAAAGACCCTCATAGATCCATTAGTCAAGAAGGACTGAATCCAGACATTGGCTTTGTCAGAGAATTTGGCAGCTGAGGCTAGGTGTTTGCAGAGAATATCGTGATTTACCAAGTCGAAAGCAGCCGACAAGTCAAGGAGGAGAAGAAGGGCTAGTTTGCCGTTGTCTTTGAGGTTGTCCATTTGTGTCTTGAGGTCGATCAAGGCTGTCTCAGGGCCGTGTTTGGGACGGAAACCTGATTGTCTTAGCCCTAACAAGTTGTTTTTCTCAAGATGGTTCTGGATCTGCAGGTAGGCGGCTCTCTCGAGGATTTTTAGGAGGAAGGGTACAGTGGTAATAGGTCTGTATTTAGTGGGGACACTGGGGTCTAGAGTGGGTTTCTTGAGTAGTGGCAAGACCCAGGAATCCTTTAAGTTATTGGGTACTATGCTGGATGTGAAGGATGAGTTTATTAGAGATGTGATGAAGGGGGCAAGATGTTTGGCCGTGTCTTTGATAACTGGGGCAGGGCAAATGTCCCCTTGGCATTTGGAGGGTTTTAGAGAGTTAATTATGTCTTCAACCTCTTTGGTAGTGATGGTGGAGAATTTGAATAGGTTGTTATCGTCCAAACGTGATGTGTGGGTGGGAGAGATGGGATTGTCTGCGAAGGTGAGACTCACTTTCTTTGATTCAATTTTGGCTTGTAGCAATACAATTTTGCCAAGGAGTGCTTCTTGTATGTTGGTACACCAAGAGATGTCTTTAATACATGTGTCTGGGACAGTGGATGGAGACTCGAGATCTCTCAGGATGTTAAAGAGCTCTTTGGTGTTGGATTTGGCATTGCAGATTCTCTCATTGTACATATTTTTTTTGTTTGAATGATAGCTAATTTATATGTATTGGATGCTAGTGCATAGGCTGTTTTATTGTTGGCTGAAGGGGACTGCTTCCACGCTGATTCGGCTTGTCTTTTGTTTTTGCAGGGAGTTTTTAGTTCAGGAGTGAACCATGAATTGAGATGCGTGCGTGGTTTGGCTTTCCGCAGTTTGAGAGGTGCTACAGTGTTTATGGCCTTGAGAATGGTAGTGTTGTATAGGTCTACTAATTTAGTGGGTTTGGTAATGGTGGGTGTGAAGTCGAGGATAGGTTGGAGTAGAGGGATGAGTTTCTCGACTGTAATATTTTTGCTGTTTCTTGTGAGTGTGGGTGGAGTGCTGTGAGGAGTTGCAGTTTGTTTGTCTTTGTTGATGGTGAAAGTGATAAGAGGATGGTCAGTCCAGGCACAAGGTGTATTGGAGAGGATGGTGGTGTTGCAGTTGAGGTCTGCTATCCCTCCCCTGAGTCCCCTTGACTCCCCCTGACTCCCCTTGACTCCCCTGCTGTGCTGCCATACTTTCTGTCCAGCAGGATTGAGATCGGGCCGATGCTATCCGGCCCTCATGGAGAATTGCTCAGCATCATTCTACCACAAGGATACACCCTCCTCTTCTATCCGCTCACCCTTTTCCCCCCCATTTCCCTTCCATCAAAGACCATGGTCTGGTCAATCATGGATGGGGCACAATACATCACAATCTGGACGGTATAGTGTTCTTTGATCGATTGCTGAAATTTCCATGGGTTTTTTTCTGAGTGCATTTTACCGAAAAAACTCATTGAAATATATATAGGGGGGTTTGGAAAAGTATATATATGGGGTGGAGGTGGTCGGGAATAGGTAATAAATAATTGAGGATGGGGGCTGGTGGGGGAACCCCCAAAAATAAAAAGAAATCAATTTCGATGAGTTTTTTCAGTAAGAATCCAAAACCCATCAAAATTTCACCCATCGATGAAATAACATAGAACTATCTGGACAAGCCTCAGGACTATAAGACCCTGATGGTGGTGATAGGTGTCGTATTACATAACCTTATATAACATGACAGATACCTGCCATACAGTTGTATAATGTGTTTCATCCAATTACTGTCTATCTAGCAGTTCAGCACGTTCAATACTCTGGGTTGATTGAAACCATAATTGAAAAGTCACTATGGGGTGGTCTCCAGATTCTAGTGATATGGGTCAGTGAACTGCAAAACCAAGGGGCAGGAGGTCTACCACAGGGTTTCTCAGAGCCAGTCTTGCCCCAGAGGAGGGGTGAGGAAGTTAGGATGGTCCCAGTCTCTGTCCCTTCTATCTGTGCCTGGTTGAATATGTTAAGTACCACTCACTCTTGCTCCATAACTGTTGTGCACCATGCTCGCCAAGCTTTCTCTTTTTTACAAAGGACTACTTGCACCAGCATGCCTAGAAGTCGAGACCCAAAGTGAAAGAGAGAGAGCAGCAAGCAGAGCGGCTGAGAAATGCTGCATATATACCATCGGCAAAAAGGACATTCAAATTAAGCAGGCTCGATTTCCAAAAATGACCTTGTTTTCAGTTGGCCACCATTTCCAAATGCTGGCAGAGGCTCGGATGAAAAGGGGGCATGCTTAAGGCCTGCTTTATGTGCTTTGGTAATTGTAATCCAGATCCTCGGGGAGAAGAAGCTGATGAGGCAAGCCAGTGGTAAGGACTGGGAGAGGATAAAAGGTGGCAGTGAATCCAGGACAGTGTGGATTGTTCATGTGAATTAAAAGGAGGAAAAGGAGCAATAAAAGAATAAGAGACCAGGTGGAGGAAGGGCGGTGCAGAGAAGTGGTGCGGAGAATTGTCAAGAGCGTGTGCAAGGTAAGGTATTGGTTGCTGAGAGAAGGTGGTGCTTGAGTGTCAGAGAGCATGTAAGGTGAGAGTATTGCAGGGGAATGAAGAGTGGTTGAGAGGGTGAGTGAGAGTGAAAGTAAGGTGATTGTGGGAGAAGATGTGGCGGGAGTATAATGTAGTGGAAGGAGAGTGCAGGTTAAAAGACAACCGTCTAAATGCTGTCTATCCACTCCCTGTGTATGCTCCGCTACTCTCAAGCTAGGTTTGTGCTTTAAACAATAAAATACAAAACAAAAAAAGACGAATGTAGTTGGGGAGGCTGCATTGGTGTGTAGCACAAATTGAGTGGGAGGAGTGGAAACTATTTATTTATTTATTTATTTATTTATTTATTTATTTATTTATTTATTTATTTCTACCGTGCTGGAGTCCGCAGGCATAAGGG
This sequence comes from Ambystoma mexicanum, assembly GCF_040938575.1. Taxonomy (NCBI): domain Eukaryota; kingdom Metazoa; phylum Chordata; class Amphibia; order Caudata; family Ambystomatidae; genus Ambystoma; species Ambystoma mexicanum. The sequence continues at coordinate 659,100,806 of NC_090930.1, forward strand.
CGCCACATGTACACACAGAATCACATTAGACACACAGGTCACATGACAGGATTAGTCTATAGATTTTCAGGCAGGTTTTGTATTAGATTAAGAGAATTATCTAAACTCCGACTAGTGGCGGAGAAGAGATCGGAAGGAGGAGATTGAGTCTAGGGAGGAGAGTGTATTAGTGGGAGAAGCATGTAGTAGTCTGCTTACCGTGCCTGCATGGTAAGCAGTGTTCACAATTACAAAACATGCAAGAATGCCGGGCAGCATCCCTATGGGGTCCACTGGCTTTATGCTGGTGAATAAAATCAGTAGACCCTATAGGGATCTCCAGCATTTACGCCGGCATGAAAATCCATGGCGGGTCAAATACTGGGGTATTTGTGTGGTGGAGAGGAGGGAAGGTCACAGGAAAGGAAGGTCACAATCCACCCCTCCTTTCCCCCATACAAATGATTGAAAATGGGACGTTATTTTCCTGGAAGGCGTTACAGCCTTACTCAAGGCTTTTACGCCTTCCATTAACGTTACATCCCTATGGAACATGAGCACCATGGTCTAATGGAGGAGTGTAAGCAAGGGGTGTAAGTGTGAAATTCGACATGAATGGGAACTCCAGCGAGTGTCCATCTTTGCCAGAGGAGCATTTAAAGAGCAGGTAGTCCAGTGGTTATATATGTGTGGACCACCAGTCAAGGTCACGCAGAATGCAAGTGTTGTCTGTGTTGAAAAGATTCAGTCATTCCTCTAGGAAGTTAGTGTTGTATCCTGGCAGTTGGCTTAATACCTTAGCAAAATATTTCTTTCCAGGGTTACCCCACACTGTGATGATGATCCCTCCTGCCAAGTGAGGATACAATCTTTATGTTCAACCAAATTTGCTAGATCCTTTTTGAGTCTCTTGACTCTTTCTGAGCTAGATTCTACCTTCAATGTTTGCATTTCTTTCAAATGGGCTTCTAATTTAGTTTTAAAGATTTCGATATCAAAATTCTTTTTCATATCTTCTTCTAATGTATTAAGGTCCACCAAGATTTTTTTGGTGGTTTCCTGAGCTGTTTCAATGATCAATACCAGCCAATCTCTCCCACACTTGTTGGCTATATAGCTCTACTTTAATTTGAAATCTGCATCATCTAAAAAGAGCCTGGATTCATTATGTACTAAAGACCCTGAGGTAGTGCTTGGTTCTTCAAATATTGCAACATGATAATGGCATGTAACTCCGTTCATACCAGTCTCTTGCGAGTCTGTGTGAGTTCATTCCATTTATCATCCTTTCCCATGTCACAAAGTTCACTGTCTAGTCCTAACTCTGGTATGGAATTTAGAAGTTTTAAAATATAGTCTTCAGTGTAGGCTAGACTCTTATCTGCGGCTGTCGCCATGATGGTAATCTACCAACTGATATGACCAAAACTCCTCAAAAACAAAAAATGTTTTATAGGTATAGTCCTGAGTGTAAAAGATCCTATCCACTCCACTACTCCGGTGGATCCCTACGAGACAAAAGTTACCTCACAGACAAAATATTTCTTTCCAGGGTTACCCCACACTGTGGTGATAATCCCTCCTACCAAGTGAGGATACAATCTTTATGTTCAACCAAAGGAAGGGATACATAAATAACACAACATATAATACCCTATGATATCAGGTGTCTAAACACAACCATTTAGCAAAATATAGGCTGCGTATTGTGTAATAGATAACAAATGCAATTCTTCCTAAAATATCATTTTTTAATTCATTAACAAATTCAAGCACAAGTATCAAAAAGCACATAAAAAATGAAAAATACATTACAAATACATATACGTCGTGTATATGTATTTTTTATGTGCTTTTTGATACTTGTTGTGTTTAGACACCTGATATCATAGGGTATTATATGTTTTGTTATTTATGTATCCCTTCCTTTGGTTGAACATAAAGATTGTATCCTCACTTGGTAGGAGGGATCATCACCACAGTGTGGGGTAACCCTGGAAAGAAATATTTTGTCTGTGAGGCAACTTTTGTCTCGTAGCGATCCACCGGAGTAGTGGAGTGGATAGGATTTTTTACACTCAGGACTATACCTATAAAACATTCTTTGTTTTTGAGGAGTTTTGGTCATATCAGTTGGTAGATTACCATCATGGCGACAGCCGCAGATAAGAGTCTGGCCTACACTGAAGACTATATTTTAAAACTTCTAAATTCCATATCAGACTTAGGACTAGACAGTGAACTTTGTGACATGGGAAAGGATGATAAATGGAATGAACTCACACAGACTCGCAAGAGACTGGTACGGACAGAGTTACATGACATTATCATGTTGGAATATTTGAAGAACCAACCACTACCTCAGGGTTTTATAGTACATAATGAACCCAGGCTCTTTTTAGATAATGCAGATTTCAAAGTAAAGTGGAGCTATATAGCCAACAAGTGTTGGAGAGATTGGCTGGTATTGATCATTGAAACAGCTCAGGAAACCACCAAAATAATCTTGGTGGACCTTAATACATTAGAAGACGATATGAAAAAGAATTTTGATATTGAAATCTTTAAAACTAAATTAGAAGCCCATTTCAAAGAAATCCAAACATTCAAGGTAGAATCTAGTTCAGAAAGAGTCAAGAGACTCAAAAAGGATCTAGCAAATTTCTCTCATGATAAGGCCTTCCTTTATGTCACAAAGGATTACAACTTTGGAGCCCCTACGGGAGGGCAGAGACCTATTCGAAGAGTGAGATTTAGGAACACTTCATACAGCTCGAGTGAAGAAGGAGCAACATCTAATGATAATGAAGACACCAATGCGGACATTAATAGAGGTAGAAATACAAACACCTCAATGCAAAGAGATCGAAATTCAAGAGGAAATCAAGGTGCAAGGAATGGGTCAAGACGCCCACCTTTTTTAGGCAGAGGCAACAGTCGGCAAGAATGGACAACAGACCGGATGCAGACAAGGAGTTACCGGGGCTGGTAGTTAACATATCCAGTGTGAGTCTATCCAAAGATGAAGAACAATGCTTGAATAAAGGCCTCAATTTTGTAGTGTCCAAATATCACAATCCCTTTGAATTCCGATTGGAATTCAATGCTTTTATGCGGAAAGTGCATTTAAAAGAATTTTTTAAGGATCAATCTTCAGGGGCACATACAAATTTTAGTGGCTTAAGAAATCCATCTACATTTTGTCCCCCTTCTCATACGCACTCTCCTGAATCGGTGGTCTTAAAAAAAAAAGGTCTTACGTGACATAGAAAAACTGGAAACTCAAGGTATTCCTAAAAATTCTAATCTGAGTCAGAAGGAAATTGCGATGTTACGTGACCTGGGTAGAAATGACAAAATTGTTATCCGTCAGGCTGATAAAGGAGGGGCAATTGTTATTTTGAACAAAAAAGATTACATTGAGGAATGTCACAGATTACTAGCAGATAACAACAGCTATCAGAAAATTGACCAAGATCCTAGTCCTGGACTTATCAAAATGATAAGGGAGAAAGTTGACAAAGCAGTAGACCTGCAGTTAATTAGTAAATAGGAAGGAGATTATTTAACTAGGGAAACAGCGAGAATCCCTATCTTCTACATCCGACCTAAACTACATAAAAATAAAGAGAAACCTCTGTGTAGACCCATAGTGTCGGGTGTCAATTCCATCCTTGAACCCTTGTCAAAATTTGTAGACATGTATCTTCGCCCATTTGTAATGAAAATGAAAAGTTTTGTTCAAGATACAAGGGATGCCATTGTGAAAATTGAAGGGATGCCCTTCGATTCGACCAAAGACGTTCTGATGTGTCTAGACATCCAATCGCTGTACACTAATATTCCTCAAAGAGCGACCTTGGAAGTAGTGGAAGAGACATTATTACAACGAGAAGATAACCATCCTGTGAGCAATGCCTTTATTCTTTGGTGTGCTGAAACAGCTTTAGTCAACAAATTTTTTCAATTTCTCTGGCAATTCTACATACAAGTGGAAGGGAAGGCCATGGGTGCTGCCATGGCTCCCAATCTAGCCAATTTGTATGTCGATATGGTTGAACAAATAGTGATTTACTCTGGGGTCAATCCATTTAGACCCCAAAAATACAATGGTTGAGATATATCGACGACGTCTTTGTGGTGTGGCATGGGTCGATCGATGAGGCAAAAACTTATGGTTGAACAATCAAAACAGATATCTGAAATTCACGGCATCTATGAGCTCAATTGAAGTTAACTATTTGTACTTAACAATTTATCACAGAGATAATCAGCTCTGGGTGAAACCCTTTGTGAAAAGTACTGACAGAAATACTCTTCTCCACTATAAGAGCCATCATGCTAAGCATGTTCGTGACATCCTGCCCTTTGGGCAATTTTTGCGTCTTAAACGCAATAGTAGCACCAGACTTGACTATGAAGAGGGGGCTAATATATTAATGGACAGACTGATTGATAAAGGTTACCCTGCAAAAATTGTCAAACAGTCTGCAAAGCGTGCCTTTAATAATAATCGTGAGGACCTCTTTGAAAAGAAAAGTAAAGACAAGCACGAGACTCCTCTGGTGTTCGTCAATACTTTCAGTAATGTCTCCTACAAAGTTAAGAACATTATTTGTAGGACCTGGAAAAAGACCATGACCATTCCTCTTCCACTGTTGGCATTTAAAAAGAGCACTAACATTTGTGACTTAGTAATGAAAAATGATTTACGGAAGATTGGCAATATTGTGGCCACACAAAGTACACTGTGGGGGTTACCTCGAGTAGTGGGACACCACCCCTGCGGCGATTGTGTAATGTGCCCTCTGACATGCAAAATGACCTCTGCAAATCTGGGTTTGAATTCAGAATGGGTTTTAAAGGAACATACAAATTGTCAAACAGAAAATGTAATTTACATGATCAGATGTCCCTGTGCCTTGTAATACATCGATAAAACCAACAGGAAGTGCAAGACACGTATGATTGAACACAAAAGCTGTCTTAAGAACCATACTGACAAAGCCCCGTTAGTTAAACATTTTGATGAGATGGGTCATTCCTTTTTGGAATTTGAATGGTATCTTGAAGAAGGTTAAGGGGAGAACACAGGAAGAAATTAATAGAAAATTAATTAACTTGGAGCAGAAACTCATTTTTCTAACAAATAGCCACGTGACAGGGTTGAATGAAAATATTGAGTGGCATAATATCAAATAAGATCAATATGAGGGGAGCACGGTAATCAGAGTGTTGCACTTCCTGATTGGTCATTTCCTATGTAGTTTTCTATAATTGTTCTGCCTGTAAGAATGTAAAAATGATCACGGGGCAGTTTAATGATTATGAAAATATCTGTAAATTACATTATTTACCAAAGTAGGTTGTCTTATTTCTTTCATTATGCTCATACTGTATGTGTACAATAGATATAAGGGGTGTCATTCTGCTTTATGTACATTTACATGAATACATTGTATTTATGATGCATAATTGAAATTGAAAATATGTTGTAAGCTGCTGAAAAGATTACTACATTTCTGGGTTTTACTTTGGCATCCTATTTGGGGTATTCTCTGTGCATTTTTGGTGCCGTGACACTGTTTGCAATTGCGGGCGCGATGACGCGTGACGTCATCGCGCTATGCGTAATGTGATGACGTCATCACGTTGCACATAACCGCGCATTTGTAATATCAAACGGACGCGTTTTCGGATCTGCTACGCTTTTACAGAGGTTTTGGTCAGACGTTGTATTGCATCACTTTGTGTCACCAGTTAGAGGTAAGAGGAAGGCTGGTATGAGTGGCTAAATCCAGCGATGTGTTGACATTTGGGTTACTTTGTCTAGCATGTTTGGGCTAATGTGGAGTCTGTATTGAACTACAAGTATTCGAATGGCATTGGTGTTTTGGTTTTGCCTGGAATAAAGCGGAAGGGCTTTTTTTGAAGATATACCGCACCTGAACAAGTATGGGCCATTGTTTCGATTGAAAGCATTTAGACAATATTAACTAAGGTAAGGGGCTGATGTTAGCTGAAATACATGTAGGCACATCAGTACTGGTAGAAGTTATACTCATTGAGCCTTTTCTTATTATATGTTGTGTTATTTATGTATCCCTTCCTTTGGTTGAACATAAAGCTTGTGTCCTCACTTGGTAGGAGGGATCATCACCACAGTGTGGTAACCCTGGAAAGTAATATTTTGTCTGTGAGGCAACATTTGTCCCCCTTCTCACACGCACTCTTCTGAATCGGTGGTCTTTGAAAAAAAGGTCTTACGTGACATAGAAAAACTGGAAACTCAAGGAATTCCTAAAAATTCTAATCTGAGTCAGAAGGAAATTGCGATGTTATGTGACCTGGGTAGAAATGACAAAATTGCTGTCCGTCAGGCTGATAAAGGAGGGGCAATTGTTATTTTGAACAAAAAATATTACATTGAGGAATGTCACAGATTACTAGCATACAACAACAGCTATCAGAAAATTGACCAAGATCCTAGTCCTGGACTTATCAAAATGATAAGGGAGAAAGTTAACAAAGCAGTAGACCTGCAGTTAATTAGTATACAGGAAGGAGATTATTTAACTAGGGAAACAGCGATAATCCCTATCTTCTACATCCTACCTAAACTACATAAAAATAAAGAGAAACCTCCGGGTAGACCCATAATGTCGGGTGTCAATTCCATCCTTGAACCCTTGTCAAAATTTGTAGACATTTAGATTCGCCCATTTGTAATGAAAATGAAAAGTTATGTTCAAGATACAAGGGATGCCATTGTGAAAATTGAAGGGATGCCCTTCGATTCGACCAAAGACAGTCTGATGTGCCTAGACATCCAATCGCTGTACACTAATATTCCTCAAAGAGCGACCTTGGAAGTAGTGGAAGAGACATTATTACAACGAAAAGATAACCATCCTGTGAGCAATGCTTTTATTCTTTGGTGTGCTGAAACAGCTTTGGTCAACAACTTTTTTCAATTTCTCCGGCAATTCTACATACAAGTGGAAGGGACGGCCATGGGTGCTGCCATGGCTCCCAATGTAGCCAATTTGTACGTCGATATGGTGGAGCAAACAGTGATTTACTCTGGGGTCAATCCATTTAGACCCCAAATAATACAATGGTTGAGATATATTGACAACGTCTTTGTGGTGTGGCATGGGTCGATCGATGAGGCAAAAACTTTTCTGGCATGGTTGAACAATCAAAACAGATATCTGAAATTCACGGCATCTATGAGCTCAATTGAAGTTAACTATTTGGACGTAACAATTTATCACAGAGATAATCAGCTCTGGGTAAAACCCTTTGTGAAAAGTACTGACAGAAATGCTCTTCTCCACTATAAGAGCCATCATGCTAAGCATGTTCGTGACAACCTGCCCTGCGTCTTAAACGCAATAGTAGCACCAGTCTTGACTATGAAGAGGGGGCTAATATATTAATGGACACACTGATTGATAGAGGTTACCCTGCGAAAATTGTCAAACAGTCTGCAAAGCGTGCCTTTAATAATAATCGTGAGGCCCTCTTTGAAAAGAAAAGTAAAGACAAGCACAAGACTCCTCTGGTGTTGGTCAATACTTTCAGTAATGTCTCCTACAAAGTTAAGGGTTTGAATTCAGAATGGGTTTTAAAGGAACATACAAATTGTCAAACAGAAAATGTAATTTATATGATCAGATGTCCCTGTGCCTTGTTATACATCGGTAAGACCAACAGGAAGGGCAAGACACGTATGATTGAACACAAAAGCTGTCTTAAGAACCATACTGACAAAGCCCCGTTAGTTAAACATTTTGATGAGATGGGTCATTCCTTTTTGGAATTTGAATGGTGTATCTTGAAGAAGGTTAAGGGGAGAACACAGGAAGAAATTAAAATAAAATTAATTAACTTGGAGCAGAAACTAATTTTTCTAACAAATAGCCACGTGACAGGGTTTAATGAAAATATTGAGTGGCATAATATCAAATAAGATCAATATGAGGGGAGCACGGTAATCAGAGTGTTTATTTGATATTATCCCACTCAATATTTTCATTCAACCCTGTCACGTGGCTATTTGTTAGAAAAATTAGTTTCTGCTCCAAGTTAATTAATTTTATTTTAATTTCCTATGTAGTTTTCTATAATTGTTCTGCCTGTAAGAATGTAAAAATGATCATGGGGCAGTTTAATGATTATGAAATATCTGTAACCTACATTATTTACCATAGTAGGTTGTCTTATTTCTTTCATTATGCTCATACTGTATGTGTACAATAGATATAAGGGGTGACATTCTGCTTTATGTACATTCACATGAATACATTGTATTTATGATGCATAATTGAAATTGAAAATATGTTGTAAGCTGCTGAAAAGATTACTACATTTCTGGGTTTTAATTTGGCATCCTATTTGGGGTATTCTCTGTGCATTTTTGGTGCTGTGATACTGTTTGCAATTGCATGCGCAATGACGCGTGACGTCATCGCGCTATGCGTAACATGATGACATCATCACGTTGCACATAACCGCGCATTTGTAATATCAAACAGACGCGTTTTCGGATCTGCTACGCTTTTACAGAAGTTTTGGTCAAACGCTGTATTGAATCACTTTGTCTCACCAGTTAGAGGTAAGAGGAAGGCTGGTATGAGTGGCTAAATCCAGCGATGTGTTGACATTTGGGTTACTTTGTCTAGCATGTTTGGGCTAATGTGGAGTCTGTATTGAACTACTGGTATTCGAATGGCATTGGTGTTTTGGTTTTGCCTAGAATAAAGCGGAAGTGCTTTATTTGAAGATATACGGCACCTGAACAAGTACGGGCCATTGTTTCGATTGAAAACATTTAGACAATATTAACTAAGGTAAGGGGCTGATGTGAGCTGAAATACATATAGGCATATCAGTACTGGTAGAAGTTGTACTCATTGAGCCTTTTGTTTTCATCATACACTTGGGGCTGTAGAAATCAAAAGTCTGGCATGTATCCATGGAATTGAACCATTGAAGATTTGTCGCCATATGATTCAAGAGAGGATTAAATACCTTTCTCCATTACGAAGAGCTCTGTCTCCATTGTCATGGGTGAGGTTAAAATCTATATCCACTGATAGTTGTGGTGTTGTGGTTTAATAAGCTGGTGAATATTTATCATTGCACAATATTGAGAGTAGTTGTTTCTTCAATTGGTTGTAGGTTCTGGTCCATGAGAGTGTACTTTCCATTCTACTAGAAAGGTGATGAACAAGAATTGGAATTGTGTACGAACTTGAAGACATTTATCTCTACAAGTTCACAGTTCAGGTATATTATTAATTACATACTTGTCCTCCCTATTGGTGATTAGGGTTTGGCTAGGTTTATTAATCAAACCCAAGATGCCCACTTAGTAATGTGTATGTGTTTTTGTTTTTTAGTATGTACCCTTAGATATAGGAGTTTGATGTGTAGAGGAACGAAAAGAGATCTACCAACAGCACAAGTCAAATCTCTGCCCCTGAAGAATGTCCCGTTATTTACAACAATAAGGACAGAAACTTATATAAGTTGGGCTATGTCAATACAGTAGAAAGCAAGACAAATTGGGTTGCTACTGTATTTGAGATTTCAAGTATTTGTCAACTTGATTGTGTGAGGTGGAACATGAACTTTTTTATCATTGTATATTGCCATGTCGTGTATATGTATTTTTTATGTGCTTTTTGATACTTGTGCTTGAATTTGTTAATGAATTAAAAAATGATATTTTAGGAAAAACTGCATGTGTTATCTATTACACAATAAGCAGCCTATATTTTGCTAAATGGTTGTGTTTAGACACCTGATATCATAGGGTATTATATGTTGTGTTATTTATGTATTAATACCTTAGCACCCAACCAGGATCTCTCGGCCAAACTGTTGTCTATTCCAGTTCTCCCCATCGCCGCCTGCCTCCAAGTTTTTTCACCCGCCCTCCAGCACCCCCTTTTAGCCTCCCATCTCCTGCAACCCAATGCAACTGTGGTCCTCAACCACCATCCTCTCCCTGGCAAACGCACGAGACCATCATGAAAATGGAAGACTAGTTCCCTGTGCATTGCCATTTCCATCCATCCTGTCATTTGTTTATGAGACTTAAACAGTGGGTTGAATGCCATTAAGCCCATTTCGGCATTCCATATAAGGACTCTTATCATCTCTCGCCACTTCCTTCCCATCTCCAGCCACTTCCTTCCCTTTCTATCTCTTGTCACTTCATTCCCTTTTCATCTCTTGTCGCTTCATTCCCTTTCCATCTCTTGTCACTTCATTCCCTTTCCATCTCTTGCCATTTCATTCCCTTTCCATCTATCGCCTCTTCTTTCCCTTTCCATCTCTTGTCACTTCATTCCCTTTCTATCTCTCGCCACTTCCTTCCCTTTCTATCTCTTGTCACTTCATTCCCTTTCCATCTCTTGTCACTTCATTCCCTTTCTATCTCTCGCCACTTCCTTCCGTTTCCATCTCTTGTAGCTTCATTTCCTTTCCACCTCTTGTCACTTGTTTCCCTTTCCATCTCTTGTCACTGCATTCCGTTTCCATCTCTTGTTGCTTCATACCCTTTCCATCTCTTGCCACTTCATTCCCTGTCGATCTCTCGGCGCTTCATTCCCTTTCTATCTCTCGCCACTTCCTTACCTTTGCATCTCTCACCGATTCATTCCCTTTCTATCTCCCGTCACTTCCTTCCCTTTCCATCTCTTGTCACTTCATTCCCTTTCCATCTGTTGTCACTTCATTCCCTTTCCATCTGCTGCCACTTCATTCCCTTTCCATCTCTCGTTGCTTCATTCCCTTTCCATCTCTCGCCAACTTCCTTCCCTTTCCATCTGTTGTCGCTTCATTCCCTTTCTGTGTCTCGTCATTTCATTCCCTTTCCATCTCTTGTCGCTTCATTTCCTTTCCATCTCTTGCCACTTCCTTCCCTTTCCATCTCCTGCCACTTCATTCCCTTTCCATCTCTTGTCACTTCATTTCCTTTCCATCTCTCGCCACTTCCTTCCCATCTCTTGTCGCTTCATTTCCTTTCCATCTCTTGCCACTTCCTTCCCTTTCCATCTCCTGCCACTTCATTCCCTTTCCATCTCTTGTCACTTCATTCCCTTTCCATCTCTCGTCGCTTCATTCCCTTTCCATCTCTCGCCACTTCCTTCCCTTTCCATCTCTTGTTGCTTCCTTCCCCTTTCCATCTCTTGCCACTTCTTTCCCTTTCCATCTCTCGTCACTTCATTCCCTTTCCATCTCTTGTCACTTAATTTCCTTTCCATCTCTCGCCACTTCCTTCCCTTTCCATCTCTTGTCGCTTCATTCCCTTTCCATCTCCTGCCACTTCATTCCCTTTCCATCTCTTGTCACTTCATTCCTTCCCTTTCCATCTCTTGTCGCTTCTTTCCCTTTCCATCACTTGTCGCTTCATTCCCTTTCCATCTCTTGCCACTTCTTTCCCTTTCCATCTCTTGTTGCTTCATTCCCTTTCCATCTCTTGTCGCTTCATTCCCTTTCCATCTCTTGCCACTTCTTTCCCTTTGCTCTCTCGCCGCTTCATTCCCTTTCCATCTCTTGCCGCTTCATTCCCTTTCCATCACTTGTCATTTCATTCCCTTTCCATCTCTCGCCGCTTCCTTCCCTTTCCATCTCTTGCCGCTTCATTCCCTTTCTATCTGTTGTCACTTCATTCCCTTTCCATCTCTTGTCACTTCATTCTCTTTCTATCTCTTGCTACTTCATTCCCTTTCCATCTCTCGCCGCTTCATTCCCTTTCCATCTCTCGCCACTTCCTTCCCTTTCCATCTCTCGCCGCTTCATTCCCTTTCCATCTCCCGCCACTTCCTTCCCTTTTCATCTCTTGTTGCTTCATTCCCTTTGCATCTCTTGTCGCTTCATTCCCTTTCCACCTCTTGCCACTTCATTCCCTTTCCATCTCTTGCCACTTCATTCCCTTTCTATCTCTTGTCACTTCATTGCCTTTCCATCTCTCACTACTTCCTTCCCTTTCCATCTCTTGTCACTTCATTCCCTTTCCATCTCTTGTCACTTCATTCTCTTTCTATCTCTTGCTACTTCATTCCCTTTCCATCTCTCGCCGCTTCATTCCCTTTCCATCTCTCGCCACTTCCTTCCCTTTCCTTCTCTCGCCGCTTCATTCCCTTTCCATCTCCCGCCACTTCCTTCCCTTTTCATCTCTTGTTGCTTCATTCCCTTTGCATCTCTTGTCGCTTCATTCCCTTTCCACCTCTTGCCACTTCATTCCCTTTCCATCTCTTGCCACTTCATTCCCTTTCTATCTCTTGTCACTTCATTGCCTTTCCATCTCTCACTACTTCCTTCCCTTTCTATCTCTTGTCACTTCATTGCCTTTCCATCTCTCACTACTTCCTTCCCTTTCCATCTCTTGTCGCTTCATTCCCTTTCCATCTCTCGCCACTTCCTTCCCTTTCCATTTCTTGTTGCTTCATTCCCCTTTCCATCTCTTGCCACTTCTTTCCCTTTCCATCTCTCGTCACTTCATTCCCTTTCCATCTCTTGTCACTTAATTTCCTTTCCATCTCTCGCCACTTCCTTCCCTTTCCATCTCTTGTCGCTTCATTCCCTTTCCATCTCCTGCCACTTCATTCCCTTTCCATCTCTTGTCACTTCATTCCTTCCCTTTCCATCTCGTGTCGCTTCTTTCCCTTTCCATCACTTGTCGCTTCATTCCCTTTCCATCTCTTGCCACTTCTTTCCCTTTCCATCTCTTGTTGCTTCATTCCCTTTCCATCTCTTGTTGCTTCATTCCCTTTCCATCTCTTGCCACTTCTTTCCCTTTGCTCTCTCGCCGCTTCATTCCCTTTGCATCTCTTGCCGCTTCATTCCCTTTCCATCACTTGTCATTTCATTCCCTTTCCATCTCTCGCCACTTCCTTCCCTTTCCTGCCACTTCATTCCCTTTCCATCTCTTGTCACTTCATTCCCTTTCCATCTCTCGTCGCTTCATTCCCTTTCCATCTCTCGCCACTTCCTTCCCTTTCCATTTCTTGTTGCTTCATTCCCCTTTCCATCTCTTGCCACTTCTTTCCCTTTCCATCTCTCGTCAGTTCATTCCCTTTCCATCTCTTGTCACTTAATTTCCTTTCCATCTCTCGCCACTTCCTTCCCTTTCCATCTCTTGTCGCTTCATTCCCTTTCCATCTCCTGCCACTTCATTCCCTTTCCATCTCTTGTCACTTCATTCCTTCCCTTTCCATCTCTTGTCGCTTCTTTCCCTTTCCATCACTTGTCGCTTCATTCCCTTTCCATCTCTTGCCACTTCTTTCCCTTTCCATCTATTGTTGCTTCATTCCCTTTCCATCTCTTGTCGCTTCATTCCCTTTCCATCTCTTGCCACTTCTTTCCCTTTGCTCTCTCGCCGCTTCATTCCCTTTCCATCTCTTGCCGCTTCATTCCCTTTCCATCACTTGTTATTTCATTCCCTTTCCATCTCTCGCCGCTTCCTTCCCTTTCCATCTCTTGCCGCTTCATTCCCTTTCTATCTGTTGTCACTTCATTCCCTTTCCATCTCTTGTCACTTCATTCTCTTTCTATCTCTTGCCACTTCATTCCCTTTCCATCTCTCGCCGCTTCATTCCCTTTCCATCTCTCGCCACTTCCTTCCCTTTCCATCTCTCGCCGCTTCATTCCCTTTCCATCTCCCGCCACTTCCTTCCCTTTCCATCTCTTGTTGCTTCATTCCCTTTGCATCTCTTGTCGCTTCATTCCCTTTCCACCTCTTGCCACTTCATTCCCTTTCCATCTCTTGCCACTTCATTCCCTTTCTATCTCTTGTCACTTCATTGCCTTTCCATCTCTCACCACTTCCTTCCCTTTGCATCTCTTGTTGCTTCATTCCCTTTCCATCTCTCGCCACTTCCATCCCTTTTGTATCTCCTGTCCCTTCCTTCCCTTTCCATCTATTGTCACTTAATTGCCTTTCCATCTCTTGTCGCTTCATTCCCTTTCCATCTCTTGTCGCTTCATTCCCTTTCCATCTCTTGCCACTTCATTCCCTTTGCATCTCTTGTCGTTTCATTCCCTTTCCATCTCTCGCCACTTCATTCCCTTTCTATCTCTTGTCACTTCATTCCCTTTCCATCTCTCGCCACTTCCTTCCCTTTGCATCTCTTGTTGCTTCATTCCCTTTTCATCTCTCGCCACTTCCTTCCCTTTCTATCTCTTGTCACTTCCTTCCCTTTCCATCTCTTGTCACTTCATTCCCTTTCCATCTCTCATCGCTTCATTCACTTTCCATCTCTCGCCACTTCCTTCCCTTTCCATCTCTCGTCACTTCATTGCCTTTCCATCTCTTGTCGCTTCATTCCTTTTGCATCTCTTGTCACTTCATTCCCTTTCCATCTCTTGTCGCTTCATTCCTTTTGCATCTCTTGCCCCTCATTCCCTTTGCATCTCTTGTCGTTTCATTCCCTTTCCATCTCTCGCCACTTCATTCCCTTTCCATCTCTCGCCACTTCCTTCCCTTTGCATCTCTTGTTGCTTCATTCCCTTTTCATCTCTCGCCACTTCCTTCCCTTTTTTATCTCTTGTCACTTCCTTCCCTTTCCATCTCTTGTTGCTTCATTCTCTTTCCATCTCTCGCCACTTCCTTCCCTTTCCATCTCTTGTCGCTTCATTCCTTTTGCATCTCTTGTCACTTCATTCCCTTTCCATCTCTTGCCACTTCGATCCCTTTCCATCTCATGCCATTTCACTCCCTTTCCATCTCTTGTCGTTTCACTCCCTTTCCATCTCTCGCCACTTCATTCCCTTTCTATCTCTTGTCACTTCATTCCCTTTCCATCTCTCGCCACTTCCTTCCCTTTGCATCTCTTGTTGCTTCATTCCCTTTTCATCTCTCGCCACTTCCTTCCCTTTCTATCTCTTGTCACTTCCTTCCCTTTCCATCTCTTGTTGCTTCATTCCCTTTCCATCTCTCGCCACTTCCTTCCCTTTCCATCTCTTATCGCTTCATTCTCTTTCCATCTCTCGCCACTTTCTTCCCTTTCCATCTCTTGTCGCTTCATTCCTTTTGCATCTCTTGTCACTTCATTCCCTTTCCATCTCTTGTCGCTTCATTCCTTTTGCATCTCTTGCCCCTTCATTCCCTTTGCATCTCTTGTCGCTTCATTCTCTTTCCATCTCTCGCCACTTCCTTCCCTTTCCATCTCTTGTCGCTTCATTCCTTTTGCATCTCTTGTCACTTCATTCCCTTTCCATCTCTTGCCACTTCGTTCCCTTTCCATCTCATGCCACTTCATTCCCTTTCCATCTCTTGTCGCTTCATTCCCTTTCCATCTCTTGCCACTTCATTCCCTTTCCATCTCTTGCCACTTCATTCCCTTTCCATCTCATGCCACTTCATTCCCTTTCCATCTCTTGTCCTTCATTCCCTTTCCATCTCATGCCACTTCTTTCCCTTTCCATCTATTGTCGCTTCATTCCCTTCCCATCTCTTGTCGCTTCATTCCCTTTCCATCTCTTGTCACTTCATTCCCTTTCCATCTCTTGCCTCTTATTTTCCTTACCTAATTTTACCTCCCCTCACCTGACCTCAGCTCATCGTCCCTTTGCTTTTTTATTTCCTTTTCTCCCCCTCCTTACTCCTCTCCCCTTCTCCTCCATTGCATTTATTTCCTTTCTATCCTAGTCACCTCTCTTCACTCCCCTTTTCTTACTCTTTTATTGCTATTCTTCTTTAATTTTCCTTTCCTCTTCCGTCCCTTACCTTTCCATTTAATGTTCTTTACGTCCGCCAAAACCCCACTTTCCTCCTGGCTTTGGCCCTTGTCTTCTCTCCCATTGGTGTATTTTAGAACCAGCGTATACTAGCTCAAATGAAATCAGCATGGCAACGGTTTTCTCTTCTCTTTTTATTGCTTATTCACCCGTTCCGAATCATAAGCTATTGTTGTCCTCTTTGCTCCTGTGCGATTCCTAAGACACAGTAAAGAACTGTTTTCTGCTGGAAGGCAGTGGGGAGGTTATAAGGTTACAAGGCAGAAGGTAATGCTGTTTTTCCTTCTTTCTGTCCTACAGCTGACCTGAACAATATCAAGTTTTCGGCCTATCGGACAGCGATGAAACTCCGCAGAATCCAGAAGGCTCTTCGCTGTAAGGAGCTTTTTCTCTGACTTGTCTCGTTTGTAATGGTTCTATGTCATCTGTTTCTCTGATTCATGACTGGTACTGAGTAAGGATGTGGAGACTTCGTTGGGTACAGGTGTGGACTGGCCTGTAGGGAACTCTAGAGATTTCCCAGTAGGCCTCTGCACCCAGGGCCTCTTTTGTGTGGTAACCTATTTTATTTCCAAATGTTCTAATAGAAGAAGGGTGGGGCTTGCTGAAATATGGGGCCACTTTGAACATTATTTTCAGGGTCGCTTTTGGTTCCCAGCCCACCACTGGTTGGGTACCTTCTTAAGATAGGATTCTGGTGACTATCCACTACAGGCAATTGATCCCCTGAGCAAATTTCAGACATACATTGCACAGGGGACACTGCGAGTTAGGCACAGACTGGTGCAGAGCCACGGTGCACTGCATGGCACAGACCCTTTCATTCACTTCTGGTGCAACAAACCTTCACAATGTGGTCACATCAGTACAGATTACCGTGCCCACAAGCCTCATTACGAAGTTGGAGGCAGCTATGGCGCTATTAGCGCCATGGCTGCCTCCAAACTCGTTCCGACTCCGCCCTGGTGAATGGAGCAATTACCGGTTCATTCCAAGGTTGGCGGGACCGGTAATTCCCCATTCACCAGGACCATTCCCCATACCCATTTGAGCCCCCATAGGGCTCAATGGGAATGGGGAAGGCGCTAATAATGGTACCGCAAATTGCTGGGTGAGTTTGTTTGCTGACACCAGGCTTGGTCCATTAGTAGTCACTGCTTCTGTTGAAGTGGCAGCTGTTGCAGTTTTCCCTGGTCCCATGAAGCTATTGCCTGGTTTCCAGCCAAGAGACAATGACAGCTCTGTTGAGACAAGTTCAATATAGTTCTCTTTTGCCGCAACGCCATTTCTAGGAGCCCAATTCTTTGTTTTTAACAATTGATCACGAGCCCTTCCTTCTGCATATCTGTAGTGCAGTAATAAGGATGGAACTTCTCGGAATGGCGATCCAGCAAGCACCATCTGCCCGCATTGCGGCTCTGAGGTGAACAAAACACATGTATTCACTCATGTAACAATTTCCAAGATGTGCTTGGGTCTTGCCGGCATTTCTGGATTTCTCTCTACGGAGAAGACACTTAGAGACCCAAGGGAACAGGTTGAGGGCAGGACACACAAAACCAGACAAGCATGACTCAACCGTACCCCGTTACTCAGACCCACCACTCCATTTAAAGTAGATTCCGGCAATTAAATGTTTTAATTTCCAGCAACGTGTACCTCTCATTGTCATGTTTTTAATGATGGTACACATGCGTATATATGCGATACACAGGAGATCATGGAAAGTAACCATCTATACTGCACAGCATGTGTTCTGCGACTTATACTCACGGCCCTTCTGCGAAAAAATCAAAATGGTCTCCTTTATTAGCTTAAGTGCCAGGCTATTATGCAAGTCTATGCAAAAAGGGCGAGCATACGAGCATACTCGTCCTTGGCACTTAATGGGTTAATAGTGTTCCCTCCAAGTACAATAGCTGTGTCTGCCCCTGATGCTCCTCAAAGTAGGTCAACTTTGTATTTCATTTTCACTTTTAATTACAATATCACATTATTAATAGTAAGAAATGACAGTGGCATCAGATGAAAGAGACTGCATCTTTGAAATGCCAAGAAAGCTTAATCTTCCTTGAAACATTAAAGAAAACATGCCATCCCAGTGTCCACGTTTCAACAGTGTGCATTGTCTAGCAGACTGGATCTTTTAATATTTAATTTGTAGTACTAAATAATTAATGTATGATATTGAATGCATGATTTATAAATATTGATCTATTATTTTGAAAATTGCAATTAATCTAATCTACTCCTCTTGAATGGGTCTTAAATCGGTCAAATGGCTCACCCATCAAATATGTGATCGCACACACATTAGAACAGGTCTTTCTCATAAGTAATAATCACTGACGACTCTGTGGCAGTCATCACTGTGGCAAAGAGCCCACTCTCCATGCCAATGCAATGCTTCTGTCTTTCAAGACATGCACTGTTATGACCAGGATACTTTTGCAGATGTATTCTACCAGCCCTCCTTTCATTATCACGCCGAGGATATGTCTGATAAATCAATATTGCACCCAATAAACTGCCAATCATATATCTGGCAAGATTTTGGGCTTCATTACAAGTTGGCCTGTCCGGAAATAAAGTTCCAGTAATAATGTATACCAGCACTTTTCCAGACCGGCCGGTAGGGTGAACGATTTACCTCCAGCTCTGAGCTGGAGGTATATCCGCCAGCCTACCGGCAAAAAACGGCCAGTATTACCGGCCCGGTAACACCGGTGCCAGTAATACCAGCAAATACCCCCATGGAGTCCTGTGGGACTCCATGGAATGGGGATTTACCAGCGTTTCGGCACTTGGAATTGGCCAGTAATCCCAGCAGACCAAGCAGCAGAAACGGTATTAAAGTTTTCTGGTGGTAGCAAATGCGTAATGAGCTTCAAAAAGCTGGTGGAATAGCAAAGTCTCTTGGCAATTTCTAGGGGACATCGCTCCTTTCCTATTTTCCCCACCAAAGGACTCACCTTTCAGGCAAGGGACATCACCCTTTCTGTACTTTTGATCCCAGTTGCTATTGCACTCCTAGGTTGTGTTTTCACTTCTAGGTTGTGCCATGCTGAATTTCTGCTTCTCGTTTTCATTTGAATCTTAGGTTGTTCCTTCTGGGACCTTACTTCCATGCTGCCCCACTGTGGCCCTATTCCTAGGTTGGACACTATTTTGGTCTACTCATAGAGAGTTACCCACTGTGTTTTTATTATTACAGGTTTTGCCCCCACTGCATTTCTGCACCTCATTGTAATTGCATCCGTATGCTGTGACCAACTGTTACCTCAATGCTAGGTTCTGCCCACCTCCAAACGTATGCCTAGCTTATGTGAGCATGAGAACAGATAAAATATTGCATGGCAAGTGTATAGAAACAATTTACAGTGTGTCACAACATAGGTGCGAAATCACTATGGGAATCACCATAGGAGTAAGATCAAAATTGGGGGAAGAACATACAGTGGGTCACAACCTAAGTGCCTTGCCTAAGTCACCAAGGGGGCACCGCCGAGCGGTAAAAATCACAATAACAATGGTGCACAATGTAGGAGTAAAATACAGCAGGTATTGTAAATAAAGGGGGAGGGGGACAACCTACCAGATATAATTGAACTGCAAACAGTGGGGAGCAGAGCCACTCAATTGCAATTGAGGCACAATCTAAGCAGAGCACAATGGGGAGCGAGTCACAGTGGGAACAGCTCATATGCTACCTAGGAGGCACATATCCGAAGCAAAATCGCATTGGGCAGTGGGCATACAGTGGGGCATACCGTAGAAGCTAACAAAAAACAAGGGGACCCAGCCTAGAAGTGAAAACACAATCAGGAGCAGCAATACAGTGTGGCACAACCTAGGGCAAAAAAAGCCATGGGAAGTAGATATACAGTGGGGTACAACCCCTTATTAGCACCCGGGATGGGCGTCGCAATAAAAAAGGTTCGGCGGATTGCGGGCAGAAACCTGTAATCTCAGTCAACGTTCCACGGAACCCGTAGACTGCCTCCCCCGCCACCGGCTGCCATCTTTCCCCCTCCAATCCTTTGAATTATTTTTTGTTGTTGTAGATAAATCCAAACTCCCCTCTCCATCTCCACTTACCTGATTGTGGTCGTGAACGCCACAGCAGTTTCCCTTCCCCGACGCCAAGGTTATAGAAGATGGGCTCTGTACGGAGCCCCGCCTTCTATAAGGCACCCATTTTGGTTATGTATTTTAATTCATTCAATGGGACGTGCGCCGCGTCCCAGTGAATGAATGAAAACACTTTTTGTTAGCACCCCGCGTTACCGCTTTGGTAACCCGGGATGCTAATTGTATTAACCTCCCCATTCCAAGGGCTGGAACAGGGGGTAATGACCCGGTGCACTCCATCCGTTCCAGCCCCAGCAAAGTTAATGCTATATTAAAATCACATTGGGGCATGATGCAGGGGTAACCATCACAGAAAGGAGCAGAAATACAGTGGGTAATGCATTGTGGAATGACTGAGGAATATGCACATAGTAAATTGCAAAGGCCTACAATCCCATTTAAGTTGCTTGAAAACAGAAAGTCGGAATTGGTATAGTAAAAATGAGCCTTCGTCAGCAAATAGAAAGTTATTCAGGCATGTAGCTTGTGCATATTATTTTTAAAATTACATACAGTAGGCAATTGTGGGCAGCAATGAGCAAGGAATCATGAAGAAACTACAATGGTAATACTATGCTTTTCGTGCATAAGATTAGCGTGTGAAAGAACTACATAGGTCAAAAACATAGCTGTGGTTTACCTGAGTCACCAAAGGGGCAGACTCCAGGAGCAGAAATACTGTGGGGCACAACGCAGAAGCACAATCACAGAAGGCCACAACCTAGGAGAGAAATCACAAGATAAACAGTGTCTCCCCGCCCTTACACTGTGGACATGTGCTAGATGCCAGGACGTTTAACGGTTTTAATGCTTAAGATTCTTTCTCCTAACACAGGATCCGTGGTTTTGCTGACTATTGTGAACTGAATAACCTCAGCCCTTTAGGATGAGTAGCTATTACCTTGGAGATGGATGGGGATGCATATTGTATTCATACATCATTAATCAAAACGACTCAGGTAGTTGGCAAAAAGGGTAACTGTTTTATTATCAATTATCTAAAACAAGGAGTACAACAAACATCAATGAATTCGCTCGATCCTCTTAATCAAGTAGTTTCATAACATACTGAGCTTATATATCAAAAACTCATCATCATTGACGTTGACCTACATTGCTACTAAAGTCATCCTACGTGGCAAACTACAAAAACCTACGAGTAACTGTGATGGGCTCTTATTGAACATCTAAGTATACGATCCATACTAACCTAAAAAGCATGAATATGTGATTGGTTAGTCATCATCAGGTGGGGCAACTAAGTCCTCCCTCTAAAATGACCACTTATGAACGTCACTAAATATACAACATCCCATTGGCTTCAGAAATTATAGGACCCTTAATTACGCGGTCACCTACAATTGGTTGGCACTCTAACCTTTGTCAGTACTTTTCCACCTACGTCTAGCAGCACGCAGGCTGTCCTTTCAAGTGCTGGTGAGCTCGTCTTAACCATAGCTTCCCACCAATTAGCATATGAATCGAACATCACCTCAGTGGTCTGCTTAGTCAATTAGGCTTTGAAGCTCGGCCTTGAGTTTGGTTTGTTCTGTACTGTGGAGAATTCAGGGGAGTGAGGATATGCTCTGCCCTCATGCGTAGGATTGAGCATCATGCTCGTCCAACTTCATCCTTCCACGGGACTGGAGACCATGGAATTGAGCTTTCACTGTGTTTAAAACACTTTTTTTTAATAGACCTCAGACGTCTTCCTTTCTTTGTTCATGTCTTTTGAACTGGAGTTTTGTTCTTTCCCACGATTTGTATCCAATGTTAGTTAACTTCAGCCTGATAAGACCATGGCTTCTTGGCTTGGCTTCATGGCTCATCCAACATCGCCTTTTCGAGATTCATTTTATTATTTCAACTTTTGTTAGCTGCGACACTCTAGAAATTAGGTCTTCTTTCTAGAGTCCAGCACTGCTATAATACGCAGTGGAAACATCCATTCTTCACTTGTTCACGTACATATATATATACGTTGGCGCTTGCCGCAATTTATTCACTATAAAGCTAGCCTCAGGATTACTTTGTCTGATTGTGTTTCTTTTGCATCTGTACACGTGTAAAATGACTTGATGTCTCTATCAGTTCTATAGCATAAGCTTCGGCACCTTGATCCCAACATGTCACTTATCTTTGATACTTTCTTGATGCCTTATAGAATATCTGCATTCTCTAGTCTCAGCATCTTTTCTAGATCAGCTCAGCTCTGTGTAACGTCACCATTTGTCTTTGCCATTAATTTGCTCTGCTTCTTATGGGATTACCATTCAAATGGCCATCATATTTTCTTGAATCAAAGTACGGTTTTCTCATTGGGAACCTTGCCTCCAGGATTCTCCAAGGTATCGGTATACCCACTGGTACTGCACAGTTTTCGCATTCGGGCTCCCAACATATAGGCAATATGGGTGAGGTGGTTGAGGTGGTGGTACTTTGCTCCTCCTCTACAATTGTATTGTACATTTAGGGCAATGTCTCTATAAGGGGATCTCAGTGCTATTGCTCTCTACCCAGTCTCTATACTGCACATTATCCACAGTAACCACCAAAGTACTCATCCACCAAAGTGAAGCCGTGCAGGTTTGGCACTTCCTCATCCCTCATGTGTTATCGTCATTCATCTTTCCACAACACACCTTGCCACTGTCACTTATGGCAGTCCGCTTGGAAGTCCTAGACACATTTTTCGGGGGTCAATCAGTGGACAAGTAATGTTTTCTGCTATTCAGGCCTCCATGCTTCAAGATAACACGCGATCCTATCTGCAGTCTATCACACAACCATGCATTGACACATTCCAGTACTCCACACAATTTAATAGAAAATGCCATCACAGGGGAAATGCCCTTCTCACTGGCTATCTATTCTTCTCATCTTTCTGATCAACATCAGATTCTGTTAATAACTTAATATACACTACCTCAATCACTTATCCCACCCTACACTTTCCAGCTGTTTGTATCTAATGTACTCCTACGTTACCTTCCCTTTGCCCTTTTCCTTTCTTCTTAAGGGGTAGACTGAATTTTTTTCTGGAGAAGGCTCAATATACTGCACATCGGACAAGACTCTCTCTGTAATGGCACTGCTGTGGTGATTTTTGCATTCTAAAGGTACCATAACAAAATAATCTGAGTTTCTGGCATTGTCACCTTTCAGTAACCATGACGTTATATGGCTCGCAACCACTGGGGGACAGAAAGGGATCTTGAGTGACACTGTGATATATAGCCACATCGGTTTTAGCCTAGTTTAAAATAATATTGCACTATTACCTCCCAATGATCGAGATTGAAGTGAGTGGGAACTAGCAGGAACTGAATTCCGCAATTTATTTGCTGTTAACTCTTCCAACATATTGTAACCATTTTCATCATTCCGGAACTTTTCTTCTTCAATTTAAATGATACCTCTTCATTTTACCACCCCATAGCAGTTACAGCTTATCTGAGATCTGCTTTACCGTTCAATGGCAGAACCTGGATGAGATCTCTGCCTGGATGAACTCTAGCTGGCTTCCACTTAGCCAAGGTAAGATGGATGAGGTCCTGTTGCATTAAGAAGGAATCTGTCCTCGTACCCCATCTACCCCTGACTTTTGGAAAACATGTTACATTGTTATCTCAGGTTACATGCTAAGACGGTATAGTTGATGAAGTCCAGTCCATTCACACGGGATTCTATTTTAATATCACGTGTGTATGAGGGATTGGCCCCTTCATGCTCCTTGACAAGGGTGCAGTTGTAATAGGAGCCTTAATGACTAGTTGTTTGAACTATTTTAATAAACATCTGGGAGGTACTTCAATGAAACCTATTTGCAGACTCTAGGTGGCTCAAAACTGGGCCTAGGAACAGTGATTATGTCCAAGCTGCTCACAGGAACCTAACTTCCAGAAGAGTAGTGAATTAATCTTGAAATGCATCCGTGGGGCTGCTCCTGCCTACCGAATGGATCCATCATATGGTACAGCCCAGGATGGAACCCTTGGTCTATGGAGGATCGCAGAATATTCTCCCTTACGACTATCTGTCAGACCAGGGGAGATAACAAATGTTCAATCTTGGACCTCAGTCTTTGGAATACATCACTGAATTCTATTCATGACAGAGCAAGCTTTTCTAGTTTTAGGTCCCTGTGAAGTGGCATCAGTTCACTTAAGTGTTAGGTATGGGTTCTAGCAGATATAAAATCAGTGAGTAGAAGCAATTAGTTTGACAAAGGCAATACATACATTTGCTAACTGATTTGCTGACAGGACAAAATAAGAGAAAACAACTACAGAGGGACCTTTTTTGTGGCCCTTTCCACCCACTTGGCTATCAGCCTGTACTAGCTGCAACCCTTGCCACATGTGCTGCCCCATTCTCTCGCTTTCCTTGTCCCCCTCCAGCGTCACCGCTCCACTACTTTCTATTGTACTTTGGGGTTTGGCTTACACACACCCCTGACTTATGTGCCTCTGCATATCCACTATATGTTTTGTGCACACTGTCTACTCTGGAATTTGTCCCTTTTGACTGTCAGCTGGTCTATCCCAAATGTATGTGCCCGGGGTTTGTCAGTAATGGTCATGCCTAATGGACTAACAAGCCTCCACTGTTAAAGGGTACGCTTGAGGACATCTCAAGCCCATTGCACGTCCGCGTATTGACTAATTTCAGTACTTCCCTGTAAGCACTGGAAAGTGACCGAACGAGCATATGCTCATTCACATTAGCATTAAGCATTGCCCTTTCATGATCAGTGCTATGCTTTGATCATTCTACACCGATGCTACAGTCATGCAAACTATCACTCATCTATGCCCCCATATTCCATGTATTAATGTAAAAATCTTTCATGCATGTTTAACCTTACTCTCCCTTTACACTTCCACTTCCCTTTTCTATTCCCTCCCAGACCACAGTCTGGATACCCCTAGAGTGGGCAGTAATACACCATTCTCTGGACAGGCCTCAGCACTGTTACACTATTAGAGTAGTGAGTGGTGCAGTACAAAAAAACTCTTAACGTAACTGTTAGGTTAAGAGTTTTGTCGCACTGCCCCACTCACCGCCGTAGTAGTGTAAGGCCCTAATATCACATGAGGTTTAGGCCCACATAAATAGGTTGCAGATGCTCTTTTTGTTTTATTAGACTGGAAATGTGCCCCAGAGGGTTCCCTCCATTGTGTCAAGTAGTCACAAGTATCATGCTTGGAAAATCCAATATAAATCCACTGAGATCTTAATTTTCCTAATGACACACCTAGTTGCTTTGGAAAAAAGAACATGTCTGTTTCAAAGCCTAGAAAGATTATTGATAAAGCTCCCAAAGGACCAGGTTCAGCAACATCCACATATAGGAGATCATTATTTATAATTCACAATCATTCTCCAAAAAAAGACAATAGTCACATGTAAGTTATGGTACAATACTAAGTCATTAGAGAAAGAAACCAGAATGTTTAGATTGCCTGCATATTTCATCTGACTGTGAACCCTCTATTCCAATGAAAAATCATTTGGTAGCATGTGCCTTGCTGAATACCAGCAGCTAAACATGCTTTACATCTCACGGATCTGACATTTGCCACAGAATAGATGGCCTTTTATTTTATCCGCCCCATGGTTAACCCCCATCTTTCCTTAATTAGTACCTCCAGGCTACACCACACACTTGCCCTGAAGATTGGAGATGAGTAGTTGCCTTTATGCAGCAAGCAACACATCTCTGCTTCTATCTATGATCATCCAATTCATTTAAAACGCTCAGGCTTACAAATCCGTCTTTCCTCCTTCAAATGTGTCCTGGGAGCAGTTTGTTAAAGACAACCTAAATAAGATGAACCTGTTGTGATCTCAAATACATTATTTGTAGGACTCCTAAATCTGCATTGGCTATTCCTAATTATAACCTTACCACTGCATTACAAGGGTACTGGTACCATATTTGCACTAGAATCCTGTCCACACTTGCCACCCCCTGAGTTAGGTATGTGCTATAAGTATAGTCCTCCACCAGGACTCAAAATGTTCCTGCTTTGCATTAGTCCACAGCGTTGTCTGCCTATTACCCAGTGAGATTGTATGTCTGTACTAGCAAAATATTAGCACCCGGGGCATAGGAGCCAACCAATCAGATTGCTCGGCTCGTGGGCTGAATCCCACTATCCAAGCCCACATTCCAAGCAACCTGATGGCTAAACCCCACCCCACCATCTTTCTCCCACTGCACCCCTTCCCTCCATTAACGGTTCCCTTTGCTCTCCATCCCCCTACCCAATTCAACTTATTCTTTTTGCAGCAGTGCAACCGCCGTCGCCACTCCAGCCTCCCAGGTTGCCATGGAAATGGAAGAGGGAGCCCCATCTCGGAGCTACATGACTGCCATGTATGGTCAGCATTTTGTATGAATGAACGGGACAACGCAAGCACGTCCCGTTCATTCATACAAAATACATTGCTATTGCTATATGTTTGCGGATTGGAACCCCGGGGGCTAATGGCAATAACACCCAATCTGTCCTGCCGTATCGGGTTTTTTGCCATACAAATAATTTCCAAGCCTAACTCCTGGCCTCACTGTTTCAAGGAAGGACCTGGCCTTACCTAAGCATCTAAATTGTATTCATGTTTTCAGCTACTATTAGAAGGATCCCAACCTAACTTGGTTAGAGCGTGTTGTACCTGCCCCAGAATTACAACATGCTTACCCCTATTAACTGGGAAAAATATACAAATAGAGATTCAGCATGGTTCACCTCAGAAATTAAGTTGTTTATTTATGTTTTTTTATTTTGCATTTGTAAGGAAATTAAAAAGGGAGACGAGTAAGAAAAGCTCAATGGTGGAAGAGAAAAGTGTGGAGGATCTAGAAGCATACAGAATGGCCACTCTGATCATAAAATCATCCACTCTTCAACAATGTTTCTGCAACCCCAAGACCTCGTCTGGCACCAACTCCATGAAAACATTCTTCAATAGCTTCAATGGAGTACAGGTCTCCATAAAGCCTCATTTAATCCTATTCAATCCCAAGACGTTCCTAACCAGATATCTTATCTGAAGAAAGCCTAGGAAAAATAAGACGTGTCAACAGATAAGCAAGAGGGTACTGGGACAATTGTTGACTCGTACTTCTCATTTAATTTCTCTTTTGTCTATGAACCCCATAGCACATTTGAGGTAGCATATGCACCCGTTTTATGTCATTCTCAATTGAGAAATGCTTTTTTGTTGACAACATTTGCAAAATATGTTTTCTTTTTTAAATGGAGGTCACTATTCTTTTTCTACCCTTCCCTTTCTGACTTTGGACCCCTTTCCGTCTTTTTACCGCCTTCATGTTCCTATATTCACTCCACTCGCATACAACTCTTTATATCCCCATTTGTAACAGTCCTTTTTGTTAAAGAAGTGTTGTTGATGGGAATTGGGCCTTTTTTCGGAATTGGCCTTCCCTATTTCCTGCCGATGCCTTCCCAAACATATCAGTAAACACCTGTACCACTAAAATTGTTCTTCTTCTCACACAGATAATTAATACTTCTATTTTAGTGGGAGCATTACCTTCCTCCTTTCTCTATATTAGCATTGCTGAAAAATCCTTCATTATATCTCCCTGGGCCAATAACAAAGGCCCCCTGGGCAGTCGTCCCCTGTTAGCTAAACTCATTAAGAAAACAATGACTTGCCTGATTGGCAAAAATAATACATTTGACTCCTATCAGTTAGGGCTTTGATCCCATTATGGTGCAAAGACTGCCCTTCTTCATATTTTGCCAAATGTCCTTGGTCTTGAAAAGATACTGCAGACCATGATTGTACATGACTGGACTGTACTGTGTCATGAGTAGCTTAGGAAGGAATCAGTTTAGTAGATTCTTCTTGGAAAGGTTCCACCTCATCCAACTGGGCACTTTCATACTCAGTACTCAGTTCCTCACTTGCAGTGTTCCCCATGGGCCTTTTCTCTTCTTGTTTCCATTCGATTTTTGGCAGTATTTTTGTTCTGGGATTCCCGAACAAGGATGAGAGCCTGGTAGTCTGTGATCAATCTGAATTGTTTACCAATAAAGAAATAATGGAAATGTTTGCATGCCCAGACAGCAGCTAAGCTTTCCTTTTCAGCTTGGCAGTATGCGTCTTCAGTGGTGGATAGGGCTCTGCTTGCATATGCAACCACGTGTTTCACAGCCGACTTTTCACTATGCACCAATATCACTCCTAAACGGACTGGATTCAACTGTTATCTCTGTGTTCCACTTTGGGTTGATGTATGCCAGTCTCTGGCCTCCTTTGAGTGCTCTTTGTTTGTTCGTGAACACCTCGTGGCAATTGTGGCTTCAGAGGAATGGATTGCCCTTCTTTAGGAGTTGCCGGATGGGTTTTGTCATGGTGGCATAGTTGGACGGGTACTGGGCACAGAAGACTGATATCCCTATAAAAGATCATACATTGCTGACAGTGCACGCAGGAGGCAGCGCGTTGGTTGCTTGGATTTTCTCTAGGTCAGCATCTATCCCTTTGTCTGAGAAAAAGTAGCCGTAGAACCTCAGCTCTTTCTTGATCACATTTGCTCTCTTTTGGTGTTAGTTCTGCCTGTTGCAGGCTGTTGCACACTTTCCTGAGCATTTGATTATGTTACTCCTGTGACATCACGAAAAACGAATATCGCCACTGTCATTTAACACCATGTTGAACGGGAGTAGGATGCGTTAGAGGGTTTCCTACACTATTTCGTCAGCTGAGAATAAGCCAATATTCAGACATTTTTATCTAAAGAGGCCATCATGCGTCAAGAACATTGTGATCGCTTGGGAGAATGGATGAAGGACCAGCTAATGATATCCTTTATTCAGATTCAGCTAAGAGAATAGCACAGCCTTTGTTTAGTTTGACAATCATGTCCTCAATGTTTGGACCTCAGTGTCTCTCTCTCTCTGACTTGCGACATATGGAACATGCATGTCTACACACAGACATATTCGCCCATTGTCCTTGGAGATGAGGACCAGGGGTGACATCCATGGAGTAGGCTCTTCAGCCCTTTCAATGATGTCATCTTGGAGTAATTGACGTAACTCTTCTCAAACATTTTGTTGGTGGTGAAAACCTATTCAATGGGGGTGCTGAGGAACTGGCGTGATCTTTTTGTTGATATGTAGCTTGGCTACAGTATCTTTGAGTTTTCTGAGCCCTTTGAACAGTTTTGGGAATTCTTTGCATAGTTGTGTTTTGGGCACAGGAACAGGGTCCATCATGCAGAGTGGCTCTCATCATCGGATGGCATTGTATTACTTCTGAGGTATCATAGCGGATGTAGATTAGATGCAGGGCTTTAGCTGTTTTAAAGCTGAGCAGTCATGGTCCTGCACGTGGGCCTTTCTGGACATGCATTGTGGTGGGATTTACCTTCCCTCAGTGATGTAGTAAGCATCTAAACTGGTCCACTGATGGTAGTGGAAATGTGGCTCCCCACTGGTACAGTTTTGTTTGGACTTTTCAAGTGGCCATGCTGTCATTATGCATGTGTATTCACTATCGTCCATTACATTGACTATGGCCACCATGTCCACAAAGAATTGTAGGGGCTGGCTTCCTATCTTGAATGTTAATTTTAAAGTGGTATCATCTGCTGCATCTTCACTAATGAGGCGCACATACTCATTTGTGTAGTATCGTTCAGTTTCATTTTGACTGGTGTCATCTGCACTCTGGACATCATCTAGTGCTCGGATGATCTTCCATGGTTGGTTGGTAGCATTCCATGGTTTCGTGGACGCCTGCATCATTGGTCAACAGATCTATATTGTCTATTCCCTGGGGCAGCTACTCCTTCTCAGCATACTGACCTGCAGTGATTATCCCTCCCACAATTTGAGCATTGTTTTCCAATGGCTGGACATGGCCCTCTGTGAGGAAAAGTGAGGCTGAATCTGTAACAGATCTTGGGGTTGTGTGGTCTGGACAATGATGGCCTGGTTGCTGGCTGTTGGGATGACAGACTTCGTCCTGGCTGAATTGCTGTTATGGTTTCACCTTTTTTTGGTGCCTCAATTGCGGCAGTTTGGATATCAACTATTTCGTATAGTCTCACCAATTCAATTATTGCCTCTAGTCAGAGAGGCTTCTTTAGTAAATGCTTGGGGGAAATGGATGGCATATACCCTTCAATGATGCGCAGGAGGATAGCTTCCTCATCAGAAAGTTTTGTGAATTGTCAATATGTCACTTTTTTTAAGCCTGATAACAAATGTGTCTATTGTTTCTTGTGGAACGTGTTGGCACTGGTTGAAAGCATATCTTTTGTAATCGCGGTTTGTTTGGATAAAACGTTTCCTGTTGAGGTCTGCGCCAGTTTATTTGTGTGATGTTCTGTCTTGTGCCAGTAATGTCTTGAGAATCGTCTTGGCACTACCATCTGTGAGAACCAAGCTGACTCATAGAACCTCTCCCTGGTCTGTACCAATCACAAACATAGAGATTTTCATATTGACGCACAGGTAACAGGTGCTTTATACCTGCATCCATCAACACCAAAGGTTTCTGCATCTTCCTTCCCACTATCTGACTACCACACCCTACCCTCCTTTCTTACAAAGCCATGCACAGCAAGACCAAAATTATTGGCAGATGGGCGCTATGTAAGAGACTTTGCATCGCATTACATTACGTTAATTTCTTTACCTTCTAGGTTTGTAAAAATGTCAAGTAGAACAGGTGATTTGTCATCCCCTATGACCTTAACAAAGTCCCAGTAGTCTTTTGGTCATTCTTCCCAGTGTGGTCCTCTGTCTTCTTGTGGCTGAAGTTGGAATGGCTGTGGCTTTCGCGGGAATGATGCTCTGGGTGCAGATGACAGTGACGCCTGTGCCTCTGCTGCTTGATCTCCATCCTTTTGGGTGGTGCAGAATGGGCTGTGAGCTGTTGTAAGCTTCCGGAGTGATGTCTGGGCTACCTGGGCACCTTGAAATCAGTTGGTGACTCAGTGGGGGTTGTAATTGCAACCCTGGTGTTTGTAATGTGTTGGCTTAGTAGGTGTGGCACTGTAGACGGTTCCACAAGCTTGCTGCAGCGCAGGGAGTGGTGCCTGTGGAGTGGTGCCAGTGTCAGTCTTCTCGGAAGTGGCAGGCTAGGGGTTACCCGTGCTGGGCTCTGTGCAGCACCCACATCCTCACTGCTTTCAGAAATGCCCTTGGCAATGCAGATTTTCGACTGGACTAGCCATCGAGGTGAGCTGTCCTAGCGGGTGAGCAGTCTCACTCTCCCTTGTTAGCAGAGCACCTAATGGAGTGGGTGGGGAGTGGGGTTTCACACTCCTGTATGGAGCACCTATTGGCGCAGATGCCCTGGATGGAACGCCTCTTGTTAGTGCTGATGCCCAGAGGGGTGGGCGGAGAAACGAGTTGTCTCGGAGCGAGAAGCGTGACTTGCTGTCGGATGAGTCTTGTGGCAAGTGTATGTCTGAAAACCGCGTTGTTATATTGCTGTATAGACCAAAGGGCCAAAGAATAGTCAGGAGCCACTGATTGGTATAACCTTCCTTTATTCCTCCTTTACACTAACTGACATCCCCCGTCTGTCCACCCAACGCCTCCTCTTCCTCTCAGTTTCCCTGTGATTTCTTCCTCCATCCCACCTCCTTCTTAAAGCGTCTGTGTCACTTTATGGGCACAACATAGAGGTCCTCTGATCAATACACACATTGTAATTCACAGGTTATTGCAGTTCTTAAAGCAACATTCTGAACATTGTGAAGTGTTTCCCAACTACCCGACTGTTATACACACACTAGTTAAGCTGCATTTAGATTATGCCAACTCTGTATACAAATCTCTCATATGTGTCGCTCGCTCAAAAACCTCAGGGCATGGCTATACGCTTGATCGAATGATTGAGGAAAGGAGACTGTGGGTCCCATTACAGCTTCAGCAGTTTTTCCTGCATACAATCAGCCGGAGGTAAATAGCACTGCCAGTGTTGATAATCTGATTAGTCTGATTTAATTACGCATTACCACTGGAACAGTGGTAACATTAGTAGTTTTCCTGAAAATCCACTTGATATTTGTGTCTATCGATTTAGGTGCAAATAGAGAAAGTACAGAAGTGTCTCACACCACTACTCTACATGTTTTATAATGTACAACAGTATCACACCTGAACTTTGTAGGTGGTGGGGAGGTGGGAATCATTAATAACCCCATTCAAAAGTTGTTTTTGTTCCCTGTGTTGAAGGGAAGCCCTACTGCTTCCCTCATGTACAGAACGACACCTTTAAACAAGTGTGGGATCTGTTTTACGAAGTTTACCTCCAATTCTACGATGAACGTAAAATAGACAGATTTTCAAGGTGAAATATACTCCTTTGTTCACACAAGGGGGATGGGGCACGGACTCAAGTTCCCAGCTCTTTCAGCATTACGGTTTAGGTGATGTTCTGCTCCAAACACTTTTGTGCCTCTCGCACTCATCAGGGAGGGTGTACAATCTAGGTATTTCTGGTTAAATCCAGTGTTGGTGCTGCAGAGAATTCTGGTTGTTGGAGCCAATGAAAGTAGCAGGAACCAATTATCCCACCAATAGTATAGCTCTCCCTGGTAGGGCACGTGTTACCCCCCAGTGCTGCCCCTCCACAGTGTGACATACGCACTCTGATACCCAGCTCTTTTAGACTTAAGACAGGCACTATGTTGCCAATACTGCATGTTTCACCATTGCAACCAAGCTATAAATCAGCCAGTTGTTCCCTTCACTGAATGCATACACATAGTACTGTCTAGGGTAGTTAAACATCCTATGCATTCTTTACAAGGTCTTCATCAGAATCGTCCTACCCGTTTCTCAAACTCACTAGGCCTACATATATCAAGTAGAAACGTAAGGTTATTTGTTGAAAGTCAGATTTTGAGGCGAGGCACAGGTGTGTAGGAATGTCTGCATACTCTCTTTTCTGTGCACAGACATAACTTAATGATTGTAACAGCGCACCTTTCACTCATAAGAGGAGCCCGCCTCCTAGCACTCTTTTTCGTACCTCTAAGAGTCAGAAACCCAGTGCTTAATTTGTGGGGGGCTTGCCAGGGCTCAGCCCTAGCACTTATTTCTAAGCCGGTGCACTTATTCCAGCCTTATTATGTTGTGGTGTTTTGGTAACTTTATTATTTTAACTGGCAGTCAGTCAGTCATAGTAATATAACAACAACAGTGCAGGGCTCGAAATTTCTGGGAGCTATTTAGCTCCTACTTCTACCCTAGGAGAGCCTAGTTACCTTGAAACCAACTTTCAGGAACTACTTTTGGCTTCCCAGTCCAAGTGGTGATTTACAAACAATCATATGTGACATTAACTTTGAGTGTTTGAAAATGTTAATAAAGAAGAATTAGGACACATCTACGACACATTTACACATAATGGATCATACATAATAGCCAAAATGTTATTGTGCATCTCAAGTGGAAGTTGGATTTGTAGTGCGCTGTGTACCTGCTCCTAGTTGATTAGCCGTAGCTCCTGCTTACTGAGTGATGCCTGACACCCAGCAGCTGGTTTTAGTTTCTGTTAATTGAAGCTTAATTTCGAGGCCTGTTGTGTGAAGTGGCCAGAGTTCTGGATGGGCTAGGTCATTGTTATTCATGAACAAGACCCAGGGACCCAGGCTGGCAGGACTATTTATCAATTTTCATGATAAACAATAGGTTGGACAGTGAGAATGCTGGTCACCGATGATGCCCATGTCCGCGCACTGCTCCACTCAGCCGGCAGGACATTCCTTCAAATTCTCTACTGTGATAGCCATTATGTTGGATTCACAACAACTGGACAGTTACCAACAATCAGCCGCAAAACAGGAGGAAGTTCAGTGAAAAGGCCATTATCGAAGAGGAGTTCCTGTCATGAGTGACAACCTATATAAGGCAATCTTTGCAGTGTTTGATAGCCCAGTCGTCAGTTAAGTAAAGATTTTGCCTGCATTTGTCCAGCAATTTACCGTAGGAGGGAAGCATGCTTGCTCTTTTTTCTGTGGGTGGTTAATATGTTTCACTTGCCTCCGATAGGTCATAGCAAAAAGTTTACGATGATGTGTTTTAAAGAAACACTAATGTATTTAGTTTATTTCAAGACACAATTAATATGTTACGTTGACAC
Organism: Ambystoma mexicanum; assembly: GCF_040938575.1. Lineage (NCBI taxonomy): Eukaryota > Metazoa > Chordata > Amphibia > Caudata > Ambystomatidae > Ambystoma > Ambystoma mexicanum. The sequence continues at coordinate 659,134,814 of NC_090930.1, forward strand.
AATAATTATCAACACTAATGATTGCTCTTTACCATATGAAATAAATATGCTAAATATTTGAAATTCTTGCAAGTGCCATATTCTTGAGAAAGCCCTAGGGGTCGAAACACGTGTCTACTACAATCTTTTCAATTTTTCGAAGGCAGTTTAGCTCTGCAATATGTATGACCATATTTTGTAAAGGGACTACAATCACCAAGGGCATGATATCAATGTTCAAGGGCATTTTAGCTCTGCTGTATGTTTGAAAATATTTTGTAAAGGCACCTATTTAATGTATCATGTTATGAAAGGAGTTGGAATTGATGAATATTAAAAATAAAATTCCAGTATATACATTCTATGGGAAAAAGCGCAATCATTAGTGTTGATAGTTATTGTGTCTTCATTTTACAAAATAGGTGTGGGGCAACACCTATATCAACTAGGGTTGCAGCTAATCATGTATTTATTAGTACCTTAGCGCACATTTATCCAGACTTTGTTAGTCGTTTCATACTATGTTATGGCAACTGATATCTGTAAATCGCACAGTGTATCCATCACGCTAAATTAAACGGTGGGATTTGCATCTATTACCACAAATATGTTGACACAGTATCGCGCTGCCATGGGTATTGTTAACAGTGGGTAGGGAGTTGCCCACCCCAATGTGTAACAGGCATGCTAGAAAATATTTGGACCATGGCACTTATTTTCTTACAAATTAAGCACTGCAGATACCCTGAGTTTGTGGTCGCTGATGGAAAAGACCTAGGATGACAGATGACAAACAAGAAACTTGCTTCCACTGATTTCAATGCACAAAGGTGAATTGGGACTAGCTACGGAAACCCAATGATAACTGTCCAAGCCTGTATTTCCCTAATGTGCTGAGTTAATGCAAACCCCTGATTTAAACAATCCAAAACAGAACATATAAATATAATACAAGCACATCATAGTAAACAATGCACACCAAGGGGCCTGATTCATGGAATTGTTTTATAATGGCGCAATCCTATAGGAAAACGTTCCATGAATCAGGCCCCACATGTGTCGACTACCATAGGTAACAAGTTACACAACGCAAGCATGCAAACTAAGTCAACTATGGTTTGGGCCATTTTTAAAATGAAATTTGGGAAATTATTTGCTCACAGTTTCTCACTTTGGATGTCTCTGCGGGGAGAGAAGGTTAGTAACACTGCACACATCCTGAAAAGTAGGCATGCTGAGGGGTCAATGGTGGGTGGCTTACATTCAGACCACAACACCTCCGATCCCAGTCATCCTCCGGCTAGCTGTTCCCTCTGCTCCCAGCCCACTTCTCTCTCTTACTTTGTGGGTTTTTTTCCTCACAGGAGAGACCCCCTCCAACCTTAATATTCCATGGTAGGGTAAAACGTGAAAGGAATGCTGTGATATGGTGGCCTGGGAACCACAATTCCTTCTCAACTAAGTACTTTGAGCTACAGTGCCATTCACTTGAACTCTATTTTGAATGTCACAGGACAGTGAAAGCCTGCTGCCAACGCAGAATGCTATCTATGCATGCTGTATTCTTCTGGATTATACTAAGAAAAATGTCAGACAGGCATAGGTCCTCCCACGGCACTAAGGTCCTGATTCACAGAACGTTTTCCTATGGCATTGCGCCATTATAAAACACTTCCATGAATCAGGCCCTAAGTGTGAGAAATAAACTGAACAGTGTACATTCTAATGGTCTAGGGGGAATAATGCAGAAAACAGAATGCATCAGAGTCTTTAAACTTTAGCGTGTCTGCATGGTTCAGACCCACAGTGGCATTATAGACAGAATTTATTTTAGGTCTTTGGGCATACCTAGCGTAGCCAAAAGAAAACGATTGCTATGGATCGTGCCAGATGGCAATGATATATGATTGCACGTAAGCCCTAGTGATCTCTTTGTACTCTCCTTGTGCATGTTTCTGGCATTGGGATAGGTGATATCCAGTGATATAATTGCTGGAAAAACCATCAAGGGGGACTCCATATTTTTGTAAAAGCACTATCCAACACTTTCACCAAATATTCTAGGATTGGAGTTTGTTTATATAATTGCACCAGTCCTAAAATATGTTGGGACGGGTGTTTAGTGCCTTTAAATAAAAGAATCGAGTCACCCGCGATGTTTGTACCAGTGATTATATCACAATAACCAGGTAGGTGAGAGGGTGAGCATTCTGTATGTGCCTTGGGTGCAGTTGTGTGTCTCTAGTGGCCATTTCATGTAAAGAGGCGCAGATGTCCTGGTCTTGCTAGAACTGTGTTTTGTGTGTTATCACTTGTAATGGTGCAGACGTAATTTTTCTCCCTTATTCATAGCGTCACGCTTGCTTATCAGTACCTTTCAGGCTGGCCTTGTCATTTGAGTGCCAAACCTATTTTGCCAGTGATGGTGCCCGATGCCAGCAGTTAATAACATATTTTAATACACAATAGAGATGAGTGTCCATACGCCCTTTATAGAATTTTGACTAAACTTATTTAGTTATACCATCTCATGTGGAACTATTTTGCATATACAAGTATTTTCTAAAGCTAATTTGAATGATTTTCAGGCTGCTCTCTTAATTGATTAGAATTATTAGAACTCCCCTACCTGCAAATATACAACTACCAAATATGTTTACCACGATACTCGTTTGCTTAGACAACATTATCATTTTCAAACCCAACCTCTTCAATCTCTGTTTTTTGCCTTGGTGCGTTCCCGGCCTCTGCACCACTTTTCATCTCTCCATGCGGCGGCGTAAAGTGGACTTGGTGACCCTGGCCACAGCCTCTGAAGTCTTCAATGAGCACGAGCTGCAGTCGAGTGACCGGCTGATGGATGTGGTGGAGGTCATCCACTGCCTGACCGCCCTGTATGAGCAGCTGGAGGAGGAGAGGGGTGTCCTGGTCAATGTTCCCCTGTGCGTGGATATGAGCCTAAACTGGTTACTCAACGTGTTTGACAGGTACTGCCTTCCTAATGTTACTAGAGACCTTTCATGTGTGACCCCCGCTCACGCCTTTACAGACTTTGTGGATGATAGGTCAGAGCATGTGCTAGAAACTGGATTCCATTAATGAAACTGAGGCAAGTAGTATTGCCTTCTATCCTGAAGTAAGAAACAAAAAGTATATTAAACTACCACTCCCAGAATGCTCCTCTCCAATATAGTCTTGTTACCCTTCAGGAGCTTAAGTCAGCTCTTAGTCCACAAATGTCTTTTCAAAACCTAAGGCCACCCTCATTCTCGAGTGGCCATCCAGTGACTTATCCACAAACCAGGGACGAAAAACCAAAAGCGCCATCACTCCCCACACCATCTAATCCAGTTGACAACTGCAACCAACTCATCCATTTATAAAAATCATTGCATGGCAAGTATTCATTGGCTGTAAGGAGAAAACAGGCAAGGCAGGGTGAGAATGGTGTGATTATATTGTCTTCATGCTTTTAGTACAATCCAACTCCATCAAAATCAATTACAATTCTAAGGCTTAGCAAAGAAGCTCCATGCTCAATTGGTTTCCAACACAAAGTATGAAACACCTGCTCATGAGACCAGTTGGACACCCTCAGAATGCCCTCAAGCCTCGGTGGTTGTGGCTCCCCAAGCCGAATGAACTCCAAATATCAAAACATCAATTCCTGAAAGTGACATGACTCGCTTTACCCATCTAGACAGGATAGTAGAAGACACTGGCTGGTGGGATTTTCAAAAAGAAACCGACATCTTGTCAGAGGGCAATCGCAGTGCTAGCGTCTCACCCTCACATGTTTCAAAACACTTGCCTGCACACAACTTTAGCTCATCGTGAAAGGCAGGAAAATCAATCAAAGTGGAATTTGTGACCTAATAGGTCCTGGGGCCTTACATTGAAAACTTCTTTAAAAGAAACCAAACACATAAGCATGACGAGCCTAGCTGACAATTCCCTTAATTATCTGGCTTGGTGCGTAGAATACACAACACTAAATTAGCATCCATATGCAGGAAAATGTAGTCCGCGGAACGAGTGACATTTAGATGCATTTCAGGAGCCTGCAGATTAAAGAATGAGGTCTCAATGGCCACCAGTCTACCAAATAATGAAAGGAGGGGATGACTGATCTCAATTCATTTACAGATCTGTAAGCAGCAGAAGGAGGTAGAGACCCCAAGAAATGTATCATTGCACCAGCAAACTCACACCCTCCAGGTGGCCTCATAAACCACAGCAGTACTCGGAGCCCATAACTGTTAGAAAAAGATCTTGTAGCTGATTTTGAAACATCAGCTGGGATTCTACCCTGCCACCAATGCAATGGGCCAGTGACAAAACAATGAATCAAAGGAGGAGAAATGGGAGGTGGTTCAGAAAAATGTCCTTCATGGTGGTATCTAGGATTGAATAATCTAATAGAATTGTGAAAACTATACTAAATCACACCTGAAATGGCCAAAACGGGGATACCAGTACAAGATATGTGCCCTCTCTGAAGTGTACAAAGCTACCGAGGCTAGCCTTGCAAACGCTGAGAAAGTGTAATGGACCCTTTTGCCCCAGACCTGAAAGTTTCACCTGAAAAGGACTCCATCAATCCCAAAATTGGAGAAGTCCCCTCCCGTCAAGCCCCCAATTGCTAAGGACCAATACCTTCAACACAAGCCCACTACCAGGTCCTCGGCACGTTCTTTGCTCTGACCTTCATCTGGAAAGACAGGCAGAGTTCAGAAAACCTCAGAGTTAGATCTGATAAAAGCTTTCATTTTTTTACCACCCACATTGTTGATATACCTGACGGCTAGCCTATGTCCATCAGCAGGCTTATTACAAAATGTTAGGCATTCTTTGAAAAACTGCAGACTTTAAAGACCCAGAAAATATCTCCAAACAGTTAATATGCTATAGACACTCCTGCTGTGGCCATGGACCCCCCCCCCCAACACAAAATTGGACCACATCTTGCACCCCAATCCCTCAGGCTTGTATCCAATTCTAAGAAAAGATATGGGGCAGAAGAAAAAATGGCTCCTTGGCCATGACTCCATATTAGCAAGCCACTCCTTTTGCTTCAATGTGAAGTGGAACATATTCTGAATAACTTGCTCCCTTTCGTGACTCCCAAATATTCAGTCTTTGAAGAACCCTCAAACAGCTGAGGCCTTTGTTGATTCAGACCCTCAAAAGGTGGCCTGAATCAACAAGGACATGAGCCCTACAATACAAGACAATACCTGAGAGAAAGAATAGGTGGGTGGCCACCCTCGATAATTCCTTTTTTATTTCCTGCAATTTAGTCAGATGGAGTCTTGGAAATGACCTCTGACAATTTATCAGGAGCTCCAGGAATTTTATTGACTCAGAAGGACAAATCTCTAACCTCTTCCAGTTGATACTGAACCCTAATCCCAAGACTGTCATGTTGAAATACTCCTTCACCTACTCTCAGAAGGTGCCCATAAACAAAATGTTGTGTGGCTAAATGAGCAGGCCATCCTCCTGGTTCTCAGAAAGGCTGATACTGGTCTCAAGGGTTTCTTAAGGCAACATGGGGTGGATGCTAGACCGAAAGAAAGAGAAAATAATCTATAAGAAATTGGAGGAACCTCCCACATTGTACATGAATCCTGACAGTCATATAAGCGTCCCTTTTGTCTACCTTCACTAACCAATCTCCAAGTCTCACCACACCACTCCACAGTACAGTCATCTCCATCTTTAAATGATGGTATGTGATTTACTTCTTGAGATCCCTGCAATTTATCTCTAGCCAGTAACCCTCGTCCATCTCTTTTACCAAGAAAATGCTGCTCGCCATCCCCTGAGGATAAAACTGTGTGCTTCCTTAGGCCCTTTCTTCAAGAGATCTCTCTATTCCTGGTTGACCATTGCATGAATCTCCCAAGAGAAGGACAACTCCATTTAAGGAAGCAATTTATTTGGCCGTTGAACAAAATCTACTACAGTACCTTGAAATGTTTGTAAAACTCAAAGGTCAAGAAATAGAAGTGACCAATTTTTAAGAAATATTTCATCCGTTCCCCCAGTGGCAGTGCTGAGCCTGCTGAACACACACTTATTCTGGGGGAAATGTCTTCTGCCACCACATCCTCTATTAGCTTTTATGCTGAAGGATTGGTAATGCTGGGTGGCGGGGGTGGCTTTGGAGGCTGATTCTCCTCCTGTCTGCTAAGCCTGAGCTGACTCGACCCTGAAGATCTAGGGACGCAGCAAGATCATGCCTCGGCTCACCCTTGCCGAGATCTGCAGGGTAAATATCCTCCCCAGTGAAGTGTGGCCCCCTTCTGATGTGGTAAACGTATTCACAAACTCCCCATATCTTTGAAAAGGGATAATGGCTTGAAGTCCCTAGATTCCACCTAGCCACTAAGCTTGGGGCTAATCTTGAATGAAATGTCTCTATTCTTTCATGTGCGATAGCTTCAGTTGCATCTTCCATAAAGCAAGTAGCTCTCTCTAATTTCCCCAAAGGTGCTGTTGCGTTCAGAAGCCGATTTTAGCAAGTGAACCAAGTTGTGCCCACCTGTTCCATAAATCTCTCCCATACTTTGAGAAAAATATAGTCATTTTAAATCCACTACTGGTCTCATGTCTGACATCTTGGAAATAATGGATGTGGGCATTCCAGCTTCAAATGGCTTCTAGTGGCCATCTCCAGTTTGTTACTTAAGGATTTGTCAGAATAGTCATCCACACACTATAGGGGAGACGAGTTCCTAGATTTATGTTGAGAAGTGGAGGAGGCATTACACCTTTTGTTATTCACTGACTGCTGCACCCATGAAGGCCTCACCACAGGTTCACCCCTGCTCTACTCATCACCAATGGCAATCGAGTTCTAATATCTCGGTAGTCACCATCATCATCATGATTGGCCCCTAGGAATAATGAGGGGGGAGTTGATCTAGGCCTGCTGTGGTGATGTATCATGAGCCAAATTGTCTCTTTTTAGCCATAATTAGCCATAAAATGCCCAGTGGGTCTTTGGAGTGCTTGAAGCACCTCGCGTAAAGACGGAGACACCTAGGTAATGTTCCTGAGGTTAGAGGACAGAAGCAACGCGCAGAATGCACTTACACATGATGCACATGGCATTTCCTCTTCTTGGGGGTTTTTGAGAGTAGATCAGAGACCCCTGCATTGCCAGAGAGAGCACCCTAGAGGCCTGTGACCTCCATCAGTTGGATAGTTGGGAACCCCTGGAATGGGCGCAATCAAAAATACCCTTAAAGCCCTAGAAATGAAAATAATAATATAATTGAATGCCTTATGTACACAGCTTGCCACAGTGTTGTCACGGATAAATAAATTAGCCCTCAAAACCCTTAGAGACCCGCTCTTATCTGGAAGCATTGTATATCAATGCACCCTCTACATTCACCAATAGTTTTATATTCTGGTCCCTTGCATGGAATGTCACATGGAGTCTGGATAAATTCCCCTGACCCTACAAGCTTCTTCCTGCATTGAGCTTCACTCAATGAGAGCTTGAATCTTGTGGGAAGTATTTCTGCGCTGAATTGTTACCTCTAGCCCTCTCCGTGCAGTGCTCCGAGTTCCTTGGGAGGAAAGAACCTGACTGTGCCACTTCCACATGACAGGTGATTTCAGGAAAATATGACAACATTCAACAAGAATTGCCTTAATGCTTAACTGTCCAAGCTTCTGGTAGCAGTAAACAAAGAGGAGGGACTTGGCAGTGAAAATACTTTTATTGACTAAGAACGTCTTTGATTTGATTGGTGGAGTGCATTGAGACTGGGGCAGGGGAACATTCTGGGAGTGGCAGTTTAATGTAATATATTTCTTTTCTCCTAGGGCTGTATAGAAATACTTAAAAATAGAGTCTAACAAAAGGAAGCCTCTGTGCCATGACATACAATCATTGTAGGTCTACTTTACCTGCGTGAATTGGTCACAATGCAAACTTTGGGCACTTAGAAAATCTCCAAAACAAATGAATACATAAACAAAGGAACAAGCCCATACATTAATCCCAGACACACAGAAGACAGCCATTATGTCATACATGATGAACGGACTTCCCAGTAACAACCCCTGAAAAATGTATATACATGAAAAATCTACATCCGTGGTGATACATTGCAGGTCCGAAGTGAATATGGTCATGTATGCACCAAACCTGCAGGGCTTTACAGGTCCATTACCGTAGACTTGGTATAAAGAGATCAATGTTTTCACAGAATTCATAGCACTAGAACTCAGCTATTTGTCCACACTTTTGATGTGAGAACATCCACATTGATGAACCCAAGTATAGTCCAAGACACTGTTCACTAGTAGGAAACTCACAATGATGGACCGGGTGAAGTACTAGCAAATGATGCTTAAACTTCAGGAGTATTTTTTTTTTACTTAATGAGGGCACACATAGGAGGTAAGGCCTTGGGGATCTAAACAACTGCAGCACACCTGACCTGATTACACTTGTGGTAGGTCTCACTAGAGGCATGGGTACAATGCACCAATGTTAGGGAGTTCACACTACTTAGATATCACGTTCTTCGTTGTTCATATCCTGGCAGAGAGATTATAAATGATGTTGTGACCTGTGTACATCTTTCTTTATTACTTAACAGTGGTAGAAGTGGCAAGATGAGAGCTATTTCCTTCAAGACTGGAATTGTGTGCCTTTGTGGGACGGAGGTGAAAGAGAAATTCCAATGTAAGTCGATGATCAGGGTTATCCCCAATCCGGCCTGAGCAAATGCCTCTATATAAGGCCGAGAATGAAATGTCATAAGTGTTCTGACGATGTTTCTTGCTGTGTGTGGTGCTGTATAAACTCCATGAATATGTAAATGCCACCCCTGTCTATTCAATTCTAGCAGTTGGCTGCTATCCCAGTCTTGCACCTTGTCAGAGGTGTATTTTGACAAATCAGATAAAACAGGTACATGGTTTTGCATGCTTTCAGGAGGATAATTACGTGTGTTATACTCCACATCCACTAGAGCAATATCATGCCAATCAATTATCTGCCTACATGACCCCAGAGGTAACCGGCGTGTCACGAAGCAGACCTACACATTTGACATTGATTTACTGGTGTCTATGCTGCCTAAAGGGAATGGAATCCTTTTGAATGAAATGTGCTACTGACTTCTCATTTAGCCATGAATTGTGCAGTCCTGTGTTGCATTTCAATTAATGGAAAGGGGACCTTGGATCTGCTAGATGCTATAGCATTCTCTTGAAACTAGTAGTGGTCGATGGCTCAATGCATGACACAGCTAGACAGGCACATGGCACAGCTAGACAGGCATTCTTATGTGTATATTCATTCCCCATCCGTGCACTCGTTTGTTATTTGGGACAATAGTATCTCAGTACTATGAACTACTTATAATTCCACAAAGAGGTTTCATATTATAGAGCACACATGCATAGTCCCTAAAGGGAGCAGGGCACCAAGAGTGGATAAAATTCCGGTGAATGTGTATAGTAATGAAATCACGATTTGGGTGACTTGTTATAAAATAAATATTGTCTCACATTTGTTCCCAAGTTCTGGGTGCAAGCAGAAATAATACCAATTTATGAGAAGTAGGGCAGAGATGAGCCTGCTAATTATCAGCGCATCTCACTGCTAGACTCTGCACTTAACATTTTTGCAAAAATCCTCTTTGATCATTTACTGGAGTGGATCAAGGAGACCGTGGCTATTGACTATCGACAAGCAGGGTTCCAACGTGGGGTATCTGCCATTGATCAGTGTTTTAGACTCTCACTGCTCATTAACAAATATGCAATACTGAGGAATATGAAATTATATGTCCTACTTGTGGATTTAAAGTGGCCATTTCATGGTGTCCCTGGATCCAAATTATGGGAGAAATTAATGTCAGCGGGGGTGCCATTATCCTTGCTCAATATATCATTTCTCTCTACAGCGAAAACAAAGCATGCATAAGATGGAGCTTAGCAGGTGATTTGACTCCCTACTTAACAGTGCAGAAGGCGGTGAAACAGGGCCGTGTCCTGGCCCCCGCCCTCTTCTGTCTGTTCATTAATTCAATCTTTAACATCATGGACAAGGTGGCCACTGATGCCCCAACCTTGGGAAAGGACACAATTCAGTTACTATTATTCGCTGTCAATGCAATTTTAATTTCCAAGACTCCTGTGTGTGTTCTAAAGCAGTCTGTACTCTTCTATGAAAATTGCATTGAAAATGGCTTGGGAATTCATAAGAAAAAATCAAAAGCCATGGTTTTCCATTCCTCGAGCCAAGGGTTGTAAAATATCAATGCTAGTTGAGGATACTATACTTGAGCAGGTGACCATGCATGATTACCTTGCTGTGAGGTTTGAAAGCAAGTGTAGGTGGTCTGAACAAACGGCTAAAGCCAAACAAACTGTAGAGAGTTAGTAAATATCAACTAAGTTATGCAGAATTTCTTGGCAATGGGGCCATTAGGCCTTTACTTGAGGCCTGCAATCACAAGGCAAGGTAGTCGCAATTTATGGCTCAAACATATGGGGATATATGAACATTTATAAATAAGGAAAAATTGAAAATACCTTCTTCAGAAATCAGTTGTGTCTGCCGAAAGGAACGTCTAATGTCCCCATTAAAATGGACATCGATAGCATAAAAAACGAAATAGCTATTAGGCCAGACTTGTACAGGCTGAAAATATAGTCGTCACCAGTGCCCACCAAATTAAGAGAGGCACTCACCGATGCCCTCTCTCAAGTTGGCGGAAGCTGTCTTTAGTGGTGCCTACACATCAAATCCATCCTGTTTCTCTTAGACCTTGGTGATCTGTGGGATGAACCTAGAAATATAAATAACGCAACTAAAGATGTGGTGAAAAACACGTGTATAGGCCATGTTTTCCACCAAATGAAAGAGCAATACAGGGATTCTGAGCTTGTGCAAATGCATTGGGCTTTAAAACTAGAAATTTGTTATGAAACATTTTTGGATATCCTCCAACTGCAATATTCAACATCATTATACATTAGATTTCAAATGGGAACTCTACCGGTTGGTTCATTAAAAAAGTAATGGAATCTGGAGCACTCAGATCCATGTTCACATTGCCCCGAAAACATGGAAACGGTGCAGCGTTTTATGTTGTGTCCCAAATATCGGTACCAGAGAATTATATATGTGGAACCTTTCCTTGTCAGACATGGTGTTATAACCATCAATGGAGCTCTGTTATTGTACAAAACAATTACACGTGAGACGATTTTCATTAAGGGGACAGCATTTATATACAGGGCATTGCTCTGCAGGTAAATGTACATATGAATTAGCTTAACCCGGTTGTCTGCAACTACCAAATGTGATTATCATAATGGTCTGTTTAATATGTTTATCTACTGCACTTTACTTTTGTATGTGTTTACATTGAGTACAGTGAATGATGTCTACTCTACAAAATGATTGTAGTAATTTAGGATATTATTTTTTAACATTTTATGGGAAAATGTATGATGTGATGAACTGTTTTAATGTATTTGTTGCATTGTATGACATATCGCGAATGAATGCAATACATTAAATGAAGAGGATAGTCCTTGCTACAGATCTGACAGCTGCTGCCTGATCAGCTGCGCTCGTGAAACTCTCCAACTACACTCTAGTTAAACCGGCTGCGGGGGACAGAGATTTCTTAGACAGGCTTCCAAACCTCAGAACAACCCTTATTATATGTATGGTTCTGTCTACGTCTTATCAATTTCAGTCCATGATCTGCGGGCCCACAGACGAGCACTTGATTGCAAAATGTACAAGCTGGCAACAATGGTTGGGTCATTTGTGAGTTTGTACATGCATAGTCGAAGCATGTGAGTACGGCCTTACTGATGCGATCAAGGGGCAGTCATGTTCTTTCTCTCACTAAGGAAGATGGTGATCCAGTGTAACATGATTCCCTATACCCCTATGACATCTAATCTCTTGGACGGAGGATTGTGACTGATGGTGTCGAATGTGGCAGAAAGGTCCAATAGGATGAGTGCCCTGGGTGAGCCATTGTCCGTGTTGTTCTTCAACATGTCCCATATAGAGCATAGTGTGGATTGTGTTCCTCTCATTGGTCTGCAACCAAATTGGCGCTCATAGAGGAGGTTATTGGTTTCGATGTATTCCCGCTGTTGGTGATATATGCATTTTTCAAAGATTTTGCAGGTGGAAGGTGTGTTGAATACTGGACGGTAGTTAGCTGGGTTGTAGTGATGAGCCATGGGGTTTTTAAGGAGAGGTTTGACACAGGCTGTTTCGAGGATGAGCAGGACATCCCTTTCTTGGTTGAGGAATTGAGGAGGCACAGAAAGGAAAGTGTCAGTTCTGGGTCCATAGCTAGTGCTTTGTATATGTTGGGTGGACATGGATCTTTCTAGAGAGCATGCTGGGTTGCTGTAGTGGACTGTGGAGAGCAATCATGGGAGGTGAATGGGTGGAACTCTTTTAATGAAAGAGTAGAAGTCACGGAATATTGTTTGCTCAATTGAATAAGGATCGTTTAGTATTTTCTTGTAGAGGAGATCTTGGATTTGTTGAATTTGGTTACTTATGTGTGCTGCCGTGGCGATTGAGTAAATGTTGGGGCCATGTTACAGGTGTCAGAGTTCTACATTGTTGGATGATTTTGAAGGCTTCATTCTGGTTGTGTTGTACTGATTTAATACAATGGAAGTAGTGGGCCTTTTTCACTTTGATAGTGTCTGCCTTGTAGTACCGTAGTTGCCGATGGTATGCCTGATTGTCGGAAGGTTGCTAATTGTTTGTATTTTCTCAAGTTTTCAATTTTCTTTTTTGCTAACATTCAGCTAGGGAGTAAACTATTAGGTGGCTTGAAACTTTTGTGAGGTCTTCAATTGCTTTTTTTGGGGCTATGGGTTATTGTTTGACCAGATGTGAATGTCAATGAGTTGGTCCTCCAGTGCTTTGGTCTGTCCTTCAGTTGTGTTTCGAGGTTTTCCAAGGAGGGTGTTGAGTTTGATGGCTTTCCAAGGTCTGGTTAACATTGAGGGTCCCTTTGATGGTTTTGCAAGTACAGGCCCTTCAGTGAATGGGATGGGAAGGTGGTCTCTCCAAGGTAAGCAGACTGGGGCGGAAACAGAAGTGAAGTTCTCATTGCAAAATACACCATCTAGGGTGTGTCTGAGGTTTGTGGAGTAATTTTGCAGTCATGCTATCCTCCTTCGCAAGCCAGATCTTGAAGACAACTAGTATGGTAAGATGTTGGTGGTCTACAGACAAATTGGCAACCACATCATTAGGTTATCGGTGAAGAAAGGGCTGTAGGATGTCAGTCTGTATATGAGAAGGAAGATTCATGTAGACATGTATGAGCCCATGCAGATTAAGAAGAGCATTACACAGTCTGGGATGTTATTGAAGTTTGGCACTGTGACTTTGATGGAGTCCCCCTCCTCTCTTGTGATTATGTTGGCAAACTTGATTTTGTAGCTGGCAGGAATGGTTTAATGTACACCTGCTGAGTGCTCGTCTGAGAGCCAGGTTTTTATGATGAATAAGCCAAATGATACTAGATACTTTCCGAATGTGGAGGTTTTAAAGTAGCATCCACCTGCTATTCAACATTTTGAGTTTGCAAAATACAGAATGTATTTACATGACTGTCATGTTTCGAATCACAGTGCAACATTCTTCAGGGTTGTTTATCAGATAGAAAGTGTCCTCTAAAAATGCAGTTGTACTGCTACCTCTATTAGTTTGTATTTGTTCATAACATCCATGTAGGAGTAATTAGACCTTTGCAAACTCAGGTTTCCCATATTTACAACAAATCCAAATCAATGACTGCCCCAAGTTAAATCAAAGACCCTCATTAAATATATTGTGATTTTATGGCCCGGATTTCTCTCTATAGTAATTGCCATTACTTCTGGGGAGATCTAACTGATTACAAGAGTACAACCTGTAGAGAGGCAACTGATGTAAACTTACAGAAATACTGTATGTGGGCCCTGAGCACTAGTGTGGCAGTAGGAGCACAAGCATACAGCATTTGAAAATATTGCCTGTTGTACTGCTCACCACATTATATGATTGTAAAGAAAGTGCCTATTCGCAAGGACAAAGGATAAATAGCATATATTTTCCACAATTTATAAGCACAAAGAGGAGCAATAGCCCACGTCCCTCCTCTGTAACATGTGACTTGCATGGTATGTAACATTAGGTTTGCGATTATGAACGTCCTTGTGAGCATAATCAAACTAGGACACAATTACATGGAAGAAAGCAGCAGTAACAACGAGTGCATGATGCGTGCATGCTGATGCATGCTTGAAGGCAGATTCCCTGTGAGCATGAAGATTAGTTTTGGGAGATATGAATTCACACATTTAGGTATGTAGATGCAAGATGATGGAGAGAGGGAGAGGGAGAGAGAGACACACACAGAATTGAAAGCACTGAGAAGGTGTACGTAACAGCCCTGTTACCTTATAAGGGGGTTGCATGCAGAATAGGTTGGCTGAATGAAGGAGAGGCTGGGAGGCTAATGTACAGCAGAGGATGGAGTGCACAAGTTAACAAGCGAACAGTGTCTGCTATTTGTTTTCAGAGAGTGGAGCCAGTCACTGAGGCGATTTTAATGAATTTTTTTTTTAACTTTGGTTTTTATTAGCATTTTGTGAAACAGAAAACAGAAAAAGGGATATTACAATAGCCCCAATCCCCCCCCTTTCGTAACCCTCCCCCTCCCTCCCGTGTTCAATCCGAACATAACAGCAGTAAAGAGACCAAACTTTCACATCTTTTCCTAGGTCTTTGAAGCGGCGCAACATGTGACCAACTCAGTTGCTGGCTTGAGGCCGACGTCGCCCCGGGTCGTGGGGACCCCCCATTTGGGTGTTGTCCTTCTCAGTGATGATCACGCCCCGACCATCCGGGGGTACGATCTCAAAACTAATGAACATCCCATCCCCATGTCTGCTGGACCCCATACCAGTCAGCGAGGAATGAGCATGAGTCATTGTTCACCATGGCAGTCAATTTGTCCATCAAGAACATGTTCTTAAGCTTTTTCGTCCAATCTTCTTTGGAAGGTGTTTCTGGGCTCTTCTACCTCTGGGCTAGGGCCACTCTGCCTGCTCTCAACATAGTTTCCCACATCCTTGGGTACCGGTGCATTTCCGCTTCCTCTGGGGGGAGGCCAAGCAGCATGGTCAACGGGTTGAGGGGTAAAGGGTCCTCCGTTACCTCCGCTCTCCAATCTCTCACTGATTCCCAGTAGGTCTGCACCTTCGGGCATAGCCACCACATGTGACCTCTATTCCCTATCTGGCCACAGCCCGTCGGGCATTTTGGTGATACCCCTGTGAACATTTTCGAGAGTTTTGCCGGGTCCCTGTGCCACCCCTGCAGGATTTTAAAGTTGTGTTCCATGTCCGAGGTGAAAAGATTACCATGAAACGATATCCTGAAAATACGAGCCCAGGCGTCCTCTGATATCTCCTCTCCCGCCAGATTGTTCCAAAACCCACAGAAGCCCCTCTTAGCCTGAAGGTTATGGGTGTTTAGGACTGCGTACATACAGGAGACCGCGCCCTTTCTAGAAGTTGCTGAATCAAGGAGTTTCTCAAAGGGAGTTAGTTGTCTCCTCAGGTTTGGGCCCCATGAGGGGTCGTTGAGGATGCCCTTAAGGCGGAGGTATTCGAAAATGGAGAGAGTCCCGCCTCCCAGCCCATCCCTGAGGTCCTCATAACTCAGAAATTCTCCCTCCCTGAACAGCTGGCCCGCCCATTCCAGGCCCGCGTCAGACCAACGCTGGGATTCTCTAAACCCTCTGCTGCCCAGTTTCAGGGGGGGCCCCCACAAGGAGGTCATAGGGGACGGCCAAGAAGAAAGATGGGCTGTTCGGGGGCATTCCCTCCAGATATCCCAGAGAACACCCAGGGTCGGATGGGACAGTACTTGTTTCGGGATAGACCTGCGAGGGGCCCACATGAGGTCGCTGACTTTTAGGGGATTTTAATTAATTTTAACTTCAATACAGGATGGTCCATGCCTCTTCTAGAAGGATGAGATCAAACATTTTCAACATCAGGAATCGTCCATTTTTCAGTTGCCCCCTGCCATGTTGCAAGTCAGTATTGATAGTGAGGTTAAAGCAGACTCTACACCAGGAGTATAGTAGGAAATGTGCACTATTTAACCTTTGCAAATAGTAGAACCTTTGCCCTACTTACCCTTCATCCTTGCAAAAAGTTTGCATTTTGCACAACGTACCCTCCATCCTTTCAAATAGTGCACACTTCTGCACTATTTAGCCTTTGGCCCTTTGTCCCTATAAATAGCATAATGTCTGCATAATTCACCCATCGTCCTGTCAAATAGTGCACATTTTGCACTATTTACTCTTTTTCCTGGCAAATGGTAGAAATGTCGCACTATTTCGCTTTCGCAACTTTGTCCTTGCAAATAGTATACATTTTGCACTCTTGACCCTTCATCATGGCAAAAAGTATACATCGTTGCACTATTTACTCTTTGTCCTAGGAAATAGTACACATGTTGCACTATTTATCCTTTGTCTCTGCAAAAGGTAGAACTTCTGTACTATTTACCCTTCATCCTAGACAATAGTACCCATGTTGTACTATTTACCCTTTGTCCTGGTAATAGTGGAAACTCTGAACTATTTACCCTTTGTCCTGGCAAATAGTGCACATTTTGGATTATTTACCCCCTCATCCTTAATTGGTTATTTATGACATGCTTAATACCCGGAGGTTTCTAAGCGCAAACCCAGGGATCAAACCTGTGTTTGCTCCATGTCGTCTTGCTTCCAAAGTGAGCGTGTTGCCCCTGAGTTATCCTCCCGAGACTCCTAGAGAATAGTAGAACTTGGCCATTATTTACCCTTTGTCCTTGCAAAGACAATACCTTTTTTCTGTAGTAAAGAGAAGTGCAAGAGCGTACATTCACTGCCAGAAAAACAATGTGATGTGATCTGATACTGGATAGAATCCAGTTCCATCCTCAATATGAGGTTGTAAATTATACAAAAATTAAGCAATGAAAATGACACCTATGTTGCCCAAGGGCACACAGTACGGAAAGGAGTACAAGTAACTCATTGATAGACAACAGGTGTATCAGTGGCAGAGCTGGGGGAGGGGCAAAGGGAGCAGCGCCCCCCTCTGGCTTCTGCCACACAACCTGGCGATGCACCCCCCCACCCCCATCTGCCACCCGCTTTCCTGGGCTGGTGTAAGTGTGGGTAGGTAGCACTGACTTTAGCTTCTCCCAAAAGTATACAAATATGGCTTGAACATTATGTTCAATGCTACTTACCTGAGGCACTGTGTTCTGTTCAACAAAGAAAAGATGTCTCTTCACTTGCAAGGTTGCATATTGTTACTGGAATAGATATTTGAAGGTGTCATATTCGTCGGAAGTGTCCATCATCAAACCGAGTTCAAAGAAACCCAATAAAGGGGGGTGTTAAACATGTCACAGCTGATTGTATGATATCCATTTTGTATATATGTAACTGATGTACGTAATTCGCTCTCTTGCGTCCCTCGAGGTCTAGAGATACACGTCGCGGGGCGTGAGACCGAGTTGGCCAACTGAGACTATTTGCTCTGTAATAAACCCTAGCTTTGGGAATACAACCTCGTGTCTGGCATATCTATCGTGTGTGGTGACCCGCCTTGTTTCCATAACGCGAGGGACCCCTAGGGGCCCCTTTCAGTAAGTGTGAAAAAAGTGGTTCTTTATGTGCATGGCATGCCAGTTGTGGATGAAATGTATTTGGGTGACTTGTGTGTATATGTATCAGTATATCTGCCTCCATGTGTGTGCGGTTCTATGTGATTATAACGAGAAACAAAACAGAGGTATTTTATAACGAAACTATTACAACGAGAAAATACAGAATTTGTTTGTTTTTTTCTCATCTGGGCCCATCTGCAATCCCCTGTTTCCCTATGTTTGTAATCCCACCCCAAACCCCCTCCCTACCCGTTTTAACCCCTTACCCCATCCCCATATAAATAATCGAAAATTGGAATTTTTTGTTGTAAAGCTTTTCGTTATTAAATACCTGTCTGTTTTTTATTCAATATAATCACTGGATGCCGTGTGTGACAGGTATGTGTGCTTGTGCTTTGGCTGCTGGCAGGCTGGGAGTGGCAGCACCAGAAATTATAGCAGAATGAATGCAAAGTGATAATTGTAGGGCACACAAGTCGAGCGTATAAGTAGGTGAATGGTGTCCACCCACTTTTTTCAGAGGGTTGACGCTGATCCCTTCGCGGTGTTTAGATGAGGATACGAAAAAAGTTAGTGATGTGCTTTTAGATGAATAAATAGTGTGTGCGTGCTCAGCCTCTATAAGAGTATTCTGGGGGAGGATTTCAATTCAAGTCTATCCTGTTCAGAGGCAGCAATCTTACCCACTAGGCCACATGAAAGCATAGCCAAAGTGGCAGTGAAAGGGACTCATCCTCTTTACTCTTTACTCTGTAGAGAATATTTCATTACAGACTCTTGGGTTTTTATAGTTTGCCAGCACCGTTATATACATTTATTATTTTTGATGTTGAGGATTCATTTTCTAAAAAAACAAATGCTCGTGCACGTTCTTCAATTAGGAAAAGCCAATGGAATGAACTTTTCATATTTCAATTTTAAGTTAGGTTTGCGACATCGCTTCCCAATGCGCATGTAAATGTGGCCCCACGTTGCTTTCAGGATTTGAATGAGGGCCATGGGATTTAGAAATAGAGCAAACTGACAGGAGAAATGTCATGATCAACAGATCCGTCTGCTTTTTATTTTATTTTACAGGCAATATTACTAGAATTAAGGTGGAAGCAAAATGACTGTTTTGCAAATACTGATCTGGCCTATTTTGGCACAGCCTGCATGGACATGTTTGCTTTCAGGGGCACTATTGCTCTAATAATAGGAAAAGCAAAATGGGCACTCCAATGAGAGGATACAGGCATATATGGGAATACTGGCATATATTAGCACTGCCAGCCTGGCATGTCTTATGGTACCATCCCAACCCCTCCATTTGCCCATAGCAATTTCACAGCATTTACCAGCAGATGTTTCACTGTATTTTTTTACTGCATGCTTAGGGGAGGTGCAGGGTCTGGGAGTAAGGAAAAGATGTGCGGCCAGTATCAGGGGCTTATTGAGGGTTTAGTCCCATGAAAATGCCACAGGACGATGCAGTAAAATTGTCATCTATGGGTCAATGTGCCATAGCCCCCTTATCCTACAGTGCCATTGTTGGTATTATGAGCAAAGCCAACATGAGTGGGTTCTTACATGGTATGGGCAACATGATGTTGTCTTCTTGCAAAACTGCTGCTATTGGGCAAGTCAGCATGATAATGTCTTCTGTGGTGGGTTGGAAGAAGGAGTCAGACTCTTGGAGGACATTTCCAACTTGGTTTTATTTAAATGATAAGAGACCGGCATAGCTTTCCTGATTCTAAGGGGCTTTTCCTACCTATCTAAAGGAACTAAAGGTGCTGTCGTCAGGATATACCAAAAAAGAGAAGTCCTCAGACCAAAAATAGTTCTACCCTGACCCTATCACCAAGAAACTAAACTTAAACAGTTCCAGGAGATTGACTTGATTCTCCTGATGTACAAGTCTTTCTGACGGCCTCTTGGTATCTATGTCTTTTTATCTGTCAGGACTTTCATTTATAGTCTCTAGTTCTGTCTTTCATTAGCAATTGTAATTCCTTCACAACACTCCGGAGTTTAATATTCTCTTTAGCAAAGCATTTATCGCAACCTTCCTCAACATAGTTCCACACTTGTTGGTTGGGATTTTTAGGACTTCGCAGTCTATTGATGCAGGCTCTCTCAGCTTGTCTGGGGTTTCTTCCCCCTTTGTATTTCTCCACTTATGGATTCTCTCTTGCTTTCCACTTTCTTCCCTTATCTTTGCAGCTTCTTGCTCACATAATATCTTCCCTTGGTTATCAGGTTTTGATTTAGAATCTTCATAGCCTTTTAAGCCAGGGCTACTCAGTCCCCTCTTTCTCAGCTTTATACAGTTCCAATTACATATGTTTATGTTAAGAAAATCTTCATCAGTACTGGGACAAGTTCATTGTATTGTCTTCCCTTGCCCCGGCAACCTCCAGCTTCTTCGGTTCTCCCTGTTACCTCTTTGCCGGTTAGGGAATGCTGCGGGCTCTTGCGTTTGCTCGGGTGATCTTCTCTGGTACTTGTTCACTCCTTCTTTCGTTTAGTCGCGCCCTTGTCCTTTGATGTTCTTCTGCCATACACAGAGCATGCTGCCGGGAAGCTGCTTGTGTTCCCAATGTCTCTCTCCTTCTCTGTGTTTCTTGTTCTTCCGTTCTCGGCTTTCCTCACGCAGTATATGGGCTTCACCGTTCAGAAGCGGATCACGCTTCCAGCTGCCTTCTTGGATGGTCTCTGCGTTGTCTGTTGGGCGCCTGGCACCACGTTCAGAACATGGACTCGCCACCACCTGCTACAAGACTGCTTTCCTGCCTTACACGGTTCTCCCATTGTAGAATACAAGAGGCTGCCAGTGTCTCTCTTGGGCCTTCAGCTGCTCTTTGAAAGTCGCGGGCTCCAAGACTATTCTTTGGTCTGCCTCTTTCAGGAGTGCTCATGTCAGGGAGCTTCACCGATGTAGAATGCTCTCTTCCTCTCCCACTTACTCCACTCATCCCAGTTCAGTATGCATGACCTTTTAAAGAGATATTCTCATTTCCTTTGTCATGCTGGTAGGTTCCAGCATTACCTTCAGCCAAACAGGTATGTGGTTCATTAGTCTTTGTAGCAATTATTACATATATGCTGCTAAACTCTGTGGTTTAGAGAGTTCCTCACCAGAACGGGAGTCCTAGTACCCTAAGAGGGAGTCTCTCCCAGTGAGGTCCCACTTGCCCAGACCCTTAGGGAGGGTCTTGTGAAGTGGGCTCACCTTCCTAACCTCAAAGGGAGAGGCTCCCCCTTGGAGAGAAGGGATGAATCCCTTCAATTCATCACATACCTTTTCCCTTACCATGGTGGCTTCCCCATCTCCGTTGATAGGGAATCAACTTAGAAAGTCAAAATTGTCCATTTTTCATGTCAGCGAAAACTCGGGCCCAGTGGAGTCGGGAAGTTATCTGACTCTGAGTTTTCACTACGCCTTGGTGAGCTGCCCTTAAATGTAAATGGGCCAACTCTAACACAACTCTTCGATGATTTCGGGGAACCACCATCTGGGTTTGAGATGAACCGTCTTTAGTTGCATAAACCTGATATAACAACCCCTTCGTTAAGAAGAAAAACAGACTTGCCTGGCTACGTCTTACTTCCTCTGTAAATAAGCAAAAGCCTCTCTGTGGACGTGTCATTTCTTTGTACAAAGACCAGGTCTGGAAGTGGTAAGACCTCCTCTGCTTCTTTTTGACAGGGTTCTACTACTGGGAAGTCTGCCTCTCCGAACCCTTTTGATCCTCTCTCTGTGTGTCTTAGGACCTCAGTCTCTTGAGGTACTGAGAATAAGGTATTTTCCAGGATTCCCTGTGCTATTTTCTCTCCTTCTTTCATGGTATACAGATTATTCCCGTGGTTGTGTAGGAGGACATTAATGTCTGCCCAAAATTCAGAATCTATGACACGAATGGCAGAACATCCTTTCGCACGGGCTGCCCGAACGTTCTGGAATCTAAAATAGAAAGAAAAAAGACATCACTGCTAACTAAAAAAACAGTTGATGAAGAGAGACATATCTCCCCCTCCAGCCTGCATGAACAGGACTGTAGCACCAGTTTGGAAAAACAGACAGTGGTGACACACAATGCACAGTCTGGTCTCATGCAACTTTATAGTGACTTGCCACACAAAAAGTCACACCTGTGTTTGGGTCCTGAAGAAATTGGGACAGAAGCGATTGGTATCCCACTGAAACCGGTCAACCATTTTTATTGCAGAATATATGAACGCCAACCAGACGTCTTTGATGAATTACCGGTGTTTTGCTGTTTTAAAGTTGTACAAGTGCACAGATGACTAGAGGGTATAAAAAGGAAACTACACTCCCTCCCGTGCTCCTTGTTCCTGTATTTCTGGATTGTAGTATAGTATGGAATTTGTTTTCTACACACTATTTGTTGCACTTCTCTGAGATTGCAGTCAGAAATAAATTGGGGTTAGCCTCCTCTGTCTATCCCCCAGCCCTAGATAGGCGGCACATCAGTTCCCACCAGGGACAGTCATACCTAAGCCAGAACACAAGTACCCTCACCATGGACAGCCAAGGCTGCCCTTGTAGTGTCACTTTTTTAGTATTCTTATTCCAGAATAGATACTTAGTGGGAGTTTCCACACTAATTGTATTCGCAACAAATGCAACATATCAAATTATGGGTTGTGATTGTGATCAAGGAGTGACCAGACAGCCTTGGCATCCCTTAATTGTTTTAGCTCATAGGCATCCCAAAGTTGTCTGTCCCCGCGGTCCCAAAACATTTAAAGATGCCACTGACTTAAAAGGGTCCTACTGAAAGGGTACAGAGGACAGACCGGGAGAAAAATAAAATAATCCACAGGAGCCCTACCTGCAACAGTGCTCTCTCTACAGTTTGGTTTATTCTATCAGATAGAATTAAATCATTTAATCCATGTCTGTACCTGCCAGGTGTGAACATGGGGCCTGGGAACAGGAGTACAAATCCTGTTGGAAAATATTTCCCTTCTCTGACTCCAGGACAATGGATGTTCTTGTTAAAATGGACACAGAAGCTGCATGTCCATATTGAGAGTTCTTTCCCACTGGGAGTCCTCAATCTTAAAGAAACGCACTGGGAGTCTCTGCAGAAAGACTATGGGCCTCATTACGAGGTTGGCGGTAACCCGCCGGTGCCACCGATGGGTTGCCACTGACCCTGAAACACCGAATCTGATGCCTGGCTTCCCGGTACCACCGCGACAGTACAAGTCCTGGCAGAGCAGGAAGTCAGGCAGCAGATTCGGTAACTCCCCATTCCCGTGGAGTCCCATAGGACTCCATGGGAGTGGGGAGACCGAAGCACTGGCATTGTTGCTAACAGTGCCAGTACTTCCGTGACAACTTCGCCTACTGCGGCCGATGCACCCGGCAGGTTCAGACCTGCCGGGCACTACGGCCCCTACAGGCAGACTCGTAGTGTGGCGGTCCGGAAACAAGGGTGCCGGTAAGCCTACCGGCACCCTTGTTTCCGGACGGCCACACTCGTAATGAGGCCCTATGTTGCTTAATCAAACGCAAATAAAGCCCATCAACATCTGCATTATTCCCAAGTATGAAATAAGCAGGAGGCTTGACTGGCATCATTTGGAATGCAGATTTACAAATGTTATGTGTGTTATGCGCAGTACTAATATGTGAAACAATGACTACCAGCATGTGACTATCACATAGATTCTTATGGGTTGTACATCTGAATGAATTACACCCATCTGTGGGCTGTTTTGCAGACATCTCAAGTTGTGCCATGCCATGTGTAAAATAATAAACCAGCCCTGGCTTTTAGGTTCACTTCAAATTACATTCTGACACAAATAGCCATGCATTGCTAATATGAACAGGAATACAAATTAGCCCCACTGCCCAGTTATCAGGACTGTCAAATTTGGGCAATTCCAATTTTAGAAGGTCTGTGGTCGTAATCAGGCCTACGTTGGGTATCATGTGCAGCATTTCCAGCAACCACGATCTATTCAGAAAAGGACTATTGGCTGTCATTTATTTCTCTTTAAACTTGATGTGTGTCAATTCTGCACACCAAGCTGGGTCCCTCATTTCCGTCTCCTTGATCTTAGTGCATGGTCTTAGCTGCTCAACCCGATCTGCCCAGGTTAGAGAAACCCCCTCCCTTAGGGGTTCTAATTCTTGTGTGACAACCAGATTGAGTTTTTAGGATTTGTTACTGCCAGGATTTTATCCGTCTTTATTGTTGGCAGTGGATTTTTCTCTAGGTTTCCTGCATTCAACTCTGCTAAGCGGCGAGGCTTCTGGTGCTTACTGGTATTCCATGGTGTCTGGTCCACCCACACAGGTCCTTCAGGCCTACTGCTTTCCTTGTTATTAGGCAAAGTCAAGGATTTAGTGACCCGCCCATCCATTGGGCCCTTCAGCAGGGCCTGTCTGATCTGGCTGTCTGGTAGAGTGTTTGTGGCGAGAAAGGCCCCCTTGTCATTTGTTTGGTGGCTCTGCTTATTCCTAACTTCCTGCTTTGCTTCCTTTACAGGCGGGATAGGGCCCCTGTTGATCTTGGGACCCTTCTTTATGCATCTAAGCTTTCTGGGCGGTGACTCAGGGGCATTTAGCAAGGATAGTTCGGCGCAAATTGCTTCGAGCGCCCCACTGTCTGAGGCCGCCACCACATAGGCCCTTTCTTGAGATGGCTTCTTCTTCCGAGTCGAGGACGTTGCACTTATTGTATGATACATTTTTTCGGTTAGCACGTCCTCAAATACTGGGCATCTGGCATTTTTTGAGATGAGAGTCAGCTCAACCAACTCCTCCCTTATGGATTTTTGTTCCTCTGCCATCCTGGCACACAGCTGAAAGAGGGTGTCAATTTAGTTTCTAAGGCGTCGAGTCTCTTCTACTTGTTTAGGGAACTCCTCACCTGCTTATCAGTCTCATTTTCTCCTTCTTCCTCCTCACTTGTTTCATCTTCATTCTCGCTTTTCCGTGGCGCTGATTCAGATGAAGTCATGACATTTTCCAAATTAGGCGTACAGGAAAGATTAGAGGACATCAGGTTATCCAACTCGAAATCCGCTGGAGCCATAGAATTCCTTTTAGCCACCTGGCATAATTTCAGGAGTGAGCCGTTATTATCTATGGAAATAATTGAATCCTGTTTAATTCCAGGTAAAGGAAGTTTTACCACAATGCCTGGTGATTCCATGCCCTGCTTATTGACTGTAAAGTATGATTTTATTTAGGGCTGGGTAGAGGATGTTGGTACAGAGAAAATGGTTGTGCCTTTTTTTGCAAGGCGCTACCATTGCTCCTGATTTGTTCAAGGTGGGGCTTCTCGTGCGTTTTCCCCGCGTTTTCATATGTTTACCTGAGTTGTAACACGGTAATGACTTGAAGGTTCTGCCTGCCAGTTAATCAGTTCCAGAACTGAATTAAGACTCCAGCTGGTCATTTCCAAAGGTGTGGCAAACTCACACTTGGGCTCCAAGGCAATATTGCCCACAGTCACCCCGGTGGAGTCAATCTCGTCTCTTGGATCTATATACGGGCTGTAGTTCTGTCGGCAAATAATCAAATGGAAAAGGAAAAGCCGTGCCGTGCCTGCCAGGCGTCTTGGTATTGGGGCTCAATTAGGTGCGGTAACCCACGTTTCCCTCAACTACAGTCAATGGCCCATAGAGCTCCTAAGCCTTTATGTTTTTAGCTCAGCATACCATAAATCTCGGGAGTAGCCTAACCGCAACACACAGTATCCAATGGCCAGCCGGCGTAACAAGGACCAAGTCCATATGTTACTTGGAAAAGATAAATGGAGCGTCCAAACAGTTTTCAAAGAACTTAACTTATGTGCTCCCCGCCACACCACGCTGAACACAGCAGAACACTTCTACCACACTTTGCTACGCTCCGCATAGCCGTGAGATTTTTCAACGTTTCCATGTCAGTGTCCTTAAAGGTGCATTAGTGTTTCGAGGCAGCCCAATAAAATCTATGAAAAATGTAATTATCCACATTGTCGCTCCGCTACAAACTCTGTAACTCCTCAGGCACAGCAGGACACTTCTGCCACAAAAGTTGTTTTAAAAAATGTAGTCATTCAAGACAAGCAATGCAAATATTGCTGGTAATAAAGTCGCCAAAATAAGCTTTTCTTGAAATAGACAAAAGTACAAGGCTGTTACCATAAGAATGAATCAAAAATTGTATACAAACTCCACAATCACCCTAACTTCAATCCCAACCCTGACCATAACTCTAATTACAAGTCCAATGTTCCTGCTAAGCTGTGTGCCTGTGTGCTTACCCAGCTTCCCTCTGGGTGCTGCTCAGAAGAGTTTTAGCAGCGCATAAAGACGAATCCCACCTTCTCAAGAATTCATAAGTCACAATCCACAGTAGTTACCTGACATTTGCTTTGTCTCTAAATGAAGCTAATTTACACTAGCTAGATGTGGTATTCTGGCGTAGCCTATTTTCATTAACACACTGTTCAAGCATGACCTTGACAACCTAAACACACTAAAAACAGAATATACCCTCAAGAGGTTAAAAACGAATTTGAAAATCTGTCTCCATGAACAGAATATCTAAAACATGCCTGCAAACATTAGCCAAATAACCTTCCCTGCAAACCCATGACTCCTAAATTGACCATACTACACGTATACCTTATGACTCTAAATTCCACCCCAGTCCACATTTGGTTGTTACCGGACAACCTTGAATCTTCCTACCTGGGCTCTGCAAAAGGTCCTCAGACATACATCTTCGTCCACGTGTTTTATGTTTGTTTCAATATGAATAATGTCCAAGCACCAGAATATCTGTTCACCACAATGCAATATAATTTGCATGGCCTGAAAGGAATTATGGGTATGGAATATGCCTGACACTACTCATGCATAGTATTAGGGCAACAGATAGTGAGACATCTACAATACCTTTCACACAATCTGCATCCTTTACAAGTTTACAGAATCCCATTGGACAAAGACCGTATCAGATTATATGTTAACTCTCTGCTATACAAAAAGCTTTTCACTGAGCACTTGTATAAGCCTACCCAACAATATTAGGGTGGGATATGTTGCTCACAATCTTGTATCCACTGTAAAATAAATGTGCGTATACAGATTCATTACATTTTCTTAAACTGACCATTATATCATGGTGAGGCTTTAATTGTTTCTGCTAGCAAGGTATTTTCATTTTGCAAATAGCCAGTGATTGCTGTACTGCTACAATCTCTTACATTTTACAAAGCCCTATCAACTAGTATTGCAGGTTACCACAGTAGTTTGTGGGACTTGGCGGAGTGGGATTGGTTGAAGGGCACAGGACAACACTTCTTGATGGTAAAGAACATATCAGAAACTTTCAAAATCCAAGTCAGATGTTTGGGCAGTACAGTACAATGAATGAACTGTGTTGTTTGTTTCCATTAAAGGATAGGAAACTCTAGTAACCATCAAGGAAACAGCACCTTCTTTTTCTTTTGGTGCTCAGCTGATGAGGGCTTTTCAATATAAGCATGTGTTCTCTGTTTTGTGCCCCTGTTATCCCCATGCATCTTGTTTAACTGGTAACAGTGTATTGCAGAAGTGGGGCGCGTTGTTACAGGAGAAAGCACTCTGTTGAGCCTATGTGTGTTGCTGCTATTTGTTTTATTAGCCTATGTCTTTGGGAAAAGTGCTGTAAAATGCACCGTTTGCACTGATTTGTAAAGAAATTCAGTGTTAAAAACCCTAGCATCACAAGCCGTCCCACAACTACCCTGACCCTAACTCTTACCCTAATTCTAAACAAAATTTTGACTCTAGCCTTACCATATCATCTATACTAACCCTAAACCAGGCATTCACAAGCCTGCTAAACCCTTCCTAACCCTAACACCCTAGCAGCACTGCATGTTTGGCTACTTTTCAGCTGCATTTTTTGACTACTTTTTGCTTGGCGACTTTTTCACTACAGAAGTATTTTCACCACGTTTTTCCACTGACTCCATTTTTATTGCCAACATTTTCATTAGATGCCCTTTTTTTACGGGTACTCTGCAGGGGTCTACCATATATGATTTGCCAGCACCATCCTGGCAAGAATCCTGGCTACACCGATGGTGCAGACAGCACCCATGAAAGTCTTTAGGGATCAATGTCACATCAGTGGCAAGGCTGGCATATATAGTTAGCAAGGATAGGTCAGTGGCCATGTTAGCATTTGTTGTGGGCAGGGCATCATAAAGGCTTTTTATTGTGGCATTGATGGCCGATATTTAGGACACATGAATCATGAAAACATGTTGTAAAATGTTCCTGTGTTGTATAAATCACCTGTCATCTATTGGATGTTTTCATGTGTTGCCCTACAGAGACGACTGTAATATGTATGGCTTTTACCCATTTTAGTCAGAAATTGTGCTGTGAAATGCACAAGTTCAACCATGTATTTCAGAATTAATCCTGGGCTGGGAACCCCCTGAACTCGCGCAGGATGGCTCCAGCTCCCTCGCTATGCTCTGACGCTCACACTAATTTGATGGGCATACTAACAAACCTTCCCTGAAAAATAAATTACAAGCCACCACTGGCCTGTAATCATTATTAGAATACACGTGCACAGCCACCGCACCCACTGCCTTTGCCACTGGGGTATTGTTTGTGGACCAAAACACTGTTTAATAACGATTCCCTTTCAGTTGTCTTTGTAACTTTGTTTTCTGAGTATTCCATGTAGTTGCTGCTTGTTAGGGAAGTATTTGCAAGGATAATTAGTCTCCGCTCCTCTGTTCACAATGTCTTCTGTGCCCATGAAATAAGCATGCTTCTTTCAGATGCCCTCATTACTGAGGGGGGTATTATCGTCTCGGCAAATCCATTTCAATCAGCTCATCCTTTTAAATGAATCCCCAGACAGTTTTCTATGTAGATCTGCACTAAATCGTGCAAGGGGGAAAAGTGTTTCTGCTTAACTAAAAGCATTGAATTCAAAGCTCTTGGTCCGTCTAATTGGCTGGGTTAAACCCTTGACAGGCTCATCCCCGGGAAGGGGATGTGTTCCCTCTCCTCCGTTTTAAAATTCATGGGGAGTTTTAAATCGTGTACAGAGAGCTGGAAGCCCACCCGTGTGAGGTGACGGGCCATTCGGAAGAGCCGCGGGTTCTGAGAAGCGTCGATCAATGCAGGCTTTTATCCTGTCCCACGTGGCACCGTGCGAGCGGTATCTATGCCCAGAACAGACTTTTAGGCTCCCCATATCAGCAGTTTATCCGTTTAGCTTCTTCTTTCTGGAAACCGCAGTGATTCGCCTTTTTAATCTTACTTAGAATCAGTATTTGCCCGTGGGGTTAGGATATGATATGATAGGTTATTTATAACGTGCTTAATACCCAGAGGTTTCTAAGCGCGGGCACGGGAATCGAACCTGTGTTGCCCTGTGTCGTCTTGCTTCCAAGGCGAGCACGTTGCCACTGAGCTATCCTCCCAAGACCCTCCCAAAGTATCGGGTTGCATTACTGAAAGTCCCCTTTATGATTGACCTGCTTCTGATTTCCTTTCGGTGATTTTCTAACATATACACATATAGAGCATAGAAACACTTGCATTGAACATGAAATTGCTTTAAAGCAAGTCATTTTGTAGTTCTCTGATGCTATATCATATATGCCAAGATGCCCATTCGGTAGACTATAGTGGGCACATACTGTTGTATTTCTTTGGATGTTGGGGCTTGTAGCCCTGGATTCATAATGGGTAAATCCAGAACTGTAATCCTCAGAATGCCAAGGGATACAGGCCTGGGCAATCATCTCTCGCATGGAAGGGGGTCACATGGAAGGTTTCACCTGACCCTAGCAAGCCGGCAGCATCCACAGGCGACCGGGGGCAGTATCAAGACTAGCATCTTCATGCTTGTGTGCAGTGGTAGGCTGGTGAGGACTGATATAGGATACAAATATTTTCATTGTTATGAGGATAATGGGCCTCAGTAGAGCAGGTAGATCACAAGTTTCAGTGCCAGATTACCCATTAGACCAAGTAGGCACTGGCCTATGGGACCCACTTTAGGGACCCCCGACAATGGATCAAAATAAAGCAGTGCAGAAAATGAAAAACGTATTAGGAGATAACCCCCCCCCCCGCCCAGACATTTCGACTGCCTAGGGGCCTCCACATGGTTTAATTTGGCACTGCGTTTGTTAGTGAAGAAGACCACACACTGGCGGGTCGACCAAGTGTGAAGTGACATATTCTAGCTGCAAACCACGGTTCTAGCAAAGAGGGACTAAACCAGTGCTGCATTAAGAAAATGTAAACTGGGCTGTGCACCAGAAATTCTAACAACATTAACTGATGAAAAATACACTGCAAATGTGTGATAAAGCACAATGGCCTGGGGATATTCATTCTGGTACAGAAAATAGCTTATTTCGCCCAGCAGGATGTAACTGGGCAACAATGAAATCACAATGCATCTTCACATCTATGTAACTGAATGTGGGGTGGGTTCACAATCATAGAAAGAAACGCACAGAGGGCAGGAGTGCCGCCATTAGCTCCTACTTGCTGGTGTAATCAACATCTGATTCATCATCTAATAACTGTGGAGTTTAAGAAGAAGCGGGTCCTAGAGAAATAAGGCCAAGTGTATACAGGACACAGGTGCATTCAAATCGATTGGGAACGCCTGAGTCATAGGTAGATGGCATTGTGCTGATTGGTGCCCTGATTTTTCAGGCACCGTAACCCTTCTTGCCCTCTCTCTCCAGAGATTAGGGGGGTAACATAAATCCTACATATCCAGCCACCCACACCACAACGCAGTGAGTTCCACATCTGCATGTTGGCTGCAACACAGTCCACCTCTAGCAATTCTTGGGGACCAGGATAGATCGGAGGTGTCTGTCGGGATACTACCTGTCCTCTTCTTCCACTTCAGGCCTGAGTGTTAATAGAAGCTGGCACTGCAGTGGGCCAGTATTAAGCCACCAAGAAAAGGCAGCTATGAAAACCTGGTTGATCCTGACAGTATGGAAAAACCACAGGATTTACGCATTTGCACCCATGTCTGGAACAATGAAACTGCAAATGGCTCATCAAATCTGTTTTAGTCTCAGTGGTGGCACCAGCATTAAGGTGGACAACTGTAGTCATTGTAGAGTTAATACATGCCAAGAAATGCTACCCCTCTGCCACCGTGGGTTCATGTATTAATCAGATCAATGCAGCTCAGGTCTGCCAGCCTTTTTGGACACTTTACCTGAGCTCAGGTTAATGCCTGCTCATGATGATGGCAATGCGTTGTGATGGATGCCCTGTCCTCTTTCTCATCATCCAGTGATGGTATTGCATGACCTTCACTTTTACAATAAAAAGATGCATTTCACTGTATAGGTCTGGAAAATATTTGCGAACACATTGGTCCTCATTACAACACCGGCGCTAAACCATGGCGCTATTAGCACCATGGTTGGTGCCGGTGTTGTAACGTGTCCGCCATGGTGAAATGGGGAAATACCGCCCCATTCCAAGGTTGGCGGGGCAGTATTTCCCCATTTCCCCATGGCCCTTCCCCATTCCCATTTTTGCCCCATAGGGCTCAATGGGAATGGGGAAGGCAGTAATTACGGTACCGCAAATTGCGGTACAGAAATTACCTTCAAGGCGCTAAGGGGTTAACGGTGCCACAGCCTTTTACGGTGCCGTTAACCCCTTAGCGCCAGGGTCATAATGAGGCCCATTGTACGTGGGCAATTCAATATTAAAATACACCAAAACACACTTCAGAGGACATGCAATCTCCCTCAAGATACACATGCATAGCTCAACCAAGGATATTATACATGCAGGTGAAATTACAAAGGGTAATCTTTGCCTCTGCCCACATTCTTGGTTCTACGGGGCATCCTCATATTCAACCTGCGTCATTTGTGCAATTCCTGCAGCAGCTATCGCCCGCTTTCCCACCCCCACGCACGGTAAATAAAGTGTACCATTAAAACCGGTATTGAACGCAGTCAAATAGCCTGATTAAAAGAGCAGCACCCTCTCCTTCCCTGTGTCTATCACGAACAAAATAAAGAAAGTTCCTGTATCTTTTTTTTAAATGTAGCTGTCAAGTATGTAAGGCATAGACAACACATTCAAAATTGCAGGTATAGCCTCTTAAGTCAAGCACAATGGTGACTTAAGCCTATAGCCGCCATTCTTGTGTATAAGTAGCAAGCACCTAGCCAGTACATGTTGCATCCCAGTTTCTTACCTTCTGATCTTCCAATATCTTCGTTTTTAATTGGACAAATAAGTCCTGTTACTAAAGGTCGAAGGAGTTTGTTACTGCCCTAGGCCCAAACCCCACATTCTTTCAGTCCTGTGATACAACATTAATGTGTCTTTCCATTCTCAAAAGAAACATCCAGGATATCCTTATGCACTGACCCATCATCATCATACGACAGCCATTATCCAATATAAAATGGGGCTCCAGGCTACCTGGTGGAGGGCACTATTAACCCACAAATACCATCATTCACATCCTACAGCAAAGCTCTTTGGGATGCAAGTGTGTTAGCAATATCCACAGTGATTTCAGCTCCATTATTTTTTTTTTATTAATCTGATTTGATAGTACATGGGTGGCTCCTAGAATTGGCTTGGCATTCCGCCAGGAAACACAGTCCCTGCCTGTCCCAACCCCACTCTGAACATCCCCTTGAAGGTCTTGCAAGAATGTTGCTGCTATCCAAGCGTTTACTTTGCATAACTCAGTGATTACTGTGAAAAAAGTCTGTCTCTTGGAGTGATGGTTCGAGTGGCAAAAGGACCCGGGTGCCTGCGTTCAAAACATGATGCTGGTCCCGGGGGTGGAGTGCGGATAATCCCCTGGCCAACGCAATCCTGCCTGGAAAGGGAGGTAGGGGTTTGTCACAATTTGCCATCATGTGGTAATGCCACTTCAAGGGACAAATACATGGAGAGGTGTTAAAATGCCCAGTAGCCCTCCTGGAGAATCACATCTTTTAACCCAAACATAACGCGATGTACCACAACAACTCTGTGGTGAGTGCGGGGAGTGGTAATGGAGTGGTACAATCTTTACAGATATCAGATACAGATATCACAGAGAAGCACAACTGAAGCCCTGAAACCTGTTAGGTCTAGGGTAGAGCTGTGAGGCAGAGTTCAGGTCCTACAAAAGACTGGGCCTTTGGAAGACGGGTGCGGGTGTACTGAAAAGAAGTACATTTGAAGGATAAATAGAAGGGTACCTGTAAATACCATAGGTCCTCCAGGTGAAATATATAGAAGATAAGCAATGGACCTAGATATAAATGAGGCTAGCGAACATACTCTTGAAATTGCAAAAACGTTTTCGCAATAGAAAAATACTTAATTTTCACATACAGTTTGAATGTTCTTTGGTCAAAACATATTTATACAACCTGAATTCTTTGACACAAGTCTCTCCTCTTCCATACTTTCACTCATACAAAAAATATAAAATATCTTATCTCTTTCACAGAAAGTGAAATCTTAATATTCACATATGAACAAAAGACAATCCCATCAATGTCAGTATTGATCTTTTTATATCTTAATACACATTTATTGTTCAAAGAATAGCTGTGATTCCTTTCTCTCAGATCTACATATGTTTCGGTCGATCTTGGACCCCACTAGGTCCGCTATTTATCCGACCTTCTTCAGGATCTGGGAGCTACCAATCGGGGTTCCCAATAAAACTGAAAGAGTGATGTCTTCTATGATATATCTCTAAAATAAATACACAAAACAAATCTGTTAAACCCTAGCCTCTTTACTTTTCACGACACAATTAACTTGTGTGTATCCATGATGGTACTCATCCACACTCACCTCTAACCAAAATCATGTCAGGGGTAGTGTTCATGCCGTAAATAAATCCACCAGGTCACTGACTTTAATTACATGCACCTGGAAACATTAAAAGAAAGGATGTGTGGGTATCCATTTCCTCATCTCTTACTCTTCTATATTCATGTATGCCAAGAAATGTTCATCACTTACATGGGTCTCTTATCCGTATAGGACCAAAAAGGTTGTCTCCCTCGGTTGGTCTGTACTAGAAGGAGGTTCTTGTAGGTAATTCACAATTGGTCTCTACTGTCCACTTCCACTAAAAGTAAGACTAAGACCACCAATCAATCCTCTGCCACTAATTGTATATATCCAAACCCACAGTTGCGGAACAAGAACAAATTTAACCAATCATCTATTCTACTCACCCTCTCTGTAGTTTACAGGTATAACGGTGTGGGGTAGTCACGATGCCATATCATCCCGCCTCTCAATGCACTGTAAAAGATGCAGAGAGGTCGGTTTAGAAAATCGAATCCTACGTATGATCTATGTCTATCCATTGGCCGTGCACATATAGTGAACGGGGTACGTTAGCTCAATACATACACTCATATAGAGCACACATCACGGGAAGACACTGCCCAGTAAATACACTCATATGAAGTACACATCACAGGAAAAACACTGCTCACAGGCAATGTATTGCCCATTGAGTGGAGTGCAGCGTCACATGAAGCCGCACATTAATATATGCAAAACATCACCTAGTTAACCATAGTCACTTCCTGTTATGCAGATCAAATCACATCGCGTGCCTGATACTTATTAGAATGGCCCTCAAGGGAGACTCTCACATGGGTATTACTTATCTCCTAATGTCTGGCAAATCCCTTCACAAATGAGACTCAGTTCTCTTCTCGTGTATGCTGCGTGCGCGCCAACCAAGGACAGTTGAAAAAGGTCCTACGATGCGTAATTGGTCATAGAAAGAGGACTAACTACTCGTATTGCCACGAGCTGCCTCAGCACTAAAATGTGTGGGCGTGGCCTACCATACGTTGTTAGTCATAGAAAAAGGACTAACTAGTCATATTGCCATGAACTGCCTCAGAACGATTAGACATATCCATACATGTCAAAGATGAATATGTTTAGCATGTTCAATAAACAAAGGCTATATCAGATATGACTCAGAAATACATCTCACAGACTGCGCATAGGTGTATTATTTTATAAGGAGGTTGAGAAGAGAGGAAAGGAGTGGGTTGTTGTAGAGGAAGACAGATGGCATATGGAGAGAGTTGATGAAGGAGATGAATGAGCAGTTTGGAG
Source organism: Ambystoma mexicanum (assembly GCF_040938575.1). Classification (NCBI taxonomy): domain Eukaryota; kingdom Metazoa; phylum Chordata; class Amphibia; order Caudata; family Ambystomatidae; genus Ambystoma; species Ambystoma mexicanum. Next base: position 659,169,687 of record NC_090930.1, read on the forward strand.
CCGAGCGGGGGAGATTGGAGGAGCAGAGTGTAGTGGACAGCTGGAAGAAGGAGGTGGATAAGGAGTTATAGGTGTTCAGAGGGAAAAAAGGATTGAAGAATGGATTACCATTTGGATAGGGAATTATTTGAAGAGGTTGGAATAGTTAAGGAGGAGGTGGCACTGTTAGTCCTGGAGAAGATTGTGGAACTTACGGAGGAGGTAGGAAAGTGTTGGATGAGGTTGGGGATTTTAAGGAGGATGTTGGAGAATTTAAGGAGGAGATGTGAGTATTTTGAGACGAGGTCAGGAGAGTCGAGGAGAAAGGGAGGTTGTTAGAGGAGGTGCGCAAGTTGGAGCAGGTTGGAGAATTTAAAAGGAGGTTGGAAGATGGAGGGGGTTGGAGAACAGAAGTTGAAGAACAGTGAAGAAGGCGTGCAATATCAGGTTGGTGAAATGAGTTGGAGAGAGGGAGATTTGTTGGACAATGGGTGACATTTTTTGAAAGGACAGTCGGTGGAGGTGAATTACTGTAGGAGAAGAAGGAAAACCTCAGCGAAAGCTAAATCAAGAAGGAGAGGGATTGAGTCAGGATAGAGTCACTGATCTTAAGGGGGGAGCACATGGGAGAATGTATCAGCTTGTGGCGTGGCGTCAAGGAGGACAGGACCAGCTGAGGTGTCAGGTAGCTTGTGAGGTGGAGAATGGACCTTGTGGTGGGCCTGATGGTGACAGCCAGCTAAAAACTCTGCTGAGTGATGGACCTTGCTTGTGGTGACCCCGGCAGCCCCAGGAAGGACAATGGGATGAAGGGATCTCAACCACAACCCCGGAGGATGTTGTATTGGTAGCTGAGGTGCTATCCTGGAATCGGGTAGCGTCCAGAACTTGTTGACACAGAAGGGAAAGACTGAATACCGAATTTGAGACCTGTCCAAACAAGTCCACACCTTGAACCCTGTGTAAAAAGAAGACTGTAGCTTCACTCCCTTGGGCCCTCCAAACCATACCGCCAAATGAATATCACGTTTACTCACATAGAAGTTGTTTCTTTACCCTTTCCATGCCCTGACGCCCAGTGCAATCATTTGCGCTATTGCGAGAATAAAATCCTTGAAATATACCCATTCGAGTCCGTTTATATGTGGATCCCAGTGGCCATCCTTATAATATAAGGAAGTATTGTCGGTCTTTCTAAAGTGACAGAATCCAGTGCCTGCATGAAAGTGGAGCTGGTGCAAGGTATGTCCAGCGAATAAAATGCTCAGGAACCATACTTTGTCATGCCAACCTCATTGTAATTAAATTATTTGGAATGTATCTTCGACAACCAGACAACTTTGTTCTTATGCCAAAACAATATCAAACTAAGCAGGAACCCCCAGGCATATGCAGCCTATTCACCTGATACACGCAGTGTAGAGCAATCAAAATCAAAACCCAAGGAGTAGTGACCAACACATGTGTGCCCACCCACATGCATATCCTCACTGGCAGGTGATGCTGAATGCAGGTGATTGCCCGTGCCATATGACATTACCAGAACACCTTCCTACAATGTGGCACATAATGCATCATAGACTGGGCATCAGGAGCATTGAAATGTAGATGCCCTAATGCAACATCTAGCTACATTTTGCTGCAGTTGGCTGTTGCATGTCCTCTCCACGCCATGTCCATTACTATAGCAGGCCAGTGAGGATGAAAACACCCCTGGTGCAGAAACAATGAACACAATGATCAATGTGTTTGAACATCTCTTTACTTATGAGTTTACAAATAGGATATGCTGCCACCACAAATGTAACTAAACTGGGGCGTAATTGGTGTTGCACGTTGGATCTGTCCACAAAGGTGTCAGGTGAACAAACAATGTATGGTCATGGGGACGCCCTAAAAGGAAAAGCATGTTCAGAGCATGCAGTCGCATGCATTTCCCGGTATTCCTAGACACAGTGAAGCATAGATAATGCTAGTGAAAATACTCCTATTACATCTCAGGAATCCTCGGAGTGATACTTGCTGATTTCCTGCTTGACTCGCTGCTAGTGCATCAATTTGGGAGGCTTCTGGGGTAGAATATCGGCACATGACAAATGATCATGCTTGTGGCGTGCTACCTGTCTCAAGATTGTCCACCAAGACTCTGAGGGCAGTGGCAGTGAGCATAAGCTACTGCATTTTGAAGAGAAATGGCGCACGTAGTGGGAATGGGACTGCTGAGGTGTCTCGGCGAGGCAGACAGTAGGCTGAGCAATTACATCTGTATTCACTGTTCTAGAAGCAACACATTATTGCAGACCGCGTAAGAGAAATATAAGGTCAAACAGACAAGGATGGATTACAAGACTGACACCCTTTATTTTTCAAAAGTATTTAATCCATATGGGTAATAGAATTAGCTTTTCTAAATGTTGGGGTTGCTCCTCCTTTTTCTGCACACATCTGTTTCAGCATCTGGCTGGGAGCAGATGGAGCTTGTGGGGGGGGGGGGGTGACGGTCTTGAAAGCTACCCAAAGAAACATGAATATCAAGCCTGACTCTGAACACTTTGGGAGACCTTTTGAATGAGAGCAGGAGGGGGCAGCGCTGGGACAGTTTGAAGGTGGCTGAGAATCTTTCTTGTATCCGGCTGGATCTTCTTTGGCCCTTTCAGACCCTATTGGACCGCCCAGTGAGTGGTTTATTTCCTCAGTGGAAGATGGGGGAACATAAATGGTGTGATGATTTGGATTCAGGTCTGGGCAAGAGAGGAGCATGAGCCAGGGCTGGGGTTGTAAAAGAGTTTGCAGAACCTCAAGGAAGTGGTTCTATTGCTCTCCCAAAACCCTAAATATATGGACACTATGTTTGGATGATTATCTGCTGTACTGTTAGCCACGCAATAAGCATGAGCACCCTTGATGTTGGTTTCCTGCTAGCCCTCTCTCTATCATTTGAACCAGCTCTGCATTGATTTCTTGTCATGCATTAGCCTTCATTTTTTAATTGCTCGCATAGATCATGAGATGCTCCTTAAAGATTTGGAAGTCCTCAAACTCATCCTTTGTGCACTGGAAGGTGGTAGAACAGAGCCCTGTCTACCCCATTTCCCTGATATAGCTGCAATGGCAGCCTTTACTGCCTTTCACAAAATAGGAGCGGAAGACACCTGTAGCACCCATGGACAAAAAGCATGATTGGTAACTTGCTTATACCAATCCCTAAAATGCCAACTTTAATCCAAAGATGAGATCCCGGATGAAAAGAACTGATGTATTCAGTAAAAAGCATTCCATCTTCTTTGATATGATCACACAGATGAGCGTGAGTATTCACTTGTGCGCTGACCCATAGAGCAAGCAATCATATATACTCAGAACCAAGGTGTTCAGACAGTAGAGCAATCAGTAGAGGGTCCACAAAAGGGCACAGACCTTCAAAAGGAAAATGGAGTATGTTTATGCAATCACCACTTCAATATCCTCCTCTCTAGCCTGGCAATGGGTGAATCCAGAGTGAAAAGCCTAATAGCTGACAGCAGGAGGGAGATGCTTGATACATGGCCACCATTGGACGGAAGTAATGGGCATCTGATCTAAGGCAGTAGTTGCATCCTGGCTCAAAGAAAGAAAATAATTGATAATATTGACCACAGGAGGTGGAAATGGAAAAGTTGGAGGAAGAGATAGAGTTAGGTGGAAGAAGAGGCACACAGAATGAGGTTGAAAACACCAACCCACGCAAAAGGTGAAATCCAACCCAAGATTTCCATGCCTGTTTCTCTTATTTTAAATATCAAAATTTCACTCACTGTTACTTGATATCTGATAGCCAATTGAAGCATTGAAAGCAAGCCAATCACAATGCTCTGTTTATACTTAAAATCTTGGACAAGATAGCCTATATACAGCTTCAAACTTTTGTTGAAACTAATAACATCTTGGTCAACAAGCAGTCCGGTTTTAGAACCAACTATGGAACAGAGACGTCCCTCTTAAATCTGAAGGCCAGTATAACGGAAATTATTGAGCAAGGAAGCTCTGCTCATCTGCTCCGGTTGGACCTGTCCTCTGCATTCGACTTGGTCGATAATAATCTTCTAGCAGAGAGACTCCAGAAAATAGGCCTATGCTCCCCAGAAGAAGTGCTATGGCTAAAATCATTCCTTGGCCCTAGAAGTGCTTGTGTTGCCAAGGAATCCTCAAAGTCTCAAAAAGTCCCTGTCACGTGTGGTGTCCCTCAGGGATCATGATTGTCTCCCCTGCTTTTTAACATAGATATCAAATGTTTATGCGACCTGCTAAAATCCATGGGCACACAATTTGCCAACTATGCCGATGACACTCAGTTGTTAAACTATCTGTGGGCCACACATTGGTAGTATTAGCCAGCAAAAGTCCTCTGTGCTACTGCAAATGGCCGTCCACCACCTCTATCACTGTCTACTCATCTGTCTCTACCAGGTGTTCACTCTTCCTTTCCATTTTACATCACACCATGGAACTAGAAAAGAGGCTGTGTGTCTTCAAATAGAGCTTTCTCTCCTTGACACGCGCCTTGTGCCATCTTTCTTTAAGCCACGTAGGGTCCAAATGCGCACCAGTGTTTTGCTCCTTTTGGATTTTACCTTTCCCGTGTAAATTTAGCAACAGGGAACCCTCTCCCTGCTGCTAATAGCCTTATATCCCACACCTACATGCTTTAAAAGTTGTTAATGGCCCTTATTTTTATTTATTTATTTAGTGTACATTTGTAACAACAAGTAAATTGTATTTCAGAGCGCCCACAGGGGAACAGGGAGCGAACATGGGTGTAGAATTAGATATAACACTGTAAGATAGAGACTGGCCTATTAGGCCTTGTGAGCATTCAGAACGTGCAAGTACAGAGAGAGAGGAGGTGTGGGGGAGTAGGGGGTAAGTGCAGGGAGTATCAAGTGGGAAGTGCTAGGGAGTGAGCAGCTTTAAGTGCTTGGGTGCAATGGTATACCACCAATAAATATGTAAGTGCCAGCCTGTGGTGGCACAGGCCAGTGGGTGCCAAGGTAAAGTGCTGGGAGGGACAGAGGCTGTAGGCGAGTAACCCTCTTTAACACCTACCTTTGTGAGCTATAATGCTAAAGAATGTTTACAAGGGACACCTCTCTTTCTCACCCTTCCCTTGGTGGCCAATTGCAGTTGTCAGTGATTTACTAATGTTTGCCATAACACAAAATGCTTGCAGCATCTCTGTCTTGGGAACTCAACATTGTGCTCTCTAAATTCAGGAGACATCATTTTTAGTCAGACATCCAGTTCCTGTCACGGAGGGTGAGTTTCTCAGTCACCATCACTTCAGCCAGGAGGGTTGGTGAGATCCAAGTGCGATCTGTCATGTTGTCTTCCACAAAACTAAAGTCCTGTTGAGGACGAACCCTACCTTTATCCCTAAGGTACCCTCAATGTTCACCTCACTAAGCCTCTAATACTAGCAGTGTTCTTCGGCTCGCCTTCCATGCCTGCTAACGCTATCTCCACTCTTTGGATGTCATGCGAGCAATTAAGTGCTATGATACCATACCATAACTTTCTGGAAGTCCTCACAACTGTTTGGGGCTTTTTTCCCCATGGACTTCCGCAACAGGCTGTCCAAGTCCTCCATCTCTCGATGGCGTTTGGCTTGCATTTCCTTTTGTCATCAACTGGCCAACAGGCCACATCCTGGTCGGCCTAAGGCTCATTCCACGAGGGATGTCTTGTCTACCTCTGCCTTCCTCTCAGGTGTTCCCCCTCACTGACATCTGTAGAGAAACAACGTGAAGGTCTGTGTACACCTTAACTAGGTTCTACTGTATCGACAGAGACACGTTGCAGGAGTCCAGAATTTGTTCACCTACGGTGAGAATTTCCTGAAGGTGAGCCTTTTCTCCTCCTTCCGATATGGCGTTGTATTCATAATTGGGTATGTATATAGTGCTGTGTAATTATTTCAAACAGCATGTGAATCTATGAAGGATCCAGTACTGGGGAAGGAATACTTTATTTACTTGGAACTCTTGTTCTCCAGAATTAGTATCTTTCATAGATTCACATGCAACCCTCCCGCCTACCCTGTATGTGGCTCATCATGTCTCATTTTGGCACTGTCAAGTGGGTTCTGCAAATCTCTAGATGGCCTCCAGGGGAGTAGCTGTGGGAGGTGCTGCCTATTGGCTAAGGGGTAAGTGACCCAAAACAACACTAAGTGAACACTAACGCGATTACAGTTCTTCATTTCAAATGAAGCTGCTTTAATGTTACCGAGGATTCCCAGCCTGGCAACAGGAATATTCAAACAGCGTGTGAATCTATGAAATATCCAATGCTGGAGAACAGGAGTTACAGGTAAGTAATTTATTCCGTATGCCTGACCGGGTGCATGGAGTATGAATGTGGGATGTGTCAGATGATGTGGTTACACATTTGTGGGTGTTCACGACTGTTTTAGCCCCTATATTCACACATCACCCTAGTGGGGAGGGAGGGGGACACAACACTGTGTTGCGCTTACCTTTGTCCCGTGTGTGTGGCCATGTTCACAGTACTATTCCACAATAGCTTTGACTCATGGGTAGAGGCGAAACGGAGTGAATGTCTTGTTGTTAATTTAATATTGCTGGCAAATTAATATTAGGCTGTATTTTATGTCATGAATTGTAACATCACTGGCATTTCCATCTCTGGGCCACAGGCCTCTTATCATAATTTGGCATGTGCTTTGGGCACTTCTTGTAAATGTTCACAACTGTACATGTTCATCGTGAAGGAGTGTATGCCGGCAAATTGATTGTGCTCCTGAAACGTTTCAGGAATATACTTGTCCACCAATCAGGAGCTGGTTTCAAGAGTTCTGCTGAAGAATGTTTGGGCCTGATCAGTATTCAAGTGTGATAGTTTTGGATTGGTGAGCTACTGGAATTCTGGAAATTGCTGTGTAGTGTGTTACCCAGATTGCCTTTGTTACCTTAGCCTCAATTTTACTCCGATATTTACAAGTGCTTTTGGCAGACATCTGAAGTCTTCCTATGAAATTGATTTCAATGCAAGACCCTTTGCATTGTCCACAAGGCTCTCTGGGGCTTTGGTCCAAAATACCTTCAGCTGTCCCTCTGTAAGTATCTTCCCTCCCGAGCCCTTCACTCCTCTACTTCTAACTCCCTCAGGGTCAGTCGCTTTTCAAAGAAACGAGCTGGGGGTAGATCTCTGTCTTCGGCTGGGGCCTCCCTGGAACAGCCTCCCTGTTACTCTGAAACTTGAGGAGAACCATCTCCATTTCCGGAAGCACCTCAAGAACTTCCTCTTTGCTTCTGCCTTCTCTCCTCCTCTTCCCTGTTGATCTGTTCTGTTTCGGCATTGTGCACCTGGTCTCCCTCTGTCTTTAGGACCCCAGTACCTGCTCACTCTGCCACCCACCCGCACTTGCACCGGGCAATCCCTTGCACTGGGGTCTGTATCTGTAACCCTACAGTGCCCACCCCCCCTTTTTCTTTTTCTGCACTTATTCAGACACACCCCGCCTGTTGCCTTATTCCTAGCACTTCCACCTTTATTTTTAATCTGCACTTTCCACCTCCCCCCGCTCCCTTGCACTTACCCTTCGCCCATGCACTTGTGCATTCTCAATGTCACTGGGCCTAGTAAGATCATTGTTTTTGTTCTCCCTTGTTACCCTCCCTTGCCTCGTTGCTCATACTTGTGTATGAGCGTGATACAAATAAAATATCAATATCAATAGGAAGACTTCTATAATAACTCTGATTGAAATCAGACCTGCCTGAGTTGGATGGTTATGCCAAGATGTGGGGCTTGGGCTTGCTGCACCTATAGACAGAGGCTACACCTCACTGATGAGGCCCAGTGTGGTCGAAACATGGCCGGAGTTGCTTGTGACACTGAGGGGAAATGGCCTAGCAGCACTGCTGGACTGGTCCGTTTTCAGAGGTATCAAGCTTGATTTGCATATGGTCTTTGCCCTTCTGAAATGGCATTGTGGGCTGAAAGGGCAATGCCAGGGGTTATGATTAATTCAAAACCGTCCAGCCGCGACTCTTCGGTTTCACAAGTGTCCATGGCCTCAAATGGCAGGTTCCATTCAAGCACTGTTTCAAGCAATGCACGGTCATTCATGGCAACACACTTCTGTGGGACAATCATAATCAGGCTAATGAGCAACCTGTATGGCACAATTCATACAAAATAACTCAGGGCTCCTTAAAAGGAAGCAACTCAAATAAATGAAAGATGGACAGAGGGGGCACACACATCACACCTGGACACAGTGCTCAAAGGCTAAGATACTGTGTGTAACCCCAGGATTTTTAAGCGGGATGTTTTGCAGTGGGACACAACAGAATTGTTACCCCTGCCCTATGCAGTGCTCATTCTATTCACCTAGGAAGGAAGCAAACCCGTGTCTGCCTGTTGCAAAAGGGCTATCACCCCTCTATCCAGCTCATAGGTGTCATGTTAGATGTTTTCTATACTCTGCACATTTCTTAAAGTAGATTGCTGATTGTAAACAGTATGTATTGTGTTCAATCCTTTTGAGTAGTAATATTTTGCTGTAGCGGTGCTCTCACACCTCATTCTCTTTCGCTGTATCCCTGCTCTGTTGTGTAACTCTGTAAAGTGCTCCTTTGCTTCTCAAAGCTATAGGCCTGGGCTCAATACATACAATAATAATAATATTAGCTGTTTGCTTTCGCTCCTTGTCTATCCCTCCATCTCACTCACTCACTCCCTCTCTCTCCCTCCACCCGTTCTTCTCACCACGCCACATCTCGCGACTGTGCCCATCCACTGTGGTTCGCATGGAAGATCTCTTCGGCCAGGGGGCCAACCCAGGTGGCACGTGTGACCAGCGGCACCTCAGCGCCCTGCTGCACGAGGGCATCCAGATCCCGCGCCAGCTGGGAGAGGTGGCGGCCTTCGGCGGAAGCAACGTGGAGCCCAGTGTACGCAGCTGTTTCCGATTTGTAAGTCATGCACTGTCTCTGCTTTCGTAGGTCCCTGTACCATCAATGCTAACGGTAACATCCCCTCCCTCTAGTGGTGACATTAAGAATACAATCCTGATTTTGAAATGGAAGCATGGCTTGAGTGTGGAAGTGGTTTATTTGCTCCCTAAAGTCAAGCAAGGAGTGGAAGAAGGCATATGTTTCAGCAGATATGGATGACTTTTTGCCAGAAATGTCAATGGCAAGGATCAAAACCTCAGACTCTGAGACATCCGCACACCTGCTCTCAATATATAACGATACACAAACAGGTGCACAATCCTCCTTGTTCCTAACAGGGGTCAAAATTTACAAAAGAAAGTGGGGGAGCTACCTTTCCTGCTGCCCCTCCCCCTCCTCATACTGTAAAGACCTCGGTACATCACGCTCTCTGGGTTAGCCTGCAACGGACTTTGCTTAGCATATAAAACACACAGAGGCATGAGAAGTGGCAAAACGTCTTTATTCGTTTCTACATCAAACCGGAACTGCTTACCCCTTCCCTTGCTGGCTCCTCCCTTTCCTGTGTACGTGTCCCTCCACACGTGACATGGGTCGGGATGATAACACCACACATACCCACCTCTAATCTCCTGCCCCATGATACAAAGCCCATACCTGGGTTCTGCCTTTCCTCCTCTCCACCCCTCAACACTGTACAATCAGGACTGAAAGAAACACAATGAAAGAGAATGCTTCTTAAATGACCACCATTACTTTCAGTCAAAGTCCGCCACAGCATGCAGTTTTATGCACTGTCCCCTTTCTAATCACCCACAATTCGCTCTGCTTAAGGGGTATGCCAAAGACTAAAACCAGACCCCACCAACCCATTACCTACACACAGCTGTGCCTGCAGCAATGCCATTTTCCCATGTTTAACAGCATACGAAAAACGCTGGTCACTGCAGTTGCAGAGCTATGGGGTAGTGTGGCAATGGGCCTTAAATCAAAAGCAGATTAATCAAATAAACAAAATCAAGCTAGCATCTGCAAGATAGCTCAGCAGGATGAGTTATGAGAGCAGTCCCAGCAGGTCCCAGGTTCGAAACACTAATAAGGAGGCCGCAAAAAACAAGTGCCCCGTCGCCTGTTGTCCATTAACAGTGCTGAGGGTGACAACAAATAAGGGAACAATGGGTGCATGTCCCAAAAAGTAGAGGAACTTTGTACCCTTCAGTTCCCACTCATTTTGACCACAGACATAATAACATACATACAAACAAACCAGAGTGTTAATGCTTCGGGAAATCGGAATGACTGACCTGGTTTACAAAATCAAGCCGTTCTTGCCCGGCTACTGTTTTTTTCACCACCGTCGAAACAGATATTTTTCTTGCAGGCTGGACCAATCTTCTTCTCACACAATGGTCTATTTTGCATTCCGAAGACCACTTTCACACGCTTACTTAACCCCATCTTTATTGATTTGTAACGGGTACATTCACTTCGGTGTGTGCAGTAAAGCTTTTGAGGCCCTTGCCCTGCAACCAACACATTATTCAAAGCTGCCAATTGACCCCAAGTCATGACAGGTTACTGCTTCCAGACCTCACTTTTTAGTCAACAACAGTCTGCATGCAGGGACTTGCTTAACATACTGATAATAGAAAAAGCCAACGAGAGCCAGCCGCAGGCTAAGTCAAAGGAGAAAACCCCTGGGCTGGACAAGAGCGCCTCTAATAGACGCGGCCAGCTGACCACGATGCTTGTGTAATGTTCTGATATGTCATGTTATCTTATGTTCGGAGGTATTTGAAAAGCATTACATACGCTATTTGCATGGCCACACAAGGGTGGCAGCGGTCTGGTTATTGTGTTGTGGGCATTAGTGTTCTTGGCATATGGGCTTCTACAAGGAATGTGTTCCCCTACAGATGGGTTTGAGGCCTGCAACCATCCCCCATGCCATTGTGAGTGAAACCAGTTTCGAGAAAACGTGTTGTCTTTGGGCTAGGTGTGCCCAGTGGTAAAAGTGTAAAAAAAAAAAGTAGTGGAACCAGCTTCCTTCTGCCCTGCACCCTTTTCTGCCTAGCCCCCTTTTCTGCTCCCTCCGCTCCCCCATACTCACAATAACTCCCTCTCCCCCCTCCCAATTCAAATCCCCTACCCAAGTCCTTCCTTTCCTCCACTCCACCTCCCCACAAGGCTGTGTTTCACAACAGTTCTAGCAAGACTGAAGCAAACACGGTGAAAGCATATGCATTTAAATGACCACCATTAGGGTGTCAGTGTCACCCTCAAATGGCAGCTTTATGCAGCCTGTGCTTCCAATCGCCCACCATTGGCACCTCTTAAGGGATCTCCATTACCTGCAAACACCACTGTGCCTACAGCAATTACCAGGTCACGGCCCAGCTGGGTTTTTTGACTGCTTGGGAATGGCCTTTATACCCCAAGCAGTCTCCTGAAATAAAACAAACCCAGCACATGTTAATAGCGGGGCCCAGGTTCGAAACCCCAGCAGGGGAAAAGTTAAAAAGATCAAATAAAACAAACTAAGCTAGCCTTTCGTACTGTCCTGTCACATAAAGTAATGGAACAACGGAGAAGTAAGGGGACTTGGTACGCTTTAGTACCCTCCCACTTTGACCTCTTGATATGATCGTTGCCGTCATTGTTTCTTGTGGAGATGATGACATGGTATATGTGCAGTATGGATGCAAGACTGGTTGCGATGACGACTGCCTATGTTGCCAGGCAGTGATATGATTCTGACTCTGCGCTGTGGGTGACAGCTAACATTGCAACAGGCAATTTGTTTATTGCTAATTACCCCTGATAATGATGGGGACGTTGACATTGAAAACAAGAATTGCCAATGCCAACAGTTTGGGGTTTTGTGTAGCCATGGGAAAGGCACTTGCCAGGCACTGCCGTACTGGTATTAACTGGCCATAGATGGTAGCAGGTGCAAAATGGTGCGAGTACCTGGGCATCTAACACAGTGCCTGGTAAATGCCTACTACATATACGCCTAATATATATGCACAAGACAAAACTGTTGGCTTTGTCACTGCTTGCTTTTAACAGGACATCAGTGAAGAACACAGGCTGCTTATAAATAGAGTGGCTACAGGCAGCCGTGGTGGTTAAGTAGTGGGTTTACCACTTCAACTGCTAAGTCACTAACTCTCATAAGACTGCTTTGAAAAAAACACTGCCAGGCACTTCGAGTGCAACGTTTGAATGTAAGGGTTGATTAAAAGGGAGCTCAACGAGTTCCCATGAGAAGGTGTTTTGGGGGGAGGGGCAGCAACTGGGTGGGAATGGCCATAGAGATTAGCATGGCTATGGGCAGTATTTCATGGGTGGGCAAATAACCAAATAACACTTTCAGACTGTGTCCCTCCTCATATGCCATTCCCTCTATGTGTGCTCTAATGCACTAGTTTTGGCTTATAGGTGTCACAAGCAACACCGAATAACCTAAACTAAAAAGGGCAATGCAGTTCCAGGTAGCTCACATGGGGCAAAAAGGTACAACAGGAACAAGCCAATATGCTTAATGGTGATAGCACAACCTGTATAGTTTGAAATCTACACCATCCAAAAACTCAGACTTCTGAAGGGAGCATCGATCTCTTTCAATTGCTTCAACATTTACAAATTTAAAAATCCTGTCATAAAACAACTTAGTTGCGCAGAATACTAACAGCATTTATAATCACCAAATACTCCAACAGCATTTCGACGTTACACTGGTGGATAACCCGACAGGTAGCAGGTATCTCATAGAGACTCAGTCAACATACTCATCAAGATAGAAGGCCTCCTCCTTTCCCTTCTGGGCCAATCAGTAACCCCATTACAACACCTCCTCTCATTACACTGGTCATGTATGCTATTCCTACCAACAGACCCTCTGCCACCGGTTCCTGACGGAAATGACGGCTTCTCACACCTATTCACTCTGCCTATATTCCATACCCTTCTGTCTCCCGTCCTTACAGCTCCATAGATCACCCTTATGGGTTTAAACCATGCCTCAGCAAGCGGATGCCTGACCACTCTGGGATCTCCATAGTAGCAGGCAAAGACCAGGGTCCACAATAAGGAAATGGCATATCTTGAAACAAGTATGCACGTGGAAACTACTGAGTAGGAAGGAAGAGACCTACAGTGAGGTTGAGGTGATGAACTGACTTCCTCTTCCTCAGGGTAGGACCATGACCTGCACTGTTCATTTCCCTTTGACACATATCCTCCAGAGAACCCTTTTTTAATAGTTTTGGCTATTAGGTATGTGAGCCGATACTATTGCGTTAGAGTACAGCTAGTGAGAAATGGCATGTGAGGAGGGACACAAAGGTTGCAGGTGTTATTTGGTTATTTACCACCCATTGACTGCCCATGGCCATGCTAATCCCTATGGTCATTACCACCCACTTTCTGACCCTCCCAGCCCACAACACATCCTCCTGGGATCTCTTTGAGGCAACTTTTTCAAGCATTAGCATCAAACGCTGCGCTCGAAGTGCAAGCAGGTGTATTTGTCAAAGCAGTCTTCTGAGAGTTGATGACTTAGAGGCCGATTCATCGAATTAATGTGCGCTGAAATTGCCAGCGCAAGCATGCAAAAGCGCGCAAATCGAAGTGCAAGTGCGAAAATCGCAGCGAAACCCGCGCACAGCGATTCATGGAAGTCCGTGCGTGTGTAAATCCCTGGATGTGTGTGAAAATTCTGCGTGGCGCACGCTGGCGCACACGTCTCCAAACAGCGTGCGCTAAGCACACAGCAAAATCGCACATAGCGCAGCGCACACAACAAAAGTAGGCGTAACAGGGGGCGTAACACGCGGAATGGGGAACAACGCGTGAAAATGTGGGCGTAACGGGGAAGTACAGGAGGCAAATGCACAGAACGCCCACACGCGCGTCTACAACACGTATTAATGGAATCGAACGGGGCTAATGCGTGCGCCAAAAAAGACGCGTTAATCCGGAAACATGTACGCCAGCAGGAAGCAAGCGTATGTCGACCCGTGCAGCATAAAAGTGCGCGCAAACAACAAACAAGCTCAGACACCAAGATGAATATACCATTCCTAGCAGCAGTGGTCGTGGGATACCGCAGGAGGAGGAGGAGGATAGTCAGGCCCAGAATTTTTACACCCAGAACCAGCCTTTTTGGGATGCCTGATGACCAGGTGTATGGGAGGTACAGGTTTCCACCTCACATAATACTCGACCTGGTGAGTGAGTGGGAGGATGACCTCACATCACCCACCCTGTGCTCCCAAGCACTCAGCCCCCTGGAGAAGTTCCTCAATGTACTGCACTTCTTGGTCACTGGATCATTTCAGCGGACAAGTGCTATAGTGGGGGGGTGTCACAGGCCACGCAGTCATGCTGCCTACACCAGGTGTTGGCCATCATGACTGCACGCCCATCAGTCCGCAGGCACATATACCTGCCCAGAACACCTGCAGAAAGGCAGGCTGCCGTCCAGGATTTCTATGGGGTGGGACAATTCCCCAAAGTGCTAGGTGCCATTGATTGCACCCATGTGGCTCTACGTCCCCCCAGGGCATCTGAGCACATCTATAGAAACCGCAAGCACTGGCATTCCATCAACGTGCAGGTAGTATGTGATGCCAAGGGAATCATCACCTCAGTGTATGCCAACTATCCAGGGTCCACCCACGACAGTTTCATTTACAGAATTTCAACCCTAAACCGGGACCTAGAAGCTGGGCGGCATGGCGATACATGGCTGCTGGGTGAGTATAAATGCCACTGCACATGCATGCATGTCAGATACTGAGTAATGTCACAACCCCACTAATGATACCCATCACCACCTCCCCAGGGGACAGTGCCTACCCTCTGAGCACCCACATGATGACGCCAATTCGGAACCCCACCACGCCACTCGAGGTAAGATACAACACAGCCCATATTGCAACCCGGGGCATAGTGGAGTGCACATTCAGAGTGCTCAAGTCATGCTTTCGCTCCCTTGACCGCTCTGGTGGGCAGCTGTTATATGCTCCCCCAGTAGTGTGCAGGATCATAGTGGCAGCATGTGTCCTGCACAACGTTGCAACACGCCGGGGCCTGCCGGTGGACATGGTGGTGCCCCCACATCCCCAACCACATGCACGCCTGCTGCGCATGGGAGGGGAAAGGGGACGTGGTGAGGCAGCCCGTAATCAGCTGGTGGCTCATTACTTCACATAAAATCACACCCCAGTGGAGTGCACACAGCCCTGGCACATACCAGCTGACAATCAATGATGATGACATAAAGGACACTCAACTGTCACAACTATACCAGCCTGAGATTGGTCACCTGGAAGTGTTACATTGTGTGCATCCCTACCCACCCAAATACCACCAATGCTGTGTCATCAAAAGACATACATCTATGCTGCTAAATTCATTACCCCCTTGCTAAATACAACATGAGAACAGCGCCATGTAACCCAACCCCTCCCCAGCTCCACCACCATACACACCATGGCATGTCATGCAATGTGAAAGCAAACAAAGCAATGCACAAGACCTGACACAAGTGTCACAAAGTACACTGTCCCTAATGGAAACTGCCCACACACAATATGCTCCCAGTAATGTATAACTAACAGCACACATTACCAAATACTTACCACCAACACAATGCTGCAACACACCATGGAAAAATGCAAAAACATGACAGTACTAAGTTCAAGTAGTGGTAGTCTTACAACCTGAATACGCCAGCACATCGACCCCTTACAACTGTAGAGTGTTGCTCCCACTCAAATGTCTCAGTGTACTGCATACAACATGAACTGCATCTGCAAAGTAGACGGCCTTGTGAAGACATGAGGAAGGAACCTGCAGATTAGGAGGAAGACATGGATGCACAAGCACATATCAATACACCATGCAGTGTACAATACAACAACAATATCCACTAGGGATGTCTACACAGTATTGGCTACAGACTGCCCACACAGCTCATGGGAGCCCAACGTCACTGTGTAGTTCACTGTCACTTGGTCACACCCTTTGCAAGCCCATGGAAACGGGAAGCAGGAGGGGTGTGTGTCTCACGAACCCAAGCATCTAACCCAAACTCAGGACAAGCCTGCATGTGCCCAGCCGGAATACAGTGGATGCCCACGGGAGCACACAAGGCAACACACTGTAAAAAAAAAAAAATCAAAAATGGCCATGTGGGGGCCAAGAGGGGTGGGGGAGGCCACCCAGGAGGTTCGAGGACAGGGTGCACACCAACACCCACCTGCGTGGATGTTGCGAAAAAAAATACCTCCTTGGGCCCATGGCCTGCACGGCTATGCCATTGTGGGAGAACTGCTGTCGCTCTGCTCATCCTCTGCTGCTGCATCAGGAGGCGGTGGCACTATGGGAGGCAGCCCACGCAAAGCCCTGGTATGGTCCTCCATGGCAGCAAGCATGCGGGTCTGTAAGGTCTGATTCTGGAGGATTAAAGTGCAGAGATCCCCATGCAGCACATCACGGGTTGCCTGCATTTCTGCACGCATGGCCTCGCGTGATGCCCGGATCGCCTCACGTGTTGCATGCAACTCAGCTGCATGCAACTCAGCTGAGAGCGAACATGTGAGCTGCTCCAGCTGCTGTTCTGCCCTTAAATTACTGGAAGCCTCAAGTGCAACCAGAGCCTGCCTTAGGTTATGTAGTTCTACCCTCAGGGCTTCCCTGTGACCCTGGGACTCTATTGATATGGATTCACACAGAGTCTCCAGTACCGCCCGTCTGTCCCTGTTGGACGCCAACATGTCTTCCCTGTGTCTTCCCTGTGTGATTGGCAAATGGAGTCTGTTGCCTGCTGTTGTTGCTCCATCTGCCTTTCAGGGAGGATAATGGAAGTGGCCACCCTCTCCATTGCCTGAGCCATCATTTCTACTGATGCTGCCTGTTGGGTTGCCATACTGTACATGGAGTTTTCCCATACAGTATTGCCTGGTAAATGCGTGAGCGACTCACCATCTGCCTGGAAAAATAACATGAAAAAAACGCGCGTGTGTGCGCCTAGGCAACACCCCTGCCAAAAGAAGAACTGTACGCTGTCTGAGGAGGCAGGACAAAAGAAGAATTGAACACTGTTTGAGGAAACAGGCCCAAAAAAAATAAAGAACGCTGTCAGAGGTAACAGGGAGTACGAACTTGAAACGCTGTGAAGTAATCGCGTGTGAACCGACAAGAAGTACAGAATTCACCCACTCGCTCTCCACAAAAAGCACGTACAAGGGAATAGGATCCTACACGTACCTTTTAAAGCGGCCCACACGTACAGCGTCACTTACGTGTGTACGCGCTAAGGCCCTTTCCTCCAATTACATGAGCTGACACTCGGACGTGCAGTTTTTGGACGTGTACGAAGAACATGCACCCGTGTTGATGGAAACGCCTGGGCGCGTCACGTCACTTACGCGCATAGGCCCTTTCCTCGGATTACACGCATCTACACGTGGACGTGCAGTTTTTCCACGCGCGCTGAACCACTATGCCCACGTCACGAGGGAAACACCCACGTGAGTCACGTCACAGAAGCGCTTACGCGCTAAGGGCCTTTGATCCAATGAAACCACGTACGTGTGCTGACGCGCTTACGCGCGAAGGGCCTTTCCTCGAATTACACGCTGACATGCAAGATTTTCACGTGCCAAATTACTCCGTATCAAGCTGGCCACGCGACAACACACGGAAGACCACGCTCCTGCCCAGAAGGCCGAATTACTGCCCCCCAGAGCCCCGAGCATGCTCCCACCAGTCATCTGCTGCTGCCTGACTGCCTGCTGCCCGCGTGCCCTACTATTTGCTGCCTGCACGTCAGCCAGGGGTGCAGTTGCTGTGACCACCCCTGCTGGAACCGAAGACTCCCGACTGGGATACTATTGCTCCACAGCCCAGCTCCAGGACCCAGTTGCCCACGCACTCCTGCCTCTGGGGTTGCCATGTCGGGCACAACACCATCTGGCACCACTGGCATCCCCCAGCCAGAGAGGCAGAGGGCCACCAGCTTCAGTGCCAGGGAAGTTGGTGTCCTGGTGGAGCAAGTCCTGGGGCAGTATGATGCCCTCTTTGGAAGTTTGCGCGCCGACAATGAAGGATGGACCAGGATCTGGATGGACATCGTGACTGCCATCAACGCGGAGGGGGTGGCAGTCCGCAACTTACACCATGTCAAGAAGCGCTGGGAGGACTTCAGGTCCAGGACCCTCAACAAGGCCCGGCGCCTCTTGAAGGCAGCGGATGCCAAGGGGCGCTGGGGCCACTTGTCCGACCACCAGATGAGGGTCCTGGAACACATAGGCCCAGCGCTCCACGTCCAGGTCCTTGAGAGGCAGACCCGTCTGGAGTCGAGCGGTAAGTGTACATGCATACTGATTGGACGCTGTGCGTGTGGTGGTGTTCCAGTAGTATGCAGGTTGCACATGTGTTTTCGTAGGGCCATTTAGGGATGTGTATGAACAGAGGCGTGAGGCTGCCACATGTGAGTCCTCGTAGGTGTGAGACACATCGATGGTGTATGTGTTGGTAAACATGCTGTGCAAATGCAGGTGTGGTAGCACACATGTTTGAATTTCTGTGTATGTACGTTGGCATGGTTGTGGTGTCACACATGGATGGTGGTTCCTGCTGCATGTATCTGCACTGTGTACATGTGCATGTGTGTGTATTTGACAAGTGTGCAACTGTGATGCAACATGGATGCACGTGACACTGATATGTAGAAGGCTGAATGCCAGATGTGACATGTATGGCGATCGCATCACTGCGACAGTTGGAGGAGATGTAGACATGCATGTAAGTGTGGTGGCGTGTGTGCGTGTCTAGTGCACTCCCTGTGTTTCATGTGATGTCAGGCTCACCTTCGGCTGTTCATGCTGTTGTATGTTTATGGATGTTGCTACCTGGTGCAATATTGCTGTGGAAATGCTCATGTGTGTGAGTTGAAATGACATGTGTGTCGTTGAGTGTGATGCCATGTCTGAAGTTTGACACTGCCACTCATGTGCAACTGTCATGTGTGTATCAGTCCATTGTACAGTGCCCTGATGTCTGTGTTTTATCTCTCCCTGTCTACAGCATCAACTGATGAAGAGGGCGGAGAGGGTGCTGTGGAGCACAGCGGCAGGGATCACACCACCAGCCGGAGACGCAAGGCCCGGCTCCCCTCCCAGATTGTCATCTCGTCGGAGAGTGAGTAATCTGGTGCCGCGTCCCAGGCCACAGCTGCCAAGGGTAGGTCCGAGAGGCAGAGGTTGGAGGTGGACTCCTCGGCAGCAGAAGGGGCAGCTGAGACCCCACAGGGTCCAACGGAGGAAGATGGCACAGAGTCATTCAGGTTGGTGGGGGGTTTGGTGGAGGAGGAGGCCGCGGAAGGGACACACACGGGGTCTGGAGGTGGGGATTCCACTGGTGCTAGTGGTGCAGTGCAGGGGCAGGGACAGGAGGCAGCACAGGACGCCGCAGAGGTGCCTGTGTGTAATCCTGTCCCTGATCCTGTCACTGCATCATCTGGCACCAGCAGGGATGCCTACGTCCAGACCCGTTTTCAGGGAGGGGATGAGCGCACGACAACTGTCCTTCCTCTCCCTGTGGACGTGGCTATCCGGGACCGTGTTGAGCCTGTCCTGAGTGGGATAGCGTTGCGTCAACGGGGCATGCGAGGTGACCTGCAGTCTTTTCGTGGAGAGACTGCACGTCGTCTCGCATGCCTCTTTGACCACGTTGACCAACTGGGACGGGTCACCGGTGCTGGATTCCTCTGTGTGCTGGACCTTCTTGCGACCCCCTCCTCACCTGAAACCCCTACGCGCCAGTCATCCTCCATGCCATCTTCCCACCCATGTGTCACCTGAGTACCCTGTGGAGCTGCCCCTGACCCAGCGGCCAGGCTGGTGGAGGACACATCCCTGCCACAGTCGGGAGTCGGATGTCCAGCAGGGGTTGCCACCACGACAACTGCACCCCAGCCGGAGGAGGACGTGCAGGCAGCAAGAGCCAGGGCGCAGGCACAGGCACAGCAGCAGCAACATGGTGGGAGCAATGATGGCTCGGGGCCTTCAACATCGGAGGGGCAGGCATCGGCCATAGGGCAGGAGGACCCCGGATTTCAAGTGTCTTCTGTGTGGCAGCGGTTGGACCACGCCATAGATGCGGAGCGGCAGCGGGCGGAAGAGACACGGCTCACAATGGTCAGGGCAGAGAACTCCATGCGGAGGGCTCTGAGGCGGGCCGAGTGCCTCGAGGCAATTAATAGGGAGTTGGAGGTGAACATGTCGTCGTCCCTGCGAACCCTCAGGGCCATGGAAGAGGACCGCCTCCAGGACATTGAGCGGGAGTTCGATGATGCCCTGGCCCAGGACATCCGTAAGTGAGCCGTCGGACTAGCCCGCTGCCATTGTACATAGATAGTGGTATGTTTCCTTTCTGTTTTTTTTTTATTTTGGGCCGCTTGGACAATGCACCACATTTTTGTATATAGTTCATTTTTAGGTAGGTCTTTTTTGTAGGTTTAATTTCATTTGTTGGGCTCATGGACCCTGGATTGGTGACTTTTACATAGTTGAACAGTGGGTGTTTCTCGTTTTTATTTTAATTTCACCATGGCGCAATGGATTTCATATATTTTTTTTCCCTTGGATTTGATTTGTTGGACTGAGACTTTGGACACATTTTCATTTGGAGTTCTTTGGATTCTGATTTCATATTTTTTATTATTTTCCAGACATGCTGCATTTTATTTCTTATTCCCATTATTGATTTTTTTTTCATTACATTCATGTTGTGTTCAATACATTTTTGTTTCATACTTCAATGTGTGGTATTCTCTCATTGGTTTCATGCATGTCATGAGATATATGTTTTTCACATTCATTTGCACCCATTGTGTGTGTGAGACGGACATGTGTTCATGTATATTCGGGTTGTATCATGTAATGGCCATTTCTCTGTGGGTGGATGCAATACTTGTTTGGGTCTTTGGGCTGGGGTGGCGTGGGGTGTGGTGTGGGTGGCCATGAGGCCCATGATTGAGGATCGTCATGACGTGGCTGCTGGGGGACATGAGTACGGGCCTGCTGGCAGGTGCCCCTGACTGCTGGGGGTGGGGGTGCTGGGGACATGTGTTGTGGCCGGCTGGCAGGTGCCCCTGACTGCTGGGGGGTGGGGTTGCTGGGGGACATGAGTGGGGGCCTGCTGGCACCCCTGACTGCTGGGGGCTGGGGGTGCTGGGGGACATGTGTGGGACATGAGTGGGGGCATGCTGGCAGGTGCCCCTGACTGCTGGGGGGTGGGGGTGCTGGGGGACATGTGTGGGACATGAGTGGGGGCCTGCTGGCAGGTGCCCCTGACTGCTGGGGGGTGGGGGTGCTGGGGGACATGTGTGGGGGCCTGCTGGCAGGTGCCCCTGACTGCTGGGGGGTGGAGGTGCTGGGGGCCATGTGTGGGACATGAGTGGGGGCCTGCTGGCAGGTGCCCCTGACTGCTGGGGGTTGGGGGTGCTGGAGGACATGAGTGGGGGTCTGCTGGCAAGTGCCCCTGACTGCTGGTGGGTGGGGGTGCTGGGGGACATGTGTGGGACATGAGTGGGGGCCTGCTGGCAGGTGCCCCTGACTGCTGGGGGGTGGGGGTGCTGGGGGGACATGTGTGGGACATGAGTGGAGGCCTGCTGGCAGGTGCCCCTGACTGCTGGGGGGTGGGGGTGCTGGGGGACATGAGTGGGGGCCTGCTGGCAGTGCCCCTGACTGCTGAGAGGTGCTGGGGGACATGAGGGGGGGCCTGCTGGCAGGTGCCCCTGACTGCTGATGGGTGGGGGGTGCTGGGGGACATGTGTGGGGCATGAGTGGGGGCCTGCTGGCAGGTGCCCCTGACTGCTGGGGGGTGGGGGTGCTGGGGAACATGTGTGGGACATGAGTGGGGGCCTGCTGGCAGGTGCCCCTGAGTGCTGTGGGGTGGGGGTGCTGGGGGACATGTGTGGGACATGAGTGGGGGCCTGCTGGCAGGTGCCCCTGACTGTTGGGGGGTTGGGGTGCTGGGGGACATGTGTGGGACATGAGTGGGGGCCTGCTGGCAGGTGACCCTGACTGCTGGGGGTGGGGGTGCTGGGGGACATGTGTGGGACATGAGTGGGGCCTGCTGGCAGGTGCCCCTGACTGCTGGGGGTGGGGGTGCTGGGGGACATGTGTGGGACATGAGTGGGGGCCTGCCAGCAGGCTCCCCTGAGTGCTGGGGGGTGGGGGTGCTGGGGGACATGAGTGGGGGCCTGCTGGCAGGTGCCCCTGACTGCTGGTGGGTGGGGGGTGCTGGGGGACATGTGTGGGACATGAGTGGGGGCCTTCTGGCAGGTTCCCCTGACTGCTGGGGGGTGGGGGTGCTGAGGGACATGTGTGGGACATGAGTGGGGGCCTGCTGGCAGGTGCCCCTGACTGCTGGGGGGTGGGGGTGCTGGGGGGACATGTGTGGGACATGAGTGGGGGCCTGCTGGCAGGTGCCCCTGACTGCTGGGGGGTGGGGGTGCTGGGGGACATGAGTGGGGGCCTGCTGGCAGTGCCCCTGACTGCTGGGGGGTGCTGGGGGACATGAGGGGGGCCTGCTGGCAGGTGCCCCTGACTGCTGGTGGGTGGGGGGTGCTGGGGGACATGTGTGGGGCATGAGTGGGGGCCTGCTGGCAGGTGCCCCTGACTGCTGGGGGGTGGGGGTGCTGGGGAACATGTGTGGGACATGAGTGGGGGCCTGCTGGCAGGTGCCCCTGACTGTTGGGGGGTTGGGGTGCTGGGGGACATGTGTGGGTCATGAGTGGGGGCCTGCTGGCAGGTGCCCCTGACTGCTGGGGGGTGGGGGTGCTGGGGGACATGTGTGGGACATGAGTGGGGCCTGCTGGCAGGTGCCCCTGACTGCTGGTGGTGGGGGTGCTGGGGGACATGTGTGGGACATGAGTGGGGGCCTGCCGGCAGGCTCCCCTGAGTGCTGGGGGGTGGGGGTGCTGGGGGACATGAGTGGGGGCCTGCTGGCAGGTGCCCCTGACTGCTGGTGGGTGGGGGGTGCTGGGGGACATGTGTGGGGAATGAGTGGGGGCCTGCTTGCAGGTACCCCTGACTGCTGGGGGTTGGGGGTGCTGGGGGACATGTGTGGGACATGAGTGGGGGCCTGCTGGCAGGTGCCCTGACTGCTGGGGGGTGGAGGTGCTGGGGGACATGTGTGGGACATGAGTGGGGGCCTGCCGGCAGGCTCCCTTGAGTGCTGTGGGGTGGGGGTGCTGGGGGACATGTGTGGGACATGAGTGGGGGCCTGCTGGCAGGTGCCCCTGACTGTTGGGGGGTTGGGGTGCTGGGGGACATGTGTGGGACATGAGTGGGGGCCTGCTGGCAGGTGCCCCTGACTGCTGGGGGTGGGGGTGCTGGGGGACATGAGTGGGGGCCTGCTGGCAGGTGCCCCTGACTGCTGGTGGGTGGGGGGTGCTGGGGGACATGTGTGGGACATGAGTGGGGGCCTGCTGGCAGGTGCCCCTGACTGCTGGGGGTTGGGGGTGCTGGGGGACATGTGTGGGACATGAGTGGGGGCCTGCTGGCAGGTGCCCCTGACTGCTGGGGGGTGGGGGTGCTGGGGAACATGTGTGGGACATGAGTGGGGGCCTGCTGGCAGGTGCCCCTGAGTGCTGTGGGGTTGGGGTGCTGGGGGACATGTGTGGGACATGAGTGGGGGCCTGCTGGCAGGTGCCCCTGACTGCTGGGGGTGGGGGTGCTGGGGGACATGTGTGGGACATGAGTGGGGCCTGCTGGCAGGTGCCCCTGACTGCTGGGGGTGGGGGTGCTGGGGGACATGTGTGGGACATGAGTGGGGGCCTGCCAGCAGGCTCCCCTGAGTGCTGGGGGGTGGGGGTGCTGGGGGACATGAGTGGGGGCCTGCTGGCAGGTGCCCCTGACTGCTGGTGGGTGGGGGGTGCTGGGGGACATGTGTGGGACATGAGTGGGGGCCTTCTGGCAGGTTCCCCTGACTGCTGGGTGGTGGGGGTGCTGAGGGACATGTGTGGGACATGAGTGGGGGCCTGCTGGCAGGTGCCCCTGACTGCTGGGGGGTGGGGGTGCTGGGGGGACATGTGTGGGACATGAGTGGGGGCCTGCTGGCAGGTGCCCCTGACTGCTGGGGGGTGGGGGTGCTGGGGGACATGAGTGGGGGCCTGCTGGCAGTGCCCCTGACTGCTGGGGGACAAGAGGGGGGCCTGCTGGCAGGTGCCCCTGACTGCTGGTGGGTGGGGGGTGCTGGGGGACATGTGTGGGGCATGAGTGGGGGCCTGCTGGCAGGTGCCCCTGACTGCTAGGGGGTGGGGGTGCTGGGGAACATGTGTGGGACATGAGTGGGGGCCTGCTGGCAGGTGCCCCTGAGTGCTGTGGGGTGGGGGTGCTGGGGGACATGTGTGGGACATGAGTGGGGGCCTGCTGGCAGGTGCCCCTGACTGTTGGGGGGTTGGGGTGCTGGGGGACATGTGTGGGACATGAGTGGGGGCCTGCTGGCAGGTGCCCCTGACTGCTGGGGGGTGGGGGTGCTGGGGGACATGTGTGGGACATGAGTGGGGCCTGCTGGCAGGTGCCCCTGACTGCTGGGGGTGGGGGTGCTGGGGGACATGTGTGGGACATGAGTGGGGGCCTGCCGGCAGGCTCCCCTGAGTGCTGGGGGGTGGGGGTGCTGGGGGACATGAGTGGGGGCCTGCTGGCAGGTGCCCCTGACTGCTGGTGGGTGGGGGTGCTGGGGGACATGTGTGGGGAATGAGTGGGGGCCTGCTTGCAGGTACCCCTGACTGCTGGGGGTTGGGGGTGCTGGGGGACATGTGTGGGACATGAGTGGGGGCCTGCTGGCAGGTGCCCTGACTGCTGGGGGGTGGAGGTGCTGGGGGACATGTGTGGGACATGAGTGGGGGCCTGCCGGCAGGCTCCCTTGAGTGCTGGGGGGTGGGGGTGCTGGGGGACATGAGTGGGGGCCTGCTGGCAGGTGCCCCTGACTGCTGGGGGGTGGGGGTGCTGGGTGACATGAGTGGGGGCTTGCTGGCAGGTGCCCCTGACTGCTGGGGGGTGGGGGTGCTGGGGGACATGTGTGGGACATGAGTGGGGGCCTGCTGGCAGGTGCCCCTGACTGCTGGGGGGTGGGGGTGCTGGGGGACATGTGTGGGACATGAGTGGGGGCCTGCTGGCAGGTGCCCTTGACTGCTGGGGGATGGGGGTGCTGGTGGACATGTGTGGGACATGAGTGGGGGCCTGCTGGCAGGTGCCCCTGACTGCTGGGGGGTGGGGGTGCTGGGGGACATAAGTGGGGGCCTGCTGGCAGGTGCCCCTGACTGCTGGGGGGTGGGGGTGCTGGGGGACATGAGTGGGGGCCTGCTGGCAGGTGCCCCTGACTGCTGGGGGGTGGGGGTGCTGGCGGACATGAGTGGGGGCCTGCTGGCAGGTGCCCCTGACTGCTGATGGGTGGGGGGTGCTGGGGGACATGTGTGGGGAATGAGTGGGGGCCTGCTTGCAGGTGCCCCTGACTGCTGGGGGTTGGGGGTGCTGGGGGACATGTGTGGGACATGACTGGGGGCCTGCTGGCAGGCTCCCCTGAGTGCCTGGGGGTGCGGGTGCTGGGGGACATGAGTGGGGGCCTGCTGGCAGGTGCCCCTGACTGCTGGGGGGTGGGGGTGCTGGGGGACATGAGTGGGGGCTTGCTGGCAGGTGCCCCTGACTGCTGGGGGGTGGGGGTGCTGGGGGACATGTGTGGGACATGTGAGGGGGCCTGCTGGCAGGTGCCCCTGACTGCTGGGGGGTGGGGGTGCTGGGGGACATGTGTGGGACATGAGTGGGGGCCTGCTGGCAGGTGCCCTTGACTGCTGGGGGATGGGTGTGCTGGTGGACATGTGTGGGACATGAGTGGGGGCCTGCTGGCAGGTGCCCCTGACTGCTGGGGGGTGGGGGTACTGGGGGACATAAGTGGGGACCTGCTGGCAGGTGCCCCTGACTGCTGGGGGGTGGGGGTGCTGGGGGACATGAGTGGGGGCCTGCTGGCAGGTGCCCCTGACTGCTGGGGGGTGGGGGTGCTTGGGGACATGTGTGGGACATGAGTGGGGGCCTGCTGGCAGGTGCCCCTGACTGCTGGGGGTGGGGGTGCTGGGGGACATGTGTGGGACATGAGTGGGGGCCTGCTGGCAGGTGCCCCTGACTGCTGGGGGGTGGGGGTGCTGGGGGACATGAGTGGGGGCCTGCTGGCAGGTGCCCCTGACTGCTGGGGGGTGGGGGTGCTGGCGGACATGAGTGGGGGCCTGCTGGCAGGTGCCCCTGACTGCTGGTGGGTGGGGGGTGCTGGGGGACATGTGTGGGGAATGAGTGGGGGCCTGCTTGCAGGTGCCCCTGACTGCTGGGGGTTGGGGGTGCTGGGGGACATGTGTGGGACATGAGTGGGGGCCTGCTGGCAGGTGCCCTGACTGCGCGGGGGTGGAGGTGCTGGGGGACATGTGTGGGACATGAGTGGGGGCCTGCCGGCAGGTTCCCCTGAGTGCTGGGTTGTGGGGGTGCTGGGGGACATGAGTGGGGGCCTGCTGGCAGGTGCCCCTGGCTGCTGGGGGAGTGGGGGTGCTGTGGGACATGAGTGGGGGCTTGCTGGCAGGTGCCCCTGACTGCTGGGGGGTGGGGGTGCTGGGGGACATGTGTGGGACATGAGTGGGGGCCTGCTGGCAGGTGCCCCTGACTGCTGGGGGATGGGATTTGCTGGTGGACATGTGTGGGACATGAGTGGGGGCCTGCTGGCAGGTGCCCCTGACTGCTGGGGGTGGGGGTGCTGGGGGACATGAGTGGG
Source organism: Ambystoma mexicanum (assembly GCF_040938575.1). Lineage (NCBI taxonomy): Eukaryota > Metazoa > Chordata > Amphibia > Caudata > Ambystomatidae > Ambystoma > Ambystoma mexicanum. The sequence continues at coordinate 659,196,461 of NC_090930.1, forward strand.
GGCCTGCTGGCAGGTGCCCCTGACTGCTGGTGGGTGGGGGGTGCTGGGGGACATGTGTGGGACATGAGTGGGGGCCTGCTGGCAGGTGCCCCTGACTGCTGGGGGTTGGGGGTGCTGGGGGACATGTGTGGGACATGAGTGGGGGCCTGCTGGCAGGTGCCCCTGACTGCTGGGGGGTGGGGGTGCTGGGGAACATGTGTGGGACATGAGTGGGGGCCTGCTGGCAGGTGCCCCTGAGTGCTGTGGGGTTGGGGTGCTGGGGGACATGTGTGGGACATGAGTGGGGGCCTGCTGGCAGGTGCCCCTGACTGCTGGGGGTGGGGGTGCTGGGGGACATGTGTGGGACATGAGTGGGGCCTGCTGGCAGGTGCCCCTGACTGCTGGGGGTGGGGGTGCTGGGGGACATGTGTGGGACATGAGTGGGGGCCTGCCAGCAGGCTCCCCTGAGTGCTGGGGGGTGGGGGTGCTGGGGGACATGAGTGGGGGCCTGCTGGCAGGTGCCCCTGACTGCTGGTGGGTGGGGGGTGCTGGGGGACATGTGTGGGACATGAGTGGGGGCCTTCTGGCAGGTTCCCCTGACTGCTGGGTGGTGGGGGTGCTGAGGGACATGTGTGGGACATGAGTGGGGGCCTGCTGGCAGGTGCCCCTGACTGCTGGGGGGTGGGGGTGCTGGGGGGACATGTGTGGGACATGAGTGGGGGCCTGCTGGCAGGTGCCCCTGACTGCTGGGGGGTGGGGGTGCTGGGGGACATGAGTGGGGGCCTGCTGGCAGTGCCCCTGACTGCTGGGGGACAAGAGGGGGGCCTGCTGGCAGGTGCCCCTGACTGCTGGTGGGTGGGGGGTGCTGGGGGACATGTGTGGGGCATGAGTGGGGGCCTGCTGGCAGGTGCCCCTGACTGCTAGGGGGTGGGGGTGCTGGGGAACATGTGTGGGACATGAGTGGGGGCCTGCTGGCAGGTGCCCCTGAGTGCTGTGGGGTGGGGGTGCTGGGGGACATGTGTGGGACATGAGTGGGGGCCTGCTGGCAGGTGCCCCTGACTGTTGGGGGGTTGGGGTGCTGGGGGACATGTGTGGGACATGAGTGGGGGCCTGCTGGCAGGTGCCCCTGACTGCTGGGGGGTGGGGGTGCTGGGGGACATGTGTGGGACATGAGTGGGGCCTGCTGGCAGGTGCCCCTGACTGCTGGGGGTGGGGGTGCTGGGGGACATGTGTGGGACATGAGTGGGGGCCTGCCGGCAGGCTCCCCTGAGTGCTGGGGGGTGGGGGTGCTGGGGGACATGAGTGGGGGCCTGCTGGCAGGTGCCCCTGACTGCTGGTGGGTGGGGGTGCTGGGGGACATGTGTGGGGAATGAGTGGGGGCCTGCTTGCAGGTACCCCTGACTGCTGGGGGTTGGGGGTGCTGGGGGACATGTGTGGGACATGAGTGGGGGCCTGCTGGCAGGTGCCCTGACTGCTGGGGGGTGGAGGTGCTGGGGGACATGTGTGGGACATGAGTGGGGGCCTGCCGGCAGGCTCCCTTGAGTGCTGGGGGGTGGGGGTGCTGGGGGACATGAGTGGGGGCCTGCTGGCAGGTGCCCCTGACTGCTGGGGGGTGGGGGTGCTGGGTGACATGAGTGGGGGCTTGCTGGCAGGTGCCCCTGACTGCTGGGGGGTGGGGGTGCTGGGGGACATGTGTGGGACATGAGTGGGGGCCTGCTGGCAGGTGCCCCTGACTGCTGGGGGGTGGGGGTGCTGGGGGACATGTGTGGGACATGAGTGGGGGCCTGCTGGCAGGTGCCCTTGACTGCTGGGGGATGGGGGTGCTGGTGGACATGTGTGGGACATGAGTGGGGGCCTGCTGGCAGGTGCCCCTGACTGCTGGGGGGTGGGGGTGCTGGGGGACATAAGTGGGGGGCTGCTGGCAGGTGCCCCTGACTGCTGGGGGGTGGGGGTGCTGGGGGACATGAGTGGGGGCCTGCTGGCAGGTGCCCCTGACTGCTGGGGGGTGGGGGTGCTGGCGGACATGAGTGGGGGCCTGCTGGCAGGTGCCCCTGACTGCTGGTGGGTGGGGGGTGCTGGGGGACATGTGTGGGGAATGAGTGGGGGCCTGCTTGCAGGTGCCCCTGACTGCTGGGGGTTGGGGGTGCTGGGGGACATGTGTGGGACATGACTGGGGGCCTGCTGGCAGGCTCCCCTGAGTGCCTGGGGGTGCGGGTGCTGGGGGACATGAGTGGGGGCCTGCTGGCAGGTGCCCCTGACTGCTGGGGGGTGGGGGTGCTGGGGGACATGAGTGGGGGCTTGCTGGCAGGTGCCCCTGACTGCTGGGGGGTGGGGGTGCTGGGGGACATGTGTGGGACATGTGAGGGGGCCTGCTGGCAGGTGCCCCTGACTGCTGGGGGGTGGGGGTGCTGGGGGACATGTGTGGGACATGAGTGGGGGCCTGCTGGCAGGTGCCCTTGACTGCTGGGGGATGGGGGTGCTGGTGGACATGTGTGGGACATGAGTGGGGGCCTGCTGGCAGGTGCCCCTGACTGCTGGGGGGTGGGGGTACTGGGGGACATAAGTGGGGGCCTGCTGGCAGGTGCCCCTGACTGCTGGGGGGTGGGGGTGCTGGGGGACATGAGTGGGGGCCTGCTGGCAGGTGCCCCTGACTGCTGGGGGGTGGGGGTGCTTGGGGACATGTGTGGGACATGAGTGGGGGCCTGCTGGCAGGTGCCCCTGACTGCTGGGGGTGGGGGTGCTGGGGGACATGTGTGGGACATGAGTGGGGGCCTGCTGGCAGGTGCCCCTGACTGCTGGGGGGTGGGGGTGCTGGGGGACATGAGTGGGGGCCTGCTGGCAGGTGCCCCTGACTGCTGGGGGTGGGGGTGCTGGCGGACATGAGTGGGGGCCTGCTGGCAGGTGCCCCTGACTGCTGGTGGGTGGGGGGTGCTGGGGGACATGTGTGGGGAATGAGTGGGGGCCTGCTTGCAGGTGCCCCTGACTGCTGGGGGTTGGGGGTGCTGGGGGACATGTGTGGGACATGAGTGGGGGCCTGCTGGCAGGTGCCCTGACTGCGCGGGGGTGGAGGTGCTGGGGGACATGTGTGGGACATGAGTGGGGGCCTGCCGGCAGGTTCCCCTGAGTGCTGGGTTGTGGGGGTGCTGGGGGACATGAGTGGGGGCCTGCTGGCAGGTGCCCCTGGCTGCTGGGGGAGTGGGGGTGCTGTGGGACATGAGTGGGGGCTTGCTGGCAGGTGCCCCTGACTGCTGGGGGGTGGGGGTGCTGGGGGACATGTGTGGGACATGAGTGGGGGCCTGCTGGCAGGTGCCCCTGACTGCTGGGGGATGGGATTTGCTGGTGGACATGTGTGGGACATGAGTGGGGGCCTGCTGGCAGGTGCCCCTGACTGCTGGGGGGTGGGGGTACTGGGGGACATAAGTGGGGGCCTGCTGGCAGGTGCCCCTGACTGCTGGGGGGTGGGGGTGCTGGGGGACATGAGTGGGGGCCTGCTGGCAGGTGCCCCTGACTGCTGGCGTGTGGGGGTGCTGGGGGACATGTGTGGGACATGAGTGGGGGCCTGCTGGCAGGTGCCCCTGACTGCTGGGGGGGTGGAGGTGCTGGGGGACATGAGTGGGGGCCTGCTGGCAGGTGCCCCTCACTGCTGGGGGGTGGGGGTGCTGGGGAACATGAGTTGGTGATCACTAGTGCAAGGTGACATGTGGCTTGGCTGTGGGGCATGCCCATGGTGGATGGGCTGCCTGTGGGACATGACCAGGGGTGCATGGTAGTCCCCTGTGCTGTGGGCTGCCTGCAGGGGCCATGGAGGGTGTAGAGGGAACACCTGGGAGGACCCACACTGCCAATTCACGTGTAGGACTCCCCGCGAATCCCTGAAAATCACGTACCCTGCTCTATCAGCAAAATCGCGTGTGAAACTTCCCACACAACCCCGGAATACACGTACCCCACTCGCACAGGGCATTTCGCGTGTGAAACTTCCCGCGAACCCCTGTTATATACGTTCCCCTCTCCAATCGCGTGTGAAACTTCCCGCGCACCCCAGGAATACACATACCCCACTCGCACAGGGCATTTCGCGTGTGAAACTTCCCGCGAACCCCTGTTATATACGTTCCCCTCTCCAATCGCATGTGAAACTTCCCGCGCACCCCAGGAATACACGTATCCCACTCGCACAGGGCATTTCGTGTGTGAAACTTCACGCGCACCCCAGGAATACACGTACCCCACTGGCACAGGGCCTATCGCGTGTGAAACTTCCCGCGCACCCCAGGAATACACGTACCCTACTCGCACAGGGCATTTCGAATGGGAAACTTCCCGCGAACCCCTGTTATATACGTTCCCCTCTCCAATCGCGTGTGAAACTTCCCGCGCACCCCAGGAATACACGTACCACACTCGCACAGGGCATTTCACGTGTGAAACTTCACGCGCACCCCAGGAATACACGTACCCCACTGGCAAAGGGCCTATCGCATGTGAAACTTCCCACGCACCCCAGGAATACACGTACCCCACTCGCACAGGGCATTTCGTGTGTGAAACTTCCCGCGAACCCCTGTTATACACGTACCCCACTCGCACAGGGCATTTCGTGTGTGAAACTTCCCGTGAACCCCTGTTATACATGTTCCCGTCTCCAATCGCGTGTGAAACTTCACGCGCACCCCAGGAATGCACGTACCCCACTGGCACAGGGCCTATCGTGTGTGAAACTTCCCGTGCACCCCAGGAATACACTTACCCCACCCGCACAGGGCATTTCACGTGTGAATCTTTCCGCAAACCCCTGTTATACACGTACCCCACTCGCACAGGGCATTTCGCATGTGAAACTTCCCGCAAACCCCTGTTATACAAGTTCCCCTCTCCAATCGCGTGTGAAACTTCCCGCACACCCCAGGAATACACGTACCCCACTTGCACAGGGCATTTCACATGTGAAACTTCACGCGCACCCCAGGAATACACGTACCCCACTGGCACAGGGCCTATCGCGTGTGAAACTTCCCGCGCACCCCAGGAATACACATACCCCACTCGCACAGGGCATTTCGCATGTGAAACTTCCTGCAAACCCCTGTTATACACGTACCCCGCTCCAATCGCGTGTGACACTCCCCGTGCAGCGGGGTACGTGTATTCGGAGGGGTGCGCAGGGAGTTTTACAGGCGTTTTCGTGGTTGGGGGCCATGTACGGGATTTGTGCGCTGTGCATGGCGCACGGGAAGGGGTTGGGGGCGTAACTGGCGCTGCTGCAGGGTCGCTGCGCCACTCTGTGCCACGGCTGGTTTTGGAAACTAAAATCCATGAATACGCTGTGCGTGGAAATGGATTTTAGCGCACGCGGCTGGCGCAGAAATTCGCACGCGCACACTGTGCCCCAGCCGCGTGCGCCACTTGTGCGCTGAATTCTATGAATTACCCTCTTAATTGGAGCTGTAAACATTCTACTGGTGTAATAAAAAAGTCTTAACCAGGTCTGCCTTCAGCCACTCGATTTATAAGCACTATGCGTGTCATTCACAGAGATCCTGCTAAAAACAAGCATTGGCAACCAAGAATTTTGGCTTGTCGACAAGTATTAGACCTTTGCCAGGCATTGCTGTTAGATGCCCAGGTACTCGCACCATTTTGCCCCAGCTACCATCAACGGTCAGTTAATAACACTATGACGGTGCCTGGCAAATACCTTTCCCGTGCCTACACAAAAGCCAAACTGTTGGCATTGCCAATGCTTGTTTTCTTTCTGTTTGGCTTTCTTGACTCATGTTCCCTTGCTTTTTAACTTCACTATAACCTCTAGGTCTGGTTAGAGACCTCCAGCTGTCTTCCAGAACTGTTGAGAGGTATGTCAGACTATGCCGATAATCAACTGCGGTGCGGTGCAGGAAGTTCGTGTGAGTGGCCCCTCACATCCTGCCTTTTGCATTCTCATCTTTTACATCTTAACGCGCCAAAATTAGTTCTCATAAAATAGTAGGTTGGATCGTGCTAAGGAGGGCAATCAATATTTCTTTCTTTTTTTTTTTTACACTTGCCAGAACGCTGTCCTAAATGCAAGCAATGCTATTTCGTAGGAGCTCTAGTGCATAATTAACCACAAATGACATTAAAGCCTCCACCGTGCAAGCTGCTGTGTCCTCCAAGCAGGTTTCCAAATATTAGTTAAAAAATAAACATCACCTTTTTAAAGTTAGAAATGGTTTAGCGATGCCAGAAAACTAGCCTGAAATGGTATTTATTGTATTATTGTCATCTTTGATTTCTATGGTTTCGATCACTTTTCAAGTTTGTGTATGTGAAATGGACAGCTCAACAATGTTGCAATCAGTTTCTGCACTAGTCTCTGCCTTCCACTGCAAAGCCCCCCAAACAAAAAATGAATTGAAAAAAGGCAAGGTTTCAGAGTAGCGACGCTCTCTTGGCAGAGAGTAACTGCTGAGGATCCTTCTGACACAATACAGCCACTCAAAACCCGTATGCCAATGTGTGTGTTTCTTTTCCAAAGAGCTTTAATAGGAATCTGAAAGCAGTGGGTGGTTTTAATAGAGGAAGTTCAGGGCGATTAGACCTTGCTTGGGAAGATAGCTCAGGGGCAACAGGCTCGCCTTGGAAGCAAGACGACACAGAGCAACACAGGTTCGATCCTCAGTCCGCACTTAGAAACCTCTGGGTATTAAGCGTGTTATAAATAACCTATCATATCATATCATACAGCGAAAAAACAATGTCTGGGACGGCATACCCCACCCAATCCCCAAGATCTTGCTCTCTGTCAATATGTCCACGGTTCAAGTCTTGTCCAATCACCGCAATGTCTCTCCCCAAAATAACTTCTGATGGCAATCAATAATTAGCGTTGGTTGGCTCTTGCAGCTAAAATTGAATAGTACCTTGTCCAGATTATTCCAGGCCCCACCCCATTAGAGGAGTTCATGTGGTTCTAAACATGCAAAGGCTGTTTCATGAACTATGAGGCAGATTCATGTTGACATTTGGGACAGAGGCATATCACTAAAACCCATGGTCGCTGCTTTCTGCTGCGTTCCCGGTGGTACAGCTTTATAGCAATAGGAAAGCATGTCATATAATGTCACATAGCTAATTCTCATATTGAGTTTGCATGTGTTTTTACTTTAAGAATGAAGGCTCCTCCTTGAAAACATACATGGAAATGTGGCATTTCCTGTTCATGTTCTTAAGGAGAAGCCCTTTCATTTATTCAGTGGAGCCTTTAGGACCGCTTCCTGTCTGACTGTTCATCTGCAAATCTCTCTGTGGTTGATAATGTAATGTAAGTGGTCTTGTATAGCACCCGTCTGCCACCAGTGGGAACCTCGCTGCACTTGGCTCTGCAAGAAAAAAGGGCGCTGAGGTTCATTACTGTTACTGGGCCAGTGGGAAAGGCAATTGCAAAACCTGTGTTGTTGATGGGCGCATGCCATAAGTACCCGGTTCCTGAGTGCCAATCTGCTTTCTATGGGTTTAGCGGAAGAAAAGTAGGAGTATGTTAGCCATAAGAAAAAGCCCAAGATCTGATAGATTACAGCACTTTGGGTCTGATAAGCCGCTGAGTTGGGAGAGTGTGATAGGGCCTAAGAGGAGAAGTTAGTTGTGGCTCGGTTATGTTGATATGCTAACGGCTAGGCCTCTGGTGGACTTCTGATGAGGATTTGTGTGTGTGCAGTGTTAGGTGGTAGGAGATCGTAGAGGGGAATTGGTTAGTCAGGGAAAGGCGGGAGCAGGCCTTACAAGTTAATACAACCTGCAACAATGCACTCCTCTTCCTGACCATTTGTAGACAGGACCCATTTCTCTAGCTACCAATGCCACCTCAAAAAGATACATTGTACAGTATGAAGAAATAAACACCATAACCTGCTAAGGCTTATGGGAGTCAAGAATGTAAGGTTCAGAGGAAGGGCAGCTTAAATATTTGTTGACTGCATTCACTCATTTCATTTTCCTTAGTATGTTGGTTAGCAGCCTAAGGGATGCCTCAAACGTCACTCTAACAGGCACATGTGTTATGTTCAGTGGCCCGATAGAGCATTTGATCATCCTGGGCAAAGCCTGTGTTAAGCGTTAGTCAGCACAGGGTCCAGAATATCTGCTCATTTCCCCAAAGGATACCCTGCTGTCTTCCAAAAGCACCATACACTTCTCACGCAGCCCAAAATAAAATCCTGCCTCTCCCTCCTCCACCACCAATAGCCACAACTCCCCAGGTTCTGACATGAAACTTCGGTATCAGAGTTATGCTGCAACCCTACAGTGGAATTTTCACAATGAAACCAGGACCAGAAGCGCTGAAAAGTGGAGTGTTCATTCCTCCCAAAAAATGTGCATCACATTGGCCTAAAAAAGGGGACAGAGAGATACGACAGCTGCAGTATAGTGAAGAAGTGTGTCGACAGTGACAGACCAAGGTTTCTATCTTGCGGGCCCCTTGCTAGCCAAGGGTCTCAGGGGGATTTTCTTTCTTGTACCACAGCAAAAAGATGGAACCAGGCCAAAAACAACCATGCTTTATTCAACCAGATTTTAAGGGCTGCCCTTTCAAGATTAGTGTGGACCTGTCAGGGATTAGCATATGCACAAGGTGTGAGCTGTTCCCCACAGGGGGTCTCCTGGATCCAGGGAGGGTACTGCCTTACCCATTACCAGCTATTACACTACAGAAGACAGGAAGGAGGAAAGTGGCTGTCATCCTATCTCGCCGAAGTAAGTGAGGTGTTGACTAAATTGTGCTCTTACATTTACAATTTTTACACAAGTTGGTGAATGCCTAAATAAAATGGCAGCAGTTCACCACACTGGTGTCTAGTCAAAGGATCGAATCTAAAGGGTCGACAGGTCAAAGGATCGACACCAAAGGGTCGACAGGTCAAAGGATCGATTTTTTTTTTAATTATATATATTTTTTTAGGTTTTCGTTTAAGGAAAAAAGTGGTTTTTAGCAAAAAAAGGGGGCTGGGGGCCCCCCCCAAAAAAAAAAAAGATGTGAAAAAAATAAAAAATAAAATTCGATCCTTTCACCTGTCGACCCTTTGGTGTCGATCCTTTGACCTGTCGAACCTTTCACTGTCGATCCTTTGACTGGCAACCCACCACACTCACTCTTAAACTGGGTGGCTGATGTGTGCGCCCTCTGAGACCCAAAGGCAATGGTACATTGCTCTCCCGCAATCACAGGATAAACCAGCTGAGAAATGTAAACAGGGGATGTGCAACACAAAGAAGCAGCTGGCATCTATCTACCTGAAGATTGAGCATTGTTGTGGATAGGATCAACCATTGTGTAAATGCCTGTGCTGCTCTAGAAGCTGGTTCTAGGGTTGTGAAATGCTGCCTGTAGGAGCTCCTTTGGCCTGCTCTGCCCTGTGTATGGACATATATAGACACACACACATACAAACACACACACATACAAACATACACACATACACACACATATATATTTGCATATATGTAAGTATTTTCCTTACTGTGCTAGTCAACACGAAAGTGGCGTAAAACTGCCTATGCAATGTGCTTTGGCAGAAAGACAGTGCAAACAAAGTTCTGGGGTACCCTCAGATCTCTCACAACACTATCTACACTTAAAGCATGAAATAGTATACCCACACTGACACACCATTAAGAATCTCAGAGTGCACCTCTGCCACACTTATATAATTTGCTAGTATGCTTATACAGTATTGGGACACCCTCAGAGCTATTACAGTACATCTCTATCTAAACCCACAAGATGTTTTTGTATACTCATACAGTACCAAGACACCCACAGAGCTCTCACAATGCACCACTATCTTGACATACAGCATGTAATAGTATACCCATACTAAGGCATCCTTAGAACTCTCACAATGGGCCTCTCTGAACTTGCCTCGTGTCATGGTATGCCCGTAAAGTACTGAGATACCCTCCGTTTTCCCATATGTATGAGTATATACATACAGTATTGAGACACACTCAAAGCTCTCAGAATGAACCTCAATCCACACTTACGGCATGCGATAGTACAATAATATAGAACTCTCGAGAGTTCCGCTGGGACTCTTACTACAAGGTACCTCCGAGGAGTGAGGACAGAAAGAATCATGTTAAACAGAAAAAGGAATCTATTGACCAATTGAACCTACTCTAATATCATGTTAAATTCTGGATGTATTTGTCCCCATTGAGCCCCTGCTTCTCTACACAGGATTGGTCTGATTCATGTGACCTGCTAATTTAAGCACTGTTGGTGCAAATGAGTTACAGCCTTGGAAGAAGTGGTGAGAGATTGTGTACACGTAATGTGGTATGGCATCAGCCCCTAAACCTGAGCATAGCAACTGGTACCTGGGATCATTGGCAAGGACTGCAGGCTGACTCTCAAGAGCAGTGAACAATCCACAAGCCTGCATGGATCTGAAGGGAATGGAGTCTCTGCGGGAAGGCTTGTCACCCAATGGAAGTTGTTCAGCTCTAGCGTGCACTTAAGTGTTCATTGTCATGGCCTGAAGGATTTGTTTAGGGATAGTAAACATTCAGAGGCTGCCTTATACAGTAGAGAGGGCCAAAAGCTGCGTAATGTCACTGGGCCTCATTAGAAATTTAACAAATTAGCTGTGATAATTCTGCAAAAGTCGATTATCGTTTCCACTATGAAAAAGTGAGAAAAATCATGTTGAGTAAGTGTTATTTCCCATTATGGAGTCAAGTAGGAATCCATTTATAATTGGAGGAATTTTACACACGCGTTAAGTCCTTCGTTATTCATTAGGAAATACCTCCAGCCACTATTGCACAACTATTTCCTGTACATTTGTGACTTGTTGTGGCAACCTTGGGGCATTGGCCCTCAAACATACATTTTCCTGCCAATAAGTGCAAGAGCAGAGGTAAGCTTACTCGTGTATGTTTTCACTGGCACCTTCGTCATCTTTGTTGTAGTCTTGTGAATACTCCTGTGGCAATCTTGTGAACATGTTTGTGGCTATCACGTGAACAAACTCTATGTCTGTCACCTGACTGTTTCGCAGGGGTTCATCATTTCATTTTCTCATTTGCTGTCATCTTATTTTACTATGGTGTATCTCATTCGCCATTAAGTCACTAACATTGTGGCAAGTGTCATAGGATAATTTCTTTAGCAGTGCCTGCCCGTATTTAGCAGAGGATGTGAGTGAGGGCAGGTATGTGTGAGCTGGTTTGCATATCATCATGCTTGTTATGTCTTACATGTTGCCTGGGAGCTGTTGAATGGTACAACTGCTTGACAGGAAAGGCTGAGCGTAATGTCCTCTTTCTGTGTTTGATAAATATGAAAGGGAAAAGGAAATGGCGTACCGAGAAGCGGAGGAGCGGGCAGTAGAAACGAGCAGAAAGAATAAAATTGTTGCACAACTTCATGCGAGGGGATGGACCTGCTAACAAACAGTGTCACACTCTTATTAAGGACAGGCTGTGCATTTTGTTTTACTCCACGCCCGCCAAACCAACGTTTCTTTCTGACAGGCGCAGACGTGCGCGCCATCATCAGCACCTGATTGGAACAGTCTCCATCACCGGAGCTGTGAAAATGGACGTCATTTAGGGGTCTCAACTGCGACCCCTGAAGTCTCCCTTGCTACCCCTAAAAATATATATTTTTTTTAAACTTTTTTTTATTTTTATTTTTACATTGACACTACTAGGCAGTGGCCAGCAGCATGTGGCTCTTTGTTTCTGGAGTGGCTGGTTTTCTGATGGCTATAGCCGATAAGATACCTGAGTCGGTTGAGCACTGGCTGCTGCAACGTGTGTGTGATCTGCAGGTTGCAGGTTCGACTCCTAGCAAGGTCAACTCAGCCTTTCATCCTGCTGAGGTTGATAAATGAGTACCAACACAGGTTGGGTGATATTGTACGTATATTTGTTCTATACGAAGAGCTTAAGCGTAAGTGCTGTACAATTACACGTCATTATCATTTGGCCTTGGAATTCTGCTTGCATTCACAGTGATTTGGTAATATGGGCCTATACGCACTGATATTAACGATACATATGGTGATCCATTCTTGTATGAAATGTATATCACTTTACAGTGATATCGTAACCATATTTTTCTTAGTGTACTCAGAAACAATGCTATGTGATGCCACTTCCTGTTTTGTCGTGAAGAGAAAGGTCATGTTCCATCGCTTCCCGTGATGTCACTTTGATGTGGGGTCACTTCCTGTGATGTCATTAGAGGTCAATGGACGTGTGATCTCACTTCCGCTACCCCTGGCATTTTGGTGAAATGACGTCCCTGGCTGTGAAGGGCTCAATTCACCCCTCCTGGCATGCAGGCCATAAATACTAATTTCAACAAAGGATGATGACACATATTTTTGTTGGCTCACTTCATTGAATTTTCATAATTATTTTGCTGCGTGTCACTGCCGCTTATGTTATAGCGCCTCCTTCTACGCGGTAAGAGCGTTCACGTTATGAAAATTAATTTTACAAATTCATTTTCAAATAAAAAGCTGGTGTCTTGACCACAGCATTCAAAATATATTCTTATATTTGAAGACGTTCTTCTGCCTCACAAAAACCTCTGCCATGTCGGATAAAGATGTTTCTTCTACTACACATGATGCGCCATCATCATCACATGTTTTCGACAATGGAAACACCACTGATAGTCTGCACTTACATGCCCTCCCACAATTCGATATCACTGACTTCAGCAATTGGTGGCCTATGTGGTCTTGGGAGGATAGCTCAGGGGCAACTTAGAAGCAAGATGACACGAAGCAACACGGGTTTGATCCCCGGGTTTACAGTTAGAAACCTTTGGGTATTAAGCACATTATAAATAACCTATCATATCATATCATAGATAAAATACTTTGATGTTGACCTGGATGTGATGGGCCTACATGATGAAAGACGTATGAGAGGCATATTAATACATTCCGTGGGGCTGACAGTGCGTGATATTTATGAGATGCCAGAAGAGACTACAAACACTTTTCAAGGATTAAAAAATTGTTTGAACACAAACTTTGCCCTTCATAAAAACATAGACTAAAAGAAACACATTTTCCATACTACCAATGCAAATAAGGGTGAGACGCTAGATCGTTTTTCGAAGAGACTGAGAACAAGACTAAAACATTGTGATTTTGACAATTATTTGAATGAAGAAACCCTCGATTCCCAAATAATTGCTGGATGTGGGTCCTCAACATTTAGAAAGAAATTGCTACAAAAAACCAGAACGGTGGAAGAAATATTAATGCTGGCTCGCACCACCATGGCCATAGATCTCCAGGCACATGGTATGGACAAAATCAAGACACTACAATCAACTCCAGCAGCCATATGTCAAGTTAGCACCAACCAGAAACCATATGTTTCTCTAATACGCACATCCTATAGATGTGGTTATGAGTTCTGCATGAAGGACCATGCCCAGCGAAAGGTAAAGTGTGTGATTCCTGTGGTCAAGAAAATCATTTCAAGTCCATCTGTCACTCTTATAATCAAATCAGCCACACAAATGACATGTGTTTACCTCAATGAGCCACAACCTCATACCGACAATCGCTAACTATGTCACCTGACCGCCATCACTCTTCCACACAGTGATCTTGGAGAACAGTTGATCGCCATCGACGATCCCCTCCCTGCTGCATAAAAATACAAGAAGAACCTCAAAGACATCAGTTACGTCGCAGAATTCGATACCTAGAATCAGCAGCCCGACATCATGACGAAGCTGAATCCTCATCAAGTGATGAAAGGAAACGTGGCTACGTATTTGCAATAGGTAATCCTACAGCGATTAACCACACTCCAACACTCTTGCTACAGCTGAGTGGCAGCCCTCTTGAGTTTTTAATTGACACTGGAGCCACTGTGAATGTCCTCAGTGAGGCTACATAAGCATCATTATGCCACACTCCTAAACGTAAGCTGCTGACATAGACACGTATCCCTATGGATCCAAGTCAGCGCTCCCATTCAAAGGGGTACTTAAAACAATCTGCGCATTCAAAGATAAGACAGCTACCATTGACGTCTATGTTATTAAAGCAGGTGTACTCGCAGGATGATACTCAGCTTTAAATCAGCTATAAATATGGGATTAGTCGACATCCAATATTGTTTTGGGACTGCATATACTTCCAATGCGAAAGACGTGGTAATTAAGCTTTTCCCATCATTATTTTGAGGTTTGGGCAAACTGAAAAGCTGTCAAATAAAACTTCTCATCAATGAAGGCATTAAACCAATAGCACAACATTACAGAGGTATTCCCCTCAATATACGGCTGAAAGTTGAAGATGAGATGAAGGCACGTTTGGAGCAAGACATGATAGAACACTTAAAGGGCCCAACACTGTGGGTCTCCCCAATATGGCCTGTACCCAGGAAAGAATCCAACGGATGCATTTGTTTGTGTGTTGATATGCACACACCCAACCAAGCAATAAAGAGAGAAAGACACCTGTCACCATGAATTACAGACATTATGGACCTGTTACACGGAGCAACAGTAGTCTCCAAGTTGGATTTGAGCAAAGGCTAACACCAGCTACAATTATATCCAACTTCTGGATACAGCATGACATTTGCTACTCTTCTTGGGTCATTCAGATGCAAACATCTCAGTTTTGTCATTTCATATTCAGGCTACATTTTCCACAATTAACTTCACAAAGAAATACGACACATCCCAGTGTCTGAACTACAGCGATGATATCCTTGTGTTCGGAACAAGCTATGACGTTCATGATGATACCGTCTGCCGGGTCTGGATGGCCCTAGAAGATGCCCACCTTACGCTGAATTCTGCGAAGTGTGAATTTAGTAAATCTGCATCAAAAGTCTTCAGACACATATTCTCCAGCGATGGGCTTCAGCCTGATGCAGGAGAAGGTCAAGTTCTTGTTTCTACACCAATCCCAGCAAATGTGTCGGCAGCGCGGTCCTTTTTATGAATCGGAAGTTATTGCAGGAGATTCATCCAAGACTTAACGTCCATTAGCATGCCGTTATGACTGCTCACCACAACTGGACACAAGTTTATATGGACTACAGAGTTCAAACAGGCCTTTGGGGAAATAAAGGAATGCCACCTCTGCAAGCTATTATGATCTGTAAATACACACCGAACATATGGTTGACAAAAGTCCTGTAGGTTTAGGTGCCATCCTAGCCCAACACAAACTTGTCATCACCACACCGTATAGTGTCATATGTGAGTGCCAGTCTCCCTTCTGCTTAAAGTGCATACTCACAGGCTGAAAAGGAAAGTTTAACAGTGGTGTGCACCTGTGACCGTAACCATTTGTTTTTATGGACCACAAGTAAGGACAGCACCTACCTGTCTGTGCTGTATCACACCAGGCTGGAGAACATCAGGCATCGCTTTATAATCTGGGTGCCCTCCTGCTCACCATGTGAAGGCCTTCCAAGTGGCCTTTGTAGCAAGCAGAACGGGTCTGAAGCCCCTGTAAAGTTGTCCGCCACCTCCAGCAACACCATGCTGAGGCCCCATTCGCTGCTGTCCTCCCCACTGATGCCAGACCCTGATTGGGTTATTGCAGGCCTACCTCCAGCAGGCTTATACTGCTGGCAGGCTAAGCCGGCGTTCCACTTTCACGGACTACGTGTAAGGACAGAACCTGTCTGTGCCTGTCCGGGCCTGGCACGTGGCCCGGGAGCCACCCCTGAACCAAGATTTGCGCCCACCTGTACACTTGTGCATGCATTAATTTACTCTTGCCTCCACTTACAACCGCAAGCTTCTCGAGCTCAATGCGATTCTTGTACAACCACCCTGTGCCTACCTTGGACCGGCCCCTTGCCCTAGATATACATTGACTTTGTCCTATTTGGTCCTATTGGCAGCCTTCGCTACTGCCGACTGAATCTCACGTCATATTGACTCACTCAGCCCTTCCATGCACAGCCAGCGTAGTCCCCCACTTCATAGGCTGAGTCATTACTGGCTGGCACCTGTCTCATCTCGTCGCAGCACCGCCCCACGGATCTCAATGGAATCCCACCCGCCTACCATGACTAATCTGATCCCAACAGGAGGTAAATGTTTCCCATATCTCTTACTTGCTTTTTCATTTCCTATCTCCTGCATTGCACTATAACTATCTGCGCCATTTACTGAATGAGCCTGTACTAACACTGAACTTGGCCTTGCGGTGCAAACCGCAGGCCCCTCCCACCACTCATCGGTAACCTTGCTTTTTGTCATCTTGCTCACTTGCCTTATCTACTTGATAATGACCTTTCCACCTCGTGCTGGAGGAGACGCTACCTGCCTGTAACTTCATATTCTGCCTCCCCATGTGCCCGCAACACTATCTCTTTTTAGCGGTGAACCTGGTGCTGCATGGGCATCGGAACCTTCCTGCAATCTACCTGAAGCGTCTGTTTAGCATTATGCTACTTATGTAACCTGATGTGCCTACAACCTACCTAATGTGACTGTCAGCCGTCTGCTGTTTAAGTAACCTTATGTGCCCGCAGCCTACCTAATGCGACTGTCAGCCGTGTCCTGCTTAAGTGACCTAATGTGCCTACAACCTACCTAATGTAACTGTCAGCCGTGTGCTACTTAAGTAACCTTATGTGCCCCCAACCTACCTGATTTGACTCTCAGCCGTGTGTTGCTTAAGTAACCATAGGCGATTGCAACCTACCTGATCTGACTAGTGGTTTGCTACATATGTAACCACAGGTGTCCGCATCTTACTTGTTTTGACTGCTACCAGATTTGACTAATCAGCCTTTGCTGCTGAACTAAGCTACTTGTCTGTAAGCAACCTGATAACCTGTACCAAATGTAACTAGTGCCTAGATGCCTCAGGGTTTTGTGCGCGGCTATAAATGGAAAAATAATAAATAAATAGAAAACGGTTCACTGTCATCACTGACCACGAAGCTCTCACTAAACACAATGTAAAAGTGCCATCAAGGATTGCAAGATGGGGGAGCCCCGGGGAGAACGCAAAGCGTTTCCCCCGGGGTGTATTGTGGCGCTGCACACGGCCAGCGAGTTGGCCGGTGGGGAGAGCACCTCCAGGTGTATTTAAGGTGGCAGGGAAGGTTCGGGAAGCAGGCGTCAGTTGAACATGAGATTGAGCAGTCCTGGTCGCCTGCTCCCGATCCTTCCCTGAAATAGCTGGGCCTAGTGTGTGTGCGAGTTTAGATCAGGTGAGGTAGGGTTTGTGTAGTTAGATTGGGTGGTTAGGCACTTAGTTAGTTTTAAATAAGAACATATTGTGAATTTTATAGTTAGGGGTGCCGTAGATAAGACACCCCTCTCTTCTTACCTGAGTGTTCCGGCGGGTCGCATATTGAGCAGCCGTTGCTTTCCGGAGCGGGGTGGGCATCACAGCTCAGTGTTTTGTTGGGGAAGGAAATTATCTAGTGATCCAGCGGTCATCCGTTGCCGGAGGAGGGGGGTTTGTTGTCTCTGGGGAGGTGGATCATTGCGGCAGAAATCTCTGGGCCCCTCGTGTGCGGCTGTATTTAATCCCAGCCGTTTCGCTTTCTACTCAGCGTGTTACGCACGGTAGCATTCGCCGGTGTAAGGGGGCACTTCAGTTTCTTAAAGGGACCGCTTCATTTTCTGTGCAAGTGCAGTGCGGCCTGCAAGCCGCTAGGGGGCAGTGTGATTTGTGTGATTTTTTGGGCCCCATTTGATCGTGGGCTTCTGTCTTTTGGGTGTTTTCTTCTTTGGGGCAGTTTAGGAGCTGGGGGGGGCTTTTTAGGGAAATTGGTATTATTAAAGGGGGGTTATAAAAAAAACACTTTTCTGTAGGTTCATAATTATTTTAATATATTTTATATCTTGGAATTATAGAGTATATTTACTTCTCAAGGATATTAGCTTTAGAGCCCAATTTCCTTTACTGGGTGTCCCATTTCTAATGGTATTGTCCACAGGTAGGTGCTGGCTCGGGGGCTTAGTTAGCTAGTTGAGTGGCAAGGGGCATATATTTTAGTGCATATTCAGAGTATTAGTGCACGATGTTGGGCCAGGGAGCCAGTAAGAAGGGTCTGGTTGATCCTAGGGCTCTGAGGGAGGCCCTGGAAATTATTAGCAGGGCATCTAAGGCCCAGTTGGAAGGGGCGGTGGGGGAGGTCACGGGAGAGGGGGAGGTAGGTGAGGGTAGGCCGCAGCACAGAGCAGCGGCAGATGGGGCTCTTGCGGCAGTGGTTGCTTGCACCCATGCGGCGGGGAGAGTGGAGGTTTGGGAATCCAGGGGCAGGAAGATGAGGAGGGAGATTGACAGGAGAGCGTCCAGGGGAAGAAAGGATGTCGGGTGGGGAGCCAGAGAGGGATGGAGTCAATAATGATCAGGGGGAGTTAGGGGATGTTAGGGTTGCTCAAAAAGGGGTGGGTCAAGGGAGCCATGGCGGGGGGGTGATGGGGCGCAGAAGGGGCGTCAGGAAAGAGGGGCAAAGGGGGTAAATACCTGCGGAAGAGTGCAGGTGGGAGAAGGAGAGAGAGGTCTCCATCAATTAGTGGGGTTAGGGAGGGGCGCGGAATGGCTCCCCGGTTGGGAGAAGTGCGGTGGGGGGCGCTGCGCAGCCCCCGCTGTTCAAGAGGATGGAGAGGGTTTAGGAACAGCCCCTCCTCGGTCGGCGCAAGGAGAGTCTAGAGAGTACAGCACGGCCCCCAGCGATGAGAATCACAGGGTGGAGGAGGGCACCCCTCGCCCGAGAGAAGAGGACCAGGAAGGGGTTTCTGCGGCCCTGCTGAGAAGACGTCAAAGGAGTGGTGGGGTGGACGCCCCGGGATCGTAAGAAGAGGATCGACTCAACCGAGCATGAGCTTGCATCAACAATGGTATTTAAGGGGTGATGAAGCTGGGATTATATGGGGCAGTGGGAGGAAGAAGGTTATAGGGCTGTAAGGAGAAGGGGGAGGAGAGAAGGAGTTTGAGGTGGGATTGTGAAAGACAGGAGCACAGTGGTCGGGGGGCAAGAGGTCGGGGGAACATTTGGCTGGGTGAGACTGCTGACATGTTTTGTCCCCGCAGTAGGAGCCCGTTAAGAAAAGAGATGAGGAGCATCGGAGTGGAGGCCAGACCGCAGACGGGCAGTGTGGAAAGAGGTGAACGGGAAAGGGAATGGTCATCTGCATGACAGAGGGGGGACACGAGAATTGGGACAAGAAATGAAGGGTCTGGCTTGCAAGGGATAATGAGAGAGGTTGGTGTACAGGCTATTGGAGCCTTGGTGGATGAAAAGGGCAATTGCTCAGTGGAGGTTCAAACGGACAAGGTGGTGGAGCCATTGGCACTCCAGGTGCAGGTTTCAAAAGAAAAGGAGTTTGAAGTGAAGGGCAAGGAGAAAGAACTACCGTACATGGGTATCACAAAACCTTTGGGGCACACTTGATGGCAGCGACCAGGGAGAAGATTCAGGCGGGGGAATTTGTGGATGTTTTTAAGCTGCTCCATAGGGAAGCGAGAGCAAAGGATGGGTCCAAGGAAGAAGAGAGGGAACTGGCTTCACGCCCAAGGGTCCCATTGACAATTGAGAATTGGACGTTAGCATTTATTATTTACGCCAGTGTTTATTGTGAGAAATTTCCAGAGCGATGCGTGGCTCTGCTAAAATATATGGATGTAATCAGGAAGGCATTTACGAGCTTTGGGGGCTTTGTGTGGGTGCGTTACGATGAGGAATTCAGAGCAAGAATGGCAGAGGACTTTTAGGCTGTCTGGGGGAAATAGACATGGATCTATGGCTGCAATGGATGGCTCCAATGAGGCCTGCACCGACACTGCACACAGCAAGTGGGCTGCCTGTGCCTTTTCGGCCCTTTCTTGGTCGCCCCGCCCATGAGGGGGCAGGGAGAGGAGGCAGAGGGCAGTCCTCAGCAGAGTGTTGGGCATTTAATAAGGACGGCTGCACAAGGAACTTATGTAGGTTCAGGCATTAGTGTAGCAAGTGTGCAGGGAAACACCCTCTCACTTAATGTTTCCAACAGGGGGACGGGGGAGGGGGAGAGGATCCGGCAGAGGGGTTGTGGGGAAAAGCTTTTACTAATACAATTAAATTGGATGTGCTGGAGAAGTGGTTGCAATTTTATCCAGACAGGGAAGGGGCTAAGATTTTGAGTGAAGGGTTTGGTCAGGGTTTCAGGTTAGGCTATCAGGGCCCAAGGGTTCATCGGTGGGTGGAAAACTTGAAGTCAGCCAAAGAAAATGTTGAGGTGGTAAGACAAAAATTGGGTAAAGAAATAGCTGCAGGGAGGATAGTAAGGCCATCTGATGATCTGCAGGGTGATTTAGTGATATCCCCACTCGGTGTGGTGCCCAAGAAAGCCCCAGGGGAGTTCAGACTGATACATCACTTGTCATGGCCCGAGGGAATGTCGGTTAATGATTTCATTGCCCCGGAAGAATGTGGGGTTGTATATGCAAGTGTGGACCAGGCGGTGGTGTTGGTGAGGAAAGAAGGGTGCGGGGCCTTCATGGCCAAGTGTGACATTAAGGCGGCTTTCAGGTTGTTGCCGGTGCACCCGGAGGACTTTTGGCTGTTAGGTTTGCAATTTGAGGACCGCATATACATAGACAAAGCTTTACCAATGTGGTGCACAATGTCCTGCGCTTTGTTTGAGCATTTCAGTTCTTTCTTACAGTGGGTTTTTTCATACAGCTCGGATGGGGAAAGTGTTCTGCATTACCTGGATGATTTTCTGTTCATTAGCGGGGCAGACAAAGAGGGAGAGTGCAAGGAGATGCTAAAGTTGTTTCAGGACTTGATGGGAGAGTCGGGGGTGCCTCTAGCGGAAGACAAAACAGAAGGACCGGCAGTGGTGTTGGCATTTCTAGGAATTGAACTGGATTCAGTGGCCATGACCTCACGCTTGCCACACGACTAGGTGAGCAAATTGGTAGCACTGCTGGAGAAAGCGATGGGGGCCAAGAGAATGATGCTAGTGGAAATGCAGAGATTGGTGGGGCATTTGAACTTTGCATGCAAGGTGGTGACCCGAGGACGGACTTTTTGCAGAAACATGGTGCGGTCTATGGCGGTAGCTAAGGGCCACATCATCGGATAAGAGTATCAGGTGCAGTGCGGGAAGATTGTAGAATTTGGCTGCGTTTCTTGGAGAGCTTTAACGGAGTGTCCATGTGGTTGCAGGGAGGTCCGGTGTCATGGGAGGTGCAGATATTCTCAGATGCAGCAGGAGCGGCAGGTTTCCGAGTTTTCTGGGGAGGAAAGTGGTGTGCGGAGAAGTGGCCATCGCTTTGGTTGAAGGAAGGAAGGAGTATAGCGTTCCTTGAATTTTTCCCTTTGCTGGTTACGTTGGAGTTGTGGGGGAAGGATTTGCAAAATAAGAAAGTGAATTTTAACATTGACAACGAATGCGTGGTTCATGTAGTGAACAGGCAGTCATCAAGGGATCAGAGGGTGGTGAGGCTGATGAGAGAGTTTGTTCTGCATTGCATGGAATGGAATGTGGTGTTCAAAGCAACACATGTGCCAGGGAAGGATAATGGCATCGCTGATGAATTATCTCGTTTTCAATGTCAGAGATTCCGTGGATTGGCTCCAGATGCGGATTAGATGGGGCAGCGGAATCTGGAGAAGCTGTGGAAAATAGGAAGCTGAGAGCGCTTGCATTGGTGGAGGGTTCTCCTGCTCCGGCTTCTAGAGAGGCGTATAGGAGAGCTTGAGAGGATTTTATAGGAGGGGGAGCTTGTAGTTGGAAAGGCTGGAGGGACACGGTAGAACGGAGAAGGGACGATGTCACTAATTTCCTCTTGAGGTGCATGGATAGGGGCTGGTCCAGGGCAACTATAACAGGGAAACTGGCAGGGATTGCCTTTTATGGGAAGTGGTTTTGGCGTTTTCAGCCGAGCGGCGGAGAAATGGCAAATAGGATGTTGGAAGGATGGGCAAGGGAAAATAAGAGGGGAAAAGATAAGAGGAGACTGGTATTGGCGGAATTGCTAACTAGATTGTGTCAGGCGGTGGGGAGGATTTGTTGGTCGGCATGGGAAGGGGAATTGTTTGCAACCTGTTTTACTTGGCTATTCTTTGGGGCCTTTAGGGTTTCTGAGCTGGTGGGAGGGAAAAGGGGGGTAGGTGGGCTGCAATTGGAGGATGTCCAGTTTACCGAGGTAGGTTTAGACATCAAGATCAGGAGGTCTAAGACGGATCAAAAAGGAAAGGGCTCTTGGGGTTTGCTGGGTCGTGGGAGTAAGGAGTTATGCCCGGTTCAGACAGGTTTGTTGTGGAAGGAGCGTTGTGGGGGGAGGAAAGGTTTGGTTTTTCAGCATGAGAATGGGGAGCCAGTATCGGCACCACAAGTTTTGGGGGTACTTCAAAAGGTTCAAGTAGCACTAGGGGAAAAGGCGGAGGAGTTTGGAACGCATTCATTTAGGATGGGCGAAGGAAGTAGGTTGGGATATTCAGAGGAGAAGGTGAAAAGTTTGGGGAGTTGGAAGTCAGGGAGATACAAACGGTATGTCAGGGATTTGGGAAAAGGGGTTGTTTGATAAAAGTTTTCAGAAGTCAGCAGGAAAGTTGCTTTTAGTAGGTTGTTGTTGATTTGTAAGTGATTTTGGAATTTCTTTTTCAGATGATGCTCGGAAGCCGGGTCAGATCATACAAGTCTGGATTGTCGGGCATTCTATTGTTAAGTGGGCGGGGAAAGAAGCGGAGAAAAGGGTTTTTGGCAGGCAATTGGGTTGCAGCTATAAAAATGTTTTGGTAAGATGGTCCGGTTTAGGGGGCTTTGATGGGAACAGTTACTTCCTATGTTGGCTGGGTTGAGGGAACGCTATGGGTCTCCAGATGGGTTGATTATTCATGCTGGGGAGAATGACCTGGTAAGGGATACGGGTGTGGCTCTTCTGAGGAAAATGAAAAGGGATTTGTTATGGGTCCGAGAAATGTGGCCGCAAGCATCTGTAGGGTGGACTAAGTTGTTGCCGCAGAGAGTTTGGAGGGGAGCGAGAAGTGAAGGAGCGATATAGCGGGCAGGGAAGGGGATAAACAGAGAGTTGGGAACATTTTGTGCCTCGGAGGCGGTACAGGTTTTGGACCACAAGGAAATAGTTTATGAAGGGTTCATGATATTTAGAGAGGATGGTGTACACTTGTCGGTTTATGGGAATAGTCATTATCTGGCGGACTTGAGCTCGTTGCTGGGAGATATGTTAAGGAATTGGAAGTAAAGAGTGCTGGTGGGGGGGCAGAAAGAACACCTCGGTGGAGGGTTTTTCTGGTGCCGGGGGCATGGCCCCTTTAGATGTGGGGGGAGGGAAGCACAATGGGGGAATGGCACGGGAAAGGATGGGGTGGTGCTGTTTGCAAAAGCGGGCCACCCAGGGGGAACAGGTATTGAACCTGGAGGCGCATGGCCCCGGGGAGAAAGCGGGACGCCTGGAGAAGTTGTAAGGAGAAGGTAGGGTCCAAGGGATAGTTACGGAGGAAGTGGAATTATTTAATTATTTAATTGTTGGGGAAAATGAAAATGTCTTATTATTAATTGGTTGTTTAAAATATATTGTTAGTCTGTAAGGCCATGGAGCCAGGTAAGCGGTTAATTGTAAGCTTTGGCCTGTCACATTAAAGCAACCTTTTCCACTTTAAATGAGTCTGGGTTTTTGTGCAGTAAGCCAAAAGGGAGGGACCCGGGGGGAACGCGAAGCGTTTCCCCCCGTGATGTATTTTGGCGCTGCACACGGCCAGCGAGTTGGCCGGTGGGGAGAGTGCCTCCGGGGGTATTTAAGGTGGCAGGGAAGGTTCGGGAAGCAGGCGACGGTTGGACGTGAGATTGACCCGCCCTCCCACCCCCTTTTTTGGGTTATGTCAGGTAGTTGGTTTTATTCTCTATGGGGGGTGCATGTAGTTGGGTTCTTCCGGGTGATACCCTCCATGTCAAGGTTTTACGGGGTTTCTAGTTTCTGTTCAAGGTCTTTATTGTTTTGGTAGTTTTGTGTGACAGGTTAGGGCACTAATGAAGTTGTGATGTAAAATTTATTGTTGCTGATGTGGCAGGTCAGACTGGCTGCAGGTCAAAGGAAGCGGGAGATTGGTGTAGAGGGGAGTTTTATGGGTTTGGAAGTTGTTTTAGTTGCCGGGGGCATGGCCCCTTTAGATGTGGGGGAGGGAAGCACAATGGGGGAATGGCGCGGGAAAGGATGGGGTGGTGCTGTTTGCCCAAGCGGGCCACCCCGGGGGAACAGGTATTGAACCTGGAGGGGCATGGCCCCGGGGAGAAAGCGGGACACCTGGAGAAGTGGTAAGGAGACGGTAGGGTGCAAGGGATAGTTAGGGAGGAAGTGGAATTATTTAATTATTTAATTGTTGGGGAAAATGAAAATGTCTAATTATTAATTGGTTGTTTAAAATATTTTGTTAGTCTGTAAGGCCATGGAGCCAGGTAAGCGGTTACTTGTAAGCTTTGGCCTGTCACATTAAAGCGACCTTTTCCATTTTAAATGAGTCTGGGTTTTTGTGCAGTAAGCCAAAATGGCCTGCACCTGCAGGACCAGTTTGACATCATAAACAACCCAGGTAAAGACAGCAGTCTTGCTTGAATACTTGTCACGACATCCACTTCCAGAGACGAAAAGTGCCCGCACATCGAAGGCTGACAATACAGATATTATATAGTTCATCATTCACTACACTTAGCTATTTCCATGGACGCAATGGTTGCAGAAACATCACAGGACAAACTGCTCACACATGTCAAGTGACAAGTTCTCTCTGAAAAATGTTGAATCACACCTGCTATGGTAATTGACTTATCATCAAAAGAGTCCGAAATGCTACACACTTTTGCCCGAATAAAAGATGAATTGTCAGTCACTTCTCAGGCCATACTCCTAAAAGGAATATAGATTTTGTGTTCCCATCGCCTCGACATGACAAAAGCATTGAGCTAGCTCATGAGGGTCATCGAGGTGTGGTATCACAAAACGATTACTGAGGAGGTGAAAGGTGGGGTTCTGTAAAATGGACTGTCGCATTGAAGGAAAGTTCCCTGAGCCACTAAGGATGACCACTTTACCCACAAAGGTTTTGGAGGAAGTGGCTGTTGACCTGTTTGGTCCTCTTCCAAATGGTAAATGTGTGCTTGTGGTCATGGCTGAAATGTCACGATATAAAGATGTACAACTGATATCATCCACAGGACGTAATACCAGCTATGGACAAGATGTTCGCTAGATATGGAATTCTAAGAATTGTCAAATCTGGCAATGGCCCTCCATTCAGTGGACATGATTTTGCATAATATCCTGAATATGTAGGATTGCATCATAGAAAGATTACAACACGATGGCCACAGGTTAATGGGACCGTGGAAAGATTCATGGCAAATATCGAAAGGACTTTACAAGAGTGCCACCTCACAAAAGGATCATTCATGCAGGCGATGTGTCAACTTCTAAGTGACTACAGGAACACCCCTCACAGTACCACAGGGGTTCGCCCATCGGAAATAATGTTTAATCAGGACATTCGAACAAGGATACCCCATCAGTCTGATGGCAGACTGAATGACAGGGTGCCAAAGGCATATTCAACAAATGGATGCAAATAACCAGCTCAACATGAGAGAATGTGTGAACAAAGGAAGAGGAGTAACGAAATCAGAACTACAAGCAGGTGACTGGGTCCTAGTCCACCAAACTCAAACCAACAAGGAAATACCTGCATTCAATCCCATTCCTTTGACTGTAACGGATGTAAATGGATCCATGATTTCTTCTAAACATTAAGGGCACAGTGTAACCAGAAATTCACTGTTTTTCAGGAAAATAACGTCAAAGGACCCTATCACCGATGAAGACTCCTCATCACCCGAGTCAGACACCTGTAGTTCAGACTACATGGATGGTGACATCTGTGCTGAGGAGAGCAGCCACAAAACCCACACAATGGATTGAAGAAATAAGTTAAAGTGAACATGCATGCATTCACGAAAGGGGGAGATGTAATGTCATCTTTTTATGTTTGATAAATATAAAAAGGAAATGACGTACAAAGGGGAGGGTCGGGCAGTAGAAACAAGGGGAAAGAATGAAATAGTTGCATAACTTCATGCGACGTCTCAGGCTCATTCTTCCTGATATCGAGTGTTTCCACAAGTGGACACAACATGATGTCATGCGTCAGTGGTGCACTTCTTATCTGTATGTAAAGAGGTGAGGGTGTTAAGGACTGTCTCGTGTTTGAGAGCTGCTGATGTCTGACATGGTTGAGTGATGTCACATGGAATGCTGTAATAGTTGAACCAGTGTGAATGTTCTGAATATGTGAGAGCTTGACTTGCTTGAACTGCTGCACTGGTTTTTCTTCTTGTCTATCACTGAAAAACCGTAACCTAAAGAGTTAAGAAAAAGTCAGACATTTCCTTTTGTGTACCTGTAGTGTCCTGACCACTTCATTTGACCACATTAAGCAATTTCATGACATTCTCTCACATGACATAAACATGGACATTTATTTTTTGCTGTGTTTTAGAGAAGCTGAAGTGGAGCATATTACAGTGCTGAGAGTGGAGCTAGAGAGAGAGAGAGAGAGAGAGAGAAAGAGAGAGAGAGAGAAATATAGAGGGCGAGTGAGAAGGAGGGAGGGGGAGAGAGATAGAGACAGAGAAAGTGAGCAGAAATAGGGGAAGAGAGAGAGAGAGGATCAGAGAGTAGACACCATTAGCTTATGTTATTGTGGTTGCTCTATAGACCTTCATACCACACTGAGAGCATCCCCCAGTGCCTAGGGTGAAAAGGAGAGAGGAAGCAGAGGGAGAGTTGTAGATCAGCACAACTAGGCAAGCACCTATGTGCTAAAATCTGCACATATGCACTGTTGCCCCAACTGCTCATGGATATCCCATTCCATAGGGGGGATAACTGGGTGACCTTGAAGATGCTCGCAGGCCAGTGTGTGCTTCAGTATGTATGTTTCCTGCTGAGAATACACGCTTGTGTCTCTGGCACCAGCAGTCTTTGGGTCCTGCCAGCAACCACTCATTTAAGTCATTGTTCTGTCTGTTTATGCATCACAATTCCTAATGCGTTTTGAGTGTTTTAAAATGGCATTTAATTGATAAGCAACGCTTGTTATGGTGTGGTTGATCCTGTCATATCATCGGTGTGTCCTTCAGTTCTAGGTTATATTCCTTTTCTTCTTCCGTTTCTTTAGAGTAATGGGAAAGGTTCGATAGAGGTCTCCCAGTTCCTGGAGTGGGTGAGCCTGGAGCCTCAGTCCATGGTGTGGATGCCTGTCCTTCACAGGGTGGCCATTGCTGAGCAGGTGAAGCACCAGACAAAGTGCTCAGTTTGCAGACAGTGTCCCATCAAAGGCTTCAGGTATGGAGATGCACCATGAAACTGCAAAGGGGAATAAGCAATGCATGGATTTGGGACACACAGTGCTACCATTGCTAAAGGACCGAGCAGCACTGCTTGCGGTGCCAATAATCTCCCTTTTTTCTTTATTAAAGCTTTGCAGGTGTCACAAGGCAGAAACCACAGAGCACAAAACTGTACTCCAACAATTTTGTTTCTTCAGGGAGGGGTTGTAGGAATACCTATTGGAGATTGGGACTGACACAGACATTGGAGATTCCTGGATACACTGTCAGAATGGAGGAGCAACTCAGTCTGTGAAAGGGTTCCTAAACTACAAGGACCTATCTCCTTAGTGCAATCTCTTCTCTATTTCCGGGTGTTCATACACAGGAGAATATCCACAGTTTCAGGCAGGGCTGGACTGGGAACCAAAAGAGGCCCTGGAAATAATGTTCAAAGTGGCCCCATATTACACATTTTCAGCAAACCCAGCCATTTTCCTATGAGAAAAGGTTGTTTTTAGGGTGTTTTTAAGTGCCCTAGCACAACTTGTATTGGTCTTAGCGAACAAATGCAAAAATGTGAAGCCCCTGGGTTGCTCCAACTGGAGCAAGATCTTGCAGTTGACTCCACTTGTATTAGAAGTCCCCTGAGACCTTTACAGAGGCAAGCCTGTATAGTGCCCCTCCCCCCCTTGGCCTTTGCTTGCATGAGCAATATCTTCGTGGCTCACACCTGTTTCCTTTCAGGCTGCAATAATTAGAGCTTGTCCCGCCCAACCCCTTCCTAACTAATGGCTACCTTTCCTGGCTTTAGCCTGCTCCAGGCCCTGGTCAGGTTCTCGTGGTCAACGCTTTTCTTTAGCTCTAATAGCTTCCCACCACCAGGCTCTAGGATAGAGCGTCAGCAGACAACTCTCCTATTTTCCCTCTTCAGCAGGCTTTGGCTGCTACCAGCTTATGGGTCAAGGTCCTCAGCAGAAGCTTTGCTCTATTCTCTCCTGCAAGCTTGTGTTTCCTCATAGTGTGGCCTATGTGTCTTAATCACCTCCATTGTATCTGCTTGATCACAGTAGACTATTTGGATGCACCACCTCCTTTTCTCTCATTTGGCTTCACCTGCATCTCTCATTGCTATAACACCAACTCTATGGACTACTGTCCTAACTGGCTCATACTCTGTTGCTTTCTGCCTCCTTGTATATGGTTGGCTTGTGCCCTAATTGCACCAATGAGGACTCAGGGCCCGATTCTCATCTTGGCGCAGTGAGCGTGCTAAATAGCATGACTCACTGCGCCATTTCTTGACGGCCAGGCACCACTGCTATTCTCATGTGGGCCTGGGTGTCTTCGCAAAGCACGACAGTGCTTTCGCTGTAATCCGCCTGTTTCTAATGGAAACAGGCGGATTGCAGAATCTCGGCAGCATTTTCATTAAATAACGAGAGAATCATTATTCTACAAAAATGCTGCTGAGAACACAGTTCCTATACACCAAAGTGTATAGGAAGTGAGCAGCTTCAGCATTGCAGGATGTTGAAGCTGCTTACTGTGGTGTATAGGAAAGTGTTCATATACGCCCGTGTGGTGTATATGAACACTTTAATTTAAAGCGAGCAGCTTCAACGTTGCATTCTGCAACGTTGAAGCTGCTGGCTTTGGTGTAAATGAACACCCGTGCGGTGTATATGAACACTTTCATTTACACCAAAGCCAGCAGCTTCAACGTTGTAGAATGCAACGTTGAAGCTGCTTGCATTGGTGTACATGAAAGTGTCCATATACAACATGGGTGTATGGACACTTCCATTTACACCAAACAAGACTTCTTGTAGCA
This sequence comes from Ambystoma mexicanum, assembly GCF_040938575.1. Classification (NCBI taxonomy): domain Eukaryota; kingdom Metazoa; phylum Chordata; class Amphibia; order Caudata; family Ambystomatidae; genus Ambystoma; species Ambystoma mexicanum. The sequence continues at coordinate 659,225,608 of NC_090930.1, forward strand.
CTTCTCCAGTTTAACGGCACCAAAAGGGTACCGTAAATGTGCGCTAGTTTAGCACACATATTAAACTGGAGGAGTGCCACAAGAATAGGCTTCCAAAAAGCCAGTTTACGAATGTGGCACTTGCTAGGTTGGTTTCCAACTCATCCTAAGAACCACCACATATATTCTGAAATTGGCGCATTCCTTCCGACTTTGGAGGAATACGCCAACTTCAGAATAGGCCTTATGTACCAAAAAGGTTGTTAAGCCTTTTAACGCCCTTTTCAATACTTAACACCAACTTGAGAATCGGGCCCTCAGAGAGGTGGTTCAATTTCACCATTTTCTTGGATTTGAGTGATTGGTGCATGTCTAATGATTCTACCCATGTGCATGTCCCATTTCGCAAACCCTGTTCAGGGGTTGTGGTTTCTCTAAAAATGAAATTTGGTACATGACCAAGCACCTGCAGTCCGAATCCACAAATACCCTGTCAGCCATCTTGAGATCAGGCACCCGCAGCTAGCGACTGGAAGGTCCCACATAATGGCTTCCAGGTCTGTGAGTAAGTTTACTTGATCATTAGCAGCACATTCCCTTGAAGTACATGCTCATGTTCTGTGTCGGATCCCTCACTGCATTTCAAGCCCCGAATGAGTAAGGTCACAGGCGTCATGTATGGCGATTGTGGATGTCTCATCAGAAATGATTTGTACCCATTATTGAAGAAGAGGCATGCCCAGCCAACAGTGGAAACTTCACCATTGGAACAGTGGTAATGCATTTTTGCAATTGGCACTTTCAGTAAGGCAATATCAAATACATCAATAAAATCCAGGGTAATCCCTGATACTTGAAAACGTCATTAGTGAAACAAAGCTGGGACAATTTAAAAATGAGTCAGATCTTATTAGAGATAAAAATGAAAAGGAAAACCAAGAAACATATCTATAAAAGCAAGTTATTGAAAATGGAACTATATCCCGAGAAGATAACATATTCAGACCAACCACTCTGATCTTGACTACATATATACTATTGAGTTAAATTAGAAATATTTGCTAATGTCGGGCGGCATTCATTTATCCACTTTGGGCTAGTAAAAAAAGTGGTGTCTTGGGCTTTATCAACATTTGTAATGCATTTAAGGAACAAATTTGATGTAAAATAGTTTCCTATGTAGCTCTTTGTCATGTATGTTTCTATATAACCTTTTCAAAGATTATAATCTCACTTGATATTGTGCTGGAATTATAAATTGTGTTTTAAAATTGTACGTTTTTGTGGATAGCACTTATCTGAAATAAACTTATTTTTACTTATTGAGCCTCATTACGACCTCGGCGGTAGCCATGCAGCTATTGGCGGCATGGCTGCCGCCGAAATCGCGTCCGGGTCCTCAGAATGAGGAATTACCGGGCCATTCTGAGTTCGGAAGGCCCGGTAATTCCTCCCTCCAAGGACCCGGACCCGGTCCTTGGAGGGAGGAATTGGGAATGGGAGAGGGAGCAAACAACGGGCCATTACGAGTTGGCCCGTTGTTTGCTCCCTCTTCCCCTCGCGGGACCCGGTAAGCACGCCTGGTTTGACCAGGCGTTGCCTCCTGGGTCCCGCGAGGGGACCTCGTAATGAGGCGGTACAGGGTAAACGGCGCCGGCACCTTTTACGGTGCTGTTTACCCCGTACCGCCAGGGTCGTAATGAGGCCCATTGAGTTAAATCGGGTAGAAGGCAATCAGATATGTGTACATTTATTGTGTCATTACAGAGGTATAACTTAATCTCAATACTTGTAATAAGCAAGGCATGTTAGCTGCTTACGCACAAAGTATGTACCAAGTATAATTCCTTTAAAAAAATGTTTCTGTGGAACTGCTTTAGGGTCCCTTTCTCTGCTTATGGTGAGCCCTTTTCTGTGAACAGACTAAAGTAATGGCGACCTCCTAACCTTTGTCAGATGCACAGTTGCACCTGAAGGCTTCTTGAGTGTGCCAATAATCCTGCATTAACATTGGATCAGTGGGCATGACACAAGAAAGGTGAATAATCATAACTTCCACAATTTCATGCCCGATAATTCTTGATTTCCTCAGATATCGGAGTCTGAAGCAGTTTAATGTGGACATCTGCCAGACGTGTTTCCTGACTGGAAGAGCCAGCAAAGGGAACAAGCTGCATTATCCAATCATGGAGTACTACACACCGGTGAGTGACATAAGATGTGTCTATGATTTCATACATCGTGACCAAGTCATACTATCTGTCCACATACATTCTCATCGGGATCATTGCAAGAAACATGTCAATGATCTGTACTTTTGTATCCACGAAGTCTCGGTATTGTGTCACATGCTAAACCTGCTTAAACCACTGGTCAAAACTAAAAAAATGCACAAAATCGAACAAGGGTCTCAAAAAAGCAAAACAATGAAAAAGTTCAAAGGCTTTTTTTTCAATATCATCCTATTGTAACCTAGGTTCCCCAGCGACAAACCCATAGTCGGGCGGTCTAGTGAAGTGCCGGTATCCACGGATAGCGGCACATTTTTACCAGACCATCCAACTCGGCATGAGGCTCATTGATCAGTATTATGATGTTCAATTGTAATTGTCTTCTCAAAACATTCAGCATTGCTTGTCAAGAACCTTCCTTATTTCCCTCAGTTCCTACCTCCTCTCATCTACCATCTCAGATTTTAAAGGCACCGAGCCATGCCCTTAACCCCTTTGGACTTAAATCTGAGCTATGTGATGCTGTGTATATTGTGTTTACCGTACCTTCTCTTCGTTTTTGTACATTCGTCCTTCGACATTTCCCATCTCTATCCGTGTGGCACTGCATCCAGAAGCTTTTTTTATCATTTTATGAATAGTCGTAATAAAATAAAATGAATCACTGTCCACTATGGAAAAGACAGTTACATGTATAGTACAGATACACACACGCATTTGAGCCTCTTTCCCATCACACTTATTAAATCTTTAGGCAAGTACGCACCCTGCCATACAGGCAACCAGTTTTCCTCCCCAAAAACATTCTTTAGCCGCTCCTAATTTATGGTTCGGTGGACTTCACCAGCCCAGTAATGGCACTGGGGCTCAGTGTTAAGGATCTCGCTTCGCTCAGGCCTATAACTTGGGCCCTGGGCCGTTACTGGCTGCTGAAGCCCACCAAACACGTGATTATTGCCATATTAAAATTGAATTGTGTCGCACATATTTCTTAGGCAGTGAGACATAACTGAATGGAGATGAGGAACTTATAGCCCTTTGTTCAGAAGAACCGTTTATAGTTTTTCATGAAGATAAGTTGCTTCTTAGAGCCCAGCATTCTTTGTTTACTAAAAGGAGCTGCTTAGATTCCTTTTTTTAGGAGGTTTTGCTAGTTTTTTTCCTAACCCTTCTGATGATGCCTGGAAGCCACGTTTAGGCATTCCATCCCACTCGGCATGGCTAAAGCAAAATGAAAGAGGTGATGGCTGAAAGGTTTTGAATTAATCTTAACCTCTGGCATTGCTCTGGGCAACGCTCCAGACCATCGTTCTTCACCTGCCAAGCCATTACAGAAAGGGAAAAGAACACATGATCTTGCTTGGTTCCACTCCCAAAGGTGTGTATAAGAGGGAGGTGTTCCTTGGTCTGAGCAGCACAGGTGCCGAGGGTCCAGACGGATTGGGTGGGGCAGCAGCAGGAGGCTGGACCGCTCCTGGCACTTTCACTCCTTGCCCCACTTGCCACTGTATTGCTCTCGCTGCGGCACGCACATGGATAAAAAGAAGTCTATAATGTCTTCCGCAGTGCCATTGTCCTGATAATCCTGTTCTGTATCTGTCTTTCCCTCCACTGTCTGAGGGCACAGGTGCTTTGATTTCTCTGATGAACTCCTGGCCCTTTGGAATTGTATCAGTCCCTGCAACCTGTCATTAACCTCTCTCTGTCCACCCTAATCTTAGGGCCTCATTACGAGGCTGACACTGACGGAATGAAGGGGGCCGGTACGGGACCGGCCCCCTTCATTCCGTCAGGGCCGATTACAAGCTTCCCATCACGGGACCCGGATTGCACGCCTGGTAAAACCAGGCGTGCTTTCCGCGTCCCGCGAGGGGAAGAAGGAGGTAACAACGGGCCAGTTGTAATCTGCCCATTGTTACCTCCTTCCCCATTCCCATTGAGCCCTATGGGGGCTCAATGGGAATGGGGAATGGTTCCTGCAAGGAGGAATTACCGGGTCCTCCAATGTTGGAATGACCTGGTTATTCTTTACTGCAGGAACCTGGTAAACAAGCCCGGTTTGGTGGCAGCCATGGAGCTAACAGTTCCATGGCTACCGTCAAACTCATAATATGGGCCGTATTCTTTATCTAGCTGTTGTTTCTTCTAACCAAGTCGGCAAATGCCCCCTCCACTGGCAGGAGCTTATTTTCCCCTTCCTCTAAGGGTCATTGAAGTGCTTTTAATGTATCCAAATTAAATGTTCCTGCCATGGGGAATAGGTTGTGCTTGTTAAATCGTATCTGATAATGTCACGAGTCTACAAAGTCAAAAGTAGCACTGTTAAAGTTGTTAAGCATACAATGTGCCATGAGCATTCAGGAGGGACTTCTGCCTGTCTCCACTGCTGTTTGCTTATGTAGTGTCCCTGGTTTTAACTTCAGGTGCCCACACTCACTCCCGCCTGTACCACTCATTCTTTGATACCACTCATTTGCGGCCCTGTGAAGGTAAGAAGATTTCCGCAGAGTGGTTCTGAAAGGGCTTTGGGGCATTCAGCCTACAAGCATCCGTCTCGACCTTTTTATTTAAACCATCGTCTCTCCTTATTTAAATGTGAGGCGTTACTTTTCCACCAGATCTAATTTTTCCCCTTTTATTTTCCCTATCTAGAAAATAAATACAGATAACAGAGAGGCCTCCTGTGATGGCCTGTTCTTATCAGAAGCCAAATGCATTCAGACCAAACCCAGATACATATATCTGAAACCTGCAGGGTTTTGATACCAGACCAACCTAACTAAATGACCATTCCCAATATTGTGCCAGATCTTTTTCTGGGTAGAGGAAATACACAATCACTAATTAAAGTTCAGAAAATGTCCCATGACACACCAGCTGACGGAGTCCCTGCTCCTAATAACCCTGCCCTCACACCCCACTTGAGAATCAAGGGACATTCACTGGCCCCCTGGACTCTTTTCTCTCTATGCCCATGCGTGTACCCCTTTCCCTCGCCCCACCTGCGCCACACTCTTGGTCACCATCTCTGGATCCAGCCTCTGCTTCTTCACACAGTAAATGCTCTTTGACTCCCTGATCTATTTGCAGGGATTCACTGCTCCTCAAAGCGATGTGTGCACCGTTAAACTACCGCAAATAGCATACATTAAAGCAGCTGAAAAAGGGGATTTAACAAAGAAGTCCATGGTAACCCAAACTATGTACACAAATGTATACTTATGTAGCTTGATCACAGAGCTACGTTTCACCATATATTGTGTGTAGACTTTGACTATCATTTTCAGCAGAATATAAAGTCACTTTTTACCAGTACTTTTGATATTTCATCATTATTGCTGACATTTTGAACTAATTCCCTTTTCTCTTTGGTAATAACTTTACTGTTGAGGCTTTTTTTTTTACAGGGATTTGATTTACATTTCCATATTATTATTATTCAGCTGTGACCTATTCCGGAATATCCTTTCTTACATGGTCAATATTGTCTTTCCGGTTGCAGACTACGTCATCCGAGAACATGAGGGACTTTGCTACAACCTTCAAAAACAAATTTCGCTCTAAGCAATATTTCAGCAAGCATCCACAACGAGGCTACCTGCCCGTGCAATCCGTGCTGGAGGCCGACTTCATTGAGACGTGAGTACGGGGTCTCCGAGGGTCACACAGGAAGGTCGCACGTGGCTCAAGCTAGCTAGTGAAGATGCAGTCGGGGGCCATATATGGATTAATTGAACAATGTGACTGTCATTCCGAACCAGTGCAAAATGCTCATTGAACCCAGAGTAAATGGTTCCATGCAATAATGGCGCTGTGAAAAAGGTCTCAGGTTCTGGCGACTTTTTCCTGGCTACCAAAATTCTTTCCCCAAATATTCTAGAAGGGGCATAATTATATATTATCGCCTCCAGTCCTAGAATATTTGGGGAAAGTGTTTGATAGCCTGGAGGGTGCATCATTAATGCATTTTTTTTTTAAGTCGCCAACCTGACGACTTTTTTCATGGTGACATCATTACCTGATACCTAGTAAATATATATTTGAGCAGAATATTTTATGCTACTGACTTCACTGATTTCAAAGCTATGTTGCCCAATAAAACACTTTTGCATACAAATAGTAACAAAGAAAGTGCTCCAGGGTTTTGCACTGTCTGGTTAATAATTACCAGAACCCTGGTCTGATCATACATAGAAGTGCTTTCCCGTGGCAGAAAATGTTGCTATTGTAAATTGCACTCGTACCCTCACGGAGCAAAAAGACAGTTTAGTGTGGCACTTGGGGGTGTTCTTACTTGATTGCCAGCGACAGAATATGCCTACTGGTTATACGCCACGTCGCAATGAGAGGAACTTGCCAAAATCATGACCCGGAGTTGCCACACCGTAGCCCTGGCACCATTTCCAGCCAACTCTGGATTGAAACAGGAGCTTCCTGTGGTTTAGGGACACTAGGATCGGTCTCCTCTGGCTTCAGAGAGGGGATGGGACTTCCCCCACTCATGCTGAAATTCACTTCCTGTGCACCTTCAGAGAAAGTGGAAACAACCAAGACACACCTTGCTACTGTTCCTCACAGAAAATATCAGGTGAGAAGCTGACTTGACCGCCATTAGGCTCAAAGTCATGAGCTACAGTCATGCACCATTTTGTACACTTTTTCCTAATTTGTTAATCTATTCTTTTGGCTTTGGCCTTGTTGACTATAAGCCCCCCACCCTTCTGACTCAACAGAGACACAGACACTCACGAGCACAACAGCAGAGTTCACCCATGTACTTCTTATTTTTACCAGGTGAATGATCTTGCTTTGCTGGCTGTGAAGAGCCCACAAGGCCGGTTGTAGTCTTACATTTTCAGTGTGTTGAGCATCACTGGACCCCAAGGGCGCATTTAAAGGGAATATTTGTCTACCATTCAGTAGCGAGGCCCTGCCGTCAGGCATTATTTCTCTTGAGTGTTTTGCGTGCAGCATTGATCTTTCATATAGGGTCATGGCACTCCTGCCTGGGATTCCCAGATGCAGGAACATCTAAGACCATTTTTGGCCAGTATGCCTGGGATGTTTGGAGGCCTGCGAACATTCACACCTTAAGTCTTTTGTCCTGGAAATGCCATGCAAAATAATGGACACTTTGGATAGGGTGGCCGCAAAAATGTTTCCATGAATGTAGCACTCTGAGGTTTGGAATCCTTACTAAATTAGCTTAAATATGGAGGGCCTGACCCAGTTACTTATATTTCCCTTGGGCATTTAATCTTCACCTGCACACCTTTGTCTTTTGTTGCATTGGTGACAATCATGGATATTTCACTTAGCATGGATTGATATGTCCTTTAAGAAATCTGAAATTGTAGTTTTGAAGGAATTACTTTATACTTTCTGTTGCTTTACAGATCCCATTTGGGATTGTTGCTCTTGAGAAAGGGTAAGCTCTCTTTAGTTGTATGTCCATAATTAAAAAACTATTACTGTGATGATTTGATTTTCATGCTTTGACTTATGCTGAACTAATTTCGGCAATTATTGACTGTTCATACAGTATATTGGTGTGCGAGGGACGCTGGACACTTCATTTTTGCTGACATTTGATTACCAACCTTAGTGCCAGGATTGGATATTCTCCCTTGCACCCTATATTTCCTCAGTAATGTAACGCTTGGTTTACTTACATCAAGACAGGGTGTGCAGTGATGTGACTTTTGTTAGGTATTGCTGTGATGTTTGATGCCAGATTCCTCGGGCAACTGAGCAGGAGATTAGGTGCAATTAGATCATATGCACCATCTACAAAATGCACCAGGTACATCCCATCGCCTCCCTCCCCACAGGACATCATGACTTCCACTTTCACGCTCAACTTTCCATTTTCACAGAGTGCACATGTTCCCCTCCCAACCTCTGACAGTGAACACCAGATCAGCTGGAGTAAGAGTAGAGCATGCACAAACATCACTTTAAGTAATGTGTAACATGAGTGCGCTGTCGGCAATGCATTTCGAAGGGATTGTGTCCTCCGACGTATTCCTTATCTTAGATAATTCGTCTCCAGCTTGCTGGCCTCGGAAATGTTTTCTCTGTAGAGGGCGCTGCGCGTCGACGTCTGCCGAGTTGGTGTCCCTCGACAGCCACCGTATCAGTGCCGACGTCACCATGCCCATAAATAGCCACGCGCGGCGTCCGTTGCTCAGTTCCGTTTTTCCGCGCTTCGTGGGGCCTCGGAATATCGTTGCTCAGTTCAGTCGGATAAACCTCTTATATTTCCTCGATAAAACCAACTCGTACTCGATGGCTTCCTCATCCGAACCGACGACTCCGCGGTCCGGCTTCAAAAAATGTCGAGACTGCGGAAAGAAAATGTTGCTAATGGATCCACACAGGATCTGTTTGTGGTGCTTGGGAGCCGAGCACCATTGTTCGGAGTGTGAGGACTGCATGTCCATGACGGCGAAAGCCTTGAAGGAGCGCAAGGGGAAGCTCGAGAGAGGTAAGTCAGTCAAAACCTCCTCGAAAGTTTCTTCGGCCGAGTCGAGGCATTCGTCTCCTGCTGTCGAAAGCATTCCCATTCTAGGTCTCGAAGTAGCTCCCACCACTCGTTGAGATCTACACACTCAAAAAAGAGACGTCGAAGATCCCCTTCCTCGTCATCTTCTGTTTCCCCAGAAAGGGTCTCCTGTCCCACAAAACACAGCTCTCAGGCTGAGTGGGAGGAATTCAGGAAAAAGATGCTAAGCGTCTTCGAGAAAGCGGCCTCGACCCCCTTGAAGACAGCTGAGGGTGATACCCTGGGTGAAAAACCCAAAAAATCGAAACGCCGCGAGTCGGTGCACCCGGCGAAAGAGTCCACCCGAGAGCGCGACGGGCCATCGGGTAGGAAGGCATCATCTTCGACGCCGTCGTCAAAAGTCCCTGCGACTCATGGATCGGCGCCATCAACGCCGTTATCGAAGGGTTCTTCAACGCATCGGTCGATCGAATCGACGCCATCGTCGACGCCGATAAAAGAAAAAACCACGGCTACTTCACAGCTAACGGTTATACCCAGAGCCTCCAGCACGACGCTGAGAACGTCGTTGATATCCTCGAGCAGGATCCCAATCCTCTCGAGTTCCTACAGGCCTCTTCCAGTTTTCTCGACACCTTTCTCGGCGCCTTCAAAGCCTTTTACATCGGCGTCGACGACATCGACTTTTTCTCGGCCAATAATGACAAGTTTGGCTCCTTCTGCTTTAGAAATGGGTTTTACACCATTTCCGAGGTCAGAGTACCCCAGATTATCTTCAATCTATGAAGAAGGGAGGATTCTGATCAAGAAAGACCCTTCGGGTTGCAGAGGACCACACCACCTGTTTCAGAGGATTTTACCTCTGAAGAAAGAAGGTTGAAAGACCTACAGGAATCATTACATGAGGCAAGTGGGTTGGACACTTCCCCAGAAGTGGAATTTGTCAAACCAGACCTAGGGGAACATGCCGAAACCCCCTATAGAACCCTGATGGCAAGAATTATTGAATTCATGGGTTGGTCTGCGCCTTCACCTGTTTTTCAACAGGATGACCTTACAGACATACTAGATAAAGGTCCACAGGAGGATCCTGTGGTCCCTATCCACACAGCTTTACAAAGGAAGATTTCATCAAATTGGGAAACTCTTGAGGTTATCCCTGCAGTCAATAAAAAATCGTCAGCCAAGTATAGGGTAGCTGCGGCTGACCCTGAATATTTATCAAAACACCCGACTCCAGAGAGCCTGGTGGTTCAAGCGGCAACTTCATCAAGCAGCAGATCCGCTTATCCTACTGTCCCACAGGACAGATATGAGAAAAGGTACGATTCTATGGCAAAAAAAGTATTTTCTGCTTGTAGTATGGCGTTGAAGTCCATCAACGCCACTGGTACGCTCGCCAGGTTCAGTCACACACTGTGGGAGTGTGCTTCATCAGCGGCTGACTGCATACCGGAAGGAGATGAAAGGGAAGCCTTCCTTAACATCATTAAAGATGGCAAAGATGCCATGTGCGAATCTCTTCAAACTGGCATCGATTCCGCTGACAGTATCTGCAGGGCCATGGTGGCAAGTACTACAATCCGCAGGCATGCATGGTTACGAAAGTCTGGCTTTGCTCCAGATGTACAGGCCAGACTTTTGAATATGCCCTTTGACGGCTCTTCTTTCTTTGGTAAAAAGGCTGATGACAGTCTGGAAAAGTTGCAAACATCTAAAGCAGCAGCAAAATCTTTAGGAGCTGCAATCCGCCAAATTCCTTTTCGCCCCTCAGGAACCTCTGGGAGAGGAAAGTCCTTTCGCTATTATTCCGCATTCGGGAAAGGCAGAGGACAGCTGGCTCAAAGAGGCCAGAGGAGATCCACCCGAGGTGGACGGGTCAAAAGTACTAAGGCCGCAGCAGCAGCAGGTGCCTCTTTACCCTCGGCATCTGCATCAGCCGCCCCCAAAGCACTCTGAGGTCTTTCCACACAAAACACCTGTAGGGGGCAGGTTAACTCACCATCTGACGGAATGGCAGGCTATTACGTCAGATGCTTGGGCATTGGAGACAGTTGCCCAAGGTTACTGCCTACCCTTTCTACGCATCCCTCAGAGTCATCCACCGGGGCACAGCTCTCTAAAAGTTCCAGATCCGCTCCTCTTGCAGGAAATTGTAGACCTGCTAGAGAAAGGTGCCATAGAACCGGTACCTGTAGCGGAGAGGAACAAGGGCTGGCACTCCCCCTACTTTCTCATACCAAAGAAGGACGGAGGACTGAGACCCATCTTGGATTTACGAGAATTGAACAAGTTCCTCAGGAAGGACAAGTTCAAGATGGTAACTCTCTCTCAGATCATTCAGGCCCTCCAGATCCAGGACTGGCTGGTATCTCTGGACCTCCAGGATGCTTATTTCCATGTGCCAATCCATCTCAAACACAGGAGATACCTGAGATTCGCAATTGGCAGCTCTCATTATCAATTTCGAGTTCTGCCATTTGGGCTGACCTCCGCCCTGAGGGTCTTCACCAAGCTAATGTCGGTAGTGGCTGCAAGTCTAAGGAGGGAAGGGATCCACGTCTACCCCTACCTGGACGATTGGCTGATCAGAGCTGTATCTTCAGAACAAGGTCAGATCCAGCTAGATTATGTCTGCCACTTCCTTCACAAACTGGGCTTCTCCCTCAATTTAAAGAAGTCACAGATGATACCATCACAGAGACTCCAGTTCATCGGAGCGGTCCTGGACACTTCCCTGGGAAAAGCCTCGCCACCAGAGGTGAGGGCTCTGGATATTCTGCAGATGGTCAACAAGTTTCAAAATGCCCAACATCTCCCAGCCTTCGACTTTTTGAGATTGCTAGGCCTAATGGCATCCTGCATTTTCCTTGTGCCAGAGGCTCGCCTGAGAATGAGATCTCTCCAGTGGGCACTAAGAACCCAGTGGTCACAATACTCAGGAAGAATGACAGATCTCCTCTGGATTCCGGAGAAGGTAGCCCACGACCTTCAATGGTGGGCCTATCCAGAGAACTTCTTGAATGGGGAACTGTTTTGGCAACCATGGGCGCAGATAACAGTAGTCACAGACGCCTCACTCACGGGGTGGGGAGCCCATGCCAACGACTTGACCATCAGAGGTCGTTGGTCTCCATCGGAGTCCAGACTACACATCAACCAATTAGAGCTGAGAGCGATCAGGCTAGCGCTGAAAGCTTTCCTGCCATCAGTACAGGGGAGAAATGTCCTGATAATGACAGACAACACGGTGGCCATGCACTACCTCAACAAAAGAGGAGGCGTAGGGTCAGTGCCACTGTGCAGAGAGGCAATGCAGCTCTGGTTTTGGGCAGTTCAGGAAGGAATCTCTCTATCGGCAGTCCACCTAACCGGAGAGAAGAACTTGACAGCGGACGCTCTGAGCAGGCAGAGCACAGTGTCCCACGAGTGGGAGCTAGCTCAGGAAGTCCTTCAAGAGATCTTCGCCCTTTGGGGAACCCCTCAGGTGGATCTGTTCGCCACCAGCACCAACAGGAAGTGCGATCTGTTCTGTTCAAGGGAATTTCCCCCGAGAGGAGCTCTAGGGGACGCGTTCGTAGTGGACTGGGAGTTTCTACTCCTTTACGCTTTTCCACCAGTCCCTGTTATTACTCAAATGATCAGGAGGTTGAGAAGATTCCGGAAAACCATGATGCTAATTGCCCCAGACTGGGCCAGGAGCATGCGGTACCCGGACCTTCTGGATATGTCCATCTGCCCTCCAATCCGTCTTCCACTCAAAGAGAATCTTCTCTCGCAGAAGGGAGGTCAGGTTCTCCATCCAGACATAACAACCCTCAACCTTCACGCTTGGTTTCTGAAAGGTTGAGGTGCAAGGATTGGGACCTTCCTGTTGACGTCATGGAGGTGTTGCTTTCGGCGTAAATTTCCTAATGGGTACTCCCTTCAAACCACTCCACTCTTGTTCGCTGAGATTTCTCACTCTTAAAACTGTCCTATTAGTAGCACTAACATCTGCTAGGAGGGTGAGCGAATTACAAGCTCTATTTTGTAAACCCCCCCATACAATTTTCCATAAGGACAAAGTTGTCCTACAGGTGAAGCCTAATTTCCTCCCAAAGGTGGTTTCTGAATTTCACATCACTCAGAAAATTACCTTACATTTGTTCTACCCTCCTCCCCATCCGGGGAAAGAGGAAGAAAGGCTACATAGGCTGGACCCAAGGCGAGCTCTAAGCTTTTACATCAGCAGACTGGCTAAGATTAGGCAAGCTGACCAACTGTTTGTAGGCTACTCAGGTCACAAGTTGGGACTACCCATAACAAAACAGACCATTTCCAGGTGGATTATTTTGGCCATTCTGGAATGTTATAAACTGGCAGGGAAAGAGCCCCCCCATAATCTTAGGGCTCATTCAACCAGGGGTATCGCAGCCTCTTCGGCCCTCCAAAGAGGGGAACCGGTCCGAGACATATGTGCGGCTGCCACATGGTCGTCCGCACATACATTCACAAGATTTTACAACCTGGATTCCTCCGCTAGTCAAGAGACCAGATTTGGCAAAGCCGTATTACATTCGGTTAATTCCTAAAAGGGATACATGACATTATTACTCCCACCTCCAATTACATGCCACTGCTATGGGAGTCTATCTAAGATAAGGAATACGTCGGAGGACACAATCCCTTCGAAGAACAAGTTACTTCTTACCTGGTAACGTTCTTTCGATGGGATGTTCCTCCGACGTATTCCTTATCGCCCCTCCCATCCATCCCCACAGTAATACTTCCCTTGTGGTTGCAGCTCACGCTCCTTCAAGGTCAATAGCCAATTCATACAAGACTTATCTTATGCTACAAAACGGAACTGAGCAACGGATGCCGCACTTGGCTATTTATGGGCATGGTGACGTCGGCGTCGATACGGTGGCTGTCGAGGGACACCAACTCGGCGGACGTCGACGCGCAACGCCCTCTACAGAAAATTTCCGAGGCCAGCAAGCTGGAGACGAATTATCTAAGATAAGGAATACGTCGGAGGAAAATCCCATCGAAAGAACGTTACCAGGTAAGAAGTAACTTGTTCTTCTAGACACTGAAGGAAGGACCATGGCATTAACCTAAGCCACAACACCATTACAGCAGTTACATCCCTATGTGGCCATGGTGACCAAGAACAGTATTGCAGCAGAAAACACAACCCAAATCACATACATTCAGGAGGGCCTCAGAGGCATACCGTGCACATCTACATTATCAACATTGTGAAGGGGCACAGCACATTACACCTCCATATGGCTAGTTGGTTGTAGGTTTCACATATTTCTGAAACACTATCTTGGCGGCCATTAACTTTAATCAAAACTGCCTCCATAGTACTCCATAGAAACATGTGTTCCAAAACCCTCAAGTTATATGTCTATGACCTCCTGCATCAAGGTAGGTACTACACCACCCAAGTTTCCATGGAACACAAGTAATTATAGGTGCATGTATGCCCTCTAACACTGCACAGCACTGAGCCTACAAAACAAGGCCACTCCACTGACTTCCTACCGCATTCCAGTGCACTTGGCACCGTTCAACTAGTAGAGCATACCCCCAGCTACCCTCCTCCATTCTCTACAACAATACTATTGTTCACAAACCCAACTCCGGCACAGCATGGTTATCCTGAAGAGAGCCCAAACGATCTTACACTTTGTAGGCACAGCACCATCAGAGTGCACAAGAGAAAACGCCCCCCAAACACACACCTACATGGAACTGCACTGACACACACACATACACAAACACACACACTAGTCTGGACATGGAGAGTTGAACATGAATTTAATTAGGACTGCCCTTGCCACCACACATGTGCACAGGCAGACAGGGACTTACAAGCACGCACGAGCACATACACAGCAGAACTCCATCCCACCTAGATGGGCAGTCACCTCCAACATCACTACCTTAAATCTGCTGACTCTGATGAATCAAGCCGCTCCAGTCCTCCTGCACTCAAGGTGCTCCAGTTAGCCCACAAACCTCTAGGCTGAGCAGGGCGAAGGCATTTCACTGCGTCTCAGAGGGTTCTTAAAAAGACCACCCGCACCCTAATTAAAATGTCTGCCTGCGCCCCATAATCTCCTGGCCATCAAAGGCAAAAAGTACATGTGTTCACTTGAAGTGTGCCCTACACACACTGCCACTTTACAAAACAAGCATGCCTTCATTATTTATTTTTGAATTTGCAAAGGGCACTAAACCCATGGGCACTTGGGCGTTGGTTGCGGACCAGAGCAGGGCCAGAATAAGCAAAGGCTGGTAAAACAAGTTTGTCCGATTAGACAAAGAGCCAAGTTTTAAAACGTTTTCTCACAGTAAGATGGTTCCGAACGCAGGGTGAGCGACATGGAGTTCCAGAGCGTGGGGGCCATGACTGGGAAGCTGGAGCCTCAAGGCTGTGGCGAATGATGGAAAGAATTTCGAATTTGATGCGTTCACGAATTGGGAGCCAGTGAGCCTTTCTTGTGGCTGCTGTGATATGGCCACGTTTAGAAAGACAGAGGGCAAAGTGGGGGGAGTTATTCTGGATAACCTGCAGCTTGCTTAACTTCCTTTCTGAGGGTCTGCTAGCATTTATGAGGTTCATAGTGTGGCCGGCGGAGGAGGCAATGGCACTTATTTGTCATATCATGTCAAGGGTGGCGTCAAGGTAGACTCCCAGTGTTTTTACTGCCGGTGAAAACGGAATTGTAATCCTGTCTATCACAAAGAATCGTTAGGATGTGTCAAGCTTGTTGAGTAGGGTTTGGGTGCAGACGAGCAGGATTTCAGTTCTTTTATCATTTACGCTGAGCAGAAGTGATGCCCTCCAATCCTGGATAATCTCCTAGATGGAGTTGAGTGTGGTGGTGTCCTGGAGGAAGTCGCCCATGAGGGGCAGGAGGATTTGTGTGTTGTTGGTGTAGTTTGTGTATGTAGTTCCAAGGGCATCCAGGTGATCAAAGAGAGGTCTCGTATAGATGTTATAAAGTGTGGGGGGAGATGCAGCAACCTTGTGGGGCACCGCAGGAGACTGGAGTTGGAGGGGCTGCGGATTCACCAGTGAAAACTCGAGTTGTCCTGTCTGCGAGGAAGGAGGCAGTCCTCTAGTTGCCTCGGGGGTGAAGTTGGCACCAGTATAGGATGGTGGCAGAGGACTTGGTGGTCGACGACATCAAAGGCAGCAGATATGTCTATTATAAGTAGACAGGACAGTTTGCCCGAGTCTCTGTCATTGAGTTGGTTTGTTAGGTCCAGCAAGGTAGATTCAGTGCCATGTCCTGGGCGGAAGCCTGACTGGCGGAGGCCAAGGATGTGATTTTGTTCCAGATAGTCTTGGATCTGGAGGTAGGCTCTAGCTTGTGCAAGATGGCAAAGAGCTCACATGTGTAAGATTTTGCGTTGGCAATTCTGGTGTTGTAGATAGGGGCTTTGGCATTGCGTATGGCCTGCTTGTATTCTTGAGCAATGTTGGTGAAGTGTGTTGGCGTTCGAGTGGACTTTCGCCATTCTGCCTCAGCAGCTCGTTTTCTAGTTTGAATGGCTTGAAGGTCACGGGTATACCACGACTTTTTGTGTGTGGTGGATTTGGCCTTATGCTGTTTCAGAGGGGCGAGTGTGTTTACAGCTTGGGAAACAATATCATTGTAGTTGTCCACAAAAATGGTGGGGTTGGTCATGAAGTCTGATGCATGACGGTAGTCTGCAAGCAGAAGGAAAAGGCGGTCTTTCGTGAGATTGCGGGTGCAGCGCAATAAGACGGGGGCAAGGCTACAGTGGCTCTAGTGGGATGTTTAGCAGTAGGAAGGGAAAAGAAAATAATATGACGGTCTGACTATGGGCAAGGTGTGTTGGATAGGATCGAGGTGCCACATTCTATGTCTGCAAGCCAGTCTACTGTGCGCTCTAAGATGTGAGAGGGTGCTAGAATGTGCTGAGAGAAATCAAGGGCGTTTAGAGCATTGGCTAGACAGATAGCGTCTTTGTCTGCCGTATCATTTAAGCCTAGGTTGAGACCGCCTACAAGTTTAAATCTAGAGTTAGGCTTCAAGTCGGTAGTGAGGAGTCACAACAGGTCCTCTTCGAAGGAGAGGGTATGACCTGGGGGTCGATAGATGAGGTGTAAGGTGATGGTGGCAGTTGGGGATAGAGGGAGTTTAGCTGATAGGAGGTTGGAATTAGGTGGGGGGACTGGTGTTAAATGCCCTACTGGGAGGGTCTCTCTATGGATCAGTGCTACCCTGCCCCCTATACTGTAGTTCTGTCACTGCACAGAATAGTATATCCTGGAGGGGTGGCGATAGTTAAGGCAGAGCCAGATGCTGCATGAAGCCAGGTTTGATATGGCAAGGATGTCTAGACCATTCATAGTGAGTAGGATGTGTATTTCAGGAGCATGAGCCAGGATGGATCTAGCGTTAATCAAGATGCATTTTAAAGGAGGCGGGGTGGGAGGGCTGATGTGAGAGTTGCTGAGGCTGTGTTCGGTGTGGACTGCAGAGGGTGGAATATGCTTGTGTGGTGCAGGAGGGAACCTGGGGGGTGGTGCGGTGCCACAGTTAGGAAAGTTGATAGTGGTGGAACGTAGGCGTAGATACGTGTGTCTGATGGTGGTGGGGAGGAAGGGAGTTTGGAGGTGAGGGGATCAGTGTGCATTTGGTGAGGCAGCTGAGCCTGGTGGGGCCTATTTCTTTTTTTTAATTGTGTTTGGTAAAATTACAAACCTTTACATTTTGAAAAAGGAAATAACATATTGTATAACTACACAACATTTAAATCACAATACAGCGAATATCAACAAAATTCATTTCATAGATAGTATAATAAAATGATAAATACATCATTAAAAACAATCATATTCTAAAGTCATACAAATTATTGTCAATTTAGACATGATCAACCCTAATTCCAGGTTATATTCATTTTTTTTCTAATGTAACCTCTTAACATAAAGAGTTGATTTCCTTTAATTTAATATCTAGTACACCCAGCAGCATAGTCAATTTAATAGTCATCTTAGTGCTATTGCTCCACATGCACCGCGACCATAGAGTCATTCTTGACATTAAAGAGTACGAATTAAGATAAGTCCCAAAAATATAATGTCTTAAGGACTCAAAATATTCGCAGAAAATAACCAAATGTTGGAGGGATTCAATCGCATTTTCATTTTCACAAAATCTACAGACACTTGATTGGAATAATTCATTGCATCTTCCCCATTGGGCCAACCTTTCATATGTATGGAATTGGTTCAACCTAAAGCGAAGATCAAGATTACGTCCCAAAAAAGAGGGGTATAAGGTAACTAGGACAAGTTCCCCATTTCCTTTGAACCAAGGCATATTCATAATACAAGTTGTACAAGCCAATACGATCAGATTGACAACACCAATAATAGATTCGCATTTTCCTTTTACAGCTTGGTAACTTCAAGATTATATCTTCCCTAGAAATAGCCGTAAGGGCCAAGATGGAATTCATTTTTTCGGTGAAGGCTTTTAATGAAGGTGGATACCCTACAGATAGCTGTTTATTCAGGTCTTCATATAGGGAATTTGATGGGGGATTTAGAATCTTACCACAGTTACCAAGCATCCTCCAATGCCATTTTACAGATAAAGGAAGAAGCCCCAGCTCGTGTCGAACAATATCATTAGGAATTGATAATGCCAATCCCAGCACTTGTTTCCATATACAACCCTGTAAAGAATCAAGCACATCTGATATTTCATAAACACACATGTCAAGGAAATAAAGAATAAATGGTTCAACTTTCAACAAGTAGAATTGTAAGACAGGTAATAGGGAAAAGCAACAATATTTCCTCATAATCATTCTCATCTGTGATATCAAGGGCCTGGCTTTTTCATGCAATTTATTCTTCCACCAATACAAGGAATACAAATCAGACAGGATATAACCAAGATATTTAATGGATTTTACCTTTTCGATGGAAATCCCATCCATAGTCCAAGTAAATCGGCATGTCTTTTTTTTTCCATCCGCAAAAACAATTATGTTTGACTTGAGCTGATTCACCTATTTAAGTTATGGGCAGCCGCAAATTGTGAAAAAGAATTCAACTTATTCTGGAGCCCGTAAGGGTTCTTGTCAAACAATAATAGGTCATCAGCAAATCCTACATAATTGAGTTTAATCTGGCCCAGTTTAACAGGGAAAGTAATTGCATCTGCCCAACAGTTTTCAATTTCACAGATTTATAAGTTAAATAATACCGCTGCAAGGGTGCAGCCTTGTTTAAGCCCAATTGCAGTCGGTATTAAATCTGTGCGAGCGCCTAGCCTATTTAGTCTTACTCTATAGAAAGTCGATGTATGTAAGAGAGCAATAAGCAACACCAAATAAACCAGAAAGCCCATATGCAACATTTTTTCCCACAATATTTCTCTCACAACAGAGTCCAAACCTGCACTCAAATGGAGAGCAGCCATATACACAGGACCTGTATGGTTGTGTTTGGTATTCCATTGAATGTGGGATACTAAGGTGGCATTAAGGGAGCAACCCATGGAACAGTGAAAACCTGTTGGATTTTTAGAAAGCGTAGCATTAACATGCATATATTCTAAGAACCCATCCAAGATAAGATGGCAACAAACTTTGGAAGAGGCATCTGTCAGGGCTATCGGTCTAAAGTTGTTGGGATCATTTATAAGCCCCTTCTTATAAATAGGTATAATAGTGGCCATGCACCACGATCTAGGTAATACTTGGGTGGAAATAACAACCGTGACTTTGTCTTTTTTGGGCTTCGCGGATAAGGCAGCCACAGCATTGCATGTAAAAAGTAGCCCTTCAAGCAGATTCGTTTTATTCACAAGTTCTCCGATTACTGCCCTCAAGGTGCCTATCTCTTAGTGTGAGCGTTCGTGACCTTTATCTAATAGGTCTAAGATTCTCGCTATTACTGGAAAATCAGTAGTCAGAGATGGTCCCTCCAATATGTCTGTTTTTTTCAACAGGTGGTGACAACTCCTTGTCTTTATCGTTTATACTTGAATGAAACTCTTGAATATCAAGGTTCATTCGAGCATCAATGAGCGCTTGGGGCCAAGACATCTTGGGTGAGCTCATCGTCAGTTTTTCTACCATATAATCAGGAGGGGGATCCAACTTCCATTATTCAGCTGTCGTATCAGTTTCCTGTAACTTCAGATAGTGCAAGTATGCCTTAGGTTTTCTAAATGGGGGGTTGGTAAGCATGAATACATCTTCATGACCAACAGTACAATGATTTGCTGGTGTCGAGGGACCGAGAGACAGCCGTCCTCTCTTCCCCAGTTCAGCTTCTATTGTAGGTCCCTTCATAGAGCAGTCTATAGTATCATCCATCAGGGACTTATTTGCTATATCAGGCATAGCATTTAAAGGCTGCCCATGGGATTCCACGTCTTGGGCCTCAAATGATATATCTGAATACAAAATATCATTCAAGTCCTTTACTGCAAATTTCGTTATAGGTAAGCATGAATCATAGCTGGATTTTGGTGCATGGATCATAGCGGTTATCCATTTTTTTGGGACAATTCCCATTTCATTCAGGACCCCCTCCCTATCATCCATAGGCAGACTTTTCTCTTTACTCTGGGATTCTCCCTCCACCTCACCTAACGGTATAGATGGCAACACTGCATCAGCCTCGGTGTGGACATTACAGCCACATTAGTAGGAAGCAGTGGCGTGGGACATTGTGGGTCATTGAGTTTTCTCCCACTCCTAAGGCCATTAACCATATTAGCAATAAGAAAAAAAAAAGGATGTACTAGGAAGAATAGGTTCAGCAACTCGTTTGTATATGAAAACACCTTAAACAGACTTACGCTAATACGGAGTAAATAACCAAACACAACGCCAATACACACTCCTTATAATTCAAAGTGTCAACACAAAAGGCATAAACAAAAGTTGCTAAATACCCCCCTATCGAAAGAACACATATACCATTTGTGGTTAGTTCCAAGGCAACCGAACAGCCAAACAGTCACTTGCAGGCACTTCCGGGTGTGACCGCGGGTGAGCGTACTTCTATGCCTTTATACTATAGGTCACTCCACAGAACATCGGCAGCGAGACAAGGGGGGGGGCAGAGCCAAAATCAGGGTCTGCAAAGTAAGAAGCAAGGCACTGTCAGAGACAAAAAACATGCAGGCAGTGCACTTAGCACACGTCTTTCTTAAGTCTTTCAATCTTTCAAAGAAAGATAGAAAAATGACTTGGAAATGTCAGGTGACACTCGCAGCAGCAGGCGAGTTACGGACTTGCAGAAAAGTGCAGAGATTCCTCTTGCCGACGCCGCGTAGGGTGAAGAATGGTTCACAGGGCAAGTTGACGCTGAGCTGTGCAAAATAACCAGCCAAACAGTCACTTGCAGGCACTTCCGGGTGGGGCCTATGCATCGTGACTGAGTGGGCCATGATATGCTAGAGCAAGGGGCCGGTTTGAGTGGGCATAGTATGTCAGGTATGGGTGGTCGGGTGTTGCGGTTAACGGGTGAGCATGGTTTCACATAGAAAGCCACGGGCAGGAGGAACCTAGTAGGGGGAATAGTAGTTTGTGATGGCAGGAGTCGTGTCGCCAGTGGCAGGTGGGGGGGCACGTACCTGCAGGTCAGGTGCCGGTAAGGTGTTAGGCCATCCTGACCCAGAAAGGCCCATACAGGCAGTGGCCTTACTCGCAGGCTTTGGCGTGGGGCCGGCATCACCTCCTGGCAAAGATCTGCAGCTGGGAATTGTAGTTAGTTAAACAAAGGGTCCTATATCACTGTTTAAGTAAACAACATGAATTCAGAGGCTGGCATGTGGCTCATGAGATAAGTGGCAGAGATAAAAAACCCATAGCGATGAGCAGCAATTTGCTGCCATGTCCGATTGCAGGATCCATCTATGGAAGATGTGAATGGCAAGTCTATTAAGATTAGTCTGGCAGTGTCTTTTAACACCAACACAGCCATTGAGCTTTTCTCTCGCACCAGTGATCCAAATTCAAACTAAAGAGACCACCCCCACGCCCTGCGTTTAAAGACAAATTAAGCTGTATATTCCTTTGTGCCTCACTGAGACAGCCCTCATTACGACCTTGCCAGTCCGGAAAACAAGGTTGCCGGTAAGCTTTCCGGCACCCTTGTTTCCGGACCGGTAAATTACAAGGTTGTCTGCCGAGGCTGCTGCACCCAACAGTATTGACCCTGCCGGCTGCAGCGGTCCCAGTAGGCAAACTCATCACAGAAGCATCGGCACCGTTAGTAACATTGCTGATGCTTCCATGAACCCATTCCCATGGAGTCCTACGAAAATCAATGGGAATGGGGACTAACGTTTACCGGCACCCAGCTTCCTGGTGTCCCGGGGCTTGTAATGTCCCGGTAGTACCGGGAAGCTAAATGCGGTAACATTTTACGAGTCTGGCTGCAACCCGCCAGTAGCACCGGAAGGGTTACAGCCGGACTCGTAATGAGGCCTTGGGTCCAGTAGGTGTGGGGCTGCTGGGGTCAGGAATTTGCAAGGAAGACTGGATAAAAGAAGTCAATTGCTGCTGTGGTGCCACTGTGCATTCACTGATCTGCTCATCCTAGATTCGGATTTTAGTATGTAGGGCTACGCAGGACGGCAGGGAACGTGACAAACTAGCAGACATTCACTCCTTCAGCTACTCGGTCACAGGACATTACTGAGTTGTACACATGCATGCATTTCATTATCTGCAGATTGGCTTAGATTTAGTACAATAATCACTCATCTGTTTAGATGGTAAGAAAACACTCAAGATAACAATTTGTGCTTCAGCCACTACATGACACGACCATTGGAAATTGTCATCATAACTATTCTATTTCTCAACACCCTCCTCTTCTGTTTCTATTCTCTGTACTGTTCTTGTGGACAAAGGGGGCACTCTAAAGCATCACCATATGTGCCAAAGATAATTAACAGCGAGGCAGCAAACAATGTATATACCTTGGAGTTGTGGCGAGGCTAAAAGTCAGTGGCCCTCATTACGACCTTGGCGGAGATCCATGGTGCTATTTGCACCATGGTCCATGGCGCTAAGCTGCCAACTCCGCCATGGTGGTTGGCGGACTTACCGCCCCATTCCGACCTTGGCGGGGCGGTAAGTCCCCAATCCCCATTTACCCTTCCCCATTCCCATTTTTGCCCCATAGGGTATAATGGGAGTGGGGAAGGCGTTAATTACGCCACCATAAATTACGGTGGCGTAATTAACAACAAGGTCCCTTAGCGCCATGGATTTTTCCGCCTGCAAAAAGCAGGCGTAAAAATCACCATGGCGCTACGGGAACTCGTAGTCAGGCGGAAAGGGGCGCCATGGTTTACGCCGGCGTAAACCCCTTTCCGCCAGGGTCGTAATGAGGGCCAGTATATTATATCCCCATGTTGTTAGGGCACAGACAGCTGTCGAACCCACTAAAAATGCTCTTGACAAAGGCACAGTACAACTCAAACACATGTTGAGACGTGTGAGTTCAGCAGATTGTGGGAGGAAGAGCAGAAGCTCAGGTTGCTTTTAACTGGACTCACTTTTCTATTACAGGCCTGCTTCATCGCCGATGCTGCCGCATGCTGACACACACTCGCGGATTGAACATTTTGCAAGCAGGTATTGTACAGTGCTATAATTGAGGAAAGTGGAAGGGGCCTGAAAAGATCAAATTCAGTCAAATGAAATATTATGCTAAAAAAGATGTTTGCTATCTCATTGCATGCATTGATCACATCACTTATCACCCTAAAGTGACCTATTGTACATTTGGAGACAGCTTGCCTGATATCGGTAGAGGGATGGATCTGGGAAAGTTAAACAAGGAATGAGGGTCAAAGTTGAGGAGGCGATCAATGTGTTGAAAGTAGTAGAAGGAGAGATTTTCATTAGTCTTACTTGATGCAGTCTAGTACAATATTCAAGCTCTCGGTGGATCTTGCAGTTATTCAGCTTGAGCAGCTGGTATCATTAGGGAGGATGTCCCGGGAGGATAGCTCAGCGGCAACATGCGTGCCTTGGAAGGAAGACGACACGAAACAACACAGGTTCGATCCCCGGGTCCACGCTTAGAGACCTCTGGGTGTTTAAGTACGTTATAAATACGCAACTAAGAAAAACAATTATGTAACTAAAAAACAAAACAATTCCTGTAACAGCGCCTCCATGCCCGTGGGCTGGGTGAGCGCTTTAAAAATGTAAATAAAATAGGAGGTCAGCATTGAGACCCACATTTTACTGTCCAAATTAACTTTGAGGTTGTGGACATAGGGTGTCTGGTTCAGCAGTTGACTTACAACATGGGAGTCGTATGGTTATCTGACCCCTTACTTGTTAGTGCCAGAGTTCGGTTCTCTTATCCACTGAAATAGCCAGGCATGAATTGATGGGAAAGGGCTTTAAGAATAGATCAGACTGGGAGGATAGCTCAGGGGTAACGCGTTTGTCTTGGAAACAAGACAATACATAGCAACACAGGTTTGAATCCAGGTCTTGTGCTTGGAAACTGGTCTCTGGTATTAAAAGCGTTATAAAAGAACAATTATAATAATTATAATTAGGAGGCAGTGGCATTTGCAGGCAAGGATAGTTGACACATTTCACTAAGAGTGCACATACCCCAAAAACCACATTCAATAACGCACCTAATTAATTTATTTTAATTCTTAATAAGGCGTTACATGTCCATGGGCTTCAGAGCACACCAAAAGAAACCAGGATGAGAGACAAAAAAGAAGAAGAGGTTCAGAAATCAGACCCTAAAGTGTGGGGCACTCGTAGTCACCGCATAAAGGCTGGAAACAGTTTTTTGTTTACTGTCGGCACTTTTTCTTAATGGGTTCTTTCTTCATTTTTGTGCTGTGTAAAAGAAATGTGCAAAAAGTCACCCATTAGTTACTAACATCACCCTGCAGATACAGGAAAATTCTTTGGATGATATATTTTACCAGTATCTCTTTGTTATGTATTCATGTGTGAATAGTTGTTATATGGGTCTGGGCATTTTTCTGATGTCCAGTGTTTTATTATGTTCATGTATTATGTATAAATAAAAACAAATCTATTTTTGGATAAATCCCCGACCATATCGTCTTCCATCTTCCTTTTGCCTCAGGTAAATGCTAATTTTCTCGGCCCTATACGATATTAGCAGGTAGCATGTTGTGGACCTTGGTTGTTTATGTATGGTCTCTGGTCCTCCCTCAACAAGCCCCTAAAAAAGGAGGACACTTTGATCGCTCGTTTCTTAATTACAGTTAATCTGGAGGAGCAATTTGATTACATGTCCACATGATGAATGAATCAGTGATACTTGTTACTTCATTGAAAGGTCGGCATCTAGAATGGCTCCTAGTGTTTGGATTGATTTACTCACAGTGATTATGTTACCTGAAACCTCAAACTGAGCATACTGAGGATTGAGCATCTTCAGTCATGGACCAGAGGTCATGATGGGCAGCTCGGTTTTAGTATCATTGAGTGCCAGTGAGCAGTGTGCCACCCAAGCCTGGATTTCATTATAAGCACACTTCACTGTTGCATCATGATTAGAGTAGTTGCCAGATAATTCAAATATGATCTGGGTGTCATCCACATAGTTTGCAAACAGGACACCTAGACCCTCAAGAAGATCGAGAAATGGCCTGATGTAAATGTTAAAAAACAAGGGAGATAAACATGACCCCTGTGGTATGCCACATGTAAGAGAGGCGGTGTTAGCTTGAGCACTCTCAGCAGCCAATCTAGAGGTTCTGGGCTCAAGAGAGGCTGCGATCGACTGGGTGACATTTTCTGAATATTTGGCAACAGTTAGCAGTCTATCATGTAATAGCTTATGATCAATAATATCAAATGCCTCTGAGAGGTCTAATAGCAGGAGTAAGGCTGGGTGACCTCGTTCTATAATTCCCACAAAATTGGACTTAAGATCCAGGAGGGCCGTCTCCTTTCCATGCTGGGACCTAAAACCAGATTGATAGTGGTTAAGAAGTTTATTTTCCTCTATACATTTCTGGAACTGCAAGTAGGCCACTCTGTCCAAATCTTTAGCAGATATGGGACATTAGTGATTGCATATAATTCTTGGGAACTGCAGGGTCGAGTGTGTCCCTTTTCAGAAGGGGAGTAACCCAGACATCCTTCAAGGTGACAGGTACGATGCCTGTCTCAAATAAAGAATTAATCATTTCAGTGATCCACAGGATCAGGACTTCCAAGGAACCCTTCAAAATGTTGATGGGGGCATGAGCCCCCTAGGCAGGATGTGGATTTCATGTTGGTGACAACCCCTATGACCTCATTTTCAGATCATCTACGAAACTCAAATTTAGCAAGGGTTGCTAGATTAGCTAGGTGTTTGCTGTCTGTATTAGTGCAGTCATTGTTGGTTTTAGGGCTAGCGAGTTGGTTAGACATGGCTAGGCGGTGTCCCGTGATTTTATTCATATATTCATCCTGAATCGATTGACACCATAAAGAGTCTTTAGAAATAGTGGGGAAATCGGATGTATGACTTTCAAATTCTTTAAGAATTTAGAAAAGTTCCCTTGAGTTCGATTTGACATTGTCAATGCAGACATTATATATTTTCCTTTTAGATTCAATTCTTCCTCCATTCTCGTTCATGTGCTCTTTTTATTCTTCTTGCTTCCAGAATATCATCATTAAACCAAGTTGTGTTAATGGACTCAGCTTTTACCATTTTTTATTTTTCTGGAGCCAAGACAACGATCGTGTCCTTAATAGCAGGTGAAACATGAGAGGCTAGTTCAGAGGTTTTCACAAATGCTTCATTCTGACCTGGTTTGGTAGAGAGAAGTGAGGAGCAGGCAGTAGCTGAGATGTTTTTGATGTACCTACAAATAATGTCAAGTCTAGGGGGAGGGCTAAGATGCATAATGATAGTATTTACAAAACAAGTGATTCGACCAAGGGCATAGTAGAGTACTAATGGCAGAGCAATGGATATTATGTGATAAATGTTATTGTCCGCTACATTAAATTGCGCCACACTCAAAGTTTGTGAAAATAGAAGAGTTTTGAATTTTAACACTCTCGTTTGTTCAACCTCTCATTGTAGTTGCCCTTTGATTAAACATGTTTCGGCACTACTGATGCCTTTCTCAAATCAGGGCATTTTTTAACACAAACACTGCAATTACTGTTGCATAACATTTCATTACATAGTATGGATACAATTAGATGGATAGAATGGGTGATTATTCTTCACCTCAGTATTACTTGCTCATGCTAATTAATAAATGAATCACCCGTGACTCAAGAGATTTTTGTCAAGAGATTGTGTGTATCCTAAAAGCCTATATCCAATTTGAAAATGCTACATGTAAGATTTTATTTCAATTTTCAAACAAATAATTTATCTACCACAAAGTACACATAAATAGGTGGACACACAGTACAAATAAAATCATACATTAGCACAAATGTGTTGATGGGTTACTTTATACAATTATTCTCATTTTTCCTTTCGGAAGGGAACTCGTATATTTTAATGGACTACTTTTTCTATGTTTTTGGTTGAGGGACTTTTTGGGTGATATCATTGGAGTGTACCGTCGCGACCTGGTTATATTTTGGTTCCGTTGTTTTTGACTTGAGTATGTATATAATTACGTGTCTCGCATGAGTGTGAGCATCCACAGAGACTTTGATCCCCTCTACTCCGTTAGTACATGAGCAAATTGGTTTGAGTGTGCTTGCACCTTCTCATGCGCCAATATCTTGTGAAATTTCTGTTTATGATCTGTTCATTTCTTGCAATAAAGATTCGTGGTCATATTTGTCCTTCAAGTATTTTTTTGTACTTCTAGTCCTTAGTGGATGACACGTGTTTCGGCAACCGAGCTTTGCCTTTTTCAAATCTGGACCTATAAATAGTGTCCAGGTCTATGGCTCCTTTGCGGCGTTAATGTGATTTCAGGGCTCAATCCCTCCTCAAAAATATGGTTCTTCTGCCTCAAGCGTTTTGTAGAGTAGCATCCTCTACACAACGCTTGAGGCAGAAGAACCAATTTGCTCATGGACTGTTTCTATGTCCATCCACTTGTCCATCTACAGAGGCCCTCCATTCTCTCTGGATCTGGACACATCCCAAAAATGCACCACCAACCCTTGTAAACTTGTCAACACAATGTTTCAATTCCTCACATACAATTCATCCTGACACATTACAAATGGGTCTTCAACTGGACGGAACATATATTCACACAAAAAACAAATTTCATTGACTTCACATAATTAGTTTTCCGCTTTCTACTCGTTCATCTATTGAGCATCAGACCAGCAGGGATACACGCAAATAGACCAGGTTTTAATTTTAGATCTCTCCAAAATACAGACTCGATAATAGCTTCTCTAAATATTTGTGAAAGTGTCAGCCAAGCCACCTCATTGATATAACTCTGTACCGATAGTATTCTGGAATACGTCACAGAACACTGTCCACTCTTAAACAGCTTGGGCTATGCATATTCTGTAGGTGAGATCGAAGCCCAACAGGGCAATTAGGCACTTGGGATATGTGGTCTTGGCAGAAGAGGTTTGGGCCCCCAAAATTCTCCACAACTGGCTGCTACCGATAGACAAAATGGAGGTAGTAGGTGAAGTGAGAGTCATACATTGGGAGGCAGGGGGACAGGTTGTGGGGACAAGGGGCACAAGGGAAGCAACTCCCACTGGGAATGGTTGGCAAACCTAGTGGAGCAGCGGGGGAAGTGGTTTCCCTAACAACAATGCACAAACACCTTTTTTGTTATTAAACTGGAACACACACAGCCTTTTACATCTGTTCGACCAGGGCTGATCATTAGAGCATATTGATCATTTTAGCATTATAACGCTTCAGGAGACCCGGCTCACGGATTCACTATTAATAGACAGATGGCATGTCCTCTCCTACCTGGCCATACCGGGTCCCAGGGGTTGTCCAAAAGGTGGATTAATACTGGGGGCAAAGAACTTGCATGATTTGTTTGAAATCTCTTGTGGATCATAATATGTCTTGGCTTGTAGAATAACACTCACACAAGGGCCAACCAAGACAAAAGTGAAGGAATTGATTATTCTTAACATTTATGACCCCCCTTACAAGAAAGTACATGAAGTGATAATCAAAGAAGTTGAACAAGTAATTAACAACTTGACAGGTAATTTGTAGCTCTCTAATTAAAGTGGATCTGGACCTATAGGCCCAGTCTTTGCATTGGCTTTTTCACTGGATTGAACTGACTCAGATAATCCCGCTTTCATGGAGGGACAGCTAATCGGCCCTGTGTTTAAAAAGGGGAGCAAAGCCGACCTCTGTAATTATCGCATATTGGCAATGTTAGACACCCCGGCTAAGATCTTTGCTCCGGTATTATTGAACGAGCTGGGGGCATAGGCTGATTCACATAACATAATCCCCATTAAGCAAACAGGGTTTCGGAAAGGCTTAAACACAACTGTTAACGGCTTAGCCCTGGTCACTATTTTCCAACCAACATGGTTTATACGAAATAATTTGTTATATGCAACCTTTACTGATCTTAGTGCTGCATTTGGTACCGTAGACATGTGTAGGCTATGGACTAAGCTGGTGAATTGGAATATCCCCCTGGTCTACTAAAGAGGATCATGCAATTCCATGAGCATACTAGGGTCAAGGTCATTTGGACCAACATGGTAGGACGGCAGGCTGGATCTCCACCTATAAGGCCTAAAACAAGGTTTCATCTTTGCTCCAACATTATTTTATCTTTATTTGTCGGATCTAGGATAGCCTATCAATAATCAACAGTCCATTCCACCTAAATTTGGACACACCCCTCTGCAATGGATGGGCTATGCAGACAACCTTATGTTGCTTGACCATACCCCTGGAGGCTTGCAGTCCTCTTTTGACTGCTTGAAAGCTTATAGACATTAAACTCGCTGGTAGTGAACATATAAAAAACCAAGGTTATGCTTTTCTCCCCAACTTTGAAAAAGGTGAAACGGGTGAGCTGGTACTTTGGCGGGAGGCACTCAAAGTGGTCTCGTGGTACACGTACACAGGCATTCACCTTGACTCTAAATGAAGTGGCACGTGTCACCTAGAGAAATTGAGCATTCATACTGCCCAGATTACTGGTAGCATAAGCTCATTTGCAAATAAGGGCGGGCTATTCTGTGGGAGTGTTGATGCAACTCTATCAGGCTGAAATCCCTCCCACAATATTGTATGGTTCTGAGATTTAGGCCTTTGGAAAATTGTCAGAGATGAGTAATCTAGAGGGTCACATACTTAAGAGACTCACGCAACTTCCTCCCTGCACAGCCTCCAAACTGGTAAATCTAGAATATGCCATTGTCCCGATATATGTTAAATTCTGACTTTCTTGCCGAAATACGTATTGGAAGTAAAAAAATGGTTCCGGCACTAACTTGTTTGGGTTGATCTATGATGTGGTATTGTTCAAATCTGGTCTAATGCCTGCAAGTTCCATTGTGAAAATTAACTCTATAGCTCACAAATGGCTTGCACTGGCCCCAGAGGATGTTATGAGCCTGCCATTCAAAAACAACAAAAAAATCATGAAGGCTATATTATCCGGGAATATTCGCGAACAACTTAGGGGCCGGTTCATGGAACAAACGTGCGCCGAAAATCTTCGCGCAAGCAGGCGCAAGCAGGCGCAAGCGGAAAAAAACAGGCGCACGCGCACGCGTGCGATTCATGTAAGTCCCTGCGCGTGTTTACCTCGGGATGTGCGCCAAACCCGTGCATGGCGCACACGTCACTGCAACATCCCGAAAGACGTGCGCGACGCGCACAGTGAAAGCGCACAACCTCGGCGCATACACTAGAAAGTGGGCGGAACATGGGGCGTAACGCGCGGTTTGGGGAAAAACTCGCGAAAACAAGGGCGTAACTGGGGATGTACTGCAGGGAAGCAGACGGAACGCCCACACGCACCCGAACCACACGTATTCATGGAATCGAATAGGGCAAGCCACGCACAGCGAAAGACACGCACAAGCCGATACACGTCCGCCACACGAAGGCAGGCGGTAGCGTCCCTGCGCATTACAAAAGTGGCAACATACAGCAATTGTGCGAGCGGGGCACGTGTATTTCGGGGTTGTGCGGGAAGTTACACACGCGATTGAGCGGGGTACGTGTATTCCGGGGGTGCGCGTGAACTTTCTCACGCGATCGGGCCTGGGGGAGCGGGCTACGTGTATTTCAGGGGTTTGCGGGAACATTCTCACGCGATCGGGCCTGGGGGAGCGGGCTACGTGCATCTCAGGGGTTCGCGGGAACTCTTTCACGCGATCGGGCCTGGGGGAGCGGGCTACGTGTATTTCAGGGGTTCGCGGGAAGTCACACACGCGATTCCATCAGGGTACGTGTATTTCGGGGGGGGCGCGTGAAGTTCCACACGCGATATCAGCAGGGTATGTGTATTTCAGGGTGCAGGGGAAGTTACACACGCGATTTCCGCAGGGTACGTGTATTTCGGGGTGCGCGTGAAGTTCCACACGCGATATCAGCAGGGTACGTGTATTTCAGGGGTGCGCGTGAAGTTCCACACGCGATATCAGCAGGGTACGTGTATTTCAGGGTGCAGGGGAAGTTACACACGCGATTCCATCAGGGTACGTGTATTTCGGGGTGCGGGGGAAGTTCCACACGCGATTTCAGCAGGGTACGTGTATTTCAGGGTGCAGGGGAAGTTACACACGCGATTTCCGCAGGGTACGTGTATTTCGGGGTGCGCGTGAAGTTCCACACGCGATATCAGCAGGGTACGTGTATTTCAGGGGTGCGCGTGAAGTTCCACACGCGATATCAGCAAGGTACGTGTATTTCAGGGTGCAGGGGAAGTTACACACGCGATTCCATCAGGGTACGTGTATTTCGGGGTGCGGGGGAAGTTCCACACGCGATTTCAGCAGGGTACGTGTATTTCAGGGGTGCACGGGAATTTCCACACGCGATTGGGCCCGTGCGAGCAGGGTACATGTATTCCAGGGGTGCGCGGGAAGTTCCACACGCGATTCCATCAGGGTATGTGTATTTCGGGGTGCGGGGGAAGTTCGACACGTGATTCCATCAGGGTACGTGTATTACAGGGGTGCGCGGGGAGCACCACACGTGAATTGCACGTGTGGGCCCTCCCAGGTGTTCCCTCTACACCCTCCACGGCCCCTGCAGGTGGCTCACACCACAGGGGCCTACCCTGCACATGTCCTGCAGGCACCCCATCCACCATGGCCATGCCCCCCAGCCAACCCACATGTCAACTTGCACTACTGCCCACCAACGCATGTCCCCCTGCACCCCCAGCCACCAGGGGCAGCCTCCACAGGCCCCCACCCATGTCTCCCACCACCCCCACTCCCCAGCCACCAGGGGCAGCCTCCACCAGGCCCCCACCCATGTCTCCCACCACATCCACCCCCCACTCCCCAGGGGCAGCCTCCACCAGGCCCCCACCCATGTCTCCCACCACCCCCACCCCCCACTCCCCAGGGGCAGCCTCCACCAGGCCCCCACCAATGTCTCCCACCCCCCCCACCCCTCAGCAGTGCAGGGGCAGCCCCCACCAGGCCCCCACTCATGTCTCCCACCACCCCCACCCACCAGCACTGTGGGGCACCTGCCAGCAGGCCCCCACCCATGTGCAACTCATGTACCCCTGCACCCCCACCCCCCAGCACTGTGGAGCACCTGCCAGCAGGCCCCCACCCATGTCCAACTCATGTTCCCCACCACCCCCATCCCCCAGCACTGTGGGGCACCCTCCACCAGGCCCCCACCCATGTCTCCCAGCACCCCCACCCCCCAGCCACCAGGGGCAGCCTCCACCAGGCCCCCACCCATGTCTCCCACCACCCCCACCCCCCACTCCCCAGGGGCAGCCTCCACCAGGCCCCCACCCATGTCCAACTCATGTACCCCTGCACCCCCACCCCCAAGCACTGTGGGGCACCTGCCAGCAGGCCCCCACCCATGTCCAACTCATGTTCCCCACCACCCCCACCCCCCAGCACTGTGGGGCACCTGCCAGCAGGCCCCCACCCATGTCCAACTCATGTTCCCCACCACCCCCACCCCCCAGCACTGTGGGGCACCCTCCACCAGGCCCCCAATCATGTCCCCTATCACCCCCACCCCCAGCAGTGCAGGGGCAGACCCCACCAGGCCCCCACCCATGTCTCCCAGCACCCCCACCCCCCAGCCACCAGGGGCAGCCTCCACCAGGCCCCCACCCATGTCTCCCACCACCCCCACCCCCCACTCCCCAGGGGCAGCCTCCACCAGGCCCCCACCCATGTCCAACTCATGTACCCCTGCACCCCCACCCCCAAGCACTGTGGGGCACCTGCCAGGAGGCCCCCACTCATGTCCAACTCATGTACCCCTGCACCCCCACCCCCCAGCACTGTGGGGCACCCTCCACCAGGCCCCCAATCATGTCCCCTATCACCCCCACCCCCAGCAGTGCAGGGGCAGCCCCCACCCATGTCTCCCAGCACCCCCAGCCACCAGGGGCAGCCTCCACCAGGCCCCCACCCATGTCTCCCACCACCCCCACCCCCCACTCCCCAGGGGCAGCCGCCACCAGGCCCCCACTCATGTCCCCTATCACCCCCACCCCTCAGCCACCATGGGCAGCCTCCACCAGGTCCTCACAATCCCCAATCATGTGCGTTATGGTCAGCCTCCACAGCCAAAAAGCCCTACCAAGTAACCCATTCACCCACATGGAAATTGAAATTACATGTTACACCCCCAATGTCCATAAAGCAAATGAACCCATGTCCGTCACACACAATGGTTGCAATTGAATGGGAAAACACCCAACATGACATGCATGAAACCAATGAGATGATACCACACAGTGAAGTATGAAAACAAAATTGTATTAAAAAAAAAAGAATGCAAATTAAATGAAACAAACTAAAATGGCAATGAAAAAAAGAGAAGCTGCATGTCCGTCTAAAAAAATAAAAACTACAAATCCAAATCCAAAAAAATGTTGTCCAAAGTCACATTAAAAATAAAATCAATCCAATGAAGAACTATGTACAAAACATCCAAGGGTCCATGAGCCCAACTGAACAAAGGAAACCTACAAAAAACCCTAACTAAAATGCAACTATATACAAAAAGTGGAGCAGTGTCCGTCGACTCCAAATCATAATAAGAAACAAAGGAAACCTAAAACTAAAGAACTATATACAAAGGCGGCGGGCAAGTCCAGCGGCTCACTCCGTGGTGTTCCGGGCCAGGGCATCATCGAACTCCTGTTCGATGTCCCGGAGGCGGTCCTGTTCCATGGCCCCGAGGGTCCGCAGGGACGACGGCGTCTCCTCCTCCACCCGCCTGCGGATTGCCTCGAGGCACTCGGCCCGCCTCAGGGCCCTCCGCATGGTGTTCTCCGCCCTGACCATTGTGAGACGCGCCTCTTCCGCCCGCCGCCGCGCCTCTTCTGCAACACAGAAGACACACCCCGTCCTGTGTCAACCTGCCCTCCGGCCGATGCCTGCCCCTCCGATGTTGAAGGCCCCGAGCCTTCATGGCTCCCACCACGTTGCTGCTGCTGCTGTGCCTCTGCCCGTGCACTGCCTCCTGCTGCCTGCACATCCTCCGCCGGCTGGGGTGCAGTTGTTGATGTGGCCACCCCTGCTGGACGTCCGACTCCCGACTGTGGCAGGGATGCCTCCTCCACCAGCCTGGCCGCACCGTCAGAGGCAGCTCCACAGGGCACCCAGGTGACTGATGGGTGGGAAGATGGCACAGAGGACGACGGGCGCGTAGGGGGTCCAGTTGAGGAGGGGGTCGGAGCAAGCCCCATCAGACGGAGGAATCCGGCCTGGGTGACCTGTCCCAGCAGGCTGACGTGGTCAACGAGCCATTCGAGATGACGTGCACGGAGACATGAGTGGGGGCCTGGTGGGGGCTGCCCCACAGTGCTGGGGGGTGGGGGTGCAGGGGTACATGAGTTGGACATGAGTGGGGGCCTGCTGGCAGGTGCCCCACAGTGCTGGGGGGTGGGGGTGGTGGGGAACATGAGTTGGACATGGGTGGGGGCCTGGTGGAGGCTGCCCCTGGTGGCTGGGGGGTGGGGGTGCTGGGAGACATGGGTGGGGGCCTGGTGGAGGCTGCCCCTGCACTGCTGGGGGGCGGGGGGTGGGAGACATGGGTGGGGGCCTGGTGGAGGCTGCCCCTGGGGAGTGGGGGGTGGGGGTGGTGGGAGACATGGGTGGGGGCCTGGTGGAGGCTGCCCCTGGTGGCTGGAGGGTGGGGTGCTGGGAGACATGGGTGGGGGCCTTCTGGCAGGTGCCCCACAGTGCTGGGGGGTGGGGGTGGTGGGGAACATGAGTTGCACATGGGTGGGGGCCTGCTGGCAGGTGCCCCACAGTGCTGGGGGGTGGGGGTGCAGGGGTACATGAGTTGCACATGGGTGGGGGCCTGCTGGCAGGTGCTCCACAGTGCTGGGGGGTGGGGGTGGTGGGAGACATGAGTGGGGGCCTGGTGGGGGCTGCCCCACAGTGCTGGGGGGTGGGGGTGCAGGGGTACATGAGTTGCACATGGGTGGGGGCCTGCTGGCAGGTGCTCCACAGTGCTGGGGGGTGGGGGTGGTGGGAGACATGAGTGGGGGCCTGGTGGGGGCTGCCCCTGCACTGCTGGGGGTAGTGGGGGTGGTGGGAGACATGAGTGGGGGCCTGGTGGGGGCTGCCCCTGCACTGCTGGGGGTGGGGGTGATAGGGGACATGATTGGGGGCCTGGTGGAGGGTGCCCCACAGTGCTGGGGGGTGGGGGTGCAGGGGTACATGAGTTGGACATGAGTGGGGGCCTGCTGGCAGGTGCCCCACAGTGCTTGGGGGTGGGGGTGCAGGGGTACATGAGTTGGACATGGGTGGGGGACTGCTGGCAGGTGCCCCACAGTGCTGGGGGTTGGGGTGGTGGGGAACATGAGTTGGACATGGGTGGGGGCCTGCTGGCAGGTGCCCCACAGTGCTGGGGGGTGGGGGTGGTGGGGAACATGAGTTGCACATGGGTGGGGGCCTGCTGGCAGGTGCCCCACAGTGCTGGGGGGTGGGGGTGGTGGGGAACATGAGTTGGACATGGGTGGGGGCCTGGTGAAGGCTGCCCCTGGTGGCTGGGGGGTGGGGGTGCTGGGAGACATGGGTGGGGGCCTGGTGGAGGATGCCCCTGCACTGCTGGGGGGCGGGGGGGTGGGAGACATGGGTGGGGGCCTGGTGGAGGCTGCCCCTGGGGAGTGGGGGGTGGGGGTGGTGGGAGACATGGGTGGGGGCCTGGTGGAGGCTGCCCCTGGTGGCTGGGGGGTGGGGGTGCTGGGAGACATGGGTGGGGGCCTGCTGGCAGGTGCCCCACAGTGCTGGGGGGTGGGGGTGGTGGGGAACATGAGTTGCACATGGGTGGGGGCCTGCTGGCAGGTGCCCCACAGTGCTGGGGGGTGGGGGTGCAGGGGTACATGAGTTGCACATGGGTGGGGGCCTGCTGGCAGGTGCCCCACAGTGCTGGGGGGTGGGGGTGGTGGGAGACATGAGTGGGGGCCTGGTGGGGGCTGCCCCTGCACTGCTGGGGGTAGTGGGGGTGGTGGGAGACATGAGTGGGGGCCTGGTGGGGGCTGCCCCTGCACTGCTGGGGGTGGGGGTGATAGGGGACATGATTGGGGGCCTGGTGGAGGGTGCCCCACAGTGCTGGGGGGTGGGGGTGCAGGGGTACATGAGTTGGACATGAGTGGGGGCCTGCTGGCAGGTGCCCCACAGTGCTTGGGGGTGGGGGTGCAGGGGTACACGAGTTGGACATGGGTGGGAGACTGCTGGCAGGTGCCCCACAGTGCTGGGGGTGGGGGTGGTGGGGAACATGAGTTGCACATGGGTGGGGGCCTGCTGGCAGGTGCCCCACAGTGCTGGGGGGTGGGGGTGGTGGGGAACATGAGTTGGACATGGGTGGGGGCCTGCTGGCAGGTGCCCCACAGTGCTTGGGGGTGGGGGTGCAGGGGTACATGAGTTGGAAATGGGTGGGGGCCTGGTGGAGGCTGCCCCTGGGGAGTGGGGGGTGGGGGTGGTGGGAGACATGGGTGGGGGCCTGGTGGAGGCTGCCCCTGGTGGCTGGGGGGTGGGGGTGCTGGGAGACATGGGTGGGGGCCTGGTGGAGGCTGCCCCTGCACTGCTGGGGGGTGGGGGGGTGGGAGACATGGGTGGGGGCCTGGTGGAGGCTGCCCCTGGGGAGTGGGGGGTGGGGGTGGTGGGAGACATGGGTGGGGGCCTGGTGGAGGCTGCCCCTGGTGGCTGGGGGGTGGGGGTGCTGGGAACATGGGTGGGGGCCTGGTGGAGGCTGCCCCTGCACTGCTGGGGGGTGTGGGGGGTGGGAGACATGGGTGGGGGCCTGGTGGAGGCTGCCCCTGGGGAGTGGGGGGTGGGGGTGGTGGGAGACATGGGTGGGGGCCTGGTGGAGGCTGCCCCTGGTGGCTGGGGGGTGGGGGTGCTGGGAGACATGGGTGGGGGCCTGCTGGCAGGTGCCCCACAGTGCTGGGGGGTGGGGGTGCTGGAGAACATGAGTTGCACATGGGTGGGGACCTGCTGGCAGATGCCCCACAGTGCTGGGGGGTGGGGGTGCAGGGGTACATGAGTTGCACATGGGTGGGGGCCTGCTGGCAGGTGCCCCACAGTGCTGGGGGGTGGGGGTGGTGGGAGACATGAGTGGGGGCCTGGTGGGGGCTGCCCCTGCACTGCTGGGGGGTGGTGGGAGACATGAGTGGGGGCCTGGTGGGGGCTGCCCCTGCACTGCTGGGGGTGGGGGTGATAGGGGACATGATTGGGGGCCTGGTGGAGGGTGCCCCACAGTGCTGGGGGGTGGGGGTGCAGGGGTACATGAGTTGGACATGAGTGGGGGCCTGCTGTCAGGTGCCCCACAGTGCTTGGGGGTGGGGGTGCAGGGGTACATGAGTTGGACATGGGTGGGGGCCTGCTGGTAGGTGCCCCACAGTGCTGGGGGGTGGGGGTGGTGGGGAACATGAGTTGGACATGGGTGGGGGCCTGCTGGCAGGTGCCCCACAGTGCTGGGGGTGGGGGTGGTGGGGAACATGAGTTGCACATGGGTGGGGGCCTGCTGGCAGGTGCCCCACAGTGCTGGGGGGTGGGGGTGGTGGGGAACATGAGTTGGACATGGGTGGGGGCCTGCTGGCAGGTGCCCCACAGTGCTGGGGGGTGGGGGTGGTGGGGTACATGAGTTGGACATGGGTGGGGGCCTGGTGGAGGCTGCCCCTGGGGAGTGGGGGGTGGGGGTGGTGGGAGACATGGGTGGGGGCCTGGTGGAGGCTGCCCCTGGTGGCTGGGGGGTGGGGGTGATGGGAGACATGGGTGGGGGCCTGGTGGAGGCTGCCCCTGCACTGCTGGGGGGTGGGGGGGGTGGGAGACATGGGTGGAGGCCTGGTGGAGGCTGCCCCTGGGGAGTGGGAGTGGTGGGAGACATGGGTGGGGGCCTGGTGGAGGCTGCCCCTGGTGGCTGGGGGGTGGGGGTGCTGGGAGACATGGGTGGGGGCCTGGTGGAGGCTGCCCCTGCACTGCTGGGGGGTGGGGAGGGGTGGGAGACATGGGTGGGGGCCTGGTGGAGGCTGCCCCTGGGGAGTGGGGGTGGGGGTGGTGGGAGACATGGGTGGGGGCCTGGTGGAGGCTGCCCCTGCACTGCTGGGGGGGTGGGAGACATGGGTGGGGGCCTGCTGGCAGGTGCCCCACAGTGCTGGGGGGTGGGGGTGGTGGGGAACATGAGTTGCACATGGGTGGGGGCCTGCTGGCAGGTGCCCCACAGTGCTGGGGGGTGGGGGTGCAGGGGTACATGAGTTGGACATGGGTGGCGGCCTGCTGGCAGGTGCCCCACAGTGCTGGGGGTGGGGGTGGTGGGGAACATGAGTTGCACATGGGTGGGGGCCTGCTGGCAGGTGCCCCACAGTGCTGGGGGGTGGGGGTGGTGGGGAACATGAGTTGGACATGGGTGGGGGCCTGCTGGCAGGTGCCCCACAGTGCTTGGGGTGGGGGTGCAGGGGTACATGAGTTGGACATGGGTGGGGGCCTGGTGGAGGCTGCCCCTGGTGGCTGGGGGGTGGAGGTGGTGGGAGACATGGGTGGGGGCCTGTGGAGGGTGCCCCTGGTGGCTGGGGGTGCAGGGGGACATGCGTTGGTGGGCAGTAGTGCAAGTTGACATGTGTGTTGGCTGGGGGGCATG
This sequence comes from Ambystoma mexicanum, assembly GCF_040938575.1. Classification (NCBI taxonomy): domain Eukaryota; kingdom Metazoa; phylum Chordata; class Amphibia; order Caudata; family Ambystomatidae; genus Ambystoma; species Ambystoma mexicanum. The sequence goes on from NC_090930.1 coordinate 659,264,600, forward strand.
GCCATGGTGGATGGGGTGCCTGCAGGACATGTGCAGGGTAGGCCCCTGTGGTGTGAGCCACCTGCAGGGGCCGTGGAGGGTGTAGAGGGAACACCTGGGAGGGCCCACACGTGCAATTCACGTGTGGTGCTCCCCGCGCACCCCTGTAATACACGTACCCTGATGGAATCACGTGTCGAACTTCCCCCGCACCCCTGTAATACACGTACCCTGATGGAATCACGTGTGTAACTTCCCCTGCACCCTGAAATACAAGTACCCTGCTGATATCGCGTGTGGAACTTCACGCGCACCCCTGAAATACACGTACCCTTGTGAAATCGCGTGTGGAACTTCCCCTGCACCCTGAAATACACGTACCCTGATGGAATCGCGTGTGGAACTTCACGCGCACCCCTGAAATACACGTACCCTGCTGAAATCGCGTGTGGAACTTCCCCTGCACCCCGAAATACACGTACCCTGCTGATATCGCGTGTGGACTTCACGCGCACCCCGAAATACACGTACCCTGATGGAATCTCGTGTGGAACTTCCCGCGCACCCCTGAGATGCGCGTACCCTGCTCGCACGGGCCCAATCGCGTGTGGAAATTCCCGCGCACCCTGAAATACTCGTGCCCTGATGGAATCGCGTGTGGAACTTCCCGCGCACCCCTGAGATACGCGTACCCTGCTCGCACGGGCCCAATCGCGTTTGGAAATTCCCACGCACCCCTGAAATACACGTACCCTGCTGGAATCGCGTGTGTAACTTCCCCTGCACCCTGAAATACACGTACCCTGCTGATATCGCGTGTGGAACTTCACGCGCACCCCTGAAATACACGTACCCTGCGGAAATCGCGTGTGTAACTTCCCCTGCACCCTGAAATACACGTACCCTGCTGATATCGCGTGTGGAACTTCACGCGCACCCCGAAATACACGTACCCTGATGGAATCGCGTGTGGAACTTCCCGCACACCCCTGAGATACGCATACCCTGCTCGCACAGGCCCAATCGCGTGTGGAAATTCCTGCGCACCCCTGAAATACACGTACCATGATGAAATCACGTGTGGAACTTCCCGCGCACCCCTGAAATACGCGTACCCTGCTCGCACGGGGCCAATCGCGTGAGGTTCTTCCCGCGCACCCCAGTGATACACGCAGCCCGCTTGCTGTGCTGGTACAGGGTTAGCGCAGCCCTTTGCGCTGGATTGGGTATATTGATGGCTTTTCCCTGCGCGAGAGGCGTTCTTGGGGGCGTAACTGGCGCTGCTGCAGGGTCGCTGCGCCACTGTGCGCCACGGCTGGTTTTGGTGGCTGGAATCCATGAATACGCTGTGCGCGGAAATGGATTTTAGCGCACGCGGCTGGCGCAGGGATTTGCACGCGCACACTGTGCGCCAGCCGCGTGCGCCACTTGTGCGCTGGATTCTATGAATTACCCCCTTATTGTTGACTTGGCCACCAAGAACAATGTTACAGCATTTATAGACTACATCCTGGATTGGGTGGCTTTCCCTAGCTACATTGATCAGTTTGTGGGAAACTTGCTGGTATGCGATTACATTAAAATAGAATTTAATGTTGCAAAGTCAATTGAGGTAATTGGAGCTTGCTTGAACATACCTAGAGAAAACAGACTAAGTCACCTCTGTGGTGATGCATTATTGCAAACTGCAAAGCACCTGCTGACTAAATGTCTCTGACTAGAGAATCTCCGGCGGACTGCTTTAAGGTCTGCGGGAATTGAAGACACTACATCAAGCGAGGAACTTTGGTCTACATTTATGAATGGAAGCCATGAGGCGCACATTATATATTTTACCATTTTGTGGAGAAAGGTTGTGGCGATTCTGGCTTGGTATGATAGTGTTGTTTTAATTCAAAGTCCTATGTGGTTATTGCTTTTATATCTTGCTGTTTTATTATGTCATTTTATACTAGTGATTATTGACATTGAATGCATTAAAAGTTGACTTGTGTTAACTGTATAATACGATAATAATACCACAAAATTATAATAATAGCTTCTCCATTTTTAAGAGGGACACCGTTATCAATTCAGACAAGCTTGATCAAAGAACATTTATTGAATGTTTTCTTAGCCGCATCTTTTGACTTTCGTGAAAAAAATAAAGGACAAGGTCCACCGCTTGTAATTTATCTGCTCAGTTCCTTTGTTTTCATCTTTAATAGTCAATCAATTGTTACTTTTATGAGGCTAATAATTTCTCATGTATGATCCAAAAAATTCTCATTTTAATGGCTGGTCCTAGGAAGCCTCACTCAACCTGTTTCAAATTAAATAAACATGTTTAAACATTCACTGTATCGTTTCCTCATCCATCTATCTGTTCTATCATGCCATTGTCACCTTTGAGAGTTTTGACCTGTAATTGGGATCCTTAGTATGCCAGGCTCACTTATTAATGAGTCAGCATAGCTTTTAAATGATTTATTGTAACTTCCTTGCTTCTGTATTAGGGGTCCCCTAGGGGCATGTAAACAATGAGTTACTAGTAGTAGTCCAAGAAGGAGCGTACACCAGGCAAGAAGTAACGCTGTTTATTACAGCTGGGCAAGCACAAATCAAACAGCACAGTAGAACAGAACTGGGTGATGAGAGCTGACAAACTGGCTCACAGCGAACAATACTTTCATACAGCTAATACAAAGTGTGTACAGTTAGAAGCAGTTGCACTTCAAACTTCGCGTCTTTGCAGTTCTCATAAAGCTGACAGGTTGGAATATGTCATGCCCTATAGCTAGGGATCATTATGCTATATCCCATTTTGCTGATCTAAGTACATATATGGAAGTGTGTGCCCCACATTCATAAAACCTGCGGTCTTGAAAAAATAGACTCAGTGTTAGTTATTTCTAAAAAATACTTTCAATTTTTAATCATTATTTCATCATTAGTTCAAAAATATATAAAAACACTTATAAAAGTGTTTGGTATGAGTAAAACCCAACCTCACACAGCATGGTACTAAACAACAATACAAATATACAAATTCACATACATACAACCACATAGAACAATAAAAAACTTTTACAAAACAGCAGTGGATGAATTTAACAATTTTCCAAATACTGAGTATAATAACTCAGATACTAATAGCTCCCGACATGTATCTGAGTTATTATACTCAGTATTTGGAAAATTGTTAAATTCATCCACTGCTGTTTTGTAAAAGTTTTTTATTGTTCTATGTGGTTGTATGTATGTGAATTTGTATATTTGTATTGTTGTTTAGTACCATGCTGTGTGAGGTTGGGTTTTACTCATACCAAACACTTTTATAAGTGTTTTTATATATTTTTGAACTAATGATGAAATAATGATTAAAAATTGAAAGTATTTTTTAGAAATAACTAACACTGAGTCTATTTTTTCAAGACCGCAGGTTTTATGAATGTGGGGCACACACTTCCATATATGTACTTAGATCAGCAAAATGGGATATAGCATAATGATCCCTTTTATATATCAACATATTTAGGTCACTCCCTGACCGTGTGGGAACATTTTTTGTAATAGGGTGTTTTGCCTTTTATGAAGTAATGCCCTATAGCTAGACATATGTTGGTTGGACCTGATTGGAGCAAAACAGACCTGCCCTCTCCCGGTTCATCCCTTCCCAATATGGCGCCACACTTTCACCCACTCTACCCCACAAACTATTGCAATTAGTAATAAAATAATTGTGCTGACCTCTGGATCTTTATTCGCCTGCCATTGGTCAGCACCAGGAAAGAAGGAACACAAGACTCCCTGAACTAGTGGGAAGGGAGACATTCTCACAGCACCGGCCCCATGAGAAGCCTTGCAAACATTGTTGCGGACACACTGGGCCTCATTACACGGATGGCGGTGAACCATGGCGCTATTAGCGCCATGGTTCATGCTGGTAAAATACCGGTACCGCCTTGGTGGAAAGAGGAATTACCGCCCTATTCCAAGGTTGGCGGGGTGGTAATTCCCCCTTCCACCATTGCCCTTCCCCATTCCCATTTTTGCCCCATAGGACTCTATGGGAATGGGGAAGGCACTAATTACGGTACCGCAAATTGCCGTACTGTAATTAGCTCCCTGGTCCCTTTGCGGGTTGGTTTTTAACACCTGCAAAAAGCAGGCGTTAAATTCCCCAACCCGCAAAGTGACCTCGTAGTAAGGCGGTAAGGATTTACTGGTACCGGTAAGATACCGGTACCGGTAAACCCTTACCGCCATCCGTGTAATGAGGCCCACTGTCTGCTTGTTTCTTTTCAGGGACACCAAAACATACCATTTGATTGGCTCATCTCGGAGTGCCCTTCATTCCACATCCTTGTTCCCACACCCACTGGCTAAGGGGCGATTTGAAACCGCCTTTGGTGTTATGCGAGTGCCTCCCTGGATAAGGTTGATTTCCCCAGCTGCCATGATTAACCATGGGACTGGCTCGCCAACCTTGATTGTATCATTCGGTGCTGTTCCCAGTGATGGCGGTCTGCTGGAGACAAGCAGCCAGAATTCAGCTTTCCCCACCCCACAGCCGCTGCGTGTTCGTAGTGTGTTCTAACTGACCTGCTGTGAAAGGCCCATCTACAGCATCCCTGTGGAGTGTGCTTACCTGTGATTACCTGTGGTTTTCACCTTCCTTGTGCTTATGCAGCAGGTTCCCTTGTGTCCATGTTATGTGTACAGAGTGTCCCCCTTGTTCCCCTACATGTTTGGTCCCTGTGGCTGGGTACAGCTTACAGTAATCTCTTGTCCCTCTCTTGGGGGTGTCCCCACCCGCCCCCATTATTCCCGCAATTGTTATATGCGCCCCTATGCATGGCACTGAATCAGCTCCTTCATTGCATTCCCCCCTTCAATCGATCTTTCAATCAACATCTTTTTTCCCATAATTTCTTTACTCTTTTTCTTCGGCATCCATAGCTGTGTTACCCTGTCAATGTCCCCTCGCACGTATCCATCCAATGTGGACCCATTTATTATGCAATCCTGTCCATCTAATGAGCATGCCACCCAAAAATCATCATAATCTTCTGCATTTGGCGGTGACACAGCAAAAACCACAGGCACACCATCCCCAACCTCATCCACCCTATTTATTTATTTATATTTATATAGCGTGCAAGCAGCCCAGTGGCATTGAGGCGCTGTTACTTGCAAGAGCTTAGCTACACAGGTACAGGAATGGTAGCAGTCGTTGACACATTATGAATACTACAAAACATAATACTGATGTTACAGATATTGCACTTAGTCATTATATTACAGCTTATTCAGTGGGTCATATGTTAAGTGTTCATGCTGATGTGAAGGACCTTATGTGAAGAAAATGGTTTTCATAGCTGTGCGGAAGGCGGTGAGAGAGGCCTCCACTCGGATTGTGGGAGGTAGGGCATTCTAGTGGTTGGGTCCCTTAGGAAGCTGGATTCGCCCACTCTGGCTCTTTCTACTAGTGGCCCGCCAGACTCCATGGACACTAGCAGGAGGTCCCAGGCCACCTCACCCCCGTGCACAGAGCAACCATGCTACATGGAGAGGGTAGAGGATTTCAATTATCGCAGACAACGCTGTAAATTAAACTAAGAAGGCACACAGATTGGTGTCCTAGCCATAGCCCTGAGGAATGTGGCCCACCTACACAGCACCACAGAAACCGGTCAGTTTAAGAGCAACCTGATCTAGTGCCCAACACAACCCGCACAGTGTCATCTTGTTCTTGATAAGGATCCCTTTTCAAACAAACCCTGAGGGTCCAGTATTATTAAGAAACCTAAAGACAGGAAACTCACCAAAGAACTTTGTCTTCCTTGTTTTTACAAAAACCTGCACCTGCTTAATGGAGAAAACCCATTAAACACTTTAGAATTTTCATCTGAAGAGCAGCAGACACTTGTTTAATCCCAGATGGATTAACATGTGCCTTTTAGCATGACACAGTGCATTAACACAAGCTTGAATGCCAAGCCAGAGACGCGTGCTCATTCTAATTTACCCCGCTTAAGAAGCTGTGCGTTTTCTAAGTGTGACTACTGTATTGGGCAACCCACAGTTAGAAATCCCTAAACAGTCCTTTGTGCTCTATATAGTTCCGTATTACCCTGAAATCATTATTTATTTTCTTCACCATCCCTCTTCATACCCAATTAGCCCTTCTGCGTGGCACTGCACCATCCCCCAACCCCTTTTACCATTTCCCATTGTGAAACACTGACTCCCCCCAATCCGCCATAGGGGTCTGGTGTGGCATCACAGTATATCATGTCCTGTTGAGTTCTTGCAATATACTCTTGCAAAATATTCTCATGTGAGCAGTGGCCAACTGTTCTCCCCTTCTGTAATATATTTCAGTATTACATGCTGTTTGCTCGTTCCCTGGTCATGCTTTCATGCTTTCAAGCTGTATATAATTGTCCATATATACCTCCTCGCCTTCGTCTATCCTTCGTCTATCCATTGTACTTCTACTGCATGTCCTTGAAACAGGCCCGAGTCCTACATAGTGGACGGTGCATTAGGCATGCCCCTTTCTCTGCTGTTACCTCTTGTGGCAAGAATAGTTCTGGTGTTCTTGTAATGTGCGGGATTAGCGAGCACATATAGAAACTGCCATTAGTGCTCTCTCGCCCCACCTGTTTCATCTCATCATACCAAACATGTCCAGATGCCGTGTCTTCTCCCTCCCCAATGGAGTCATAGAAGTTCTCAGCACTCACCCGGGTAGAGGGGCTGCGCTTGTGGTAATTCTTCCTCGCTGTGTGAACTTCTCTGTTCTTAGGTGTTGGTCGGCCGATTTGTCGAATGTTGAATCTAGCTGGAGACGTATTCGAGGGCATTTGTCTTTTCAGTTAAATATGTTTGCAGTTCTTCTCCCAAAACCTGTGCCGTGGTATTAGCGTCCAAAATTGAACATGCAGGAGGAACAGGCACATGCATCCTCCTGCCAGTTACAGTTTTGTATGGATTCAAATGATGATCCGCACTGGGTGAGTTGAGAAGAGCAAAAAACGCTAATGGGAGGCAATACATCTACTTTTTGCACAATGATGTGGTTAGCTTTGCTAAGTGTTCTTTAAGCAAGCTGTTTAATCAGTCAACAATCCCGTTTGCTTGCAGCCAGTAAACTGTGCATAGCATGTCTTTTATTCCCAGGAGGTGTGTTATCTCCTTAAAAAGGTTGTTTGTGAATTGTTGCCCATTATCAGACCTTATCTCATCACATACCCCATCTTGGAACCACCTCCCTCCCCAGAAACTATGCGGCTGACTTTGCATTGTTTTTTGCACAGGTCCCTGCCTCAACACAACTTGAAAAATGACAGTCAACCACAAGCATGTACCTATAAGAAGTGCATATGTCTTGATCAACATAGTCAATATGCAAGTGTCAGAAGGGCCCTGCCAGTCGCGCAATGTGTCCGTTTTCAATGTATGGCCGGACATAAATTGCTGAACTCTGCCATTCGCTTGTGTAACTTTGGAACGTACCACCCTTCATTTATTTCTGCCGCTTTGTGTTCTTGGATACGTGGGTGGGAAAGTGCAACTGCTCTAGTGCTACGCTCAACAACTTCTTTAGCATAACTGTGCTATTTTGCCTCCATATCAAGTCTGTAGGTGAGAGGCAACAACCTCTTTGTTTCCACAAATCTTTTTCCTCCTGTGGAGCTTCTCCTTGCAGCTCTATTATAGGTACAGTGGGTATTGTGTTAAAACGTTCCCCTTTCTCTGACTCTTGACCCTTTCTTGTCCCTGACTCCATCATTTGTATTCTTTCCTTTACACCTGGGTATAGTCTGGTGGTCCCTTCAGCAAGTAGCCTGTCTCTTTGGCTGCTCTGTTGGCCATTTCGTTCCCTAACAATATTAGGTCCTGTTCACCTGTGTGGCCTGCACATTTTATTATGGCCTGGTAGTTTCAATGCTGCTATGAGTCGCCCAAGCAACTCGGCATGTTGTACTGGGGACCCGTTGCTTCTCCTGAACCCCCTCCATCATGATAATCCTGAATGTATTGTGGATGTGACGTAAGCAGAGTCTGAGAATATATTAGCTGCATGTCCTTCCGTCATGTTCAATGTGCTGATCATGGCAACTAGCTCTTCTGCCTGTGCTGAATAATAGGATGATATCCTCTGCTGTGATGCAACTACAAACTCCTGTCCTTGTAGCACACTATTGCACCCCCAGTATGTCTTCTTCCTGTATTGGGGTCTATACTTGAGGACCCATCAATAAAGACCATGGGCCTCATTACAAGTTTAGCGATCTGGAAATTCGTTCTGTGCTTACTTAAGGGCCATCAGTAAAGGCTTTGTAAATGTGGAGTAATCGAAAACCCATGCACTGCAGTAATTGCATAACCCCAGAAATTGCTGCATCTCTTTCACTGTTGCACTGGAAGTGCAGTCATGTGAATTGCTTCTACCCTCTCCTGCATTATCTTGCGTCCTTCTATGGATATTATTTGTCCCAGGTATACAACCTCTTCTTGGCAATATTGTAGTTTCACCTTGTCCACCTTATAACCTTTGTCTGCTAGAAGCGTCAAAAGGTCACCAATTCGGCCCTACACTGCTCTTCTAGTCTCGCTGCACACCAATAAATCATCAACGTAATGTATAACTGTGCCTGACACTTGTAAGTTACTTAGGTCCATCTGTATCACTCGGTCGAAGATGCTGGGCGATTCACAGTACCCTTGGGGCAGTCTTGTGTGTTCAAATCAGGTTCCCCTTTACGTAAATGCTGTCAAATGTCTACAATCTGGGTGTAGTGGGATGGAAAAGAAGGCATTCTTCAAGTTGACAACCGTGAAGTACTTTGTCTTTGTTGGGATATTGCACAGTATTGTAGCGGGGTTCGGTACCAGGGGAAATTCTACTTCAACCACTTTGTTAAGAGGGTGTAAATCTTGTATAAATCTCCACAATCCAATCCGCCCTTTGATTTCTTTATTGGGTATATAGCCATATTGCACGGTGACGTGGATTTCTGTATTATGCCCTGCTGCCACAAGGCATGTAGGGTTGAGTATATTCCCTCATCTGCTTCTCGGGACAATGGGTATTGTTTTGCATGGGGCAGCAGCATCCCTTCTTTTAACTTTATCTTTACTGCCCCTACTCCTTTTAATACCCCTACATCATGGGGCCCTTTTGTTCATATTTCTTCTGGAACCTTTTTTAGATCTTCATCTGTGTGTCTGCTTCCCCTCTTTAGCACTTGTGTAAGTATCGGCACCAGCTCTTCTACTACCCTTACTGGGCAGGGTATTTGTAGCTGGGATAACATCTCCTCCTCTTCCTTCCCTTCAGAGAACAGTTATTCATCCGTTACTCCTGTAATTTTCAGCATGGGTCAATGCATAGCACTGTACGCCATTCCATGTTGTCATTATCTGTTCCGCAAAGGATTACCATGTCTTTATGGATCACTACCTCTTCACGCTGTAGCACTACTGTGATGCCTTTTGTGTCTTCCTTCTGACACTGTGGTCAGAATAGAAACTCTGACGTCAACCGGAACGCCTTCCCTTGTATCCCCGGGACCCATCCCAGCAATATCTCGACCCCATCCAAAAACATGCTAGGAACATGGGTTGGCCTTGTAGCGTGCTTTAGGAATGTGCTGCTAAAAAGAGTGCAGTCACTCATGTGTAATAGATGCCTGACGTCGAGCACACCGTCCACTTTTCTGTGAATGATATTGTGGTGTTCAGTTTGCTCAGTAAGTCTCTCCCTAATATGTTGATGGGAGTGTCTTTGGAGTACAACAGGGGTGCTATAATGTGCTGCGTCCTTATTGTTAGTGGTAAATCCTTAGTTACTGGAACCATCACTACTGCCCCAGAGAAGCCCTGTGTGTCCATTAATTTGTTTGATAGCAGGAATCCCCCCTCCCTTATACAAGATTTGGTGGCTCCTGTATCTATGGAGAATGGGAACTCTCCTGGTCCTATTTTCACTGCTACCTCGGATTCCTCTTCGGGGCTGTCAGTTACTGCTAGGACTGGACACACTCAAACTCTCTGTGGGTTCTCCTATTGTTGCAGCTTACTCTATGGGAAAGCATTTCCTCAGACAATGCTGACCCCAGTGTAGTGTGGTACCACGTTCTGCCCTAACACTACCATACTTCTTGTAGCTGGTGCTGGCATTTGTGTTATGCCTGGAAGTGCCATCCAGCCATCTGTCGGGCCCCCTTGGACCTGCTGTTGCCCCTGGGACAGGGGCTGGTGTCCCTGCTGCAATTGTGCCTGGTGGGATTGCAACTGCTGCTGTGCTGCAACAAACACTTGCTGCTGTGCCATTTGTATTGCCTATGCCTGAACTTGTTCAACAAACAGGCAAGTGCGCAAAATGCCCCATGTTCCCACATATAACATATAGCATGAACACCCCGGTATACTCCTCATCTTCCTCACTGTGCGTACACTCTCCATTGGAAAGAACCCCCCGGTATGTAATTCCCCTGCTATAGAGCTCCCCATTGTGGCGTATACAGTGGTGGCACATTGCTTTCTTGCAGGAGCATGTTCCGCACAGGAAACCCTCACTATTGGGTTGGCGCCATGGCAGCAGCAGCAGTTACGAGCATTGCCCTTCCATTGTGACACCCTGAACTAGTGGGAAGTGAGACATTCACACGGCATCTGCCCGATGAGAAACCTTGCAAACATTGTTGCGGACACACTGTGTACTTGTTGCTTTTCAGACACCAAAACTTACCATTTGATTGGCTGTTCTCGGAGTGCCCCTTCATTCCACATCATTGTCCCCATACCAAATGGCCAAGGGGAAATTTGAAACTGCCTTTGGTGTTATGCGAGTGCCTCCCTGCATAAGGTATATTTCCCCAGCTGCCATGACTAACCGTGGGACTGGCTCGCCAACCTTGATTGTAACGTCTGGTGCTGTTCCCAGTGACAGCGGACTGCTGGAAACAAGCAGCCATAATTCAGCTTTCCCCACCCCACAACTACTGCGTGTACGCAGTGTGTTCTAACTGGCTGTGAAAGACCCATCTACAGCATCCCCATGGAGTGCGCTTACCTGTGATTTTTGCCTTCCCTACGCTTATGCAGCAGGTTCCCTTGTGTCCATCTTGTTATGTGTACAGAGTGTCCCCTCTTGTTCCCCTCCATGCTTGGTCCCTGGGGCTGGGTACAGCTTCCAGTGATCTCTTGGGGGTTTCCCTGCCCGCCCCCATTATTCCTGCAATTGTTAGATGCGCCCTTCTGCCTGCACTAAATCAGCACCTTCATTGCACTTCTATCACTTATCTTGCAGTGGTACGCGTGTATCTTACCTGAATCAAATTTGAGCCTTTATCCCACAGGTCATGCACTATGCAGCGGGCGTCCCATGCACTGCTTTTTGCAAATAAACCCACTGTGTAATTGTTCCTCCATTGAATGTCAGAGCTTGTCCTATAGCCTGTGTAGCCTACTAACCAAAGTCTTTCACACAAATGGCGCTCTGCTTTACAGCGCACTCGTTCTGCCAGAGGATCTTACAACACGAATTGTTCACCTATTGATAGCGCTCCTCTCTGGGATGCACTCATCACATTTGAATCTTGTATGTATGTTTTGCATTCTATTTCACCATTTCTGCCCTGATGTCTAGGCCATATCTATTTCTCACTGACTTTGTTCTCTAAAAAAAACACAGCTGTACAATGTTTTGGAGGAACACAAAAAATGTAAAAATTCCCTTGATAAAATTGGAGTTAGTAAGTAACACTGGCATGCAAAATATTCCTCTGCGTTTCCTTTGGTTTTAGAATATTAAGGGTACAGTTAGGAAGGCATGGTTCGAGGGGATACAGAGAGTTACAGGAAGGTGTCACAGGGTAGGGAGGAAAAGGCCCACACAGTTGCGTTGTTGAGGTTCCATAGATGAGCAACCTCTGAGATGTGTTTGAAGAAATTCATCTCATGAGGGGAACCGTATAGTCTTAAACGTTCTTTAATTACTTCTTTTAACTGATTTTTTTAAAATGTCAAATAAGCATTATGACATCTGGCAACTGAGAGAACTCATATCCTGTTCGAGTCAATGGAGAAAGCCGCGCCATTTGCATATGTCCTCATTATGCTGTAAATTATATTCCCCCAGGATTTGAACATGGCGATGGGTTACAAACCCTGCGTTATCATCCTTTATGCTTGCGCACTGATGAATTGTTTTTTTTTTCCAAAGAACAAACAAGGCCCTGACCTCATAATCCACAAATATGATATTCAAAAACAGATTAATCCAAGATCACAGCTCTGGAATGCATCGTAAATAAGCTATTTTGTTGGCCATCACTGTTTATGCTATTTATGTCTGTTGTCTAATCTTTGCCCCCGGTTTATGTCGGATTACCCTACCCCATATCAACCGGTTACTCTTACTCAATTATCCTCAAACTTGTATAAAGTCACCCTTGCCAGGGACTGCCTCGGTCACCTGGATTGTTTCCTTCGTTTGTAATTTCTGCTCCAAATAACACCCCAATATTCAATTGATACAGTACAATAGAATTCAATAACAACGATGAAGTCTACCACTCTAGTTGAGTATTAAACGAAATGAACAAATGAATAGAACTGTGAATGGCCAATCTCTGGCTTAAATGGCATACAGAGCTGTGCACCATATAGCGGGATGAAGGCTGCAGCAGTTCAGCAAGACTACCTGGGACCACTGCTCCTGTATGCTTTGTGCTATTGGTCAGTGATTGGCTTCAGACCAGATTTAGCTGCTGCTGTGCAACATCATGCCGCTGGCATGAAGATGCTCTCTGATCAACTCAAGTGTTTAGTTTTATATCAGAACCTAGACGTTATCCTTTAAATGTGTATCGGTCTTTTTGCTAGCAGCGTACACCCAGGAATCTTATGTTTGCACCATGTGTGCATGTTGCAGTACAGTCCACTGTCTACTATACATGACCACAGTCTCCCATTTTTTTTTACCAACGGTCTTGACATAGGGTGTCTTCGATTACACCACGGCTGATTTGGGAATAATCTTCTCCTTGTTCTTGTCTGATAAATTGACGTGATATCCCGCACACCTGCTGCGTTGCTTTTTCTATCCTTCTGCAGGCTTGCTGAAATGGAAAACCAAAACTGTCTCTTCTTCGCTGATGGCTTGTCTCCAGAGGACAGCATGTGAGTCTGCATTTCTTTGATGGTGCATGTCCAATTGAGAGACCTTCGTTTGAGTTTAAAGAGGGTGCAGGCAAAACAAGAAACACTTGGCTCGCATTACAGATTTCAACCAGCTGCCTCAAAGGTCAATTTAAGTGCATTTGGTTGTGCATGCATACATTATTTTTTTGAAGGTTTAACTAGAAGGACTGGCCATTAAGAACGTGTTTGCAGACGCGCAGGGCCTAATTCACCTAAGTGTTTTATAATTGCCAAACCCCATTGGAAAACGCTTCGTTAATAAGGGCCACAGTCTGATCTAAAATCGGGGGAAGTGAGGGCCTGCTCCACAAAGCATTTTTCAAATGGGATTTCCCATTGAAAAACGCTTTGTGAATCAGGTCCCTGGTGTCTTATTTAGTGAAGTTTGAGTTTCCTCGCACCTTGACTTCCTCGTTGTAAGCATTACTCGTGTGTCTGTGGCGCGGTGCTGTACGTGGTGTTTCTTATTTCCGTCCTACCTGATTGCAGTGCAGTGTGTGGCGATCCTTGCATGTCTTTTCATACTCCCCTGGAGAGTTTGTGTGGGAAGGACTACTCTTAGAATCACCTAAGCTGCAGCAAAGGGTGGGGTGCTGCTCTTATTCCCGCAAACCTCGCAGTGATGCACTGTGAGTAGTTTCAAGTGACCTCCTATATCCCCCTACTGTGCCCATGAGTGAGCTGCTTCTGGTATCCACTCATATGGCCCTGCTTTACTGCGCATGAGGGACTTCTCATATTGTCTCATATTGGTGTCCCGATATGTGAGGCCCTTCACATATCCATCACACTGTCTTTCAGTGCTATGGATGAGTTGCCTCGGAAATGTGCACACACATCCTCTTGCATAGCTGTGGGAGAGGTTTTTTACATCCCTCTATAGCTTATGGAGCGCTCTGTGCGAATAACTTCCCATGGATCCTCGTGCAGTACTGTGTGGGACACTTGTCATACCCTCAGAAAGACCCATGCATTGATGTGTCTGTGAAATCTGTCATATCCTCATACAGACCCATGCATTGATATGTGAGAAAAGCTTGCCATATTTTCATACAACCCCATGTTTTGACATATGTGAGAAGCCTGTCATGTCCTCATATAGACGCATGTATTGATGTGTTTGATAAGCTTGCCAATATCTTCATACAGGTTCATGTACTCATGTATTGATGTGGGTGAGAGGTCTGTCCTGTCCTCCTAGAGACCAATGTACTGGCATAGGTGTGAAGCCTGTCATATCCTCACACAGACTCCTGTACTGATGTGTGTGAGAAGCTTGTGAAATCCTTAAATAGGGACGTGCCTTGATGTGGATGAGAGGCCTGTCATATTCTCCTACAGACCCACGTACTAAAGCATGTTAGTAGCGTGTACGTGCCCCTATACCTCCAGTAATGCTGTCTGTTAGGGCCCCTTATAACACTGCCAAAAGCTTCTTGTATCCAGATGTAATTCCCATAGGTTCTCTGGGGATATTCACGCTTTTTGAAATGTGTCCCTGCAGCCCACTGTGCATCGCTCACATCCCTACCCATCTTCTTGGAGCACGGTGTGCCAGGCACGTCGCGTGCCATGAAGCAGGCACCCGGTAACTGTGGTTGCTTTATCTTGTTTTCATGTGAAGGGATGAAGACCAATACCTTCTCCGTCACTCCAGCCCCATCACAGACAGAGAACCATCCAGCGGACAACACCTGGAAGGCAGTCTCAACCCAGAACACAAGGGCGACCTGGAAACAATCCTGGCACATCTGGAGCACGAGAACAGGTACAATGGAAACTGCAGAATGGCGACTTAAACCCGCGCCGACTTGAGAGGTGTTTGCTTTGGTAGTACCCAAATTGACCTTTTACAATTGACCTTTTGTCCTAATTGACCTAATTATAGTGGTCCTAATTGACCTTCTGCACAATTGACCTTTATATTATTTTAGTTATTTTATATATGTATTGGGTTGGTTGGGTGAGGGGATGTGGGGGGTTTTGGATTGGGTGAGGGGTTGCAGGGGTTTTCCCCCGCATATATGTGCTAATTGACCTTTGAAATTAGGTCAAGTCTCCCGAGGTCAATTCTTCCGAGGTCAATTGTGAAAAGGTCAATTAGTATATATCCGTTTGCTTTAGCTGAACAAGAGATCACCTATTGGCTTACATCTGTGTACCATGACTTTTAAGATGTATTTACCAGAGGGTGTTATCGTTTGACCAAGTATAATCCAACACATCGCCCTGAGCTATGCTGTGACTGAACGGTTTGCAGGGGTACAAAGTTGGTGACCTATGTAGAACAGCTCTTTCTGCATTCTGCTTTCTGCAGCTCTTTCTGTCAAATGCCATTTGAATGCAATACAAATAGTCCGTTCGTCTTTACAGGTAGTGTGTGCTACCCTGTTCTGCTCTAAAACACAGTCTGCTGTACCATTGCTCTAGAAGAACAAAGTGACTTCCGGATAGAAGGCTAATAGTGCATTCTTATCAAGCAATTAGCAGAGAGAAACACTACACCAAAGTAATACCATTGGGCAATATTAAAAAACAGCTACTAAAGTATCACGTTTAAGGCACCCCATCCGAACCCCAGACACTCAAAAAGTAGCGCAACTAAAAACAGTGCAGACGATGCGCTGTTTTTTGATTCCCCATTTTCAGAAATGCGCAGGTATCCATATATTCAAAAAGATGGCCTGCACCTTTCCAGGGGCCTGTGCTTCTGCCCCAATGTGTGCAGGCCAGTTCCTTGTGCAAGCGCTCCCAAGGCTACTGCATTACATTCTCCCAGCACCCACCTGGGCGATGGGAGTGCATTTCGCCAAGGGCCCATCACTGAGAAATTTGGTAAAAAAAATACATTTCTATCTCTTTTTGAGGGAGGGAAATGTAAGTGGTACACATCCAAAAAAGCACGACAGAGTCAGGAGGGACACTTATACATTGCACTTAACAGGCACAGCGGAATGTGGTTAATTTCTGCAAGTGCTAAAGCACATTCCATTTGTGAGTACGGGATGCACTTTAGAGTGTGCAGAAACACCCCTGAGTTGTGCAAATGGAGTGAGAAATCTATGATGCGCACGCTCAAATGGCCTTTAAGAATGTGGCACCTCTGTTTATTGGACTACATGATGAGATGTACTGTCAGTGAAAGGAGGAAAAAGGGAGAACCTAGGACTGATTCACAAAGATCTGCGCTGGTGCACATCAGAAGATGCCATGAACATCTCAGAGTTGCTGCCGCTGCCTCCTACCCGATTCCCAAAGGCCTAAACCGGAAGCACATCTGGAGCTGCCTGGAGCATCTATTCCATGCTCATAGGCAGATGCAATTCACAAAGATATGCTCAAGGGCATCCCAGGGACGTTCCAAGCAGCTCTGGATTTTCTCTAGTTTTAGGCTTTGTGGATGCGGTCGGTCTGCGGTAGCAGGAACACATGTAGGATGGTGAGAGATCTTTTGACTTCCTGAAGTTCAAATCTTTCTGAATCGGGCCCAAGAGTCATTGGCCGATCCCACTTAGTAGTTGCTCTGTGTCAGATCCATCCACACATGTTATCACTTAAAAATTAGCCCCATGCATTTGGGTTATTGAACTGCTCCTCTATAATGAGGTATGCAGTCTTCTGTCCTTTAAGATTATTATTCTCTTTCTGTAATTGAGCCATACAGTTCTTAGTGCACATACCAACCCTATACTTGTTCACTATCTATGCACTTGTTATGCCTACGGTCATCATAAACCTGTTAATAACACAAATCAGGAACCTGTCAATAAACCCAGCTGCAATGCAATATTTCAAGAGCACCCGAGTAATACACAGAGAGGCTCAAACACAAGGTTCAACTCACAAACAAACCAATAATAAAGCGGTCTGTCAACATTTTAGTAACATTTTAGTAACAGATATGTTTCTGAAAATGAAATCCAAATCTATATCCATATCCATATTATAGTGCACATGCCAGGGATGTCCATGCTTATGAACATATCAGGCACACGCTTGTGGATAAGAAAACTAGTAATACAGCTGCTCATGAATGCACCCTGCAATGAACAAATCAACCAGCAACGTATGGATAAAAATAGGGTTGCATATACAAGTGCACAGCAGTCTTTGAATGCACCAGTAACAATCCTTTTCTTGAACACAAGCATGATGCAACTTGAATGATATGATATGATAGTTTATTTATATAGCGCCTATGCACAATGGGCCTCATTACGAGGTGGGCGGTAGGGAATTACCGGCACCGGTAAGGACACCGGTGCCGGTAATGCCATGCCACCCTATTCCGAGGTACCTTAGCGGGCCCCTTCCTCAAAGCCTGGTTTCACCAGGCGTTATGGAAGGGATCCGTTAAGGGACTTCAGAGCTAATAACGGGCCCACTAATAGCGCCATGGCTACCTCCTACCTCGTAATGAGTCCCAATGTGTTTCAAAGCGCTTCAAGGCAAGGGAGAGAACAAGGGAAAATACAATGACATTTTTAGAGGCCATGAACAGTAAGGATGCGAAATTAACTATCATACTCGGCGTGACGACATTTCAGATAGTGCAAGAGCTAAGACATCAATAAGGAAGGGAGGGGGAGAGTGGGAAGGAAATGGAAACAAACAGGCGACTACCATACTAGGCCTGATGACATTTCTGGTAGAGCTGGCGAAAAACAAAAGGTGAGGGAGAGCGGTGCAGAAAGGAAGGGGTGGAACAAAACAAGCAACTATCCTACTAGGCCTGACTACATTTCAGATAGTGTAGGAGGGGGAGGGGAATACCTAAAGGGAGGAGGAAAGAGACATACTAGGTCCAGGGACAATTCTGATAGAGTAAGTGCAAAGAAGAAAATAAGGATAGGAGGGGAGGAGATAGAAAAAGGGAGAGGAGGAGAGAACAGAGAGTAAGCAGTCAAAAAGAGTGGAGAAGCAAGAGCGGCGAATGAATACAATTCCAGAAGTTAGTAGTAACACATAATGTTGTAAGCCAGGACACAAGATGAAGATGGGAACAGCGTGATTCAGGGCCACCATGAGTACAAGATGCAAAGAAAGTCCAGCATGAGAGTTGAGAAAGGGTGACGCACAGTGAATCAATGAAGTCCATAAAAGTCAAATCCAGCATTGGCCACAAGATGGTGGTGGTGAAACCAGAATGTATCAGGACAGACTCCTGCAGAAGTAGGCTGGAGGGGGCGAGGGGGAGCAGGGTAGAAGAATCAAGCAAAACAGGCAACACCTGTGTGCGAGGAGGGGGAGCACAAGGGAACATCACAGGGGGGGGCAGAGGGGGTGGGGATGGCCTGTGGGGACAGAGGGAGTAAACACATGTTGGTGCATGCTTACCTACTGTCTGAGCAGGGAGTCGGGCCCTGGGTCCTCCTGGTCCAAACAGGAATTGCCCTTTTATTTGTCTGCCTTTTGCTTCGGAAGCCTGGGTGAGAGATGCCCTTGATCTAAGAGTTAAGAGCAGGAAGGAAGAGGCAGGGCTAAGAAGGTGGGTGTTGCTTAGGCCAGGTGACCTAGATCCACTTGCACCTGCTCCCCATCTGCAAAGGAAAAGAGACTGGAGGGCTCCTTAAGTAGGGAAAAAGAGTGGCAACCAGGAAGGCACCAGGTGGGCAGG
The DNA here is from genome assembly GCF_040938575.1 of Ambystoma mexicanum. Lineage (NCBI taxonomy): Eukaryota > Metazoa > Chordata > Amphibia > Caudata > Ambystomatidae > Ambystoma > Ambystoma mexicanum. Next base: position 659,283,396 of record NC_090930.1, read on the forward strand.
GCTTGATAAGTGGGACCAGGTAGGCGGGGCTTAGGCCAGGTGACCTAGATCCACTTGCACCTGCTCCCCATCTGCAAAGGAAAAGAGGCTGGGGGGCTCCTTAAGTAGGGAAAAAGAGCGGCAACCAGGAAGGCACCGGTGGGCAGGGTTTGATAAGTGGGAAAAAGAGCGGCAACCAGGTAGGCACCAGGTGGGCGGGGCTTAGGCCAGGTGACCTAGATCCACTTGCACCTGCTCCCCATCTGCAAAGGAAAAGAGGCTGGGGGGCTCCTTAAGTAGGGAAAAAGAGCGGCAACCAGGAAGGCACCAGGTGGGCAGGGTTTGATAAGTGGGAAAAAGAGCGGCAACCAGGTAGGCACCAGGTGGGCGGGGCTTAGCCCAGGTGACCTAGATCCACTTGCACCTGCTCCCCATCTGCAAAGGAAAAGAGGCTGGAGGGCTCCTTAAGTAGGGAAAAAGAGTGGCAACCAGGAAGGCACCAGGTGGGCAGGGCTTGATAAGTGGGACCAGGTAGGCGGGGCTTAGGCCAGGTGACCTAGATCCACTTGCACCTGCTCCCCATCTGCAAAGGAAAAGAGACTGGAGGGCTCCTTAAGTAGGGAAAAAGAGTGGCAACCAGGAAGGCACCAGGTGGGCAGGGCTTGATAAGTGGGACCAGGTAGGCGGGGCTTAGGCCAGGTGACCTAGATCCACTTGCACCTGCTCCCCATCTGCAAAGGAAAAGAGGCTGGGGGGCTCCTTAAGTAGGGAAAAAGAGCGGCAACCAGGAAGGCACCGGTGGGCAGGGTTTGATAAGTGGGAAAAAGAGCGGCAACCAGGTAGGCACCAGGTGGGCGGGGCTTAGGCCAGGTGACCTAGATCCACTTGCACCTGCTCCCCATCTGCAAAGGAAAAGAGGCTGGGGGGCTCCTTAAGTAGGGAAAAAGAGCGGCAACCAGGAAGGCACCAGGTGGGCAGGGTTTGATAAGTGGGAAAAAGAGCGGCAACCAGGTAGGCACCAGGTGGGCGGGGCTTAGCCCAGGTGACCTAGATCCACTTGCACCTGCTCCCCATCTGCAAAGGAAAAGAGGCTGGAGGGCTCCTTAAGTAGGGAAAAAGAGCGGCAACCAGGAAGGCACTAGGTGGTGGGGCTTAGGTCAGGTGAACCAGATCCACTTGCACCTGCTCCCCATCTGCCACATCTGAATGAGTTTAGAATTGAAGGGACGATTCATGAGCACATCAGTAATACCCACCCACGCCTCTTGTTGAGAGTCCCTGTGCTGCTCAAACGTTGGCTACACATCAGTACATCAAGTAAAAAAGTATACACCCAGTAATGCAAACCTGCCGTCTTGGCAACATTAAAGTGAACACGAGCACACTGTCTTATGAATTCAGAATTCAGAGCCTGGTATAGCATGCATGAGCAAGCCTCAGGTTTATTCCGACGTTTAGCCATCATCTCTTTAGTAGGTAAATGCACAGCCGCCTTGGAGCTTCCATAACATATTAGTCTTCAGTTACTATATAGAAACCTATATATTGTCAAACTGATCCTCACTAAGCCATGGTATGGGGCCCTTCGGACCACAGTCTAATGTTGACTATATCTGTGATGGAGCTTAGGGTGGTTTTTAAATAGCACTTATTCATGTTTCACTGTCAGCGCAGGGAAACGTTCCCTATTTTACAGCACGCTCTCGACAGAGAATGCACTTTTAGAAATATAATAATTCTCACCCTTGAAAACAGGATGGAACTCACTCTAACAAACAACAATATGTTATTCTCTTCCCATGAATAGTATTTTATCAATCCCTAACTCCATGCGTAGGAGAGGCAAGTTGTCTGTACACAATCAAGTCTCATTAAGCTTTCAGTATAATGTGAAGCACTTGCTTTCACACAAAATTGGGCTTTTTCTATTTCGAAAGGGCACCTTGTGGTGAGTCACCACCCTCAATTCCCTTGCACTCCAGGTTCCAATCAGGGCAATCATTCCAGGGGACTTGTCTAATTATATTTGGGGAGTTGTTATGGTCACCTTCAATTAATCAGCAGGCCCCTCTTGGTTCTTTCCCTGAAGTAAGGACTAACTCAGATTAAGTTGGTTCCAATCCCTCATGAATAAGGCCCAATCCTCCAGATGATAGTCAGGTTCAGTGCTTATCTAATGGGGGACAGGTGCCTCTCTCCTCTGAAGCTCTTCCCAGTGTCAGTATAATACTCTCCCCTATGCTCATACTGTTCTAAAGTCTCCATAATGCCCACAGTAGTGTCATATTTATGTCACAGTATGGGATAGGCCCAGTTCTTTCATTGGCCTACCTCATAGTTAGACACTCCTATTTGATCCACCCTTCATCTTTTATTGGCTTATCATAATGTCTATTTTTTTAACATGATCAGAAAGGATAGGGAATCTTACGCCAAATAATTTGTGACAGCAATTTCATTTCTGTTTTATGATTTCCGACAGCAACACGTCAAATCAGTGAAATCAAGATCACTGGGATCTATGCTCCAAGACATATGCAGATATATGCAGCACAACTTTGTGGCATAATCGGTCATAATATCATAAAATATCAATGATTTTATTAATTTATCAATTGTAGACATGTCGAATTTGGTGTCAGAACTAAGAGGAGTTTTTGATCTTTGCAACACACTTGGTCCCACATCTCTACCTATTGCAATTGCTGAGTTATATTAATTGTCATTGTTAAATGTAAAATCAGTGGTGAAACAAATGTTTAATTGATTTGACATAAGAGTTTCACTCAAGTGGTCTGCTATTTTTCCACTTGGGGCATCGGTGATCCAGCATAGTTACACCTGACATGTAAATGGTTTCTACAAGTCCAGACATGCCCTAAATAACATCTTGTACTCCAGCCCCATGACTCAAACAGAGCTTTATGTGGAATTCAAGGGAATGATGTGACAGGCTTTGATGTTCTCTGCTTTAGTTAGACATCCGGCCAACTGCCCTGTAAAGTTCACAATGGAATTTCTAATGGGTGCATTTACTTTGAACCTCACTATAAACCTTCATCTGTTCAGCTCAGATTATAATCTCTCTGCCCTCATTACAAGAAACCTGTTCTTTAGTAGACTTTATTACTTGTTTTTCAAAGACTTGTTCATGAACATTTCCCAAGGGAGGGAGATAAATACAGGTCATTTGATCTGTGATAGCACATGAGCATGGAGAAATTAATACATAGATGTTTCAAACCACACAATATATGGCTTTTCAAATCGTGTGCATATGAAATATATTAATTTGAATCAATTTGATGTGTTATAGCTTTGAACAGTAATTTGACAGTAGTTTAATAAACCCATGATTTACATCGAAGTGTCTTTGAAACTGTGAAGGCATTGGCATTTTACTCCTTATGTTAGAACTGTGCACATTTTAAACATACGGTAATGTTCTATTCTTCTTACAGAATATCTTGCTCACTCCTTTGCATATTGTCTGATATTAATAGTTTTGCAACAGAGGCCAAGTTGCTTAGCCAAGTTGTGAAGTTGGGCCTTGGTGATTTTGGATGTAATGGGCATTCTTTTCTGTTGTAGTAATGAAAGTTGATAAGAAACCCATTCCTTTTGCACTTGCTTGCAGAAATGTTACTGGTGTGAAAAGAAATCTCAAACAGTTTGTGGGATATCTCCTTGTCTCTCATTTATTTCTGGCATAATATTTCTTTATACGATTAAGTCATGTGCTCCGCATTTAAAAGAAGCAGCACAATTCTTCAGCATCAGTTTGCTTTAGGTAGATAGTCTTAGGTTCCATTTATTCCCACAGTATGACACCACAGTATGTGAAGTACAGCGGATCTAGAATAATGCTAACCGCAGCTTTACTATTATCTGAAATATTATTCACATAATAGTTAGTGACGATGGGGTTAGCCTTATTCTCGATCAGCGGAATTTCACACTCATAATCATTAACCAACTCCCTTTCAGGCCAAGACAGATGATGTATTATTCTAAATGTACTTCCTTCAGATGAGGCCTTTGGGATAGGCACTGCCAGGAAGGGGACCACCATCGTGCCCTCTGCAACCTCTTTCTTTAATTTATCCCCACCAGTTCCTTGTGATCACTCAGCAACCTCGAGTTGTAGCTCATCATCCAACCCTTGAGCCATCGTAGGGAATACAAAAAATGTGCCTGAAAGTCCTCCACCAACAATGTCACCACCTTTCTCTCTGTGTACTAGTCCACACACTTGCCCAGTCTCCCACCTTAACCTGAATGTGTGCTACTTCCCAAGAGTCCTCTTCCAGCAGCACCTCCTAAGCCGCAGGTTCTGAAAAACTCCTAAAGGGCTGTGTATCTCATATTGGTGGATACAAATATGGGGAATAATTGCAATAGAGAGAATGTCTGCACTTGTATCTGATAGAATGACAGAATGTGTACGAACCTGGGCTCCCTTTTTAGATTTCTTTCAGGAGAGAGGCCACATGTTATTTAGGTCACAACTGATAAATAACTTACCTTTGGAATACGACATGCAGAGAAGATATGGCCACCTATGTAGCTGAATAATTAGGCAAGAGGATGCATGCATGAACTAGCGGGCTATACTTGATATAGTACTGATCTGTATGGAATGTGTGGATCTCAATCGTGTTTTATTTTTCCTTCGGGGGGAATTGTGTTGTAATTGCTAAAACGACATTTCAACAAAATCAATGCTGTCATTATATAATGTTTGTTATTGTTGAGGCTTGTGCTGAGTTTTCGAGATTTCAATAAAAATACAAGTTGCAAAAAAAAAAAGGAAAGCCACTCTCATGCATGACCTCCTTTTATATGCCCTGCAAGCCCAACTGCGCAATGCCTCAGAATGCCCTTATCCAATGAGGCACGATGGAGTAAGGAGGCTCACGAGTTGTTACCATTTTGGCCATAAACCTGTATTCAATAAGGTAAGAAACCCATCTCTCCAGACTTCTAGGGGGGGTTCCTTACCCCAACAAGGAATAACTGGGGTGCTCGTCAGGATGTACGTCAAAAGAAAACTCTGTCCAAACCAATTACTCTATCGATGCTACTACAAAAGTAAATCATAACACATTCAACAAAGTTCATTTTTAAGTACCAGGAGAATGACTCCCTTCAACAGATAAAGTACTTCAGTCTTAGGTTGACTCACAGCTGCCTCTTGGCAATAGGGTCTGATTTACCAACTAGACCAAGACCAGGAGAATTACTCCCTTCTCCTGGTCTGCCTGGAAAAGTTCTGTAAACTGATTCTTGGTGGTTCTTCGTTTAAGCTTGTTAAGTCTTTATAGTTCTTTCCATGAACTTTTGAACAATACTGTCCAGGCCTTATTCACTCTTCTCCTGGTTGTTAATGCTTTGTTATGCAAATTACGTTTAGCCAGTTCTTTACTGGTATCACTAGTATGATGAGGGAGATTACTAGCCGGTCTGATAGCACAGAGAGTAGAGCGCTCACTTTGACATCCGTGCAGAGCTTGCTGACGCAGGTTTGAATCCTGGCAGGACCAAACTAAGCCTTTCATCCTTCCGAGGTCGATAAATGAGCACCACACACCGTGGGTAATAATAAGCAGTGCTCAGATACCTGAGGGTTCGTAGCACTATATAAATACTAAATTATTATTACTTTGACTCTTGGTTCTTTGGGTGTCACTACTGGGACAAGGGAGATTACTCCAGAGTACTTCTGGACTCTTGGTTCTCTGCGTATCACTATGATGATGAGGGAGATTACTCCCGAGGCACTATTCAGGGTCAGTAGCTTTAATGTGGCTACTGTGACGAGGGAGATTACTCCCAATGCACTTATCAGGTTCAGTAGCTTAGATGTGACTACTGTGATGAGGAAGATTAATCCCAATGCACGCTTCAGGGTTATTAGCTTTGATGTTGCAAATACGACAAGGGAGATTATGCCTGATGCACTTCTTAATCTTCCCCATGCCCCTATCACGTCTATCGTGACCCCTGTTACCTTTTTCTTGGAGCAACCATGTTGCCGGTTCTTCCAGGGGTCTTGGTCTTGGCCGCTCATCTTGGCCGCCGTTTCTTCCCAGCTCTCTGCTGCACCACGCTGGCTCTGTGGGTGTGTGGTCCTTCAGTTCTGGCACAGTTGCTGTCCACTTTAGCGAGGTCATGCCACCGACAACCTTCCATCTGCTGCTTGCCTCGACACTCCTGCCTTCTCTGGAGTGCCTTGGCGACTTGAATACAGTTTCCTCTTCACCGAGGACCTATCTCTGCAGCTTGCCTCTCATCTCTGAGGTTTGAAGTTCCTGGGGTTTCCAGCATTCACGCTGGCTTCTCTCTCTCTCTCCTCAGTCATTTCTCACTTTACGCTTTATCCATCTGGGCCTGCCCTAACGTAACATCAGAGGTGTTACCAAATGAAATCTGAGAGCCTCATTACGACCCTGGCGCTCCCGTAATGAACGGTGCCGGTACGGGACCGGCACCGTTCATTACGGGATGCTCTATTACGAGGTCCCCTTGCGAGACCCGCTCAGAACGTCTGGTCTAACCAGACATCCTTAGCAGGTCCCGCAAAGGGACCAGGCAGCTAATAACTGGCCTGTTATTAATGGGCTTGTTATTAGCTCCCTCCCCATTCCCATTGAGCCCTATGGGGGCTCAGATGGGAATGGGTGTTTTTTGTTTTTTCAATGAGGTATTACCGTGTCCTCCAAGGTTGGAATGGCCCGGTAATTCCTCATTGAAGGAACCCGGACCTGGAAACCGGTATGGAGGCAGCCATGCCCTTTTTAAGGGCATGGCTGCCTCCATACTCGTAATGAGGCCCTTAGTCTCAGTACTATTATCATTTAAAGATGAGATAGTAAAAACATTGCAATTGAAAGACCAAAGGAAAATATTGAGGCTTACTACCACCAAAATTAAATACGCCAATCACGAGTTCAGAGTTACAAGTATACTTTTTAATTAAAGTACAGATAGCTATCTGACTCTCAAGCGCCTCACAGTGTGTACCAGCAGACACTGTGAGGGAAGAGAGTGCTGGATGTCATGAAGCATGCATTATTTATACACAGTCCCGGTCACTTGCCAGCCCTTCTCAAAACTAATAAGTTACAAAAAGGGTTCATGCCCAGTTCACATGGCGAATACAGCAATATTGTTTCTAAACATTTAACATGTTTTTCCTATCTGTCAAATACAATGGTGACAAACTTTATTCTGTCTGGTCATGTTGATTTTTCCTTGTTTTCGAGCTTAGAGTAAGTCCAGTTTCAAGAAAGGAACACAATGGGTTTCTGCAAAGGCACACAGTTTTAGTTGTTCAGCATTCAGTTCCACTGTTTGAATGAGGATGAAGCTATTGGTGCAGACACCACCTAAACTGCAGGTTCACTTTGGCTCCAAGGTTTCTTAGCACAGGACAAACATTTTGCTCTCATCAGCTTCAATGTTGACATAGTTCAAAGTTCATTTTACTCTGCCGCAGCCAAAAACACAGTTTAACATTTCAGGACAGAAAGCAGGAGTTAGAATCAAAATGGCGGATGGTTCTAAGATGGCGGCGAAATCAACTCTATTCAGGTCTGTTTAAACAGGGTTGTCAGTATAAATGCGAAGGAGTTTAGGCCAATATTCATCATCAGATGGTTTTATGCGAATATGGTTTGGCACAATAACACACAGTATAATCCTCTAGGGAGGAAAGCAAAGGAGTCAATAATGGTAAGGTTTCTGGGGGCAAGGGTTTAGGGAGGCCTTTCACCAGATGGGAGTCATTGTCGCCATGGGGGGAGTCTCTCCATATGAGGTCCTCCTGCTTTTTACCACCCCTAGGGAGATTATTGGGAGCAGCCTCAAGTACCTGGCCCGATAGGGAAGGGCCCCCCCCCCTGGGGAGAAGTGATAAGATCTGGTGAATCGGCACACCACCCACATGTATTTTTGGATGGGCATTGCTTGAAAGGAGGCATGAGGGATCAGCAAGCCAATCACTGTATGCATGCCTGCTACCTGCCATGTCGATGCCATCCACTGCACCCCTAGTTCTGAATCCATCTCACCCCATGCCACAGACTGGCCATCCCCCATCCTAGACCTGAATTCCCCATCATATCCCAACCAGGCAAAGCTACAATATTCACCTGTGATTGGCTAATGACATACATGTGCTTGAGAAAAGTAGCGCTCCAATCTGGGAACTTTTCTTAAGAAATACTTGCATAAATCAGAAATGCTGACATCCAATTTTAAATCATCATCAGCACACTTTGCTGCAAAACCAATTGCCACTCCTCCCCTTTGGTGCTCTTCTTACATCTCACCTCTATGTGCAGCAGTGTGAAAATGTCCATACACTCCTCAGACCATTAGCATCCCTATATAAAGAGGTTTCATGTCTTTTGGCATCCCTTAGTATTCCTCTACTCACCCCTCCCTTGCAGGAGGAGGGGCCCCTCCAGCCAACCTATGTTCTTCCCTAAACCCACCTTCCCCGCTGTCTGCGTGTCTCACTTGCCACGTTATCCTTGTGTGTGCCATCTCCCAATGACAGGACGTCCAATCCAATTGCATACCTTTCCCCTTCCATGCCTCATCAGGTCTCTCCCCCCACCATCCCATTCAAACGTTGCCTATTCCCCTTTACTGAAGCATCCATTCTGTCCACCAAGCTGATGATCTTATGTTCATTCCACTCCTTCCTACTTTTATTCCTTCTCCTCTCCCCAGACCTTGCTCATACCATGAGCATTCCTCCTAAACCTTTGTCATATCTCCACTCTCCACCAACATTTCTCATATAATCTCAGCATCTCTTCCACTGAATGCCCCACGAGGCATATTGCTCTTGTTTTCTAACATAGGCTACTGCCACAGGGTCACCACATCTCCATCTTATTCATTCCTTCAGTCATCCACATGCCCTTTTTCCCCTTCTCACCAGTGTTATTTGCTCTGGGGACTATCCGAGCCTGCTCCAGCTCACCCCCATGCTCATCTCTGCTCTACGGACCTGCACCCAGGCACCCTGTCTTAGCTTTAAAGCTGAACTTCTCAACCTCATCCTCTAAGGACTCTCACCGGAACTCCCATGCACTTTACCCACAGCGCCATCTTGGCATCCTTCCCCTTGTTCTCCAGTGAACCAAGGTCACTGGATCTTTCTCTCGACCAGGCAGGCCATTTGTTCATCCAGGGCATGTCATGCACACCTCTCACTGCCCTATAAACTGATTCCTCCACTTTCTCTGGCATGTCCTTCTTCCTTCATGCTCAACACCGTCAACCAGCAAAATGCCATCCATAATACCTTTGCAACAATTTTCCTGAGCCCTGTTCCAGACAGGGGCACCTCAGAGTGTTTTTCCCTTCGTCTGTAGAAGGCTTCCTTGCCGTTCTATTTCTCTCTGTTCCCATCAGGGGGGTTGAAAAATACCTAAAGCCCCCACATTCAAACTGCATATTGCTTCTCTGCCTGAAACTTGAGGAGAACCATCTCCGGTTCCGGAAGCACCTCAAAACCTTCCTCTTTGCTTCTGCTTTCTCTCCCCCTCTCCCCTGCTAAATTCCTGATTGAAATTGCACTGAATCTTGCAACTGGGCCACTCTCACCGATCTCGGTCTTTGGCCCAGCCACTCTCCCCTGCACTGCCCCGCTGGCAACCCCTGCACTGCGGGACTGTCTCTGTATCCCTACAGCCCCCCTTCCCAGCACTTGTCTGCACTTACCTTGAACTTGCCACCAGCTGGTCCTTTTATTTATCTTGTTATTCTACTACCCCTGTACTGCACTTTCCCCTCTCCCTTTCCCCTGGCACTTTTCCCTTCCCCTCTACCCATGCACTTGCGTGATCTGAATGACACCTGGCCTAGTAGGATCGTTGTCTGTCTTCCCTTTGTTCCCCCTCCCTGCCTCGTCACGCCTTGAAACACTTGTGTATAGGCGCGTTACAAATACCTTATCATATCATATCATATCATATCCCCATTGCTCATGGCACCAGAAGAGTCCCTTAGACCAGGACTTTGTCTTGGGCCTTCCTTGTCTCTCCATATCCTTCTGAACCTCTTCCCTGCATCCATCCATGCCCCTGTCCTTTTCATCACTTTACCTGATCCCCTGCAGTCCCTTATCCTCCTGGGGCATCATTTTGGTGGTACCCACAGGCCAGGACAGCCAACTGCACACAGGCAGATGCTGCCTTCCAGACAAGTCTCTCACCCCTATTTTCCTATGCCCCATCCATAGACCTGCTTCCATTCTTTCTTGACATAACCCACTCCTCTGACACAGTCTTATCAGCCTTTTTCAGAACTATGATTGCGGCCGCAATCTCCCCAATAGAAGGAGTTGATCAGCACTCAACATTGAGAAAAGTGCTTGTGAAATCTGTAGTATTATTAGTTAGTTGTATATGGTGATAAAGTTGGAATCTTTGGTTCTTTTTCTGGGGAAAAACAACAGTATAATATGTTAAATAAGATAGTTTACACCTTTAATTGCATACAATTGTACATACAGATTTACTTTTTTGACCTTCATAAATAGCATATTCTATGTACTATGTTTGGCGCAACATTGGTATGTGGTACACTGTTGTTGTATGAACATGAAATAATGATTGGGTAAAAAATCCATAGTGGATTAAAATAAAAACGACTGTATTTACATACAGTTTTTGGCATTTACATAGGGCCTCATTACGACCCTGGCGGAAGACCATGGTGCTATTAGCACCATGGTCCATGCCGGTAAGTTACCGACTCCGCCATGGAGAAAGGGGGAATTACCACCCCATTACAAGGTTGGCTGGGCGGTAATTCCCCCTTCCTCCATGGCCCTTCCCCATTCCCATTTTTGCCGCATAGGGCTCAATGGGAATGGGGAAGGCGCTAAGTACGGTGCCGCAAATTGCAAACTACACCAGCCGTTAAGGTCGGGTCCCGCAAAGGGACCTCGTAATTAGGCGCTAATAGGTTAACGGCGCCGCAGCCTTTTACGGCGCCGTTAACCCATTAGCCCATAGTTTTAAAGAATATATATTTTACAGAATATATGTGTCTGGTAGCATGGATATATTATGCGAGGGTAAGTGTGATAGGATGTTTGTTTGAAGTGTGTTGTAATTAAGGGTATGCTTAAAGTAGTTGGATACCGTTAACATAGTCTCACAATATTGGATTTTAGAAGAAGTATTGCAGTAACCATAACTGTGATGTATAACATAACTATATTTATATGATGGGGAAAGGGTAACAAAGTAATAATAGTAGAATGTGTTCAGCACTACTGGTGATAGTGAGTAAGGGAGTGGTGGAGTGATGGAATCAGTAGGAACATTATGATGCTTCGAGGAAAATAGTGGTTGTTATAATGGTGTGATTTAGTGCATAGGTATGAGGTTTGTGTAGGTGTAATTGAAAAGGGGTGAAGAAGTGTATATGTATGTACTAATGTGTGTTAGTGATTGGGGGATTGAAGAGTAAGGAAATTAAATTGTGGAAAGAGTGTGAATGCTGTATTTGTAATGTGTTGCAATGTTTTTAAAGAATAGGGAAACTGTGGCCTAGTGGTAATGGAATGGCAGTGTGTAGTTGAAAAAACAAAGAGGTGATGGCTGGAAGGTTTAGAATTAATGTTAACCACTGGTGTTGCTCTGGGCAACCCTCCAGACCATCGTTCTTCGCCTGCCAAGCCACTACAGAAGGGGAAAGACCATATGCAAATCAGACTTGGCCCCACCCCAAAAGGGGCAGTCCAGCCCGAACTGCTAGGTCACATCCCCTCTGCACGAGACCACAAGCATCCCCAAACATGTTTTGGCCTTTTTGGGCCTCATCAGTGAGGAGTAGCTTGGGTCTCTAGGCCCAGCAGGCACGGGACCCACGTCTGGGCATACCCGTCCCACTCGGGGTGACATAGCAAAAACAAAGAGGTGATGGCTGGAAGGTTTAGAATTAATCTTAACCACTGGCGTTGCTCTGGGCAACCCTCCAGACCATCGTTCTTCGCCTGCCAAGCCACTACAGAAGGGGAAAGACCATATGCAAATCAGACTTGGACCCACCCCAAAAGGGGTAGTCCTGCCCGAACTGCTAGGTCACATCCCATCTGCACGAGACCACAAGCATCCCCAAACATGTTTCGGCCTTTTTGGGCCTCATCAGTGAGGAGTAGCTTGGGTCTCTAGGCCCAGCAGGCACGGGACCCACGTCTGGGCATACCCGTCCCACTCAGGGTGACATAGCAAAAACAAAGAGGTGATGGCTGGAAGGTTTAGAATTAATCTTAACCACTGACGTTGCTCTGGGCAACCCTCCAGACCATCGTTCTTCGCCTGTCAAGCCACTACAGAAGGGGAAAGACCATATGCAAATCAGACTTGGCCCCACCCCAAAAGGGGCAGTCCAGCCCGAACTGCTAGGTCACATCCCCTCTGCACGAGACCACAAGCATCCCCAAACATGTTTCGGCCTTTTTGGGCCTCATCAGTGAGGAGTAGCTTGGGTCTCTAGGCCCAGCAGGCACGGGACCCACGTCTGGGCATACCCGTCCCACTCGGGGTGACATAGCAAAAACAAAGAGGTGATGGCTGGAAGGTTTAGAATTAATCTTAACCACTGGCGTTGCTCTGGGCAACCCTCCAGACCATCGTTCTTCGCCTGCCAAGCCACTACAGAAGGGGAAAGACCATATGCAAATCAGACTTGGCCCCACCCCAAAAGGGGTAGTCCAGCCCGAACTGCTAGGTCACATCCCATCTGCACGAGACCACAAGCATCCCCAAACATGTTTCGGCCTTTTTGGGCCTCATCAGTGAGGAGTAGCTTGGGTCTCTAGGCCCAGCAGGCACGGGACCCACGTCTGGGCATACCCGTCCCACTCAGGGTGACATAGCAAAAACAAAGAGGTGATGGCTGGAAGGTTTAGAATTAATCTTAACCACTGGCGTTGCTCTGGGCAACCCTCCAGACCATCGTTCTTCGCCTGTCAAGCCACTACAGAAGGGGAAAGACCATATGCAAATCAGACTTGGCCCCACCCCAAAAGGGGCAGTCCAGCCCGAACTGCTAGGTCACATCCCCTCTGCACGAGACCAAAAGCATCCCCAAACATGTTTCAGCCTTTTTGGGCCTCATCAGTGAGGAGTAGCTTGGGTCTCTAGGCCCAGCAGGCACGGGACCCACGTCTGGGCATACCCGTCCCACTCGGGGTGACATAGCAAAAACACAGAGGTGATGGCTGGAAGGTTTAGAATTAATATTAACCACTGGCGTTGCTCTGGGCAACCCTCCAGACCATCGTTCTTCGCCTGCCAAGCCACTACAGAAGGGGAAAGACCATATGCAAATCAGACTTGGCCCCAACCCAAAAGGGGCAGTCCAGCCCGAACTGCTAGGTCACATCCCCTCTGCACGAGACCACAAGCATCCCCAAACATGTTTCGGCCTTTTTGGGCCTCATCAGTGAGGAGTAGCTTGGGTCTCTAGGCCCAGCAGGCACGGGACCCACGTCTGGGCATACCCGTCCCACTCGGGGTGACATAGCGAAAACAAAGAGGTGATGGCTGGAAGGTTTAGAATTAATCTTAACCACTGGCGTTGCTCTGGGCAACCCTCCAGACCATCGTTCTTCGCCTGCCAAGCCACTACAGAAGAGGAAAGACCATATGCAAATCAGACTTGGCCCCACCCCAAAAGGGGCAGTCTAGCCCGAACTGCTAGGTCACATCCCCTCTGCACGAGACCACAAGCATCCCCAAACATGTTTCGGCCTTTTTGGCCCTCATCAGTGAGGAGTAGCTTGGGTCTCTAGACCCAGCAGGCACGGGACCCACGTCTGGGCATACCCGTCCCACTCTGGGGTGACATAGCAAAAACAAAGAGGTGATGGCTGGAAGGTTTAGAATTAATCTTAACCACTGGCGTTGCTCTGGGCAACTCTCCAGACCATCGTTCTTCGCCTGCCAAGCCACTACAGAAGGGGAAAGACCATATGCAAATCAGACTTGGCCCCACCCCAAAAGGGGCAGTCCAGCCCGAACTGCTAGGTCACATCCCCTCTGCACGAGACCACAAGCATCCCCAAACATGTTTCGGCCTTTTTGGGCCTCATCAGTGAGGAGTAGCTTGGGTATCTAGGCCCAGCAGGCACGGGACGCACGTCTGGGCATACCCGTCCCACTCGGGGTGATATAGCAAAAACAAAGAGATGATGGCTGGGAGGTTTAGAATTAATCTTAACCACTGGCGTTGCTCTGGGCAACCCTCCAGACCATCGTTTTTCGCCTGCCAAGCCACTACAGAAGGGGAAAAAACCATATGCAAATCAGACTTGGCCCCACCCGAAAAGGGGCAGTCCAGCCCGAACTGCTAGGTCACATCCCCTCTGCACGAGACCACAAGCACCCCAAACATGTTTCAGCCTTTTTGGGCCTCATCAGTGAGGAGTAGCTTGGGTCTCTAGGCCCAGCAGGCACGGGACCCACGTCTGGGCATACCCGTCCCACTCGGGGTGACATAGCAAAAACAAAGAGATGATGGCTGGAAGGTTTAGAATTAATCTTAACCACTGGCGTTGCTCTGGGCAACCCTCCAGACCATCGTTTTTCGCCTGCCAAGCCACTACAGAAGGGGAAAGACCATATGCAAATCAGACTTGGCCCCACCCCAAAAGGGGCAGTCCAGCCCGAACTGCTAGGTCACATCCCCTCTGCACGAGACCACAAGCATCCCCAAACATGTTTCGGCCTTTTTGGGCCTCATCAGTGAGGAGTAGCTTGGGTCTCTAGGCCCAGCAGGCACGGGACCCAGTCTGGGCATACCTGTCCCACTCGGGGTGACATAGCAAAAACAAAGAGGTGATGGCTGGAAGGTTTAGAATTAATCTTAACCACTGGCTTTGCTCTGGGCAACCCTCCAGACCATCGTTCTTCGCCTGCCAAGCCACTACAGAAGGGGAAAGACCATATGCAAATCAGACTTGGCCCCACCCCAAAAGGGGCAGTCCAGCCCGAACTGCTAGGTCACATCCCCTCTGCACGAGACCACAAGCATCCCCAAACATGTTTCGGCCTTTTTGGGCCTCATCAGTGAGGAGTAGCTTGGGTCTCTAGGCCCAGCAGGCATGGGACCCACGTCTGGGCATACCCGTCCCACTCGGGGTGACATAGCAAAAACAAAGAGGTGATGGCTGGAAGGTTTCGAATTAATCTTAACCACTGGCGTTGCTCTGGGCAACTCTCCAGACCATCGTTCTTCGCCTGCCAAGCCACTACAGAAGGGGAAAGACCATATGCAAATCAGACTTGGCCCCACCCCAAAAGGGGCAGTCCAGCCCGAACTGCTAGGTGACATCCCCTCTGCACGAGACCACAAGCATCCCCAAACATGTTTCGGCCTTTTTGGCCCTCATCAGTGAGGAGTAGCTTGGGTCTCTAGGCCCAGCAGGCACGGGACCCACGTCTGGGCATACCCGTCCCACTCGGGGTGACATAGCAAAAACAAAGAGATGATGGCTGGAAGGTTTAGAATTATTCTTAACCACTGGCGTTGCTCTGGGAAACCCTCCAGACCATCGTTTTTCGCCTGCCAAGCCACTACAGAAGGGGAAAGACCATATGCAAATCAGACTTGGCCCCACCCGAAAAGTGGCAGTCCAGCCCGAACTGCTAGGTCACATCCCCTCTGCACGAGACCACAAGCATCCCCAAACATGTTTCGGCCTTTTTGGGCCTTATCAATGAGGAGTAGCTTGGGTCTCTAGGCCCAGCAGGCACGGGACCCACGTCTGGGCATACCTGTCCCACTCGGGGTGACATAGCAAAAACAAAGAGGTGATGGCTGGAAGGTTTAGAATTAATCTTAACCACTGGCGTTGCTCTGGGCAACCCTCCAGACCATCGTTCTTCGCCTGCCAAGCCACTACAGAAGGGGAAAGACCATATGCAAATCAGACTTGGCCCCACCCCAAAAGGGGCAGTCCAGCCCGAACTGCTAGGTCACATCCCCTCTGCACGAGACCACAAGCATCCCCAAACATGTTTCGGCCTTTTTAGGCCTCATCAGTGAGGAGTAGCCTGGGTTTCTAGGCCCAGCAGGCACGGGACCCATGTCTGGGCATACCCGTCCCACTCGGGGTGACATAGCAAAAACAAAGAGGTGATGGTTGGAAGGTTTAGAATTAATCTTAACCACAGGTGTTGCTCTGGGCAACCCTCCAGATCACCGTTCTTCGCCTGCCAAGCCACTACAGAAGGGGAAAGACCATATGCAAATCAGACTTGGCCCCACCCCAAAAGGGGCAGTCCAGCCCGAACTGCTAGGTCACATCCCCTATGCACGAGACCACAAGCATCCCCAAACATGTTTCGGCCTTTTTGGGCCTCATCAGTGAGGAGTAGCTTGGGTCTCTAGGCCCAGCATGCACATATGGTATGTAGTTGGAGCCATGTATGGTGTGTTATAGTAATGGTTGGAAAAGAACAGTACATCATATGTGAGGAGAAGTGTTGTATATAGATATTTTGGCAGTATACACATATGTGTGAGCACGTGGAGAATAGTGGCACTATAAGGGATATAATGAGAAAGGTTGGAATCTATGACATTTATATGGAAGGAAAAATGGAAAATGCTGTGCGTTTAAAAATGTTTCTTTTTTGGAGCATGTTGTTGAAAGTAAAAAAAATGTATATGTGCATTTACAGCAGCACTGTGTACAATTTAATTATATAAGTAAAGGAAATGCAGATGCAAAAGATTTGTAGATCATTGTTAAGTGGCAGTTGGTGTGTGGAAGTTTAATATGTTGACAGGGTTACATGTACAGTTTTTGGATGTGATTGGTGGATGGATGTGTGACTGTTCAAAAGCAGGCAATGAGGGAGTGTTACAAACATAATAGTAAAAAGAGTAGAAGGGCTGTCCTGTGTGGTGGTGTGAACGTGCCATCTGGGTTTTTAACGATGCCTGGTATGGAAAGGGAACTGCAGAGACTGCGGTTAGTCACGAAGAAGCGCAGATTATGATCCTTATTGTATGCTAGAGAAAAGTATTTGTAATAGAAAATGGTTTCTGTCCTTTGTTCTTTTTCTCTAGTATTCAAGTGTCCACTATGTTTCCATTAGCATAGTACAAAATGCAAAGCAGATGGAGTCTATAAAATAATTTTTTTAGTTCTATTTTTTAACTGTGAAAGGTGACTCCAGAAGGAACCTTTATTTGGTGCTTTTTTATTTTTTGTATTTTTTCCAGGAGAGGCAAGGAAGTAAGGGAGGGGAGGGAAATGAGGGAAGGGGCACCAACTACAGATACGGAGGAGCAAGTGGACAGGGGAAAATGTTGGGCATGCCTTAAATCTAAGCTAGGGGGCAGTATTTCTCATGCTCCTTGAACAAAGCCCCGAAAGCACTTCGAAAACTGCTCCCCTCTGCAGAGTGGAGTGTTGCAGTACATACAAAGAACTGTTCGTCTTCGAAAGATATGGATCAATAGCCTCTTTTATGGCTTGTGAGGCAGCTAGTGGGATCTTCTACACGGTTGCCAGTCAATTCGTCGAAAAAAATTGGTCGACCAGACAAATGGTCGAATCAAATTGGTCGAAAACCATTTCGTCGAATTTTTTTTTTTTCTATTTTAACCCTTTTTTTTTTTTTTTGGGGGGGTCCCCCCCCAACCCCCTTTTTTTCTCTAAAAACCCATTTTTTAACAAAACGAAAACCCAAAAAATAAATATATAAATAAAAAAAAAATTTCGACGAAATGGTTTTCGACCAAATTGCGTCGACCAAATTGCAGTCGACCAGTTTTTTTTCGACGAGTTGACTGGACACCCTTCTACACCACAGGAGTAACCTGTGTGGTGGCAGGAGTGGTTGAGGAAGATGAGGTGGAAGAAGACAGCCTACTACTCCCTGAGAAAGGAACAACCTTTCTCAGAGCACGCAGGTGTTTTGAGCGGGTGTGGCGAGACATGGAGGTGGTACCAAAAGAGTACTGCCCATGTTGTCTGCGACTGAGTATGATTCCAGACTCAATGCATTCAACATGGGCAGCTTGAGCCTTTGGTACCCCTAGTATGGTCTTAAAGAACCGGCACAACCATGATTCTCTCTGGGTGCTGAAGGTAGGCATTTCCTGTATCTCATCTTCCGGGTCCTCTTGATCCTCTTCTGCATTATTGTGCCTGTTCCCCTGTCCAGATCCTTCAGCTGGTTGTGGTGGTGTTGGTGGTGTTGGCCTCTGGGAGGAGGGATGGCAATGGCTGATGCAATTCTTTAAGTTAAATATCAGGTGTGCCAATAAACTTCCAAGCAGGTGCTTGTTAGGGAGAATTCTCCTTTACGGCTAATTTCCCTCACCTAGTGAGTCCCTCAGCAGCTTTGTTGGATTTCAGGGGTTTATTTTTTCCACCTGGTAAGAGTGTGAGCCTTTTTTTCCCACTCTTACATGTGTTTTGCCATGTGTATTTCTACTTTTTGTGTGATCTTGGGCTCTGGAGCCACACGACTTCATGAGCCGCACTTTTGTGTGTGTTACACAGCACCTTCAGTGCAGTAACACAGGGTGGTCTTCGAGACTTCCCACTGACTCAATTTTTCTGGGGCTGACTACTGTCCCCCAGAAACATGTAAAGTTGTCATTAACTTTATGTAGTCTTTTTAAATTACAGAGCCAGTACACCCCATCTTAGATGAAGTATTGGAAAGGGCTAATCCCTGCCCCTTTTTGTCTGTGCCTCTTGGAGCTTTGTTTCGCTCTCTTAACATTTAGACTTGGCTGGTGGCAGTGGTATCTACCCTAACTTTTCTACCGCGATTATATTATATAAACGTGGTACTGTTTTAGGCTATTGTATTAGCCTCAAACATAAACCTGCTTGACCAAATACTTTTTATTTTGGCTCCGGTCGGGTTTAGTCGCCATTTCTTTTTGTTAAGTTCCTTCTTGTGTTTTACTTTTCGCGCCAAACCAGGTTTGCTTTCTTTGTTCGCCGACCTTTGTCGGGCTTCTGTCCAGAAGCCCTCCTTTGGCGTCTGGGTGTCTAGGTGGGCTGAATGTGAGGGAGGGGTTTAGTCACCCCCTGCACAGGGTCTCCTTGGAGACCCAAGTCGCACTTTGTGTTGATTGGCTGAGGTGGTTTCCGGGCCGGACAACCCCCCTGCTGAGTGATTGATAGCCAGGCTGTGTGAATGGGGGATTTTGGCATAAAAGGCAGGACTCTTGGGCTGGAAGTCAGAGTCGCCACTGGAACTGCAAGAACTGAGGAAAAGCGGAGAAGAAGACGGCTGCTGCAACTCCTGAGTCCTGGTGAAGCCCTGCTGCAGTCCTGAGCTATCTACCCTTCAACGACAGAGAAGATCCAGTCTGGTCTGGTGGGATCAACCAGCTCACCCTCCACAGCCAGAGGATCCTCTTCTTGGTCTTAATCGCTGCATAAAGCTGTAGTGGTCCGGATAGCCATCTGAAGAGCCTCTCCTGTTTTAAAGGAGCGCACCTTTTATTCACCATTGCTTTGCTGCTGCTGGCCTCATCCCTGGGTAGTGCAGATCGCTCCAGATGTCCTCCTTCTTGTCCCCACGACTGAAGATCCAGGAACCGTGAGTCTGCAGGAACTACCAGGAACAACTGCTGTGGCACCAGCTTGCTTCAACGAATAAGGTACTGTGTCCGACTTCGAGGAATTGGGGTGAACCCTTCTTCCTCATCAAAGGCTTGTCCTTTTCTTCCTTCCCTCTTATAACTTTTGCTTCCCTTTGTGACAATATCTAAGTACTCCTAGCAATCTCGAATTGTGAACTGCTCTAACCGTGTGATCCTCGGCAACAGGAACCCTGTTCCACTTGACACTGGTGAAGGCCTATTGACTTTTATTCACTTGTTAGAACGTGTCCTCTGATTCTATCTGCCTTGACAAAAGTATTGCCTATGATTTTTATCCCCAATTCTCTTGTGTTAATTCATGTGCTAAGTGTGTTTGACTTTGGTTACATTTCTTCCCGTGGGTACGCTTATCTTTCATAAGACTGAACTGTCATTACTGTCAAAAAGTGATCGCGTATGTACTCCCAGTAACGTCTTTGTTTCCCAACAACGGTCTGTCAAATCCTAAGGTACTTACCTTGAATTGTTCTGCACAAGGGGAATTGGTTGTGTTTAGTATATTTGAAGTGTGGTTTTATTTTACTAGAAGTGAAGTGTTTTGTGAACAGATGGTTTAAAAATAAATGTACCTATATTTTTTAACCATAAACCTTGAGTCAGTGTTTGCTTGAGTCACAGTAATTGTAGTCCTTTGTGTAATCTCTACTACTGCTCATTTGCTATTGAGATAAGTCTGGCTGCTCAGCCATTGCTACCACACTTTCTGTGTAGTACAGGCTTGTACCAAAGGTGAACTTGTATTGCCACTTGTGGTCTTAATTGTGTACAGTGGTCCCTAAGGGCACTGCATATGATTCTGCCTAACAGTGCTCTCTCCTGGACTGCATATTGAGAATGACTAAGAATTGCTCTAGGAGCTGTCGAAGGGTAAACTTTCAACTTGAAACTTCCTAAATCAGACGAAAATGCACTTCCAAAATGTCCACAAAGCACAGAACAGTTCACGGGCACGTGATCACCCTTCAGAGGCTCGGTCACGTGACACTGTCTGTGGGCGTCTGCAATGTCGTCAGACGTTCCTGAACATGGGCGAACAAAAAACGGTCTAAAAAAGTTGTAGAAAGTTGATAGAGGTGTTAAGAATGTTGCTAGGAGGTGGGAAATGGCACCGTTTTCACTTCAAATTTCTATATCGGCTGAAAATGCACTTTCCAAACGTCCATGAAGCACGGAACAGTTTGTGCACACGTCATCATGCTGCACGATCTCGGTCACGTGACGCTGTCTGGGGGCCTCCGCGATGTCATCAGACTCTTGCGAACGTCGGCAAACAAAAAACGTTATAAAGAGTGGTAGAAAGTTGATAGAAGTGTTAAGAATGTTGCTAGGAGGTGGGGAATGGCAAAGTTTTCCCTTGAAATGTCCTAAATGGGCCGAAAGTGCAGTTTCTAAATGTCTGAAAAGCATGGACTCTGACCGCGGGCACGTCAACATGCCGCACAGGTGCAGTCACGTGATGATGTCCACGATGGTGTGATGTCCGCGGACCTTGGTGGCGTGACATGCTGGACGCATGCACTTCTGTGATCGGCGGTACTGTCTGCAAACTTGAAGGTGTGTCATACGGCACTGGACACCCCCAGACACGGTGTGACCTCCGTGAACTTCACCCATTGCAAGACCAGAACCCGGAACGTCACATGAACCGCAAAATACCAATTGTTTGGTTTTTTTTGTGCAAAATATAATTATGGCAGAATAATTTACAAGATATTTATAGTATAAAAAATAAATGTATTTATGAAAGGGATGGAGTATCGGAATGGGAAACATAAATGGGAGATTGTGGAGTTTCTATAAAGTCCTAATTGGGGGAGTGAGGAAGAGAAGTTTCAACAAACCGTCTTTAATGTATGTTATTTGATTGGGGTGATTGTTGCGGGAAGGTAAACAGGTACAAGTAGGACAGTGATAATCAACATTTCCAATAACATGATTTTTAACAATATAGACGTTATTTAAAGTGTACTGGTAAAAACCTATGAAATTCAGTAACAACACTTTGTTAAAGGGATGTTATGGTTAAGTTGCACTAATAAAAATCTATGAAATTCAGTGAAAAAACATTGTTGAAGGGACGCTATGGCTAAGTTGCACTAATAAAAACCTATGAAATTCAGTGAAAAACATTGTTAAAGGGACGTTATGGTTACATTAAAATCGAAAAACCTCAGAAATTCGCCAATCATGTTAAACTAAGGAACAATAACTCGCACCACCACAGTGCACTGCTAAGACTAACACTCAGGACATCAAAGTTGACATCACAAATGTCATTGATGTCATCACTGATGACATCACATCTCAAATCAATTCTGATGAAAAGGCCCTACAGGGGGTTGTGTTTACCATGTTGGTAACAAGCTATCAGGGGCGATCGGGAGACCTCTCATGATCTACTTAATGTATTAAAAAATGGACTCATCTAAACAAAACATTATATTGTAATGTTGTTTTAAGTACAGCATTTTTTATCTCGTAATGTTGGCCAGTATACTAATAAAGCAACCCTATCAGAATTTTGAATAATGTTAAACATGGAATACATATCTAACAATTCAAGACTTACTACACACTTGTGTTAGTGCAAACAATACATATGCAGAGCCACAATCCATAGGAATCTGAAGCACAAACAAGGAATCTTCAGTAAGGAGGAAAGAAACAACAACACCGGAAAATGACAATAACATTAGACTTTATCATCAAGTACACAAATGAATTGTGTGTTTGAGGCTTGGTTATTTCCCCATGTATGTGCACCATGAGCTGAGGCCAAATCGTAAGGAAAGTACTTTAACAACATAGGACAAGGTTAATGGCCTCATTACGGCTGTGGTGGTACAGTGACAACGGCACCGGTAGTGCTACCGGCACGCTGTTACCGTACCGCCACATTACAAGTTCTGCTTAAGGGTGCCGTTGCAGCCACCTGATCTGACCAGGCGGCAGTACCGGCACCCGCGAGCAGAACTAGATGGTAGCAACGGTACCATTATGAACGGTACTGCTGCTACGATCCTCCCCCTTCCCATTGAGCCCTATGGGGCTCAAATGGGAATGGGGATGTACCAGCTCCGGCTCCCGCGTAAGGGAAATTAACAGGTCCGCCGAGGTCAGAATGGCCCGGTGATTCCCGTTTCGCGTGACATGGAGCCGGAGCAGAGTTTGGGGGTAGCCATGCCGGCAAAATCGGCATGGCTACCTCCAACCTCGTAATGAGGCCCAATGCCTAGACATGTAGAACCTTTTGAATTTTAAAATTCTGTCTGTCAGTGAACAAAAACAACTGGCCTAGATATGTCAGTGAACAAAAGTAACTGGCCCAGATATGTGATGTCATCAGTGATATCATCTTTGATGTCCTGGGTTTTAGTCTTAGCAGTGCACGGTAGTGACGCAAGTTAGGGTTTAACACTGTTTTTTCACTGAATTTCATAGGTTTTTATTAGTGCAACTTAACCATAACACCCCTTTAACAATGTTTGTTCACTGAATATCTATATATACAGGAGCCATTTAATTCTTTGAGCAATCCACCTCGTTAAGTGCATCTTAATGCTGTTGTGATAGAAGCTAATTACACATCATGAGAATGCCCTTAATCTTAATCTGCGCTCTTTCAACCACAATACTACTGGCATATGAAGTGTGCCTTGACAATTGTCTGTTACCTGTGCCACATACTTTTTAGTTCCAGGGCTCTTTCCCTTCTGCCCAATGTGAATGCCTAGACACAGTCCTAGTGTCAGGGCTTGCCAGAGCTCCATCAGAGCATCTCCAGTGGATCCAGTGCGCAAATGCTAGTAGAACTACTAGGGAGCCCAGGAGCATACAGGCTGGACATCCAGAGCCTCATTTTGCTAGACTGAAAAAAAACATTAGCCTAGGAGATCTGCATTTGGCTGGTATAATGTCACTTTTTTAATTTATTTATTTTATTTGAATGTATAAAGTATGCAATCGGCCCTGGTGCATCTTGGCGCTGTTACAGAAGGACAAGTACAACAGTTGTGATGACATTTACAGGATATGCCCCCTAAAGAATAAACAAGTTCCAGGGTTACATGGGAACTGTCTGATCTTTTGTTAAAGCATGGCCGGACTAGTTGAAGAGCTTGGTTTTCAGGGCTCTACGGAACACTAAGAGGGAGGTCTCCTTCCTAATAGAGAGGGGTAAAGCGTTCCAAATCTTTGGTGCTAGGACAGGAAAGCTTGCGCCTCCAGCTTTGGCTCTTTTAAAGGTAGGGACAAAGAGCTGATTGGAATGCTGGGACTGCTTCGGTCTATTATACGTTGCAAGGTGAATTCTTTCTGATATGTAAGGAGGTGCTTTAAGGGAGAGGCACGTGTGTGTGATAGCGAGGGTTTTAAAGAGTGTATGCTCTTTAATTGGGCGCCAGTGGCCGTCTTGTCTAGCTTGGGAGATGTGCTCCCTTTTGGGAATGCTTAATGCCGCTCTAAGGGCATTATTGTGGGTGATTTGCAGTTTAAGGTTTTTAGATGAGGTGCCTAGGAACAAAACATTACAATAATCTAGCTTGGCCCCAATGGTGGCTCTGGCTATGGTGAAGCAATTTTTGGATGAGAGGTATGGTTTGACCGCGTTTATGATTTTTGTAGTAAGTGCTGCAGATGATGAGATGCCGCTGACTTGACTTGTCATTGGGAGGGTGGAGTCAAGGTAGACTCCCAGTGTTTTAACTGCTGCTGTGGCTGTAACTACGGTATTCTCAATACTGAAGGATCTGTATTGACTGCCAAGCTTGAGAATTTCCTTGGGGCCTACCAGGAGGATTTCTGTTTTGTCCCCATTGAGAGACAGACCATTGGCCGCCATCCAGGCCTGGATAAGGGCACATGTTTTGCTGAGGGTAGCTGCGTCTTGTTGATAGGAACCAGAGAGGGGGAGAAGAACTTGAGTATTATCGGCATAGTTCGTATATGATATGCTGTGATTGTCTAGGTCATTGAAGAGCGGTAGAGTAAAGATGTTGTACAGTGTAGGCAAGTTACAGGAGCCTTGAGGGACTCCACAGTGGATGAGGGTTGGGGCAGCACAAGCCTGGTCAGAGAACACTATCGTAAGTCTTCCTTCAAGGAAGGAGGTGATCCAAGATGTGGCTTCCTGGGAGAAATGGGCAGCATCCCGGAGGTGTCTAGAGAGGGTCTTGTGGTCTACTAGATCAAAAGCTGCAGACAGATCAAGGAACAGGAGCAGTGCTGGCTTGCATTTGTCCATAGTTTCCTCTAATTGGTTCTTAAGGTCGAGTAGGGCTGACTCAGTACCGTGACGTGGGTGGAAGACAGATTGCCTCTTACCAAGGATATTGTTGATTTCCAGAAAGTGTTGAATTTGTAAGTAAGCAGCTTTGTCTAATATTTTTATCAAAAATGGCACAGTAGTTATTAGGGGAATCCGGATCAAGGGAAGGTTTTTTTTTAACAGCGGCGAACCCACGACTCCTTGAGGGAAGGGGGACGATACCAGAAGAGAACAAAGCATTGATAAATGCTGTGAGGAATGGGGCTAGTGAGTCTGTGCAGTCTTTTATAAGGATAGCTGGGCAGATATCCCCCTTGCAAAAAGACGGCTTGATATGTTTCATGATAGCTAGAACATCCGTCCGTCCGTCATTACTTGATACGGCTTAGAATTCAGGTCTGCATCCCCATGTGAAAAGGAGGGACGTCAGTTAGGCTGTTTTGGGATGGGAAGTGACGAGGCAGAAAAGGGAGGAGGCAGAGTATGGAGAACAGAGTAGGAATAATGATGTGTGCACATACTACCCATTGTCCGCTCCTTGCTTCAAAGAGCACTGTTGGAACACTCATGCATTCAAATTGCATTGGCGACGAAGACGGAAGCACCTGGTCATGGGCTGCTGGGATGACCCGGCCCGCCTGAAACATTGCAGCGCAACTACAGCTGGTGTCACGTTGAGGGTCCCAGGCCTGCTACCGGGCATTGGTGGACCCCGCATATCTCTTCTGCTTACTTCTGGATGCAACCTAGTAACGGCTTTGGTCCTGCACAGGCAGCAATGCTGACACGCACATCCTGTCACGGCTCCCGGCCTGAGGAGCGGGTAGTGGAAGGAGCCCTACTCACTACTCATTGACAAACACTGGATGAGGCCAAGCCACGGCAGTCAATCTCAACACCATTTCCTCGCATGCAGCAAGAATTGGGAGATGATGAAGACGGACGGCATACTGCAGAGAGCAGTTGCGTATGTTTGGCCATTCCCTGCCCACAAATAGTTGAATGACAAGAGTATTTCACTGAAACACCATTTCACTTTAACGATCAAAGTTTACAAACCACTGCATGGCTTTTTGCCTTTTTAAGATTTCATATACCAAGTAGTTAAGTGGCAAAGTCGCATCAACCTCATCAAAATGTCTGGGGATGGCATTCCATCGACAATGCCATCAACGTCACCCAGGATGTTCCAGCCAACAGTGCCTGAGTCCCCTTCCTTGCAACTGGCAAACTTTTTGAACTATCTGACACCAGTTATCTCCGGCCCTGATCGACGAGATGGATTAGTGACTTTAATGTTTATATTGATGCAGTGGGTTCACAAGATGACCACTGAAAGAAACGTTTACTTACTTTGGCACTATTGCAAGTCGTCGGCCTGTGACATACTGTATGAACTCCCAGATGACAGAAGGGGCTTATTTGATGAGCGCAAAACTACAATGCCTCAATATTTTGCCCTGCACAAGAGCGTGGACTACGAGCATCACATTTTTCACACCACAGTTCAAAATAAAGGGGGGAGCATGGACAATTTCATGATGCGTTTTTGCTTACGTCTGAAAGGCTGTGTATTTCACAGATATTCCAAAGAAGAAGCCCTAAAATCACAGATTATTCAACGGTTGGGCTGCTCGAATTATTTTAAAAAGCTTTTACAAAAACCGTGCACACTGAAAGACATATTGACCATGGCACGCACTAACATGGCCATCGAACTACAAATTGAAGCAATGGAAAAGCTCAAACTCCAACATTCTCCACTGATGACAGTGCATAAGATACCAATGACTCCACACCCCCAAATCAAATGGAAAGATTTTGCATAATGTGCGGTTATGACTTCCTGCATGAAGGAACTTTCCCCACAATAGGCCAATTCTGTTCAGCCTGCGGGCGAGAAAATCATTTCAAGGTGGTGTGTAGAGCATCTAATACACCTTCCAGGGGTCACAGCACCTACCATGCCTCAATTATACTACAGAGAATGACCACACGCTCGTCTGATGATAACAGATGCAAAGTGAGATCTGTTGATGACAGAAGACGTTCCACGAGATGTCCTCATCAGCCGCCTGATCACAAAAGCTGATACCAGACATGACGCAATGTGAGATACTTAGAAGCTATGTCACAATTGGACAGTGACTCAAAACTCCTTGGAAGATAGCCGTAGGAAGAATGGATAGGTATTTGCGCTGGGAAACCAATCAGTGCTCTATCTCAGATCTACACTACTACAAATTGACCACGTCACAGAGTTTCTAGTAGACACAGGGGCTATAGATAGTATTGTTAGTGAGTACATCTCCAACAGCATTCCACAGGAACCGTCAGAGTTAGATAAATAGACGTATGGTTCTCAAACATAATTCCCAGGCAAAGGTACTTTCTCTGCCACATGCAACTACAAATCACAATCAGCCCACATACAACACCATATCCTAAAAGCTGCGGTTGAAAGTGGATGTATACTCACCTTCAAATCAGCTCTGGACAAGTGCCTAGTGGACATTTTATACTGACAGCTGTTCCTGTCTCTCTTCAAAGGGCTGGGAAAACAAAAAAATCGACAGGTAAATCTCCACATAGATGAGTCAATGAAGCTGATAGCACATTATAGGGGCATACCCATAAACATACAAGTGGAAAATGAGCTAGACAAACTCATAGAACAAGACATTATAGAACCAGTGACCAGCCCCACATCTCCTGGGTGTCTCCCACTGTTCCAGAAAGGATCAGACAGTTCCATTCATCAATGCGTGCACATGAGATGTCCAAAGCAAGCCAACCAGAGGGAACAACACCAAGCATCTAGAATCACATATGTGATTCATCTACTGATTTTTTTCCAAACTGGATTTAAATAAAGGACACCACCAACTAGAACTGGCACCAGAATCTCTTTATATCACAACCTTCATTACCCACGTAGGCTTTTACAGCTGGGATCCAGGTGCATTCTGTGAATCCTGCCCATAGCACATGCAAGAACTTGGAACCAGCCTGGACGATGAGCCCCTTGGAGGAATGCTGCTGCCACTGCAAAGCCAGATATTGGAAGGTTTTGTTCTGCCACCAGCAGGAAGCTGCTATGTGATTTCTATACTCCAATACCTGGCAAGTGAAACGCTGCTTCTTCTCCCGGGTATATTGGGTCTCTGTCCAAAAACAGCTTTTTAGCATTTGCTGTCTCCAACTTTAGGCCCTGGCATTATGGAAATGTCCTAGAGAAGTTGTCTGTGTTCACGAGAGGGTGGCGGTCTTTTAGGTTGAGGCCGGATCGGGTGGATGGAGTACGGTGTTCGGCACATTAGAGAGCACACGTGTTTATGATTGGGTGGCAGCAGGGTTTGGCAGATATGGCAGCTTCATTCTCCGGGCTCCCATTCCACCTCTCATAGCATTTGGCAGATCTGGAAAATCCATGAACAAGACCGTCTTACTCTCTCTCACTCACTCCTTTCATTCCATTCGGGAGACCTAACAGGGCTCAGTGAACAATTACATCGCCTTTGTGTTTCAAATAGTTTAAGTAGCTGCTGCCAGGCAGTCCCCATAAGACCCCTGGGGTGAATGACTAATGTGAATGTGTGGGTCAATAACATTCATTACCCTCTGCCTCCACCCGTTTACCAAAGGGAATATTCCAAGCACATTATTATTGCATGTATCTCTATATTTCTATCCAATATTGTCTTTGTTCCATAACATGTTTGGCATAGTTCTTATTCCTTTATTAAGTGGTCTGCAAACATAAACAAATGCATAATATGTGGTGACATTTGTAATTCAACATGTATTAGATCAACTAAAGTTTGTTGCATGCCTCTTATATGTGCCTTGTGTTGCTGAACATTTCCCAATGACAAAACCCTCATCTCCACTTACATTTCCAAAACTAAAAGTTCAAGTGCATTCAAGCAGCGTATTATCATGGGCACTGATGAGGATTGAGAACAGTGCGTTTTCCTGTAATCCAAAGAGAGAGAGAGAGAGAGAGAGAGAGAGAGAGAGAGAGAGAGAGAGAGAGAGAGAGAGAGAGAGAGAGAGAGAGAGAGAGAGAGAGAGAGAGAGAGAGAGAGAGAGAGAGAGAGAGAGAGAGAGAGAGAGAGAGAGAGAGAGAGAGAGAGAGAGAGAGTGTGTGTGTGTGTGTGTGTGTGTGTGTGTGTGTGTGTGTGTGTGTGTGTGTGTGTGTGTGTGTGTGTGTGTGTGTGTGTGTGTGTGTGTGTGTGTGTGTGTGTGTGTGTGTGTGTGTGTGTGTGTGTGTGTGTGTGTGTGTGTGTGTGTGTGTGCGCGAAAAACCTATTGCCACTTCGGATTGGTTCCTCGAGTGGTAGGGTTAGTATAGGATACATATAGAGAAGAATATTAGTGGTTAAGGATGAGTCAGGTGGTATACTTGGACTGTCCTTCTTGGGCTGTCCCTTCTATTAGATAATTAAAAATTGTTACACGAAGACCCCTGATGATTGGCTAATGTTAGTGGCGTCAGTGATGAGTCCCCTCATGTTCTGATTGGGCCTCCCGCGAGCCCCCAAGTCTGGGACCATCGTCGTTCCCAGCTCGCAGTGTACCTTTCACTAGCAACAATGTGTAACTATGTGTTTGTGCAGACAATGTGCGGGTTTGCTCATAGGCTTGAGAGCAGGCCATTCCCATCGCCGTAGGTGTCCATCTTGTCATTTCGCTGTTGCAACTTGTGTCCCAGACGTGGGACCCAGGCGACTTCTGTCTCGTGGGTCTGGCACCTTGTCAGGTCGGCTTGGTCACGTGCGGAGAGACCGTAGCTGGAGCGGAATTCTGCACATTTAAAGTTGTATTTTGCTTCTGTGTGCTTGGCTTTGCTTACAGGTGTGACCTTGGCGCCGGCTGGTAGCATACGAGTTGCAACATCGCGCCCTTGGCTATGAGCTCTAGCTCGGCTTGTTCTGCGTGATCTGCACTTGTACTCTTGCTCATACAGTGTTCATGGCGGTCCTTGCTTGCGGCCTACTTGGGCCTAGTTCATGGGTGGGGATGCATAATCCACGGTACCTATGTCGTGGTTTGACATGGCGTCATAAGCAATATTATGTCTACATTATGTTCTCATCACGATGCGAGAGGCGGGAGAAGCGCCAGCAAGCGTATATGCGAGTCCTTCAGGCATCTTGCGTTTCTGCATTACTATAAAGGGGCCTATGTGAAAAATAATAAAGATGCGCGTCAGTGGATGTATCCGTCACCTACGTCATAGCACTGAATATGTTCTTCGTGTAGGCTGGTGCGTGAGTGACCAGTGTGCATGGTGGCATGTGTGTTCTTGGCAGTTGGCTATGTCGTTGTGGCATCTCTAACGATGTGGGTGCTCGTGCAAAACGCCGTCGCGTGCCTCCACCCTCCACTGCCGGTGATCCCACCATGCTGCGCCACTGTGTTACTGCCCAGAAGGGCATCCACAAGCGAACGGAGAAAGCAGCAGCCGTTGCTCCTCCGGGCGGCACCCCGCCCACAGCAGTACCCTCCACGGCAGCCAGTGAAGCCATCAGGTATGCCGCCGGAGCCACGCACCTCATCCCACAGGGAGCAGCACCACCACGGGGGGCCGACCCAACCCTCCACCACCCTACAGTTTCCACACTTGTCCGCAGGGCCGAGTGCTCGCCACTTAAGAGCAGGTGTGACCGACTGGCCTCCTACGGCACAGGCGCTTGTGTCTCCTCCACATTGGGATTGGCAAAGGTTCCTGTCAGCCCGCTGAGGGCCACCCCTGCTCAACCACTCGCACGGTCCAGCACCAAATTGGCACCAGCAGCCCCAGTGTGCCCCTGCTGCCATCCATCCACACGAGCCCAGTGCACACAGCCACTGCTACTCCTCTGGTGCGAGTGTGCTCCCCATCAAGACAAAGAGCCCCCTCCTCGGGGATCTTGCAAGCCACCAACTCGCAGCCAGGAAGTGAGACACCCCTGTCTACACAGTACCCTGTTGGGGAGCCCTATTTGCACACGCAGCACTAGATCAATTCAACTGCGCATGCCACTGCCATTCTCCACGATGACCCAGGCCAACGAGGGCCCTCGTTGGACGGCGTGGATGGAGGATTTCTATCATTTTGTCAGAGGGTCTGGCGATGGAGACTTGCACCACCTGCGGGACAGCTTCCTTAATTTGGTAGGGGGGAGGTAAAAATTATCATCAAAACCATCCCGACAGCCGACCAGAACACTTTTGCTGCCCTTATCACAGCCCTAGACAAGCTGCTCATAATAGAACCCAACAGAGACTATGAAAGGTACCTTTTCAATCACTGTACCCAGAAACCACAAGAGACCATAGACAAATATATAACGCGCCTGAGGATAAAGGGCACCCACTGCCAGTTTGATGCCGTCTCCTTAGATGAAGCCATACGGCTGCGCATCATCGAAGGGTGTTTGTCACTGACACTGAAAAAACAGCTCCTTAAGAAACCCCTCACGGTTCCCGAAGTCAGTGAAATTGCCCAGGCCGCATCCATGAAAGCACTACCGCGCCGAAGGATGACACTACAGAACTCATAGCAGCAATCCAATCACCTCCACAAGGGGAAAGAGGAATGTACCCCTACAGATAACCCAACCCTCAGGTACCGAGGCAACAGCAACAATGCTACTGCTGCGGCATGGTGTTCCCACATTCAGGGTCCTGCCTGGCACTATCACAAAGATGTGCGAACTGCAGGAGAGAGGGACACTTCCAGTCCGTCTGCAGGGAAGGAAGACCGTTCCCCACCTTCAGACCCCAAGCGCCAGGCTGGACACCATATTGCTCACCACAGCCTCAGTATGTCCAAGAGAGATTCCCTCAACCAAACCAGTGTCGATATGTTTGTGCCGTTGATGAGTAGCACTTTCAGGAGGACTACCCGCAAAGTTATGGCTACTGTGAACCACCACCTTATCTGACAGATGAGTATGATGAGCCCCCACAGGGATATATAGAAGATGAGCACTACTACGAACATTCGACCACAGCGGACACCTCATACTATGACCAAACAGCACAGGACGAGTACGTCAACCTAGTCCTAGACAGTGAAGAAGCCAAGGAAGCTCTGAAAATCCCAATCAAAATGAGCAACTGCCTGTTCCATTTCCTGGTGGACTCAGGCACCACCGTAAACATCATGGGTGAGCAGGAATACTTGAAAATCCCCAATCCACCAGCATTAGAACTGACCCACTCCAGGATTTTCCAATGGGGTGCGGCCACTCCACCACAAGCAATGGGACATTTCAAACCCTGCCTGATCCTCAAGAATCGGCACATCGACACCACCATACATGTCATCAGATGCCTCACCAAGGGCCACTGCCTCTTCAGCTACCATACAGCTTCATGTCTGGGACTCATTGATATCCATGTGGGGACCGAGGATGTAATAACCACAACCACAGTTCATCAAAGCTACAAGGAATCTATACGAGCCATCGCCCTGAGTAACACCCAAAGTTTCATCACCATGATCAACATAAAACAGAGATTTCCCCAACTGTGCACAGGCATAGGAAAGCTAAAAGGCCCTCCAATCAAGCTATATATCGACCCCCCGATAAAGCCAGTACTGCAACACCCGAGGAGAGTTGGGTTCCACCTCCAAGAGGCGGTGTCCAGAGAGCTCGACCAACTGCTCGCAGATGGCATTATCGAGCCTGCGACTGGGCCCACCCCGTGGGTTTGCCCCTTAGTCATTGTGCCAAAGGAAGGGGGTAGACTGCGACTATGTGTTGATATGAGGGTTGCCAACACCGCCATTCAGAGGGAGAGGCACCCAGACCCAACCATCGAGGACATGATAGTACAGCTGAACAACGCCCGCATGTTCTCCAAGCTGGATCTGGTACAGGGTTACCACCAATTGAAACTACACCCAGACTCCATGGTCATAACAACGTTCGCCACACATGAAGGACTATTTAATTACTGGAGGCTACATTTTGGCATATCATCCGCAGCTGAAATCTTTCAGGAGACGGTGAGACAAATCATACGACCAATATCAGGTGCTTTAAATTACAGCAATGACATCCTCGTCTTCAGATCATCCAAGGAGGCCCATGACAAAGCCCTCCTCGACACGTGTGAAGCTGTCCAAGCTGCTGGCCTCACCCTCAACATTGACAAATGCAGGTTCAGCAAATCCAAGCTGAAGTTCTTTGGGCACGTCTTCTTGAGTGAGGGGAAGATGCCTGACCCCAAAAAGGTGGACAGCATCATGAAGCTCAGCGAGCCACGCCAGGCAGCCAATGTCCGATTGTTCCTTGGCATGGCTGGATATTGTGCCAGGTATATCCCCCATTATGCTTTGATCACCGAACCACTCAGGAGGCTCTTTTAGAAAGAAGCTATCTTCGCATGGACCCCGACATGCCAGCAGGCATTCGATGCGATCAAAAGGGCCCTGATGGAAGCTCATCAACTCGCCTACTTCAACCCCTCCTGGTACACAGAGATTGTGGTGGACGCCAGTCCAGTGGGCTTGGGGGCCATTCTTGTGCAGACGAGCGGGGCTGATGTTCACCCAAGGCACATAGTGGCGTATGCCAGCAGAGCCCTATCAACCCCAGAGGCCGCCTACTTCATAATCGGAAAGAGATTCACCCTGATCACCGACCACCAGGCCCTCCTGTTGCTATTCGGCAACCCTCGCACCAAGATGCCCCCAAGAATTGAACGATGGGCATCTGCCTCCAGGAACATGACTATGACATCATACACCACCCTGGGGGTGACCTGAATCCAGCAGATTACCTATCTTGCCATCCAGCAGGCCCTCCCATTACCCGGGAAGGGGATGTTGCCTATATTGACTACATTGCAACCAATTCGCTTCCGCCAGCCCTGTCACTTGACGCAGTTGCGTCGGCATCAGCAGCAGACCCTAATACTGCACTTGCCATCAGCTTGACAACTGCCAATAAATGGAATGACTATCGATGAGCACTGTTGGCTCACCTGGGGGTGCGCAAGGAAGAAATAGAAAGGCTAGCGAGAGTGCAGACCGAACTTGCCGTCAAAGACCACAACATACTCCTGAGACGGTGCTGGGTCGTCATCCCTGCAGCTTTAAGGGCTGAAGTGATTCAAACAGCAGATGAGGGACACCGAGGAGCCAAAAACACAATGAAACAACTACGGTGTCACATGTGGTTCCCCTTCTTGGACTCGTTAGTAGAGGAATGGGTCAAGCACTGCCTGGCCTGCCAGTGCACAGTACCAGTGGAACCACCGGTGCCCCTCCAGCTCACACAAATACCAGACCGCCCATGGGAAAGGGTAGCTGTCGACTTCTATGGGCCAGTGGAATCTGGAGAGTACTTCCTCCTCGTCATCGACGAGTACTCCCGATTCCCCATTGT
The DNA here is from genome assembly GCF_040938575.1 of Ambystoma mexicanum. Lineage (NCBI taxonomy): Eukaryota > Metazoa > Chordata > Amphibia > Caudata > Ambystomatidae > Ambystoma > Ambystoma mexicanum. The sequence goes on from NC_090930.1 coordinate 659,317,701, forward strand.
CAAAAGACTATCCACCACAGCATTCCCACAAGTAGCAGCCACCCTGGATGAAGTACGTAGCGAATGGGGCAATCCCCAGGGTGATCAAGTCCGACAATGGGCCCCCTTTCAATGGTCACGAGTTGCAGCTCTGGCAAGACACCTAGGATTTAAATACCTGAAGATAACGCCTCGCTGGCTGCAAGCGAACGGCATGGCAGAGAGGTTCATGGTCTCCATAAAGAAAACTCTACAGCGGGCCCGCATTGAAGCCACCAATCCACATCAGGCTCTATACCGGCTCCTAAGAGACTACCGAAATACCCCACATGAAGCAACGAACAAAACACCAGCAGAGCTGATAGTCCGGTATGACGTGCACACGCGGATCGTGCGAAGATCCAAATCTCCGGATGGAGTGGATGCCGAGATGACACAACAAGACACAGGGCCTCATTCCGAGTTTGGAGGTAGCCATGGCGCTATTAGCGCCATGGCTGCCTCCAAACCCGGGTCCGGTCTGGTTGAATGGGGACTTTCCGGGACATTCCGACCTGTGCAGACCCGGTAAATCCCCATTCAACCAACCATTCCCCATTCCCATTTGGGAATGGGGAAGGCTCTAATTACGGGCCCGTCATTAGCGCCCTAGTCCCTTAGCGGGACCCACAAAGGATGTGTGGTCAGACCACACGTCCTTTGCGGGTCCCACTAAGCGAACTCGGAAATTGGGCGGTAAGGCTTTACCGGCACCGGGTTCCTTACCGGTGACCATTAACTCTTACCGCCCAACTCGGAATGAGGCCCACAGAGTTGAAGGAGAGAATGAAATGTGAGTCAGACGCCAGGCGGAAAGCAGTGGCCAAGGACTTCCAGGTCAGGGATAAAGTTTTAGTTCAGCAACCCATAGTGAGGAAGACGGACCCCCGTTTCGCGCCCAGCCCCATGAGGGTCACGGCCGTAAAAGGGACGATGGTGATGGCCAAGGACAGAGATAGGGCTGTTACAAGAAATAGCTCCCTGTTCAAACAATACATAAGGAGAGAGGAATGCGAGTCACCACCTCCGGAAATGGACCCGACACCTCATGAGCCAAGGGACGACCTATGGATCCCGCCGGGAGGAGACGTGGGTCAGACAGAAGCCCGTGGTGATCCACTGGCTGGAGAAGGATCCGATGGCCAGCAGTTCAGGCCGCAACGAGTGGTCAAGAAACCGATGCAATGGGTTGAAGAATGCTGAGCCGGACGTCTTGACATTTCATCTGGGGGTTGTGTTACCGGCCTTTGCCTCTTTAAGAGAGGCCCGCTGCCAAAGGGGCAGGGGAAGGTGACGTTGGGATGAGGGAGGTGGTTTGTCGCCTGTTGCGCCAGTATTACGAGGAAGTTAAATAAAGAAGTTGTGTGGAAGTTACCTCTGGCTGAGCGTCCTTCTTTATCCATCCATCCAGGACCAGCCTGGGTAACACATTCCTACAGGAGAGCTGGTCATATGGCTATGCTGCGGGCATGCAAGTTACCTGGTTTGCACTGCAGAGCCATTAGATTATTCAATATTCTAATAATGAAAGGACTCGTTCTGGTTGATCCTGTTAAGAGAAAACGTCATCCCTTTCTATCTTACCCCAACATCCCTGATCGACAAGAAGCTCAATAAGACCCCCAAAGCGCTTATCCACACACCCTGTTGCACTGCAGCCGACCCATATGGCCACCTCGACCCTCTACATAAATGTTTATCAAGATTCTGCATCTAGGCTCTAGCGATTGAATATCTGATCATATGTCCCCTTTTTTGTACACTTGTTTCTTTACTATTCGATATTACTTTCTCCCTCTTAACCTCTGTGTCTCAAACATACCCGAAAAACCCATACCCACGCTGCCCACGAGTTCATACTCCCCGTTTGTAAGTGTTACTTGTTTTCCCTATCCTTGTACAATTATTGTTCTCAACCCTTAATGTAACCCTTAATGTAATTGCCTTGGGTTCTTTGAAGAGTTGCTCTCACGAGCAGTGGTCTAAGTGGGCGGGAGCAGTTGGGAGCAGTGCTCCTATACTTTTTAAATTATGTTTTACTGTTTCTATACTTTTATTTTAAAAAGAAACCATTCAGGAATGGTTTCGTTTTAAAATAAAAGTGTAGGAAGCAGTTGAAGCTTGCACTGCACTGAACGTTTCTTTAAACAGCAGGTGCATTTGTTTGGGGGTTTGTATTGGGCGTGGGAGGGGGCGTTGCGATGGGGTTTGTGGGTAGTGGGGCAGACCAGCTGGGAACATAGTTCCACTACTTCTTTTCATACACTTCGACCACTGCTCACGAGTTGGTGTGATACAAAACAATAACTATCCTACCATACCATTTATTACAACATCCAAAGTTTGCAAAATTGAAGTAACCAATAACATACCATGCAATACTGTATTTCAACAAAGGTAGTAGCTTTTGCACTTTGAACACTCTTGTGCACATATTGACTAGTAGTCAAGGTGGCTGCTAAAATGCCGGCCTCGCTTCAAACACACCACTCCTACTCTTATCTTCTGTTGTTTTGTGTGTTTAGTTCAACGAGGCTTTTATGGGTTCCTAGTGATTGCATTGACAACCAAACCATCGACAACCATACCATTGACAAACCATTGAATGCATTTTATTTTATGGGGGGGTTCCCCTCAACCCCCCTTTTTAAACCATTAAAACACTTTTTTTTACTAAACTAAACCCTTCACCATTGAAAAAAATGCATTCAATGTTTTTTTTCTATGCATTTTTTTCAATGGTATGGTGTGTCGATGCTTTGTATTCGATGCAATGACCCGATACCCTTTTATGACCTATAAGGCCCTGCATTATATTGCTCCTCATTACTTGTGAGCCAGGCTGATGCTCTATGGGAGAAACAAATCTGCCCTGACAATATTAGCACAAAGCACGCTTTCCATGCCTAGCACTGATAAACCCACGCTTGGGGTGCAGCCATTTATGTACTGTATGGAACACATCCTTCCAGATGTTCGATGCACTTCAGGTGCCCATTTGTTAATCAAAGTTCTTCCATCTGCCCTTTCCCTGATCATGGTTCTCTTGATTTTTAAGAGGGTTGTTGTAACTTAATCTTTTTGCTATTTTGCGAAGACTGATGATGCCCCCAGGACAGGGTGGAATGTTTTAGAACTGATTAAACATAGCTCGCTTATTTTCCAGGATCCTCCAGGGGGAGTTGAGGCGGCTGAAATGGCAACATGACGAGGCAGTAGAGTCTCCGACATTAGCGGAGAGGACGCATGAATCAGGGAATGAGGTTCAAAATGAAGAGCTCCTGGCAGAGGCAAGAATTCTCCGGCAGCACAAGACCCGACTGGAGACCCGAATGCAGATTCTGGAAGACCACAACAAGCAGCTGGATTCTCAGCTTCATCGGCTAAGAGAGCTCCTGCTTCCGGTAAGAGAGTGGAAAACTACAGTGCATTGCTGATGCCAAACTATGATAACACAAGGCATACATAGAAGGAATTGGGGAGTGTGTCTTGGTAGGGAAGATGAGAGGTGCTCTTGGTATTTGCCTGAGGCTGCTTTTACTAGAGCACTCCAATGAAGGATTAGAGTTTTGAAGCAAAGTTAAAGGATAGAGAGGTATTCCATAAAGACGATTGAAACATTAATGTGTATGTGTAGCCCTATATCTTCCTAGCCCTACTATAATTAGACAAACCAATGAGTGCCTATCAATGTATGGACTGATGACCTCACTTATAATCCTCACAACTACTAATTGCAGATGTATACGGACACAGCTTTGACCAGCTACCCGCCCACGATGCCTGTCATAACCTAGACTTGCGTTCTGTGAAAACATTAACATTGACATCACTAAACTTCTACTACTGTCATGGTCACATCATTCTATAATTTTCTACAAAATTGAAAATGGCCACTCTTATTGCACTGCACGCGTTAGACAAAGCCAAGCAGACCCGCCTCGCAGCCTCAGAAATCTCAGCAGAGTTCTTCAGAAACTTTCATTCAAGCTCATTCACATATTCCATGATGTTCACCAGCAGCATTTTGGATGCATTGGAGTATGATGCCACCCAAGCGCTGAACGTTGTAGCTCGGCCACAGGGGGAATTTCACAAAAAAACACAAGACAAATATGAATTCACCTTGTTCTTACAGGGATGGGTTTGGAGGAATGCCTGCAAGGCTACAGGGATATTCAACTAGAAACCAAAGCAGAGGGTCTTATAATAACTGTGGCAGGGTAGACCAATAAATCATACAGAGGACCTGGTTTCCTGGCTCCATTGTCTAGCTCTCTCATGCCTCTTTCCTGGTGCTAGAGCTTAATATCTGTAGATCTGTCATTTCCCCGGAGCCTGTGCTTCTATGTTCAATACTCTTCTACTGGAGCAAGATTGTAGTTTTCTGCCCATTTGCCATTGGCTCTCTTGATGACACTTTCTTAACAGGGTAAGATTATGTGACTCCCCCTCTTGCCTTAGAAGTTCCTTTTGGTGGGATTTTCTCCTTCCCAAATGGAATCTATTTAGGATGCAGTAATTAAAACCCCGGCCAAGGGTGTTTACCTGCCCCAGTCCAGCTTCAAGGAGTATTCGGTACCTACCAAGATCAGTGCCAAGTTCGGTTTGGTACCAAGATCTAACTATACCCAAGTGCCAATACAACACTTTCTTTGGTGTTTCAATGCTGGTGGTCTAAGAAACCCACCAGAATTGTGATTAGGGCAACAAGAAGACCAATCAAGTTGGTCATTGCAGAAGTTCCTGCATCGTGCCAGTTTCTGGGCCAATGCTCTCAATGGGTATCTTACACCTTCCTCTGCTAAAGTCTCTTAGAGATTGGGCTGTTTGGCTTAGCCACCTGCTGTTTTCTCCTCCAAGTACAAAACATACCAAATCGCTAGAATGATGGTCTCTGCCCCCACTCTATTAACCTCCTTCTGCCTTCTTTTGTCCTTTGGACTATGACTGTGATTGGCAAGTCCCTCTACTTCCTAATTCAGGGTGTAGGTATTGACTGGCATCTTGCAAACCTACAACCCACTCATGTGTTTCCGCTCTTTATTTAATTGATACCATGTGTTTTGTGTCTATCATTAGTCCTCCAAAGGCAGAGGACTTAAGAGATGGTTTATGCTTGCAAACCCCCATTTTCCTTCCAGTGTCCATCTGCAATCAATTACGAGTTCCCGAAATGTTGGTGGTTACAGCTCAGAATTCACAGAGTGAGTTCCTGGAACACAGCAGGCTTGATCCAACTACTGTATCTCTCCCCACTTCCTTCCTGTGCTGAGATCCTATGTATCGCTGTCCCATGCAATCATTTCTCACCTGATGATTAAACGTAGTGAGATCTTTTTTAATGTTACCATCACATTTGGGAGTAGGGTGACATCCGGGGATTATCACTGTTTAGGAAGTTGGCTAACCTGCTATCCAGGCAGTAACAGGATACTGGAGGTACTCTTTGGGGTCCCCCATATACCACTTTCAGGGGTTGGATCATGTTGTGGGCCTCTTCTCCTGGCCGCCAGAGTCAGCTGGTCTCCCTCCATAGTTCCCTCAAAAGTGACAGTCACACTCCCCTAAAATGAGATGAAGCCAAAGCCAACAAAACAGTTCTAAAAAGAGGGTTCAACAGTTATCTCTGCTTATTAAACAGAAAAGGTTGAAACTCAGAGATGCTGGTGGACTCCATCAGATCATTTTGCTTATACAGTAGATTCCAGAGGATATAAGAGAGCATTTTTTAGCAGTCATTCTGCTTATTTCCATACTCATATTGATGAGACACACAATATCTCTATCAAACTTTTTTGTATCGTCAAAGAGCTGCCCAAGCCCCCTAGATGACAACGCCCCTATCCTCACAGAACAATTATGTGATCACCTGATGCAGTTTTTCCAACCAAAGACTTTTACCCCCTTTATTGGACAGAACAATAATATTGTATCCTACTACCTGTCCTTCTTTTTGCCATGGCCTGAACAGTATGTAATACATTCAAACATCCAATGCCTATGCTTGACATTCACAACACAAAATGAGTTAAGATAGGTATCTCGATGATCGCTCCCTGTAACACAGACCGCACCAATGCCTCCATAAACTTGGTTGATGGCCCACACAAGCTAAAACATTACCCCACTGCTTAATGGCCAATACTGGAGTAGTAACAAACTTAAAGGAATAGTGCGCTCTAAAATGTTATTGGCTCAAAAGATGGGCCATGATCAAAAATATATATAAAAAATATTTTTGAAGAAACTTCCTTTGTAAACCTTTATGCAAATGAGGCTCAAAGTCACACATTTCAAGCACTAGGAGGCATCCATTTTGTGAAATGGATGAACCTCCTGTGCTTGTGTTAATCTCTGCCCTTGCAGCACTTATGAAGCAAAAGCCAGCCAGCTGTAATAAACAAAAGCTACCAGCAGGTGGCTTTTGCTTCATTATTGCCAAAGAGCAGAGATTAACACAAGCTGCTGCTGGTAAGTGCTTTTAATTTCATTATTTTTTCAAAGCACCGCAAAATAAATGCTGCAGTTTTCTTTCTAACGTAGAAAGAAAACTGCAGCATTTATAAATACAACAACGTTATATTTCTGACTGCAGCAGCTTTTGCTTTGAGTCTCCTGGACTCCCCTGGTTCGGGGGAGCCTAGGAGACTCAAAGCTGAAGCCACCGCAAACATAAATACAACTTTATTGTATTTATAAATTCTGTGGTTTTTTTCTACGTTTCCTGGGATTCTCTGGCTCGGAGGAGCCTGGGAAATGTAGAAAGAAAACTGCGACATTTACAAATACAACAAAGTTGTATTTCTTACTGCAGCGGCTTTTGCTTTGAGTCTCCTGGGCTCCCCTGGGTCGGGGGAGCTCAGGAGACTCAAAGCTGAAGCCACCGCAAACATAAATACAACCTTGTTGTATTTATAAATGCTGTGGTTTTCTTTCTACATTTCCCAGGCTCCTCTGAGCCAGAGGAGCCAGAGAAACGTAGAAAGAAAGCCACAGCATTTACAAATACAACAACGTTGCATTTCTGACTGCGGCAGCTTTCGCTTTGAGTCTCCTGGGCTCCCCCGACCCGGGAGAGCCCAGGAGACTCAAAGCTGAAGCCACCGCAATCATAAATACAACGTTGTTGTATTTATGATTTCCATGGTTTTCTAACCACAGCAATCACAAATACAACATAATATAATTGCTGTGCCTTTGCTTGTAGGCAAGTCCAGGCAATTATGAATACTTTGCCGGCATCCGGCGAAGTATTCATAATTGCTCTGCTTTTCATTTTACATTTTCTGTGCTTCCCTGTTCTTGGGGAGCACCGAAAACGTAAAACGAAAGTGAACGCAGCCTCCTCCATGTTCAGCTCTGCTCTTGCTGCAGTAAGCAAAAGCCCCCAGTAGGGAGCTTTTGCTGCTTGTTTAGTGCTGCCAGGGCAGAGCTTAACATGAACAGAGGAGGCTGCCTGAAATAACAAAATGGATGCTCCCACGTAAATGCTTTGAGCCTCGTTTGCTCAAAAGTTTACATAGGAACTTTCTTTAAAAAGATGTTTAATGTATGTTTTTGTTTATTGCCCATCTTTTGAGCGCACTATTCCTTTTATACTAATCTGCGGTCCACCCATGTGTGGCTAGCATAGGAAAAAATACTGTCACAACTCATGCCCCCCCATCTCACCTTGAGTCTCATGGACGCCTCAATAGGTATCAATCAGATGTCCATCTCCGGAACATAAATTAAGCCCCCCCCTTATAGATGTCAGAGAAGAACTGCTCCAAGCCAGAGACCAAGTATCGATTCTTCTAGATTTATCACTGAGCTTTGACACTGTCCAAACCTTGACCTTAAGCATCCTTAACAACACGGCTTCCTTGTGGAGTGTCACAGGGGTCATCATTCTAACAGTGGCTTTCATATGTGCTCTAACAACATTTAGCTACACATCAAATTACAACTTGATCTATTTACCTTTCAATTGTCGTACTGCATTGAGGCCACCTTCCACACTAATCTCAAGCGTGCAATCTGGGGGTCCGTTTAGACACATTTCTATCCTTCAACCTACAGGTAAATGGAGTCTTGAAGTCTGCCTTTCATCACATGTGAGTATTGGGATTTATGAGCCCGCATTGCATGCTCCATATTGGTTTAAACGGGCTTAGACTAGTGCAAATCTCTGGGCTCTTCCTCTCACCTCCAGTATGGCAGACCATCTGATCCTTTGCTCCCAGCACCATATAGTGATTAGCTAGCTGACCTTTAGCCAGCCCATTACTTTGCAGTGGTACTTAAGGATATGTCTAGTCCTTGCTCCAATCGTATGGCTGTTTATACAGCAACCTGGAAGAAGGAGGGCTGCTGACCTGTGAAGGAGTTTTCCCACCAATCCCCTCCCTTTTTGCCATTTTTAACTCTCACTTGGCCATATAGGCTTAGTACAGTAGTGTGGGCATATCCTGGTTTGTTTCTACTGCTGCCTGCCCTACTACACTAGTACACTGGGTTGACCCTTCCATGCTGGAACCATTATGTGGGTCAATTACCGCAGTTTTCCTGCTATTTATTGCCAAGGTTTGTCAACCTGGTGCTGGAAGCTGCCACCTCCTGGTAGAGGGTTGGTACACCAACGTCCTACATGATCTGCTCTTTGGGATGTTCACAGATGTTATCCCCATGCTGGGATCCTTTTCCGCTGGGCTTCATCCCTTTCCTCTGGATTCACTCATCCAAACACCCACACTACCCTGATAAACATTCCTCTTTCTTATGGAAGATCCCAACTCTGCAGCCTTCAGATGTGTTTCTCAGTGAAAATTGCATCATACCTGGTTGGCTGTGTAATGCCACTTCTGCTCTCCTGGCCCCACCACAATTTGCCTAGCACTGTTGTACTAACTAAATGCTGTTCTCTGTTCGGGCTACACACAGGTATACTCCAAGCACAGGTATCTGCATCACCAGCCTGTTTTGCCTCTTTCTTGTCTCCGTGAAGAGTGCATCTTTGTGTTGTTCATCTCCTGTGATATATGAAAGTCACTATGTAATAGTTCTCTGTGGTGTGGTTGGCATGTTGTTGTCAGCCATAACTGAGTCCCTTGAAGGACATCACCACATTGTGCAATTCTGCAGAAAGCCCGTGCCTCCCATTCCTGGCATGGTGGGTTATCAGCCCCTGGGCCCGGCATCATGATTTAAGTGGCAGCCCCAGTCCCCTTTTCCACCAAAACCATTACTCCAAGAGACAAGCAGGGGCCTGTTGCATCACACTGCTCAACATCATCATCCATCCTGCCGAGGATGATGATGTTGAGCAGTGTAACAAAGGAATTCAGGATTTCTTTTCTGATAACATCCAGTTACTTTGATGCAATGTGTATAAACAGTGGAAGGTGCATTCTCCCAGTCCTTTAATGGTGCGATTCATTTTCTTCCTTATTTCTGTGGCACAAGCTGTAGAAATCATAGCTGAACTGAAACACCATAGCTTGTCTCAGAGATCATTGCCCTTCAGTGTTGGTCTTGGGCTTTTCGACTCTTATTACAGAGTTCATTAAAAAAAACCTGCCCAGAGTGGGACGACCCTAGACTGTTTTAAAGAGGTTGTGTTGCATCCATGAACATATCTTACATCCCCATTTTGCTCCGGCTGTAGGCACGTCATCAATGTCCCATTCATTACCAAATGTTGGGTAAGGCAGCCACTCTTCAGCTCCAGTATTAATTGTTGCAGAACTGGGAATCAGAATTTAGGCCGTACATAGGGAGAACGAGGCATTATTGCAGGTGAAGCCCAGCCTCTTTCAACTAGGTGACCTTGGAAATGTTGGCCTGTTGGTTGTTCTTGAACGGTTGGCTGCACGACCACTCAACTGTCTTGGTAAGATTTCTGGAGGTTCTGGGGTTTTGGAGGTGCCAGAAAATGGATTTGAACCTTTCTCATCAAAACATAGATAGTCAAACATTATGGTGGATTATTTTGAATATTTTGTTCTTACTGTCAGTTTTTGCTTTCTACAGGGGTCCTTTTGACAGTTCCCGTTCAATATTTATGTTCAACAGTTGAATGAGTAACTATGTAAGGAATGATCACAATTTCACAACTACGTGGGTGACACCAAGCTGACTTTATGTTTTCAGGTTACCCATTAAACGTTTTTTCAATAAAAACTGATTAGCCGAATCAGACCATGAAGCTTTTCACGATTTTGTGCTCTCAACAAAGCTAGCAAGATCTGCTAGCCTCAAATGTGCAGCAAAATTTCTGAAATGCCACTATAAAGCGTAAGATCTAGTATTTTAGCCATCTGCCAATCATTTGAATTTGTCCACAAAACAAATCAATGCTCAACATAACATTTAAATGAAGGCGTTCTATTTTTAAAAGCCTGTTTTTAAACTGGAGGCATTATAAGGACACCAGCAATTGAATTCTGTGCTTTGCAGCTACATATTACTATTTTCATTTAGAATAAATGCTGCAAAATGAAAAGAGTTTTGCCCCAATATTTTTGTTTTTCTTTCCACCCAATATTTCCTGAGCACGTTTCCTCCCCCCATACTCCCCTGCCGAACGGCGAGTGATTGACGCCACTGCGAGTATTCATTCCTACATCCATTGCAATCGCCCAGTTTGACCTTCATCACTCCATCTAATTGACAGAATGACAGCATTTACGTATTTGATTACACCGCTCTAGACTCTTAGAAGCTTACCTCTCACTGGCCTGCCTCCATTTTGATAACTGATTTGATTATAGGAAAAGCTGTGCTCTCAGAGCTGGCGGCATGTTCAAATCCTTCCTAACCTGAGCATGGTGAGTCCACTACACACAGTGCAACCTGTACGCATACCCCTTCAAGTGCTGGCCTTATAATTATAGCCGGTGAAAGTGAAAATGACATGGCGATGGTAAAAGATCAAACAATAACGAAATTGTATTTGTGTCCTCCCAATTAGGTCCAGACTGACTCAGAAGGAAACCACTCCGGCGGGTCATCCTCTGCGTCATCGCCGCATCAATCAGAAGGAAGTCATGCGACGGGGGAACAAGAGTGCAGCACATCTGACACCCAAGCAGCAGGTGAGGGGATTATAGAGTTCTTTCCATGAAATCATGGAAATCTGCTACAGTTTCTGAATTTTCACAGGACGATACTTCCTACAGTGATGATATCCTCATTATTATCACTGTTAAGTTCCCTGTGAAGTGCCTTTGCCCAGTAATACACCTGTATGAAGTCACTTTGGGATTCTCTTTAATATAATTGCTATCTACCTCCGATCATGTTTGGTTCTCCTCCAATGTCAGGATCCAATAGCTTTAAAGTAGTGATGCAAACATATAACATGGACGATACCAATGTAATCATACTGTCTCCTCATTTATGACCTAAATTGATTGACATTTTTTGCTAGAATTTTTCACCCATAACCTGGTGTCATTTGTGGGTAAAAGAGACCCCACCAAGCCCCCTCACCCCATGTCAGACATCTACATACATCCTAACGGCACTAAACTGGTTCATGCCATTGTGAGGTTGAATTTTAGATGGTAGCACATGTTTTTTAATTACCTCATTAATTAGAAATTATCTTGACCTGATTTATTGGATGGTCTGGCTCCGGTCTGGATGAGCGTTCACTATTTATCATGGCATGGCCCGAGGTAGTGATTTCAATCCGAGAAGCCCTCAATTGGCTAGGCATGTTGGGCAAAGGATGAAAGCTTCTTCAATACAACTATTTCTGCTACAGTTTTAAAAACGTTATCGGCAAGGAGAGATTTTCCATGTGGTTTTCCTGCATCACTCATATGATAACTTTGATTTCTGATTTACCGAAGAAAGCTCGGCGAAGGAAGATCTGTAGTCGCAACAAAGCATTCAGAACTTGAAAGCAAGGCTTGTCAGAAGAGCTTGAAAACTTGATCAGATCTCAATGCAAGTCTCCAACGGTCATTCCCTATCAATAGACGTAAATTGTCCTTTGCCTGAAACATAAGACTTTTTTAGATGTTGGTCTCTGTATTTGACAAAATCGTTCACTGTGATTTTACACTAAAATAGGATGTATGCACATAATTATTTCATTTTCAATATCCCCAGATGTAAACTTTGAAAACCATGGCTAAACTCTGTGGATGTGGATGCAGGACTAATGGTTGTGTACAGATCCTGGCCCATCCAGAATGGACCTGCCAACTTGTGTAATATTGTAGGTTGTTGCCATAGTTACATCTTCGTATGACATTCCAGAATGTTGATGGAATGTTATACGAAGATGTGCCTCAGCTGAGAGGGCCGCTTCGGGGGCTCCTCCGATTAAACTTACAAAATAATCATAAGCATACTTGTATCGCGTGATCTTAATGTAATGAAAAATCACTACAATTGGCGACGAGGAAGCTGGTTAGTGGAGGGAGCCCCCGGACAGGAAGAAATGATGCAGTGAAAGTTATACGTTATAACGGCTGGTTTTGTGGGCTGCTGTGCACAGTAACGATACAAGAACGGGTGAGCGGCTACAGTAAGCAGTGCCAGCATGCAGGGAAATTAAGGAATCAACTTACCAGGGTTATCGAGGACGGTGCGAATGGTATGAGCAACCGTCGTTGAAGGCTAGAGTAAAGGACCCTAGAACGTGAGTTGCGTGCCGCCATTTTGGAAAAAAAAAAACTGTTTGTTACGATCGTAATTACGGCGATCAGCTGCTGTTATGGACAACGCACTGAAGGAAAATAAGCCAATGTTTATAGATGCATGGCCATACTGAGTTCTGGCTGTTGTTGGGAGGCAAGGAAAAAAAAATATATGGTGTAAACAGCAGATATTAACAAACAAGGAAATATACTGGACATTTTGAGAGATACCACATATGAGTAGGGCATTACATATTAATCATCAAACTTTAGCCATGCAAAACACGGCTGCTCCTATAAAATTTCTGTCGGCTCCTGGCAATCCAACATGCCCTTGGGAGCAGTGGCAGGACAACTTTCAAGTGTATTTGAGAGCGATTGGAGGGGCAAAATTCAATGATGATCAGAAGGAAGCCACTTTGTTACACTGTATTGGCACAGAAGCTCTAAGAATATTTAGATCATTACCTGATCTTGAGCAAGATGAAGAAACATGGGGTGAAGCGTCCAGTGGGTCAAGAAAGTATGACATTGCAGTGACTTAATTGAACAAGCATTTTGGTAATAAGACAAACATTGTGTTGGAAAGATACAGATTTTTCACAAGAAAACAGGGCAAAGAGGAAAGTATTGATTCATATGTAGCGACATTGAGAGGACTAATGGCCACATGTGCTTTCACTGGAGTCACCGACGAATATTTGAGAGATCAGATAGTGTTACATGTGGCTGACCCGCGCATTCAGCAACGACTGTGGCAAGCGAAAAATCCCACATTAGCAAAAACGTTGGAAATAGCCAGGTCAATGGAATTGGGTGAAAAATGCATGAGAGAGGTTCAAAGTAAACCAGAGTTCCCTGGAATTAAGTCAGTCCAAGGTATAGATGATGAACAGCAAAACAATCAGGAAGAAAAACTGATTGCCATGGTCAAAAGAATGGTCAGGACAGAGACATCTGGTGGGTACAGACAAGATGGAGGAAGTGCAATCAAGCACAGTAGTAGGTGTACATGTTGCGGATGGAGTAAACATGAAAACACAGAAAAGGAGTGTCCAGCATTCGCAGCAGAGTGTTTTAGGTGTGGATATACTGGACATTTTGGAAAGATGTGTCGCACCAACAGAGGAAGAAGCAGATTTAATAGCAGAGTTGGCAGGACTGCTGGTCGATTTTATAGAAGCAGGAATGCAACTACCATGGGGGTGAGAGCTGTCGAGGAGAATGCTAGTTCCAGTAATTTGGTAGCAATAACTGATCGGGCGGAGGATAGAATCCAGATACTTACTGTCACACCAAGAGATGATGGAGTAGGATCTTGGGTTCCTATGGATATAGATGGTGTAACGTTACAAGTGATGGTAGATACAGGTTCACCTTATACTATGGTGGATGTACAGACGTATGTAAATGTTTTGAAGAAGAAGATGGAAGATTTACAGATGACGACCACCAGAGCAACAGGTTATGGAAAGACACCTATTAATATTATAGGTTATATTTGGGTGAAATTGAGATTTGAAGGACGCAAGACATACTGCAGATTGTATGTGGCGGAGGATGGTTTTTCAATAATAGGATGGTGGGAGCAAGCTGCATTGAATATCAAAATTCATCCAGGAGAAAGTGTACCCATTCTGTGCATTTCTGAAAAGGTATGTGACAATGCAGAGATGTTGGCAAAATCTTTTCCGGATGTCTTCAATGACAAGATTGGTTTACTGAAAGGATTTGAGCATCGTATTATTCTAAAACGGGGTGTGACACCAGTTGTACATAAAGTGAGAAGTATACCCATTGGTACCAGAGATGCATTAAAGGCTGAGTTAGAGAAATTATGCAAACAAGATGTCATTGAACCTATTGAAAGTTCAGAATGGTTATCGCCTATAGTTTTGGTTAAAAAAACAGATGGATCCATCAGGATGTGTGTCGATTTAAGAGATTTAAATGCCAACATATGGATTGACAGACATCCTTTACCGAATATTGGAGAGATGTTATCCACCATGAGTCCAGCAAAATTTTTCACGACTTTAGATTTGTCATCGGCTTACCATCAGGTAGTACTTGAAAATGGATCGAGACATTTGACATCTTTTGTGACGCCTTTGGGAGCTTTTAGGTACAAAAGAATGCCGTTTGGGTTGGCTTCGGCAGCTGCAGTGTTTCAGAGGTTAATGCATCATCTGTTTGAAGGTCTACAAGGAGTGTATTATTTCCAAGATGATATTTTGGTGTCGGGAAATTCTCAAGAGGAGCATGATGCAAAATTGTTAGCTGTGCTGCAAATGTTACAGCAGAAGGGAATGACACTCAAGATTGAAAAGTGTAAAATAAAACAAACTGAAGTGACATATTTAGGTCATCGTATAAGTGATAAAGGCATTATGCCTAAAGAATCTTTGGTGGACACCATCCTTAAAATAGCGGAACCAAACAACAAAGACCAGTTGAGGAGTTTTTTGGGTCTCACAGAATATTATTCAAAATGTATTGATCACTACTCAGATAACACTGAAAGCATGAGGAAGTTAATGTGCAAAGGAATGAAATATGTGTGGTCAGAAGAATGCAGAAAAGAGTTTGAAAAGATAAAGACTATGATTAATAAAGCACCAGCTTTGAAATTGTTTGACTCAAGTGCCAGAACAAGAATAGCAGTGGATGCAAGCAATGTAGGTTTAGGTGGTATTTTGGAACAAGTTCAAAATGGAGAAGTAGTTCCCATAGCGTTTGCATCAAGGACATTAAGAGGAGCTGAACGAAGTTATTCAACAATAGAAAAAGAAGCACTTGGAGTAAAATGGATATTGGAACATTTTAAGAGTCTTATTTGGGGAATTCCCGTAGATGTAAGAACTGATCATAAGCCTCTTGTTCATGTATTGAACGCAAAAAATTCCCACATGATGTCTCCACGTATAAGAAGATGGACTTTGATTATTATGCAATTTAATGTGACCATAAAGTACACACCGGGAAAGAATAATGTTGTTGCGGACTGTTTTTCTAGATTGCCATGTGAAAATAATCTAGACAACGGTGAGGATGAACAAGGCTTCAGAGAGGAACAGAGCATGGACTGTATCATAGCTCAAGTGCATTCTAGTTTTTCAAAAAAAGATTGGATGGAAGCAACAGACAATGATATTGAACAAGAGATGTTGAGGAAGGCTATTGAAGCTGGTTGGAGAGAAACTGATGACAAGTTGAGTCAATGGGAAAGATTTAAGGATGAATTGTCCAGTGATGAGGTATGTGTGTATAGAGGAGATCGAATAATACCACCTACAATTTTAAGAAAAAAAATCATGGACATTGCGCATGAAGGCCATGTGGGTAGAATGTTGACGAAAAGAAGAGTAAGAGAAGCTTACTGGTGGCCCAACATGTGGAGTGATATGGAAGCTTTAGTTAAAAATTGTACTGCTTGTGCTGTAAGTGACAAAAGCAAATCTGTACGAGTGACCCCATTACAACCGGTGGACATTCCTGTTACTGTATGGACTAAATTGGCTATTGATATAGCTGGTCCATATGAATCTTTGGAGTGTCAGAAGATCTATTTAATGGTGTTAGTTGATTATACATCAAAGTGGGTGGAATGTGGCATAGCAGAGGAGTCAGTGACAGCTGGAAAATAGTGAAGTTTTTGGATGAGATTTTTAGTAGAGAAGGAGACCCACAAGAAATTGTGTCAGATAATGGAGCTCAGTTCATGTCGTCAGAGATTCAAGGATTTTTA
This sequence comes from Ambystoma mexicanum, assembly GCF_040938575.1. NCBI lineage: Eukaryota > Metazoa > Chordata > Amphibia > Caudata > Ambystomatidae > Ambystoma > Ambystoma mexicanum. The sequence continues at coordinate 659,334,102 of NC_090930.1, forward strand.
AGAGACAGATCTATCAAACACAATACTACAGCGTTGTACCACCCAATGGGTAATGGACTGGTAGAAAGGATGAATCGTGTCATTAAAGGTATATTACAGTTAGCTTGTGCAAATGGATTACCATGGAAGGAGACACTTAAAGAAGCTCTCACTACATATAAGGTCACACCACATTCAATTACCGAGGAGGTGCCATTTACATTGATGAGAGGGAGACTTTTCACCAATAGGTTGAGGCCTGCGTGGATGATGAGCAATGAAAATAAAAAAAAACTTAACATGGAGGACATTGTTGACAAGGTGAAAAGGAAACAAGAAAAGTATAAAAGTTATTATGAAAAGCAGAGAAATGTTCAAGAGAGTACAATCAGGAAAGGTGATATGGTGAGAGTGAGGGAACCAATACGTGTGATGAAAGGAGAGTCCAAGTTTCGGGCTCCGCAGAAAGTTATGGAATGCTCAGGAAAGTCAGTGATACTGGAAGATGGCAAGAAATGGTCATGTGATGATATCGTGTTGGCAAAAGAGAATGAAGTGATAAGATATGAAGAAAATGATTTTGTTGCAGGAAAAGGAAGGTTACCAGAGAAGGAAGTACAGAAAGACCTTATTGAAAAGAAAAATGACAGTTTTCAGTCAGGATCAAAAAGTAGAAAAAGAAGATGGAATTATAAACAAGACTATGTATATTATTGAAGACTTCAACATAGTGATATTTTCAAGACTGGCTGATAAAAAAAAAAAAAAACATGGAAGAAATTGTATCCTTTTATTGGTTAAAATGACATAGTGTGATGTTCAATGTTTATATTGTTTAGTCTTTTAGTTTAAGTTAACAGAAAATTTTATTTGAATACAATATGTATTTTATTGTTTAGAAAGGGAGATGTAAGATTGTAGGTTGTTGCCATAGTTACATCTTCGTATGACATTCCAGAATGTTGATGGAATGTTATACGAAGATGTGCCTCAGCTGAGAGGGCCGCTTCGGGGGCTCCTCCGATTAAACTTACAAAATAATCATAAGCATACTTGTATCGCGTGATCTTAATGTAATGAAAAATCACTACAACTTGTTGTGAGGTTTTCCAGTTGTATGCCTTTGTTAAAGAGTGAGACCACCGTTCGTGTGTGTAGTCTTACCAAATAAAGGCGCTCCTCTCAGTTCAGCCATGGTATGAGATGATATGATAGGTTATTTATAACACGCTTAATACCCAGAGGATTCTAAGCGCGGACCTGGGGATCGAACCTGTGTTGCTCCGTGTCATCTTGCTTCCAAGGCGAGCACGTTGCCCCTAGGCTATCCTCCCGAGACATCTGCTCCTGTGCCCGTGGATTGTGATCCAGGCAGCATGCCGAGAGAATTCCTTGTTTAAATAGACGGTATGACACTACATTTGGAGCAGAGACCCTATCCACTGAAGGGATTCATGTCAGCTACTTGGTCTGTCAAAGACCATCTTTGGCCAATGGCTCCTCAATCACCCATGATACCTATGAGAGGCTGCTGCACATCGGACCAGAGGTGATCCATTGCTTGATAAAGACGACCCCGTTTTGAAAACTTTCCCAAACCATAAGTCAAGGCGGGGCTTAGTCCTGCCATGATCTATTATCGGACTATATAGCACCCTTGAAATATTACATGAATATTCTACATTATGTACTTCCTTGTGTTACTTCACACCAGCATTATAGTTGCATCAATTCCCAAACAGATCAATAGAGCCTAGAACTCATGCACGCCTCACCAACAATGCTCACTGTAAATGTCTTTTCATCCATTCATTTCCAGTTGCGGGCAAGATTCAGCCATTTTAAGCTCCGCCTCTTCTGTTTCACTTTCCTAGATGATGTAGACTCCAGGACCCGAGACACTGGTCTGTGTTTGGAAGACATCATGGAGAAACTACGGAATGCCTTTCCAAATTCTACAGGTACCTTTTATTACATTATCACTTTTTAAATCCTTTCTCATCTTGTTGAGTCATAATTTGTCAGGTAAAGTGAAGTATTATTTGCAACTGCTTGCCATTAATACTAATCTGCAGGGCCCAACAGGCTCAGGTGCCATTGTCTTGGCAGAGTACAGCTCCCATTGCCTCTTATCAGCTGCTGTTCTCCTCGCTTGAGGTCTACTTTTTTGCAAAGGAAACTGGAAGAGACTGGGATTATGTTGCCAGGCAGGGGTGTTGCTAGGTCTGGAAAAGACCTGGGCTACGCTAAAGGTACTGTCAGGACTGGGGACTAGCTAGCCTTTTGGTTGTAGCTCCTGAGATTCTATCCAGTGCTAAAACCAAAGGACCAGGGGCTATAACCCCCTTAAACTCCCACCCCCACCCCCCAGCAACGCCTTTGTTGCCAGGGGTCATAAACGTTCTGTGTTCTGTTGATTTTCTTATTATTTTTTGCTTCTAGGAAAGGAAATAAGCACCAGAAAAGGTGCCTCAGGATTGCAACGGGCACTGGAATGGATGCATCATAGATGTGCACATTCAGAGGCGCCCGACACCACCGGAACATCTTCATACATTTTGAAAGTATGTTCCTGCTTCAGAAACGGGAAGTGTTGAAAATAATCCCCCGTCGTTTGCTTGGTACAGGTCCATGGGGATAGGCAATGCGTAATTCCGACCCTTCTGTGCATGTTTATTTAAGCGGGACAGCAGCTGTAGAAACTACTGCTGCCCCGCTTGCATTTCCATCCCTCTAGCAGGTCCTTTTAAGGTCCCATCATGATGAAATGTGCTTGAAGCCCCAAAGTGGGTGTTTATCTTCGCCCAACATGAGCACCTGTCCATTTCTCAGTATCAACTATCTTAAAAAGTGCATCCTATGCAATATTTTGGATGCCGAATTATTTGCAAGTTGGGTCACCTATTTTCAGTTTCAGTCCCAAAGTCACTGACAACTTGTGTATTTTTACAAAACAAGCATGCTTTGTGTCATTTGCGGACAAGATGGAAAGCTTGCCAAATTGCACCGTACAGACCAAACACATTTAAATAAAACTTGGTTTCAACTTAGACCATGAGCTGGCAAACGTTCTAGTACTCTAACAATATTTTCTTGTCTCACAAACACACAATATCCCAATCACTTCTCAGATAGGGCGATCAAATGTCACATGGAATGAACGTGACCTTGTTGTTTTTTGGGCAGTGTATGGGGTCCCTTCACTGATGCCATTGCACCAACCCAGAAATATTGTGCACAGTGTAATAAGAATGCATACACAGCAGGTGAGTGAAGATCCTTTATTGGTAACCAGCCTGAGTCATCAGCACTCAGCCTACACAGCACCTCTTCACTACAGCTTCTAATGGCTCTTAATAAAATCTCCCCTCTGAACATAAGTAAACATGACATCAGAGAAAGAGTGGAATTCTACGAGGTAGAATTCCACTCAAGAGCAAAAGACACTTTACAACACTTCTCCCCCCTTTACCCACAACTGACGGTAAAACAGCTACACACACACACTACACACAACACACACATTCACCACAACACATAATGAAAGCCAGAATGCAGCTAAAGGAGGGAGAGAAAGATAAGGACCAGAACAAGGACCTTAATGTAGCTCAAAAGAGGGAAAACATATGAACTAGAACAGTGCTAACGAACTTTGGCACCCAAAACATAATCATTGTACTTAGAAGGAACCTTCCTCACCCTGACAGGATGAGCATGACCCTGGACAGAGACAGACGGCCCAGTAAGGGAGGACGCCTCCTCATCACGTTCACACACCGGAACAAGAGCAGTTTCACGTGCGAGAAGGGGCCAGCATAGGAGGCACCTTATCAGCAGCCTCCCCATATGTAGAAGGGCATGGCAAGGGACACTCAACCATCGCCCCAGCATCGCCTGCAGCGCAATCAGGCTCCCCCCACGCACCACCAACAGAATCCATTTTGACCTTGTCTACCACAACCACATGCCTGAGACTCCATCTGGAGCCATCTTCAAGCTTGACGTAACCATGACCACACTTGACAACTAAACGTGGTTTCATATACTTGCTGAGTCCCTTCGCTGCAAACCTGGGATTCTTGATCTGGACCCAATTACCCACCTTGACGGGCAAGGGCTTCCTGTGGGCCAGTTGTTCCTGCAGAAAATGCTGTTGCCTGCACCGTACTCGATCTAAGACTTCTTGCATATCCACTTGTGATTGAACCCCACCACCCAGGGCGGGGATCTCAATTTGGAGCCAGGTTTCCTCCCTCGCATCAACTCGAAGCTGTAAAAGGATTCAATTCAACACTACAGCTAAGTCAACGCCTAGTCTGGGATACTGAATGGAAACCCTTATTGATATATCTTTATGTCCAGTTCATGCGTTCTGGATGACTACCCCTATATAACACCCCTCTCTTTGAATCCCCCTGACCCCACTGAGCCAAGAAGTAGTTCTGTTTTGCAAGTTAAAAGGTTTATTTGATAATTTAAACAATATATATATATATCACGCTTTATAATAAATTAATAATTGAATATCACACTGAATCTGAGCGGTAATCAATAATGGATAGTCTGGCGCTAGCACACTTCTTTATAATCAATGATGAGTGGTTATAGGATGGATAAGATAGCAACAATACTTTATGGTTTCAAATGGATGCAAGGTGGAATGAAAATGCAGTACAGAAAATACTCAATATGCGTTCAACAAAACAATGGAATCACTTTTCTCTGGCAATCCCCTCCCCCCTTTATGCAATGCAAGGAAATGGAAGGAAAGCACCCAGTTCTCAGAAATGCAATCAAATGTAATTCAGTTCACCCCAGCAAGCTTAGACTACAGAAGTTTACAACACAGGCCCAAAATGCCTTTATATGTGCTGGCAATGAAGTGAAAAATATGCTAAAATGCTTTTAATTCCCTCTAGAGGTTCCGGGTGAGTGGTATCAAGTTAATATTAGTCCAGGCTCACTTTAGCAAGGATCTAGGAGTAGCTAGCAGGTTAAACGAATTTTTGGCAACTGAAAGCAACTGAAAGCAAGAAAACTGCTGTTTTCACACGTTGAGAATTGCGGCAAAGGTATCGGGGGTAGGAATGCGGTTCTAGGGTCGTAGGAAAGCCACGATTCCCAGCTTTCAGAGGAAAGTTACTGCAAGTCTCTAGCACAAACGGTCTCGGAGTTATGAACGATTAAATAAAGGTAGTTTTTCGGATTTGAAATTTTAAAGTTCAAAATGACAAATGACAGCTAGCAACTAGAAATGACAGGTGACAGTTAGGAGGCAGTTCTACTTAGATTAAAATAGCTTGAATTATATTATTTTAACTAAGAGATTGGTTCTTCACAGTCTTGCTAGGTACTCACACTATATTCTTGAATTAGAATGGGCCTCGCCACGGATCTGGTCAGGTTTTAGACTGGACTCTGGTCTGGTCTCTACACTTCACAGTGATCTGGGTCAGCTCTCTCTCTAGCCTCTCTGGATTCTGGAGATTGATGGATTTGAAGTCTGGATCTCTATGCACAGCTTTCTCTAGAGATTGATGGAGGTAAAGTATGGATTTTCCCGGCAGAGCGTCCCGCAGCAAATGGATTTGAAGGTCCCTATCTGTCCTGTCTGTCTGCTTTTATGTGTTTTGAAAATGGGTGTGTGTGCAGCATCACTAGGCTCTACCCCTCTCCACTTGTCATTGGCCACTTCATCCGCTTCCCCTTGATTGGGGGAATGAAATGAAGTGTCATCATGATGAGGTCTGTTTATGGTACAGAGAACCCACCCCTGTCAAATTACACACAATCTATATTTTGACCCAAAAGACATATTTGCACAGGTACACATTTGTTTAAAATGACATGCACCCATCATGCATTTACTGATGGTAGCCCCTGTTCAACTCTGCTCTTCCTGGGAGCTTGCATTCAGAAATGGCAACATATTTCACTTTTTAACTGGTTTCGTAATATCGAACATTACCCCAAATTTAAACACATGTGTGCAAGGAGTATGGACATTAAGTGATGAAGTGTCAGATTTTTAACATGCATACATTTTAAGTAATACCCTCTTAACTGCTAGTTTGCCCCCAGAACATCACACAAATTGGAGTTTGGGCTTGAATTGAAGGTACATTTTTTAAATTAAGGCTCTCAAAGTTATACATTTCTGTCATTTGATTACAAAGAGTTATCAGTGTTTCTGTAAAATATATATTTTGCTTTCAATTCAGTTCTCAGAGTGTTGGAGTCCGCCTCCAAGACTTGGGTGGGTCAGTCACATGTGTCTTCTGGCAGGCAGGCCTTTGTTGACAGGAAACAGTCAAAATCAGCATATCCTATTCAATTGCAAGAGCCTATTGTGTGGTCTCCAGGAGGCTCCCAGCCAGTCTGCCTTCTATCAATCAAGAGGTCATGTGAGATTCTAACTCCTGGTGTGAAGCTCTGGAGGTGAGAGGGTTTCCCAGGCTTCAGGCCTCTGGGAACAGCATGTGGCTAATTTTTAATTAAAATGCAGCCTTTGAAGTCAGCTGAGTCAAATCCCTTTGTCAGCAACTGCACTCAGTTCTCCTGTCAGAGTTTAGACCGCTAGCGCCGCCTTGGGGATTTTGTTGGTACTGCATGCAATTTTGGGATTTTCTTGGATTAATGCATTCTAAACAGGAATGGTTCTTACATGGTAGTAAATCCTTGCTTAACATTGTTTTGATGGGGCTCCTTACAGTAAGATGGTTATGTGGAACCCCACAAAAGGGTTGAATCTTTAAAGTGGTCCAATGAGTCACGATTTCAGCAACTTTTTGACATCAGTAACAGTGGATTTTGTTAACAAAGATCTTTCTTTACACTGGTGGGTGGCAAGTTAGGTAACCATTTTGGTGTGCGCACAAACTGCGTGGTTCTCCTGGATTCTGGCGCACTTGTGGGCTTTTTGGCCATCTTGGATTTTCTAAGCCCACAGCACCAAATGTTGCAGCATGATAGCTCAAACGTGGGTCAGGACACCCAACAGATCCCCCCACATGACTGCCCTTTGAATTTGAGTCGATGGGGAGTCGGGTGCACAAGGGTTTTGACCCACGCACTGGTCTGTCCGCATAATCTTCTTCCAATTCTGCAAATGGCACCGTTCAGCATCTTTTCCTCCATCCGGTACTGATCGATCGGTTCTCCTCGCCGGTCCTGATGGGAATATTGGGCAGTACCGCGGGCCCGTTGCGTCTTTGCTCCCGGTCTCCGGATCGTCCTCCTTGGCCCGTCTCCAGGTTTTCTTTCTCCTAGGACGACAAAGGAAGAGCGGCAATACCTATTCATAGACATTTTTCCCCCACCATTGATATAGTGGGGTGGCATATGAATTTTAGAACTCAACAGATATGCACATGCACCTTTTTTTTTTAAATTAAGAGACAGGAACACATAAACTTGAGAAACACAGAATTTGATAGGCTATATGTAGGATCTTTTAAGTTAGAACTGAATTAATCTGAGACAGTACCCTCTAGGATTCCAGAGGATTCCTCCAGTTGTTGCAGAGTGTGCCTGGGATGGCAACACTTCAACTGGTTAATGTGGACCCACTTGCCTTCCCCCTCTGCCAAACCGCCTTTGGGGATGCGGATCTTATAGGCCACAGGGGAGATTTTGTCTATAATCTCAAAGGGTCCCTTCCATGTAGGCAAAAATTTTCGCTGTTTGGCCTGGCTCCTTTGGAAATTGTATAGATAGACCCGTTCCCCCACCTGATATTCCTTCCTGGAAGTTTTCAGGTCATAGTGGGTCTTCATACTCTCAGCTGATCTTTCGAGATTCCGCTGAGCATAGGCAAAAGCATGTTGAAGGTGTTTCCTTAAATTCTCCACATACTCATGAGTTGTGGAGGCATTTATTAGTGTCTGCTCTTGGGTCCTGTAGAGCAAATGCTGAGGAAGCACCATCTTGCGCCCAGTCATCAACTCAAATGGTGACATTTTGGTTGCAGATGAAGGGGTAGATCTGATGGCCATTAGGACCAGAGGTAATCGGATATCCCAACTTGGCCCAGAATCTGCCACAAACTTCTTTAATATGCTCACAATGGTTCGGTTATATCTCTCTACTGCCCCAGAAGAAGCTGGCCTGTAAGCAATATGTAACTTCCTTTTGACCCCCAGTATCTCCCACATCTTTGTCATTACTTCACTGGTGAAGTGGCTACCCCTGTCTGACTCAATCCTTTGAGGTAGACCGAAACGGGAAAAGATGGTTAATCATCAGGGCAGCTGCAGTTTCTGCCTTGCAGTTTGGGGCTGGGAGACATTCCACCCACTTGGTAAACAAGCA